>NC_092810.1:123158505-124422598 GCF_040954645.1 Diabrotica undecimpunctata | reverse complement strand
ATGACAATACGACTAAAGTCGACAAAGCATCGTAAAGCACTATAAATATTACCGCTGCTCTAAAAAGAATTACCCAAAAATATCCCTTGTTGAGGATTATGATTGCAATTGGCACCTTCGCTCCAAATTGATAATTGATTTTCGCTTCAATAAAATAGATTGGATGGATATTTGCAGCCGTCAGCTTATATTTCAAGTAACAATTCACGGGAAAGTTAAATTGGATTTCATCCAAAAGTGACTGTGTGGCACGTGAGAGTTTGATGTGTGTCATAACGATACGTTTTTTGGCGTGTGTTTAAACTTGTTTGTACTACAAAAAAATCTGAAAGATTGTTAAAATGTAACAAAAAACGTTTACATTGAATCTAGTCAAGCAGATTGTTAAAGCAAAATCGTGGAAAGCTTGGCACATATTAAACGATTTTTTATTTGTCTTTCTTATTGGTACATGTACGAGGCTTGTTCAAGTGAAACCCATCTTTGATCCAGAAAAGATTTATAGGCCAATATTTCTACAAATAATTACCACTATTATTAAAACACATATCCCATTGTTTCACCAGTCGATTTACTCGTACAACCTGCTTAAAGAATTCTTGTGACTTTGATTCGGAGAATTTGCTTACATTTTGTAGTTCTTCGGCCGACTGAACACGAATACCTTTTAACATTCTTTTCAGTGACCCAGAGATGTAAAAATTGCGACGCAATAAATCTGGACTATCGGGTGGATGCTCTAATATGTTCCATTTCGTTCTTTGTAGATTTTATTTTACTGCTTTGGCAACGTGATTGTCGTGAAGAAGAATGACACCACGTGAGACCTTCCCTGTCCTTTTTTTGTCTTATTGCTTGGTGGAGCTTGTTCAAAGTTTCATTTTACAGGTTGACATTGATATGCACTCTTGATTCGGTAAACTCTATTAGTCAGGGCCTTTTATGATGGGAAAAAATTTTTAATAAAAAATGTGTAGTATCGAATGGTAACGTAACATAAATGTAAACAATAACAAAGCTTTTGACTAGTGTAAATCATAACTAGCTTTAAAATAAAATAATTACCAGATCTTAGTGAATTCTTCTTCTTCTCACGGCGCCGTTTCCTTTCGAAGGTTGGCGATCCAAATGGCAATTGTAGTTTTGTCTCAGGTCTTTTAACGAAGAGTTCTGGCGTCTTCCTACTGATCTTTTGCCCTGTACTTTTCCTTTCAGTATAACTTTAAGTAATTCGTATCTTTCGCCTCTCACAACATGACCCAAGTATTGCATTTTCCTCTCTTTGATTATTCTTAATAATTTTTTGTTTACACATACGACGAAGCACCTCAACATTAGTAACTCTTTGTACCCATGGAATTCTCAACATTCGTCTGTATATATTTACATCTCAAGGGCATCTATTCTTTTTTCTATTTCAGAGTCCATTGTCCAACTTTCACAGCCATACAGTAAGACAGAAAAAACGTAACATCTCATCATTCGGATTCTAAGCTGCAGACTAAGGTCTGATCTTGTAAAAATTGTTTTCATGCTCATGAATGCTTTCCTTGCTTGTTCGATTTTTGATAGGATTTCTTTTTTTTTTATTACACTGACTATTGATATTTGCTCCCAAATGTTTTATGGAATTTACCTGTTCTGTTATTTGACCCTTGGCATACACATGTACGTTTATTCGTGTCTTTGAAAATAATAAAGTTTTAGTTTTGGAAACGTTTAGATGTAAACCGAACATTTCGCTGTAGTGAACTACCGCATTTATTATATTTTGTAGTTCTTATGCGTTGCTTGCTATTAAGACGGTATCATCAGCATATCTGATGTTGTCTATGCTGATTTCGTTAATCTTAATTCTGCCTTGGACCTCGTCTAATGCTTCTCTGAACTTTCATGAAACTCTTCGGCACTGGGTAGATATTCGTCAGAATCTGAGCCAGGAAAAGGTTCCTCTGGTTCTTACAAGTCACTTAGCTTTTCAACGATGTTTTGCAATTATTTTTGTGTTAAAAAATGTCTGGCCATAATTCAGAAACTGCAAAGAGTACAACTATTGTCACTATTTAGAGTAGGTATAAAAAACTGATGGGACACTAATGACCCGAGAAAAAAAACTACAGGGACATCGATGTCCCATTACATGAATTGTTTGAAAACAATGACGGAAAAATGGATTTTATTCGAAATTTTACATACTTTCAACAACAAAACCTTTCTGGATTGTTTTGTAGTAGTATTTTGGAGGCAAAAGATCCTAAATATCTATCACAGCAACAAAACACAGAACCACATTGTACAAGAACACATATTTCTAGAAAATTTAAGGTTATTTAATTGAAAGTGTTGGTTGCATAACATAACGAAATGTTTAGTAATACGGTTATATTTGATTAAAGTACATTTAGGGCACAAATAGGCAACAGTAGAACTTTTTTTTATTTCGTGGGACATATACCGAAAGTCAGTATGGTACTGTTTTTTTTTAGGGTCTGTTTTTGCGTCACTAATTTACGGATATAATCTATTGTTATGCACTTCTTTTATTCTTCGCGAAAATCTAACCTGAATTTACAATTTACATTTACAATTACACTTTACTTATTTATTTACTTCAAAGATCTTAACCACTGATAGTTTGCCAATAGTTAAAAAGAAAAGAAAATATTTTATTAGCCTTATTGATAACAACCCACCAATTCACGCTAACTTCTACAAATATTTTTTATTTCATTATCATTATAACATTCTCTTGCCTGCCACTGAGTACTTATTTATTTTTCCTTGATTTCAGTTAGTACAAATTAAAAAGAAACACTCTCTCCAATACACTAACATTATGCTGTTGATAACAATCCCAATCCTAGACAAAAACATTTAATAAAATTCATGACATCCAAACTTTAACCGCCTGCGCCTATTGTGTATGTAAACTTACCAGTTTGTGAGTTGTGTCACTCTTGCATGCGGGCGACGACCTAAAGGGTGTACTTTTCAGTAGCGAGGCTTCCGAAATGAAAACTCGTTTGTTATGGACTGCAACTCGTACATCCCCAAATTATGTACAACTGATTATCTTATTGGTGGTCAGAAATCACCAAAACTACATTAATATTATTTACCGTAGATTAGAGAATTTATTTGTAATTAATGCACTCAAACTCTTCTCTTAAATATCACATCCGCGATGTTCTTTTCAGCTGGGTTTTCCTTTTCCTTGGATTTTGCTTTGTAATATGTTATGAAGTAGTACGATTCTTATTCTCTCATAAGATTGCCCAAATTTCGACCTTTTCATCCTCGACTAATTCTCTTACGTATTACCTCCTTCTCCCAATTTTCTTTTCTAAATAAAGAGTGTTTTTTAGAGTACATGTAAGTTGGTAACACTTTTTTAACTTTGGCCATTTTGACAGCTGTCAAATAATTTATGTTAAGTTTGGTTTGGCATTTCAGCATGAATATACTTGACGCCTGAACAACGCTTCCAAATTGTACAAACTTATTTTAAAAATTGTGGTTCTTTTCGAAATACATATCGCGCACTATGTCCATTTTATGGTCAATCTAATAGTCCATCAGAGCAAGTAATTCGATTAACCAGGGGAACGTTTTTGCACCACGTTTACTCTAAATGATAACATGCATCCACAGACACGTCGTACAGTGCGTACAGAAGAAGTTGTTGCTGTAGAGCGTAACATACAGGAAGACCCGAGTCAGTCTATCTGCCATCGTGCACAGCGGTTGGATACGTGTTTATCGACTTTATGGAAGATTTTGAGAAAAGATCTTGCTTTGCGTGCTTACAAAATCCAACTTATGCAAGAATTGAAGGTACATTATCACCTAGCAAGGCGTAGATTCCTCAAATGTATGTTGAGAAACCGTTATGTTAAGAAAAACTAACTGTTTGGTGTGCTTTATGGTCTGGTGGAATCATTGGACCGTACTTCTTCAAAAACGATGCTGGCCAGAACGTTTCAGTTCATGATTACTGCCTTTTTCATTCCTCAATTGATCAACCATGATGAGCAGGAGCTGTCGTTTCAATAAGACGGCGCAACATGTCACACAGCTCGTGCCACAATTGATTTATTGAAGGAAACGTTTGGCAACCGCACAGTTTCACGTTTCGGACCATGAATTTGCGTCCAAGATCGTGCGATTTAATACTGCTAGACTATTTTATGTGGGGATATGTGGGGGTGTTAGTGTACGCCGATAAGCATGAATCTATTGACCACTTGAAGGACAATATTCGCCGCGTTATTGCCGATAGACGGCCACAAATCTTGGAAAAAGTGATCGAAAATTGGACCTCCAGATTAGACTTCGTCAGCCACTTATGATGGTCATATACCAGAAATCATACTCGTATTTAAATTATAATGCCAAAAGATTATCTTCCGAATAAAGTCAATTTCATGTCAATTGATAAGAATCAAATTTGTTTTATTCTATTACACAAAGTTCCATACCTCTAAAAAAACACCCTTTATATAATAATTCTTTCCTTTCTATACTCAAACAATCCTGTTTAATATTTCCGTAATTTCATTTAGTATTTTTTTTGTCATAATCTGACTACACTAAACTGTGTACGCCGCCCTATTATATCAATAATAACTTCTTGATTTCCAACATAATATACATAACTGTAATCAATGGCTCCCCCTTTCAGATTGTACTATTTGCCAACTATTATTACTTTCAAAACTATTTTTACAATTTAGGTCTCTAGGTCCTCCATAAATATGTATGCGATGTTGACAATAAATGAAGTGGTTAATTTATGAGGTAATAAACGTATTGATGGTGTAGTAAAATTGCAAGTATAAAGTTATAGTCTGGTTAAATATATTCACAATTACAGTTTGATATTTTAAAAAGTTTTAAATAAGTTTCTCCCCTTTTTCTTCTTGATAAATAAAGATGGTTACATTTCGATTCAATTCGAGTATCTTGCCATTTTCCTACACTTGTTTTAACTTTTCAGTTTCATTAGGAAGACTTTGCGAGTGAACGGACGCGTACCATCCAGGTGACCGTTATTAGTAAAATAATGTTTTAATAAATAAATGCTTTTTCTTCTAATGTTCCTTCCCTGCTTGTTTCTATTTCTTAGCCACTCCCTGGAAGTTATTCTATATCTCTTGCTTTCCTTTAAAAGCCATCTGAATGTATTCTCCGATGACTCTGACTTCAATATTCTTTTACAATATTAATTTCCAAATGATTTTACCCTCCACCAGTTTATAGAGGTCTTTTGAGTGGATGCCAGTCGCATAAACTATGACTGTCTCGGTATCTTTGTTGCACAATCTGCAGCTTAGATCTCCGTTGAATAGTCCCATCGTATTTAGATGTTTTTTTACTGGAGCATGTCCAGTTAGTAACACTGTTATGACTTTGAGCTGCTTAATGTTTGTTTTGCGCAGTCCTGCAGATCTCTTTTCGCAGGTTTGAGTTATGAAACTCTTCTTCTGAGTTTGTATGGGAATTTGTTCCCAGTATTCTTTGTGCTTTCTCCGAATCCAACACCTTATTCGGTTTCTGATGTGCTTTTTGGTACACCCAGAACGAGTTGTGAATTGATGTATATTATTAGCAATCCTCTTCTGGCAAATTCATAGGCTGTTTCATTGCCGTCGATTCCTTGACGACCTGGCTCCCAGATCAGTCTGTTGCAGTACACAAGGTTGTCAAGTTATTCGCGACATTCCCACACCAGGCCGTTGTCTTCTGAGATTAGTTCTCAACGTTTTGCCAACACTAGGGGTTGGCATCTGGATGTTTTTTGTGATTTGTGGGAAGGGTAGGAACGCTTTGCTTATACATGCTGCTTATGTTCGAAGAAACAGCATGAATAGTCAAAGCGTTCTTTTCCTATATATCGGAGGTAACAGACAAAATTGGGCGAATACGTTAAAAAGTCAATGTAAAGACCATTTTTTAGCCAACAAAGAAAATCAAAGACTGTTTAAAGATTGGTGAAGCACAAACGCGACCCGTTAGCAACGGCCGGAGTATACCGAATACCATGCACATGTGGAATGGTATATGTGGGAAGCACAAAAAGGCACACAAACACATGGATAAACGAACATAAAAGCCGTTGTCGTTTAGGACATATCGATAAATCTGCCGTTGCCAAACACGCTTTGAGAAGCGGAGAACATCGATCGGCTATCTACTGTTTGAAGAAACCCAGATGCTGGATAAAACTTCACAGTACTAACCACGGTTATATCGGGAAGCGGTAAAAATATATAAGCATCCAAATAATTTTAATCGGATAGAGGAAGGACTAAGAATTAACAAAACATGAATTAAAATCCACAAACGACACGCTCTTTCACGCCGAAACCAGTGGAGGGTAGGCGAATAGAAAATATAAATATGACCTCCGTAGTACAACGCGGCGTCAGTTTCAGCTTACAAGCGAAGCAGTAACTTCTCTAGAAGATGCCAATCTCTAGTTTTGGTGAAACGTCGAGAACTAATTTTAGAAGACAACGACCTAACAGCCCGAACAAACAGTTTAAGAAGTTAGACGATGGCCGTGAAAGCCTAACGCATTTTATTATTCCCACACCAGTTTGGATGTAATCTGTGGATTGGCTAGAGCTCCCAAGGCTGTCTTATTGATCCGTTTAAGTCCTCATATTGTTTAACCTTGTACAATGCAGGATTTCGTAGATCTCTGACTGAAATAGAGATGTCTACTTTCCCAGTAGGACTGTGGTTGTTCCTATCATCACTGTATACTCTCGAATGCTGCTCTCGAACCAGCGTACGTTTTTGACCTATCTGTGTGCCAGTCATGGTCACCAGACGTTGGATGTCTTCTGGGGTCATACCATATTTCTCTTGAGGTTAACTTCACCTGAAAAGGTATATTTCTTGATTCTGTATCTGGGGGTCATGTGGTCTGTTTTTTCTACCATAATATATGATCCTTAGATATATTATTGATGTTGTATTGGCCTCAATTCTACATCTCTTGCTGCTTGGTCTTGTTATTTTTCTAATTGGTGATTTCCATGGCTTTGTTTTGCGTTATCGTATTGTTTTTCCCATAGTGCATATAATTTTCTCTTTTCCTTTAATTTGTTTATTACTTTATATATGTTGTACATATTTTACACTTCTCTATTGATTTGTTTGTGATTGTCGACTAATATCAAAGATTATAGTTAACTCCCTAGATATATCGTTAATAAATAACTGACATATTACGAGTATTGGACTAAATACATGCCTTAAAATTTTTTGTCTGTTAATATTTTCTGTTAATATAATTATCTCTACTTGCCGATATATTAGGTCCATAGCAAACCTTGGTATAGCGGCAATTTCTACCTGAAATACGGCGGCATATGTTCCCAAGCTTAACTGGATTTCTGTTCTCCCTCTTTGTAGACAGAAGCCTTAACCAAACCAAACTGTCCCAAGCTTAACTCGAGTTTAGCCATCCCTCTTTGCTATTATGATATTAAAATGCTTTTCAAAGTTATACTTTTGGACTATTCGATCTACAAGCAGTCATCTCCTGGTATATCCTTGCTTGATCGGCTCTCGGTTCTCATGGCTCCCGTGACGCTCAAGCAAGAACGCCATTGTGTGCCACTAAGCAGCCGAATCGTTCCCATCTGTTGAGTCTTGGTCTACCATGCCACCTTATGTACAACTAAAGATTCATTTTTGAACTTCTCCATTTGGTCTCCATTTTTTTCCAATTTGCCGAGGGCCATTGTAGCCTTATGTGTGGCATTTTTAAACTGTGGATTCTACGCCAGCTTTTGGTCAAATATTACACCTAAGTACTTGACCTGACTTACAAATGGAATCTCCACTCCCCTAAGCAACGGTTGGTGTAATCCTTGTATTGGGTAACAACTGCTGTTTTTTGCGGATTAATCCTAAGGGCTTCAACTTTACACCAATTATTCACCTCTCTCAGAGCAGTTTGCGTTCGTTCTAAGACTGTCTTGGTGAAACTACTGCCAGTTCATGCGTATAGTCCAGACAGTAAAACCCATCTGTGGACAGTTTCGTTAAGAGGTCATACATTAATGTTGTTCACAGCAGTATACAATGACAGACACAGACAATGGGTTCGCCTTAAGTGGACACTATGGTCCTATTTGTTAAGGCTTTTTTTATAAATATGACCTGCTCTATATACACTCTGCCCCACTCCAGAGTGTTGATTTATCAATTACTTTGGATTTTTTATGAATGTATATTTTATAATGGTCCTAGCAGATATATATTTCCATATAACTCGTCCCATTTCGATAAATGAAGCCCTAATTCCTGTGAATCGCGCAACTACGTTCAAGAAATTAGTAGTGTCGAGTTTCCGCCTTCCAAAATATGAAAGAATTGTAGGATACATATAACGTTGATCCAATTTTTGTTGGGTAAAAATGTAAACATGTGTCGAAAATAATTTTGATCTTTGTTAATATGCCAACAAATGTCAATTTATTCGTTAACAAACTATCCATCAGATCAATCGATGAAAACCAATTATCTGCATCTATATTTCTGTTTGATCGAAATAATGGTTTTTTAAAATAAACTGCAAAAACTAATATATCGACTGCAATGCATGCATGAATGAAAATGTCCACACAGAAAACAAAACAATGGCTTTTATTGGCACATTCACAGTGAAATTGAAAATAATTCTTAATATTTCGTATAATAGAACAAATAAGCCTTTTAATTACTTCTATGTGATCTAACATGTGCTTACATTAACAATATTAACGAAAGATTAAACGAATTGAGTAGTAAATACTGGGCTGTCAAAATAAACCCAGAAAATAATAACTACCAGAAAAAATCCAAGCAATGGTCCACAAATTTAAGGGGACAAACGACGTATGGGTCTATACTGCGGTTTTAAAGAAAGTCGGTTTTACTCGCGGCTCTTTGGTGCTGATATACTATATACTTATAGCGACTAAAACTGTTGTGTTTGAATAAGAATTAAAGTACCTTATTCTTATTATTATCTTTCTCGGAATTTGAAGTTCCTAGAAAACTTCCCTAGAGATTGGGTTAAAAATTGAAAAGAAATAAGACAGTAGTTGTCGCGCGTCCATTTTTAAACATTCTGTTAAATAGATCCTGAATGGGTCTATTTCATACAGCTTCATTCTAGATTGAGTCTTAAATGTAGGATTGTCAAAATCTTCAATAATATATTGTATTAATTCGCCTTCAGTTTTCCTAAGATAACTTTCTTTTGGTAGTAGTTAGTGAACTTCCTTCTTTCCTCCTTCTCTTTTCAAAGTTTGTACGGACCGTTACAATGTCTGCCTGGTTAGAAAATATCTTTATAATTTCTATTTTGAGCGTTTCCCAATCCATCGTAATGTAGTCAACTTTGGAATTTGTACAAATCTAGTGATCTAGACTGTGAAGAATTAATCTGAGAATACCGATATACAATAGGATCGAAGCAACCGTTGCTTAGTCCGGGTAGATTATGGGGGGGGGGGGGTCGTTCTTAGATGTAAGAAACGTAAGGAAGAAAAGATAATACAAAGAAATAAAAGTAAGGAAGAGAACAAATCTTCAAAAGAGAAAGGGCGCCACTCTTTCTACATGTTTAAATCTAAAAAAAAAAACAGAAATGTGATATACACAAACAAAGAGAAACAATGCAAATATCATTAAAATAATAAAGGTAACATTCACTATATTAACTATATTCAAAAATATTAAAATCATAAATATCACAAATTAGACATCTCAATATCCATGTAAAATATTCAAATAAGGTAAATAAATATGACTTAATATAAAACAAAACATGAAATATGTCTTATTGAACTCTTTAGATAACTATAAAATAATAAAAATTGAACAGGATATATTTACCGGATTTTTGGCACATAAAAAATAAACCAGATTTTTGCATGTGCAGTCAATTTTGCCATTATTATAATTTGGGTATAATTTCCACAGTACTATGTCACCGCATGGCACCGCATGGTCACTGCATATGCAGAACGGATAGCAGGAAAATACCAGGCTAGTTTCAGAGGCGACAAATCGTCAATTCATCAGATTTCAACCCTGAAACAAATTAAAAAAAAAACACTGAAATACGGCATTGATATTCATCACATATTTATAGACTACAAAGTAGCCTACGACTCTGGATAGAAGAGAAATGCTCAAAGCAATGAAAGAGCTAGGAATACCAAATCAGTTGGCAAATTTAACAAAACTAACTCTTGAAACAGTTGAATGTAAAGTACAAATTCAGGGGAACTGTCTGAACCTTTTAAAACAAATAACGGGCTGCGTCAGGAAGACCCTCTCTCCTGTATACTGTTCAATATGGCTCTGGAAAAAGCAATACGTATGTCACAAATTACAGCCACTAGTTCAATATATAATAAATCGAAGCAGTGAACGAATTTGTATACCTGGGATCGCCCCTTAATACTGAAAATAATACTACCGCATAGATAAACCGCAGAATTTACGCGGCCAACAGATGCTATTTTTGGCTTAATCTTCTCCTTAAATCCACAGTGATATCAAGAAATACAAAAATAAAACTCTTCAAAATAATACTACGTCCAGTCCTAACATATAGTTCAGAGACCTGGACTCTAACAAAAAGAAAAGAAAACATGTTTGGATGTTTCGAAAGAAAAGTACTAAGGCGAATCTATGAAGCAATAAATGACAATGGAGTGTGGACAAGAGAATGCAAATTCGAACTTTATAGAATATACCAGGAACCAGATATCGTAAAACATATTAAGATAGGACGTCTGGTGTGGATAGGGCATGTAATGCAGATGGAACAAAATGACCCAACAAAAAAAACGCTTCAAAAATTGGCCATAGAAGAAGAGAAAGACTCAGAACAAGGTCCTTGAAAACATCAATGAAGATATGAGAAATATGGGAATACGTGTTTGGCGGAGAAAGGCGACGCGACGGATAGGGACGACTAGAGAGAAATTTTGAGGAGGCTAGTTTCCACGCAGGTTGTAAAGCCAGAATGATGATGATGATAATTTGGGTAATTTTATCAGGCGTGTTAATTCATTACAGCCATAGGTAATGTCTGTGTTCTGACTAGAAAGCTGAGGTAAAAATTTAACTAGTTCTCTTTGGTCTTTTTCTCGTAGCTCTATAGTCGGTGTTACCTTCGACTTTTTCTTGATATATTAATAGGACCTTTACTGTAAAGTAAATCATATTTTCCACGGTAATTTGTTTCTACAATGATACACCCGGAGAGCAATATAATCCAGCCAGAGGGCCTTTGGTCCGAGGGATGGATGTTGCTCGATGGGCGTAATCATTCGGTAACAACAGTGGTACATACAAGATTTTATTTTTCACTTCACATAACAAAAAAATTAAAATTGAGACGTTTTTACTTGTTTGAATTAGTCTATGACAGTTGTTGATATTTTGACGTTTGTTGATTATATTATGTAGTTGTCAATTGGATTTATATTCAGTTATAGATGTATGTCATTTATGTATATTCAGTTATTAAAAAAATTGTACTTTCAATATTTATAAAGATTGTTAAGGTTAAAAAATGTTAGTTCTATAATATTTAACCTGTTCAAAATTGTTTAAAATAAAAAAAAATTCGTTCTATAATATTTGTTTTTTTTTTCTTATACAACCGCTTATTATGTCCTAGGACAGGGGTGGTCAGACCTGCAGTGTCTGCAATCTATCACAAAATATTTTAAAGACAAGCAATCACTACAACTAAACTGGAGCCTTGATACTAAAATACGTAGATTTCTGAAAATACTTGTGTTTTATATATTTTTATTTTACTTCTTCAACTTCCACTTGCCGTAAGTTAATACATGTTATACAAGAAACAGACAACCGAGAACGATCGGTAACATTCGCCAAACGTCGCGCGGTCACATTGCCTCGGAAGCGTGGAATATTTCAATTAGGATCTGAATATTTTTGAAATTCTTTTGCGATCGACTCCAGAACCTGTCGTGATCCAGCGGTCAACCGGTCGATCGCGATCGACTGTTTGGGCACCGCTGCCCTAGGATATAACAAGTGAGTTTATGGTAATCGTATCTAAGTTTAAATAAACAAATAATATTCAAGTGAAAAATAAAATAAAACTTGGCGTATTTACTATAAAGACTTAACGTCAAGTGATTTAATTTTATGTAAAAAATTTATTAAAAGTTGGATAGTAAAAACTGGAAGTAAACTTTTCATGAGCAAAAAGTTATCTTTAACGAATAAACTTTAGCAACTTTAAATTTAATATTTGTAATTATACCGGATCTAATTGTTTTAATTCTAACCTTAAAATATTTTAATAGGGAAATTTTCTGGAATAATAATGAGAAATTACCCATCTTAAATTATATCAGCTTGAAAACTTTTGTAATTAACACAAACGATTCGCATGAAAACAAAATAAACGTTAATTATTATATTCTTATAACTTTTTCTAAAACTTTACTCTTCTTTTCTAAAACTCTAATTTTAATTTATAATAACGTCTAGAGTCTAGAGGATCTTTAAATAATACCGTACACAGTTTAGATTTTTATTGTTTCTTCTTCGTTTTACATTAAGCTCATTGCCCGTTACTGTACTAACGTCTTTGGCGTCAAATTTCATATTCTGGACATTTAATCTGAATAGCTTTAACGGGCAATTTGCCGATATTCTTTAAATGTGTTTATTATAATTATTTATTTATTCACACAGGTAAAATGTAATGGCATGTCTCGTAAAATAGGAAAACAAAAAGCAAAATAGGTAAATCCATGGAAGGTAACCGTAAATACGTATTTCTGACTATTTGGTCTCTTCTGACCTTTATTATTTACTCGCATTAACCTGTTTTATTTGTTTTAAATGTTTGAACGTTTGGCATTCCGTTCCTCAGATAGCTGTAGCTTCCTCCGTGGTTATTGTTAGTTGTTGCCCTGGAAACCATCAGGGTCTTCTAACTTTATTGCCATAAATTGGTCGCGTTGGTCCTGTAGTAGTGATCCTTTCCCAAGTTAACATGCTCCTTTTATAACTTGGCTTCCATCGATATATCTATTTAGTTTTTTTTCCTGTTTTGTGGGACATGTACATATATTTTGCCTTTATTATTCACTCTTGGCTTTTTTCTCTACTCGTATGGCTTTTACTTTGATGCTTTGTCAGTATCTTTGATGTTCATAGGACACAAATATCGGAGGAAGAATGACAGTTGTATTTCTTAGTACACTAAGAAAAGATATGAGGAAGTCGTTGAAAACAGTAGTAAAATTAGAGTTACACTGAGAAACAAAGTAATTATTAAAACTAGTGTTTTTTAAGTAGATCTGTTTGAATTGTATTTTTTTTTTCTGTAAAATTTAATATAACCCATATATCAATTCTATACCGATAAATAAAAAGGCCGTAAGTCAAAAATATCGATTCTTTGTAAACAAATAAATTAACGTACTACAAGTATTTTAGTACGTTAAAAAACCGATAAAAAGCGATTGAATTTCAATGCTTAGTTGAATTTAATAGTTAATTTTAAAATAGAGATGATAATTTCTATTACTTTTTATTGATTTTTTAAGGTTTTGGGGCATCAAATATTTGGCCATTATTTAACCAGGTTTACAGACCAAATTTTCAGTAATTTTTTAAAGACTTCGTTTTGAGAACAAATACAATAATTTTTCCATAAAAGCATAGACTCATAGGCCCAAAAAATATAGTGTAATGAAAATTATTTAGATTCATCAGAATACCTCCTCCTTTTTGGAGGTTTTGTTTTTAAAATTGATTGAGCTTTTACTATTTGTGCTAGGGGCTTGTTTAATAGCTTGTGACACATTTGATTAAATTTATTTAAATAAATTTTATCATCTTCCTTCTTCTTTTTGGAAGAGGTAAATGCTTTCTTAAAATTCGCACATAAAGTTTTGATTTTCAACCTCATTTTGGATTTTCTTGGTGTACTACCAGACAACTTGGAAAGGGTATATTAAAACACAAGTAATATGCACTCTCAGTTACGTCAAATAACTAAAATTCCATTTACTGAATTGGACGATTCTGGTGGTCCACCTGGAGCAAACATAGCTTCGGGACAAGGTCCTTTTTACTTACACCAGAGAAAAAAAAACGAAAGTCCCCACATTACTGTATTATGTGTATAAACTACTACTACTATCGGTTTACAGCGTTCTCCGACCCCTTCCGACTCCTAACCGCCATTCTTCTCTATTTAACCATAGGCCTGGAGGGATTTCTCTTTCCTCTAGTTCTTTTTCAATTCCCTTTCTTCAGCTTCTTCTCGGCCTTCCTCTTTTCCTTCTCCCTTGTGGTGTCCACGTCAAAATCTGTTTCGGAATCCTGTCATCTGGCATTCTCTGTACATGGCCGTACCATATTAACTGTTTTGTTTTTATGTCATCAACTATTGTATGCTTGACTCCCATCATTTCTCGTATTCTCTCATTTGGTATCCAATCTCTTCTTGATTTGCCTGCTGCTTTCCTCCAGAAAAATAAACTTTGTATATAAACTTTGTGTATAAACTTTGTGTCGTTAATTCTGTAAAAAAATTTATGTGTTTGTTTTGCAATGGTGATTATTTTTTTTTACTGAAGAAGTAAGTACTTTCTTGGTAAAATCATGTTTTCCCTACGTTTACATATAAAAAAAGAATCTAGGCACCGTCTTACGAAGGAGCACGTCTTAAAGGAGCACTATGTTTATGTGTTTTATTTTACTCTTTGAATCGAATTCTCTATCTATTTCTTTATATCTTGTTTCATAATTTCTTATCACCATAAGTCTGGAACAATATTTAACTTGTTTTACAAATTTGTTTTACTTTTTGTCCTGATCTGACTTCAGTATGTCAAGATTGCAGAGCAACTGTTGTATAGGATTTCATCTGGTTCAACCCCAGGGGGACGATCATAGTATGATTTCATATTGCATGTGTTTTACCTTAATTTGATGCTTATATTCCATACCAATTTCTAATGTTTTTACGATACCCTTTAATACTTTAATACATACCTTTACGGGCCTATTTTCTTTTTAGATACACTATGACGTAATTCAATAACAAAGAAGAAAATTCCAGATACTTTGGTGGGCTTTCCTTAAAACGATTTTCTCAAACTTCTTAAATTAAACAGTCAAAATTGAATTTGGCCTTTTAACTGTTTCCATTTTTCAAATCTAATTTTTTGTACGTGCACCTACCAAACAATTTGAGGTTTTATCTGAAGGGCACATTCGTGACGCAGAAGTCAGATCCACACTTTACATTTATATTGCCTTATTTCTAAGGTACATAAATAAAACTTGCCTGTCATTCTCACTTTCAACGAAGACAGTAAGATATGAGCTTATATATTTCGTGTTTTCATAACTTTTGTCTCGAAGCATCGTTGGAATATTTTCATAGGGAGAGTGTATTATTACGCGTCTGTACCCACTAAAAATGATATTTACATTTTTATGTATTAAGAAGTACAAGGCGTGCTTCATAGAATTTCTTTTTTATTTTACACAAGGGTGTACATAAATTAAGGAAAGTTATATTCTTAGTGTACAGAAAATAAAGATCATTAGATAATGTCATTTATTGTATTTTTAAATGATAAAAAATAGCACATCTTTTATTTTTTTTAACACCTATGATTTTTTACAATCTGTTTTATAATAAAAACAATAAGTAAAGTTATTTGTCTCAATAATGTCTCAACACAAATATTAGCTTGTTTACCGGTGGGATGCGCACTTACACAGATACGCGAACACGAATACTAAAACTGGCACAGATCACAATGGATGGGCGTTGTTGAAGGCGTAGCTTTCACTACTGTAAGCACTGTCAGAAACGGTTTGGTAGATTCAAGGGATCATATCGCTTCAATCTATTCGCTTTTTAATTGTTGAGAAGATTGTATGCCAGGGTGTTAGGCAGCAACCTGTTTTGATATTGTAAAAATAGGACTAGAAATAAAATACCTTCTTCTTTTTCAAGTGCCCTCTCCGCTACGAAGGAGTTTGGCAATCATCATTGCTATTCGTATCTTTGAAGCTGTTGCTCTAAATAATTGGTTAGATGTGCACTGGAACCAGTCTCTTAAATTGAGCAGCCAAGATATACGTCGTCTCCCCACGCTTCGTTTGCCCTGAATCTTTCCTTGGATAATTAACTAGAGCAATCAGTACTTTTTCCCTCTCATCACATGACCAAGATATTCCAACTTTCTTCTCTTGATGGGGATCAACAGCTTTGTTCTTTCTTTCTTTCTTTGTTTCTCTTTCTTTCTTTGTTCATTCTTCGAAGAACTACACCATTTGTTATTTTGTCTGTCCAAGGTATTTTCAAAATTCTTCTGTATATCCACATTTCAAAGACCTCTAGTTTATCGGTATTGCTCTTGTTTAAAGTCCAAGTCTCTACTCCGTACAGCAGTATCGAGAAGATGTAGCATCTAACCAATCTCATTTTCAGGTTTGAGTTAATGTCATGACTTCTTAGAATGTCCTTCATATTAACAAAAGCAGCTCGAGCCTTTCCAATTCTAGTTTTTATTTCTTCTGTGATGTCATTGTTATTATTAACGCTTGTTCCCAAATATTTATATTTGTTTTTGTAAAAACAATACCACAATGACGAAATCAGCAGTAGGTAATTCAAGTAAAGTAATTCAATTAATTAAAGCCACATGGGAATAAAGTCCTTTTACCCTATGACGGCCGATATGAAATTAAGATATGATCAGTGGGCCTCAAACAGTGATGCGTTAATATTTCATTCCGATCGCTTGAAAAGTAAAAATATTTAATTTCCTGTATTTTATGTTCAGTAATAATATTGGATTTTACTGTATCAAAGGCAAATAAAATGAATATAATATGTATATACAGGGCGTGTTAAAAGAATTGTGACAGAATATTTCGAATAATCGAAATTATTTGTAGACATCAAATGTTCATCAAGGTCTCTATAAGTCTCTATTTTGCGTAGAGTGAAAATTATACGAATGGTTTTGCATGCAGTAAAATAGGAAAATACTTGCCAAGTTGCTGGTATGTCCAAATTTGAAAAAAATACATCCAAGACTTTACTTTCTGCAGACAATGAATATGCAGTCCAGCAATTAGACCGAAGGTACTTTATCGTTTATCGTCTGATATTTCACTATCAGAGTCGTCACTATCTGAATTGTCTATCCGAATAATTAGAGGCCAGACCTCATCTATAACTCGCTCGGTTTGAAAAGACTGAACGAATATGTCTTCCGTATGTCTAATACAAGTTTGCCATTGTTCTGCCTTTATTTGTTCTAGCGATTCTTTCCATAAACTAAGAACGTTAGCGTCATCCGTTGTTTTGGATGCATGTTTATCATAAAAATTTTTAGCTATACTCAACTAACTCAATTGCATTATAGTGGCAATGGTAGGGCGGAAGTCGAAGAACTTCATGGCCATATTTAAGAGCCATTTGGTCAGTAACAAATTTCTTTTGAATTTTGTGCTTTCCACACCTTTGAAGTAAATCGATTTTCTTTTCTGTCAACCACAACTTTATTTCTTCTTTTGTCCATCTGCTTGAAGGAAATCTCTCTTCTACTCTTGAGTGGTAGGATGCATTATCTAACACTATTATGGATGGTCGCTCCAATTTTTTTAACAAATTTTCCTCAAACTATTCTTCATAAATATTTGCATCCATATTTCCATGGTAATTACCTTGTGGTATCTTTGTGGGCAAAAAAATTAAACTAGCGTCAGGAATAAAACCGTCATTATTTCCAGCATGAAGTATAATGTAGCGTTTACCATTACCGGAACGACTAGAAGAATAAGATTTCGTGGTGCCATCTTGCCAGGATGATTTTGACATATATCCTTTATACAAAGGTAAAATACAACTTGCGTTGGACTATCAGACGTTTTATTGTTCATGTGTTTTCTTAAAAAATGCCACCGTTTTGAAACAGTATTAGAGAGTACACACAATACTTTTCTATTATTTGTCTTTTTATATGGAAAACCTAAATGTTTCAGCACTCTCCACAAACTTGTTAAACTAATATCACACATTTTCTTGTCTTTTATTTTTTGTAACACAGCACTAATTGTTACATGTTCTTTGGCTTTATACATATTATATATAATATTTTTAATTGCAAGTTTAATTGACTGGTATATTGATAACTTTGATTATTGGGTAAACCTACATTATATGATACGTCAGAAGAAATTTAAAAAAATTAACATGTAATAAATTCACAGTTTAAATAAATATTCAGTGCTCGTACTATTGCAATAAAATATTAAAACCAATAAACGATAACTTGTTGAGCAGTGCTGATTGAAACAACAAAGCAGTAAAATGTTATTCATAAAGGTAGTGTAAAATATATCGCCGCTTATCTGGCCCGCTAGTAATAAAGTTACCAGCATTTAATTGCAAAGCGGTCTTCTTAGGTGGAAAATACTTTACTTCAAAAATATATTAATAAAATAATAAACAATACTAAACAAGCAGCTTGGTGGATAAAGGAAATAACAAATCAAGTAAAACTGAAAAAGATAAATTGAAAAAAAACTTAAATAACAAAACAAATGAAAACTACGAACAATAAAAATAGAAAGAAAGAATCAAAGAAGCTGAAATGACTAGAATTTTGCGAAACAATGAAGGAAGATAGTAAAGAATATCAAAAACTCTTCGGAATTAGGAGACATCACTAAAAATAGAAAATTCACAAAAAAAAATTACAAAACTGATTAAGAAAGGAAGAAGAATACAAGACCACACAAGACCATACATTCACAGTGAAACAAGTAATATAAAAGAGTGAGTTTATAACAGAAAAAATTATATATTTTCTTTTTATACATCTAGAAAAGGTTTTCGACAATGTACTAAAAAAAAATTTTCTTCATTTTTTTTTCTTTTACTAAAGGCCGAATCTCAAATATTTTATCAGCGTTTGTTTGATCTTGAGGCACTTCAGCGTCAATAACTACTTTTAAATTGCTTCTGATTTGAAAATATCTATCACGTGTGATGTCATGATAGAATTCTTTATTTGGATCAAAGCTGTCATCAGAGTTTTCAGAAGCTTAATCGTCTACATCCGAATTTTCCAGATATTCAAAAAGTCTTTCATGGTGAACCTCGGGTCTTAAATATTTTTTATTACCAAAGACATCTGAAACAAAAAAGTCTAATATAATATTTTATATAATTTAACATTTTATTTGGAAATTAAAGCTACAATTCTAGTTTTAAATTAATTTATTGACGTTTCATGCATAATAAAACATAATATTTTATGGACCTGACGTCCATAAAAATGGACATCCCTGTTTTAGATAAAAAACAAATTCAAAATGGTTTGCTAAGACAATTATTACATTACATAAATATATTTATAATATCGTATGATATTAGACTAAGGAACATTTACGTTAATAATTAAATAAAATTAGATACTTACCATCAATTGTTTTTCTACAACAGCCCGCCATGTTTGTCACTTGCGATTAACAGGTTAACTAAGATGTGCTCTCAGCAATACGGCTGGTCGTAATGATGGACATCAGGTCTCAGGAGAATATAAATGCTGACATACTTAAAATATGTTTGTCAATTTGAAAACCACCGTCAATACTAAACGAAGGGTTAGTAACTTATACCGTATTCATTTTACAAATTCCCAATTGTCAATAGAAGCACGTGAAAGCCAAACAGGGTCGTACTGATGTGTATCATATGATTTTTAAAAATATTTACTTTTGAAACTGTTAGTGTAAGAATTTCTTGAAATTTAATCATTATATCACAATTAAACCAAACTCTAAAAAATAACACGACCAGTAAATAACTTATAATTATAGTTATAACAATAACTATAACATAAATATAACACAATATATTAACATAAAAATCAACACGATACAATTTGATTTTAAAATGCTGGCAAGTTTGGATCTGTAACATGAGAATCTGTCTAGCTTAATAAGTGGGGGGGTTGAAATATAATGAGAAACCCTGTACAATGAATGATGTTTAAATTGGTTTTATTTATTTATGTTTTTTTTTAGTAGTCGTTGTTACTAACCCAGGCCTTAGGCAAGCCCCAATTTGCATTGGCATCCTCCTAAACATATTGTCAAGATTTTATTGTGCATTTCTTCAAGAGCAACTTGTACTAGCTGTACGGTGTTTTGTGAATTATGCCATCGAGGTCTAATTCTTTTTTTAAGCATATCCCACAAATGGTCTATTGAGTTAAGGTCTGGTGAGCAAGCTGGCCACTACAGAATAGTGATATCTTCTCCTTCAAGGAACTCTCTAGTGCCTTTGCTGGTATGTGGAGGTGCATTATCATGCATAAAAATAAATTTTTTTTCCACTGCATGTTTTCAGAGTCTAACTACAGGTTCTAGAACCAAATCAACCTACCTGCGACTTATTAAAGTCGGTTAAATGGAAATTAAAGAAGGTTCTTAACCGACAGAACATTACTTCCCCAGAACATAACACTTCCTTCTTTATGTCTATGAACAGTTCCGGCTGTTTCCGTTGTTGCTTGTCTTTCTCGCTCTCTAAGTACATGAATTCGAAGTCAAAGAATATTTATTTTAAAGCAATTTAATCACAAATACATAAAAATTGAAGAAACCCATAAGCCAGGCCTTAGGCAAGCTTCAATTTGCATGGGCAAGCTCCCCATGCATTTTAGTTCCCCGTATTTCCCGTTACTATCCTAGAAACGGTTTCAAGCATTTTTCATCAGCTTTTGTTCGTGAGATATAGCCCATTGTAAGTTTTAAAATTGACACACTGTATATGAACTAAGTAAGAAAAACTTCATTGAATATGTAATAAATAACAAACTAAAGAGATCTAAAAAAATCACATCAGTATATACAGAGCTCTTATATTGATATATAAAATTTCTAATAAAATATTTAAATATTATTTCCCCAGCGTTCTCTTTCCGACGACCAAAACCGATGCTCTTACCAATCACTTTTTCCTTTTGAGAGTGAATGCCCCTAATTTAATATCAAAGGTTGTAAAAGAAAATAATACGAGTCGTATATCTTTGAGCGTGGACTAGACCACAGATCAGAGATCAAAGAAATCAGTTTTCAAATTAAATTAGATTTATATCGTTCACGACGCGTAAATGGAAAATTTCCGGGTTGTTTAAAAAATGAAATACAGTTGAATTATTATGAGTGTTTTAGTAAAAGAAATTATTTTTGTCAGTAGCGATTCTTATAAATTTAGTACATAGTAGTAGTAGTATTATTATTTTTTCTATGTGCTATTTGTTATCAAAATTTTCCTGAAATATTTTTCCGCATTTCTAAAACTTTCTTGTTCTTATCGCTTTTTCACCTGAAATAATAACGACTATATTTCTAAATAATAAAACAATAATGAATAAAATAATGACAATATCATCAACATGACATATTTTCCTTTAACAACAGCTTTTATAGGACAGAAATTTTGAACCAAATTTTTAATGGCAAAACAGTTTGGAATACTCGCTAGCGGAATAATTATATTGTTGTTATACTAACTTTATAGTCAGGGTGCCCGTCGCCAAAAAAGTTTATAATAGATAGTATACTCTCTTCAAACTTTGAGTATCGCTTCATTAGGCTGAATCTGACATGGTTTCTCTCTGCGACTTTTTTTTATTCTCGAGCGTTTTCCTATAATTTTCCCGAAACATGTCGATTTTACGACATACCGAAAATTTATAAATCATCATCATCATCCAGCCCCATTTTCACATCCATTGTTGGATATAGGCCTCCTCCAAACGTCTCCAGTTCTCTCTATCTCTAGCTTCGCTTGTCGGCTCTTGGTCTCCACTCCAATAATCTCTTCGTCCATCTTCCGTTTTCCATTCTAGCAACATGTCCAGCCCACCTCCACTTTTGTTTATTAATTCGCAGTATAATATCGTCTACGCCAGTTCGTCGGCGTATCTCCTCATTTCTCACTCGATCTTTCAAGGTCAGGCCCAGCATTGATCTCTCCATTCGCCTTTGTGTTACCCTCAGTTTTTCGGCAGTAGCTTTCGTTAAAGTTAGGGTCTCTGCTCCGTAGGTCAAGGCTGGTAAGATGCATTGGTTAAATGCCTTCCTTTTCAGGTGAATTGGGGTATTTGTTTTAAAAATGTCTCTCATCCTTCCATATGCCGCCCATCCCAACGTGATTCGTCTATTTAGCTCGCAGGTTTGGTTGTCTCTGTTTATTCTGATTTCATGACCCAAGTATGTGTATTTATCGATTAATTCTACCTTGTTGTTATTGATCTGTATCTCTTCGCTGGGAACCATATTGGTCATCATTTTGGTTTTCTCGAAATTTATCTCCAGCCCAGTTTCTTGTAGTATGTAATTCAGTTCTTGGAGCATGTCTTTGATCTCTCCCAGATTATCTGACAGAAGCACGATATCGTCCGCAAAACGTAGATGGTTTAATCTTTCTCCATCGATGGATATTCCTTTCTGTTGCCATGTTAGTCTTTTAAATGCATACTCAAGAACGGTAATGAACAGCTTTGGTGACATGGTATCACCTTGCCTGACTCCCCTTTTTATCTTTATTTTATTAGTTGCTGAATGTAGACTTATGGTTGTTGTGGCATTTTCATATATATTTTTAACTATATTACAATATCTGTGGTCGACCCTGCAATCTTGTAGTGCTCTTAATATGGACGGTAATTCCACTGTATCAAACGCCTTTTTAAAGTCTACAAATATCAATGCCAAGGGACGGTTATACTCGTTAGTTTTTTCTATCAGGGTTTTTAGGCACTGCAGGTGATCGTTTGTGCCGTAATTAGGGCGGAAACCGGCTTTTTCCCGAGGTTGGTAAAAATCCAGCTTTGTCTCTAATCTGTTCGTTATTATTCGGGTGTATAATTTATAAAGATGGTTAAGGAGATTGATTGGTCTGTATCTTTCCAGGTCTGCTATATCTCCCTTCTTGTGTAAGAGTACAGTTATTGAATTATTCCACTTTGTTGGGATATTTTGATTCCATAGGCATAGATTAAAGAGCTTTTGAATTTTGATTATCAGTACTGAGCCTTCTATCTTTATCGCTTCCGTGATGACACCGTCCTCCCCCGGAGCTTTGTAATTCTTCATCTTTTTTAGAGCCTTGTGAATTTCGTCCAAGGAGATTTCTGGGATATCTTCGGAACCCTGATTTTGAACCTTTCTCTGCTGATATTCAACTATATCTAGAGTCGATTGGTGGCTATATAATGTCTCATAGAATGATTCCACAATTTGTAACAAATGTTCCCTGTTTGATGTGATGTTGCCATTTCTATCCTTGAGTTTGACTATTTGTTTATTTCCATTTGTAAGTTTGCGTCTCATTAGTTTCATACTCTTATTTTCCTCAATAGTTTTGATGATTTTCTCATTTTTGTATTTTCTTAGGTCTTTTCTGATTTCTCTTGATACTTCCTTGTTCATTTTATTTATATCGTCGTTACTAGAGTTTTCGTCGCTTCTCAGTATTCTTCTTTGTTCCATTTTTTTCTGTGTTTCCAGACTATTTTTTTCTTCGTTCACGCTTTTTGGGCAGCATTTCTTTTGAGCTTCTGTTATTGCTTCTACTATTATGTCATTTAGGATGTTAATATCATTTGTTGATGATTTTTCTTGAAGGAATTTACCGATATGATCTTCAAAATTTTGTTCGTTGTTTGGATGTGTCCATATGTTTATTTGCTTCTTTTTTATCATATTGTGTCGTTCATAGTTGGTATTTAACACAATGGTGGCTCTCACCATACGATGGTCGCTTGATTTCGCAAATTTATTTAGCACTGTCACATCTGTAAATATGTATCTTTTATCAGTGATAAAGTAATCAATCTCGTTTGTCGTCTTCCCATCTGAGCTTTTCCACGTCCATCTGCGGTGAGGTTTCTTGTAGTAGTAACTGTTCATTAGGAATAGGTTTTTCTCTAGTAAGAAGTTTAAAAGAGTGTCGCCACCGTCGTTCCGTCCCTGACTTCCAAAATTTCCAAATTTATAAATACTGCTATTCTTTTTAATTAAATAGTCAATTATAAGAAAAATACTAAAATAATACTCTCTATTGATAAGGTCATTCAACGCATCTGATGATTCGAATATGTCGGAAAAACGACTGTGATGAAATTCATAGATAACCAGCTAATTTTTGCAGGGTACTTTCATTAACAGCAGCAAAAACAACTTGCCATATTGTCTGACGGAACTTGGTTTTCTATTTTGTCTGACAGATGAAATTGGTCGATTTATAACTATCAAAAAATGTATTAATAACCGTCAGATCTTGAAGTAGAAAATCAGTATTACTTCGTGGTACAACAGATATATTGGGACAAAACTCAGAGTCACTCATAGATCAATGAAGCGATGCATGCCAGGTATAACAAAGAGAGATCGAAAAAGAATAGAATGGATTAGACAGAAAACCTAGATATCAGATGTAATTCATAGAAGGTGGAATGGTGGAAAGTGGGTGTGGAATTACACTGTGGTATCCAAGAGGTGTCAAGAAACCAAGAAAACGTCCAAATTTAAGATGGGACTATGACATAAGGAAATAAGCCGGTACATGGCACAGAAACGCGAATATTAGACAATTGTGGGCAAAAATAAAAAACGACTATGTAAGAGAGGCTGCACCGTAATCGGTAGAATACGCTGAGAATGATGATAATGATGATGATGATGAACTATAGTAAAATTCATTATCCAATGCAGGGAGATGTAAACATTACCACGTGTAGGCCTGCAACAGGGCCGCATTTGGGATTATCTTTTTGTTTAGTCAGAATATATATTATCTTATAAAATACGAAATTCATATTTTAATTTTGCAAAAGTGCTCGACAAAGAACCTGATTGTTTTAGTTGATATCCGATAATAGGAACCATTTATACAGGGCGAAAAACCCAGGAATTTATTTTTTTGCCAACAATTTTATGTACAGTGCCTGCAAAAAATATAAGTTTTATTTTTAATTTTTACTATACTTAGTTGTTTGTACAATTCTAAAAAGTTTCATAATAATAATAACAAAAAAAAATACTCATTACTCAATAATGTTGAAATAATATAATATATTTATATATATCTTCTTCTTCAGCCTTCATTCATCCATTGTTGGACATAGGCCTCCTCCAATTGTTTCCACGCTTCCCTATCTTTTGCAATTCTCATCCATTGCTTTCCAGCTACAGCTGTTATATCGTCTATCCATCTCTTTTTGGGTCTTCCCACGCTTCTTTTTGTTTCTCGAGGTCTCCAGAATGTCACTTTATGAGACCATCTGTTGGTATCTTGTCTTGCTACATGTGCTACCCATTGCCATCTCAATGTCGCTATTTTTTCCATGATGTCGGTTACTTTAGTTCTTCGACGTATTTCGGTGTTAGGAATTTTGTCTCTGAGGCTTATATTTAACATGGCCCTCTCCATGGCCCGTTGAGTTACTCTTAATTGTTCTGCCATTTTTCTTGTTATTGCCATAGTTTCCAATCCATAAGTTGCAACTGGTAGTATACAAGTGTCATAGGTTTTTCGTTTTAAGTGTATTGGGATTTTTCTGTCTTTTAAAATGAAGCTCAACTTCCCAAAAGCAGCCCATGATAATTGTGTCCTTCTTTTAATTTCTAGGGTTTGATTTTCCTTTTCGTTTTTAATTGCATGTCCTAGATATATATATTGTTCTACCTTTTCTACATTGATGTTATCTATCGTGATGTTTTCTAGGCTGTTGCTTAATATCTTTGTTTTGTCGAGATTCATTTTTAATCCTATTTGATTCGATTTGTGATTTAAATCTTGTAGCATTGATTTTAGTTCATGGATATCTGTGCTTATTAGTACTATGTCGTCTGCGAAACGCAAATGGTTAAGATATACTCCATCTATTTTTAATCCCTTTTCGACCCAATTTAGTTTTTTGAAGACATTTTCTAATGCCAAAGTAAATAACTTGGGTGGGATGGTGTCACCCTGTCTCACGCCTTTGCCAAGGTCTATTTTCATAGTTTCCAGATCATCATCTATTTTTACGTGAAAAGTAGCATCATCGTATATATTCTTAAGGAGGGCAGCATATCTTGAATCTACTCTGGCGTCGTCCAATGCTGTTAAGAAAGCCCATTTCTCGATACTGTCGAATGCTTTGTGATAATCGACAAATGCCAGATGTAGTGGTATGTTGTACTCTATTGTTTTTTCAATAACTGTCCGGATTGTTTGCAAGTGATCGATAGTGCTAAAACCCTTACGAAAGCCTGGTTGCTCCACCGGTTGGTATGCATCTAGCTTAGCTGTCAATCTATTTGTTATTATTCGGGTTAGTAGTTTGTAAAGGTGTGACAACAAGCTTATTGGTCGGTAGTTTTCTATATTTGCGGCGTCTCCTTTTTTATGGAGTAGAATGACTTCCGCATTTTTCCATGCTTTTAATATTTGTCCTTCCAGTAGGCATTTATTCAGTAATGCTCTCATTGCCTCTTCTAATGCAGTGCCTCCCATTTTTAGCATCTCTGAAGTAATTTTATCTTCTCCTGGTGTTTTCCCATTTTTCATTTGTTTTAGGGCGGCTCTAATTTCTGATGTTATTATTTCAGGGAGATCCTCTGAGCCCACATTTAAGATATGTTTTGTTGGTATACCGGGGTTCGGAATAGTAGAAGTATACAGCTTCTCGTAAAATTTTCGGATTTCTCTAATGATCTCTTCCTTATGCGAGCACAATGTTCCACGGTCGTCTTTTATCTTTATGATTTTATTCCTGCCAGCGGATTTACATGTTTTTAGTACTTTCATGTTCTTATTGTTCTCTATGGTTTCAAGAATCTGGTTTGTTCTATAAGCTCTGAGGTCTTTTCGAATATTTTTCTTAACGCTTCTGTTGAGCGCTTTATAGTCCGGGTTATCTCTGTTCGTTCTTCTTCTTTTCTCTATCTGTTCTAGAGTCTCGGGTTTTAGTTTAGCTTCTTTTTGTTTTCTTATTCTGCAACAAAGTTTCTTAGTGACTGTTTGTATGTCTTTAGTTATTTTCTCAGCTAGTTCATCTATATTCTTGTGCTCAAAGGTATTTGCTACTAGTTTCCGTGCTAATTCCTCTTGATATTTCTCTTTATTACTGGCTAGGATGTCTGCCGTCGGTAAAGGGTTTGTTGTTAATAGTTTTCGTCTTTCTCTCTTTACGTTAATATGTATATCGGCACGAACTAGTCTATGGTCACTGCCAGTATTAAATTTGTTCAGTACCTCTATGTTTTTACATATTGATCTATCACTGGAAAGGATAAAATCTATTTCATTCTTAACCTGGCCGTTCGGGCTACGCCATGTCCACTTTCTTTGTATTTGTTTTTTATAGAACGTGTTCAGGCAAAACATTTTTTCGGTTCTTATGAAATTTGCTAATGTCTCTCCTCTGGTGTTTCTGTTGCCTAGACCGAAGTTTCCTATGTAGTCTGAGTCGCCTGGTATTCGCCGCCCTATTTTTGCATTAAAATCTCCGGTGATGATAACATAATGTGTTTTTTCTAGGTCTTTAGCTCGCGTTATATCTTCGTAGAGTTGTTCTATTGACTCGTCATCCGCAGTGGAAGTTGGAGCATAGCAGTGTATTATTTGTAAGCTATATCGTTTATTCAGTTCTAATACAAGATATATCACTCTTTCCGACACTGCTGAGTATTTTACAATACAAATTACAAATTACAATATTTATATATATATATATATATATATATATATATATATATATATATATATAATTATATAAATTTATAAAAAATTATAAGCAAAAATGTATGGTAAACTTTATGAGCACTGAATAATGCAATAAATTACCTGAAGGATTTTTTAATCCCGTTGTTAATCCATCCAAAAAAGCTTGTCTTGATGTTTTTACTGTAGTGTCTACCCATATTTTAGACTTTGTATGGCCAGCGTTCAGCCATGTCTCATCCAGATAATATATTTTCCGCTTCTACTCTCTATAAGCTCTTATCTTTTGAAGATATTCTCTTCGCCACATCACACTGTCGTCTCTATCTAGTAAAATAGCGTTTCTTCCCCTACGTTTATATTGAAAATTAAGTTTTTTCAATATTCGGTAAAATGTGGTTTTCGAAAAATTTGGCAAATCAGGGTCATTGTTCACCTTCTTTAAAACCTTATCAACGGTGGGTATTTCGTTGCTCATAAAAAAATTATGAAACAGTCTTCTAATGGCACTTTTGTCAAAATCATCAATTTTGTCAAACTTCTTTTTCCGGGTCAGACATACTTTTGGTCCAGCGAGTTGATGATTCGTTTTGTATTCTTTTATCACCGTAAACACACTTCTATCACAAACTCCAACTTTATTAGCCACTTTTTTCACAATATCTTCAACCACTAACCCGAGATTTTCTTGTCTTTCACATTTAAAAAGATTTCTTTAACTTCAACGCTAAGAGGGCTCCTTTTACTTCGTTTTCGAGAAGGACTCCATGTATTTTCAACCAATTCATCAGCAGAATCAGTGGAGGACATTTTTGGTTTCAATATCAGTTATTGAAATCCGTGGTTATTGTTACAGTAATCACAATTACTATTGTTCTTATTCCCAGTTAAATAGTAATTAATCACAATCACGTATAGATAGGGTCGTTATACAAATAAAAATATATACTTAAATAATTTTAAATCGCACAACAAATAATTGCTAATTCAACATTAACAGCATAAATATAATTTATTGTCCTTTAACCATCAAGATGACTAAAAATATACTCACAAATCGATTCAAATTACAAAATTTCAATACCGAAATTAAATCGTGTCCGAACCTGTATGAGTTCCGACGACGTCGGCAGTAACGAAATAAAGATGGACATTTCGGTTAGTTTTTAAGAACTGTTACTTGCATGTATGCATAAAATATTTATTAATTTTATAAATCGGATTATTTTTTTACTTACTATGTATTCAGCGATAAAAATAATTTATATACTATACAATAAACACTAATAGTTGAGAAAATAAAAAAATTAATAAAGTGTCATAATTATACTTTTACTTATCGGAACGAGTAGACTCATTTGGAACATCTTTAACAATCATGTGTTAAATTTATCTTTGTTTATACGCCCTGCATCGCTTAATGAAAGTATTTATAGAGTCTAACGAGAAAAAATAATTTAACAGCAGTAACAGAATTACATTCTCGTTTGTAAAAATTATAATCTTTATAAATAATTTGCAGTTATTGTTATTTTATCAATCAATATTAACCTTTTTCGAAATATTATAAAAAAATACTTTATAATAGAAAATAATTTAAATAAATATCATGTACACTTCATCTAATTTACAAACCGTTGTACGTCATCCGCGTCATAGTCCGTGAGGTTACATGATACCAACACGAAATATTTAGGCAGTAGGTGTGTTCTTTTTTAGAATCACTTTGCCGAATACACTGGCATTACAGCCACTAGACATATTTTATTATATACGCGTAGAAATAATAATTTAAGATTTCTATTAATGTTAACTTAAAGAAATACACAATAATATGTTTCATTTAATTTGTATAAATGCATTATAAAGCGTTTTTATGAAGAACATTTGTTGAGAACACACTGTAACTGTAATCGAACGAAGATGATATTTTGGCATAAATTGGTAAGACTTATTTGACAGTTGCGGTGTTGACTAGAAATTAATAAGTAATGAAAAAAGTGTTGATTTTGTTTAAGTATTCCATTTTACATCTTTATACGACGCATACAAGCTGCTCAAATTGTTTTTAACAAGATTATTTTTTAACTTTTGTTTTGTTTCTATTTATTTACATTAAATATTAATTTGTTTTGTTGTATAATCCACTTTTGCAATAATTGTGGCCTATTTGATTTAAAATGGATTCAGGATTTTTTTATACTTTGACAACTATGTCAACTTCGATCTCTGTCAATGATAATGACGTGCTACGGTATTTAAATTAGATGGACTGTATTAAAATAATTAATGAACGTATAAAAAAAATTCAAAAATTTTTGAAATCGAGAAAAAAACTAAATTTATATTGTTCATAATATTTTAAATAAAATGGACTGTATATTAGGATATGGCTATATGGATATGTAAAAATTGGCCAAACTGCAGATGTTATGAAAAAGTTGAGGTTGCAGTCTCACGAGTTAGGAGGTAATGTAAGTGTAGAAGACTAAACTGCTTTGAAAACATTACTGCTCAAGAGAGGCAAAACATACTTAACGCATTCAATCAACGAGGATCAATAAATGCTCAAAACATTTATTTAGCTGGCTTGATTGCTGTATTGCCAGTTGTAAGACAAAAGTTTCGACAAATCGATGGAGAACAACATCATGATGCTACCTATCGCTACAGAGTACGAGTGAAAAGAGAAAACGTAATAGAAGAAATATCTGTCGGCAGTAGTGCCTTTACTGCAATGCATGGTATTACTAGATCTAAGTTGGTCCACATTCAAACCTTACTGAAAACTTCTGGAATTGCTCCTGTTGACAAAAGAAGAAAGCATTCTTCGAAACATCGTCAATTAACTTTTGATTTAAGTACCCAGATTCAGCAACATATTGCTTCATTTAGGGCCAGGGTGAGTTATTATAGCATTCACGACTCCAAAAAATTGTATTTAAGTGAAGAGTTGAATATTATAAAAATGTTTCAAATATTTAAAGAAAAGTATCCTGTTGCATCTGTTTCGTATGTCACCTACCAAGATATTTTTAATAGCAAGTTTAAAATTTCATTTGGGTAGGGTATCCAAGATAGGGCAGATATCTGTAGCAAGTGTAATGAGTTTAATGCAAAAATCAAGACTCTTCATTCTGTTGACGACGCAGCACAGATGAAAGCTTCAACTATGGAAAATAAATTGCACAAAACTCGTGCTCAAGTTTTTTATGATAAAATACAAGCTGCCCGAATAAAAGCTAGGAGAACGTTTGAATATGAATCAATCGTCATGGACTACGAGAAAAAAACATTTCGCTACCCAATATCAGCACTTACGGTATTTAATATAGGAGACAACTTTCTTTCGTTCAACATTCACGTACTGTCTTCAAGACAATCCTGTTTTTTACATATCCTGAATATGTGTCAAGGAAAGGATCCGACGAAGTATCATCGTTTCTGTTCTTCTTTATTTTCAATTAACTACCAACAGAAGTCCGTCATCTTCACATTTTCTGCGACTCAGCTGGTTAGACGACTTCATTACATTGTCTATGATACAAAGCTTCTAGATACTATTCATGTCACATTCCCCATCAGAGGACATTCGTATCTAGAATGTGATAAAAACTTGGGCTTGATAAATTTGAAGACTAGGATGGAACTACCCGTATATTGGATAAATGTGTTACAAGATGCAAGAAAAAAGGGGGAACCGTTCAACGGTAGAGACGTGGGCCAGAAATTAACGAAACAGTGGACTATTTCAAGCTAAGTATAACGATTTACAAGTATTAAAACGATTTCGTCTTTCAAATGCTACATAATTTTTTGAAACATTGCTATACAAATGAAAAATCTCTATGTAAACTTATGTCGAAAGGGGACATCGTTGGTTTTTAATAAGTTATTTGCGACGTTAATGTATTTTTATTTTTTATCAACTAGAATCTAATAATCTTAGTTCAAATTCTTTGTTTAGATATTAACAAAATAATAATAAACTACTTAAAAATATTGGCATGTAGTTTTATTTTGTTCCTAAGACCGTACCAAACGGCTTGGTAACGTTAATGAACTTTTCTCTGTAAGTTGTTTTTGTGACATCGTTTGTTTTTTCCCTTACCGTTCATATTATTTTTGACATTATTTAATTAGTTTTTCAATAACAAACTTTTTTGGCGACGGGGACTCTAACTATTAGGTTGAGAACAGGATACCTGACAATGAATTTATTTGTTCATTGGGAATTAAATCTGCATTTTTAAACGGCTTTCCTTATAAATATTTCTTGTAAATTTTATTTTTTATTAATTTGCATACATGACAAAACAGTAAAAACTCACTGAAATGATTAAATTCACTCCAAGCTTAACTGGTTTAATTAAAAAAATGTTTTTGTAAGCGGATTCCGATTAGGACGTCGAAATATCAAATAATAATTTGAATTTATAATTTGCTCTGTAAAAAACTGTGCGTAGCTTAGTGATATCCGATACGTAGGTAAGAGATTCGTATTTTTTTAAGAGATTTTTATTATCTCTGGTCATTATATTAGCTCTTCTCTATTATCGTTATCAAATATCTTTAAATTCTTATTGTTTATCTAATTAGTAATATCTACATAGGTAGTTGATACTGCTCTAAATAGTCCAGAGGTAGATAGTTCTACCCCATATAGCAGTTGCGACCATACATTACATTCGACGATCCTCAATCTAATATCCATACTCAATTTCTTATTTGTTAATATTGACTTGTATTTTATAAATACTTTCGAGCTTTTCGAGAAATTCTGACCTTTATCTCCTCATCTTGATCTTCTTCTTCTTTATGTACCGTCTTCTACCGAAGGTTGGCGACCATCAAACGATAGGTTTCTCTGTTTTGTGTCGCATGTATTATGTTCGCAGCTTCTGGTATTTAAAACCATTCTCCCAAGTTTTTCATCTTGATCTAACCGTTACTTTCTAATTGCTCCTGAGGTATTTATACTTGTCGACCCCCTCTAACGATGTACACTCCAATGTCATATGTATGTTGTCAACATTAGTTTTTGAGATCACCATGTATTTGGTTTTATCTATATTCATTATTAGTCCCATCTTTTTGCTTTCTCTGTTAATGATTTCTATACGAGTTTGTAAATCGTCTATATTTTCTGCCATGATTGCTGTATCGTCTGCAAATCTTGTTATTAATATTAACGCTATTAATCTTATGTTACAGTAGGTCAAACCTCCTAAAATCTTTGGTAACACTAGGCCTATACTTGTTGTTTAAAAAGGTTCTGAAACTTTCTGGTGGCATTTTAAGTTAAATATTATGTTTATATCGAAATCGAAATGTCAAACAGTAGTTAAAATGTAATTTTTATTACAAACAATTTGTGGCTTTCCCATACATAGACAAAAAAATAATAGATAGACTGACTGCTGCAGTACAGTCGCGTTCCCCTAGTGCCACATAGAAAACTGACACAAAGCAGTCTCTACATCTCTGTCTAATATGCCGGGTTTATCGACCACGTGACCTTCTCATAGGTCATTTAGGTCATGTGGTCGATCATCATCATCATCATCCAGCCTTCATTTATCACGTCCACTGCTGGACATAGGCCTCCTAAAAACCCCTCCATTCTTTACGATTTTGTGCTCTTTGTTGAGAATTTTTGGTGATACGCCTGATGTCAACCCAACGTGTAGGTGGTCTTCCTCTACTAGCTTTGTCTGTTCTTGGACCCAATTTGTAATTTTGCTCGACCATCGTGAGGCGTGCACTCCAGCGAAGACCGTTATAATCGTCTCTGTGCCACTCTCAATTTCGAAGCCGTAGTGTTGGTTAGAGTCATAGTTTCCGGCCTATAGATCATGACCGGTAATACGCATTGGTCAAATACTTTTTTTTAGGCTAACTGGTATGTTGGCATGTTGTCTCGCAGTTTTCCAAAGGTGTTCCACGCTAATGTTATTCGTCTTTGGATTTTGCATGTTTAGTTATCCCTGCTGATTCTTATTTTATGATCCAAATATGTATATTTCTTCACCAGTTCTACGACTTTGTTTTGAATAGTTAAATGGTTATTGGGGAATATATTTGTCATGAACTTAGTTTTGGTCAAGTTCATTCTGAGGCCCACCTTCGAACATGCAAAGTCCAATTCATTTAACATATCTGTGGCTTCTTTTAAATTATCTGTGATAAGGACAATGGAATCTGCGAAACGGGGATGCTTAGGCTTTTCGCCGTCTAGTGTTACTTCTCTGTGGTCCCAATTGACCATCTTAAAGGCATACTATAATGCCGTTATGAATAATTTCGGTGGCAATGTATCTCCTTGACTTTTATTTTTATTGGTCGGGTTTTATCATGTATTTTAACAGTCATAGTGGCATTTTGTAAATATTGTAAATAAGTTCACTATCCCTATGGTCAATCCTGCTGTCATGCATTGCTTCTATAAGGCTGTCTTTTTCGATCGTGTCAAACGCTTTATGAAAATTTATGAAAGTGAAGAAAAGAGGTTTGTTGTATTCTGTAGATTTTTCAATGAGTGTGTTTACTGTATGGAGGTGATCATTGGTACCATAATTTGAACGGAATCTCTCCTACTCTCTCGGTTTGTATGCAAAAGGATGGTTATAGCATTGTTCCATTCTTTGAGCACCTCTCTTTGCTGCAAATGTAGATTAGACAGTTTCCTTAATTTATTTAATAGCATACCTCCTCCATTTACGATAGCTTCTATTACAATTCCATCCTCTCCTGGGGCTTTGTTATTTTTAATTTTTCCTAGTACTTGTCGAATCTCATCTACTTTTATCTCTGGCATTAGTTCGGAACCTTGATTCAGTATCTTCTTTGAAATGGCTGTTTGTATTCCTGTTTGATCTTTTCGTCTACTTCCATATAATTGCTCGTAAAGCTCTTCGACGGCCTGTATTAACTCTACGTGATATTATTTCATTTTGCTTGTTTCTTAATTATCGGTTTTGAATTTCCTTAAATCTCTCCTGACTGTATTCGAAACAGTTTAATTCATTTCTCTTAAAGTGTGGCTGTCTGCATTCTTGTCGCTTCTCATTTGTCTTCTTTTATCCAGCAGCGTTTCAGTATATGGACTTATTTTACTATCTGATTTTCTTTTAAGACAGTGCACTCGGTGACTTTCTTGTAATACTTTTATGATGCAATTATTCAAGTCATTAAGATCGTTTTCGGAGGTTTCATACAGTAGTAGCTTATTATTGATATGTGCTTGATATTGGTTGATTTCTAATGGGGGTGTCCAGATACCATGAGATTTATTTTTAATCATTATGTTTCTTTTTTTTTATGTTGATTTGTGCTTACGCTCGTATCATTCTGTGGTCACTGCTTGTGGTGAACTTGTTGAGTACTTTTACGTCTTTATTTGTTTTTTGTCACTTATAATGTAGTCGATTTCGTTCCTTGTTCTACCGTTTGGACTTTTCCAGGTCCATCTTCGGTGCATCTTTTTGTGAAAGAAGCTGTTCACGTTGACAAATTATTCTTGGGTAGGAATCCTAGTAGCGTTTCTCCTCAGTCATTTCTTCCTGGAGATGCGAATTTTCCCAAGGATGTTTCTAGCTCTGCTTCTTTTACACCTATTTTTGCGTAAAAATCGCCACATAAAATTGTGAATTGAGTACGAAAGTCATTAAGCGCAGTAGATATATCGTCATAAAACATTTCGATTTCTCCGTTTGTATGGTCTGTTGTTGGAGCGTATACTTGGATAATTTTGAGTCGATATGTAATGTTCAGCTTCAGAATAAGATATGCCACTCTAGATGATATACTTTGGGATATTTATTATCTTGTTCGCGTAGTTTTTATGGACAAAGAAACCGATGCCTCCAACTGATGTAATTTCAGGGCTAACCTGATAGAATATATGCCCTAATTTCAGTGTTTTCAAAGTGTCACCGTGAAACGTGGTCGATAAAACTGGCAAATTAGAAAGAGACGCAGGGACTGCTTTGCGTCAGTTTTCTCTGTCACACTGGAGGAACGGGCTGATATTACAACGATCAATTTATCTTGTATTATACGTCTATGTTCCCATATAAACATATTATGTAACAAAAGGTTCGGTCTTCAGCAAGAAATAACAATAATGAATATTAATCGTTACAGGCTGTAACGATCTCTCGGCTATATATCAGAAACTATTTATGTTATAACTTTAGGAGAAAAAATACTAAAAGTGGCCAAGAGAAATCGCTGGAAATAACTTTCAAGTTTCTGGGTTAACCGCTAGGGGGCGTAACCTGTGAAGAAAACTTTGAAAACCAGTTTTTTGGGAAATATACCCAATTATACCAAGTGTTAAATAAGTAAACTAGAAAGAGGCCTAAATTCTGCACAAAGTTGTTCAAGTACTTTTTTTATTTTTTCAAATAAAGGGAGGGGGGAGTGGGAAAGTATTTGGGGATAAATACCTATAACTTTGGTTTGGATTAACCGATTTTAACAAAATTAGTGTCATTAGAAAGAGTGTGGATGGATTAATTTACTTCTACTATAAAATAATTGCATTTAGTTTTAATTGTCATAGGTAGAGGGTACTTTCGAATAGAAAAAACTAAAATTTGTTTTTCTTCAAAATGTTTAATGGAAACACCTATTTATTGTAAATTACAATGGAACTAGATTAAATTCGTAACAAAATGACGTAAACCGCATGTTAATAGCTTTTGTCGAACTCGAGATATGAATAAAAACGTATAAACATAGGTAAGTATAGTATTGACTCACCCTGTATTATAATTTAAATTAAAAAATTAGTCAGTAGGTACTTTCAATTTTTTTTATAGCAGAAGAATCTTAATGTTGATACCTTTTTGTTGACCATTGTTATTTCATATGATTAAAACTAGTTTTTTCGAAACTAAGTCGGCTACGACAATGAATTTGACGGGTAGTTCATATTATTTATTTATTGACAGGAGTCAAAACATTGTTAAGAAGTGTTATATTATAATTCGAATTGAAGATTACACTTTTTTCAATAGATAGTTTCTGATATATAGCCGAGAGATCGGCTTATTGGACCACCCGGTACATATAATAAATGATCCATATATCAGATACCCAAACTAATTGAATAAATAATCTTCGATCAAAGGTGTTAACAAACATAGTTAATGACAATGAAAGTTTAAGAAAAGCGCTTAATAGTTGATCATTACATAAATTGACAGTAAACATAGTATCAGTAAATAGAGTAATGTGGTACAATTAGGTAACCAAGACCCATAGAAAATAGGAATTTTAAAAGAAGAAGTTTAGAATTTGTTCTATTAAGTATATGTTTGTTTAGACCTAAATTATTTTGTTGTTTTTCTTCTTCATCTTTTTCAAAACATATAATACCGTTCTGAGATATTAAAGGCCCTTTTTGTTTCAAATTCTTTTCAAAATATAGTTTTCAAATATACTTTTCAAATAATTGTAATTAATTCTAGATTTGGTGCATTGTCGATTTAAGTAAATCTCAATTACTAGAAACAAAAAACAACGTTTAAAGTCATCGAAAGGACAGAAATTGAGTAGTTCTCATGACCTAAATGCAAGTACATAAACCTTAGAAACCAAACATACACAGTAAATTTATTAATAGCATCTAAATGGCAAATGATCCTAACAGAAAATATATGGAGCAACTTATTTTAGTAATGTTCTGCTTATTATCGCCAGTGCACGTCTCTTTATTAAATTAATGGTTTTTATTTGGCATCTTTACAGAATCAGTGACGTATGTTGTTGGGTAAAATAATGACGTTCTTTCAAAAAATGTAAACCCAAGTTCGCGCCGTCTTGCCAACTTAATGACAAGGTTGTTAGTCGACGGGTCTACACATCAAAAAGATTACGCAGATATTTCAGTTGTGGAAATGTGTGACATTCCAGTCAAATTTTGAGGTGTATTTATCACTATACATAAGTTTAATGTTATTAAAGGTGTTGTTATTATTTAGTTCCAAATATTGTTAAATATATTTTGCTTAATTACTTTAAATTAAAAAAAAACTTGTGCTGTGCTTTGTCGGTTTAGAGTATTCTAGCCAATCTATAGGTTCTCGGAGTTCAATTGCGTTTAACTACGCCTATTGTTTTGTTCTTCGTTCTACTAATTTAATAGCTGTCAAATTATTATTATTTAAATAGGTAAAAGAAATAAATTAGACTTACTCACAATCAATTTAATTTTACTACCCAAAACGACCGATTTCGCTTTCTAAAATTTGCAAAGCATCTTCAGGTCAAACGGTAAAAAGTAAATTAAATGCTGAACTTATAAAAAGCCCATATTAGGGTGCTGTCTTATAAAGATATAAATCAAAAAAGTTATAGTAATTATGCCAATATTACATGTCTGTGTTTATTATTATGCATAAAATTGATTTAGTAAGGTAACAACCCATAAATTGGTAAGATATAATCTATTGAATTGTAATACATTAGAAATAAATAAAATACTACTTACATGCCGCTACAAGAATTTTTATAAAATGATTGGTGATACATAGTTCAAACTATCCTGTATTGCTGATAATGGGTGATCTTCGGTCAATGTTGTAACTGTCTGACAATTAACGAGGAAGTTTCTTGAGGGGAGAGATGTTAACAGATGATGTTAGGAGTAAGGTATATGTGATTGTTTGTTAAATGAAAGAGTGATGTTTTATATTATTTAAATTATTAAAGTTATTTATATTTATTCAAGAGATATATTTTTGAAATGTGTGTTAAATTATTGACATTTTTACAGAAAGAGGACAGTTATATTACAATGAATGAAAGTAGTTGTGCTATTTTGTGGGTTTCTTTTGTAATTATCAAATTTTGGATAAAAAGCATTTAATTTCTGTTTAGGCAGAGAATTGTGATGTCAAATGTTAAAATTATAAAACTAAAACACAATTAGGGACAAACAGAACACAATTAAAAGGACAAAGCAGAGATAAAACTTTAAAAAAGGGGGCTTGCTGGCACTACATTACTTGGTAGGAGAGGAACTGGTAAAAATTGAGTTTTTTTGTTGTCTTCTAGTATTTTAAGAGGTAAATTTGATAAGCAAATGTAGGTTAAAGTGTGACAGTTCTTCTTCTATTTCTAAAGTTAACTAGTTTTTGAAGCCAACAGACCTTAGTAGTTAAACAATTAAATGAAAATGAAATTGTAAGCTAATATGTATAATATTGGCATACTTTTAACATACTTTAATATTTCGTTACCAAATACTCATCTAAAGTTTGTTTTGTAATTCTGACCTTTTTAAAAAAAAAATTTCAAAATTTGTTACATAAAAATTATTTCAATTATTTAGACTGTCACACTTAAATTTTAAAGTTAAATTTAATTCATCTAGTGATTGTTAAAAGTACGCCAATATTATACATATTGGCTTATAATTTCATTTTCATTTAATTGTTTAACTACTAAGGTCTGTTGGCTTCAAAAACTAGTTAACTTTAGAAATAGAAGAAGAACTGTTACACTTTAACCTACATTAGCTTGTCAAATTTACCTCTTAAAATACTAGTAGACAACAAAACAACTCAATTTTTACCAGTTCCTCTTCTACCAAGTAATGTAGTGCCAATAAGCCGCCTTTTTTTAAAGTTTTATCTCTGTTTTGTCCTTTTAATTGTGTTCTGTTTGTCCCTAATTGTGTTCTGTTTGTCCCTAATTGTGTTCTGTTTGTCCCTAATTGTGTTTTAGTTTTATAATTTTAACATTTGACATCACAATTCTCTGCCTAAACAGAAACTAATTGCTTTTTATCCAAAATTTGATAATTACAAGTCAAAAGAAATTGCACACCCACAAAATAGCACAACTACTTTCATTCATTGTCATATAACTGTCCTCTTTCTGTAAAAATTTCAATAATTTAACACAAATTTCAAAAATATATCTCTTGAATAACTATAAATAACTTTAATAATTTAAATAATATAAAACATCACTCTTTCATTTAACAAAAATCACATATACCTTACTCCTATATCATCTATTAACATCTCTCCCCTCAAGAAACTTCCTCGTTAATTTTCAGACAGTTACAACATTGACCGGAGATCACCCATTATCAGCAATACAGGATAGTTTGAACTATGTATCACCAATCATTATATAAAAATTTTTGTACAGGCGTGTAAGTAGTATTTTGTTTATTTCTAATTTATTACAATTCAATAGATTATCTCTTACCAATTTGTGGGTTGTTACCTTGTCTGCTAAATCAATGTTATGCATATTAATAAACACAGACAGGTAGGTAATATTGGCATAATTACTATAACTTTTTTGATCTATATCTTTATAAGTCCCATCCACCTAATGGTTATTAGCGACGGATCAGTACAATTTTACAAGTATAGGTATATTACATGGTTACAAACAGGAGCTTTTTATAAAATAGTACTAAAATGGAAACAATTTTACACAAAAAATTTAATCTTATGAAATGCATCGATAGCTTTTAAATAGATAATTTTGACATAGCACAACTGATAAATTTGAATCTATGTTGTGAAGAAATTGTTGATGTTTAAATTTGTCACATTCAAAGATATGCTTTACTGTTAAGGTTGTATTGCAGTGCTCGCATATTGGTGGGATACTTTTTGAAAATAGGTAAGAGTGTGTGAGTCTAGTATGGCCTAATCGTAATCGGTTCACTACACTCTGATCATGGGAATTTTTGGTTTAGTCTACAAGGTTTAGTCCATATAACTGTGTCTTTAATTTGTCGTAGTTTAGACGTTGATGTCTGCCATTCATTATCAGATCAGATCTCCTAAAGGCAAATTTAATGTATTTTATGAGAAACTTAATCTTATTTTAAATTCAAAAGATCACCTACTCCAATTTGTAATTGGATATCAATATCGATAGAAGACTGCGAATTTGGCGTTGAAATAGGATTCGGTATAGTTGAATTGTGACTGAGTGGTTGATGGTATACTGTTGATGTTTGGACAATTGTTTGAAATATGGCCTAATTGCTTACACGTATACACGCTTGAGATATGAAAATTATGTAGGTGGTTGCACAATTTATTTCAATATAATCTGGGATAGTGATATTATATGAACTGTCAAATACTTGTCTTCTAAAGCTTAATATATGGTTATACTATGGTACTGTAGCATCGATTTTTAAGAAATATTATACAGGAAACGAGGTTTAAGCCTATTTCTTTTAATTCTCGGATAAGTACCTACATTATTTGGGATTGTTGGACAACACTAGTCATTCTACGGGCGTTATAAGTCTTTTAGCTCGTAAGATTTCTGCTTACACTTCAATAGAACCATATTTCTTTATAAATTTCTCTACGGTGAGTTTACTATTTAGATACATATATATTCTGGTATTGGATAAGCGAGAAGAATATTTATTGGTTTAAATAAAGTTCCTAGCGGAATCAAATAATCCTAAAGAAGGGCGTTACTTATAGCACTAAAAATAATAGATTGATCTTTAGTAGGAAACTTCTGCTGTGAGGCTGCTAAGGCATAAAATTTGCTCTTTGAAGAGACGTTCTGTATAGTGACAGATTAATTTATTATTTTTATTTTAATTATTTTTCACAGTAGCAGAAAAATAGTCTGCTTCTGCAAAAAATAATACTGGCTGTTTTTTCTAATGCTTTTTTTAAATGTAGGTTGCTGCAGGTCAATTTTTTTTAACCTCGCCAAAACCCCTAAAAACCGTGAAAAACATAGTTTTTTTTGGGTAATTTAAAGGTGTTTCTCCTCATTTATATAACCCATAAAAATCCCTTGATTTGATCTACTTTGAAGTATATAAAATGGAGAAAATCTACCAAAAACCCCTAAAAACAGTTTTTTTGATTTTTGTACATGGCCCACCATACTGAAAAATCTGAATAAAATCAGAGATATAGTTTTTGATCAAATACACAAAACAAACAAAAAATTGACCTCTAAAAAAAGCTATACGCTTTTTTCGAAAAAAAAAAATGTATTTTGGGGTTATGTACACTCAACCTATGAGTCTATAAAAAATAAACAAGTTTTGTAAAAGTCTCAACTATGCGTCTGAATTTTTTGAAATTTTTTAATTGATTGCAACCCACCGAAAAAAAAAATGAAAACAAAAATTGTCGTTTTTGTTGGTAGGGCTTGAGGGGCGGAGTTGGCGGGCTGAAATTGCGCTGTGTCTTATTTTTTAATCATATAGAACATAAAAAATTGAAAAAAAAAAGAATTCTGGGAGTGAGGGCATTTTTACTATCTTAACGGGGTATCCTTTACTATGATGCTTTTGACGATTCTGCAACCGGTATACATTTTAAAGCATTGTAAGGATTGTTAATTTTGACTTCTTTTATTATTCTGTTCACAGTTAAATACATATTCATCTTTTCTGACTCTCTCATAAATTATTCCTGTTTATATTTTATTATTAATCTTTTACACCAACAAACGCAACTTCAAAGTTAGTAATAAATTTGTTTTACTAAATGCATAATATATTAGGGTTTTTATATAACAAAAAAATTTACTTAGTCTAGATGCTGTTTTCTCTTTGGATTTACCGCAATATTTCGTTACCGCTTCTAAAATATTCATTGCTACTGAATTATTCACAATGGAAGCAAAGATTCGGCTTTGAGAACGACAAGACAACAAACTGCTTTTTTGTTTAGGATCTCCGGAGTTGAAACTTTTTGGAAACCTGTCAAGCCGTTTCCTCGTATACATAATACTTCCTTAACTGGGCACTCAATTTACTAAGGTTACTGATCTTTTATTGGATGTGTGTTACTTGAATATATGAGTACCGTATGATACAAGGGAAAGGAATAAATTAAATATATTGGATCTCGTTTAGAAAAAATTGTGAAATCTGTTTGTTTTTAATTTTAAATATGCATTCTGTCAGATTTTTTATAGTGTTACCTGATCAGTTTCAGTACTGCGTTATAAGTATAAGCGTTATCGATGCTTAAATAAAATAGTGGCTCACGATATTTTATTTAACAGTTTGAAGTATCAAACACAAATATTACAATTAATAATCTTATTTAGTAAATAGAGTCAAACTTACAGAAACCATTTAAATTGACCACCTACAGCTATATCACGATACACTATAAACTTCTTTAAAAGCTTTGAGGCTCTCCCTCCATGATTTCGTTTAATACATCGATCAAAATTGTCTTCTTTAAACTACTAGTAACTTTATACCAATATTACATTGGATGATTCAAGTCGTTTTGAGTTGTATGGACCTCTATAACAAAAGCCCATATGTTTTCTGCAGTCGATTTTTTGGAATTAATTTATTATTAACAAATTAAGATAAAAAAGCGGTAAGTTTTAACTTTTTCATCTATCAGCAAAAAGTGAAGCATTTGAAACAAATTTAAGAGTAATAAACTTATGTCATACAAAAACCTTCAAAATGGCATTTTTTAAATGATTTTATCCTTATTTGTTGCTTAGAAAATTGCAAAGTAAGTCAGAAATTTCGGTTTTTTTATAAATATTTATACCTTTTTTAACTATTTTATTTTAAATATTTATAATTTTTAATCTATTTGACCGATCGATTTGAAATTTTTATCATACGTTAAAAACTACAAGATCTAACAGTGTATGTCAAACCAAAATGTTTGACTTATTTTGCAACTTTCTAAGCAATAAATAAGGATAGGAATATTTAAAAGACGCCATTTTAAAGGTTTTATATGAATTATAAGTTTCTTACTCTCAAATTTGTTTCAAATGCTTCACTTTTTGCTGATAGACGAAAAAAGCGAAAATTTACCGTTTTTTGATTTTAATTTGTTAATAACTAATTAAGTCCAAAAATTCGACTGCAGGAAACATATAATTTCTTGTTATAGAGGTTCACACTACTCAAAACAACTGTCGTTTGCCTGGCCGAACGAGTATCACGAAAAAAATCTCATTTCCCTGGGCCAATGGTGTATGCTATATTATTTTATGATTTTTCTTATGATGCCGTCTTTTTCGCATACATTTTTTATTTAGCGTTTGGCAATATATAGTTATATTAAATATTTTAAATATATATAATGTGTCTAATTTCATACTATCTATTAAAATTATCCACGGTATGCTCTTAGCTCACATTTCTCGAACAGATGACGAATGGATTGTCTTGCAGCTCCACTGTCGCAGTTTGGTGTCGGGAGTTTCCTCCTCTTCGATAGTTTTTCTGTACAGATACCGTCCCGCTCCAGTTCTGTTAAGATTTTTCCATATATGGCGAGGAAGATCAAAACCTTTGGTCATTTTTGATAGAGATGAAAACATATCTACGCTATATCAAGGCAAACCGAATAAGGTGGACGGGACATGTAAGATCGAGTGATGAAAGATACTCATCCATACAACATTTTGGGAAAGTCTTTATGGTAGAAGATCAGTTGTTTTCCAAAGAAAAACATGGAAGGATGCAGTAATAACCGATAACAGTGGGAGATAACTGAGTAAGATCGGCAAAAGCGGAGGAAAATAGTAAACTTGACCAAGACTCACATAAAGTAGTAAAACCATAGTTAAACCATTTAGCACCGCGAACGAAGCCGCCGTCAGCGAGCTGTTTAGCAAAAGGACAAGGTGGTCTTCGAGATGCAGTCAGTTTGTGGCAAGCCGGGGCACAACCTGTTGAATAGGCAGTTCAGGGTTTTTCATGCCTTTTTATACTCGGTTACGAGTGTTTTCTGTCATCAGAGAGGGTGGAGCTATACGGATTAATGTTAAAAGCCAGAATGGGAGAGTACACCTGATAGAATTAGTAACTATTCTTATTGATCGATGTTTCATGTTAATTATTTTGGAGTGGGCGTTATATTTGTGGTCATTCAAACATGTACGCAATACATCAGGCTTAGAGCTGATGTTCGTAATGTGCTTGATAAAATGCACATACGAAACTCCACAGAGCTTCTGGATAATGATGTTGCGTGTCCCTATCTGGGATCGGTGTTTTCAATATGTGTATTGAATAATAGGGATCTGTCTTAAATCACTCCAAAGTGTTTAGAATTCTTTAAGTGTTTGAGTACAATATTATTAAAATAAACTTTACAAATAAAAGGCAGATATCAAGCACAGTTTTTTATTAAATCTTGCCCAAGTACTTTTGCTCTCAGAGCATCTTCAGGGGCATTTGAAATAAACCAAGAAACATTTTTTTAAGAGATAATTAGTTAACTTCGAAATACTCGAACTAGATGGTTGATAAACAATTATACATAATGTTTCATCAAAAATGTTGGCTACCCCTCACGTCAATGGTTGTACACATTAAATACGTTTACCCTAAAACTCACAGTTATTTTGTATTCTGTGATATATCTTTTCTGGATAAAAAATATTTGTTCATTGCTAGAGATCCTGTTTCTTCTATTATTACTCTTACATACAATTTCTGTATTAAGTTCTTCTCTTGTGTCTCCTATATGCATAACTTTTATTTTTTTTAATATTTATCTTCATTATGTTTTCATTGAATACTTCTTCTCATATTTTCAAATTATTCTCTTGTTATTTTTAATTTTATGCAATTATGTAGCACCAAATCGTTAGCAAATACTCCTATAGCAAATACTCGTCAGCAAATACTTAGAAATAGTGTTGGGCTAATTGCTTCTTCCTGTCTTAACTATGTCTTAAGTTTGTACAAACTTAAATGTGGCGACTGCCCAAAAACTTACATTGGTCAAACTGGTAGAAATTTTAATAAACGAATAGCAGAACATAAAAGGGCTTTGAATAATAGAAAAACAGATTCTATATACGCACTTCACCTTCTAGATCATAATCATTCTTTTAATGACGAATTTAAAATTCTTCACATTTAAAATAAAGGCCTTAAGCTATCGTTGTTAGAATCTATGGAAATCAACAAATTAAAACACACAGATATAATTCTGAATGACCAGCTTGAGACAAACAGTTCTCCCCTCCTCAACCTATTTCATTAGAGACTCTTAAAGTGTAAACCCATGCCAAAAACAGATCACTTGAGAAAGGCAATCAGCCGAAACAGCTGTAGTGATAAGAATTTAAAATAAATTTTGTGGAAGTTTTGAAAACAAAGTTTTCAATGTTTTATTGTTACACAATATAGACTGTCTCTAAATCTTGTGTATCGACCAATCCGAGCTTAATGTAACTAACTGAAGAAGATTTTCGTAACCAGGTGTGTAAAGCTGTGGCTGCTTTTACTATTGAAGCAACCTTTCCCAGGAAAAGTGCTATCGGTCTTTCAAAAATTCTGATACCAAAATTTCGAAAGCATTTTCAACAGTTCTACGGGCTCTGCTCAACCGATAATTGAATATTCTTCCTCGTAAGTTTCGTTTAGAGAATGGTTTCATGAGATTGGTTGCATATTTAACTGCGAATTTTTAAAATTATTATGGTACTTTCTTGAAATATTCCCCCATGATGGTCTTCCTTATGTGTCAACGTCTACGTATGTAAAACAGTACAATTGGCATGCATTCATTTGAATTTTATGTGTAAACGGAAAATTGAATGCAAGTCACTTGAATTCAACTGATTTGATCAACTCACTTGACTAATGTAAATGCCGCATAAAGGACAACTGTCACGAATAGGTCACATTTTGAGAAAATTTCAAAGGGTTTTCTGTATATAATTTTTTTTTGTTTAGTTACACAAATCACTTTATTTTTTATGTTATTAGTACATTTTTCTATTTAAACCAGTGTTGAAAATTAAATCACATAAACGATTTCGTTAAAACATAAAATCAACAAATCAGTTATTGCAAACAGCAAGAGATATAATTTTAAAGTTTCATGAGAAGCTGTTGAAAACGTCTTTTATCGAGTTGCTACACGTAGAAAATCGAGACGGCGGAAACCCAGCAAAGACTACCGCAATAAACAACTTATTGGAAATAAAATATGACAATATTATTGTTCGTAGAAATTAAATTGCTAATAAAAGAAGCACATCAAAGATTGAACTTAATTAGACTTTTAGAATATGAACTAAACTCATAAAATACTTTATCATTATATTTCAGACTAAACTCTATAAGGTTTTTTCAATATTTATAGTATAATAATTCATTCATATTATAATTCTTATTATAATAAACAAAGTGAGTTTCATGTATGAAACGTCTCAATTATAAAAAAACAAAAACTTGTTCAAATAATATTATGGAAGGAACATCAGTGTGGAATGAGTGGTTTGAAATCGCTAAACATGAATGAAACCAGCTAAAAAGAAGTGACATATCACAGCTAAAGGGTTTGCAACTAGACGAATTAAACGATAAAATAACAACAGAACTACTAGAAGCAGGCCTGAAGATTGCTAATAAACAAAAGCGAAAACAACAAAAAATTAGCACTAAATCACAAGATATGCTAAAAAAACGACTGAATGATAACAAAAGAAATACAGTGGAGTTTACCGAACTGAACAAAACCATAAGAAAACAGATAAAGGAAGATTTAAAAAATACCAAGAAGATCGCATTAAGAAAATCATTGAGAAGAACAAAAGTTTAAAAACAATGAAGACAAATATAGGAAAAAGAAAACTAATCATGCTTAAAGCTGAGAACAATGAAGAAAGAGATCTAGGAGAAATAGTAAAAATCACAGAAAGATATTACACAGACCTATACAGTTCTAAAAATGACCCACCACTATCATCTAAACAGAATCTCTCGAGGAAAATACAAAATGTTGGCTCAGAAATATTACCAGAAATAACTGAAGATGAAATCGAAAAATCCATAAACGACATGAAAAGAAATAAAGCTGTCGGTGAAAATAAAATACTGGCGAAACTGCTAAAAGAAGGAGGAGACACGATAAAAAAAATGCTAAAAATACTGTTCAACAAATGTCTGTTTGAAGGTAAAATACCTAAACAATGGAGAAATGCCAACACAATCTTAATACATAAGAAAGGAGACCGAACAGACCTAAACAACTACCGTCCTATTTCTCTTTTGTCACAACTATATAGAACCTTCACAAGAATAATAAACAACTGACTAACCTATAAACTTGATAACTACCAACCAGTGGAACAGGCCAGATTCAGGAAAGGATACAGCACAATCGACCATCTACATGCGCTTAAAATCTTAATTGAAAAAACCAATGAATACAACCTTTCGCTGTACTTAGCATTCGTAGATTATGAAAAGGCTTTCGACAGCATTGAACACTGGGCGGTGGAAGAAGCTCTGGTCAATAGTAGCATAGATTCAAGATACCGACAATTGATACATGATATTTACCAAAACGCAACCATGACCGTAATATAAAAGTTAAACGAGGAGTCCGACAAGGCGATATAATTTTACCTAAACTGTTTACCTTGACCCTCGAAGATATAATAAAATCAACAGATTGGGAAAACAGAGGAATATGTATTAACGGAAAGTACCTAAATCACCTTAGATATGCGAATGATATACTCCTGATCTCCTCGGAACGACAAGAACTAGAATTAATGCTAAATGAACTTCATGAAAAATGACTGCAAAAAGGCCTAAAAATTAACTTCAACAAAACAAAAGTAATGACAAACACGGAAGACCAATAGGCAATAAAAATACAAACAGAAAAAATAGAACAGGTAAATGAGTATATCTATCTAGGACAAGCAATCAGAGCTAACAGAGAAAATCAAACAGCCGAAATATCGAGACGAGTAATAATGGGATGGGCAGCGTTCGGCAAACTTTCTTACGTTCTAAAAAATCAAACAATCCCTCTATACTTACGAGGCAAGGTATATAACTCCTGTATAATACCGTTTCTCACCTACGGAGCACAGACATGGACATTTACACAGGTCAATTTGGATAGGATAAGGAAGGCACAAAGAGCGATGGAGAGACAAATGTTGGGTATATCACTTAAAGATAGAAAACGTAACCAGTGGATCAGAACCAGAACAAAGACAGTAGACGCGATAGAACAAGCAGCAAAACTGAAATGGAAATGGGCTGGACACAATGAACGTCTCCAAGACGGACGATGGAACAATGCCATCGGAAAGTGGCGTCCATACAATGCAAAGAGATCAAGAGGCAGACCACAGATGAGGTGGAAAGATGGCATCAGGAAACAAGGAGGTCCCACATGGCAGAGAACAGCTCAAGATAGGGAAAGATAGAGAACTGGGGGAGACCTACATCCAACAATGGAAGGATGGAGAATAGGTTCAAAAAAAAAACATGAATAGACTTCAATGAAGTTGAGACATTGAAGTTTCATGTATGAAACGTCTTAATTATCAAAAAACAAAAACTTGTACAAATAAAGTATGGAAGGAACATCAGGGTAGAATGAGCGGTTTAAAATCGCTAAACATGAATAGACCTAAATGAAGTTGAGATATTTGAAAAATTATTCACTGACGACATACTTGATACCATAGTTATTCAAACTAATTTATATTCTCAATGCAACATCCATTGTTTTTTTGTATCCAAGGCACATACAAATATTTTTCGATGTATTATTACTAACAGGATATCACCAATAACCCAGTGAAAGAATGTACTGGACTCTTTCTTAAGATTTAAATAATAATAATAATAATAATAATAATGTTTCTGTCCAAAATGACAAATGCCTATGTGTATGCCAAGCCCAAGAAACCATCCAACATCTTACCGGGGGCTGCAAGGCATTTGTCGGTACTGATTATAAAGAATGCCATGACTCAGTAGGCAAGATTATCCACCAAGAACTAACTGACAAACTAAGACTTCTCCAAACCGATTATCTTCCTTATTATTAATACGTCCCTGACAGAATCCTTGAAAATGGCAACTACAAGCTATGCTGGGACCGCACTGTGCTCACAGACCATCCAGTGGCACATAATAGACCGGATCTCATACTAGTTAATAAACTTACTAGGCAAACAACACTTTTTGATATGACGATCTTCTTCACGTGCCATCCCGCGACGGAGGTTGGCAATCATCATGGCTATTCTGACCTTAGATGCTGCTGCTCTGAATAGTTTAATTGATGTGCATCCGTACCATTCCCTCAAGTTACGCAACCATGAGATTCTTCTTCTTCCTACACTTCTCTTGCCCTATATTTTCCCTTGTATAATCAATTGAAGTAGGTTGTATCTCTCATTACGCATAACATGCCCCAGGTATTGCAGCTTTCGTGTCTTGATGGTTTCCAATACTTCCATTCTTTTGTTGATTCTTCTCATGACTTCGTTGTTTGTTACATGCTCGGTCCATGATATCTTCAGGATTCTTCTATACACCCACATTTCAAATGCTTCCAACTTTTTAGCAGTCGACGCGTTTAAGTGTCCATGCTTCTATCCCATAAAGCAGAGTCGAGAAAATATAACACCTTGTCAGCCTAACTCCCAAGTCCAATTTTAGTTCTCTTGCACAAAGTACCTTTCTCATTTTATTGCAGAATGATTCTGTCTCCGGCTTCTTCAAGTAATGTAGCCTTCCTTAAATTATTTTAAAGTGTTTGTTTGTCCATTTGTATTGTAGTGTAATGTACATTTATATGTTTATGACATCTTGTTCTTGCCGGATAGGCCACAATTGACGAAATGCCCCTGAAGATGATCTAGGGATCGAAAGTACTTGGGCAAGATTTAATTAAACTGTGCTCGATATATGCCTTTTATCTGATCAAAGTTTAAAAATATTTATTAAAACAAAGAAATATTTAACAATTGTATAAATATAAATAGTAAGTTAGATATGTGTACTTACATTAAATTACATTAATTTTAATTTTAATATAGCATGTGAAACAACTGTGAGTACACAAATGTAAGTATATGATTTAATTACAGTAAATTCAATAAATTTTGAAGTTTTTAATCAAAGTTTATTTAGATATTTATCATTTATTACTATTGTCCATTAATCAGTTCTTCATAAAATTGTGTTTTTTTTTTGTTTTCGGGTATTTGTATTTAGTTAAGACATGTATTTATTTTGTATGTTAAGGATTTTAAAATCTGTTTGGGTATTTCTTTTAAAGTTTCAGATCTAATATCAGGTCCTGGTGACTTTTTATTTTTTAAATATTTTATTATTTCTTCAACCTGATTTCCATTCGTTGGAAATTATTACTTATTATTACTTATGTATTTCCAATATATTTTCTCGAAATTCAGTTGGCTCCGGAATCATTTCTGCATATCGTCTTCCCAAATGTGCCGTTTGTTTGTGCATCTATGCATAGAAATAGATTTCTAGATATAAAAGCGTTACATTCACCTTACCGACAATACAGCATTACCGGCACATCATAAAATGGCAAAAGATTTAAATGTGCTACCACAGTTGAACCAGAATTACAGACTGGGGTATTTTTCATGAACATTTATGTTTTGATGAATCTATGGTTAAACTTTTTGGGAGACATACAATTAAGCAATTTATAAAAAGTAAACCTATTAAATTCGGATACCAAAATTGGTTGTTTTATAGTGCCAATGGGTGTTGTTATGCCGAAGATACTTATTGTGGAGCCAAACATATTGATAAGAAAAGTAGCCTACCAGTACGATCACAAGTAGTTCTTAAATGGGAAACAAAGAAATAAAAATACTCTGTTACCCAGAAGACGCTATATTGATAGACCAAGATGAAGATAGTCTGCAAAGACTGGTCCACAGATTTAACATAAGAGCAAAAGAATTTAACATGAAAATATCATCTTAGAAAACTAAAACAATAGTAGTCAGCAAATAACCAACCAGATGTAAAATAGGAATTGATGGCATCAGTACTATACAAGTAATGGAAATAAAATACCTGAGATTTACACTGTCCAGCTATGGAGGCCTGGACAAAGAAGTTTGAGATCAAGTAAAAACAGCAAATATACTGGCAGGATGCAGTAATAACACAATACAGCGAAACAGACACATTAACACTGAGATGAAGCCAAGAATTTATAAAGCCAGTGTAAGACCAATAATGACATATGCCTCAGAAAAAAGAGCCGACACAGACACAACGCAAAGACTACTGGAAGCGGCAGAGATGAGAGTACTGAGAAGAATTAGAGGAAATACGCTGAAAGATCGAAAGAGAAGTGAAGACATTAGAAGAAAATGTTAATTATAGAGTATAAATGAATGGACACAAAATAGAAAAAAAGAATGGAATAACCACATAAGCAGAATAGAGGAGCCCCTTGTCGTCAAAATAGCATAGCTATGCTTTGTGCTCTCCAATTATAAAAACTGGCAGGACCCTGGTCTTCCTGGCCTTTCGGTATACGACCGTTAGCGCCTCCACTGCCCCTACGAGTCCGACTCCAAAATGAGGGTGGCGCGTTGCATACGCATCGCGGGGCTCCACCCTTCTTGTAGTACCTGTGTTGCGATTACCTCACCCATCCGTTATCCCCTCCCACGGGCGGACAGGTGACGCAGGCAGAGGAATTTACACCTCGCACGTAGACAGGTCACCGCCGAGGATCTCTCCTCTACCACTCTTTAATCTCCAGGCGGGTACGTGCCGAGACACCGACGCCCCTATTGGTGTTGTAACTCCAAAAGAGGTGTATACGGGCTCAGCTCGTTCAACCTCGCCTGGTTTTCTTGGAATGAGAGTAGAGTGGTCCCACGAGAGTCTCGTCTCGGATACTAGGAGTGTAGACCGGTGACCGTGACGCCTAAGCGCCTCGAGTGCGTTTCTACAGACCCGACACCTCAATCGACGGCTCTCCACCTCTCAATTCCAACCCATTAGTCGCCTCTTACGACAGGCAGGGCCTTCTGACCTCGGCCGTATTCTTATCTCCGCGAGCCGAACGGAGAGTTAGAGATAAGTCAGCATTCGGCAAAAGAAGTATCGGACGACCGCGCGGAAGATGGAGTAACAACCTTCCATAGAGGTAAAAATCCGCCAATGAACAAACAGAATTGCTTATAAAGAGGAAGAAGAAGAAGAAGAAGACATTATTTGTACACTGGACGCTGTAGTGTCAAGTGTACTCATTTAGATACATATCTATATCTAAGTAATTCTATGTTTTCAAATATAGTTACATTTGAAGTTTTGTTACAAATAATATTACTACTAATCTTCTAACGCAAAATATATTAATTTTGAAAATCAGATATCGTGGCACTAATGGTTAATACATGAATAAGCATTAGAGCAAATTCAAAGAGATAAAATTCCTGCTATTAAATAAATATGTTCTAAATTTATAAATTGTGTATTATCATTTCTAAATGTCTTTTTAAATGGCTCATAAAGTTGATTAATCGTTAGAAAACATTAAAACTCTAATTGACCTAGTTCATTTTAAATTCACAAAGACTTGCGAATACCATCCTAGCTTGACTTTATGTCCTTTAAATGGAAACAAAGTAATTACTTGCCTGATGTGTTTTTCTATCACTTCGATAATTGCAGGGAACCGCAGTTCTTCATGAATGTTTTGCCATTTATTTTGAGTAGTTTTTAATTGCGCTTTTACAGAACTTCAATAACGTTTCAAATGAAGCAGTTACTGGAGCACGGTTACTGTTAGGGTTGCCAATTTCAAACGTACGGTCTTTTGTAGATGTGGAAGTTTAAATGTGCTAAAAGACGGATATATTTAACTTAAATGTGTTTTTTTCTCTCTACAGATCTAAATAACTATATTTATATTTTTTAGCGTTTCTTTAACATTTTCCTTTGACCATTACAAAATAAATCACTTCGTAAACTAATTATTAAGAGAATAAACAAGTTAAAATTATCGGAATCATTGTTTTTTTAAATGCGAAACTTATTAACTATAATTCAATAAGTGAACTTAAAATAAGTGCTTGAAAATATTTAGTATTTAGCGAGTGTAAGTTAAGGTTTATTATATTTTACAGGTGTGTTTTAATTATTTCTCACACAAAAAATCTATATTTCTCGTCTTACACCTTAGCTGTCTTGTTTTTATCGCATAAAAGAAAAGCCTTCAGAAGTCAAGTCAAGTCAAGCCTTCTTTTTTAAGGAGAGCATCATAGATCATTACGTTAGTGCATGACCAATTCTTCTCCATTCTTTCAATCGTTCCCTATCTCATCTAATCTAGTACTAAAATATTCCGTTTAGTCTATTCAATCTCTCCCCCATTCCTCTTTATCATTCGTCTCTCTCATAATCATAGCATTTACTGTCTTTCCTGTTCCAATAAATATATAGCAAGTTTTCTCGTTTTAGAGAATCGATTCAAATAGGATATTTAATATAATCATCTTGCCTACTCTCACTCAACTCTCTCATGCAAACAGAGTATGCTCCGCTGAATATTCGTACTTTTCTAAATGTACGTTTAGATCTGACACTTACTACATGAAATTTGTGTCAGACATAAATCTTTACTAATGTATACAATGAAAAATTTATATCAACGATATATTATATTTAAAGTATCAGCAACTTGTGTCGACATATTTATAATGATAGATGTGGAACAATTAATTTATATTAATGTAAAACTTAATTATGAAATGATATAAGTGCATATTATAAGGACAGATTAAAAAATATACTGCTTATAAGGAAATAGCAGAACAATTTAGTACTACAGTGGATTTAAAGCAAGTCGTTTTTTGCACTAATTGCTTTTCTGAATTTGGTATCTTGCTTTGATATAATGAGACCAATTTTACAAGCAAGTCTTTCGAAATCAACAGGTGCTATTCTTAAATAAATCGAAAACTCTAATGGATCCTCAATAATGAACTCAGACATTAATTGATTGTAGACGTAAGGTAAGGTATTTTTTTGTATGTAACTGATATGTTAACTACAAACGATAAAAACCGAAAGAGTCATGCACCGAGGACACCACGAGTGAGTGTGCGTTCATAACGAGGCGCCGACCCTCGATCGGACCATAGGGTGGTATTATATTATCATCGCCACGTAAAATATATGCATTATTTTAAATGCGAGCGTTCACTGTCAGTGCTATGCTCTAGGCGAGGATACCATGCCATGGTCTCCGTAATGAACGCACCCTTAGATGATAGTTCACCTACTCGTTTTTATGGTCGACCCAGACCTTGAGGTTAGTGATGAGATGCTAGTCCAATAACCTTTCCCAGTCTTTTCAACCTAACTCTCCCGCTCTTTCTCTCACATATTTATGAGGTTATCATTGGTTCCTTTTGGTCTACAGTTATCTATCTGTTTTACCTACAAACTATATATCATTTGACGATACAGTTGAGTGTGTATTTCAGATCTGCTCCGGAGATTCTGCTAAAGTCTATATTAGGTCATTTATCGATCGCTGTACGAATAACATTCTTGGGAAAATTATTCACAGCTTCTAATAACACCTGCTTTAATGATTCCACATTATGGCGACGTCTTGTCCAGATCATGCTCTCTAAAACTGAGCACAATTTGTAGTCTAGTAGATTAAGGTATGGGCTAACTGGTGACCAATGATCACTACTAATAAATTCGGGTAGATGATTTTCCAGCTACTGTTGAGTTGCCTTTTGCGCATGTGCAGAATCCTGTTGAAATAAGCATGGTCTATTTTGAAACATATTGTTGTTTTAGGGGCTCCAATAAATTTGTTAAAATGTTCCTTTGATAATTTTTTGCCCTGTTTACAAAAATGTAAAGAAGTGACGACGTCATAGGACACTCCCTAGCAAACCATCACTCTGGCAGGATATTGACATCGTCTCGGACTTCCTTGTATGGCCATGCCTAAAACCCTATCATTTAAAAAAAAATTATAATGAAGTAAGAACTGTCATTGTAATTGATATATATTTAATGTAACGTTAAATTAAAATCCAAATAGATAACCATTGTTCAAATTGTTCAGAACGAAAGTTTTCGATCTTATCAAACCATCTTCAATAAACTTTAAAGTACATACTTGCTAAAGAACCTATCACCAAACAGTGGGTGTGTTTAAATTGCATATTAAAAGTATAAAATGTGTTAGGGAGTGGTAAGAGACTTAAATTAAATCGAAACGCAACCGTCTTCGTATATTTATCGTCCTTACTCGACGCAATGAGTACAAGAATGATGGTAATTTATATGGGTAAATTGTTGATGCATAGTGGAATATAAATATTCCCAGCATCGCTCTGAATGGCTTGATTAAGCTTGGGTATACAGTTTACTTTAATTGCTATCGACACATTTAACTTCATCTTTCCTCACTAGAGGTCTCTAGTAGCATACTTTGGTAATTGTTTTTCCTATAATTGCCAGAGTAGTCGGTGCGTTTTGATTTAGTTTGAGTCTTCTTACAAACTCTCTCTGATGACGGGTAGACCCAGAAACACGTGTTAGGGAGTGGTAAGAGACTTAAATTAAATCAAAACGCAACCGTCTTCGTATATAAAATGATGTATTATCGATGACTAAAGAATCAAGTTTTTGGAAACGATATGTCCCTACTCGAACCCACATATGGGTTGGTCTGCAGACACTAGCCAACTAAATTCTGATCAGATTTTATTTCAATTATTATATATTATATATTATAGAATCACTTATCTACAATATAATTAGTCTAAAGCCACTTAAATCAATACCGGTTGATCAGGCAGGTTTCCGACCGAAAAGAAGCTGCGCAGAACAGGTTCTTTCACTTACCACAACAAAAAAACTGAAGAATGGACTGCCGCAAGGATTTGTCCTAGCTCCTCGTATCTTTAGCCTGTACCTGCTGATATACCAGAAACTAGATCAAGGAAGTTTGGTTACGCCGATGACTGGGTCCTTACAACAAGGTGTGTGTCATTTGAAGAAACAGAAGAAATCCTGACGGCGGACTTACACACAGTGAGAAAGTATTTCCGTAAATACAGGCTCCAACTATACGCTACTAAAATAGATGTTTCCAGATTCCATCTAAATAACAAGCTTGTAGGAAGAACACTTAACATCCAATTCGAAAACACTTGCCTACAATAAAACACCAAAGTACGTTGGGGTGACTCTTGGCAAAACCATATCTTTTAAGGAACATCTGCCAAAAACAGCGGAAAAACTTAAATCCAGACACAACATCATCCAGAAGCTGTGCGACACAACATGGGGAGCATCGGCTTCCACTTTGCGATCATCGGCCCTGGGCCTTGTCTTCTCAACTGCGGAATACTACTCTTCAGCCTTGGTTAACAGCCCACATGTACACAACGTAGATGCCCAATTGAAAAATACAATGAGAATTATTGCTAGCATTATCAAATCCATCCCTACGCAATGGCCCCCCTCCCAGTACTGGGCACTCCACCACTCAAACTACGGCATACACTCCCTCACCAGTGAGTACAGAAAGATACTTAGTAACGAAATCCTGCCAATTCATCAAGATATAGATGCTGCCAATGGTAACCGTCTAGCTCCAGACGACCGCTAATAAAAACAGTACAGACTGCTGTGGAAAATGAGTTCAACTTAACGACCACTTGGACTCGAGAATGGATGGAACAACAAAATAGCAGCTTACCCTGCATCACACAAAAATAACCAGGTTTTGACTTACCACGCAACATATGGACTATGCCGAACCGAATCAGAACCCAACACGGCAGATGCGGTTACATGGTGCATAAATGGGGTAAACGACCATCCCCAATCTGTGATTGCGGACAACCACAAACCATCTGTCACATCACAGAACAGTGTCCCACAAGATCCTATCGTGGCAGGTCAGAGGATTTTTTAATGGCGACTCCAGAGTCGATCATCATCATCATTCTGGCTTTACAACCCTGCGTGGGTCCTAGCCTCCTCAAGAATTTCTCTCCAGTCGTCGCTATCCATCGCCTTTCTCGGCCAAGCACGTATTTCCATATTTCTCATGTCTTCATCGATGTTATCAAGCAACCTTGTTCTGAGTCTTCCTCTTCTTCTAAGACCAATGGGTCTATCAAGGAGCGTTTTTCTAGCTGGGTCATTTTGTTCCATCCGCATTACATGTCCTATCCACCTCAGACGTCCTATCTTAATATGTTTTACGATATTAGGTTCCTGGTATATTTTATAAAGTTCGAAGTTGTATCGTATTCTCCACACTCCATTGATATTCACTGCTTCATAGATTCGCCTTAGTCTTTTAGATTCGCTTTTCTTTCGAAACATCCTAACATGTTTTCATTATTTTTTGTTAGAGTCCAGGTCTCTGAACCATATGTTAGAACTGGGAGTATTATTGTTTTGTAGAGTTTTATTTTTGTATTTCTCGATATAATTGTGGATTTAAGGAGGAGATTGAGCCCAAAATAGGATCTGTTGGCCGTGCAAATTCTGCGGTTTATCTCTGCGGTGGTATTATTTTCAGTGTTAAGGAGCTGCCAGGTATACAAATTCGGTCACTGCTTCGATAACGTCGTTTTCTATAACGAGTGGTCGTAGGATTTGTGGTTGTGTGCTTATTTTCATATACTTCGTTTTGGTGGTGTTTATTATTAAACCCATTTTTGTAGCTGATTCTTTTAATGCTACATACGCCTCTCGTACATACACCAGAGTCGATAGATCATGTAAATAAGTCAGATGTTCGTTTGTAAACATATGTATTATGTTTTATACAAAATATAAATGTAAATTTAAATGTAAATGTGTCAAGTGCCACACGATAAATAAAATAAATAAATATGTATTATATTCTCTACTTTATACTTAAATTCATTTTTTGAATAAACATAAAGCTTACTCTTTTAATTTATCATACCTTAAGTCTAGCACCTGTGTGCATTGTTCTATTTTCATTTTTTTATCTTCTTTCATTCTCGTTACATCTTAATTCCCATTTTTACTTTATTTTCTTACTCGATTCCTAATAATTTTCTTTACTATAAATCTTAATATCTCCATCTTGGATATTCTTAGGGTCTGATTTATTTCTTTGTATTCTTTTTTTCTATCGTGTATGTAAGCATTGATAGTAGCTTGTTTATTCACACTGTCTCTTAATACATCTGCAGTGGTTGCCGCTTTTAATTTAATTTATGAATACTCATTTACATATATTTTGATCCTTGTACATAGTGAAAATTATGGTTCGCTGTACCGAAAAACAAAACAAGTTGAAAAAAGCAGTATTGCAACCGCTAAATACATTTGTACGAGCCCTGAATTTCTCTGTCATCGCGGTATTTAACCACTCTCGAATAAAAAACAATCACATCAAAGCACCTGATTGATGCAGCCGTCCATTATTCAAGCGAATTTCCTTGAATCCAATATAGACAAAAACCTAAAAATAAAGCACTGTTTAGTGTAAAGGTGCGAATTAGCGATGCCGGTCGTCGCGACGCACTCTAGTAGCGTCATTTATAATCAGTTTTCCACGGCCACCTGAATATCTCTATCTCAGAGAAAAGTTTTCGGTTCCACTACGTTAGTAAGTTAGTAGACTGAATCGTGTCGGCTTTTTTTGAAGATCAAAGGAGCGCGTGGTGCAAAAAGTGCGTGCAGTGTCACAATGTGTTTTGTGAAATAAAAAATCGCGGTAACTGTATAATTCTTGGTGATTTTTGTGACAAAATCTGTCAGTTATAGTTTTAGTTATATCAAAGAGAAGCTTTTATTCAAAGATAATTGTTTCTTGTGGAGCCATTTTACTTCGTGCTTACTATATTTTCCGATTATATACACACCGGTTTTTTTATCTATTTGAACATTTATCTTTTGCAAATAATTTAGAATAATTACAGTAACACAATATTTTATTTAAAAACGTTGTCGATACCGAACTACTAAGATTATAAAGTATTAGAACTGTGGACGGTTTAGCTTTCGAATATATTATCTCTTTCACAAAATGGTAGCGAAGCTAAATATTATATCTAGTTACACAAGCGTTCAAAGTGTTGAATATTGTAATTAATGTATAATATCTATTATACCATGCGGTCCATATGTATGAAATAAATTCATTTTTAGCGTTATTATGTACTATGTAAAAAAACCTGGAATAGGTCGATTTTTTTTCTTAAATTGACAATTTTCAGTATGAAAATATTATCCCCCTCCAGCACCCCCTTTGAATTATAAGCACCCCCTCGAAAATTTTAAATAACAAAAAAGGTCGTGTGGCACCTTGTTAGAAAGGGATTTTAGTCCTCTGTTCAGCAATATAAAGTTTTTTGAGTTTGTGCAATCATAACACTGAGAAAATTGGTTTTTTCAATTAAATTAAATGTTCAACTTGGCCACTATTATTCGCTTCTTGTAAAAACCGAGGCGATTTTGGAATTCTCGTACAATATTTTGTATGACCTCGGGGGTTATTTTGTTAATTTCTTCCGCTCCAGAGAAGGAGGTTTGTGAAATGTTTAATAATAAATACCCTGGTCAACCAGTTTCGCAGTCTACAGTTATCGGCATTGAAAAGAAGTTTCGTTTACTGGACATGTAAAAAATATTGAAAAACCAGGTAGAAATATTAATTTACTGATGAAAAAAGTTATATGTATTTCTAGAGATTGAGGAAAATCCGCATAAGACAACTCGAAAACTTACCGCCGTCAATGATGTAAGTAAATCATCTATTTTGAGAGTTTTGCATAAAGAAAAATACCACCCTTACAAAGTTCAGTTGGTTCAGGAGTTAAATGAAAGTGATCCTGATTGAAGGCAAGAATTCTGTGAAATGATGATGGACAGAATGAACGCAAATTTGCAGTTCATAATGAAAATAGTTTTTTCTGATGAAGCGACGTTTCATTTAAACAGAACGGTTAACAAACAGATCTGCAGATATTGAAGCAGATAAAATCCTCACTGGGTGTGTGAGATACACACGCAATATCCTAAAAAAGGTAGCGTTTGAACTGGTATCATTAACAATAAAATTATTGGTCCTTATTTTTTTGAGGGCACAGTTGATGGTGAGTTTTTGATTAACTTTTTAGTGCCCACATTATGAAGATTTTTTCTTGATGTTAATCATCCCAATGAGATAGATCTTTTTACTACCAACAAGACGAAATTCCACCGCATTTTGCACGTATAGTTAGAAATTATTTAAACGAGGTTTTTCCCAATAGGTGAATTGGAAGTCGTGGAACGATCGAATGGCTAGATGCCCCGATTTGATTCCTCTCGGTTACTTCTTATGGGTTATTTAAAATCTGAATTATATACCAACCAGTACTGCTGATTTAAAAGCTAGGATAAGGGAAGAAATTAACAAAATAACACCCAATGTCGTACAAAATGTTGTACGAGAATTCCAAAATTGCCTCGGCTATTGTCAAGAAGTGAATGGTGGTCATTTTTGAACATTTAATTTAATTGTAAAGTACATTGAAAAATACATTCTAAATATTATGTGACATTATTATCTTCATTCAAGCTAAAGTTTTGTGATAGAGACATTATCAAAATTTTACATCTTAAAAATCAATTTTCTCAGTTATGATTGCACCAAACTTAAAAAACTTTATATTGCTGAACAAAGGACTAAAATTCCTTTCTAACAAGGTGTCATACGACCCTCTTTGTTATTTAAAATTTTCGAGGGGGTGCTTATAATTCAAAGCGGTTGCTGGAGGGTTATAATATTTTCATACTATAAATTGTCAATTTAAGAATAAAAATCAACTTGTTTCAGGTTTTTTTCACATAGTACATAATAACGCTAAAAATGAATTTATTCCTTACATATGCACCGCATGGTATATTGTTATCGTTCTTTCCTTTGAGATGTTTATGTTTTCTGTAGATTCTCGTTATCTCCGTGTTATCGAACCCCTCCGAGTTATACAGCTTTCTGCATGTCCTTATAGAGATGTTCATTTAGACACAGCTGTTTTATGTTCTCTAGGAGGTTTTTGGGAATAACACCAGTAGTAGATAAAATAATAGGTACTCTTTGGGTACTTTCCATTTCCCATTGTCTCCTGATTTGTAATTCTAGATCTCTCTACTTGGCGATCTTTTATTATCATTATCCATATTTAGCCATACGACTCACACTCCATCTAAGGGAAAAATTGATTCATCCCAGTTACCTATGGTATCAAAAGGATTGAGCTCTGGTGGGACTCTTTCCGTGTTATCGAGCCATATGTGGCTTGGTATGCTGGAGTATCTCCCAAAAATTTTCGTATACATCTGGACGTCGCGACGAGTACCTCTTTCTGCATGGTCTTATACAGATGTTCATTTAAACCCAGCTGTTTTATGTTCTCTAGGCCCTGGATAATCTGGTATTCTGGATTATGTCTTAAAAATTGTCTTCTTCATCGGGATCTCGCGAGTAGTATAACTTTTTGCATGATGTTACAGTGATTTTTACTTTTCACCAAGACCCAACTATTTGATGTTCTTTAGGAGGCTTTTAGAAATGACACCAGTAGTAGAGAACATAATAGGTATCGTCTGGTTACTTTCCATTGACGATCTTATGCGCATCTCTAGATCTCTGTACTTTCTGCGAGCTACACAGCCACAATTAAAGGTTAAAATACGTTTATTGACGTTTCAATTTCCACTTCGGAAATCGTTCTCCTTTTTTCGGAAGATTTCGGAAGAACGATTTCCGAAGTGGAAATTGAAACGTCAATAAACGTATTTTAACCTTTAATTGTGGCATATTCCCATTTAAATAGTAATTAATTTAAAATGCCACAAGAAAATAGCTTCAGAACAATAGTTCGTTGTATTTAACACGCAGATTATTATTGTTATATATCGCCACAACAATATCTGTTGTTTGAAATACTTAAAATCAGGGAGGTGGTCGGTTTAAATGAGTCTCAATTTGTTGGCTAGTTTCTTAAAAACTATTCTTCCCACTGAATTGTACTGTTCCAAATATTTAGTTGCAGCAAATGCATGGCTGTAGTATAAGATGTTGGATGTTTTTTTAGCTTAACACCAATATCGTTATTTGTCGTGTTTTGCACCTTTGCAAGGATTTTTGAAGATATATTTCAAGTAATATTTTTTTCAAATAACCTGATCCTGAATAGTAATATCTACATATACTATTTTTTCTATATACCGTAGCAACTTGTTCTTTCTTTTGCTCTGCGAGGATGATACTTTTTTGCATTTGTAATAAGTGCTCTACTTTTCACTAAAAATTTGCTGTTTTAGTTCTTGGGTTTGTATTTTCTGAAAATGTGTCAACGAGACTTCAACTTAATTTCTACTTCAACCTCCCATATATTTTTTTATTACATGCTTTTTTTCTAACCTGTTTATTTCTATCTACTATCTCTACTCTAATTTTTTATCTATATTTTATATCAATGAATGAGTGACATCGAGTCATAAGTTCCTCTCTCTTAATGTGCTAGTTTTCATCGACTTTATGCATTCGTATATTTCAATTCAAAACACCGGTCCGTTTTTGATTTTAAACAGCTACTGAAGATGTCTCTGTTTAAAAATTGTCTTAATGTAAAAAATATCAGGGCTCGAGTAATCTCTTCGAAAACCTGATAAATGTATAATCAGTATAATAAGCTAAGAAGCAATTTTATTGGTATATATATATATATTGTGCATCTTTTTGTAGTATTATAATAGGATTAATAATTTTTACAGTTAATACCTATTACATTTTTACTAAATGAATTTATATTCAGTGTAATGACATTTTGTTTCCCAAAGAGGTTGGCACGTAAAAGAGTTTTGTAATCTCTTTCTCAATTTCTCTTAAAATATGATTTCATGCTTTCTTGGCTTAAATATATAAATTCAATGCTCTGGATTTTGGCCGATTTCACTGCGACCTTTATAGCCTGACCCTTTTTAAAAGGTTTAATAACTTCGAAACTGAATCTTCTATGTAGCTCTTTGGCGGTAGCTTTTCTTCGCCTAATGCAAAGAACCGCACATAACGTGCGACATAAAATGTGTTTTGCTGTTTCTTTTATAGGTGACAGAATTTGCACAGGTCATCATCTGCCAATCCCATTAGCTTCAATGGTCTATTCAGCTTACAGTGACCTGTTAGCAGACCTACTATGGCTTTGACTGCTTTCCTGTCTGCTTAAACAATGTTTCTCGTCCATCTTTCGTTGTTCTGTCGTATCACGTACCCCGCCTAACTCCATTTTCATTGGGCAAGTCTTCCCATTACCTTCATCCTGCTTTGCACGTCCTCGTTTCATATATTTTCATACAGAGAGCTCTCACAGAGCTTATTCGATGGAACTCTGTATTGTTCTTAATCTATTGGCTGATGACTCTGTATTTAAGTGTGACGGTGCTAATTCCATAGGTTATAACTGGTAGGATATAACTATTAAATACCCTTTTCTTTAAATTTATTGATATCTTTTTGTTTTTCAATAACACACCGAGTCTTCCTACCGCTGTCCAAGTCATTCGGATTCTTCTAGTGATCTCTGCCGTTTGATTCTGTTTGCCCCGTTTATACTCTGGTCAATACAGACATTTAAAATAACAAGAATTCCCGGAAAACCAAATATTGGTGGAGACCTGGGGTTTGCCATTACAAATAAAGATTTAAAAATCCCCATTGATCGTATGTGTGCTACTAAAGTTTTTCGAGGTCAAAAGTCAAAATTTGAGGTTTTTTAAATTTTTCTCGAAACCGTAAATTTTATCAAAACAAACCTTAAACCAAAGTTATAGATCTTAAAATTCTCTACAAAAATGGTCTGTATGATCTTTTTCCTAAGAGTTACCATTCCTGAGATGTCGCGATTGTAAGAGTCATATTATACATGATATAATTTTCGTTTATTACAGATAAGTTCTTTTTGGGTAATTATTCCCTTTTGTTCTAAAAAAAGTTTCAGGATTATTATCACTGCAAATATTTTTCTTTTACATTCTTGACGTGGTTCACATAATTATGCCACTGCTCTTTAGATACGCATTGGTAAGCTTCTTTTATCAACCGTTCTACCATTTTTTCTTTAAAATCGACGTTATTTGAAGCCACATACCTTTTCACTTGAATCCACACCATCTCAATCTAGTTTAGCTTGCAATGGTAACGTGGCAGTCTCAAAATCTTAACGCCATATTTTCTCTCAGCTCTCATAGTTTTTGCCAACAAGTTTTTGGTCTAAAGGTCAGTTCCCAAATCGACAAAGAGACAATGATTGTCTCTTCACTTCTCCTAATGACTTTATGATCTTTATTTCTCAAAGAATGTGTTTACAATGGAAGCTATTGAAAATTGATAAATTGTATATCTATACAGTTTAATTATAAAATAAATAAAGATCAACAGAAGATTGTCAATAACAATAAATGTGTCCCAGCTCAGATACTTCGGACACATTGCGCAAAGACCAGAAGGCCTCCAAAAACTTATCGTAGGGGATAAAATCAATAGCAAACGACCGCAAGAAAGATCTCCCACACATTGAAATCAAAGCAATGATTGGCCATGATCTACATGAAGGTTCCCTAGCAACTCAAGATCTGAGCGATAGAGATATAATGATAAAAAATAGACAGTAGTGATAAAGGATACAAACGTTGCTCATGCTAATTCTATTAAAATTTTAATTTTCGTTTGGATCCAAGCTCTCATTCCCTCGGTTTAATTGTTTTTTTTTTCAGAGCCTTACCATGCTATTTCACATATTCCAAGTATACCTATACTTTCTATATATATTTAAGAGCTTCATTTCTTTGTAAATCTTTTCTGGCTCGTATATGTTTCACACATTTCATATACCTATTTTCTCCTCAAAAAATACATTTATGGTTGTAGCTGGTCAAAATGCATGGTTAGAACAGCAAATCTACTACTATCTAAGATAAATAATAGAGAGCTAGAGTGACAGATAATAGAACAAGTGATGGAGTTGTCCATTTTTGTTTATTTGCGATAAGCGGAAATTCCATCTAGAGACCTCTAAGATCGTCAACGTCTCAGGTATATGGCGAAATCTACTAAGAACCTTATCACTCTCACTATCTTAGCTCCTCGTCCCGCTTGCAAGTGGTAGAAAGAAAGAAAAGAGAAGCATTTGATTAAAATGAAAACCTACTGACAGAGGAGTAAAACTCAGTCATGGAAAATATGAGAAAATCTTCGTGGTCCTTAGTACATTTAAGTATGAAAATTACATTTACATATAAAATATATTTTAAATTAAAAACAAAACCTAATTCATTTTTAAGATTTGTTTATTTAAAAGACACGTATTCAAACGTTCATATTTTGAATTAACGTATTTTGTGTAATCCGACCATATAATATCTTCCATAAGAAAAATAAATCAAAGTTACAGACAGCCTTTGAAACACTTAATCTTAAATAGTAAAATAGTTTTTGACCATTCTCCATAATTTTCTAAGTATAAATAAGTTACACCCCTTGAAGGCACGTTCCTTTTTTATTGGTTTACCGTTTTATCAAATTATATTTCAGCTTTACTCACACACCTTCAAAAAACAATACATTCGGCAGCTATTCGTTACTGGTATGACTAAGTAGCAAACCGTCGTACCCAAAAGTATTGATTTACCAATAAAAATGCACGAACTTAAAACTAGTTTTACTGATAAGGCGAGTGAAAAACCGGTCTCAAATTTATTTGACTAATAGCAAGTTTTGGGTGTTATTTCGTTGTGATTTGGACGAATCGCGTTGGCAGTTACTTATTTTGAAATAATTTTATTTTAAATAGGAAATTAGAAACTTTGTTCAATTTAGAGGGTTAATGTCATATTAAAATAAAACAAAACATATTTATTAAAGTAGTTACGTTAAGAAAATATTTAAATGCAAATATTTTTTACAAATGCATCACTTGTAACTACTTAACCTGAAGTTCGTTGCGTCCATAGACATATACCTGTAGATAAGTTATCGATAATGAGTTTTTGATATATTTTACCATTTTTATAGTCTTCATGTTATTGTTTAGTTCGACAGTGCTGATGCGCCGCTCTGGGCAAACCGGCAACGTGGTCGGCCGTTCTCCCGTAAGCCATTGCCTACTAAAGATGTATATATGTTATAGAATGAATATATGTATCGTCTGTTAATCAAGTCATCATAAATCATTTAAGTGAGGGTGATTTATTTGAATTTTTTTTACAAATTAAATAAATTTGTAAATAATATATATATATATATATATATATATATATATATATATATATATATATATATATATATATAGTTACGAGCAATGTCCGAAATTGGACAATCCTAGCATTGTACAAAAAATCTTATCAACTTCTAGCATTGTACCCCTTTACTGTAGAATCTCCGAAATATGTATAATCGGCGGACTTTGTATAAAAGAATTGCTGTACAATGTTCGAATTTCAATAAGTAGCCATGCGTCAAAGTTTATGATAATATATCAGATATCGATTCATATCGATTTGTTATTAACGACAAACAAACATCAATTGAGGTTATAAATCCATAAGTTCTCCATAAATCCATAAGTATAAATCCAGCGTTTTTGACTTTTGGATTCGTAGAATTAAGTTATTTTAAATTATCATACATATCTCTTGAAAATCTAAGATGTTTCTTCTCTATACCTTCCCTATATTATAGTGATGTATCTATCTCTTGAAGCTTTGAAATGTTTCACTAACAATATCTCTATTGTAGAACAATTTCTTCTTCCATTCGATTTTTCAATTTTTGATTTGGTGTGTCACTTGTCAATAATAATCGATTCGAACCGATGAGCGTTTCGACAATTATTTTGATTATTTTGGACATTGTACAGTTTGGGGGTACAGTGCTAGAAGCGGACAATAATTTGTGTACAATGTTAGAATTGTCCAATTTCGGGCTTTGCTCGTAACATATATATATATATATATATATATATATATATATATATATATATATATATATATATATATATATATATATATATATATATCTATATATATATATATATATATATATATATATATAGTATATAAAATATTAACTATACGCTTTAACATATCACCTAAATTGTTTGTGACTTCGCCATTGTTCGCGAACACGTTCAAAACAAAATAACTGCGCAACTTAAAGAACTACTATTCGTTAATAGTTTTAATAGTCTTCAACACCATTATATAGCTTGATTGAGGTGAAATGGTACCTTTATATTTTGAACGCCACTTATACTAAATAATAATTAAACACAATGTTCATTTTAGATACCGTTTATTTTGGCGAATCCCAATAACGTTAACGAATAACCAATCTTAATAACGTTATTTTTTTTTCTTCCTTCTTGTATGTAGGCTTTAAAGCCTGTTTCTGCTTTAATATTAGCCTCCTAAATTTTTTAAATTATCGCACCATCTTTTTCTTGGTCTGCCAATATTTCTTCGTCCATTTGGTGACTTATCTCGTGTTATTCGTACTATCCTATCCTCTGCCATTCTACTAATGTATTCGTTCCACTCCTGTTTCCGGTTTGTCACCCATCCATTTATGTCTTCTTTATTGCATGCTCTTCTTATGTTTTCGCTTCTCTCCCTATCCAACAGTCTTTTCCCTGATATTCGTCGAAATATTTTCATCTCTGTTCTCTCTAGTAGTCGTCTCGTTTTAGATGTGGCACGTCTTGTCTCCGCCGTGTATGTTAATATAGGTCTAATTGCTGCTTTATAGATTCTTATTTTTGTGTCTTGTCTGAGGTGTTTGTTTTTCCAGATTGTGTCATTAAGAGATCCCGCCGCTTTACTTGCTTTTAAGCTTTGTTGTCGTCCTTCTTCTTCAACATCTCCGTAACTAGTTATATCTATTCCCAGATATCTAAACCTTGCCTTCTGTTTTATTATTTTCCCATCAATTTCAATTTTACATCGTAGTAAGTATTTAGATGTTATGATACATTTGGTTTTTTCTAATGATATTATCATATTGTATTTTTTGGCTGAAGAATCTTTAGAGCTCTTCTGTCTTGGCGATTAATGCGGCGTCGTCTGCATAACATAATATTTGGATTTCTTTGTTCCCGATTTTGTAACCATGACCTTTACGTACTCCTTGTATTATTTTGTCCATTATTATATTAAAGAGAAGGGGGCTTAACAAGTCACCCTGCCTGACTCCGCTTTGTACTGGTGTACACTGTGTTAGTTTTCCATTTATCTTTGGCTGTATTCGATTATGGAAGTAGATGTTTTCGATGGTTTGTATAATATTGATTGGTATGCTTCTTTTACATAGTAGGTGTAAGACGTCTTCGACTTGGATGAGATCGAAAGCCTTTGTCGGGTCTCTCTCTCTTGTCGTTTCCTCATTGCTGAGGATCGTGATTTCCTACAATGCATGCTGTCAATTCTCTCCATCTCTTGCGATTTTGGGCTGCTCTCATGGACTCGGAAAACGTCTCTCCAGTGGCTTTCTGTACTTGATCTGACCATCGGATAGGTGAGCGTCCTCTGCCTCTACGTCCTTCTACGTTTCCGCACACAATTAGTCTTTCTAAGTTGTCATTATCTCTTCTCGCAATGTGGCCAAAAAACTTTAAAACATTTGCAAGACACTGAGAGGAGAGTCTGGTCTGAATGTTTAGCTCTTCGAGAATCGACTGATTGGATCTGTGCTCCGTCCACGAGACGCGTAGCATTCGTCTCCAGCACCACATTTCGAATGCGTCAATCCTTTTCCTATCCTCTGATTTTATTGTCCATGTTTCGGCACCGTAACTGAAGATTGAAAAAATGAGTGTCCGTACCAGTCTCATTTTGAGTTTTTTGGATAAAGAGCGGTCCTTCCATATTTTTGACAGTCGACTCATCGCGTTCTTGGCCATCCCTATTCTTCTGCGAATTTCCGTATGGGAGGAGGCTGCATTGCTTAAGGAAGATCCTAGATACGTGAACTCGTCTACTTTCTCGAATTGATTTAGGGCGCCTGTTGTTTGGAGGATATTCGCGTGGTCCACAATCATGATTTTTGTTTTCTGATTATTAATCTTGAGCCCACACTTGTTGCTTTCGGTTTCTACTCTCTTTATCAGTCTCGACATCTCCTCTTCAGATGTTGCTATCAGTGTTGTATCGTCTGCGAATCTTAAGTTTGAGATCTTTTTTCCTGCAATGGAGATGCCGCCTCTCCATCCATCGAGTGCGTTCCTCATTATGTATTCTCCATATAAATTGAACAGGTCTGGAGATAGTATGCACCCTTGTCGTAGACCTCTGCTGGTTTTGAAGGTATCAGATTGCTGGTTTTCAATTCTTATTTTAACTGAGTTATCTTCGTATAAGTTTTTAATTAATATTGCCAAATGATCTGGAACTCCCATCTCATGAAGAACTGTCCAGAGAACTTCCCACTTCACACAATCAAATGCCTTTTGGTAGTCTAGAAAACAGATTATTATTGGAATTTTAAATTCGCGGGCCTTTTCTATGAGCTGCCGCATATTAAGGATTTGCTCTCTCGTACCCTTCCCTTTGACAAAGCCTGCTTGTTCTTGGGGAATTTGTTTGTCTAAGTATTGTTGCAAACGGCGTTTAATGATTCTTAGTAATATTTTGCTTGGATGGGAAATCAGTGAGATGGTACGATAATTACTACACTTTGTAGTTGTTCCTTTTTTATGGATTGGTATGCACAATGATGTGCGCCATTCTCTGGGCCACTTTCCGCATCTCCAAATGTTATTACAAAGTTTCCACATTATGTAACATCCTTTGTCTCCCATGTTCTGAAGGAGCTCTCCCGTGATATCATCGCAGCCAGGGGATTTATTCTTCTTGAAGTGAGTTACAGCTTCTTCAATCTCGGACAGCAGAATTTCAGGTTCAGGGTTGTATGCGATGTTTTCGAGGGCTGAAGTGTGGCCTAGATTTACGTGTTGTTCCCTGTCGGGTCTATAAAACATAGATATGCTGGTTTATTGTACTCGATGGTCTTTTCTGTGATTTGTCTTAGTACAAATACGGCGTCTACGCAAGATCTTCCGGATATGAATTCTTGTTTATGGCAAGTGCGGTGTTCAGTAGATCTATACCTCTATACTTGTTGGGGTCTTCTTTATCTCGTTTATTGAACATTGGTATCATTATGCTGTTTCTCCATGCGTCTAGTATCTTGCAGTGCAAAATTAGATTTTGTATAAGTTTTGTCATCTCTAGGGTTATACTTTGTCCTCCGTGTTTTAGAATATTCTCGTTGATTATTCCGTCTAGTCCTGGTGACTTTCAATTTTTGAGTCAATTTATGGCTATCTCTACTTCCTGAAAACTGATTTCTGTTTCGTGTCTTAATTCAGGTACGTTATTGTGTTGATTATTATTTTCCTTTCCTTTAAACAGTTCCGTCAGGTATCTTTCCCAGTCGTTTGCTGGTATGTTATTGTATTCCTTCAATTCTGCTATTTCTTTCCGGTGGTTTCTTATGAATCTCCATATTTGTTTTTGTGTACCGTAGAAGTCGCTTTCCATCCTTTTTGTAAACTGTTCCCGGTGTTCATTTTTTGTTCGTCTTACCAACTGCTTTGTTTCATTTCGTATTATTCTATAGGTGTCTCGGAATTCTGGAGTATTACATGTTATGTACTTCGTGTAGGCCTCTCGTTTGTCTTTACATTTCTCTTTTATTTCATTTCTGAACCATGGTGTATTGTTGTTGTTTCTTTTGTTCAGTATGACTTTGCGTTTTTCTAGAGCTACTGTTGCTGATTTTTCAATGTTGTTTTTAATTTTCTCCCGCTCGCGTTTATATCTTCTATTTGTCGTCTATTTGTTTCAGCTTTTTCAATAACGTTATTTAAAAAATTATATTATATGTTTTATGCATATTTCAGATGTTTCGGGGACTCTACGTCACCGGTTACGTTGGTAACACAGATCGTCACCGGTTACGGGTTAAGTTTTATACTGAAACCTACCTGTTTTGATGCTCCGTTAAATACTTCCCACATCATTATAATTTCATATATATTTTACTTCTGATTACGACGGTGTCATTAGCAAATTTTAAATGATTTACTAATGGCATCGCACTGATAATTTCCCAAGAGCTTTAGCATACTTGTCACCTTATTATATGTGACGCCAGAGAATATTTCTATCCATTTGAATTAAAATCATGTGTAGTTTTGTACCAGATTTATTTATAATTTACTAAAAATAAACAATAAATATAAAATATCCGAACACTCAAATTTGGATTGTTTCCATAATTATTATTATCGTATTCATAATCTACATTAATTCTATTTTCCTATTATTTTGTTCCTGTAAAACAGTTGGGTAAATGAAACGTGGAAAATTTAGGATTATGAGTTAACACTTCATGTATTACTACGATACGCGAAATTAATTTGGAGTATCTGCAAATGATTAATTTGTGTAGTTGCAGTTATTGCCAACATAAAGATATCTATGTATAGAATAGAATTTATTAAACAGAATAGAATAGAATATTTATAGAGGCGTATTACGCATAACTTACCATATCTCGCTTTGCATTGCAACTAGATTTCTGAAAAAAAACACATCTCTTTGTTTTTTCATAACCTACAAAAATGTTTCTTGTATTTTTTTTGTTAGATTCACAGTTTTTAAGTTTCGCAAAAAATCGTCTGACAAAGATGTCATTTTTCAATGAAAATGGCAAATTTTCAATCACCAATACCTCAAATACTATCGAGTTTTTAAATAAAATTATAGGACATTTTTGCTTAGAATTAGGCCCTCTAACGACTTTCGAAGATATTTCGACCAAAAAAATTTCTACCCCCGAGAAGGGGTGGGAACCACCTAAAGATAAAAGTAATTTTGGCTTAGGGTAGACTTTGTTTCTTGAGCTATTCTCTCATCCCAAATATTATTAGCTTGCTGTCTCCATTGGCTGCGATCCTATGCCATATGAACGGCTTCATGTAGAGATTTTCCCACCAGAGTTTTCATTTGGTCTTCTCATCGTGTTGGAGATCTTCCTTTTGGTGTTCGGCCTTTTACCTTTCCTTCTACTACCAATAGTTCCATGGTCCCCGTTGTTCTAGCTACGCAGACGAATTAAATTAGGTATGCTCGGTTTACTTTTTTTAATAGCCTGTCAGAATTGGCAGGTTTGTTATATGTTCTGTCCAGGACACGAAGAATTTTTCTATAGACCCACATTTCGAAAGCTTCGATCTTATTCCTATTAATGCTTTTGAGAGTCCATGTTTCCAACTGCATATGTAGCAATGGGAAAAATAAAGGCATTGACCAACCTGAGCTTAGTATTCCTTGTTATTGTTCGGTATTTATATATTTTAATCAGTTTAGCTGTTGCGGTTCGGACCATTTCTAGTATACGCTTTATTTCTGAGGGTCAATCCCCATTGTTGGTTATCAGGGAGTCCAAGTATACAAATTTGTCTATCACTTCGAAATTAGCCACTTGGTGTATGTGCTCTAGATTATTATTTGTTCTGTCATTATTTTTATTTTTCCGGTGTTGATCTAAAGTCCGAATTCTTCGTTTATCCGGCTTAACCGGTCAGTGATACTAATCATTTAACTTCATTCGCTGCTAGTATAAGTGTGTCATCTGTGTATCGCAGGTTACTAATTTTTCTGCCTCTTATAGTGATTCCTCCTATAGTGATAGTGATAGTATACAGCCCTGTCCAGTTCCTTTTTTTGTTTTAAACGCATCTGAATATACTCCATGTATTGTAACTTTTTTTATCCTACATATTTCTTATTAGATTAACTAGGTGGTTAGGTACTTCCATATTTTACATTATCCTCCAGAGGGGATCCTCCATTTTACTGATCTGAAAGCCTTTGTGTAGTCTACGGAACAAAGCAGCATTGGTATGTTGTGTTCCCTCGCTTCTTCTATTATCTTTCTGGTATTCAGTATCTGCATCATGTTCTTTTTCCTGGTACGAATTCTCCGCATTGTTCCTTGGCTATCTCTGGAAGTAGAAAGTTCTTTAGCCGTTCATTGATTATATATAGCAGGACTTTGCTTGCATGAGGAATAAGGGCAATAGTTTTATAATTGCTGCATACAGTTAGTGATCCTTCTTAAGAATAAAGATAAAGGTTCATTCTTACCACTCATCAGACTATTCACCTGTGATTAATATCATGTTTTACATATTCAGTATTATATCTACGCCAATCTTGCCCATTGCTTTTAGATTCTCCGCTAGTATGCCATCGATTCCTGGGGATTTTTTGTTTCTGAGTTGGTTGGAAGTCTTCTCTACTTCTGCTCGTAAAATTATTGGTTCTTCGTCGCTGATTGCATGTTTCTTGTGTTCTGAGACTGGTGCATCTATCGAAGTGTCTTTGTACAGCTCTGAGCAGTAATTTTTCCATGTTTTTGCAATGCTCTCTATGTCGGTTTTAGTTCTCCATTATGATCTTAAATGGCTTGATATTGTGGCTTAAACTGTCGAGCCCAATATTTAACATTTTTAAATAGTTCATGACTTTCATGGCGGCTTGTATGTTGCTCCAGTTCTTGACACACGTTATTTATATGGTTGTTTTTATCTCTGGTGCAGCTATTCCGTACTTACTGTGAAAATATCAAGTAAATTGATGCATTAGGACGGAATTCGGTGCCAACTACCCCCATTGACTAGAGTATATGTATATACAACATTTATAGTGTCGACGCAGAACACAAATTCAAAAAATCTTATATATGTATTTAAAAAAAAAAATTACATATTTGAAACAAAAATTAATAACTTACAAGTAAATTTGATTGCAGACGTTGTATGAGGAAAAAGTCCAACATAAATAGAGGCTTTTTTCATAGAGAACGCTTAAATTCTTAATTTTTAATATTTTACTTTCGTTTTTGTCGCTTTTTTGTTATTTTTTGCTAAAAACGATAATTTACAATCCTATCTATCTTGAGCCCTGTCTTTTTATATTGATTCTACTAAAGACCCTGTGAAACCAAATCGTATTTTTTACTAAATAAAAATTCTTCCTCTTCCAGTTCATGCTCGTTGCAGGATGTGCAGGAATTCTTCTTCCGTTTATTTGATTATTGTTCGTTCCATTTCTTGCTTTTAAGTAAAAATTTGCAATTTACATTTATTACCACAGAATATCCAATATTTTAATAGTTTATTGTTAGTTTAATAAAAATGGCTCCACAATTTACAATGTTTTCTTCTTATAGAAAGTTCTACTAGAATAATAAATGTTAAATTGATATTTACCAAATGACTATAAAAATGATCAAAAAGACCAAAGATGATAAAGCACCTGATTGGGATATATCTACTAAGAAGAAACAAGACATGCTATCAAAAGCAAGAAATAAACTTTTTAACATAAGTGAAGCTTTAAAAACAAACAAAAATCTAAATGTTCCAAACCAGACCAAGAAAGGTATTATTAAGTCAAATACGCAAGTTAATCTGGACCATTATCTAAAGGAATCTTGTGATAAAAATCAAATTTATATAAACACTAAATCGAACCCTCCAAAACCAAATCCACTTCAGAAACAACATTCTGTTGGTTCCTATCCCATAAGGATAGAAATCACCAACGAAAACGATATAACACAAAGTTTAAATTCCGTGTCGACTTCCTCGGAACTGTGTCTAAGTAAAGGTGAAACAGACATTAGAACTGAAGCTCTAGCTTTGGAGAAACCGCGCAAGAAGCTGTCGTTTAGAGTGCCTGAAATTATTAATACTTTTACGGAAAATAGGTTAGGATTTTCTACTTTAAAAAATAATAGGAGCGGGAGTTACAGAAATATTCGGGACATTATTGAAAAGGCTGGAGCGAAACCACCATTCCTAGGTACCAACTTGAATGGAGTTCTGGAGCGACAAGAAAGTTTTGAAGATAGTGATTTGGAGGTAAAAATTTTAGTGTACATGTAATTTGTTATATTTATTATAGTTATAACGATTAAAATTGAGAATAAAAAAAAATTTATCATAGGTATTCAACTACATTTATGAAACAATTTTTTTATTCGACATTTTAGCTTGCCAACTCTTTTAAAAACATTTTTACAAATGATGTTATTCCATATAGGAGCATTCGATGGCAAGATAATGTCATTCTAATCCAGAAGGAACGAGTTCGACTCCAGACACCAACGACATTTTCATTTCTAAAATTCTCTCTCACCGTGAGAGGGCAAAGATACTTATTATTGCAGCTTATTATGCAAGGCGAAATTAGAGAAAAGCGAAATATTGGAAGACGAAGAATAGAACGTATGGTAACGGTTTGAATGCAGTAGTGTAGAACTATTTAGAGCGGCAGTTAACAGTGTTCGCATAGCCGTGATGCTTTCTAACCTTCGATAGAAGATGGAACTTAAAAAAGAAGCTCACCATGCTTCGGTGGGCACGTAAAGCCGTCGGTCCCCTTGGGCTAGTGTGCATTGGCACTAACTACTTGAAACAGTGTAAAAGATGCAATTGGCACAAGAATCTGCCCGAAAGGATCTTTCCGGCAAAAATGCCATACTATATTATTATTATGGAACTAGAGGTAAAGCTAGAATAGTGCTAAAAGGCTGTTAAAGATCTATATTTAAGTCTAGAAGGTGTAAAACTTCGTATAAAAAAAGATAATATCTAGACTGTTCTCTTGAAGATTGAATTACTACTAAAAATAAGATCCCAATTCTGAATTTTAATATGATTTGCATGTAATATAATAAATATATTTACTTCACTTAATTTTTGCAAGAATTGAATTAGACCAAAAAAAAAAAAAAATACGGTGCGAGATGAATAGGGGAAACGTATGGAAAAATTTACTTATGGAAGCTGATCGGGCATTTGAATTAAGACAGAGAATTATGATGATTAGAAAATACAGACCATATATATAATCCCTAAACAATTATCGTAAAACCTTTAACATTAAGAAAATATTAAATTCGGAGGATGAAACTAACGAAACGTAAAGATGACACTCACACAACTGAGGAGTAAGGGCATACGAAAATGCTTGTGTAAGTAATTAGTCACAATAAGTGACCGGAAGAAAATCTTTTAGCTCCTCCATATAAACAATCAATATTAACCCAACCTGTAAAGATTTACATGCACATCAGGACATTTGGACATACAATTCATTGGAGTGAGGAAGACTGCATCCCAGTAAATTAGGAACCACTCCTTCGAGTCCAATTCTCTTCAGGTTATCCTTCATCCCACAGCATAGCACGCTGATGTAGTATGGAAAAAAGTGTCATTAACATTCTTGCTATATGGGAATCCTGGGTACAAAGATTCCCAAATAAAATTAAATCTAGGAAATTCCTGAAAATTTCATATGATCCCCTATAAAATCTTCCGTATTACACAAGACAGCTGGGAACCGAGTCCCCGGAGCGGGTTGGCCCAGTTCGGCGCTCGAGAGTGGGGGCACTTTTTGCCCGTTTTTTAGATTTTACCAGTATTTTTTTTGTGGCTTGTGCCCTTTATTAGTATTTTTTTTATTTTGTCGGTGACTGCAGCCGTTTTTTAGGGATATCTGGAAGAGAAGTACGATATCATGTCATGGTGAGCGTGATGTCTTCTTCTCAAAGAGTTACAATATTATATAGAGTTTATTAAATTTTGCTAACGTTTATTGTTTTGATCTTCTATGGAACACATCATACCCTAATATATCTCGCAAAATCCAGTTCCGGTAGTGTTCAAGCTCAGCGAATTTTATTCTGGCTTTTTATGAACAAAGCATGGAATAGATGTGTAGTGGTCATCGTTTGCGAAGATTATAAGGGACAAACATAAGTAGTGCTTGCAGTAAGACGTTAAATATATCAGCTGTTCTTATGTTAACGTTCCACAAAAATCTGTGTCAATGAAAATATACTTTTATTAACTTTTAATAGTACATAAATATGTTTATTTTTTATCGGTTTTAATTACACTATACAACTAGTATCTTTTGAATTATAGATAGGTATTTTATTTGTTTAAATAAATAGTATATATGGATCGTAAAAATGAAATTACTCACATTTATCCAAAACTATTGCTTTTAAATTTAATTAAAAAAAATTTCTGTTATGCGAATTACAATTTATTGTTTAAATATCGAATTTGTTTGACCTTTTAAGTTGGGTTTCAAATTAAATTTTAAAATTATTATTCCTGGCTGTCACTGCATACTTTTACGTCTAAAATTGAAAACCTAAAATTAAATTTACAAGTTCAAGTTTATGTATCATCAGACTAAATAATCCTAAAATAAAATGACAAATTTTAAACACAGAAGTAAACAAATTAATTTATGGTATCTAAGTCGCTTATTGATTTACTACAGTATATTTTTTGTCCATGACAGTGAATATTTATCACATTGTTATATCCACTGAATGCGGCTTTTTAATTTGGTTTATGTATAATGTATAATGTATGTATACATATATACCAGGTGGGTCAATGTTCTAGTCTTTGGCGATATGATAAAAGTTAAAATCTTCTTTTCAAGTGTCACACTACTACTTGGAATTGTGATCTGGTGCCAAGACTCTTACCATTGATGTACTCTGCATGTATGTACGTTCTGTAAATCTGTTGCATGTCTTTCGAAAATAAGAGTGTTTTGAATCATGTTTTGGTACTCTATGAACTTTTTCCTTTAATTTACTATACAAGGTATCTTTACTTCTTTATCTGTCCGCTCTGTAGACACTATAAAGGGTTTTTCACAAAGAATATGACATAGAAACTACACTACTAAAATATATTATACAATAAAGCAATACTCACCGTAAAATGAAAGATAAACAGTAAAATTATAAAATAGAGAAAGAGAGTGAAGGAGAGGATGTAATATCACCTAAACTATTCAGTATAGCACTGGAGTAAGCGGTAAAAAAGGTAGACTGGAAAATAATGAATATACATATGGAGGTTGCCTCTAAATATTTCACATATATAATAAGCTTCAACACCAAATCTATTAATTATATTATCATACAGTTCTTTAAAGACTCTAAAATATATATTTAATATGATGTCTTTAACTTTTACAATATATATGGCAAAAAGGTTACCTAATGCCATCCCTTCTTTCTTAACACAAACACACAAATGGAGAGAAAAATTGAAAAAACTGTACAGGTAGTAAATAAGTACTGTTTACTTTTAGCGTTAACAGTTTTTCTCTGTAAAAGTGTGTTTTACCGAAGTTAATAATGTTTTTCTTTTGTTCCAGAGCCAAGCTATGCGGGTAGTTCGGACTGTAGGTCAAGCATTCGAGGTGTGCCATAAACTTTCTTTGAATAATCCTGAAAACGATCAAGATCAGGATGAACAAGATACGCTTACTCAAGACTTACTTAGCGACCGCCTTAGTGATATTACTAGTGATAAGCAAAAGCGAGGTAGGGAAAATTTAATTTATACTATTAGAAATACGGATAGCAAAATAATATTATTTTTTATTTTTTATATCCTTTTTATCTTGAATGTATTTACTTGTAGCTTGAAATAAAATCGTGTTTTAAACGCTTGTAAAATGGTATTCAAGACAGCAATCATCAACGAATAATATTGCTATATAGATGTAAAAGTAAACAACTAGTCGCAAAACAGTGTGAATTGTAAATTAGTTATTACTAATCGTGACCTGAAAACCAGAGGGTTCTAAGTCACAAATCAGAAATTTTAGTAATTTTTTACATGACTCATTAAAAATGTTAAGATAAAATTCAGAATCAAGCACGATAAGCTCATGGATATACTAAAGGCAACTGATCTGGATAACAAAGACCTTCGAGTAATCAAGAACATATACTACAACCAATCAGCAACCATTCGGGTGAAAGACCAACTAACAGAAGAAGTTGCAATAAAGAGAGGAATACGACAAGGCTGCATACTCTCTCCCCTATTATTTATTGTCTTTTCGGAACACGTCATGAGCCAGGCCTTAGAGCATATCGAAGAGGGTATTCTCATAAATGGTGAGCTCCTGAATAACATCAGATATGCAGACGACACCATCCTCTTTCCAGGCAGTTTAGAAGGTTTACAGACACTAGTAACGCAATTGTGGAGAATCAGGCAAGAATACGGGCTTGATTTTAACATCAAGAAAACAAAGTACATGGTCATCAGTAAGAAGCATATTCCACCTAGTCAATTACTGGTAGATCAGCAACAAATACTCCAAGTGCCCCGTTACTACTATTTAGGAACCACCATAAACGACGAATGGGACCACTCAGTTAATATAAAACAAAGAATTGAAAAAGCCAGGTCAGCATTTGTCTGAATGAGCAAGATATTTAAGAGCCACGACCTACCCTTAAAATCGAAAATCTCTTTATTGAAATGCTACGTGTTTACAGTGCTACTCTATGGGGTTGAATCATGGACACTAACCGAGGCATCCATGGGAAAACTCGAGGCGTTTGAGATGCTGTGTTATAGACGGATACTGAGGATCTCCTGGGTGAACCGAATAACAAACATTGAGGTTCTACGTCGGATGGATAAAACGTGAAATTATATCCACAGTGAAACAGCGCAAGATAGAATATCTTGGACATATAATGCGAAACGATCATAGATATAACCTGCTGCAACTTATATTACAGGGGAAGGTCTACTGAAAGAGGGGACCAGGAAGAAGAAGAATATCTTGGCTCCAGAACTTACTAAAATGGTTTTCCTTGACCACTTCAGGACTATTTCGAGCTGCGGTCAATGCCAATTAAAACTGCCATGCTAGTAGCCAACATCCGTAACGTATAGGCACCACAAGAAGAAGATAAAATTGGTTTTTTCATGAAAAATTAAGCATATCAAAATAATGTTAAAATGCACTTAGAACCTTGTGGCACTATACATAGAACCTTATGGTTCTGTATGAATAAAATAGTTAAAAAAGTTAATTATAAAAATATTATTTTAACCACGACAGTTTTAAAAGTTTTTAAAAACTTTTTAAGTTACTTGGGACACATTACAAGAGGCGAAAGATATGACCTGCTTCGAATAATTATGCAAGGGAAAATAGCAGGAAAAAGGTCCATAGGATGAAGACGAAACTCCTGGCTAAAGAATCTACGGGAATGGTATAGCTGTAGCAGCAACGAATTATTTCGGTCAGCAGTTTCGAAAATACGTATAGCTCTGATGATCGCCAACCTTCGGAACGAAGATGGCACTTGAAGAAGAAGAAAAACTTTTTATACGGGGTGTATCAGATAACTGTAGCCAATGCCAACTTGCTTATTTTAATTAAAACACCCTGTATATTAATTAATTTTTGGATTCCTCAGATCATTTTAGACATTTTGTGAATACAATATCCTATACCTATCTTTGACTTTCGGAAATATTAAGTAAAATGCAAAAATTCACATTTAGAAAAGAAAATTATCTATTTGCCGAAAGTCGCTACAACATATTCGAAAACTTCTAAATAATACAAATCTAAACAATACTGTCAATGTGGGAGATGTTTAAAATGCTCCAACACACTGCTGTCTTGGCAACACACTAACTGTGAGTAGAGATTAGCTAAGTCAGTGGGTTTAGTTTTGTATACTATACTTTTCATATATCCCCATAACAAAAAGTCTAATGGCGTTAAATCGGAGGGTCGCGGTGGCCATTCTATCGATCCTCACCTTCCTATCTACCGCTTTGGAAATATTTGGTTGAGGTACTGCCGGACATGGATTTGGTAGTGGGGTGGTGCTCCATCGTGTTGAAACCGTATCATATTCGCTGGAACTTGTGGGTTTCCTGGATCAGGATACAAGTTAACCAACGTTTGCACTACATTATTTTGGAGCAATGATAAATAATTGTCGCCGTTCAAATTACCATCTATGAAAAAGAGACCTATGATCTGATCTTTATTAATTCCTGCCCACATATTAACCTTCTCAGGGTATTGAGTATTGAATTCTGTCATCTAGTAAGGATTTTACCTTGACCAATAACGGCAATTTTGCCGATTAGCATGACCGTGAAGAGTAAAGGTGCACTCACCAGAAAACAGAACATGTTCCAATTGGATCACATCATCTGTACAAAAAAATACGTTCTCCTGCCAAAATCATCTTTCTTGAGCTTCTGAGTGTGTATAATTTTATAGGGATGTATTTTGTTTTCTTTATATATATATATATATATATATATATATATATATATATATATATATATATATATATATATAATAATAACGGATTTATTACGGCTGTCGCCGCTTCTCCGCCCCCAATTTCCATCTTTTTCTGTCATATGCAGTTGTCTTTTCTAAGTCTTTTGCCGCCATTGCTTCATCAATATCGTTGCGCCAACTTCTCCGTGGTCGTCCTCTCTTTCTTCTTTCAGGAGGGATCCATTCCAGTACTCTCCTAGGCCATCTGTACTCTGGCATTCTTTTAACATGTGTTAACATTTTGTTTTCTTTTAATATTCTAATGACCGATGAATAGCTAATATCGAGTCCTGAGGCTGCTTTTTGAACAGATGTATGTGGCTGTTCGTCTAACTCAAGCATAACAGCCAATTTGGTATCCTCACTTATTGCATTGGCAGCTTCCTTTTTTACCTTCCTAACATGGCCCAGCTCGTGGAATTGCTTCTCTACTTTACTAATTGTCCCTTGAAATATGTGCGGCAAATCAGGAAATGCTTCGTGAAATAATCGAGCTAGTTCCATTTGCGTCCGTGTCTTATCTCCATAGCCAATCATCTGTATAATTGTAATTTTATGCATTTTTGTTAAAAGAACCATTTTTCTGGCTTGCGGTTAATGAAATTTAAACGGCTATAGCACTGACAACTACTTCTGTCAAGGAACAATAAAACATTAGCGTTTTATACCAAAGTAAACAATTTTTTGTTTTTTTTTAACATAGTTTTTGCTTACTTTATCATTACCAATACCTAAATGGACAAGAAGTATTAAGACAGTGGTAGCGACTTAGGACAAATAAATAATTTTCTTTTCTAAATGTAAATTTTTGCATTTTACTTAATATTTCCGAAACATTCAAAGATAAAATGCGCAACTGTAAATACCAATCGACGTGTTCTACCGTTTTTTCGAATACTCCCTCATTTATTTATTAGCTAATATATATATATATATATATATATATATATATATATATATATATATATATATATATAGATCGACTTAAAACGTTCTCCTACGTCTTCCGATACCCAGTTGCCACTCCTCTCGATTCATCCATAAGTCTTCTTCTACGTCTCTGTCTTTCATTTATCTATTGATACCTTCTCTCCAACTAAGGCGGGGTCTTTTTTTTTCTACCGTGAGTCTTTCTTTCTACCGTGGGTCCACATTAAGACTTGTTTTGGGAGACGTTCTTCAGACATTCTCTGTACATGATCGTACCATCTGAGTTGTTGGGTACCAATATCGTCTACTATTGTATGTTTTACTTTCATAATTTCTCTTATTCTGTTGTTCGTTACTCTTTCTATTATAGGGTTTTCCAGCTGAACGTCTCTAGAAATCCATTTCCAGTGCCTCAAGTTTTCTCTTGTATCTTTCCATTATTTGCCATACTTCACTACTGTAGGTAATTATACTTTTAATGATTGTGTTATATATCTTGTGCTTTTTATTATTAGAAATTGATTGATGCCAAAGGATACTATTGAGAAGGGAAATTGCTTTTCTTGCTTGGTTGTTTTTCTCCTCAATTGTGTCTTCTACGTTGCCTTCTTTTGTGATGATCATACCTAAATATTTGTATGTGTTGCAATGTTTGATAACTTCTCCATCTTCCAATATGAGGTCCTGTTGTTTCCCGCCGATATGCATATACTGGGTTTGTTGGATATTGATTTTAAGTCCCCATTTTTATACTCCTCGATTAATTTTCGAGTCATATACTCAATATCTTCATAATTTTGTGCTATCATTAGTTAATCATCTGCAAATGACAAAGTGTATATGCTATTGTTGTTAATCGGCATTCCCATATTTCTACATTTGCGCTTTTACAGTTTTAGAGCTTGTTCTAGATAAATTTTAAATAATGTCGGGAATAGACAGCAGCCCTGCTTAAGGCCTTTATTCATTTGGAATCCACCCGACAGATTATTTCCAACCTTTACCTTTGAGTTAGCATTAGCGTACAGTTCCTTCGTCGCATTTATTAAATTCATGCTTATGTTTGTTTTCTCTAACGCTTCCCATACTTTATAATGTGATACGCTATACGTCTACATACAATAAATGTAGAGCTTGATTAACGGTTATTTTCTTTTCAATAATCTGTGTAATGCAAAACAAATGGTCAACAGTAGATCTACCTGCTCTAAATCCTGCCTGTTCATCAGCCTCTAAGTCTTTATATTCGCTTTCTATTCTATTTTTAATTACTTTTCCGTATATTCTACTGATCAAGCTTGTCACGGCAATGCCTCTGTAATTGTCATATTTATCCCTTCTGCCTTTTTTGTGTATAGTGGATATTAATGATGTCTTTCACTCCTCTGGGGTTGTCATTCCATTAATGCAGTTTTGGAACAGTTTGGCTAAACTTGTATATAGTTTGGTTATACCGTGTTCAATTAACTCTGCAGGGATGTTACCTGGACCCGGTGCTTTGTTATTTTTTAGAGATCTACATACATCTTCCACTTTTTTCTTTGTTATTCGTATGGACAAAGATAAAATATTTATATTTTGTGTTTCGTTGCTGTCTTTAAATTGTGGTCTATCTTCCCTTAGGAGTTTCTCAAAATATTGGTCCCAGTTATCCATTGTTATTGTTGACACTATGTCTCTCTACTTATCTTGTCGTAAAGATTTTAAGATTCTCCAATTTTCTGTGCTTCTTCGTCCTCCTAGATGTGAATTTATCATGTTACTCTTTTGTTGCCACGCTTTATTTTTCTTCCGACATATCATTTTTCGTACTTTAGCTTGATACTCCTTGTAGATAATTTTATCCGTTGTATTATTTGTATTTAAGAATTTTTGGTGTATTGGTCTCTTTTCTTCTTTATTTTTTGTTCTACTTCTTCGTCAAAATAATATGGAAGTTTTCTTTGATTCTGGATTTGGTATCAAATGGCTTCTGTTGCTGCCTCCTGGAGACACCTTTTTATATGAGTATAATGTTCTTCATTATTATTAAATTGTTTATTTTCCAACTTTTGATTTAATCTATTTCTGTATAATTCTCTCACGCTCTCTTGTTCTAAGCTGATTAGGTTATACCTCTTCTGTATTTCTTTCTTCCTTTCATTTCCTTCTTTTTTTTCTTTGAGTTTATTTACTCCAAATGCGATCTTAGCTTTTAATAAGTGATGATCGCTTCCACAGGTAGCTCCTCTTAATACTCTTACATCTTGTACAATCATATTTGTCGTTTGACGTATGATTGTTTAGTCTATGATTAATTTTAACCTTCTCGTATGTATACGAGAAATACGCGTCCATGTGTATTTGTGTATATCTCTGTGTTAAAAAAATCCATTTGCACTCTTTAATATAATAATGGACGAAATAATACAAGCAGTACGTAAAGGTCATGGTTACATAATGGGGACCAAAGATATACAAATATTATGTTATGCAGACAACGCCGCATTAATAGCCGAGACAGAAGATAGACTCCAAAGATTAACAGACATCTTCAATACAACAGCCAAGAAATACAATATGATAATATCATCTAAATACCCACTACGATGTAAAATCGAAATTGATGTGAAACTAATAAAGCAGAAAGCAAGGTTTAGATGCTGGGAATAGATACAACTAGTTACGGCGATGTTGAAGAAGAAGTACGATAACAAAGCTTAAAAGCAAGTAAAGCGGTAGGATCTTTTAATGACTTTTTTATTAACATACACATAGGGAGAGAAGCGAAAACACAAGAAGAGCATGCAGTGGATGGATGACAAAACGGAAGCAGGAGTGGAACGAACACATTAGTAGAATGGCAGAGGATAGGATAGTACTAATAGCACGAGATAAGTCACCAAATGGACGAAGAAGTATTGGCAGACCAAGAAAAAGATGGTGCGATAATTTAAACAATTTAGAAAGCTAGTATTAAAGAAGAAACAGGCTTTAAAGCGTACATACAAGAAGGAAGAAGCAAAAGAAGAAACAATAATGCAAAAGCTCAAGTTAAAACCAATAGAGACAATTATAGGTGAAAGACAGTTAGGATAGCAAGGTCGCATTTAACGATAAAAGAATAACAAAAAAGTATGCAAAGGCTGCTTCTTCTTCTTCTAGTTTCATCACCGTTATCGATCATTGAATATCATGTTGGCTACCATATTCGCTTACGTGACTCTACTGACAGCAGCTCTAAATAATAATATTATTTAGAGCTGCTGTGCAGCTGCAGAAAAGGAAAAAGGTAGGACGTTCAAGAATGAAACGTGAGGATCAAATCAGACAAGAAACGGAGAAGAGAGGACTGCAGTGGAACGAGACAAGACAATTGGCCCAAAATAGACAATCATGGAAAAAATGTATCAAAAAGCACCTTAAGAATAAATTTATCAAATAGATGTGTTAAAATTAAATAAATATTTAATAAGTATATTAGTATATAAATGATAATATGCGGTTATTGATTTAATAAAAATTAAAGATATCCGGTTACTATTTTTGTTTTAGTTTATGTTTCATAAACTAAAACAAAAAAAAACAGTAACAAACTACGTATTGTAATTACTGGATGTATCAACGGGAATTCAGCGGAAGTATTTCAATATTCATCTAATGGTATCTCATCTACTCGAATACGTGGAAAGTACTATACAGTTTCAGTGTCGGAAATCGTAATTGGGATGGAATGGCTGTAAACAAATTAATCAACGTGGTATAAAACAGAGCATCTAGTTTTCAGAAAACGATTGCAATATAAACGTAGAAAGTGGTGTTTATCGGGATTTATTTGTTTATAGATCACTACGAAAATTATAGGTAATGAGGCAATTTTAATTAATTAGGTCATTAGGAGAAATAAAATATGGAATATATTTATTTTACGATTTTCAGAAGTTAAACAGCCAATACGTTTGATTACCTGTTTTTATTTAAATATAAATTGATTTAGTTCGAAAGGTTTTTTGTGATATCTCGTTTTGCTTGAATATCTATGAAAAGAAAATTATGATATTATGTTTATAAGAAATAAAATAATTAATTCGATTTTATTTTACCCCAAATATACTGAGAACTTGGAGATTTTATTACCCATTTTAAAGTATAACATGTCTTTGCTTGTAGGTACTATAACTATTTCTATACTAGATAACACTATAATAACTATATTGAAAATTGTCATACCATACTCTAAAGCTTGTTGCACATTATATCTGCTCTTAATTTGCTCTGAATCAAATAGAATATTTTTATTTTCATCCATGTGTTGATCTTGGTCAATTGTTGATTTATTTTCTCGAAATTTTGCCTGTGTCCCACCTCTAAGTGTTCGTATTGTTGCTTTCTGAACATACGATGACCTCTATATAATATATAAAGCCATCAGAAACGGAGGAGAATGTCTATGTTCAATCTAGAACTCGCTGATTTTCTTCCTTTCGCATAGGTTATCTATATTACCATAAAAAATAAAAGTAAGAGAAATATGGAACTCTAGCACCAGAAGAGGAGCAAGTGCGGATTGTGACCACTACTGGGCCGAAAGTAGGGTAAGAGCCAGAATTTTGAACATTTAAAGAAGAAAATAGGTTCTACACATGAAAGATACAATGTAGAAAGACTCAAAAATACAAAAACAAAAATAGAGAATATAAGTAAAATATAACTATCAAACTCGAAAACAGAGTAAAACATGAAAACAAAAATGAAGAGTTGTAAGGAAAGAGAACATCATGAAAGAAGCAGCTGAATAATTACTAGGTATAAAAGGTAAACAAAGACGAATAAGAACGAATGACTGTTTTGACGAATATTTACTATTTACAACAGCGGTACAGAACACGACAAGCAGAGTACAAAAATATGAACAAAAAACTTCAAGAACTACGAGATCTAAGTAAGCCATTAGAGATGAGAAAATTTTGCCAGAGACTGAAAAAAAGCAAAAAAGAATTCAAACAAAAGAAGTGGAGAGATAAGGGGGTTATATATTGACAGAACAGCAAGAAAAACTAAGAAGATAGAATTCCTAAATGCGACTAAAAATGTTTTAAATTATAATGATATATTAGATGTTCTTTTCTAATGTTCAATTTAACGTTTTTTATAAAAATATTGGTTTTGATTATATGTTCTTAATATGCCATATGCTAAATAAAAAATAAATTCAGCGCTACTGAGACGTTTCTTGGTAAAACTCATAGGGACAGGTAAATTATACGATAACTTAAGAGATCCTGCGTATGACTTATTTCATTATTTCTCTGCTGGATATATAATAGGAGAATATATTGAATTCTATTCCATCATCTGTTGACAATTGTTTAAAAATAGTATTCCCACTATATTATGTTTATAATCCAATCTTTTTATCATGTTTTTTAGATATTTTATATGTAATTTATTTGGGTGGTTTTATAAAAAATTGATCAAGCATAATTTGTGATTTGTCTGGTTTGGGTTGTGATTTCTATCAAAAATTTCTTGATTTTTTACTCACGATTGAATATTCAATACAAAAAATCAACAATATCGAAATGAAAGTATTAAGATCAATAGCGGGCATATCATTAAGAGACAGACAAACCAACAGAAGTATACGCGAACAATGCAAAATTCAAAATATTAACAGGTGGATAAAAACAAGAAAAAAAAAACTGGGACGAACATGTAAACCGAATGGGACCAGATAGATTAGCGAACATCTGTAAAAACAACAAGCCGTATAGCAGAAGACCCGTTGGAAGGCCGCCAAAAAGGTGGAATGATAATGTACAGTCAACAACGACTGAAACAGAATAAGAGGCAGACAAACAGGAGTAATCGTAGTCGCGCGAAGAAGAAGAAGAAGATTGAATATTCCAGCTGGTTAATCGTAGTTCGGTATTCTTTCTAGTAGTCCTTTTCCTTGCTGAGTTCGTGCTCAAATGTTGCTGTCCCGTATCCGATATTTTGTGATCAGTTTTACGAGGGTGGTTCATTTTTATCTGGGTTGCTTGCCTCACCTTCGAACCTTTTTCTTTTATCCGGGCTTTAGAGCAGCTCTTCTGCTCGCTACGGGATTTACCTAACAGCATCACATGCTGAGTTATATTTAAAACAAAACGTTTTTTTATTTTGATGTTTTTTGATGTTCTTGTCTTTAATCTTTACTACTGTTTAACGTGCTGCCTCCTTTGTTCTTTTTCTAATAAATATGCATAATGTCTGGGTTCCATTAGTAATATTTATTTAAAAAGTAATAAACATTATAATTGCAACCAATATTATTTATGTAAATAGCTTCCTCCTACTGAAATGAAAACAACCCAGCTATTTTTAAATTAAATGACGAATAGTCACGCCAATCTAAATAAATTATTAATTGCTTTATGTTCTTAAAATAATTTTGTCTCCATTTTTTTAAGAACATAAAAGTTTATTGGAAATCTAGAAATAAATTTAATCTCTCAGGCTATAGGGTGGGAGTGAGAAATATAATTCTTCCATTATTGAAATTGTTATTTAGGGTATTGATTGCTAATTATCTTTATTTTACATTAATAATGAACTAATTCGATTAAAATAAAAATCGATTCCTTAGTTTGTGTCTGTCTAAAAATTAGTGCAGCTAAAACTGCAACATCTACAGAGAAACAGTAGATTCACATTCAGCATTTAAACATATGTGGAGGAAAATTATAAAATGAAATCGGTAGTTTTTACTTCTGGTTTTCTAATTAAATAAAAAAAAATATACTCACTCTTAAACTGTGATGGATATTGTGTTATATGAACCATCTTACGTCAAAAGTGTTAAAGGGATCATCTAAAACTCAATTAGGCTCTACTAGCACCTGTTTTCTCCTATTCACAAAGTAACATTGGCACTTTAAATACGTCGTTCACGAATACGAATATCTTGTGTTTAATGATGGTGTTAATTAGATTAAGATTAAGACCATGTTCTTTCTTCGTTAAACGTTTAAGGTTAGTTTTGATTTTCTTTATTGTTACCATGTTGATGGTAAAATAGTCAAACCTTTGTTTTCATCTTTATAGAGGAGGATCTGGAATCTTCAAAAGCCATCTCAGTTCAGGACGCCACCTGACTGACCTTAGTGCAGGATTCGTTCTTCGTACTCCCGGCGATAGTTTCCGAGGTCGCCAGGAACTATCACTTTAAAATGCCCTCTCGTCGCCTAGTCTACGCCGAACGTCTACCTGCTAAAGCAGATTCTCCTCTGTCATCTAGCGATCCAGAAGCGGAATGGCCGCTGTAAGGCCGGCATCCCTTTCGAAGGATTTCTTCTTCTTAGAGTGCCATATCCCTACGGAACGTCGGGGACTACCATGCTTATAATATTTTTATACTGATCTCGGTCTTGCGCTACGTGTAGCAATTGGTCCGCTGTCAAACCTGCCCACTGCCGCAAATTCCTCAACCAAGAGAGTTTCTTCCGTCCTATCCATTTCTTTCCTTCGATTTTACCGTTGAGAATTAGCCGAAGGAACTCATATCTTGGTCCTCTGATTATATGTCCAAGATATTCTAGTTTACGCCTCTTAATAATATTTAATAGAGTTCGTTGATGTCCCATTCTTCGAAAAACTTCTTCGTTTCTGGTTCTGCTAGTCCATGGAATTTTTAGTATCCTTCGATACAACCACATCTCAAACGCCTCGATTTTATTCATGATATCGGCGTTTAAAGTCCAAGTTTCACATCCATACAAAAGTACAGACCACACGTAACATCTTGTAAACTTTTCACGGATTTCCAAATTTAATGAGTTATTGGATAATAGAGGCTTGAATTTTTGAAATGAGTTTCTTGCCTGTTCAATTCTACATCGAATTTCGAAGGATGGATCTAGATTTTGGGTAATCCAACATCCAAGGTATTTGAATCTCTGAACTCTCTGCAGCGGTTATTGGTTTAATATCAGTTGGGTTGCGCCGATATCCACTTTACTGGTCACCATGTATTTAGTTTTATCGATATTTATCGACAGTCCCCAATTTGTGCATTCCATGTCAACTCTATTGATTAGCTCTTGCAGATCGTCGATGTTTTCAGCTAGAATCACAGTATCGTCGGCGTACCGTATATTGTTAATTATTTCTCCTCCTATGATAATTCCTTTTTGATCTTTTAAAGCTTCCCTAAATAGATTCTCAGAATACACGTTAAAGAGGGTGGGAGATAGTATACAGTCTTGTCTTACGCCTCGTTCAATACTGATTGGCTTTGATTCTCTGTTGTTGGGATTAATAATGGCTGTTTGGTTCCAGTAAAGTTTGGCAATAAGTTTGATGTCTTTCTCATCTAGTTGGATGCTCTGCAAGGCGGTAATTAGTCTGGTATGCTGAACGCAATCAAATGCCTTTTCAAAATCAATGAAGCACATATATACGGGTTTTCTTACCTCCCAACATCGTTGAAGGAGTGTTTGCATAGAAAATAGTGCTTCTCTAGTTCCAAGGCATCTCCGGAACCCGAACTGCTCTTGACTAATTATTTCTTCGCACTTGTTGTTAATTTGATTTAGAAGAATATGCAACAGTATTTTAACGGCATGGTTCATTAAACTAATGAGTCTACAGTCGCTACATTTCTTAACGTTTGGTTTCTTAGGTAGAGGAATAAAGATCGATTTTAACCAGTCCGATGGAATTTCACTGGTATCATATATTTGATTGAAAAGTACAGTGAGTTCTTTTATATTGTCATTTGAGAGTAATTTTAGCCATTCGCTGTATATTTGATCTGGTCCACTGGCTTTGTTGTTTTTGGCTTGGTGTATGGCTTTTTCCACTTCAGCTTTTAAGATTGATGGTCCTGTATTTGCACTTAAGTTAGGTAATGATCCTCGATCATCCTTAAATAATGCTTTAATGTAGTTTTCCCATTCCTCCATTACTTCGTCTTCTAGGGATAGTGCATGACCTTCATTATTCGTTAATGTTATGGGTGTATTTCTTTTGTGTACTGTAACTTCTTTTATTTTCTTGTGTGTGTTAAATTCGTCATGTTTTCGTTGCAATTCGAAGAACTACCTTCATTCATTTATTCTCCATTCATCGGTAAGGAGACTTCCTCTCTCGTTCCAGGTGGCGCGTAGAAGACCTTCATCACTCCTAGTACGGCATCGCTCCCAGACGGGCATTTTCTCGTTCCCTACACTCTGACTCACGCAGTCTAACTTATACAGTCTGACCCACTTTTCTAGCTTCAACTTCCAGCATCTTTTCCTCTTATCTTTGCCGTTGGTCCAGCTGCCTTCTTTTTTTTTCTTGATCACTGCACGGATATAGTTGTGTACGCTACTCCAACCTGCTTTATTTTCAATCATTCTCTCAATCATTTCTCTCACTGTAACAAAATTCACACCTGTCCCTCTTTCCATTCTGATTCTTTCTAGTATCCAGCTGTTGCACTCTAACATCGTATGGCTCTTTGGGCTCTTTTATTTCCACCGCCAAAATAAGCAACGGAATATATTCAGTGATGGTCCACAAGGCTGCCGCAGACACAGTCCTGTAGGCGCATGCCACTCGCAACCGACTTGTTCTGTTCACTCGTGTCATGAGCTTCCTATAGGCCGTTATCTCTACCGTCCCCCTCCAGACTGGTGCCACGTAGAGGACGATCGACTGCACAACACCGTGTAAAACCCTCCTCCTTTCGGATTTGAGTTCCCCAATGTTGGGCATCACCCTTCCCAACGCAGCTGAACTATTCGCAGCCTTCCGGACCACCTCCCGCACGTGCTCCCCCCATTTTATATTTTGCTGCAATGTCACTTCTAGGTACTTTACATGTTTTTTGGGTATTAGACATGCTCCCGCACATTGGAATTCAACACTTTGCCTGTTTCTTTTCCCCTTCAGAATCATGAATTCGGTTTTCTCTGCCGCAAGTTTCAGTCCGTGCTATAGTATCAAATATATCCTCAAAATTCTTAAACCTAGTGGACTTTACTAGTAGTACTTTTTCAGTGGTTGCTCCATTTAGTGTACTGTTTTGGTCCATATTCTATTATCAGCATATTATGCAGGCTATTGAAAACGGCCAGGCGTTTGGGGCCAAAGGCCAACGTACAAAAATCTCATCTTCTACCTATTTATTTTAGATATGATGTCGGAAGGTGCTAGCGATAGGATGTCCCTACCTCCAGATGATTACAGCTTTAAAGATCTAGAGAATTGTAAAAACGTTAGAACTCCTGCCCAACTTGATATCCTTCCTCCGCCCCCACACAATAATAAGAGTAGTATGTTGGTAAGTACAAATTTTTGTATTGTTTTAAAATTTTTGGATTCGGTTAATATAAAAGATCTCACATAATAAAAGTGAATGTGGGTGCAATAGAAAAAGATTTCCAACGTTTTAATTTATCTATGATAAGTAAAAAAGTATTACTTATGTCGTCGCTTAGAAGGCTGTGACAAACCACGAAGTAAGTAGTAATCTGTCTAATACATCTCTTCTCATTTAGTCGTTCGGATTCAAAGTTAAACTGTAGGTTCCTTATATCTACATACACTGAATAATACACATTACCATTATATGCAGAGGAGTTATCATATGGCTAAATTTGAAGAATTAAGAAGAAGAGATGTATGTCATTGGTAAATTTTTAAGGCCCTAATGCATTATAGATTTCTCTGAAAAAATACGTACATAATTAAACTTAGAGCGTACTTGTTAAATTGAGTCGTTGGAAACTCAATGCTTTAATAAAAAATGAAAAAATGTAATTTTTTTTCTGTTGTGCCTCATTTATTAAAAAAAGGAAATGTTGAAATTATTATGTATACAAAATATGCATGAAAGATTAGTTTATTTGTTGTCTTTTTAGAAACCATTCTATTCTTTACAAAACGGTATTTAAAAAAACTGCTGCAATCCATGAAGAACTCGGTAGTATAAAATGATTTTGTTTATTAGTAACCAGAATTAGTTAACAAGACATTTAGTAAATTCAAGAAAATCACATTTAACAACACAAAAATGCTCATTAGATTGCATTTTTTTAACATAGGATAAAATGGAAGTAAAATTTTTACACAGAATAAAAATATAACGTTAGACCGGCTTAAAAAACATAATTTCTTACATCAGAGCACAATGCACCTGTCCACAAAATTCTTTTGACAATGGATAAATTTAAAAATCTACACAAAAAAGTGTTAGAACATTCATACTATTACACAGATTTTATTTTCTTGAACTTCCATCTGTTTTCAAAACTAAAGACCTTTTTCGTGAAAAGAATACTTTGTGGAACTTCTAAAAAAACACTACAGAAAGCAGTAATAAGGCGTTGGAATACCGTTGGATGAAATGTAATATTATTAGGGGAAGTTATGTTGAAAGATAAATTTTATTTGAAAATATACATTGTCGTTTTCGTTTCAAATCATCCGCGAATGATCATTCTTTACAGAAATATATTGATATTTCTACTTAAAATATTAATTCTACGAAAAAATAAAGAAACAAATATTAAGTTAGTGACATAAATGAGTTGTTTAACTTTTATACAATAAAATGTCTCAACTTTGATGACTTTTCGCTGTTTACTGTACCTCCTTCATACAGTTTCGAATTAGTTTTTTTAACAAGTTCTGTTGTTTCTTAATAAATAAATGTTCTCTTAGGGAGTACTGAACATTCTATAGAAGTCGATTATAAAGTTTAATAATCTTCTATTTACTTCAAAGATAAGAAAATTGGGTTTTGAATCCATGGTTAAATTAACATTACCGTATCTGGTGTGTATTTTCTTTAAGGAGAAGGCGCACATGAATAAGCCCTCGTTGACTTCAACTCAATATCGTAATTGAATTAGAGAAGTTTATTGGAGTATTATTGAAGTTTCCTAAGCCTTATGGCTCAATTTTCGAATAAATCCACAATTTAATTTCAAGTTATTATACTACACTACTGGTCCAAAAAATTAGTAGAACATTTCTTTGAAGGGATATTTAAACCTTTTTAAGATAGATGCTAAATAAATAAATTAAACGATTTGCCCAATTTTCTGATATACTTTAGGATTAAGAATGCTATATCTGATATTGAAAACCACTGAAGTAAGATGAAACTGTAAATCAAATTACCAATGGCGGAGAGAAATATATTTTCTAAATTAAACCGATATTTAATAGATATTTATATACCAAAATTGCAAGGCAGAAAAAATAGTAGCTACTGACTGACTTATTAACAAAAACACTAGTAATCTTGAATCAAAATTGTATACGGCCTTTTTAATAAATAAAAAGCATTCTTTTTTATAGAATATAAATATGCTTTATTGTCACTGAAAATTTTATGTAAGATAAGTTAAGATAAGTTAAAAAAAAGTAATAATAAAAATAACAATTAAAATTTACTAAAACTACATAAATATCGTCAATATCACAGAATAAAACATAAAATATACAATCTATTGCAAAATTTCACTATATTGCAAATTGCATAATAAAACCTTACGAACTACTCGTAGTTTACGAATAAGTTTAAGCTGCTGTATATGATACCCAAATATATATAAAAATACTTTGTTGCTTGTACCCAAACGAACTGTACTTTCTTAATTACTCGTTGAGAAACTCTTCCACTGAATAATAAGGTCTGTCAGATAGATAGGTTTTTGTCAATTTACGGAACTTTAGGAAAGAAGTTGTAGATTTAAGTTAAAAAGGGAGATGGTTGTATAATTTTTTTTGCCGAATATAATATAGATTTCTTTACTAACTCAGTGGATGGGATCGGTAAATATACATCAAAGCTTGAATTTCTAGTGGAGTAGTCATGACTAGATCTTGCTGGAAAACATGTAGGTGATTACGAATTAAGCAAACAGTTTCTAGAATATATAGAGAGGGAAGAGTTAAAATTCCGTGATTTTTGAAGTAGCTTTTGCAATGTGTTATTGTACTGAGGCTAAAAAGTTACCGTATTGCTCTTTTTTGTAATTTAAAAATAACATTAGATTGGGCAGCTGTACTAGAACCCCAAAAAGAAAGGCCATATCGAAGATGAGACTCGAACAAAGAAAAGTATATTATTTTGGAAGATGCTAAATTCATTTTCTTCGAAACAGATCTTATTGCATAGCAGGCTGAGGCTAATTTCTTATTTAACAAATCGATATGAAGGGACCATTTAAGGTTGTTGTCTATAAAAATACCAAGAAATTTTACAGAATGAATTGTACTGATCTGGCTGTTATTAAGAAGCAAGGGTTGAAGAGCTCCTTTATTTGATAATGCTGCTGCCTTATCCATGTTAAAAGAGAGTAAATTAGAGTCGGACCAGGTTTTTATTTTAAGTAGATCAGAAGTTATAATTGCATGAAGCGTTGCAATATTAGAGTTCTTCCAGGTAATACTGGTATCATCAGCAAAAAGAAAGATTTTTCCATCTATTTTTAAGTTAGTGATGTCATTTATAAAGATAAGGAAAAGTAGAAGACCCAGTACTGAACCTTGTGGTAATCCACATACAATGCTTTTGTGACTAGAGTCAGTATCATTTGTTCGAACTAGTTGTTTCCTATTCCTCAAGTAAGATTGGAATCAATTCAAAGAAATACTTCGAATTCGGTATAAATTTAATTTTTTTATCAAAATGTCATGATTTACACAATCAAAAGCTTTGGCATAGTCACAAAAAACAGTGGCAGTATAAAGATTATTGTTTAGTGCTTGATTTACCTCATGTAATACAGAAAACATAGCATCGCTGGTACATATATTAGATATAAAGCCGAACTGACTTTGTGATAAAATGTTGTTTTCAACGAAAAAGGACATAAGTCGGGCTTTTATAAGTCTCTCAATAATTTTGGATAGGACAGGCAGTTAATCAATAGGTCTATAGTTGCAGACATTAGATTTATCACCACCCTTATGAAGAGGAACAATAATGGTTGTCTTTAGGCACTCTAGAAATATACCTTTTTCAAAGGAATCGTTAATTAGTGAGACCAGAACTTCCAACACATTATTTGTGAGTTTTAAAAAATTTTTTATGGATAGTCCATCAGTACTACTGGAGGATTTGCTTTTGATACTACTGATTGTTTTAATCAGTTTAGATTTATCAACTGGTCTTATAAAGAAGAATTCGAGACCTTTTTTGAATTGGGAAGATAGGAAATAGGATCTTGTTGTGGCGAAATAGCTGATATTATATTTTTACTCACATTAACGAAGTATTCATTTAGATTTTTAGGGTTTGGAAGACAAAATGTGTGAGCTGTGTTAGTTTTATTTCGAAGATCGTTTATTATGGACCAAGTTTCTCTTGCAACATTTTTAGAGCTTCCCAGACGATTCTCATAGTACATTTTTTTAGCTGTTTTGATAAGTTTTAGATAGGTTCCTCTGTACTTGGAGATATATTCAGTGACAAATACATTGGTAGTAAATTTCTTGATGTACAGTAGTGAACGCATATTCTTGGCTGATATGCGGATACACTTGGTAGTCTATACTACAGGATACACTATGTATATATTTACAATAACCATCCTTCTACATATGTACTCTATTTAAAATCTAACGAAGGTATTTCAAGTGCCAGTTCAAGTTCACATAATATTAATGAATGATTTAAATATTGAACTTGTATCGTGTTATTAAATCCGAATTGTTTATATTTTTTAAGACTATTTTGCGTTTAAATGCTTAGGGGTTAAAACCCTAGCACAATATGAGGCATTCTCCATAATAATTAGGGATGGTTCTTCCAGCATTCTTTGGTATCAGCCTTTTGCAGACCCATTTTTTAAAAGACTCCTTATCCACAGAAGCATGATAGTCTGCACTCTTCGATTTGGTCGAAAATAACAGTTCAGCTTCTTTAACAAACCCATTACTGGTTCGAGCATATAAAAAAGCTAAGTGTTTACCAGTATTTTCGTGACTTTTTTTGATGCTCTTTATATTGTCATATTTTTTGCATCACTTCTGTAATTTCTACGTTCCAGGATCTTCTGGCTCCACCCCTAACTCTCCTAACAGGTGGTGTCCACTTCCAAACTTTCTTTTAAGATAATCTTTCCATTATCATTCACAGTGGTCGTCTCTCCTTTTTTATATCAGTTAGTGTTGTGTCTACTTCAATTATTTCGCTTAAACGGTCATTTCCTTTCTTGTTTTCTTTTGACTTTTCGTTAGTGTCGACACTGAAGCTGCATAAGTCACCGTGCTTTCAACAAATATACTAAAAATCCTTTGTGTTTAGGGATATACTGTCGTTCCGCAGTAATGGATGCAATCTTCTAATCAGCGTTTTGTTTTTGTAGTTATTTTCTTTTGAATGTCTTTTTCATTTCTTCCATTTGATATGATTATGATACCTAGGTGCCACTTGTGTGACACGTTGATATCCAGTTTCCACTTTATTTCCTCTTCTAATAGTTTTCGAAACATTTAACTTATATCATCCTGTTCTTCTGTCGGCAAAATGACTTGATCATCGGCAAAAAATAGACTGTATATAGGATCGTGTTTTCGCTGAGTTAATACGCGAAGTGTGGATCAGAGAAAAAATACCCAATCAGTGGAAAGAAGCAATCTTATGTCCAGTGCATAAAAAAGGAGACGTTACAGAATGTAAAAATTACAGGGGAATAGCTCTACAAGATACAGTGTATAAGATTCTGGCCATATCAATTAGAAATAAAATTAAAACAAAAGTTGAAAATTGTCTAGGTGAATATCAAGCAGGTTTCAGAGCAAACAGATCGGTAATAGACCAAATTTTTACAATGAAACAAATTTTAGCTAGCTCATATGAATTCAACCTAACATTACACATGCTGTTTATTGATTTTAGACAGGCATATGATACTATAAAAAGAAATAGAGTATTCGAAGCACTGGAATATTTTAAATTTCCACCAAAAATAGTAAGACTGACTAAATGCATACTCAATGATACTAAAAGTAAAGTCATGTTAGAAGGACGGGTTTCGGATAGCTTTATCACTAATAGAGGTCTGCGACAAGGTGACCCGTTATCAACAGATTTTTTCAATTTGATCTTAGAGAAGATTTTACGAGAGTGTAACATCTACACTAGAGGCACAATATATCATCACAGGCATCAATGCGTAGCATATGCAGATGATGTTACCTTAATAACAAGGAGACCTGCAGAATTAAGAGAAATCTTTACTAGAATAGAGAGAATGGCCAGGGAATATGGTTTAGAAATAAACGAAGAAAAAACAAAATATATGGTGATGAGGGGAAACGAAAATCATCAAGGACAGTTCTTTAAGATACAAAGCCCAAGTAAAGAATATAACTTTGAAGTTGTTAGCCAATTCGATTACTTGGGAGTGACACTAACAAATAGGAACGAAGAGAACCAAGAAATCATAAAAAGAATGGCCAAAGGTAGTAAGAGTGCTGGGAGCCTGACTAAGATACTGAGGTCGAATATAATATCCAGAACAGCAAAAAAACGAATATATACAACAGTTATCCGACCTACAGTACTCTATGCTAGCGAGACCTGGACACTAAATAAAGATATGGAAGTAAAATTAGATAGATGGGAACGAAAAATTCTTAGAAGGATATACGGAGGTGTAAAAGAAGGGAACATCTGGCGAAGAAGAACGAATGAAGAAATAATGCAAATATATGGGCAACCAAAAATAACAAGACTTGCTAAAATTCAAAGATTAAGATGGCTCGGACATATAGCAAGAATGAAGGAAGGAAGAGTTCCCAATGAATTAATAAACACGGAGGCTGGTACAAAAAGAAAAAGAGGCCGCCCCCGAAGAAAATGGCTGGAGTCAGCAAAAGAAGATCTGAAGTCGCTGCGGGTACAAGATTGGAAAAACTTAGCACAAGATAGAAAGAACTGGAAGAAAACCGTTGAAGCCTTGGGCCTTTGAGGCCTGTTGAGCTGAACTATATATAGGATCGTGTTTTAATTTTACTCCCATATTTTCGTATTTTCTTTTCCAATCATTTAGACCTTTGACAATTTAAATTGTAAATAAAATAGGTGAGATGCAACAATATTATCCTAAACCTTTTAAAATTGTAAATCTATCTACAGTTTTTGTCCTAAATTTACTTTGTGGTTTTTGTATAGCTGTCTCACCACATTCTCATATACACATAAGAGATAATACATATCTTTCATACTATATATCCCATAACTGGAACGCTATTATACCCTTTCTTTAAATCTATAATTATTACATGAAGTTAAGTCCACACCCTATACACGTACATGTTTTTCCACCAAGACCTAATCATGACCTCTCCACCAGAAATTCAACATTTGATGTATATTTACCAATCCCATCCACTGAGTCAGTAAAGAAATCTATATTAAAATCATGAATATGTTGCTAGTATGAGTCCATTTCAAATAGGTAAAGGAAATAAAATAAGACTTACTCACAATAAATTTAATTTTACTATCAAAACGACCGGTTTCGCTTTCTACATTTTGCAAAGCATCTTCAGGTCAAACGGTACAAAGTAAATTAAACGATGCCGGTACAAGAATTATTAGTTAATGATTCGTGATACGTAGTTCAAACTATCCTGTATTGCTGATGATGGGTGATCTTCGGTTAATATTGTAAAGGCCATATGACACCATGCATTTTCTTGTATCATTTCTTATATCGTTTCTGATATAACAAAAAAATGGATAGTGTCATACAAGCGTATAGTTCTTATATCAGAAACGATACAAGAATTTGTGTCCGCTGCAGTTTCTTGTACAAGAAATGCGCCAATTTGTGCGCAAAGCCTCAAAAGCAAAAACGTAAAACTTCTGTCATAATGGCGGCTGGAGGAGAACTTTGATATACAATTAGACCAAGCAGACATCAGAGAAAAGTGCTCACCAACAATAACCAAGATTAGAACAGCAGTAGCCAAATTGAAAAACAATAAATTACAGGGATTGGATCAAATAGCATCGGAACTACTGAAAGTAGGAGGAGATGTATTACTAAAAACAATACATAATCGCTTTAAAAATTCGTAATGAGTTTAAAGATTATTTTATATTTCCAAATAAGAGAGTAGAATTTCAAGAGCATGCCATTCAAACACATAATTTGTAAAAAAAAAACAAAGAAATTATTACAACCAAATTATTTATTATTTCTGTCTTCCATTACAGCTTGTTGAATATCTTCAAAAATTGTGGTTTCCAATTTAGTTTTAGTATTGGGACATTTTATTTCTTTCATTTTTGAACCACAGTATTGCAGTATTGCTCAGGTAGTGCAGTTCTATTTTTATATGTGTCAAAATTTCGACCAATCATGTGCCGAATCACATACAATTTTCGGTAAAAGAACTTGCATAGTGTCATACAGAGCACAAATGTACGTGCAAGAAACGATACAAGAAAACATAAATAACTTTCTATATCAGAAACGATATAAGAAATGATACAAGAAAATGCATAGTGTCGTACGGCCTTAACTGTCTGACAATTAGCAAGGAAGTTTCTTGCGGATAGAGATGTTAACAAATGAAATAGGAATAGGGTATATCTGATTTTTTGTTAAATGAAAGTGATATTTTATATTATTTAAATTATTTAAAGTAATTTATATTTATTCAAAAGATATATTTTAGAAATGTGTGTTAATTTATTGAAATTTTTACAATAAGAGGACAGTTGTATGACAACGAATGAAATTAGATGTACTATTTTGTGGGTGTGCAATTTCTTTGACTTGTAATTATCAAATTTTTGATAAAGTGCATTTGATCTCTGTTTTGGCAGAAATTTGTCATGTCATATATTTGTAATTATGTCATATATGATGTCATATATGTTAAAATTATAAAACTAAAACAATTAAGGACAAATAGGGACAAACAGAACACAATTAAAAGGACAAAACATACTTTAAATTTTAAAAAGGGGAATTTATTGGCACTACATCACTTTGTAGGAGAGGAACTGGTAAAATTGAGTTTTTTTGTTGTCTACTAGTATTTTGTAGACAAATACTAGTCTCCTCCAAGCGAAAATATAAGCCTCCAAGTCCATATTGTTATTCGGCGTGGAAACATGGACGTTAAGAGTACCTTCCATTAATAAGTTGGAGGCCTTCGAAATGTGGACGTTGCGAAGAATGTTGGATACCTCGGCCATATTCTGAGAGGAAAAAAATACGCAATCCCTCAACTAATCATCCAGGGAAAGATTGAAGGTAAGAGCGGAGTAGTTCGCAAACAACTGTCGTGGCTACGGAACATAAAGAACTGGACAGACATAAATAACACTGGCGATCTTTTGCATGTCGCAAAAGACAGACGTCTGGCCTTAAGATAATTCGCCAACGCACTATAGGTGCACGGCACTATAAGCAGACGAAGATCTTTAATTGATTTGTTAAGGGTATTTCTGGTGAAACCTAAAAATGATCCAAAAAATTCAAAAAAAAATTTACCCGGGCTGAAAAATTTGTTAAAAAAAATTGAACAACTTTTCGTCTGGGCGACCTCTTGAACCTTATTGGGGTATCTCATGAAAGTGATTATGCAAAAATATCTTATGGGAATATTTTTCGGAGCTAACCCGAACTTTTCGCCGTGTCCATATCCCAATATTGTATTAATTATATGTACTAATTTTTTGCTGATTGATTTTTTTAAATTCCGTACGAAACTTTTCTTCTATGTAAAATTGTTGTACCTTAATGTGTATACCGATTTATTTTTAACTTTTCTACTACATAAACTTACAATAGTTAAGGTGATTGCTGTTGTGTCGTTTTTTTTTTAATCTCTAGATGCGTGGGAGTTTGAAAGCGGAAAAATTAAGTTTGCATGAAATCTAACCAGTAAGTTTTGAACGTTGCAGTTTGCACATTGTGATTTTGTCTACGCGTTTTTTTTTATTGCAAACATTTATATCATTCAACGTATATTGCAATAAATAAAATTGACTGTAACTTGTTCATCATATTTTATATTGCTTTGGTGTTACAGACTGGACGTGAAGTTAAACATTTTAAAAACCCAAATATCTGTCGACACTTCTTAAACTGTTATTTTAGTTTTATAGAAAAAATACACATTCCCGATATTTTGAATTAAAACATTGATACCTGTTGAAAGATCTAGTTTTATTTTTTCAGAATATTTACTTGTATTTCGACTTATATAAGAATATTTTTAGACCTCGGCAGAGATGTATTCTTCTCCACATAGCGACGGTATAACTACAGGAAGTGCGGAAAGTGGAGGAAGTTTGCCTCCACCTGGCAGTGCTCTGTCTACTCATCATGAAATACAACTCATGAGGGAACAACTAGAACAGCAAACACAACAAACACAAGCAGCTTTGGCGCAACTTCAGTTAGCCAGAGAACAGTTAGCTGCAGAACAGGTTGGTACCATTTATGTTCTATACTTTTCTTTGGTTATTTTCAAGTTTGATATTACTTATTAAATAATAACAACCGTTTGCATGTGTGATCCATAACTTAATTAATGATGTCAAGTGTCATTTCCCTGCTAATATGTTTGATTTAATTAGATATAATACCTTAATTTGTCGGGTTTATCAAATATTATTAACAAACTGTTGGGTGAAGCTGCAGATAGCCCTTTTAAGTCAAAAGTTAACAAACAAAAGTCATCGACTCGTTAAACTAACTTTGTGTTAAAAGAATTGCTAATAAATTTGCGGAGTTTGCGGTTTTAAATATATTATAGCATGAATGTACTTTTTCTTAGGTATTTTTAGGGTTTCTGCTAAAAGAAATTTATATTCATGGATAAATATGTGTGTTTCTTTATTAAAGGTTAACAACTTAAGGGTCAACCCGTTGACCCCTACAGGCGTCACCATAGGGATTATGATTTGTTACAGTCTTCCCCCCGGGTTTCTTCCTGGAGCGACATTTTCTTCGTCTTGGCACCACAGGCGTGGGAGCTTCGTCATAATTGAGGTTAGCGTGTATAAGAACGAATACGTGGAACACACCAACAGTAGTAGGGGTGTCTACTTCACAAAGCTTGCAACTTACAGGCGATACGACTCGCTTGATTCTATATTGTCTTTTTCTCTTCGCCTTCTCTCTTCGAATAGACCATACCTGGGTCATAGGTGGGGAGAATCGCCTTTCAGCTTCGGTTATGCAGGATTCTTTCAGCGTGGCCACGATGATATCCGAGAACGCACGCAGGGGTTGTTCGGACACCATCGCCATCAATACCAGAGACCTACCTGCTAAAAAACATCCTCCTCAGTGGTGAATTACCGTCCGTATCGCCTTGATTGGGACGCAACATCGGCACAGCATTCACTTGATCTCTCATTCACGCACAATTCTCACACATTCTAGCACTATCTCACTACGACTGAATTCTTCTCTCCCTCTGTTCCTCCCTTTTCATTTTCAATCTCGCCCCTTCCCATTCTGCTTTATCTTCTTGCTTGCTCCTGAGCACCCTGCCTCCCTTCGGGTCGCCTTTCTTCTTCTTCCTTTCTCTCCAAGGTTCTCCTCACATATCTCTGAACTGCTTTTCACCGATCTGATGACCTAAGCATCTCCTCCACCAGTTCCGTCACTGATTGCATCCTATTTCATACCTCTCTCTCTCTCTCTCTCTCTCTCTCTCTCTCTCTCTCTCTCTCTCTCTCTGTCCTCTCTCTCCTCTCTCTCAAGCAGACTCCTCTAATCTATCCTTCTATCGCATACCAATAGAGTGTGTGAGACAGTGTCCGATATTTTACAGTACAGGCATTTTTCATTTTCTGCCTTTCCAAATCTGTAAAGGTATGCCCTGACGCAACCATGCCCTGTGAGCATCTGCGTCAGAAAGTGACTGCCAAACGCCGGTGCTAGCAGTCCATCCATCTTCTTAGATTAGAAATCAGCGACTTTGTCCACTACGCCACCCTTCTCATCTCGTCAGATTCCTCTTGCCACGCCATTATGGACCTCTCACTTTCTTCCTTTTTTAAATGTTCTATTGCTATATTCTTCATTTGCTGTTCTTCATTTCTTCTCTCGTAGATTCTTCCTCTTTCCTTCACTAGCACGTGCATTGGAATACACCCGATGATAATTCCCAGCGCCTCGGCAGAGACTGTTCTGTATGCACATGCCACTCTCAATAGTGTCTTCCTATCTGCTTGTGTGAGCTGTTTTCTGTACGCCTTTGTTAAAACTGCAGTACACCAGATAGGAGCAGCGTAGAGGACGATCGATTGCACAACAGAATGAAGGGCCCTCCTTCTCTCAGTTTTTTGTCCTCCGATGTTCGAAATCTATACCAAAAAGAGTTTTATTAGGTGAATTAAGAAAATCTATAAACTTAGTAGGCACCATTTTATTTCTTACTTATACATCAACTAACGTTGTCAACACTCTTTCGTGTCTACAAACACCATCAGCAAAGTTTACAGAAAATTATTCGGACTTAAATGTTTGACCTTTATTTTCCGGAAGGTTGTATAAAGTTATACCCGCTACAGTTTGTTTGGCAACTGTATCGATTAAATCTTGACCTAATATTCTGTGTAATAAATATCTAATAAATAGTATTCGTGACCTAATATTTTGGTGCGTAAAACCGGTCTAGGTTGAGGTGAAATAAATGTATCTATGGAAGAGAAATTTAAAGTGGATGCTTCCGTATGGCCAAAAACTGGACAGTTTGCTTTGATGAAACCTGTTTTACCACAAAAGCTATTTTGCGGTGAGTTTGAAGTAGTTGCTCTGACGGTAGCACTAACCGTACGCGAAGAACCTGAAATTACTTTCGAATTCGTAGGTGCAGCTCGATCTTTAGATTATTGAGCATGTAATTTGTGACAATCTTCCTTAGAATGACCGAGAACACGGGAATAACTACAACTCAACCGTTTTTGAAAGGATTCACGATTATATGTTAGCTGATAGATGATACTGTTAATCTTTTGCTGATGATGTCGGCACAATTGCACAATCTACCAAATATGCGAAAGAAGTTTTTACCCTTTTTGAAAGTGGTGCCAGGATAATAGGCCTTAAGATCAACGAAGATAGGACCAAGTACATGGTATTTACTAAAAATACAAGACTTAGAATTAGATAAAATATTTTGACAAATGTCAAAAAAATTTTTGAAATTGTCAAAGAATTCAAATACTTGGGAGCAGTAGTAACTGTCGAAAATAGTTATTAAAAAATATCTAGAATCATGACAGGAAATAGAGCGTATTATTTCCTAACCACGCTACTTATATCAGAAATGCTCTCGAAGACAGCGAAGTCAAAGGTATATAAAACTGTAATTCACCCCATAATAACTGATGGAAGTGAGACGTGGACTCTAAACCAGCGTAAAACAACAAAATTATTAGCCTTGGAACGGAGGATCCTTCGGAAGATCTTTGAGGCTTGTAGAGACGAGATAACAGAAGAGTGGAGATGAAGATATAACCAGGAACTCCAAGTACTCTATGGAAAAGAAAACATGATACATTACGACAAATAGGATAAGGTGGGCAGGACATGTACAAGATGGGGTGCAACAATAGGAAATGACTGCACAAGACTGACAAGTGTGGAGGAAAATAGTAAACGCGGCCAAGACTCACTTAGCATTGTCCAGTCAAGAAAGAATAAGAAAAAATGCAGCTGGTTGCAAACAATGTGTTTGGCCATTTCCTCTGAAATTTACAAGAATCTGGATGTTGTTCTGTTTACTTTGACTATTAATAAAGATAATATCTGAGTATGCAGTCTCTAGTGAGAATACTTGTGATACCTAAGTTCAGTCTTTTGGTCTTTTTCGTTGCATTTGGCCTGGAATATTTTCACTGTAGGCTATCAGAGTGAAGCCATACCTCTTTCGGTTCGCAGGCCGGGCGATGCCGGCTGGGCGGCTACGTTCATCACGCAACCAAACCCCTGTTATCCGAGCCTTCCCCTGCTGGTCTGTTCCTCTCCGTTCCGAACCGGAAAGTAACAAACCAGCAGCGTATGGCCCTTTATGGCCCGATGGTTGGCCAACTAATATCGAGTGAGATTCCACCATCCCCCCTGCATTTACTAATGTCACCAAGCCAAATAGAAGGCAATAATATATAAAAAAGTTTAAAAATAATTAATATAGAAAAATTGACATTCACAAACAGAAACAGATAAAACAAATATCTACGCAGGTCAATACAAGATAAAATTCTAACTAGACAAGCGTAGATTCCTCGATAGGAAGAAGCCGGTACTTACACTCGAAGTAAAATTGCCATAAGTCACTTATGCTAAGACCTCATAAAATGTCTATGAATATGGATACTACCCTGAATGGCCTTTGTAAGAAAATTGCGGACGTCGGACCTTGATAGGTTAAAGATTTTCAGGACACGAGAATTCGACTGAAACCATGTTCCGGAGCTCCAACGATTAGAGGTGCCATGCAAATAGTTTTCCCAGGATATCGGGTTTGCATGGTCTTAAGGAATCGAGGCTCAGTGTAACGCCGTTTTATTGGCGGCGGCTGTACTTAGGGGTTTCTCTTAGGGACGAAGTCCGTTTCCACTATAGCCGTCCTCAAGTTTCTGGCTCAACTCACGTGCGATCGATGATGAACTGCCAGGCGATGTTTGTGTCCATTTTAGGACCTTCTCCCAGAGACGTGACATATATTGTAGACTGAGGGTTAACGACGTTGTATCAGTTGCTGAGCTGATCAATTTTGTCAGTGTCCTTCTCATGATAGCCGGGACGTGCATCTCTTTTGTGGGAGAGTGGATGTAGGCATCGGCACAGGTTTGATTGAGGGACAGAAACTTCCGAACGGCTATACGTACGGACCTGTCAACGCCCTTCAGCGTTTAAGTTTCTTTTTCTATTTTCGGACATTATTCGAAATGGAGTTTTCGTACACCGGAGAATGTCTCTGGTGCTATTAAAGGAGTATTAGCTCGTTCTTTAACAAAACTATCAGTAGTCTCATTTTCAACAATTCTCTAATGCCCTGGCACTCACGGTTACTTGGTAACTTTGTTGACCTTTATCTGTTGCTTAAGGAACTGTTTAGAGTTCCAAGCTGTTACCGACTCATGGGTTGTAAACTTTAGAGCCTTTATTGCAGGTTGAATTAAGTCATAAATATTTTGGCTGGATTATGGCGTTTGTTCAGGCAATTTTAAGCACAAAATATATTACTAGTAGTTCTGCTTGTAATATTGTATGATTATTTCCAAGGACTATTGCCAGTCTGGTATTAGTACTAATAACTCTTCCTGTATTTTTGACTTATCATTATAACACATTTGGCACCTCTTGTGATTTATTTGTTTACATTTTGGGTCAACTCAAACTCATTTATTAAGTATAATATTTTGCTGCGTTGTTTTGCTCCACCAAACTAGCACAACTTAAAAACTGTGGGTCTGAAGACCGTTATGTATGACCATTAAATCATTTTTTAGAGGATGCCCACTGAAAGAAAAGACAAAAAATGTAGTTTTGAGTTCAATAAATATTTTTATTATTTTCAATAAATTATTCAGTACAAAACAATATGCATAATAGAAAAATACTTAATATTCCAAAAACTAATGTTCAACAGGAAAACTGGTTCATGTATTTACATTTTCCTGGCATGCGGAAACTTGTATATTCACAGTACATTAATCGAGCAAAAATATGTACTTCACTAAAAACTTCACTTTTTATTAAAAATAAAACAAGCAATCCGATCCATTTTCTTGAGACTTCCGAGTTCTGACATCACATATGTTACCTGCTTCAGATTTGTGACACAATGTGAAAAAGATATTCTAAATATATCGTCTAACATCAGGTTGATTTGCATGAAATATTGGTTTTCTTATCTATAAATAAATTCAGAAAAATATGATGCTAGAAGTCTACTTCGTGTGCCAAAATTTCGGTTGTAGGAACATAGCACACGATTTATTTATATTTATTATTGTCTACATAAAATCAATATAATTTATTTTTAAACCTATAGGTTTTCTTGAAAACAAACAATAAAATGTTATATGTCAAATTTACAAATGGAAATCAATTTTTACAATTTAATAAAATGTAAATATGTCATGGCAACACAGGTTGATTGGTCTCGATCTAGAATTATCATCATTTTTAACCACTATTTTCGCCTTTTAATCTGTTTTCTTACCATAGGTTTTACAAACCATTGAACTGTACTGAGCTTTCTACAAATATTACAGAAATTTAAAAATTACAAATATTTCTACTGATAAATCTGTTATGCAGATGCTGCTCCTGACTCTTATTTATGTATATTCGTCTACTAAAAGCTATATCAAAAAGTTTTTTGTGATTTGTTTTAATTCAGTTTAAATTATACATACTTATGACCATCCACCATTAGACCATAGGGTAGAATGTGAATTATGACAATATACCTATTATTAAAATTATTGGCCGTTATTTTGGCAGTATCCTCAATTCTCTTTATTTAACTAAATTCAGAATATCACTAAAAAATTAACATCTCTGGCGTGGCAATTACAAATAACCATGTGTTCATATATCATCAGATATTGCAGTTACCAGTATTGAGGTAAACTAAGCTTAACACGATATAACCTCTTGTTATGTGGCTTTATAACCCATGGTGGACCCTGGTCTGCTCAACTTTGTTCCACTCTTCTCTATTTAGAGCACTGCGTCTTTGTTTAACAACGTTAACAACGTTTATGTAACAACTTACTAGAAAAATTGGACCTTAAATTACACAGAAACTCACTATGTAACAACAGAACTGCTGGTTGCTACCTACCATCAAATACAACACAGCCACATACATAAAAATAAACATAGAAACACATCCCCTATTACCACCTCCTCTGAGAACGACATAAAAACCGTTGCTACAAAAATCGGCATCACTAACGTCTATAAACCTCCAGAAACCAATGGCCAACTCACGTTCTAGAAACGTACCCCCATACAGCGGTGTATATAGGCGAATTCAATAGTGATCACGAGCAGTGTAAATACAGGAAAAATGGCATAATTGGGGATGCCTTAGCACAGTGAACTAAAGATAAGCATTTATATCTCATCAGCCGCATGGAACAGAGAGTACAAGCATGACCTCTGTTTTGTATCAAGCGATTATAACAACGCCCTTCTAGTGGCCACATCAGTGTTCTCTCAGGTTTTCCACACAGCGAATATCGTAGAGCTGGGCATAAATTCCCCTAAACAAGTCAATTCCAAGTCCTAGATGAAAAGTCCCAGTAAACTGGGAAAAGTTACCGAATACCTCGTCAGTAAGATCTATGCTCGTTTTATTGGGACAGCGATAAGTAGAACCAAGAAGAGCATGCCCAGAAGTTATCGAAAAGAATATATTCTGGTATGGTTTCAAAATAGTGATATACCAGAATTTTCTTGAAACTGCAGACCAAGAGATCAGAGATCAACTTATTCATATGCTTGAAAGAGCACCACAGCAAAAATGGACTGAGACAGTAGAAAACTTAAACTTGGAGATGATAAAAGCTTTCAACACAAACTCATCTCATATGGTTACGTCATCAAAAGCAACCATGTAAAAACCCTCTAATGAGAATCGATCGAGACAGAAAATTTTCGCCCTTGCACGTGAATAGAGACCGTCGTTAAAGACGTTCTTTCTAGAAAAGCCCAAGGTTTCAAATATTTTGCTAATTAAAAACTGTTTAACATCAGACGGACTTTTACTTCCCGTGTCTTCAGAGAACCTACATAAACTCCTGGACAAAATTAACGCACCACTCATATTTTTCTCAATAATCTTTATTTAGTGATAACTTACTGTACGACAAGTTGCCTATGGACCTTGTTTGACAGCGACAGTTGTTATGTAAGTTAATAATAGTCTTGTTTTATTAATAATTTGTATTAAACTTCGCTTTAGACTAAAAGTGAGTTAAAATTTTGATAAAAAGTGCCGATTAAAGCAAAGTGCTTGTGAGAAACAAGCTTTTTATTGTCATATTTTTCATCACATACATGTTTGGAAGTTCATTTGCATAAAAATCAAATAAAAAAGTTTGACAACCGCCAAAGAAATTTGTCAATGGAGGAGGCAGTGCGAGCATCGGCTCTCCTAGATGAAGGATATTCAATGCGATACGTTGCAGGTTTGTTAGGAAGACATCATTCAAACAGGGTCGTACCATCGAAGTTGCACTAATCAAATTAATGATCATTTTTTGAGACAACATGCTCTCAGAGATAGGAAAGTTACCAGCAATTTGCTAAAAAATGAACTAGCAGATGATCGAAATGTCGCGATTTCGTCTCGAACAGTTAGAAGAAGTTTACATAAAGCAGAATTGAGCAACATAAAATCGGCCAAAAAAACCTTGCTTACCAGAGAACACGGGGTTCAGAGATTGAATTTTGCAAGATTGCATCAAAATTGGATCATCAATGATTGGAAACGAGTTCTTTTCTCCGATGAGACTAGAGTAAGCCTAAAAGCTCCAGATGGTCATGAGCGTGTCTGCTAAAGTCTCCTAAAGTACCTTTTGGTGGTGGCTCTAAAATGTTTTTGGGGGAATTTGTTTTGAAGCTCCTACGGAGTTGGTCCTCATACGTACGAGGTCTATGAATACCCATTATTACTTAGACAACATTATTGTCGAACATGTAATGCCTTTTGCTTCGTTTCTTGTTCCTATTTTTTTATTCATGTAAGACAACGCTCGTCCTCATGTGGCTAGACAGATTATTGGCTACCTAAATGATGTTGATATTCCATTATAACAGTGACCACCTAACAGTCCGGACATGAATACCATAGAGCATTTATGGGACTATCTCAAAAAAAAAGATTCGAAGTCGTACACCCCCTATTGCTAATCACAACCAACTCATTGAGGCCGTTATTGAAGAATGGAAGAATATTCCGCAAGCTTTTATTGAACATTTGATATCAAGCAGGCCTCGACGCATAAATGCAGTCATAAGAAGTATGACCTACAGGTATCTGACTGCAGGAGGAAGGCCTACACGGTATTACTGTTGACCCAGATGCATTTTATTGTGTTACATTACTGATTTTTTTTCTTTTTGCAATTTGGAGTTAATGTGCTTATTTACGCATTTTCGGCAAAAACAAATTTTTAAAGAAACAATAAGGCAAATTGAGCTGAGGTCATGATAAAGTCATGTTGGACTTATTTGTAGGTGTTTATTATTATTTCAATATAAGTTTTATTTTGTGTTCATATTGTAAATATTTATATTAATTAAAGTGGTGCTTTATTTTGTCCAGGAGTTTATATGTAGACGTAAATACACTGTAAAAGAATAAACCGATTGACACAGAAAATGAATATCATACAGTATAGAGATGTAAATAATAATGCTCCGTGTGAAAAATGTGTGTATTAAATATAAACGAATACTTACCTTATTAACCTTATAAAGGGAGAAATAGCCTAAGGGAGAAAAGTAAAAAGAATATTCTTGTGTAAATTTTAGAACAATCGAACTGTAAATTGATTAATGAATCACGCAGAGTACAAAACGATAATAATACCCAGGATTTATTGAAGCAACACATAATTTTCTAATTGGATTCATTCCTTTGTGGCCTATTAATATATTACACGTCAAATATCGCGTGTAACAATCAGCACCAGCACCGTGAACCGAAGCCAATAAATCAAATGCACACCTATGTTTGTGGGTTGCACTTTCACACCTCGATTTTTTGTCTCATCCAATTGTACAGGAAATACGGAGATGTAAATAACTGCAACAATTGTGTTAAGTACTTCCTTGTTGCATATATCGTTAGAATCTACGTAATGAGATTTGACTGTTTTAATAAAATAAAATCTAGTATAAATAATTTGTTCATAAATTGTTCAAAATGAATTATTAATATTTGAACAACAAAAATTCGGTATGGGTTTGTTACTTGACTTTATAAGTCAGACTATATCTAAAATATCAGTAAAATATTTCCAATATAAGGCTTACTTTTACAACTAATATTGTTATAAAGGAGATCACATGCAATACAATATCGCAAAATTGAATAAAATACCAAGTCATCAGTGTTTCCTTGTTATATAATCTTTACTTTTTTAGAGTGCAAGACTTGAAGCTCAAGCAAGAACACACCAACTTCTAATCCATAACAGAGAACTTCTAGATCATATAGCAGCGCTAGTTGCCCATCTTCAAGGAAACGAAAAATCTGGACAACAGCCGACCCCTCCGCAGATGGCAATGCCCCAGGTATGTATTTAAATTTGATTTACACACTTTTAATAAGTTGTTCTAAATTTTGATGTCATAACATAAAAGCAAGTAGTCAAAGAAGGAAATTGTTATAAATGTAATGTAACTTGCCAAGTTTACGAATATTATAATTCTACTACTGTATACAGCGATGAGTGCCTTAAGAACCGGCAAAAGAACGCAAAAGATAGAAAACATAATACGTTGTGAAATAAAAAGAGATGAAAGTAGTAGAGGTGGGAAATTATCGATAGAAACCTCTAATTTACATTAAATTACATTAGTAATCTACTATCGATAGTTTCCCACCTTTAGACGTTAGCTTGTGAGCTAGTTGACTCCAGTCATAATATTGCAAGTATGACGTCGAACATTTACATTTTTTAAATTTCGCATAAAGTAAAAACTGATTGAAGGCAATAAAGAAAATGTAAGTAAACAGTTTAATTTGTAGTAATTTGATAATTAATTCTGTGTTGACGAATACAGAATAACAAGCTATGATAATTCTGTATTGAGAAGAGTGTATGCGACGTCTCAAATCATAGTTTATTATTGATCAATATTTTAATTTTGGATAAAAAAATACTCCTACTTAAACTGTTTTACTTACATTACGTGAGACGTATTGCTATGACTGAAGTCAACCAGCTCATAAGCTAACGTTTAAAGGTGGGAAATTTTCGATAATTCTAATGTAATGTAAAGTAAATTATAGGTTAATATCGATAGTTTCTCACCTCTACTACTTTCATCTCTTTTTATTTCACAACGTATTATGTTTTCTATCTGTTGCGTTATTTTGCCGGTTCTTAAGGCACTCATCCCTGTATAGTTCTTAAAGACTTTGATCTGCTTAATTTTCTGGATCTTTCAGTTTACTTTTACTACTACTACTTGTCGGTTTATAACGTTCTCCGCCGTTTTCCGACTTCCAATCGCCACTTAGACCGGTTGTTCCATAGATCTTCTTCTATGGCCCTCTCTCGCAGTTCTTTATTTATTCCTTCGCTCCAACTTTTTCTCGGTCTACTTCGTTTTCTCTTTCCTTCTGGTTACCACTTTAGTATTTCTTTTGGCATTCGTTGTTCGTCCATTCTTTGTATGTGTCTGAACCAGATAAGTTGTTTTGTTGTTAGGTCATCTGTGATTGTTCGTTTGATTCCCATTATTTCTCTAATGCGTTCTTTGGTAATCCTTTCTCTTCTAGATCTTCCTGCGGCTCTTTTCCAAAAATCCATTTCCGTCGCTTTCAGCGTTGACAGTGTTCTTTCTTTCAGTGGCCATACCTCATATAAAGTGATACTTTTTACTATAGTCTCATATATCCTCTTTTTATTTTCTTTGCTGATGGATTGGTCCCATAAAATGGTGTTTAACATTGTGATGGCTTTTCTCCCTGACGTATTTCTCTCTCTTATGGCTTTGTCTAATGTTCCATCTTGTGAAATAGTGATACCTAGGTATTTGTAGTCACAGCAAGCAACATCCTTGCTTTAATCCTTTTGATGTTATAAATCCTGTTGTTATTTGTGTCCCTGCTTTTATCTTTGTTATTGGTTGGTTGTATAGCACTTTGACTGCTTTTATTAATTCTATATTAATATTCGTGCTTTCCATTGATTGCCACAGCTTCTTCAGTGGAACGCTGTCGTAGGCTTTCCGTAGGTCGACGAACAACATATGAATCTCTTGATTCCTTGCCATCTTTTTTTCTATTATCTGGGTTAAGGAGAAAATGTGGTCAATAGTGGATCGACCCGTACGAAATCCTGCTTGTTCTTCTGCTACATAATCTAAGTATTCTCTCTCGATTCGGTTCTTTCAAAATTTTCAAAATTATTTTTATCACCCTTTTTATGTATAGTTCTGAGGTATGATATCTTCCATTCCGTAGGGATTTCGCTTGTGTTTATGCATTCTTGAAAAAGTTGTCGAAGCCATTCGTACAATTTGTTCGTTCCGTACTTAAACAATTCTCCGGGTATATCTCCTGGTCCGGGTGCTTTGTTCCTCTTCAGCTGTTTACATATGTTTTATGTTGTTTTATGTAGTATCCCATTGCTTCAAATGCTGCTTCGTGTAAACAGTTTTTTATATGTTTGTATAGCTGGTCGATATTCTTGGGGGCGGGAATTTGTAGCTTCTTATCCAATCTATTTTTTATACGTCCAATTATGTTCTCCGTGTTATTCTGTCTATCTCTCTTCGCTTTGGTTACATTGATATACATAATATAATAGGCGAGTCTTCTAAAGCAATCTTTAGTTTCTAAATTTTTGGCGGTCATTACATCTTCGGCATCTTCTTCCCAGAACCGTCTTGATCTAACTCGTTTTCTTCTAGTGGGCGGAGTCCATTTTTCTATCTTTTTTGGCCATCTATTTTTAGGCATTATCTGCAGGTGTCCATACCAGTTTAGTCTTTTGGCTTAATGTATTCGTATTTTAAATTAAGAGCTTTTATGATTTATAAAACATTTGGTTTGGTCGCAGTCAAGTAAGTCATATCTCGTCTATGAAGCTTGACTGTGTTCATGGTATTTTGGTTCAAGCTTAGCCTTCTCTTCACCACGTGCAGCTTAATATCGCATACAAAAGGAACACTGATCCTTGCATGGTTTAAAGAACGAATAATTGTAATTTTTGCCAAATATTCTTTTGTAGGTTACTTTTAAGTGAGTAATCCTTTTGTTGACACATTTCTTTGTATAGCGAGTATATTTTAGCTATGGAGAGTGTCGCATTCAAATATTTTCTACAGTAGCTTTTCTACACTAATGTAAGTCGGTTAAAAGGAAACTCTTAATATGATTTACAATGATTTGTTTATCCTCCTTTGAAAGTTTTTTGACTGGGATATGTTCTTCCTTGTTTGTCACCTCCAGTATACAATCCTGATGCGGCATTTCGATTTTCCAATTTAGCATACTTTAATTCTGGTTTCGTTTTTATAAAAATAAATTTTTTTTGAATTAGGTCGGGATTTTGCATTGCTTTTTCGATGCCGGTGTCTTTGTGGAATGCTAGCTTGAACATTTTGAAAAATAAAATCCTTTTTTCGAGTGTCTAATTTCCTAATTGCCAATATCTAGAGCATAACTCAATTCTATCCATTTTACTAAATAATTGGGAACATTTAAATCGACAGCGGTCGCAGTGTAAAATCTGAGGAGATTGGCTGGTTGCCTTCCGTTTTTAGTAGTATAGGGTTGGCCCAGATTTCTGCATTTTTTGCAATATTTAGTTTCCATTGTGATTCGTCTGCCTTCTGCCAACGGCTTCTTGTCTTACAGTTATCTTCCTTTAAATCTAATTTAATAATATTAAAAAAAAATTGTTGAGAACAATAAAAGTACGCAAGACTGCATACCTTGGACACATACTGAGAAATGATCAATATAGTCTTCTGCAGGTCATCATGCAGGGTAGAGTCAATGGCAAAAAGGGAATAGGTAGAAAGAGGAAGTCATGGCTGCGAAATATTCGAGACTGGACAAACATGACTGTAGACGAATTATTCCACGTTGCAAAAGACAGAGAAGCTTTTAAAAATGTGGTCGCCAACCTCCGTTAATGGGGACGGCATAAGAAGAAGAAGAAGAAATCTAATTCACAGGCACCTTCCTCGTATTTTTCAGCGGAACTGAAATAGGAATCGTCGTCGTTGAGATTGTACTCTTTATCTTGGTCGACACTAGTTTCAAATGGTTCTAGATCAGTTTCTTCAGTGGTCTCGTCGTCATAAATAAATGCTTCTGTAGAATTAGTTCTCATTTGATCTATTCAAGTCTCATTTTCTAGGCAAGTCTTCTAAGCTAAGCAATGCAACTTCTAAGTTGTAGCATTTTTTTATAACTTGTAGATGGAGTATCTAACTTCTCGAACTTAACATGCGCCTGTTCTTTACTCTGAAAGCGAAATCTATAATGAAACTAAAACATTCACATACAGTAAGAACGGCTACAGTTTACCTTTACGACTTCACATAAAATATTCCAGTGCATTATTTGTAATATTACTTTATTGTATTATTATTTATCGGCACACTGAGTGAACTATAACTTTTGGGTTCTTACCGTTTACCTCCTGAATTATGATTTGTGTTCAGTGGCTATTTGTAATAAAGCATATTATATTAAAGAATATTATAATTACAGTAAAAGTCACTAACTACATTTAGTGATTTTTGCCTGGTAGGTCAAAGTGTTGTTTGTGATTTACAGATTTATGCACTTATATGCAACCAGTTATACATCACGCATGGACTTAATGACTTTTGCCAGATAATAAAACCTACGGTTTTAAAGGTGTTGGTGTATTTACCTAAGAATTGTATGAAATTTATTAATGAGTTGTGCCAGAATGTCAACGATATGAAACATTATGAAATTAACTGCATTTACTACAATTGCTTTCTTTGACGTTTAACGACCTTATCCATGTTTTTTATTGGCTGGCCACTTTTATATTTATGTAATAATTATGCTTATATTTAGAATAACAAAATTAAGTAAAATTAAAACTTAATATCAGAGTTATATGATAAAACGTTGTCTTAAGTTCTGTAAAAAAAAATATATTTTACAAACTGCTCAGTAATCTATTTATTTTTCTTTTAAATCTCTTATAAATTATATGTACCTAGTTCTTATATGTTCTGGTTAGTTCCCATCATGGTTAACTATCCAATACTCTGATTAATAACTGTAAGCTGCTTGGTTCGTGATCGTGATTGGTGTGTTTGTTGTGTTGAACCCGTTTCTGTTTAAATTTAACGTTCAAAATTGATTGTTCATTGTTTATCATCTTTAAATCTGTATTAAGATACATATTACTTAAATCTGTTCTGTTCTATCTAGGAAAACTTTTTTTTTTCTTAAAAATGGCTCAGCTATTGTTATCTGGTATTTATTTAATCATCATCAGTGGCATTACAGCTAGTTATGAGCCAAAGCCTTCTTCACAACAATCGTCCATTCGCCGCTGTCTCTGGCAACTCTTCTGCATGTTTTAACTCCGATGGATTTTAGATCATCCTCTATGTTATCTCGATACCTAAGTTTTGGTCTTCCTCTGGCTCGTCTTCCCACTGGTCCTCTTCGTCGAAGGCGTGCTAATTTGATTAATACATTTTATAACGTCAGGTTCCCCAAAGCTTCTGTATAACTCAAAGTTGTAGCGCCTACGCCACAAACCCTGTTCTTGGACTCCTTCATATATTTTCCTTAGAATTTTTCTTTCAAAACGTTTAAGCAATTCTTGGTCGGTCTGTGTAAGTGACCACGTTCCCGACCCGTATGTTAACACCTTTAATACCTTTAATTTTTCTGGGTATTTTTGGGGCCATCTGTTTTCTCAAGCCATAATAGCACTTATTGGCAGGCACTATTATTCTTTTAATTTCTTCGCTGACATTGTTGTCTTTGGTCAGAAGCGAGCCCAGATTGACGAAGATGTCCACACCTTCCAGTTCTAGATCATCAATTAATAGTCTATGTATCTGGTTGCCTGATCCAGTACAATACATATACTGGGTTTTCTGTGAGTTTATTTTTAATCCCATTCTCAGTACACACGCCCTTAGTGATCGAAATGCTTCGATCAGAGATTCTGTGAACCTAGCAATAATGTCTATGTCAACTGCATATCCGACCACTTGTACAGATTTATTAAAAATAATGCCATTCGTATTAATATGGCACTCTCGAATTACTTTTTCTAGTGCAAGGTTAAATAAGAGACACGACAGTCCATCTCCCTGTCTCAGTCCATTTTTACAATGGAAGGGTCTTGAAAAGTCGTTTTTTATTCTGACTACACTCTCTACGCCTGTGAGTGTAAGTTCCGTTAGTTGAACAAGATGAAGCGGTATTTGAAATTCCACTATACAGTTTTTTTAACTCACAATGTCTTACAAATTGTTTTAGTGAACTAAATCTTGTGTATGACGTAAATATTTTTTGAATTGTAGCGTCGAAAATAAATTTTACATTCAAAAATACCAAAAAGCGATATTTTTATAAAAGAATGGGCTGTTGCCTGAAATCTTTGTGACAACGTTTTCGAAAATCGAAAAAACAATTTGAACTTAAAATACACTATTCATTTCTCTCTATTTAGAAAAAAATTATTTATAATTGAAAAAATAGAACATTACATGTTAAATACACTTTTTTTATAGTAGCAAAACCGTAAACATTAAACAAATATACAGTTCTTTTACTTCTACAAAAAATAATTATTTTCTATGTTATAATTTGCGAATAAAATGCTTTTTATTTTAAAGTAGTGAAAACGCGACGAACTACAACGTGCATGATCGTTATTATATTTTGCTGCTTTAGCTAAAATTTCTTGTTAGTGATTGTGAAATACCTAGTGTTTGCTTTGTGTGTCAACATCTACCGGATTGCTTGTGCTGCTGAATAACATTTACCTGAGCTGAATAACGGCCTCTAATCAAGGACTGTCGAATTTTGTGCGTAGGTCTTTACTGAAACTTTGGATAACAATAATCAAATTGTGCTGGATCTCATGTGTAGATCCAGATTTTAGGTAAATATTTAACCCACTTATCTATATATTAAAACACATTAATCAGTTTAAACAAACAAATTTCCTTGTCTTGCAATATACAAATTAGTAAACAAAACTTAAAAAATTACATAATATTGAGGTTTCTGCGCAAAACCAGTGACCAAAATTAAAAGATACTAAAAGGTAAATTTTTTATTCTTTTTTTTTATAGCATGCTGTTATTTTTACAAAAATTTGTCGAAAAATTATTATAAATTATTATAAATTTATATTAAATTTTCTGTGAGAGTTTTAAGTTTTGTTCTATACTGGCAACTAAGGATCGAAGGTTCGATCGAAAATAACTAGACTTGGGCAAATATGCAAAAAAGTGAAAATATCGGCATAAATATGCACTAATTTACCCAAAAATATGCATTAAATACGCATTTCTTTTAGAAAATATGCATTAAATATGAATTTTTTAGGAAATATGCATTTTTTAGAAAATATGCATACAGTCAATGGAAACATATATCTAATAATGCTATATTAATAATAATTGTTTATTTTAATAATTAGAAAACAATATAAATAAACTTAAAATCTAAGTAGGTAATTGTAATGTACTAATTAATTGTAACGCAAGTACTAAAAAAGTAGCTCTATGTCTCATTATGTGCCGTACATTTTCTTCCCAGGCAACTGAAGGCCTTTCCCTTCTTCTTCTTTGTTGTGGTATCTAATTTAAAGCTTTCTTTGGAAATCTATTTTCATTCATTCACTTCACATGACATACCACACTAGTTGGCTCGTTTCAATTCTGTCTACACTGGAATATACAGTATTTGTCCTTCTAATATCTTTATTCCTGATATGATCTTTTTTGGATACAACACACGCTATCCTTAGAAAATCCATTTCTACTACTTCTATTATTTTTCTATATTTGTTCGTGATCTGCCAAACTTCTGCCCCATAAATCATAATAGGCTTTACCAAGGTTCGATAAATTGTCAATTTCGTTTCTTGTCTAATATCTTTAGACCATAGTAGAGAGTTTAGAATGTTTACCGCTTTTTTTCTCTTCTGGGTTCTGTTTTCGATGTCTCTTTTGGTAGTACCTTCTTTAGGTATAGATCCGAGATATTTATATACATTGCATGTTTTTGTGTTTCTAATTTTTAACTCTGGTCCTTCTTCATTATCTCCTATTTTAAGATACTCTGTCTTTGACATATTCATATTAAGGCCCCATTTTTCATATTCTTTCTTTAGTTTTCTAAACATGTAGTCCATGTCTTCCTCATCATTCGCTAGGACTACCTGATCATCTGCGAAAAATAAAGTTTTTAGACATTTACCACCGCCTAGGTCTATTCACATTCCGGATACTTGTTGCCTTCACTACACTAGCGATGATTGAATATATTTGAAATTTTGATGAGAGAGACAGAGAGACAGGCCTATCCAAGGTATATGTTAGGTTTGAGAGAGGTCCATGCGATGATAAGGAGAAAAGAGATTTCTAGAGTAGCTAGCTTGAAATATTCGAGACTGGACAAACATGACTGTAGACGAATTATTCCACGTTACAAAAGACAGAGAGCTTTTGAAAACTGTGGTCGCCAACCTCCGTTAATGGGGACGACATAAGAAGAAGAAGAAGAGTAGTTAACGCTGACACATCACGTACTAGGAATTGTATTCTGATAACACTAGATGAAAACCCCTTCGATTCATCGCTCTATAAGATAATTCAACATGAGTGTGGGTGTCGCATTAGGATTTGTTTTAGGACAGATCTTGTGTAACGTTTATTATCAAAAGGTACTCATGAGTTAGGTCAAACTATTTGGCCGTCGTGGCCGTTGCTAAAAAACGAATTAAAAGAAAGACAAACGATTTGATATTGAGATAATTAAAAAGGGATTTAATCTGGTTTTACATAAAAAGAAACTATATTGTCAGTAGAACCGAGAGTTGAATATTAGTATGGAGAGGTTGTACAGGTCATGCTTAATGAGACTGTTTATTATCTTGAACTGAATTTACAGCGCAACCTTAGGATAGCTGCAGACCTTAAGCACTTTGTTAATAGAGCATGTGCGATATTGGGCATCTTGGTTCGACTTACTGTGAATAGTCATGTACCCAGGTGACTGCTAAGCTCTGAAGTGCTGTGTATACTTTAAAGATGGATGATAGGTAAAAGAGATACACAAATAACATATTGAAGACTTATTCGACTCTGGCGGTAACTTATCTCTAACTTTAAGACAAATGTCGCGCGGTACCGCAGGATGGTAAACTATTATCAAACTTTAGTGTTCACATGGTTTTTTCGTACCTAAATCTATTTATCAAAAAGGAGACCGTCGTATGTATATATTGTAATATAGGGTACGTAGATAGTATGGGAGATACTCTGATGGTATACTAGCATTCTAAACGCTGAGAATCAGCGTCTTAAAATAATAACAAGGCTGTCTTAAAATAAAGTGATAGAGATAACAGAACAGTTAAATACAAGTGTCGAATAATCCTTGTATTTTAATGTATTTTAGGGAATATGTCAATTTATGCTTAAAATATTTTGAGCTGCAAAGTCGTGTTTTGAACATATCTAAGTTTCTGATCTTTACTTGAATTACACCCTTTAAGGTCGATTTATTCATACCTATCCGTGCCGTGTCCGTTCCGTGTTATGACAGTGCCCGGCGAAAAAAAAACAATGTACTCGTATGAGTATATTTATACCTTTTTCAGGACGGGTCCGTACGTGCCCGGCCTGAAATTAATCTCAAACGATATTTTTGTTTTCGGCATTGGCGATGCACGGAGATGACACAGACCGTACGGACTTGTATAAACACGATTTTATTGTTTTATGAACGCGAGTACTTGTAAACAGACAAACAGGAGATGTGCGGTTAGTATGTTATGATTTAAAAAAAAAGAAAAACAGAGTATTGCGACATTACCAATAATTCTCTGTATATTTTTAATTTTTCTTCGGTTTGTCTTTTTTCCACATAGGATGCACACTCCATCTTCTTTGTTTTCGACTTTTCTCCTCTTGCCCTTTCTCTTTATCCAGTAATAATGCCAACACGGTGAGATCTTCTCCAAGCCTTCATATTTTCAACTTTCTTTTACATAGAAATATGTAATAACGTTTTCCTCTCTATTCGGCCCGGTACGCACACTGCTACACCGCGGTTGTATGTAAATATAACATTAAAAACACCCGGACTCGGCACTGGTACGGAACGGACACTGAACGAATATGTATAAATCGACCTTTATACAGCAAATTCGTAAGATCGCAGTGCGGGGTGCAGAAGATGGGACAAAGACGACATCTATTATATACTCACGTAAGAAGAATGAAGACGTACTATCGAGAATTTCACTAGGGCAAAAACAAATTGGAAAACTTACGTAAGTACGGTCGCCAAAGAGATAAAGGAATAGTGTAGATGACCTCGTGATATGTAAAGAGATATTTGAATACAGCCATGAATCGGTATTGACAGATCGAAAAAACTAAAAAAAAAGAAGAAGACCCTTTATACTTTGGTTTACTATCACAGTATTCTACCAACGTCTTCCATATGTAATATAATAGGTAAATATAGTTGTTAAACAGTACACATTCTCAATTATACTATTTTGTATTTCATGTAGTAACATATACCGGTTTGATTAAACTGATTAATGAACAAATATTATGTAAATCTAATGAATTTGATTTTAAAAATACAAGATATGTAAAAAATTCAATAGTTTAGTACATCTTGTAGGAAAAATATATTCAGATTATTTTTGTTATATGATAAATATCTATAAATTGATGCAAGTAGGATGGTTAATATACTTTCTCTACAGGGTGCTTCACGACGAGAATAACACTATCTATACATCGGAAACTACTTAGACGATATTTATGAAAATTGGTTTATGGGGATAACAAGTTGTGATGAACTTATAGAAAATATTTTGACAAACGTGCCAGTCCCCTCGGTTATATCGGCAATGGAATTTTGGTATTTTAAATGGAACACCCTATATATTATTGCATTTTTAGATTTTACGTAAACTTCATATTTTTTGAGCTACTCATCTTTTTTCAAAAATTTTGATAGATAGACCAAGCTTAAGTTAATAGCTCATCCATTTATAAACATAATGTCTAGTAAACTGTTGAACACAAAGAGTAGGTAGAGTTCTTTCTGGAATTTATGTCGAAATTGAATTTATAAATACAGGGTGTTCACAAATGAAACAATAAGGGCCAATAATTTTTAGTATAACATCCTGTATTTTATAATTTTAATAAAAAAAGAAGTCAATTATCTTTCAAACAATATCAGGGTTTCCTATACGATCTATATAATTGTGGTTTAATGTTAAAGGTAAGATATTGTTTTTTTTTTTTTGAAGATCGTGTATGAAAATATCATAATCATCATTATTTCTGGTTACTGGCTTTTTAAAAAAGTATGTATAATAAAATAAATAGACTTATTGATCTAGATACATACTTTGGATACATCACCTGGCGATGTTACTTATGAAACTACCTCTTGATTTGGGAGAGGTTGATTAATACGTATATTAAACTGTGATGTGTCCCCTTTATTTTTTACTTATATACACACGGAATAGCGTATCGATGACATTACTTAATATATTAATTAAAGCTTACGAGTATCTATAATTACATCTCCAATAAATGAACTATTATGATTGACTAACGTCAGACAGATGTGTAGCATTGGTAAAAACACATCTCCTGGCCCAGACGGCATCCACAGAAGATGCCTTAAAAATCTTCCACAGAATATAATCCCGTTGATCACCAATATTATCAATGCATCTCTATCACTGAGTTACTTTCCTATTCCTTGGAAGGTAGCCAGTACAGTCATGATCCCAAAAAAAGGGAAAACCCTCACCAACCCTGAATCGTACAGACCCATTTCACTTCTGAGCATCCTAGGTAAAGTCTACGAGAGGATCCTTAAGGAGAGATTCATAGAATTCCTAGACGCTCACTTCCAAATTCCAGATTACCAAATCGGATTCAGGGCTGGTCACTCCACACAAAATGCATTGGTAGAAGCAACAACCTTCATTTCACAATTAATTAACGAAAGGAAATACGTCATAGGCATATTCCTGGACATCCAGAAGGCATTTGATCAGGTCTGGCACACAGGACTGATCGAAAAACTCCACCTTGCCGGACTGCCCACACCTTTCGTTAAACTAATAAATTCCTATCTCTCTCATCGGACAACCAGGATCAAAATAGCTGTCCACCTATCCACTCCATTCACTCCACAAGCTGGAGTACCCCAGGGCTCAATACTTGCTCCAATTTTATACACAGTTTACAACAGTGACATTTCCCGCCCACAGGAAGGATCAGAGTCTCTCCTCCTATTCGCTGATGATACGGCCATCCTTACCTCGGGCTCTCACGGAGAGCGTGGACAGCAACGGTCTGTATTCGAACGGTCGCAACATTACCTTGACAGAGTAATAAAATGGTGCAACAAATGTAGAGTGACCATAAATCCCTCCAAAACCTAAGCAATACTTTTTAAATCTCCATATTGTCGCGATGCCCGGGGCCGGATATCACTTTTGGGAGAAGACCTCATCTTCAGAACCTCAGTTCTCTACTTGGGAGTTCGCTTTACAAGGACTCTCAACTGGAAGGCTGACGTTCAGGAAACCCTAGATAGGATGAGGCAAAGGTTTAACCTCCTGAAAGTGCTGTCCGGCAAACTGGGCGGGACATCTTCTAAAACTTTGTTGCATACATATAAAACTTTCGTCAGACCGGTAGTCGAATTCAAGGCATGCGTCCATATCTCCCTTAAGACACACAAACTCAATGCCATCATGGCCACCGAACGTCGTATCTTAAGATACTGTATGAGGAAGGACTGGTCGTATCCGTCAGCCCACATATGCGCATTAGCCAATATAACACCACACCAATAAAGGTGCAGGAAGTATGTCCTAACAACCATAGCGGGTTCGAACAACAGAGCCAAACGAACATTGAAGACACCTTGCAAAAGTTCCATTTCCTCCAGCTAAACTTCTTCACAACACTGGACACGAACTTCCTGATGAGTATTTTGATATTTTAGAATCATTCCCCATCCAATATCGCAGGTAAAGACTGCGCGCCAACAACGCTGATAAAGAGCCGTTCCTAAAAACTTGGCTGGTAACCCCTGAAGTACCTAAACTGGCATGCTTGGCAGCTGCCACTTCCTCTTGTGCGTTTCTGGATCTTCTTAGATCGCTCACACAATAGTCACTTTCAGCTTCCCCCCTGCTTCTTAGTAGTCCACTACTTTTCTACAACATTCACGCGATTGCCGTTTACCACACCTTCACTACTCCGAGAAAAAAAGGAGTAACCCATTCCTTGAAGAGGCCCAGGCCTAAACAAGGTAAAAACGATCTTGTCATGACTAACGAACTAATATTATTCTGAGACCTTGATTCCTCGTCTGCTCTTTTTATATCATAACACCTATGACGATATCGGTCATCTTTGTTGTACATGTGTAAGCAATGCCACGCTTAGATTATTTCAAGTATGTAAACTCAGGTATTTTGTTAAACTTGACACACTACGTGTATCCCCGATTCTGATTGAAAACAATTCCAATTAAAACAATAATGTAAAACATGCAACAAAACACAGTGTAAAATATTACTAATAGTATTTTATGAATTTTAATATATTGGGTCTAATATTACAAAAGTGCTAAAAATGGCTCGTTTAGAAATAACCAATGAATTTTACTAAATACTTTTCATATACTGACACGTGCTCAATGCTGCTACAAAGTACCCAGATCGACCACGACCTATAACATCGTAACCTCGTGACGAGAATACTTTTATAATTTATTACATTTTGGTTATTTTTACAAGAAGTTAAAAAATTGAACCTCACATTTTTTTGTTTAATTCCACATACATACATTATAACAACTTACAACAAGTGTTTAAAACTTTGTCCTTGAACTTCCAAGCATTTACACAGTTTACGTTTGTTGCACATCTAAACGTTGCTACAGAGGGTCAATTGATTGCTTTGTGAATTGTAAATTCACAATCTTTCTTTGTTGTAAGGCGATGGAAGCATACTTCATTTTTTATGTAACCTCATATAAACAAAATATAGAGGTGTTAAACAACAACGTATCATTGTTGGATATCGCCCTATCTTTAAATATCTCATCAAAAAATGGGTTTACCATTTTGAAACAACGAGGCGGAGTTCGATCGTGAAGAAAAATCGTTTTACAAATTCTTGTGGTGATATTGGTTTTTAATTATTTTAATATATTAAATATATTGAGATATATCTCACCTAAAAAAGTAGTTATTAGAAAATAAAAAACTATTTAATCACAATTTCTAACCAGTATAAGTTACCATTATAAAAGTAGAGAGCTACAACCTGGTTGTGTCTGATAACACGAAAAGCATTAAACTCTCATCGCTCCTGAAAATCACGTACTCTTGTAATGCTCATTTACTTCACTCCAGTAATGCCAGTTATGCCTATTAAACATTCCGTTTTTTATAAATTGTGATTCGTCAAACCATATAATATTCTTCAAAAATTCATTGCCTTCTTGGCATTTTATCGTTACAAATTATGTAATTTTATTATGGTCGATTTACTTTTGAACTAAACTAAATTTTGAACTGGAGTGTAAGAATAGAGATATAATTTATGTTTCTTAATTCGCTGAATAGATGGCATACACAAAAGAAAAAAAAACGAAACCACTTAAATAAGGAACTTAAATATACAAAAAACCTCAACAAATAGAAATAATTCAGAGCATTCTATAAGAACGTTAACATCAACAAAAAAGAATTAAATGCAACCACAAGACAATGCAGAAGTCAGAATGGCGACCTATTAACAACAAGGAAAGATGTATTAAATACAAATAGATAATCTCCCAGCTGAACTGTATAAAGAAGGTGATCACGATACCATAATGGCATTACAGCAGCTTATAAAAGAAGTATGGACACAGAAATTCCTCCCAAATGATTGGAATATTTAAATGCTCTAACCACAGAGGAATTACTCTTCTAAATGCAGTGTATAAAATATTTTCCACAGTACTATGTTACCCTATGGCATCATATGCACAACGGATAGTAGGAAAATACCAGGCTGATTTTAGAGGTGGTAAATCGACAATTCATCAGACTGCAACATTGAAAGAAATTTTAGAAAAAACACTGGAATATGGCATTGATACTCGTCACATATTTATAGACTACAAAGCAACTACGACTCTGTGAATAGAAGAGAAATGTTCAAAGCAATGAAAGAGTTAGGAATACCAAATCAGTTTGTAAATTTAACAAAACTAACTCTTGAAAAAGTTGAATGTAGAGTACGAATTCAGGGGGAACTGTCTGAACCTTTTAAAACAAATATCGGGCTGCGCCAGGGAGACCACTTTTTCTGTATACTGTTTAATCTGGCTATGGAAAAAGTCATACGTATGTCACAAATCACAACCATTGGTTCAATATATAATAAATCAGTGCAAATTGTTGCCTATGCTGATAATATCAATATTGTTGGTAGACCGGAAAACGCTGTACGTGAGGCATATGTAGCATTAAAAGAATCATCTACAAAAATGGGTTTAATAATAAACACCAACAAAACCAAGTATATGAAAATAAGCACGTAACACAAATCATACAACCACTTATTATAGAAAACGACGTCATCGAAGGACAAATTTGTATACCTGGGAGCGCTCCATAACACTGAAAATAATACTACCGCAGAGATAAATCGCAGAATTTTCACGCCCAATAACTGCTATTTTGGACTCAATCTCCTCCATAAATCCACGATTATATCGAGAATTGCAAAAATAAATCTCTCTAGATGACAATGGAGTGTGGAGAAGACGATACAACTTCGAACTTTATAGAATGTACCAGGAACCAGATATCGTATCATATTAAGATAGGACGTCTGAGGTGGATAGGGCATGTAATGCGGATGGAACAAAATAACCCAGCTAGAAAAACGCTCCTTGATAGACCCCTTGGTCAGAGAACAAGATAGCTTGATAACATTGATGAAAACATGAGAAATATGGGAATACATTCTTAGCGGAGGAAGGCGATGGATAGGGATGACTGGAGAGAAATTCTTGAGGAGGCTACGACCCACGCAGGGTTGTAAAGCCAGAATGATGACGGTGAATAGATGGCATTGGTATACCTAAATCTCTCTCACTACAACGTAATGATGCTTCGGAATGAGCAGCATAGTAACCGAGCACGTCAATTGTATGATCACTATTATCAATAATTAACTTTTTGTTGATAACAGTTAAAATATGTTAAATTTTTAAGTAATCTCTTACGATATTACGGTTTGGATATCTTGTAGTAAATATAGCACATGTAGTAAATATAGCTCATTGCTGAATTCTAAAAGAGCGATTTATATCACTTTGTAAAAATATCAGTAACCAGAAATAACGACATTTATGACATCTTCATACACGGCCTACTAACATAGAACAATAAAAAATATCTTACCTTTAACATTAATTCACAAGTCCCTCAAAAAGTATTAACTTTAGATATAGGGAATTACTACAAGGACAGACAGTTAACTTCTTTTTTTATTAAAATTACAAAATATAGATTGTTTCGTTTAAAATTATTCACTTACTGTTGTTTGAAGTTTAAAGAAATGGTTTATTGGTAGTTAATTTCCTGAAATATCGTTACCTACTCTTTGTGTACAAAGGTTTTCAAGTCATTATGTTTATAAATAAATGAGCTATTAGTAACTTTGAAAAATTTGTCTCTATCTGTTACAATTTAAAAAAAGATGAATAACTCAAAAAATAGGAAGTTTTGACCCATGATATCTTTTATCTAGCTTCTTATGTAGAATCTAACCGGAAGTGGCATGTCTGTCACAATATTTTCTTTAAATTTGTCATAACTTGTAATCCCCATAAACTAATTTTCATAGTAATCCTGTTTTTTCCGATATATAGATAGCGTAAGCTTGTCATGAAACACCCTGTATAGTATAGTATAGTATAATATACTTAATATATCAGAATATATTTTGACTAAGTCTACACATTCATTATCAAGATTTATTAAATAATGTAGTAAATCGTAAATCATTGGAGCTTCCGCCGATTTTTATTTGATGTAGTTATATTTAACTTTGTTTTAAAATAAACGTTCTTTGAAGTGAGAACATCGGTTAACATAATCAGCCAAAGTAAATTGATTATGAATGTGTATATATTTTTAAGAGAAAAATTCAAATTACTGATATATTTTTAATGTGTTTAGCATCAATCCCACCAAGGGCAAAACGATAGTCCAGATATGTACGAATATGCCGACAGTCCAAAAGCCAATCCTCTGGGCTTTAATACCTCCGGATCAGTAGACAACAGACCAGCTACATCGTATCCTCCAACGTCACCGCTTCGAACATCATTTAATCCAGGAGGAAATCTATTCAATTTTTCTTACCCGCCTACTATGGATGCAGCTGCTTTTGAAAATCAACTCATACAAAAGCTGCAAGCCTTGAGTAATTTCCAGCCAACCACCCCTTTCCAATATCCTTCTTCTCAGTCTATGCCATTTTTGCTGCAAAGCTTGTACTCTCCACCTTTAATGAATAATACATATACCTTGCAAAATCCTCCTCATAAAAATATGCAATTATTTATGGGCAAACCGGTTGGAGCTGGAAGACATAGCGAACCTAGACAACTGAATCCGACTTATTTTAACCCAAATCAGTCACCGCCTAGTAAAAAAGAAGATTATCATAATCCTCAATACGGTACACTACGTCAACAAAATTATGGTGCACAAAACAGTCAAAGCAATAACGACACATATCAACAGAAGGACCCAGACTCTCCGTTATATCAAAAAATAATTCCCAAAAAGGAACAAGAAGAAATCAAGCAGGTCCGATTGCAACACAATCAAAGAGAGTCTAGCCCCAATCCAATATATCAAACAATCATACCTAAAAAGGATCTTAGTAATGGTAAACACATTAAAATACAGCAAAATGAGTCGCTTAAAAGAGAATCTAGTCCCAGACCTCAGGAGGGGGACAGAAATTCTGGCCACTTCATCAGACCTCATTCGCAAGTCGGAACACTAACCACGACCGATGCTGATGGACGGCTTCGAGTTATAGTGCCAGTGTTGTCCGGTTCTAAGGAGGATATAAGTGAAAGTTTTAGTAATTTACGAACTGATGACAAGTATAAAGGAACATTGTCGAGAACTTATAGTGATAGATATAGTAAAAGTAATTCGCAACCACCACCCTCTATTATGAGGCATAAGAGTAAATAGGATTTATGATTTATATTAATTATTTTGTCATTCAGGCCAATATTTATTAAATAGATTGTGGTATGTTTAAAGATAATTTGCTCGTTAATATATATTTTTTTATATTTTCTAATGTAATTCAAAAATCAATATTATATATAGCATACATATTCAACGGCCAAATGTCCGTCCATATATATTTATCTTCTTGTAATACAGGTCAATCTATTATAAATTGCACTGACACTGATTGACTCTACACCTGACACCAAATTGGTGGCAGGTGTAGGAATCTGTTATAAATACACACCTGACACTCTCAACTGACATTCTCTCGTTGCAATATATGCGAGACTACTTTTGTTATCATTACCGGTATTACTGAGTTAAATAATTCTTCACAATTTAATACCAAATGTATAAGAATTTTAACTATAACACACAATGTCTGACGTGAATGAATGGTGTAGCTCTTTTAGACAGCAAAATACAGGTTTAATTTAAATAAAAATATATTCAAAATAAATAAATAACAAAATAAAAACCATATCCTAGATAATATGTACAATAAAAATTAAATGTCAATCCTAGCGACGACAGTATTGACGTTTGGATGATCTACTGTTTAAAACCTGCTAAAAATAAAATATAGTTAATGTCATGTAAAAATCGAAACAAAAATAAGTTGTGTTAATACACACATTGACGAACAGGAATGATGGGTTAGAGGTAGTCGAATCGATCAACACTTGATCCGGTAAGGACCGGGAAGTGACTAGTCAACACTTAGCCACGGAACAGATATGTCTCAGATCAACACTCTAAGGCCAGTAAGGAGCTGCCACTAGATTAACACTCTAGTAGAAGCGGTTGGCCTTCGGTCAACACCCTAGGTTAGTGGAGTTGTACCCTGTCAACACTCTGATAGAACTCTCTTTGTCTAAAATCGGCTTACGTTCGAATTTCATTTACGTGCTTGAAATACTTACGAGTTTATTAGTTGTAAATATTTAATACTCGATATGGATAATTGTAAGAATTGAGAAAACAGCTGAGCTAAAAATAATTACTTGACCACTGGATGCTATGTAAACTTTAAGCATTATCATTAACGATCATTTACTTTTGTTAGATACGCGCAAATTTTTTCATACGCCCTTTGATAACCGATTGGCATTTTGGTTGACCTCCTAACTTCATCCGTTTGATACGTGTTTCCACTTCAAGATTCAAATATTCTAAGATGTAGTTTCGGATATTTTAAGAGATTTTCTAAATAGGTTGATTTTTGTTACAGTAGCAATATTTTTAAACCGAAATCCTCTGTCGGTTATTTTTGATTTCATGTCAGTAGGTGGTCTTTTTAATTGTTAAAAATATGCAAATAATAATGATTTTTTAAATATCTTGGACCTAAATAATAATTTTTTTGAAAACATTTCTCCTAGAACTAACTATATCAGGATTATACGGTATTTTTGTTCGGCTGGATATTTGCAAAAAAGTTATCAATAATGTTTATATGAAATCCAAATCCAAACCCTTATGTCTATATAAGAAGTAAGAAATGTCAAATAAAAAAAGGTCAATTTCGAGGTTAGAAAATATGAGTTATCATTTTAGCTTTTAATTATGTAAGTACCTCAAAAAATTGAACACAAGGTAATAGTTAGCCGGTATAACAAATCTTTTTGAAAAAAAAATAAGAGCAATGCATGAAAATTAACTGAAAATGTAAGTAATAGTAAAATCGATTAAAAACGCATAGGCAGTTAAAAAAGTAAAAATTGCCAGTTGTCAGTGTATGTAACAATTTTTGTTTTAATTCTTCTGTTATCTTTGTTTAATATATTCCGATGTATATAGGTAAGCGGCTAGTTTCATGATTTTAACTCGCGAGTAGAAATGATAACTTATAAGTATTAAGATAATTCGTGAATAATGTCATACTTGTGTAAAGATCCACTACTACTATTTTAGAATATAATGTTGGACGTATTCGTATTCTAAATCACTCACTGTTTATTTCTAGCCAGCGTTTCTTAAATTTTTCTCATTGTTTTACCATTTTTCATTCAATAAATAATTTGTATTTTACAATGGTATAAATATTTTAATGAAACACCCTGAAACATAGAGAAGGAATATTTTTTCGAGTCATCATGTTTTGACCTCAAAATTGCGCAGCTAAAACATGTACAGCTGGTTCCTAAAAAAACTGATACGACTCAACGACTCTTAAGCGTATTTTGTAGAAAATTGAAGTGTATTTTGAAGGATAAATACTTATTATTTACATACTGTCACTGTCATTGTCAAATCTTAAAATTTGTCAGATAACTTATTCTGTTCAACCTCAAAAAATGGCTCCACAGCTAGCAAAGAACTAAAAGCCAGAATTGTAACGAAATTAGAAGATTGTTGGTCACTATCTGCCGTAGCGAACAGTTTTTAATATTTTAATATTTAATTTAATATAACTGCATCAAAAAAACAAGCTTTTACACCACAACAGAAGCAATCAAGACTTATATTTACTTTAAACCACCAGCTACAAAATCAAGATTTTTGAGACAGGGTAATATTTACAGATGAGAAAATTTTTCAATCTTCTAAAAACCATATCCTAAATCTTCTAAAAACTGCAAAATTGGGGTGTATAGACCAGATAATAATAGATTTAATCCTTTATATGTTGATAGATATCGATCAGCTGGTCATTTAAGCGTCGATATATGGGGATAGATTTCATCTAGAGGATTGGGATGGTATGGCGTATTAATGGCAGGTTTGTTGGGCAGACTTATCTGAATATTCTAGAAAACATCATGTTTTCCAGTGTAGAACAGTTGTATCCAGAAAATAATTATATCCTCCAACAAGATAATTGTCCTGTTCACACTGCAAATATAATAAACCAGTGTCTCCAGAATAACAATATGGAAACCTTACCATGGCCCAGCTATAGTCCAGATTTAAACCCAATCGAGAATGTGTGGGGGTTATTATAAAACGGTCCCTCCATTTTGTATTAATAGAAAAACTGTGGTCCTGCTTATGTTAAAATGTTTTGCTGCCTCTGATAGTGACCAGTTATTTTTTAATTTAATTACAATTCTTGCTTTAATATATTTTTGAGTTAAATTGTTTGTTTTATTCCTTAATAATAATAAAAATAATAACAACAACCTCATTATATGTAAAAACTATCATTTATTTATAAAATGCAGGAATTCAAAATAATATCAAAATTTAGACCTTAATAATTATTACAATTTATGAATTAACATATGTAATCAATTGCTTGTTGTTTGTTTATTTTATTATTTGTCTGTCATAATCAATGCAATTTAATGTCAGAACAATCAATAATACACTGCACAAAATGATCAAATCTTACTAAGAGTCGTATCAGTTTTTTTTTAGGAACCAGCTGTACATATATTAATTAAACCCACTGTACTACTATTCTGGATAACTTTGATCATCATTAAAATGTAATTCATCTTATAAAATGTTTAAAAATGAAGTATTTAGATGAAAAACTTAGAAGGGACGAGCTACAAGCGTATCTTTTTCCTATGCCCTCCTCATTAACGGAGGTTGGCGACCACATTCTAAAAGTTTCTCTGTCTTTTCCATCGTGGAATAATTCGTCTACAGTCATGTTTGTCCGTCTCGAAATTTCGTAGCCATGACTTCCTATTTCTACCTATTCCCTTTTTGTCATCAACTCTACCCTGCATGATGACCTGCAAAAGACTATATTTATCATTCCTCAGTATGTGTCCAAGGTATGCAGTCTTGCGTACTTTTATTGTTTTCAACAATTTTTTGTCTCGACCCATCCTTCTCAGCACTTCCTCATTTGTGACCATGGCAGTCCATGGAATTCTTAACATTCTCCGGTATATCCAAAGTTCAAAGGCTTCAAGCTTCTTAACTATTTGCGTCCATGTTTCTACCCCGTACAATAGTTGGGATCAGACGTAACATTCAACAAACCCCAGTCTCGGCGCAGTATTCAGATTTTTGTCACAGAACAATTGCTTAAATTTTAAGAACGCTGCCCTTGTCATTTCTATTCGTACCCTGATCTCTTGGTCTGGATCTAATTCTGTGTTGATGTAAGCTCCCAGATATTTATATTTTGTCACTCTCTCTATTTGCTGTCCACCAAGGGTTAGTTGTTCATTATTTATTGGACTTCTTGATACTATCATACTATCATAAATTTGGTCTTATCTGTGTCGATATCAAGTCCCATTTGAATGCATTCACTATTTATTGCATCTAGTAAAGTTTGTAGTTCTTCTATACTTTCAGCCATTATTACCGTGTCATCTGCAAATCTCATGGTGTTTACGATTTCTCCACCAATTCTTAGTCCCTCTGTTCTTTCCCATAAGGCTTTTCTGAATATGACCTGTGAGTACACGTTGAAAAGCGTCGGAGACAAGACGCATCCTTGCCTGACCCCTCTCGCAATCGATATATTATTTGTTTCTATACAAGCGTATCTCCTACACTATGTCTGTTGTGGAGCAGTTTGTAACAACTTAAGAAAATATAAAAGCGATCGATGGTAATTTTTTATTAATAGTTGATGTTGTGATGGTGTTGCAATAAATAATTTTATCTTTTGCCTATATATATATATATATATATATATATATATATATATATATATATATATATATATATATATACAAAGGAGAATATGCATATCTCGTTAACGTGCCACTGTATTATACGTATCTTTTGAGATCCATTCGTATATCGGTGGTTAATACACAACCCTTCAGTCCGTAAAAGACTAGTACACTCTGAATTAAATAGAAGCAAATTTTATATAATATAAGGAAATAATCTTTTACTTCATTTAAAGAGCACTAGATGGGGATATATTATGTCTACAAATAACAAAGGAGTAAGGAAAGATGAAATACATTCAGAAATTTTAAAGCTGATATAAATTAGCTTTCACGCTTTACTTAGACCACGAAAAACTAAAAAAAAATAGAGGAAGCATTAAAAAGATTGTTAGATTATATCGAAACTACAGCAGAAAATACATACGAAAAGTACATGACGGAGATCAATGGCCTAAATTAGATTAGACCTATATTCAGGAATAGCTGAATATCCTTTCATAACAAATATAGTTACATATATTTCGACCCCCGACGTATTATTATGGTGATGAAAGCCGTCAAATCCCCATTTGGATTATGACCAGCACCTGGGCATTTTAAAATTCTATTTTCGAGGTGATTATTCATTTTTGCCCTTCATAGTTTTTTGTTTAATTTATTTCTTATTTTTCTGTCTCTACATGATGCTCTCCAGTCCTTGATACTCATAATTTTTACTCCTTCTACGTCGTCTTTTGTTAGCTATTTCTCTGCATCTGCTTTATGGTGGAGTCTAGTTGGTTATCCTTGCCGAAATCTCTAAATGTGGTCTACTCTACAGTCCATCTAATTTACAAACCGTTGCACGTCATCGGCGTCATAGCCCGTGACGTCACATGATACCAACACGAAATATTTAGGCGGTAGGTGTGTTCTTTTTTAGAATCACTTTGCCGAGTACACTGGCATTACAGCCACTAGACATATTTTATTATATACGCGTAGAACTAATATTTAAAGATTTCTATTAATGTTAACTTAAAGAAATAGACAACAATATGTTTCATTTAATTTGTATAAATGGATTATAAAGCATTTTTATGAAGAACATTTGTTCGGAACACACTGTAACTGTAATCGAACGAAGGTGAAATTTTGGCATAAATTGTTAACACTTATTTGACAGTTGCTGTGTTGACACTTTTTGTATTTTATTATTTTAAATTTTAAAGTGAATACCTCTTGTTTTATATTTTTACCTATTTAATAAAATCTGTTCTTTTTAGAACAAAATTAGTGTGTTTTATTTCAAAAATGTCACGTAAGAATTTAATAATAATTATGTGACCTATTTGATTTAAAATGGATTCAGGATTTTTTTATACTTTGGCAACTATGTCAACTTCGATCTCTGACGTAGATAATGACGTGCAACGGTTTGTAAATTAGATGGACTGTATATAAATCCAATCCATTCTTTGATTTTTTAACTCATTTCAAAATTCCTTATTATATTTGAGCCTAGTATTATTCTTATAGTCTTTCTGTTGAATTTCAGAAGGATATCGTCTTCTTTTGTATCAAATATTACTGTTTCCATTCCATATAAGTTCATTTTTGTTACTTTACTGTGTAAAGTAAAACACTATTTGAATTTCCTTAGAAGTTGTTTCATTGAAGCTTATCTTTGTAATTTGTTCTAGCGATCCTGGGTCTTAATTTTATCATTTTCCCTAGTTGTATTCTGTTCCTCACTTGTTCAATTTGCTTCTATTATTTTAGAACGTATTAGTGCATGAAGAGCACTTTTGAAATTAATGAAAATTAGGAGTATCTCTCATTTTTATTCTCTTACATTTGCGTGCATGAACATACTTTATGAAATTCATATATTAATTATTTTAGTGATTGTGTTGAAAACAACAGTTTCGTCTCGGAAACTAAATAATTTTAAACGCAAATTCCACCTGCTTTTTAATTAGAAATTTCGTTGAACGCAATTTGTCGGAATAATAATATTATAACAAGTAACAAGTTTTATTTATATTTTCTCTAGCGGTACATACAGCATTTAATTTTCAATTTTCATGTAATTATGCCTTTAATTTACAATTATATTTGTGTGCGTGCTCAATAATCATTTAATCATAACTATTTCATTTTGTACATTCCTAAATATTACATTTTAAAATAACATATACTTTATACTCCAGTCGTCAGAGACGAAAATGTCACTAAACCTCTAAAAATCATACAAACAAGCTGAATTTTGCCGAGCATTTTAATTTTGGGACCCCTTAAAACCCTCCTGGTAGGGTGGTAAAAACACAAAAAAATCGATTTACTACAAAAAAAAATGTTTATTAGCACTTTTTGTGTAGAATGAACCGTTCTTTCAGAGACAACGCTTGAAGCGACCGTCGATTTTGAATATCAGTTACGCGCAAGAAATCAATGTTCAATAAAATTTGTATCAGCTTGGTGGTAAAAATTCGATTTCTTTTTATTCAAGCGTCCTATCAACAAAAATCAAGATGCGTTTTAAAGGTCGACAGTTTATCTTTCGTATGCGTTTTTGTGTTTTGCCACAAATAAACTCATTTAGTGAAAATTGAATTGTTCATTTCCCCATGATAATCAGCTACTTAAGATATTGAGCAAAATAATAACCTTGCTTCAGTACCAAACCCTTTCGAAGAACCAGCGTGAATAATTATAAAACGTTTACCATCATAAATTTCTGGTTTACGGTATACTTTTAACACTGTTGTGTTGTCAGGAAATTGTTTAATTTTCTTTTGAATAAATCCACGTTTCGTCCAAAAAAACAAGGTCTCTGAGTGCACGCTATTCCTCCTCCTTAACATTTTCTCCTTAGTAAGGATTTAGTGGTGTCATGTGATTTGTTTAACTATTTCTGTCCAATCACCTCTCTCCTGTGCGTTTTGTTTTGCTTCAGAGAATGAGTAACCAGTCATCTTTATTTGGTCCAACCATCGTACTGGAGATCTTCCCCTGTATTTTTTCGCTACGTTACCTTCAACTATCATTCGCTCCATGCCTTCTCTTCTTCTAGTTATATGTCCAAAATATCTCAGTATATTTTGGTTGATTATTTTGCACGCTATTAAGATTTTCCTAATATTTACGAATGAACTTGGCTCTTAAAGCTGTAATACTGATGCGCTCAATCAATGCTCTTCGATTATTGTCTTTTTCGTATTTAAATCGGCAATTCTTTTACCAAAATGCCAACACATGTTTTCTCAATAAATGCAACTTCTTTATCCCTTAATTCATTACTTTTACTTTGCAGATTAACATGTTTTTCTAAATAAAAAAAAACAGCGCTGTTCGAATTAGTTTAATGTAAATAAAATAAATGCTTTGTTTTTATAACACTATAAATTATTTCAAATAAAAAAAATTGATCTAATATCAATCAATGTATTTAACACAAATTTCCTTAAACTACTTTCATCAATCCTTTTTTACAACATACATTTTTTATATAAAGTATTGATTAAAAAGTACGTTTTGGTTAATTATTAAATTCAGATTGAAGAAATTGATACTTACTTTGTTGGTAGGTACATGTCGTAATTCCACACTGCCATTTTTGATCCCTTAGATAGATCAGCTGTCTTGTTTTTCGAGCGTGATCTACTTTTGCCTGGGTTTTGTAAATAATTGTAAATACTGTTCGTAATAATATTTTTTATGCAGCAGGTACTCTCTTAAATAAAGAATTGCTCAATGATACGTACATATTTTGATAAACGAACATACATTTCAATATGTTACCTGTTGAACAGATGAAAATGGCTCCAAAGGCCCTTCATTCATTTTTTCGAATTCGCAATGCTTTAACACATTTAACACTAGTTGTTGTGCTTGAGAATTCAATTGTTTACCAGGTTTACCAGGTTTACCAGTCTAAAAATAAAAACCGTTAAAAAATGTTTCGTCACTCCGTTGACGTGGTTTAAGTCGTATTTAAATAATTAAATGTCAATTTAGAGATTAGAATGAATTATATATTTCTCGTCATTAGCTAATACATATAAATTCTTACCCTAATAAATCAAACACGAAGGTATCGGTTAGTCGTTATAACAACTGTTTGTTTAAAAATATGTAGATTCAAAGTACGAAAAAGGATTGAATGTAAATGACACGAAAATGTGTTTGGACAGGCGGCTTAAGTTCACCCAGTTAGTTACTGTGAATAGGAAAGAGGCGTAATATAAAAAATAATTCGTGAATAATGCCATACTTGTGCATAAATCTAGCAGATGGACTGTATCTTTTATGATATATTCATTCTTAAATTAAAAAGATCAGTATAAAGAAGACAACATGCAAGTATTCTACTCTTTTTGTAGAAGAAGAGCTTAAGGAATTCAATTTTGAAACTTACAAACCAGTACTTACTTTTGACGTCACCGTTATTTTAAATAAAGTTTACCCATGCTTTTTCTGAACCTGAAACAATTTTATATTTTTTCTCATGTATGTCAGTCGTCAGTAATAAAAAAAGCATTGCTTGGTAAGTCGTATTCTAGTCAACGTGCTCTTAATTATTTTTAGGATATGAACTAAACAGTAATAGACTGTCTTTTCTTTCTATGATAAATAGATATAGTACATATAATTTTCATTTGTAAGTGTACAGTATGCTGCAAATCTATGGAATATATTCATTATTTTGAATGACCACCAATGGTCCTCGAAAGGTCTCCTAATCGCCTTTGCAACGATGTATCATTCTAATATTTATTTCTACAGGGTATACTAAAATTATGCACTTAGTTAAGTTATGGAATTACAACAAATACTCATTCAATGAACTAAATTGCAGTAAGGACCGCCACTGCGAATAAAACAAGGTTGTGCTTTTTGCTTGTTTTGAAAAAAGAAATAGTTTGATTGATAACAATGCTACATTCTAACTCGAAATTAATTATTTTATTTATCAGTCAAGTATTCAAAGTTATTTTCACAAAAATATTTAAATCAGTATTGTCATTGGTTGGTCGTTATTGGCATTAGCATTAGTTTTTTGCTGACATTAATACAAGCATTAATAAGAATAAAACTTACAGAAACAGAACGAATTAAGATTTTAATCATGAATGATTGTGGAGATAGAGTGAGGACTCAAGCAGAATTTCGTAATTTATTTAATGCTAAATACCCTAACCGCTAACTGATTTCTCAATCAACGATTAGCAAAATTTAAAAAAAAATCGAGAAACGGTTCAAGATTTCGCCAGAAGTGGTATAAAATCAATACCTGAAGCTAAAAAACTGGATGTTGTATTGGCGTTTTAATACATACCAGTTCAAGACAAGACAAGACAAGATACGTGGCATTTACACAAAGTACATCTGGGCCAAGAACTGTTAAATGTGGAGTTTGATAGAAGAATAAAATTCTGTAAAACCATTATGGAACGATCTAACAAATCAGAGTTTCATAGTAAAATACTTTTTTCAGATGAAGCGGCTTTTATGCCCAACAGTCACGTAAACTGTCAGACATATCTATATTGGGCAAGTGAAAATCCACATTCGATAGAAGAATATAGGACAGACAATATCCTGAGAAGGTGAATGTTTGGGACGGCATTATAAACAATGCCGGCTTTGCGGTTTTTGAGAAAAACTTAATTGCAGCTCGTTATCTGGAATTTATTCAGGCTTATCTGGTGCCACAGCTGAATCAGCAATTTTCAAATAGAAATGATTTGTAGCTCCCACGATACACACACAACGGTATGCTAAATATAGAACCGTAATTCGGTTCGACGCGCGCATGACGTCACGTGCGAGGAGCTCTGCGAGATTTGCCATTTAAATGTATTAGTAAATGTGTTGTTTAGATCTTCGATTACGACTTTCTAGTATTATTATAAAGTAAATATTACATTTGTAATATATTTAATTGTGTTATTGTGATAGTGTTGTGGTAGAAATAATTTACAATGCCTAGTTGTGCCGTAGCTAAATGTACAAATTATAATCAGTGTACAAAAGGCACAGATATAAAATACTTTCGTTTCCCCAAGACAGATGAGCTGAGAAAGCAGTGGATAATCGCATGCCGGAGAGAAGATAAAATAAATTTAAAAAATGGTAAGTTTTCCTTTAAAAAATGATTTTTGAAAGACTCCTCAAAAACAAATAAGTACCTATATCTTTTTATGCAAAATGAAACATATATTTTTGAAGCTATGATTCTTCCGGAACTTTATTCAAATGTTTAATTTACTTTATCAACTTATTTTCTTCATCATCTGTTTCTTCTGTTTACCTTGACGTTTTTAAGTTCTTCGTCTTCTGCTACTTTAAAGGTGCATTGAGCAAACGATAAACTGTTTCTTCTTCTTCATTGTATCTTATTCTTTTGTTTTTTTTTTGTATTATTTTCCTCCCTCTTCATCTTTTTGTATTATTTATTGTCAAATGATAATTTCATTCCATTTTATTTATTTTTAGACATGTTATTTTTATTCTCAGCCCTCAATACAATATATCCTCATTTTTATATTCAGTTCCAGCATAGCTTCTGTCGGCAGTTCCTCGACTGCCACATTTAAATTTTTTTAAATTGCCTATTATTTTTAAAAATCGATTTTATAACTACCTTTATTCAGTACTTTAAATTTTTTGCAGCAACGATTTGCTCAATACACTTTGAAAATACGTGTTTTGAAATAACCATGAGGCAAAGGCTTCTCAATTATTGTCCAAAGAATGCTCGTCTCTTAAAATCTGATGCTATACCAACATTAAATTTACCTGGCAGTTCATTTAATACTTCTCAAAAGAGAAAATTTGAGGAAAGAACATTACGAATTGTAAAAAGAAGCCGTAGAGAACAATTGGAAGGTATCATAAATATAGTGGCCAGCACTTCGGACCCATTAGAGATCCAGACCATTACTGAAGAGTCCGAGCTGTCAACCATATCAAACACCCAGTAAGTGTAAAGTAAATCAAAAATTTTAATATTGACATAATTTTTAAATAAATTTACATGAGTTTTAAATAAAAGACTTATTTTACTTCCAGAACAGATGAAATTAAACACACATGCATATGTTGTACCGAATTGTTTAAACTCAAAGAGAAATTAACGCTACTTGAGACTCAAAACAAACAGCTTTCAAAAGAAATTGAACAAACAAAATCTACCACTTCCCAAAAATATACAAATATCTTAAAGAAACTGTTCACACCGGGTCAAATTAGAATTTTGTTAAAACCAAACCAAAGTACGAGGATTCGGTGGTCCACAGAAGACATTGCTTCAGCAATATCCCTGCGAAGTGTCAGCCCAAAAGCTTATAGATATTTAAGGGCCAATAATTATCCATTACCAGCTATGTCAACATTAAGAAATTGGGCTAGCAATTTTAAAGTCAATGACGGAATTCTAAAAAGCGTAATAACGTTAATGAAGAAGAAATCAACAGATTTCAATAGTCTTGATCGGTTGTGCGTTTTGGCATTCGATGAAATATTTATATCAAACAAAATGGACATCGATAAAAAGTACGAGCAAGTCGTTGGACCGCATAAAGCTTGTCAGACAGTTATGGTGCGTGGATTAGTTTCAAATTGGAAACAACCTTTGTACTACAAATTTGATCAACCGATGTCAAAAAAAATTATTGAAGAAATTATTTCTGAGCTTTATGGGGCAAATTTTATTGTTGTTTCCATTACAAGTGATATGGGATCAAAAAATATTTCATTGTGGAATCAACTTGAAGTTGGACATAACAAAAATTGCTACTTTGTTCATCCATCTAATGACAAGTTAAAAGTTTTTGTTTTTACTGATGTACCCCATCTAATTAAACTTGCAAGGAATCATTTAATAGACCAAGGATTCGTCATTGACAACAAAAAGATAAATATTGATTATTTTGAAACTCTTCTTAATATATCGACATCTGAGTTAACATATGCCCATAAATTAACCCAGCAACATTTAAATATGAAAGGATCCATGCGTCAACGTGTACGACCAGCAGTGCAAGTTTTATCTAACTCTGTAGCAAAAGCCATGAAGCACTGTGGGGAGAAAGGTCTTATGCCAAAAGATAGCTTTTGGAAAGAAGCCTCCAATATGGTCCAACTCTTCAACGATTGGTTTGATTTATTTAATTCCCGTTCTAAATTTACCCACAATTGCACTGGAAGGAATGCTTTTGGTACAGGTATTCAAACTCAAAATAATCTATTGAATGAAATGATGCTATTCATTCAAACAATGAGAGTAGGCAGTCACAAGGAATTGATTCCTTTTCAAAAAGGAATTTTGCTGTCAAGTCAATCATTATTAGAAATATTTGATTATCTAAAAACAAAATATGAATTGGATTATTTACTAACTGCCAGGCTCAATCAAGATGTCCTCGAAAAATTTTTCTCATATATTCGAGGGATGGGAGGCAGTAATGATCACCCTTCGCCTCTGGACTTCAAATACCGACTTCGATGGTATATTTTGGGAAAACATTCGGCAGCCATATTTACAGAGAACCGAGCTACCATAGAATCTAACGAGGCTTGTTTGTTGGACATATTCGAGGATTCTCAAAGTTTGAGTGATAAGGCAAATGTTGAGACTGCAGAAATATGTTTAACTCATAAAATGTTAGCAAACCTAACCAAATTTGAAGAACCTGTGAATGATGATGAAATTCTTGAACAAGAAATTATAACACCTTCTTTCGTTCAACCATGTTATTTCCAAGAAGTTATAGATGATGAAGCAGAACAGTTGTTGCAAAATTTTGAAATGAAAGAAACAGTAAGCCAGGAATCACTAAAATATATAGCAGGCTTCGTGGCATTTAAATATAAAAACAAGTACTCTCTAGGAACATCCACATGTATAGACACAAAAAATGCACCTGATTGGATAGATGCTCTTTCTCGAGGTTCTCTTATGCAACCCAATCATGAGTTATGGGAAGTAGCATTGAAACTCGAGTCTCAGTTTCATAAAATGCATGGCAATTCTTTATCTAAAGAAGTAAAAATTTTTCACAAATTAGCTGAAAACACGATGGCCGAAATACAAAATACCACGGTTCCTTTTGAGGTTATCCTGTGTCTTGCCAGAACTAGAACTTATATAAGACTGAGGGACCTGAATAGGAAAATAAGTTTCAAAAATGCTCAAAGAAACTTGGAGAAAAAGATGACAAAATTTACTAATTTTAGAAAGTAGACCTACAACTTTTATCCATAAGAAACTTAATTCGGGAAGCCGACGCCGCATAGGAATAAAAACAAGTATGTATTATATTTTGTAACAAGTTTTTTAGTATTATAGTATAGTGTATTATTGGAAGGAGATGTTGTATTTGCTCTTATATTTTCTTGTATTACATTATTTAACGAAATATTAACCTTTTTCCAAGATTTGAAATTCGTTGAATATCTTAGTAATTTAATAGTTCAGTTTTTCTTAATTAATCTGGTCAATGAATTCAAAACATTCAATAATAGCTATATAAGATCAAACTGACAATAAAACGCGTTTTAAAACCTCATTTTTGGTATAAAAAATGTAAGAATATTTATTATAGTATGTAAGAAAAAATATACCTAGTATTTACAAAAAATGTAAGAATATACATCAGCGGAAAAACGATAATCTTTATATTAATATCAGCATTTGTCATTTGAATATATAATTTATGAACTTATCGATATTGAACAATTCCGTAAAAATAGCTAATAATATTTATAAAATTCGTTTTAAGTATATCCTACCCAAAAATTAGCTATTATAATTTTAAATAACTGAAAATTCTGCTTTCAACTACGCTAGCACCATTAGAACGAGTAGAGTTTTACCTCGCACGTGACGTCACGCCAAGCGACAGAGATGTTGTCAGTATGCGCATTGGCATACCGTGTGTAAGTGTATCGTGGTAGCTCCAACAGAATGGGGTCCACCATACTACGGTGTTGCGGTACGAAATTACTTAAATACCGTTTTCCCGGATAGGTTTATATGTAGAAGGGGATCTACCAAATGACCACCAAGGTCTCCAGATTTGACTCCATTTGACTTTTTTATGGGGATATCTAAAGAGCAAAGTGTATCAAAGCCGACCGTATAAATTAGAAGAGTTGAATGAATGCTACATAACGGAAATTGCATAAATAACTCCTGAAGTTTTCGACGTTAATTTTCGAACTCACTCCTGTAACAAAAACAATTAATTTGTTTACTTATGTTTAGGTAAGTTACGTAGTCGTTACAACCCAAAGGTCATAATTGTGATATTCATCTAAGGCTGGTTCTGTGTGACCAGATCTGAAACTTGTTATATGTTTTTTCACAACAGCGTAATAATTTCTAACCATTTTACAATATTTATATCCACTTCAATATTAATAAATACACGTTGAAAATTAAACAAAACTTATTTACAAGTACTTACGTTTTGATGCCACGACAATAATAAAACACTATTTTTACAAACAAATTCCTCGTCGCATTTGCAAACCAACCACACTTTCCACCAAAAACGGAAGTAGTCGGTATATAACACAACCGAACGATCCAGGTCTGAATAAAATCATAAATTATTTTGACCTTTATTTAGTACTTTGTTACGATACTTACGATTGTAAGCACAGGGTCTGTAAGGGTTAAAGTCGTCTGTTTCTGAAATAATAAATCTATTCCATATATTTGCATTATACTGTATATTAACAACGCTTCATCAGTTTTTGTATAAATCAAAATTTTAAGTTTTGTTGCAAAAGTAAAGGAAAGGAGAATTTTCCTTTAGTTTAGCTGCAATAACCAATGACAACATAAATTGTTCAGCGGATATAAACTTAGATTATAAACACTATTCTTAGATATTGTAAATTTATTAAATAGTTATATAATATTAAGTTATTCTTATTCTTTTATAATTAAAAACTATTTATTAAAAATGTTATACTATTTATATAATTTGTTTTCCAACTGTTTGGCAGTATTGTTTCTGTATAAGATTAAAATACTATTTAGTTTTATTATAAAATTAAGTGTTCATTCTTTTTTTCCTATCCTTAGAAACCCAAGAAATTCACATTCAATAAGTCTGGGCGTTTTTACCTTCACGCTGTCAGATGATCGTTGCAGCTAAATTACAATAAAATTAACAAAATTAACATTTTAGTTAATAGAAAAAGGAAATCTGAGTCAAATTTAGTTACTACTACGGGGAGCCCAATTTATTGTTAAGTTTGTGCATATCGGAGAAAAGCTTCGAAGAAAGAGAGATCAAATATGGGATTACAGATAAAAAAAAGTCTCTTTGGCGGGATACAAGCATCTCGAAAAAAAAAATATTAAACGTGTAGGAAGCACACTTGTAACAGTAGAACGTGTTGTCTCTCGCGGAAGTGTTGCTTGATCTACTAATAATACACAGAAATGAATAGACCTTAAAAGCCGTTGAAATGTTCTATCTGCGAAATATAGATCGTGCGTCTTAGGAATTGATCATTTAAAATCCGAAGATATTAGAAATTAAAGAGCAATAAAAATAATTTTAAATAAAATGAAGATCAAAGGAGTAGTTAGTTTAGTCATCGACGTCAGAATCACCTCCGCATATGTATCGCCACGAGATTTACTACTTGATGACCTAAATGCGTTCCTAAACATAGTAAAATCGTCTATAATAATAGAAGACCTAAATGCGAGATCCCCAAATTGGAACAATAGAACAACGAACATAAACGGACGAGTCCTAAATCTTATTTAGGAAGTAATGACGATACCATAGTAATAGGGCCCGTCGAGGCGACCCATTTCCCAGGAAACGCTCAACCAACCCATATCGATATACTATAAGTTGCTAGAAACCTAGGACTCCAAACAGAACTACGAATACTAAACGAAGGAACAGCAGACCACAACCCCATACTATTTGTAAGCGTTGGAATCAACAAGGTACCAGTGATCAACAACCTACAAGAAATAGAGGAAAGAGTCCTAGTCTGAAAATATCGTACAAGAAGAGCTCAGGAACAGCACTATTGAATTTGAAATAGACACACATGGGAAGGTTTAGAGATATAAACCAGGAAGTAAAGGATATGATAATGGAAAAGGACATAGCCAAAAAGACAAAAGGACAAAAACAGGGCAAATCAGCTAAACAGAGACGTAAAAATGGCGCTACAAGCACGTCGAGGAGATGGAGAAATAAGGCCCAAATATGCAAAATATTTGAAAATTTCAAGAAATTCTAAGAAATGACAGAAAACTCATATCTCCACCCCACGGCGAGAATGGAATTGTCTACCCCATCGAGGAAAAAGCCTAGGTGATAAAGACGACTCTTGAAAGAGAATGTACGCTAAATTATCACCAAGACGAAGATATAGATATATAGATATAATTTACAAACAGAGCTGTGGTGTATCTACCGGCTAAAGCAATAGTATTTCTAACAAATTTAACAAACGCGATACTTAGATAAAGGCTCTTCCCAAACCGATGGAAGGAAGCCCACGTCATCATGATCCCAAAGCCAGGATAGGACACCACGTCCCCACAAAACTAGAGGCCGATAAGATTATTTCCAGCAGTCATCAATATTGTGGAAAGAGTCATACTCAGCAGACCCCAAGCAGAGACAGACCGGCTAGGAGTTATACCAGAACCTAAGTTCCGATTTAGAGCAGACCACTCCAGTGAGCTACAAGTTCTCAGACTACTCAGAGTACATAACAGACGGATTCAACGATAAGCAGTATACAGGAGCAGCCTTATGGGATGAAAGCTCAGACTTTAATAAAATTTGGCATAAAGGACTAATATATAAAATAAGAGGCTATGGATACAGGATGGGACAGGACTATGGATCTCATCGTACTTAGGCAACCGAAGCTTCAGAGTTCGAATAGGACATTCCTATCTGAACTCAGAACTCCGGAGGCTGGAGTGCCGAGGGCAGCGGTCCTGTCACCCCTACTGTATACAATGCTATAACGCTGCTTCAAGAACACCTGGAACACTACTCAGTCTTTATGCCGATGATACAGCGATAGCGGCTAAACACAGAAATGTAGATATAGCAGTAAATAACCTACAATCAGAGTTGGAAAACATCGAAGAATGGAGTATACAATGGAAAATCGCCATAAACTCTGAAAAACGTAAGCGGCGCTCTTCAAAAATAGAAGGGAGAACCCAGAGGAATAGCTAACAGGGTAAAACAATACCATTGAATAGAAAATAGATGGTAAATACCTGGGAGTCATAACGGACCAAAGATTGACCTTCAATAAACCCGTAGAATCAACGTTATCAAAACAACAATAGCTAAAGTTGCAATAAGAGGACTCAGGTAGAAAAAGCAAACTACGCACTAAAACAAAAATAAGATTAATAAATAGCATTATATTGCCTATATTAGCAGTTGCATCTCTCACAGGGGACGTATTTGTAACACAAACAAGAAAGGATACAAGCGGCCCATAACAGCAGCCTACGCGAAGCAGTAAATATACCTAGATACGTTGCTGAACGTTTCTATTTCAGAGAACTTCAGAGAATTTCAGAGTTAAGTTCGCTGCGCTTGAAAATCACCCAATCCCGATATTGGGAGAGATAATTAGGTAGGATGCGTTCCATCGATGGAAGCACAAACGTCTAAAGCAAATCCTGGCAAATAGATAAATACTAGATAAGTTCGTAGCTCTATCAACGAAGACACTCATGGCACTGTGTAAATGTTCACTAATCAGATTTTATTTTTTAAACAGCCTTAAAAAAAAATTAACAAAAAGGATTTAGGAACAAAGGGTCTATATCCTCGAACACTAAGTTACCGAAGTGGGCATAGCCCGGAGCGGAGACATGAGGCCCAAACAATTTCAGATCGAAGATAAGTCACTAGAGAAAGCAGGAAAAGAGCGCCTCGTGCTAGCCTAAATTGATCGAGACAGGATATTGTGTTAAAGGACTCCCACATAAAAAGCACTTAGCACATAAGAGAGCGCCTATCACGTATCAGAGTGCTATAGGGGGAAAAAAGAGATGGTCTGGAGCATTGGAGCGCAGTGGAGTAGTTCCTGATTACACGATTTAATACATCTCGCTCCAATCAATTGTAACACCCGAATGCCATACTAAGAGGTGTCTCTCAGGCTAAGTTTAATTACATTGCTTGCTTGCTTGCTTCAGTCATCGTTTACAAATGCTTGAACGAGCATGGCCAATTAGAATGTGTCAGTAGAATCTTTTAAGTCAAAATAGCGAGAAATGCCGAGATGATCAATGAAATGGGAATCTCTTCAACTCTATTTAGATTCCTTTAGTAATTATTTTTTCTCTTTCTGTATCTTTATTGGCTATATTCATAATTGATAATCTGATATTTACTTTAATGAATTTTTTCGGAGCAGTATTCACAGTTATTGTTACTAGTAATCTGTATTTATTAAATTGAAGAATTGTCTATCTTCTTAGATCCAATTCAAAGATACCGTTTTTGTTTAATTTATCTGAAGACCAAAAGTTTTTGATGGTTCTATTTTTGTAAACATCTGTATCAGTTCTGGTTCTGATCTTGCAATGAATGCCATGTTATCTGAAAAAGCAATAAATAACCTGTCGTCTCTTTTTTTAAAATATTATTCCATCTGTTTGTATACTGCTCCGTCGCAAAATAGGTCCCCAGGACTCTTAATAGTTGTGCTGAAGGTCCACCTGTAGGAATCTTACTGAGGCCAATGAGACCTATTTGGGTAAGAGGGTTCGCCTCTCTTCTTGTTTCCTTTATATTTTTATTTGTACATTGAGAAAAGTTACTAATTTTTCAGTCTTTTTCTTGGCCACCCTTTTTCTTTTATTTCTGTGTTCATTTTATTTCCACAAATTGGAACAAAGTGCTGTAATTTTTGTAATTATACGTCCCTTACGTACTTTTCATTCTCTTATGCTGTGTAATTTTATTTTCCAATGCTTAGTACGTTACTACTTGCTATGTGTTACTGCTGTTAATTGCGATTTACAATTTTAGTTTATTATTAAAGTCGTCTCTAAATAAAAATCCCAAAGAGCATGTTATCTAGATTGTCATGTCGCTTTTTGTGGGAGTATGGTGAAATGTTGAGCTGATGCTGTGCCTACATAATATATCCACAAATTAAGGTCAATGTTCACTTCTAGGTAGGATTAGAAACCTGTACAGTCAGTATTTTTTAAAGTAAGTCTAGGATAGGGCCAGTTCTTTATAATCATAGTAGTGTGACGATCCCTCTTCAATCCTAATCCCGAACGTAATCATGATGTCGTGTATTACTCCCATGAGAAATAACTGCAACTGTCACTCTCACTGTTAGCACCAACTTCTATAATCAGTGGTTCCAATATGACCTCCATAATATCGAGTTCCCAGAACTTTTTTTCTACTGTATTTTTAACATGCTTCGTTTTTCCATTTTTTCGGGGTGATTAAACTCACAATAATACGGTGGCAAACGAAATAAATACAGTTTTGTTTTGTGCTCTTGTAATTTCGTCTACGACACATTTTTTATTAAAGTCTGTCTTAAGTGGGGCCACTAATTGCAAAAGTTCCACTTTTAACATATCGCCATCGAAATGAATATCTTTTGAGTGTAGCCAGTGTTTTATGTTCTGTTTGTTCCATAATGTAGTAGGTACTCTTTCAATATTTCGAGAATAATTAGAGGCATTATTAAGAACTATCACACAGTTATCTTGTAAACTGGGCAATGTACATACTTGCAAAACACCTTTCGAAACTCTCAGCGTTCATCTCTTCATTATAATCGCCTCTCTTTTTTTACTCAAACATCCATAGATCATTTTCTACAAAACCTGTTTCGCTTCCAATGTGTGTAATAATAATAAGTCTTTTGCCTTTGCCCGATGGATTTTTAAGACTTGTTGAGAGACCAGACAAAATCGCCTGCCTTGAATATTTGACAGTTTCGTCAACCTACAATGGGATGTTGTGTGTACTGAATTTACCCATGTTTCGTGTAAATAATATTACACTTCTCCAAGAAATTAACGTACCACTTCAATAAATCAATTTTATTTGTAAACAGGCAAAGAATAAAAAATAAAACTTCACCAGATTTATTCTACATTTTATTAGTAATTATAACAATTTGTCTAATCATCAGAAAATGTTGAAGTACAGGAGAAAAAAAAAAATAAAACGGAAAATTCTAAAAAAATAATGATAAGAAAAGTAAATTAAAATATAAAAAAAAGTCTTAATAACGAGTGTCTCCACCTCTACTACGTATAACAGCCTCACATCGTTGGCCCATACTTAAAATTAATTGCCGTATTTCATTTTGGTCTAGTTCTCACCAAATCTGGATCAGCCTCTCTCCCACTTCCTGTAAGTTGTTTGGTTGGATCGGTGTCGCTCTTAATCTACCAAGGATATCCCAGAGATTTTCAATCGGATTTAAATCCGGACTATGTGCTGGCTATTCCATAGTGTTAATTTCTACCTCTTCTAGATAATTTCTGACGATCTTTCAGCGTGAGGTCTGGCATTATCTTGCATTAGTAAGAAATTTTTACCGATATAAGGAGCGAATGGTACTAATGTTGCTTCATGATCTCCAATATGTACCTTTTAGCTGTAACAGTTCCATTTTGTATGACCACTAGGTCCGTACGTGCGGTCAAAGAAATACCACCCCACACCATAACGGATCCTCCACCAAAAAATGTGGTGTGTGAGAAGTTACACTGAGCATATCGTTCGTTGGGTCGTCGCAACACACGAACACGTCTGTCGTTATTGTACAAACAAAATCGGGATTCATTAGTAAATAGCATTCGTTTTCAGCTCAGCTTCTAACCAATTAACGTGTTCTCTAGCAAAATGTAGTCTCCCCCTTCGATGCTCTGCAATTAATAGAGGATCTCGGGCGGCAAACCTAGGTGTTAAGTTGTATTCCCTAAGTCGCTGGCGATCAGTTTTAGTACTAATTTGTATAGCATACACGTCTCGAAACTGAATTTGTAGACTTCGATGTGTTACAAAACGTTGTCGAAGAGCAGAAATTCTTAAAAATCGATCTTGAATAGGGGTAGTTACCCGGTTTCGTCCTGGCCCTGGTCTGCGGGTATGATGACCTGTTTCGAGGAATCTTTCCTAACACCCGTGAGACGGATGTGTGGGACACATTAAACCGACGACCAATTCTTCGGTAACTCCAACCTTCTTTCGACAGTATCACTGCTTGGGCACATTCATCTCGGGTTAAATTACGTGATTGATGCTCCATAATAAACACAATTAACAATAATCAACAATTAAACAGTAGCCGAATAAAATTCGTGAACACTTTGAAATTAGTATATTTATAGAATTAGTACATTTTTTACTTCTTTTTGTTTTGTTGCAAAAAAAACTATAGCGATAAAACACAGTCCATAAATATAGAGTGTACGAATAGCATATACAAGGGGCTTGCAAAATATAACATTACAATGGAAATTTTTATTAACGCTAATAAAATATTTTAATTTCAAAGTGGTGCGTTAATTTCTTGGAGAAGTGTATTTTTTATTCTGTTGACTGTCGTAGCTCAGCGGCAACATACTGGCTTCATAAGCCAAAGCGCAGGTGTTCGAATCTCTGCACCAACAAAGACATTTTAATTTCTAAAAATGATACAAGCCGTCGGTTTAACTTAACTAGTGTGGTCATCGGCACTAGCTGCTTGAAATAGGGTTAAAGATGCAAATGGCGCCGAAACCTGTCCAAAAAGATCTCCCCGGCAAAAATGCTATACGATATTATTATTATTCTTTTATTTTGTTCCCAAAACTTTTTATGGATTTTAAGAAATGTCGTCTCCACAAAATAATATCGTCTCGATCTAACAAACCACTATTTCTGCCCCTCCATACGTATTTAAAATCGAGTGACTTGAGATTTTTATAAAATGTAGTGCTTTTAAAATTTGACAACGAGGCGTTCGTCCTTGTTAACAGCTAAAAGAACTTTATGTATAGTGGGTATTCCGTTTTTAAAAAATGTTTTGGGTATTCTTCTGCTCTCTAACAATTCTGTACACAGAAGCTTGAACTACTCCACAAGAAAAAGCTGTCTGTTTCACTACTTCCGATACCAAAGCTTCTGGATGCGATTCTATTGTCGATGTATGAACATTATAAATAACATTATTTTCCGTACCACTAAAAGAACGTATTTTTGATCGCTTTGTTAGGGTAACTTCCTCCGCAGAATCTGTAGAACTGGACATTTTAAATTACAAATTAGATCGCACAACCTTGAAAAGTCTTAATAACACTAAAAAACTACTGCATACACTTTAAATTAGCAAAAAAATAATTATATACACCAATAATTTATTTATTAGACGAAATGACTCCTTAATGCAGAAAGAAACGTTAAGAAAAAGTAACATGCGACTACTCTAACAGATAATGGCTTCTTGACTGATACATTCAATCAACGCTGATACTGAAACTGAACTGAACAAAATAAGTCTACTCCTGAGACAATAGACCACGCATATGTATTTACATGCTCTATCGCTTCTCCATAAAGTTATTTTATTGTAATTTAATGGTGATGTAGTTCCGGTGTTGCCATTTTTAGTTTGTTTAATTTTAGGATATTCCATAATGCGGACATATTCCATATTTGGCACATTTCTTCTTGATCATATCTAAGATTTTTCTTTTTATTTTGTCTCTTAATATTCTTATATTAGTGTTCTAACTATGTTGTTACCATATCTTATCTTCATATTGAATCAAAAGCCAGTTTAAAAAGTATAAAGAGAATATCTTCTTTTCCATTATCTTATCATTACTTTGTATCTTCTTTCTGTAAGCTTCTTCTTTTTTTATTTTCGTTTTATGCATGTTCTTAATATTTTTATGCAGTATAATAAATAATAATGAATAAACTACTTACATAAATATCTAACACACTTTTTTTGTTTTTAGTTAACTGCATCAGCAAAAGTAGAACGTTGGTTTGAACTCTTTGAACCATCATCAATTTCACGACCAGAAAGCGGATTTGTATCCTGTCAGGATCCCGAAGCTGACGAAGACGACGATGAACGAGAAATAATCGAAGGCACGAAAAATCTTTTATCCAAACTAAGCGCCCGGAAGCAAAGAAAACTTCTGGGATTAAAATTGGGAAAAGTTACGACTTTCTGACAAATCGATTAATTTAAGCTCTTAATTAATGATATATTAGAAGTAGACGAGTAGGTTTGTGGACTTTATATTTCGTTAATCATGATTCATTATTATGGTTAAGTTTTATGAGTTTTATTTCCAGGCGTCAATTAGGTCATTTATTATAAAATCAATTGTCCTTTTATCAAAATGTTTCTCCATATGATTATACAATTAGTACAAAATTGGCTTAAAAAGATTATTTGTATAAAATAACACAAAATTAAAACAAAGAAAGAAAAATATAAATTTTACGAAGTCTGAACGAGGTTTTAGCAGATTCAAGAAATATCGTGTATATCGTATAAAGATGACCTAAGGTCATAGTATTTACTTGTGGTATTTTAAAGTAATTACTATTTAATTACGAAGTGGAAATTGGAACGTCAATAAACTTAATTTAACCTTTAATTGTGGCTCATTCCCATTTAAATAGTAATTACGTCATAATATTTACCTGTAGCAAAATAAATGGCTTTAAAATTACACAAGGTAATAAAAAAAAAAAGATCAAATATATTGTGTATGAATGTAAATAAAAGAATACGACTAAACCTAGTACCTGAGAAGTTTTTGAAATTAAAGACAAAAGAAGGTTTTGTTTGAAGAAACATTAAGGAATATTTTGAGATAACTAAAAGTTTTCTGCTTCTTCCTTCTTTTTTAATAGACATAAGTCTGTTTTAACGTCGGTTTTATCCTCCATTTAAACTGCTTCAGTTCTTTTTAGGTTTGAGAAGGATGAATAAAGAAATAGAAATTTTAAATATAATTAAAATAAGAAAATTGGAATATCTCGGGCATATTTCACGTGGAGAGAAATACACCTTGCTCCAACTGATTATGCAGGGAAAGATCCAAGGAAAGAGAGGCATAGGGAGGCGTAGAATGTGATGGCTGCGCAACCTGAGAGAGTGGTACGGATGTACATCAAATGAACTTTTCAGAGCAGCCGTCTCAAAAGTCCAGCTATGATGATTGCCGACCTCTGCCGCGGAGATGACACTTGAAGAAGAAGAAGTTCTTTTTAAATCTACCTAGTTTGTCTAAGTGTCATGTCTTTATAAGTTACTAGACAAAAAACTATCCATCAATGGAAAACGCATATATAACCACTCTATGCGGAAAATAACAAAAATGCTAAATAACGAGAGTATGGATTTTCATCATGTCAATCTGTAGTTTGCATACTGCTGCTCTGAAAAGATTTGTCGTTGTTGTGTTGAATCACTTCCTAATCCTGGTCCTCAGTTTTCTTCTACTTTTTCCTGTAACGTTAATTGCAGCTACCCATTTTTTTTTGGTGAAGGAGAACAGGAAGATATCGTAGGAAAACATGGTCTGGGAATACGAAATGAAAGAGGAGATATGTTGACATCTTTCTGTATAAAAAATACTAATAACACAATTTTCACACTTTCAAAGCGTCGTCTTTACACCTGGAGATTACCAGCAGATACATCTGAAGGTGTGATTCGTAACTAAAGGGACTTCTTCTTCTTCTTTATCTTCTTCTTCTTATTCTTCTTCTTTTTGTATAGATGTGGCTCTATTTGTTTTTTAGTGTGCCTCCAGTAAGTTGTCGTTCCATCGTTTTCGTGGTTTTCCTACTGATCGTCTTCCTATTGGAGAACCGTCTCTTGCCGTCTTTACTACTCTATTTGTTGTCATTTGGCTTATATTATCGTTGATTCTACTCTTCTATTTCTTACCCAGTCCTTGATGTTCTTCACCTTGCATCTACGTTGTATATCTGTGGAGCATGCAAAGATTTGTCACCAAATTTTTGTGGCGATGATGCTCCTTTTCTCTCTTCTTTAATGAAATTTTTTAGAATGCAAAAACTTTTTAGATGTTTTATTTTAATGACCTTGCCCCAAATTGACTTACTAATCTTTACCATACCTCTTACGACCCTGCTGCAGTTTTCACATTAACGTATCCTTCCTTAAAAGCTAGTTTGACTTCATTTTAAATAAGTTCTAAAACAATTGGGAGACCCTTTTTATTACTTACGTTGGAATACAAAGTCCATAAACATTATACGAGTGGCATTTATTTAACACATTTTTATATAAAATCTTAAAATAATTCAATAATTTAATTTGTTATATTTTTTTATATTCTATTTTAGCTTAAATGTAGTTAACTTATTTATTTCTTTCATATAGTAGGCACTATTAGTGACTCAAAAGGAATAAAAGACTTCGATTAGATACACTTTAATTTTTAAATAAGTATACATTGCTAATTTTAGGTTGAACACAAAAAGTACAAATACAGCTTGGTAAAATATTGTTTGGTTTTAGTACTTAAAAAAAATAATAAATAAACTTTATTATAAAATTAAATATAGGCCCTCAGAATTAAGGATGGGGACGAAAAATATTTATTGAAAATGTTAGTTGATCTAAACTAGATTATGAAATTAAAGAACTACATTAACAATATGTTCAAAAACTATTATTTACAATACTTAATTACTTCCGATATCCATACAACCCTTCAAGAGTTTTAGCCTCCCTCTATATGCCTCACCACACTTTGCACCTCTTTCCAATAGTGCAGATACATCCTAGAGGTCCCTTTTGATGTTGTCAACCAGTCTTTGTCCCGGACGACTTGGTGGAGGCTTTTCAACTGGCGTCGATACAGCTATATTTCTGGTATTTCGCTCATTACCACTTTTCAGGACATGACATATACATGCAAGTCTCCGAGATCTAACTATGCTTGTTATTAGAGGTTGTTTAGAGAGGTTTCCAAATTCTGCTTTCGAGCGAATCTTCCAATTACCTTCAGGGTGTTACTTGGGTTCTAGAGTTTTCTTCGTAACCATATAATACTTCTGGTCTTTTATAATAGTATTATAGATTATTAGTTTTAGATTTTTTGGCAGTAATTTTGATCCTGTTATTCTTTGGTTTTGTCTGTATTGACAATCACTCCGACTTCGCCTGCCGATGTGTTTAACTGATGATACATAATTTGAGTACGGTCTTTTTTGCTGTCCATAATGTTTATGTCATCAGCATATGCCAATATTTTGTGCTGCTTGCCACCCAATGAAAATCCCTCCTGCGTCCGTTACACCTTACTAACGACAACGACCTATTCTATAACAATGTTATATATAAGTGGAGATATAAGATCTTGTTTACTCCACTGTGGCAGTTAAAAATTTCGGTGATCTAATGACTGATTTTGACACTGGATTTAGAGTTTTCGGCACATGCTCTTGTTATATTTATCAGTTTTTGAGGAAAACCATACTCTTTTATTATCTTACATAAAATTTTTCTTTCAATAATGTTGTAGGCCTGTTGAAAATTCAAGAATAGGTTGAGTTCCAAGATTTTCCGGATGCCAAAGATTTAATCTGTACTTCCTCTATTTTTTCTGAAACCACATTCGTATTCATCAATGTTTTCTTCGGTGTATGGTAGGTCTTTCAAGCAAGATAATGAAAATATCTTACATCACAAACTGATTAGTCACCGATTAACTTTTGTTTTATGAAGCTACTCTAGTAATTTGTTATCAAAAGTTTTTAATATTCTTTTGGAATATTTGCAATGTTTTTCTCTAGGTGCAACCGCAAGTAAAGGCCGATATTTACACTGCAATCAACTTAAACGATTTTTTTTTATTCTAGAGAGCACAGAGGTTCCCAGAGGTGGATTTTTGTTTCATCAAATGATACAGTAACAAATTGAAACATAATGAATGATTCAAAAAGTACCTATATTGAACAAAGTGTAAGAAGTCCTTAACTACCTTTAGGCCAGCCAATTTAATAGCAATATTAAAAATAGATTTTTTATTTAACAATAAAATATTTGGAATAAAATTTAAATCAGTCGAGAGTTCTTTAGTGGCTGAGTAGTCTACCGGTACTGATCTTTGTTAAGTGCTCATTCAGGATAAGAGTTGTAGTTGGATAGCTGGACTATTAGACACTATTATATCACCCATTATTACCATTAGGGCGTCTTCTAAAGGTGCCTTCATTCAAAGGTCATGTACCGAATTTTGGCGACAGTTCTGGTACTCATTTGGATTTTGTGTGGTTCTGAAAAGTACATGGGCGCCTGAGGACCTAACTGCGTTTATCTAGGATTGTCAGGAGCCTCAGTAGTATCTACTAAACAAAGTTTCTTGCTATCTTGGGAGGACCCATTGGCTGGAAGTTGAAAGTTGATTCTCAGATATAAATATACAATATACAGCCCCAATAATGGTTATTATTATTTATATGGGTCTAATATGGACCACACAAAACAATCATGTGTGTAAATGTACTTAATAATTTAAAAGTTGTATTTTTAACGTTACCTAAGTCGTTTGCCTCTGTCTTATAAAAAGCAATCCCCTTTCTTTTATTATACTACCATCATTTGATGAGATGACAATAATTTCCACTTCTTCTTTACCAAAATCCTTGGGCGTTACGTTAAATACCAAGATTCACGAGAGGTTCATGACGTGACTCATCGTAAGCATGAGTAATCTATTTGTGATGAACGTGAGCGATAAAATATGAGCGTGACTCATGAAAATTCGCGATTTGACGCTTATTCACCCATTGCACCAGTTGCGGCAGTTTACGTTATGTGACTAATTTCAGTAATGCCAATAATCGAGCGTGGTTGCAGTTTAACGCATATTTTACGGTAGTACCAGATCTTTCTGACGAGAGATATAAATTTCTTCAACATAAAGTTGCAATAAGTGGTGTGTGTACGAATTTTGAATTGATATAGTTTGAAGGATTTATTCAATATTTTGAAGGGTTTATTCACTGTACATAGATACTAAGATATTTTTTTAAAAGCGGGACAGTAAGTGTCTTAGTACATACTCGTAAATGTTCTCTTTAATCTCTTCCCGAGAAAAGCAAAGCAGATGGCCAACCTTCCTTGAAAAAATTTGAAATTAAATCGCTGCAAGAGTTAAGAAAGGAAGTAATTATTAAACCACAATTAAATTCCATTACAAAAGATCTTCGTCAACTGAATATAGAAGCTAATTTTTATTATTTTTTATAAACAATTTTTAACTTACGTAACTTTTTAGGTGAGAGTTTACGTAACCATTTATTACCAATTCTACCAGAATTTCTGTCAAAACAACATTCTATAAGTAAATATTCAATCTGCTTATGATAAGCAATTGTGAAATTTATACAGTTGTCACGATATTGTACCATATTTTTATTTTTTAATTATTGATAGTGTATTTAAATTTTTGATATACTAATGTGGTTCTTTAATTGTAATATTTAGTTTGTGTAAATTACCGTTTAAAATAAAACATTTTTGTCCCAAAATTAAGTTGTTAGGGCTCATAAACCCGAATCATTTTAAGTTTTGTAATTTTTAGTATATTTATTTGTTTTCACGCATCTTTCCCAATACATATATACACAATATCAGTAATCGTCTACGCTGAGTATTCAATAATGTCGTAGCTATACTATAGGTTAATTAGAGTATATTTTGATTTTTAATTTAAAAAGTTAACTACATGTAAAATGTTACAAAACTGTGTTCTTACATTATATACAGTATTCTTAGGTATGTTTAGTCAAATTAAAAATATTTACATATTTTTAATAAAAAAATAATTTCAAATGCCCAATTTTACAGAACTTCATTAATTCATTTCATAACTATTAAAACCTAACTTTAACTATTAGTTTTTCTTCTATTTTTCTGTTATAATACATTTCTAGATCCTAAACGCCTTTTAGTAGGGGTAAATAGGCGGTTGGGTGTTATCGAGCCGCAAAACCCTATCTCTCACCGTCCTATGCATCAATTCAAAGTCAATTTCGGATATCTATGTTGGATTTTATACCGCTTCCTTTGAAATAAGTATCTGGCTGACGTGTGTCTCGAACCTAAAACTTAATATCTATTCCAATGGCTTATTTTGAGTATTTGTCAAATCGGGCATGATACTATTGAAAATTACTTTTGAATCACATTGCTCATTGGATTCATATGAAAAAGTAAAATGTAATAAGCTCAAAACTGTCTTTTTACAAAGTTATATTAGATTCTTAAGAACCTATGCGCAAATATTTTACTTATAGAATCCTTGGTCAAAAAGTAAGAATAATGAAAAAATGATAAGTTTAGTTAAGAAGTAAAATTATTTAATATTTTTGCAGATACTTTACATAATTAAGGCATGCTCATATGGTCTGCTTTAAAAACTTTTATTGTGTTATGGCTGTCGACCCTGATCAGGGAGTAAGAGGTAAGCTACCTAAAGAGCAAGTGGTCTGCCTTGTACTCCTTGTAGATCTAACAAGTGCACTCTCTGACTTAAATTTAGTCTAAGTCACATAACCATATCTCATATAGGCTCACGTAGGCTCATATCTAATGAGCAAATGTTTGCCAAGACCAAGAAAGGTGTTCCGCAAACTAATCCTTTATTATTTAGACTTAACTAATCCTTCATCAAGAGCTCGTCCTTATCAAACTTTAGCTCAGTATGTTATGAGTTTTCTTTATTAAACCGTACGAGGCGCCACAGTCATCCAGGTGTAATAAGCTATACCTTATATACAATCAAGTTAGCTTTACATATTAAACAACACACTTTCTACACAAAAGAAAATATGGTTGCACACAAAATATCTCATTAAGTGGTGATACAAACAGACAGATCTCTTTACAATGCTGTAAAATCTACAATCTATCACTGTAGCACGAAATCTGTTGAAAGCCTTTTGATTCTAGTAAGTAAAGGTTAGCAATAGTTCTTATATATTTTTGATCAATGTTTGTACCTTCCATAGATCAGTTGTTTTGCTATGTCTATCTTTGTCAAACACTATCTCGGAATCTAGAAAGCAGTTTTGCAATTTAAAAACAAGCTTTATTTTTCTCTCAGCTTCATGAGAGCAGATTTTAAAAACAGAATTACTCCCCCCTGTTTTAAATTTATTACCAAATCTAAACTAGACCTTAAACTATGTATTTATATAGTTTTCCAGTATTTTATATACACAATTTTATATAAAAGATATACACAAAGGCACTTGGAAATCACCAGATGGACTTAAAGATGTATAGATGATAGATCATGTTATTGTAGACTTACGACACGAATCAAATACAATAACGACCGCACCAGGAGAGAAGTAAATGCGAATTCTGATCACTACCGGGTCGAAAGTAGAGTAAGGGCCAGGGTGTAGGATAATACAGCTTTATGAAGTTATTTCTGCTTTAATAAAAACTGGCCTTCTCCTATCCAGCATCCTAAATACATATAGTCTTAAACCTGATATTTCTTACCCGTCATTAAACAAATATTTCTGTGGATATAGTTCGGTCTATAATTTAGTAAGCGTTTTATGATTAGGTGTCACATCATGATTTTAGAATAGACATAAGATTTAGACGGAAGTCGTTTTAGATCCATCTAATTCAAATGCATATAGAAATATCAAGCATACCTATGCATTATACTTAACATGCCTTTGTATTATACGTGAATGTTCTGCAAAATATAGTTAAATAACAAATAAGCAGCTCAATGTAACTCAATATAACTAATGTTAAGGTTAGGTGGTATGTAAGCTAAATATTGCTTTGTCCAAGGTTTCTCTAGTTAAACTGTTTACAAATATTACTAAAACCCTCTTTATAATAACTATTATATTATAATAATTATACAATAATAGTTTCTATTATAGAATTTTATGTTTATTTTTTTAATATATAACATTTTATGATTACTACGAGTAATTTATAATTATGTTTGCAAAATTATTGTAACGAAAATTATGTTCTTGTAAATTTTTAAATATTTTCAATAGTAGTATTTGTTCGGTATATTTCAAATGGAGTGGTAAACACTGCAGATTCAATAAAAAACGAGAAATTATCATGGATTTTTTTGTAACAAAAATAAAATCACGATTTATGTGTATTGGTTATTATAAACTAATGTCATTGAAATATGTATTGATGAATGCAAACCTCTGTAGCGGTTGCGCATAAAACCAAATATATTCTGTCCAACCTGCCTTCCCATTTCAAGGGTAATGGGATTCCAGTTTGTCTAATAATTTACGCCTCGGTAGAGCAGTGTATAGAGCGCTAAAATTCCAAGCAATAATTAAGGCGATTGAGGATAGAAACCCCACGAGAACGTGATTTTTCTACTAAAAGAGATTCTCATGTTCGTTGAATCGACACTTGTTCGCAGTGCCTCAAATATAATAAGTGAATTTTACAAAGACAATTCAACAAATATTGTATAGTAACAAGGCATTTACTCAATACACACTACAAAAATACAAAAAAACGTTAACAGCAAAGGATATCGTTAGATAGTGGGACAGAGAGGCTACTAAATAGCCGTATGGATCTCCGCTGCAATATAAACATTTTAAATCACTTTAAACTACAAACAGCTCTTACGGTCAGATACTTTACATAATAAGTTATACAACAGCGTTAAAGTGGCTTCCAAAACCTTAGTTATTTCCTTCCACTTTTTTCTGATCCCTTGCTTTTTCTCTCCAATCTCTCACGTCTATTTTGACAACTCTTGCTTTACTGCTTTCAACCATTTCTTCTTTGACAAGATGATGTGACTAAGCCATCTAGCTTTTTGAGTTCATAGTTTTGCCGTATTTCTTAGTTTCACATACATCCTCATTATTTTTTTATTTTTTCGTTTTCTGCAAATATTCTCTGCCGTCTATAATTCCTCCGAAAATTTTTCTTAATACCTTTCTTTCCTAGATCTCTCATTTCTTTTCATCCTATTGGTTCCCAATATCCACGTTTCGCTCATATAAATAATTGTGGGTCTTATTACTGTCTCGTAGACTCACAGTTTCGATGTCTTTGTCACATTTTGTGCTTTCAGTATTAAATTTAATGACCCTACCACTCTGTCCCTCTTCATTAATGTTTTGTCTATCTCTTTTCCTTATTTTCCCGTGTTTGTTATAGTCACTCCTAAGCATTCAAATTCTGCCACTTTTTCAAAATTATAGACAACATCAGCTCCTTTTATTTAATATTTTTGCTATCATTTATTATGTCTCCTTGCCATATTTTTCGTTTTCATTTAGTTTATTGTTAGTCTGTATCTTTCTGCTTCTTAAAATTTTCGGAAAACGTTTTCTAGACGATTTTTCCTTCTCGCTAGTATTAACATATCCTCCGCGTACGCTACGCACGGATCCTACGCATCGAATCCCCTTATTTTAAACCTATGTAGTATATTCACTGTGAACTGCCTTGTAAAACTATTTTATACGAGTAGAATACAATTAACCCTTTGAATTTATCGTAATTGTTTTGTTTCGCATTATGTGTAACTGTCTTATAGTTTGTAACTATTCCATGAGGTACGAGGTTATCTCAAATAACAAATTTGCATCCAATACTCTTAAAATTAATATTAACGCTCTGAAGAACTGCATCGGACTGATTGGTTCTCTTCGAATTACTGCGCAAATGACTGTAGCAATTTCAACTATTTGAATATACATACTGGCTGCTACTCATTTTTAAGTCGATTGTACTTCTTTGTTTTTTAAGGCTAATATGTGCACAAAAAAAATCCATGACAATGTGAATTACTTGCCACTTTTTTTGAAGTGGCCAATATTAACAATCGACATTTATGTTAATTTAAACATCTTGAACTAATATATTAAATTTTTATCCTTTCTAATTATAATGTGTTGTTAGTTTAAGTCAATTCTTGAGTAACAAATATTTTTAAAATATGACAAGTAGCTCACTTTTATTCAATTTCCAAAATCATATATAAACATTATTTTATAGGTATTGTATGACTGATTATGTTAATGTATCTTTAGAAATAAAGTATTTTTTATGAGCTTGTAGCTCTTTTATTGTTCCTTCAAACATAACGTAAGTAGATTTAGTATTACTAATACAACAAAGAGGCCAAAATCAGATTAGGGAGTGTCAATACGTATCAAAAATGATTGTAACATTTATAAGAATGGGGAAGGAAGACCTGAACGTCGTTGAACTATACGGCCTAAAATACGGCAACAAGATACCTAATATCCGGATTCAAGCAATAACATAACGAGAATGTTCAAAACGAAAATGGAGGACTGAATATAAACTTCAGAATGGAGATCAAGCATCCTAGTACCTCCCTTAAAAAGAGGGACAAATCTGACCCGGAGAGCTACAGAGGAATCAATCTATTTAACACAATACTACAAGTAACAACCAAAATATTAACAAATAAACTGAATGAAATTATAACACTAGCAGAAGAACAACAAGGTTTTAGATCGGGAAGATGATGCAGACGTTCTGGTAGTAGTTAAATAAGTATTTATAATGAGGCAAGTGCAAGAAAAATCACTAGAATCCAACAAATTGGCATATTTATGTGTAGTGAACCTGAATAGGGTATTTGATATGATCAAATTAAAGAAACTTATCGACTTATTGTACTCAAAAGAAATATTTTTAGTAAAAATCTAAACGATCAAAAATATATACCAGAACAATACAATAAAAGTAAAAGTAGTAGAAAAACTAACCCATAGACATATAATACAAGATAGGCTCATCATTGCAATACCAGCCTGTTCCCCCAGTGGGAACTGAGAGAAAACTGACGCAAAGCAGTCCCTACATCCCTTTCTAATGGGCCGGGTTTATCGACCACGTAAGCTTCTCATTGGTCACTTGATCATGTGGTCGATAAATCTGGCAAATTAGAAAGAGGTGAAGTTACTGCTTTGCGTCAGTTTTCTCTGTCGAACTGGAGGAAAGCGACTGTACTGCAGTAATCAGTATATTTGTGTTACATGTCTATGAACTAACCAACCCAATTAAGGCTGACAATGGGATAGGTTAGGGGGTTCTCTGAGTCCCTGTTAAACCTGATAATGGGTGAAATAATAAAAAAAGTAAGAAAGAAAAAAAAATCAAATGGAAGAAAAAAACTTAAAATAATCTGTTATGAAGACGACGCAACACTAATTTCTCAGAATGAATATGATTTACAATGTATGCTGCTCCAATTTCAAACAACCGCCAAAAAATTTAACATAGTTTCACCAAAAAAGAAAAATTTATGGTTATAACATCGTAAATCTACTAAGATGTAAATTGGAGATGAAGGGACAGATAATAAAACAAATGATTCAGTTTAAATATCTGGGCATGTCTAGCTACGAAAATCTACAGAGCCGCAGTTTGCCTGAATAAAACCATATGGCTGCCTCCATATGGAGGAATAAAAATATCGGAAAAGCAATGAAAGACAGAATTTACAAAACAGTCATCAGACCAATAAAGACATACGCGGCAGAAACATAAACCGACACAGAGAGAATAAAAAGAATCAGCTGCAGAGATGGATGATCCGTAGTAAAATTGTAGGGATAAAAACTCTTAGTAAAAAAGACGCTAGGGGGCAGAGGTATTTACAAGTTACCCAGTGCACCAAGCAAATAGAAGAGTAGAATGAAACGATCATATAAGCCGAATGTAAAATTTATCAGAGGAGCAGAGGTATATTGCAAAACTGACATAGTGATGTCTACGTAAAAAGAAGAAAAACATAACATAAATGTTTTGAATTTACATAATCTTTAATAATACAACACAGAAATAGCAAAGTTGACGATAATCGATTCAAGTCTTTATTACAAGGATTAAGTTTATTTATTTGCATGCATTTTAGTTAAGCTTGCTTTAAGGTATGCTTTTAAGATCCAAGTTAGTATTTTATTTATAAATGATATTAACATTTTTTTGTACTGTCTAATTTTAACAACAGATGCAATATGTTGTTGCGAGTTCGAAAGAAAGCTACATTTGGTATTTATAGATCTTGGAAAGGCGTACTACATAGTTTCTAGACAAGAGCTATGGAGAAAAATGGGTTCCAGAGAAGTACGTAAGGCTCGTGAAGGATGTGTATGAAGGAGCGTACACCAAAGTAAAGACTTGTCTCGGATTGAACGAAAGTTTTCCAGTGACGGTTCTCAATCAAGGTTCTTCACTGAGTCCCTACCTGTTTAATCTTGTTATGTATGTACTGACAGAGAAGGTAAGAGAGGGGTTCCTTGGTTAATGCTGTTTGCTAATGATATCGTGTTAATAAAGTAGAGCAAAGAAATGGAGGAAAAGTTGTAAGGTTGGGGGAGAGCTGTTAAAAAGGGAGGACTTAAGGTTAGCAGATCTAAAACAACGTATATGTGGTTGGGATAAACAGGAATGGTTGGGGACATTGAATTGCTTGGGTAGTAGAAGAATTTAAATACCTTGGCTCCTTCAAAACGGAAAATGGGGTACCAGATCGAGAAATTTCTCACAGGATACAGGTTGGTTGGTATAACTGGGAGCGAATGAGCAGAGTACTCTGCAATCTAAAAATCGGGAAAGGGCTAAAAGAAAAGATATACAAGAGTGTGGTGGTGCCTGGGTTGGTGTACAACGGTGAAGTGTTGTCTGTAAAGAAGATTTGGGAAAAGAAGATGGAGATAGCGGAAATAAAAATGTTACGGTAGATGTTGAGTAAGACTAGAAGGGACAGGATCAGAAACGACTTGATTAGGGAAAGAGCCAAGGTCACTACAGTCTCAAAAAAGATTCAAGATCAAGTACAGCAATGGTGACAGAGAAAGGTTTAAATGTAGAAGACAAGTTGGACAAACATGAGTGACAAAGAAGAGTAAGGAACAGACCCCCGAAAAGGGAAAAGCTAAGGAAGAAGAAGATTGCATTTCCTCTTCGAAAATCGTTCCAATACAATAATATTAAAATGACATAAGAACATAGCTACAGAACAATACAAACAAAATTCATATAACAGAAAAATTCCCAGTGGTTGGCTGTATACCATATTTTAAAAAAACTTACAGGAAGTGTAAAACTTTTTTTGTAATTGGTATATTAAACTAATAATGAAAATTTCTAAAAGAATTACAAAACTTCAAAACGTTTTCGATCGTATGACACGATCACTAGTGATACTTGAACATTTTCAAAATGCTGCTTTAATAACAGTTTAAAAACCTTTGATTTACGGGCCCCGGTACATTATGAATTGGACCAAATACAATATGCAATATACCTCAATTAATTGGTATATCTGGCATATTGTCAGATCCTACATTATGCTCCTTTTGTATTGGATGTTCGATTTGGAGATTTGGAATAACTTGGCTTTGCTATAGATAATATTTTAATATAGTTTTCACCATACGTAATATGCCTGACTTATCTGAGATTTTATTTCTATTTTTGTCTTTTATTTCGAAGATTTCCTTTTTACCACTTGCGATTTTTCTGCTCAATATTTTCATGCTTCTACTTTCCCCTGTAGGTTTTATTTTTGTCTTATTCTCATGTTTCCTGATGTCTCTTCTGAAGGCATTTAAAATTTATTTGTGTTCATTTGTTAAGAATTATTTCAGACGTTTCACCACTTTATGTTTTTTCTTCTCTATGTAATGTAACTTTATATGTATCATATATAAAATCTGGACACAGCTAGTATAGAAACATGATAACTTAAGCTACATTAAAAATTGGAGAAATAACAGGTATAAATATTAAGAAAAAATTAAATATTCTGTTAGATAAAATGGCAAAGTAAAACTATACCTTGGGGAAAGGCTTATAAGATAGCAGGAGTGTATCCAAGAGCTTAAGATGAAAATAGTACTAAAAAAGGAAAATATCGACAACGATCCAGACATAATAATAATAATGAGGTATTGAAAGCGATAAAATGAACAAAGAGCAACATCAGAAACAAGGCTACAGGTCTTGATCAAGTACCGGCTAATAAAGCTAATAAAAGAAAAGCAGATTGGAATATTGGTCGACTTATATAATAAGTACAATATACAGTATACAATTTGGATCTTGAAATGCACTGGGAACGAGGGAAGCCCTGTTCGCCGTGTGCGTACTTGTGAAAAGCATATGAATCAGTCGGTGTACGTGTGTTTTTTGGATTAAAACAAAGCCTTCGATAAGGCCACACATGACAGACATCAAGATTATTAGCGCTCTGTATTATAATCAGATAGCTACGATTAAGACAAACAACCGTTGTCTTAACCGGAATACAGTCAAGCCAGGCATGACTGTATTCCGTCTCATACTCGTTCAATGTACACTAAGGCGGAATAGTCCAGGAAGTACTAGAAAAACTAACTACGGAAGTCAATTAAGAACATGTTTGGCTCTAAATGTCATCAAGTGCCACCAATCACGCACTTCGATGTTCATCGCCCTTCCTTCTGGAACTTATAATTAAATTTAATTGGTTGAGAAATGAAAAAGTTTCATATAAAAGTTAATTTATCTTTAAATATGGGACATTTTTCGGATCTCGAGTGAGTCGTGATAGTAGTGATAGTAGTGTCTAACTCATGGTTTTACCCGTGTAGGGTAGCTCCCTAGAGCACTTTGCTCGAAGGGCTCTGTTTCTTTTTAAGACTCTGAAGCTGAGTTTTTTTCTTCTTAGAAAGAATGTGTTTTATTTCCACCACCTAATAAAACCATAATGGCATTGTCTCCTCAAGATAATGCCACAATAAGAGCGTACCGGCCAACTACGCAATATTGGACAAATTAATAAACATGGAATTTTGCACCGAGTTGCAATCAGTTTTTCATACGTTTATTAATTACACCGGAGACGACATAAACACAAATAATACAAAATTTATTCCAAAAAAACGATATAGTGGTCAAAAAACACAAAGAAAGCTTAATATAGGAAACAGATTAAAAACGTTTTAAAATATTAAAATAAAGAGTACATAAAAGAGATTAAAGCAACAGGCAAGATATGCTTTTATAAAATTGAAAACAGTATTCTGTAACAGGTACATTACAATTTCTTTAAAGATAAGACTTCTGAGAGGCTACATGTTCTCCATAATACTTTGTAGATTGAATTCTTGGGCATTAAAAAAGACATTTTAATCATATGGAAGCCTTCAAATTATGGATCTATAGAAGAATATTAAAAATAAGTTGGGTGGACTTAGTCACCAACGGCGAGGTGTTAAAAAGAAAGAAAAAATAGAAAGAGGTTTTAAATACTATCAAAATTGTAAAATTGCAATATCTCGCACATATCATGAAGGGCAAGCGTGGAAGAACATGCAGCTCCTGATTAAACAATTTGAGAGCCTGGTTTAAATACACCACTTTTGTTGATTTCTTTAGAGCAGCGTTATTGAAAGTGAGAATTGTGCGAATTATTTTTGTGGTGATTGCCTACTTTCTTAGAGTAAATGGCACATGAATAGGAAGATGTTCATCATTTTTGTTTTTTCGTTTCTTTAATAATTTATTATTCTTTTTTAAATTTGGAATCACACTTTTTACGTCCCCTGTTCAAAAATATCTCATTTTTCAAATTCTTGTTCGTTCGTTGGGTCTATTCAGGGTTTAAATTTGTTTCCGTTTGTCATCTTATGTCTTTCTTGCTTCCTATTTATTTTTAAGGTAGCTTAGACCATTCTATAACCCCTTCAGAAAACTGATTTAAGACTAACATTTTTAATTATGTTTTTGTTTGTGATAATAAAGTCGGTCTCGTTTTTTACTATATTCGTATTTTTTACGATACATATTTTAAATACTATTTTGTTATATAGATGTGTCTATTTTGTTGTACGTCATGTTCCTGCAGGAATTAAGTAATAGGGATTTTGCATGATCGTTAAAACATGGTTGTATATGTCGAACTAATTAATTCTGTTTGGCGTGTCGGCTAATTACCAAATGACAATAATGGTAAACTGATGAAATGTGTGCTGAGAAGTAAGTAAACAAAATGTATTAAACACAATTTTAATTTAGTATCTGCTAAATGATTTTCATAGACCAGTAATGATGGACTAAAAAATAATGTTAATTCTAAAGAGGTTATATTTTTCAAAGGAATCAAATTTCAACATAAATGTATTACTTATTGAAGTTATATTTCTATACGCGTGCTCCACGTTAGAAATTTGTATGGGAGTGAATCTGTGAAATCATTACATATGTAAGATAATGAGTAAGAGACAGAAGATATATTTTCTCTCTCTTCCTCTCTCGAATATAAAAATGTTCCTTTTGTATATATAATTTAATATTATATATATTATATAAAGATATATATACATATAATATTATACATATAATAAAATATTTATAAATATTATTATCTATGTGATACGTTTTGTATTATTTATTAAATGTTCATAATTATATTAGTCTTTTGTATTTCAAAATAATAATCTCAATAAATTACTGTATGATCCAGAACTGTCAATTTTGAAATACATTTGTGTTATGTCCTCGGTAGTATAGTAGTCAGTATCCCCGCCTGTCACGCGGGAGACCGGGGTTCGATTCCCAGTCGCTGAGGACTTTTTTATTAATATTATTACATTATTGTCATTTTGAAATACTTATGGATATTGCATTTTAATTTGTATTGTATTATTATATGGAATTATGTTGCACTGTATTGTAGTGTATTTTTTATGTATATTATTGTCAATTTTAAATACTTATGAATATTGCAGTTTAATTTGTATTGTATTTTTATATTAATAACAAAATAAACAATGAATTTTACTGCAGAGTATGTGTAACAAAATTTTGCATTCAACTCCTTTCATACATATATGAAAATAAAAATATACATTTTCATCAAACTATTGATTCAATCCTTCATTGTTAGTAAGTTGTTATTAATTCTGTTTCTCTTTCTGCTATGTCTTACCTATAGAATTACATATATGTAATGGTTGTGCAGATTGACTCCCAAATAAATTTGTAACGGCGAATGCGTGTATAGAAGTGTAACTTCCACCGGCAGTCCCACTGGACTGCCACACCCGTTTTTTTGTTTAGTCTTGCTTGTAGTGTCTATTAACTAAAGAAATTTTGTCAAACAATAGTTGGACGTAGTTATGCAAGAAGGAACCAACTACCAAAATACAAAATTTGATAATATTGATTATATTGTTGCCGAGAGCTAGCATTTGGGCCTGTAGGACCCATCGCCGGCTCTTCGGGCTTCTTCCTATCCCCGGAATTGGATCGGGTATTCACCATCTTTGGTTTGTCGCTGGTAGAAAGGTTAAATACCACCGCTATTATAAATAACAGTTCCAGTGACAAATATCTGTTATAGGTAACGGTTCCAAGGAACAGTTACAAAGTAACAGCGCAAAAATAGAAAACAGATAGATAAAAATAATCTAGGTATTCCTTGACTTACGGAAGGAATAACAGTAAACAAGTACATTTAATGGTATAAAAATATAATGCAAAGAAAAATGTTTCTAAGTGTTTCTTGACTTACGGAAGAAACACCTTAGACACAAAATACAAGAAAAATAAACAACCAAAATAATCAAATAAAATATCAAACAATCAGTACATGAACAAATATAGGTCAATGTAATATTCTAACCTGAAAAGGTCTGAATATACAATAATGCTAAAATAAAAAGGTATACAGGAAATCAGAAATAAAACAATAACTTAGTAGGAACAATAATAGCACCGACTAGGTCTACAGTAGAAGAGGCAAGCTCGACTGATCGATGAGAGAAAATCTACCTGCTTTTATGTAAAACAAATCCTTTGTTTTACGTAGCAAAAGTGGAATTTCCCTGCATCGAATCAATTAGAAATTTGGATTTGGCCAAACTTGGAATTCCCAAGTATTTTGACCGATATCCAAATTCCTTGATGCGTCCGGCACGGCTGTCAGCTCCCGGCTGACACGCCTCCGGAGGACAATATGGCATAAGGAAGGTTCAAAATTTGTTTAGCAAAAAAGAACCAAAGGCTTCAGCATCAATATTTTGTGTTATAACAGTTTGAATCAACTCCTCCTCCTCCTCAGTCCTAATCCCTTTTGGGATGTGGTGACACCATCAGGCCTTTACAGTTTTTTCACGATGTCTTCATCCTTCTCTGTCCTGGGCTAGTTGTTCGGCTTCATGTAACCCTTGAATCAACTACCATTTACGTAACTATCGTTTTGAGATTTGCATTCAGGATCCAACCGCATAAAGTCAGTCATGTGTTTTGCAAGAGGGAACCAACTCCATCTGTGTATATTAAAATGAATCAAAGGAGCCATATTGTATTTTATAAAAAAGAACCAGTGTTGTTGACTTCTTGCCTGTGCTTGTTGCTGTAGCAGTTTGGAGTGATTCATGTTATGGCCAGAATAGGAATATTGAGATAGTTCTTATGCTGAAAAGTGTGTTGAAAGTCCACTCTAGCCTTCAAACTTATACTATAAAGTTTTTAGTCTCTGTGCATAGTTTTCTGTCAAACGACAGTGAATTCGGTGACATTGAGTCTGCCCTAAAATTCCAGCAAGGGCTTTACACACCTGAAGACTATATCAGTGTTATGAAGAGTGCTAGAAGACGAAGTGATATTGAGAAAAGTATTGAACAGAAACAGAAAAAAAGACAAAACGAACACCACGATAAACTGGTTGAAATTTAAACAAATCCGCATTATTAAAAATAAACCAATGTCTATTCACATCATTAACAATTACAACAACGAATTTGTTGAAATAAATCTGCAAAAACGAGGAGTGGGCAGGTCCCCTTCCATGTCATCTTTGTTGAAAAGTCTCCGGCCAGAAGGAAAACCAATATCGCCTGAAGAGCTAAAGGGTATCGCATCATTTCTTCTTTTAATTCCGAATGATTGTAAAAACTTTTATCGTAATTTATCATCTAATAAAGAAATTGAAAATGACATTGATGAGTACAATGGAACGTTGAACTTTCAAATTAAATCCATCATATTAAAATTAAACAACAAAAACATCTTAATTTTTTCATTACACTAGTATTGTCATAATAATTATTTTCATTACATATTTTAGTTGAGTTTATTTTTTATTTTTAAGCTATAAAATATTGTTAAATTTACCTTTATTTTTTATTTAGTTTTTCCTATTATTATTTTCAAATAATTACAATAAAAATATAATCTAAAGAAGTTTGTTTTTTCATTTCCCTATTATGAAATGTAATTATTAATTAATATGTATAATACGCAAAAAGGAACCAATCACCATTTTTTGGGAGTACCAAAGCTGTTATTTTATATTATGTTAGTGTTAGTTTAAGTATCAACAATAAAAATACTATCTCTTTCCAACACGGTACAACTTTCAGTAAGGTTGTAACTTGTACCTGTAATTTACAACAAATAGCTTTGCGGAAATGTTTTTCCTGAAAAACATACTTTTTGGAGTTGAGTTTTGAGATCATCACACCCGATAACTATCGTAATAATGAATTCTAATGACGAAGTTTGTGTAATCAACACATCTTATATCATAGTAATAAATAGGAGACGGTAGAAGGAAGGAAATGGTCAATAAAGATGATGTTTCATTACTTACTGATCGGGATGCAGTAGAATAATCAAAGAAAGAAATAAAAGTAAACGCTATGCTACCGCAATTACTTTTGACTCAACCATACTACTTAAAATCGCCGACATTATTTTCACTAACTTGACTTGATTGTTACCCCTTACATTCAGAAAAGAACTTAATTCTTTTCTCTAGACTTAGAAAATTTTAATTCGACGAGAACCACAATGTGGAGAGAAATTTTAGAAAATCTCAATTTCACACACAGTAACCAAGACCGTATGAAACCTTCTTAGAAAACTAGATTCTCGCCTAAAATACCCCATAACTCAACAACCCAAAAGCGGAAGACGCATAGCCAAACTCTTAAAACCAGTTATAGAAAAAAATCATAAAAGAGAAGTTCGATATCAATTAAAGAAGCTAAAACTGCACAATAACAAAACTTACCAGTGATGAAGTCTTTATATAGAAACAATTTACAACAACAACTTTATATAGAAACAATTTAAAATTTATTTTAATACATTATAATAATTTTGAAAATCTAAGGCAAAAACCAGCATTTCACTTCTGCGGTCTGTCTGGCCTGAAGGTTTGGGAGTTGGTAATTAAAACAACTTGGGAGACATTTTTTTTTTGTGCACCTGCGACCTGGTTCCCTGTCGCATTGAGCCCGGTAGCCCATTTCACATCTCCCACCCCGGACGTGGAAAGACGCCGATTGTCAATCGGTTCGCCTGACTGACCTATTCTAATTTTGTAACACTCCATATTGTAGAAAATTGTCTTAGGAATGTAGTGAAGTGGTTTCCTCTTGCCTACTTCACCGTTGTGCAGAGACCGTGTATGTGGTTCCCACTGCGCTCTCTGATGTCTGATCCATAACCATACCAGTCCCCATGACCTATGCTCATGGTCAGTTTTAAACTTCCAGCTGCCGAAGTTTAGTTTGCGTCTGGGTTAGACGCTACCTTTCACCATATCTGGCTACCCTCACTTAGTTTAGCCTGCAGACCAATGCAGTTTCCCGGGGTGTGGCACGTGGATCCATAAGTGAGAGTTGGGTGTCTTATGAGGACCAGTTATCAAGAACCATCTCCCGTCTATGACGCTTGATGTGGTCGTCCCGATAAAAGGTGCTACCCCTATAACACAACCCTACACCCCGTGGACGGAGCACAGATCCAATCAGTCGATTCTCGAAGAGCTAAACATTCAGACCAGACTCTCCTCTCAGTGTCTTGCAAATGTTTTAAAGTTTTTTGGCCACATTGCGAGAAGAGACAATGACAACTTAGAAAGACTAATTGTGTGCGGAAACGTAGAAGGACGTAGAGGCAGAGGACGCTCACCTATCCGATGGTCAGATCAAGTACAGAAAGCCACTGGAGAGACGTTTTCCGAGTCCATGAGAGCAGCCCAAAATCGCAAGAGATGGAGAGAATTGACAGCCCACATTGTAGGAAATCACGATCCTCAGCAATGAGGAAACGACAAGAGAGAGAGAGGGAGACATTAAATATGTAGTTTTCATTGGAGGAAATAAATGTGAACTTGAAAATAAACTACGAATATAAACCTTTCACTTAGTTTCAGTTTTGCTAATATTATGTCCTATAGACATTATTTCTATGCCTTTTGAGACACTTTCTGTAATAAGAACATAATCGCCAACGTTTTTTCCATATTATAATCGTAATCCAATTGGGATATCGATTCGTCATTACTTATAAACGATTCCATACTTGATTCAGTATCAGCGCAAGAGAAAATTCTTCCGATTTCTCTGAGTCAGAAGAATCTTCTATGTCTTGAAGCATTGATTATATGTGTGGTTTATAATCAATGCTTGAAGTTTACGCGTCTTTGATAGAAAAACGTTTCTTTTCAAAACTTCTTTTCGCTTTATGTCTTCTTCATCTGTATTAGGCGACCCTTCGTCTTCTGACGCTGGTGTCTGTTTCTGAATCCTTTTATGTAAGATAGACTTTTTGTTCTACCACATTTTTTGGAGGTGTTTATTTCACTGCATTTTCTAGTTGCGTTCTTTTTATGCCTTACTTGTAGATCAGCAATTATTGCGCCTTTAATAGATGTATTTGTCAATATTTGACTTTTACGTTTTTTGTTCTTTTCTCTTCCTTCTTTTCTAGCTTCTGCTCGAGGATTAAGGTAAACTTGTTCTAGAGAGACTACAATGTCAACCATGATAGAGTTGACGGAACTGAGGACAATGCCCAACATGACGGCACCTGAAATGATTCAGTTTCCACAGGCGTTATCTCAGTTATTTGCTGTGTTTTTATCTCAGCAATTTCGTTATTGACTAGCTGTAGTACCATATTAGGCGTTTCAGTAACTTGTTTTATTGGTAACGTAGCTGTTTCATTATTTGTCATTTGCTGTATGGGAAACGGTCGATCAGTTACTGCAGATGCTAGAAAATCATCTTCAGAAAAGATCTGCCGATTCAATGGCCACATTCCAGTTGACTTAAATCCACTGATAATTTTGTTTAGAATAAGTGGATATGCTTTGCCAACGAGTTCAGCTATTTCATAGACGGTGCTTGTTTTGCCAGGATTAATTATCATCCAATCATTGCACGCTTAATTAAAGTGAGTTTTTAGTGACATATAATGCTTTATCTAAAGGTTGAAGCTTTCCGCTTGTGTGTGTGTGTGTGTGTGTGTGTGTGTGTATGTGTGTGTGTGTGTGTGTGTGTGTGTGTGTGTGTGTGTGTGTATGTGTGTGTGTGTGGAGGAGGTTGAGGGGAAATTCCAATAAAGCAACTCAAAGTTATTCATAATTAGCAGTAAGGGAGAATCTGAAGACCATTTTGTAAAATGATGGAGATGTTTCAATATCTCAGACTTCTTCGTTAACCCAACGTGTTTTACTGCTGCTCCTGCAGATCCAGGAGGTGCTGCCTTCAACATTCTGTGATTAAAATGGAATCTGGGAAATACAAGGAAGAGCTGTACCGAATTACCTATTGCATTAATAAAACAGCATGCCATCAACAATAGCCCCCTTTTACCTGAAGTTACCTGTTCAACTTGTTTCAAACCTTTCGGATCTACTACATTTGGAGGATTATAAACAGTGGTAGGTGTTGTCTCATCCAAATTGTAGATATTTTTTTTAAGCACTAACCAAATTGTCGAAAAATTCGTTAATATTTGTTTTGTTGAAATTGGTTGCACTGTAACCTCGGAAACATTTTTTGGATGGTGCTAGAAAGGTCACCAATGGAGACACTGACGCCGAACGGCAGCTAGATGGTTAGTGGAGAGCGAAACGGGGGTTTTTCCCCCGCTTTTGGAATCGGGAATAGATCCAACAGAAGAAATAATAAAGATAAGACAAGATAAGATAGATTAGAAAAGACAGAGAAATAGATAACAAGAGAGATAGGTAAAATTACCAAAGATAAGAGAAGATAAAAAAAAGGGCGCCACTTAACTTTTTAGGATTACAAGGAGAAAATTAAGAAACCTTAAAAACGAAAAGAGATAAGGAGAGATAATTAGGTTTTGGGACCAAATACAAGAAAATATATTAACAGTCAATCATTAAATAAAGGTGGTCAACACACTACATAAACAAATAATAAATAATATGTTCCACCTACTTACCTACAAACATATACAGCCCGATATTTCTTCTGGTCAGCTCAGCCAGACTGGTCGCCTCAGATTTTCTTATGGATAGCTGGAAGAATCGTTTCATATAACCGTACAACCAGTCTAGTCCAGCCTGTTTATTTTCGTGTCATGAATTTGGAAACTTAAGATTATTTTGCACAGCCAATTCATCTACGAACTGCATTACATTCTTTCTGGTTAAGTCAATTTACAAGCTTTAATCAAATAACTCTGAATAAATCTGAAATTTACTCGCTCTTCTTCAAACAGAGCTTTGTGCTTACCAACATAACTTTTCAGTCATATGAATTAGATTAGCTTGAATGTCTGCTGCCCTTTCTGACCATCCATTACTAACTACATTAAGAACGGCCGTTTTCATTGTATCATGGATAAATGAGGCCATTTTTCTGATGGATTTTCTATTATGAACCATTTTGGTTCTGAAATAAAAATACAAAAGTAAATAAAACATATCTTACAAAAGTAAACAAAACAATTCTGCATATTTTCATTGTTTTCCTAACAAAAAATAAAATATCTCCCTTTTCCTCATGCCTAAATAGTGTAACACTGTACCCCTTCATAAGTTGTAACTATGTGCCCCGAACGACGATTTTACAATATTTTTGCCGGTTCACAAATTTTTAGGGTTATGTTGGACCCACGAATCTGTAGTTACAAGGCGCAATTATGGTAATATAAATATATCAATATAATGTGTAATATTTATTTACTAAGAGTTAAAGCAGTTTTTAATTTTTTAAAAATACTAAAACAATTATATTTTCCCTCAAATGTACAGTAACCGTTTACTTCTACTAACACACTTACTGTTCAGAAATAACGGAAAGTAACTAGTGTAATCTGAGCAAATTATTTACCCAAGTATACTAACAATATAGGCCTTTCTTTTCGGGTCGGAGAGTTTGACTGCGGTTCTTTCAAGAATCCTATAGAAGCTGATTATATTATCTTTAAAATTAAAATAAACTGGACGCCATTCCCTTAGTTTATCCTCGTAAGGAAGCGAGCTTAACCCTTTTCGGGCAAGTGGTTCCACAGCGGAACCACAAATTCATAAATTTCTAAAACCTTTCCCAGTAAACGCTTGCCGGAACCACGTTCAGACCGGTGTCCCCTACCATTTTGTGTTTTAGATCGCTAATGCGGCGACTTTCTCGGTGGCTTCAGTTTGTTTCAAGGAGCGGTAGATGTATGTTACCTTTTTACTTTTTGTCACGCATAACGAATTTTTTTATTTCAACTACGCAAATAAAAGATATGTCAGGTAAGTGGATCATAAATATATACATATTGATGTTATTTTAGAGTTGTTACAAAAAAGTTCTTATATTTTTTCATAAATATGTTGTTTTTTGCTTTCAAAATATGTGGTTCCATGTGGACCCACAAAGCCTATTATTAGCATAATATAAATATTTGTTTTTATTGTTTCAGGAAACCGTTTCTTTAGAGAGCTTGAAGCTCTCGAAGCTGATGAGGTATTTCAACTTATTGAAGAGATACCATCCGGAGAAGAATCAGAAGCTTCCGAAATAGATTCAGATGATGATGGACGAGAGGATGAACCTCCCGATGATACCAATGATGAATCATTTGTTATTGAAGATGATCTTCAAGAAATACAAAATACTGCGGAAAATGAAGACACTGGTACGGACATTGAAATAGAATCAAGTAATCAAGAATCAAGTGAAGACGAAACTGGAGTCAATAGGAAAAGAAAACTAACAAAAAAAATACAAGACACAAATACACAAAACAAAGGTAAAAAGAAACCTAAGAATGAAGAAAAGGTAGTTGTTTGGTCCGATGATTCAAAAAAATTTGGTAAGAGTCCTTCAGTTTTTGTAAGTGATGTAGGTCCTAATGTGCCCGAAGAGATAGAAGAACCGCTGGATATATTTATGCTTCTTTTTTCAGAGGAGCTTTTGGATACATTAGTATTTCAGACCAACTTGTATGCAACCCAAAAAAATAAACAATATATTCCAACAACAAAAGAAGAAATGAAATGTTTCTTAGGAATCAATATTCTTATGGGTATAAAAAAAGATCCAAGTTACAGAGATTATTGGTCTGCAAGAACTGATTTACGGGACACCTATATATCATCTGCTATGTCTCGAAATCGGTTTGATTGGTTTTTGGGTAACATGCACCTAAATGACAACTTTATTGCTCCTAAAAAAGGTTCTAATGATTATGACAAATTGTATAAAATAAGACCAATGATAGATAGATTGACGGAAACATTTGATAAGTATTATAATCCCAGTAAATGCCAGTCAGTTGACGAAGGAATGATTAAGTTCAAGGGGCGAAGCTCACTACGACAATACATGCCGAAAAAACCGACAAAAAGGGGTTATAAAGTATGGGTGCGAGCAAATGAATCTGGTTTTGTTTCGCAATTCCAGATTTATACAGGTAAAACAGGTGATCTTGCAGAAAAAAGGTTAGGGGCTAGAGTGGTCAAAGATTTAACAAGTAGTCTTGCTGGTAAGTGTCATGAAGTGTATATGGACAATTTTTTTACTTCTTATCTACTCTTAGAAGAACTACGGGCCTAATATATATATGCTTGTGGAACAGCAAAGCTGAATACTAAATTTTTTCCCAAAGATTTCTCTAACGATAAATCAATGAAACGTGGTGACACATGTTGGAAAATTAGTAATGGGGGCATATTGGCAACAAAATGGATGGATAACAAATCTGTTCATTTCTTGAGCAATTTTCATAACCCTGAAGATATGCAGGAAATCTCAAGAAAGCAAAAAGATGGCTCCAAAAAAACTTTCACTGGTCTTACAGTAGTGACAGATTATAATAAACATATGGGTTACGTAGACAAATCAGATATGTACAAGGCTTGCTATGAAATAGATCGTAAATCTAAAAAATGGTGGCATCGAATTTTCTGGCATTTTATTGATCTAACAATTGTAAACGCATATATCATATTCAAAGAAAGATCTCAAACACCATCAGTTACTCTCAAAGTTTTTCGTTTAGCAGTATCTGCAGGTTTGATAGGTGCTGATCCTTCCACTCCCCAAAGAGGAAGACCAAGTTCAACAGCAGAAGTGCCGAATAAATTTAAAATTCAGGTTCCCATTGAAATACGCACCGACAAAGCTGCTCATATGCCCATTCATGGCAATAAAGTTCGATGTGCTCACTGTAGCACTAGAAACCAACCTCATAGAACTAGATGGCACTGTTCCTCATGTAAAGTTGGGCTTTGTCTCACGGATAAATCTAATTGCTTTTCAAGTTTTCATAAAAAATAAAAATAACTTTTTTGAATTCATACTTATTTTCCTGTGGTTGTAATTGTTTTTGTAGTTTTCATGCGAAATAAATAACTTTTTTTAATTCATACTTATTTTCCTGTGGTTCCACCATGGAACCACCTCCAAACTCCAAAAAGTTGTCATAAAAAAATATTATTTCCAATTTTTGGTGTTAAATTTTACGATAAATAACACAATTTTTGTTGAGAAATACATTTTAATGCAAATAGCATAATTCGGGCTGCAAAGGGTTAAAATCGTATCGTAAGAAAACAAACATTTTATATCATGGCATTAGATTATGAATGAGAAATATATGAAAATAAAATTATACTTTATCCCAAATTTCGAAATTCGTTCACATAAAAATACATTTCTTTATTAGGTAGAATACCTATTGTAATTAAAAGATCAATAATAAATCACTTCACTGTTATTTAGTTCATAGATATTCTTCACTGTTCAATAAAAAAATATAAAATGGGTACAACCTGAATTATCCAAATGCTGGTGTGGCGTGCCACGTTGGGTCTATCACAGCAGGAACATAATATCCACCATAAAAGTATATAGGATCGTGCGTCGAAGCAAACGATATATTCTCCAAACGAACTGATGGTTTCAGAACACATACCATAAATCCATAGCTATTTCGATAACCTCGGCCAATAAACATAGTTCTAACAACTATCAGGGCTAACGGTAAGGGTCTAAAATAAATATTTATTTGAAAATATATAAGAGAAAAGGAATTTTTTGGCTTACCTCGTCAAGAGACCACTCAAACAAAATGTTCGTCCTGTTTGTTGGACGTACAAAGAGAGAAAGAAGAAGAAAGATGAATTTCGCTGAGTTAACGAACGCTCTGGTTTTGACGCGACGGTCGGAGATATTAGGAACTACAGTAGGGTCCTTGAGGTAATTTAAATGCACTCGGCGGATAGGTGGCGTGAACAACATTGAAACGAACTAGTCGACGACGGTACGGTTTTAAGTTTAACTTTAAGTTTAAAAAGATGACGGAGAATTTTACATTGTACCCCGTGTAACACTGTGGCCCCTATACCCCTACAGGTTAAGGTCATTAATAGTTTTTATTTTAAAAATCTTTTAAAAACGATTTCCGCATTTAAAATCGAAACGTCAAAACAAATAATGTGAAATGTAAATCTCAGTGTCTTAAATAAATTAGAATATATTATTGATGCGATAGTTTTCAACAGCAATATGTATTCAAAATATTGTTTATTTTTGTCGAATACGGTAGCTGAAAATAAATTTTAATTGCATAAAACACGATTTTTTTTTTCTATTTGCGCTGGAATTTAACTTGTACTATGTTCTCATTGTAGGGACTCGAAGAACAGCAGTTCTTTATAAATGTAAAAGCTACAAAGTGCAATAAAATGTTAATACACGTAATTTGCGTGTTAAAAGCTTTGTTGACTGTATTAAATTACCCGATATTAAAGTTTTAACGTAAGTGATGTCAAAGGTGCGCCTAGTCATTCTTGTTTTCTACATAGATAGTGACAAACTTGAGTCTCCTTTGTACCGATTCAGCAAATATTAATAGTTATATTAAATAATATCCAGTAAGTAATAAAATTGTATACAAATTTATTGGTTTTTGATTTTACTTTTCTAAATTAAAGGTTTATCTTCTAATTCCGGGCATAGCCAATCATATTTGTCACAGATCTAGATACTAGATCTGTCTGCGTCTGCTTCTTCTTTTTGTTTTTATTTGCACTAATTTAAAGTATGTTTATCGTCTTCTGTGTATATTAATATTTTATTGTCTCCATATAGTATTAATTTTGGGCTTATATTTTTAACAGTTTTTTTTTAATAAACAGCTTGTTCTAAAATTCTAAGATTTTATTATTTTGTTGTATTAGTTTTATTGAGATCCGGCAAAGTATACTAAGATAAACGAACTTTTATTTAAGCAATACTTTCCATGTCCAGGCCACTATTTTTAAATTTGATACTGCCAATGCCTGGGTCAAGTCTGTGCAAACCAATAGATGTTCTGAATGTGTCACTTCGCCTGTCACAATTGTCATCTTTATAGTCCCATCTTTTTAAGTTTGACTTACACCGTGACGTGCCTGTTTTAAGTCTATTTGGAGACCTCTGTATGGTGTGGAATAATCGATAGCATGTAGCCATCTCTTCTTTTGTTGTTATAAAGTACCAAAAATCGGCGCTTGTGTCCGAAGCTGTAGGCGACGTCGTTCAGCGGTGATTTCGATCGGAGACGTGGTACTCATAAACCTTCTACGAGATTTCAACCTTGATAGGTGCGTTCTCTGGCCAACCATGGCTTCTCTTCTAATTTTTTTCCTCGATCTCAGAAATCACTTTTCTTTTGATGTGTTGAGGATCAATTCTGATCAACGGATTTTCCAAATCCATCCCAGTCATAGAATGGAGTAGGTCTCAATCACCCGGATATTATTCGTGCCGTCTGGTTCATAGCATGATCAACATAATGCGTGTGAGCGGAGCGATTCTAAAGTGGACCTATAGCTGATGTTCTTAGCATACTTGTCTGAGCTCCTAAACTTGTTCTGGTTAGCTTCCGTATTATGTTATTGCTTGAGGAAATCTTTGCCTTCGTATCTTCGCAGTAATTTTTAAATGTGAGAGTGAGGTCTAATTACCTCCATGTATTTGGCTCTATGTATTTGGTCTAATGCCCATTCTTTGCCTGATGAACTAACTAAAAATTGTGCTAAGCTATTCAATTTTTTCTTTTTAACAGCATGCTTCATTAGCAATTCCGACAGTACTATGTTACTTAGTTTTTTGTAGGAGTATATTTTATCCATAAATATTTGAAAATGATTAACGGCCCCAACCGTTCATGATGAACGGCATCACTTAAGGCTAGCTCTAGTCTATGATTCATGCAATGCCAAACAATCATATCTGGTTACATCTCAAGCAATCTTTCAGCTACACCTGATTTTTTACCCAACATGGCGCTGGCACCGTCACTTGCAAATGAAACAAGATTTTATTTCAAATAATCATCATCAAATCCGCACATTTTCAAACAGCTTAGCAAACTTTCAACAGTTACCTGAGATGTTTGTCTGCTCAGTTAGGAATGATAACAATAATACATAAGTAGTAAATAATAAAAAGTATACCAGTAATAATATATAGTACAGTAAGTTTTCCTATTTTAGGTTTAAAATGGAACAAAAAGGAAATACAAACAAAATCGTTAGGGAAGCTCCACAGGGAATTCTTAGACTTGACTTTGGAAAGCCCAGGAGTTTATCAGCTGAGTTTAAATATCAAGAAGTGAGTATATAACCAATAATTTGCCAAAAATGCAAAAAGTCCCTTATAAGAACATGACTCCCTCATTTTCTCTTTAGTCAGTTAAATGCATTTTGTATATTTAAGTAGTGGCTCTCTAGTTTCTACTCGTAAATTTTCTACTGGGCTGGTCCAGAAAGCTACCGTGGTTATGCTGAATGCGGTGATTTGAATAACTTCAACAATATGTGATAAGGTTTCTTTGGAAGATGAATAACGTAATCTATACTCGATTTATAAACAAAGATTAGATAGTTGCAGTCCACTCTATAGTTTTTATTAGAGAGAGTTTTCTAGGATTATATCTTTTCTGAGATTTTAGTTGCATTTTTATTCGGATCAAGTTAATTTTTTTTTTCACACGCAGACACCAGATCATCTTTGTACTATCTACCATCAACCTAGCTAGAATTTTGTGGTATATTCTTCATGGCAATTATATTACCTCTAATGATGCATGTTTGTAGTGATTTAATATTATCGTAGTCGTGTTTGTCTGCAAAATCTTTAAGAATTTCAGATTCTAGATGAATGAGATTATTAGTACTAGTTCGATTTTCTATAATATCATCTAAAACTTATCCAGGAGCGGACATATCGTCCGATCACAACCCGGTTGTTTTGTCGATGAGAGTAAAACTAAAGAAGGTGAAGAAAATCATGGATACAAGACGTCTCAAACAAGACAACACATATGTGGAAACGAAACTTAAAATAAACGAGAACTTAAGGAAAGCCAAAGAAGATAATGCGGAAACTCTAACTATTGACCAAAAATGGGAAAAAATTCAACATGCCCTTGTGTCAGTTGGAAAAGAAACCCTCAAACCACTTGGAGAAAAAATAAAACCTTGGATGACAGTAGAACTTCTTGAACTTATGGAAGAACGAAGAAAACATAAAGCCAAAGACCTGAATAAATACAAATAAATTCAGAGAAACATCAGAAAGAAAATTCGAGAGGCAAAAGAGAGGTAGCTCTCCGACAGATGCAAGGAAATAGAAGATCTGGATAAAAAGTATGATAGCTTTAATTTACATAAAAGAATCAAAGAAATGACAGGTTCTAGAAAAGGTAGCAGAACGAATATCCTTAAAAATGATAAAGGGGATATTATTACTGATATAAAGGAGAGATTATGTCACTGGACCAATTACATCCAACAACTATTTAATGATGAAAGAGAAGAACTGTCATTAGAAATCACCGAGGATACCGGACCACTAATATTAAGAGAAGAAGTCATCTATGCCATCAAAAACACAAAACAGGGTAAAGCTACTGGACCAGATGATGTCTCAATCGAATTACTAAAACTCATCGATGAAGATGTTATTGATGTAATGGTTGAACTCTTTAATCTAATATATCAGACTGCCACAATCCCCAGACAATCGCTGCAATCGACCTTTGTAGCAATTCCCAAAAAGTCAAGTGCAACAAATTGCTCAGATCACAGAACAATAGCTGTAATGAGTCACACACTTAAAATATTTTTGAAAATAATTCACAGCAGAATTGTTAAAACTCTCGAATATGAAATTAGTGACACACAATTTGGCCTTAGAAATAGTATGAGTACAAGAGATGCTTTGTTCGGCTTAAATGTGCTGGCTCAGAGATGCATGGACATGAATCAGGACATGTACTTATGTTTTGTAGACTTTGAAAAGGCATTTGATAAGGTTCAACATAAAAAGCTTGTAGATGTATTAAAAAGCAAAAATATTCACAGTCGTGATATGAAAATTATATGTAACTTATATTGGAATCAAACTGCCAAGGTAAGAGTTGACAACCAGTACACGTGGAGAAGTTTTGATTAACTTACGTTTTGCAGACGATACAGTAATAATGACGGATAACAACAATGATTTACAGAACGTAATGCAACGCCTTAATGAACGCTGTCATGAGTACAAACTGAAGATAAATTTAAAGAAAACTAAATGCATGATCATGACTAAATCTGCACATGCAAATATCCAATTGACTCTTGAAGATACTGCAATTGAGAGTGTTAATAACTATAAATACTTAGGAACATGGATAACCATGAATAATCAGGTGTAGATCAAACCAAAGAAATTAGGACACGCATTGAAATAGCACGTGCATCATTTTTTAAACTTAAAAAGTTTCTTTGTTGTCGGGATATAAGGTTAGAACTACGCCTGAGAGTGCTTCAATGTTTCGTGTTCTCTACTCTTCTTTATGGCTTGGAAGCGTGGACACTAAAACAAGTCCATCTGAATAAGTTGGCCGCCTTTGAATTTTGGTGTTACAGAAGAATCCTACGACTATTATGGATTCAAAGAATGTCAAACGTCGAAGTAACTAGAATGATAGGAAATGGGGCGGAAATAATATTAACTATCAAAAGACGAAAACTTGAGTACTTAGGACATGTGACGAGAGGGCAAAAATACGCATTATTACAACCAGTCTAACTGGAAGACCTATTTTTAGATCAACCATGTCCGTTAAGGCTTTGAAATATTAGTGAGTTTGATGATGCCACAAATCAAGAAGAGAGAAAGAAAATAAACCGTGCTGCCCGTGAAACCGTGACACTTATATTGCCAAAAATAAAATTTTTTTTAAAAATTCTTTTTTGTTTAGTAACAAAAAAGAGGAAGATTTATTCACCATTGATAGATGTCTAAAAAAATGTAACAGATATATGGAAAATTCAATCAAAATGTGATATTTTAAAAGTTTCATTTATAAATTATAAAGAAATAATATAATTATTATAAATTTTGCTTAGATTTTGAATTTCTGATCTTTTGTTTAAAATATTATCACTTTTGCTAATACAAACCGTTTCCAAAAAAGTCCTTTTGAATTTATTACTTTCACTACATAAAATTTTAATGTTATCAAAATCGATAATATGGTCTTTATCGATTACATGCTCTGCCAAAGCACAAGATGGTTTTTTAATTCTGCAATCACTTTTGTGAGAAATAATGCGATTTGAAAGATTTCTTCCGGTCTCACCAACATACTCAGCTTCACACTGAGTACAACTAATGCTGTATACTACATTCGTTTTTTTAAATTTGTCTATAGGATATTTAGTTTTGGAATATAAAGATGAAATAGTTTTGATGTTCTTTGATGCTATTTTTATATTGAAACCGTGAAAATATTCAATGCTTTTATTAAAAACTCTAAAGTTTATGTGCCTAACATTTTTTTTATAAAAAATAATAATGATTATATAACTCTAATTTTCTATGTAAATCGGGATATCTTGTATAAAATTCGTAGACTTCTTGGACTTAGCACCGCTCTTTTAAAAGTTCAAATCTAGAGCCTTTTCTTCTCAAACCCCTTTATTGCTTTGTTTACCACTTACCAAAATTATGCATAAGTCAACTCACTATATTTGTGAATGCACCTTACCAGTATTTTCATATCTGAATTTATATAACAGCCTCCGTATTTTAAGTGTAATGGCAGTTAATACAGATAAAGTATTTAAAATCGGAATGATTATTAAATTTACTTATAACATACTATTAACATACATATTGTGATTACAATTAGAATTCAGGATTATTTATTTCGATTAAAAACAAAACCGAAAAAATATTTATGGCAGTAATATTAGGTGTGGTAAACATATTGCAATCACGTGTTTGAATTAATTCAGTTTTTTACTTGGTTTTCATCTTCATTTGCGGCACGAACAGGGTGTGTTTCTAGTAAAAGCTCCGAACAATGTGAGAAAGGTATTAGCAATTAATTTTTTTCGTCAAGAAGAGCGGTTGAATGTATGGTGCGATGACAAGGCGAATTTCTAATAATAAAAATAAATGTTCTTTTGAGTGCTCGGCTGACCTAATTTATTGTATGCGTTGTATTCTTAATGGGTTATTAATTTGCAAAATTAAGTTTATATTTCTTTAGATTAGATTATGTTTACGCGATAAGTTTCTACACCAAAAAACAACACAAACCAAAAACGAAATATAATCAATTTTACTGTGATGTGAATGTAAATTCCTACAAATTAATGAAATAAGTCACTACAATTACATTTTACCATATCAAGTAATTTCTTATTTATTAAAATTTGAATTACGTACATTGTGTAGAGTTCCTGGACAATTTATAGTTCTTGTTCTGTGCAATTTATAATTATTGTACAGAACAAGGAGACAATGCTGATTGAGGATTCAGGTATAAGTAGCACAGAGTACAGGAATGCCGAAAGTAGAAAAAGGAGCCGAAAAACTCAACAATTGAAAATATCTATCTATATAAAAGGCTTAGACGACAAGTCACACTGTTTGTCCAGTATGGTAACTACGCCACTTAGAAAAGAACTACCAGCATTTGACATTTCAATAATATTTTGTTGTTGAAACGATACGGTTGATTTATTGCTAACAATTTTATCAATGACATAATATATTATACGTCATACGCAACTGGTTTATGAACTTATAAAAAAATATTTATTAAATAAATATATTTATTTAGGGTAGACCGAGGGAATGCCGACACCTTAAGATAATTTGAATTTTCAGATTTATTCCATATTAGTTAGGTTTTTTATGAAAATACCTATACTATAATTGGAATTTTCCGCATCCATTGGGTATGTAATATTGGTAAAACAATGTCATTTACGTATTTAAAAACAATATTTCCCAAACTTTAGCAAAGTGTCGGTATTTCCCCGATCACCGGGGTAATTCGGACAGACGTTTGAGGTAACGCCGATATAAGATACGGGGTGTTTCAAAAAAAGGTAACCCCGTCTCTAGGGTAGGTAAAAAACTGAAAAATAATTGGGGTTTGCTTAGTAAAAAAATTTTGTACCGCCATCCGTTTTCAAGATACAGATACAGATATAGTTGAAGAAAAAAAATTTTACGCATTTTTTACGATTTTACCGAAACTACTGACAACATTGTAATGAAATTTTATACGAATATGTTTTGGAAGCTGATACATCCCATGAATTTGTTTTTATATCTGATTCTCATAGAGGGCGCTAGTTACACGGATCGTACTAAGTATTAGTCAATATAACTTTTTTAAGAGTATAATTATTAATCAAAATTTCAAGTAAACTTAAACATAATTCAATTTTACACGAAAAAGGTACTCTTGGTAAAACTCGATACTGTGTACTGTTTTCGAAATATTTTGATTTGAAAAATATGAAGTAATAATTGATGCTGGTATAAAATAGTTATTAAACAAAACTAACAAAAAGAAAATTAAATTAATGACTAAGAACATAAAATAAAATTCAATTACAGTAAGTGTTCAAAATGCCCTAAGTCTTCGCGAATACACAAGTCTATTCTTTTTTCTAAAGATTCCATTAACCTTCTAAACGTTAGGGGATCAGCTATGATGTCATTCAATTGACGTTGAATTCTTTCTTCCAATTCTTGGCGTGAATTTACCTCTGTAGCATAGACTTTTTCCTTAATATACGACCAAACTGCGTAGTCCAAAGGGTTAAAATCGCATGACCGAGGAGGCCAATGAATCGGAGCTTCTGCACTTCTACCAATCCATCGATTCGGAAAATGATTACTCAACCAATTTCGACACCTTCTATCAAAGTGTGGTGGAGCTTCATCGTGCATAAAAAATAAAGATCTTCGCTCATTTAGCGTTAAATCTTCTAATATCTCGAATAAGGAATTGTTTAAAAAATCAAGATACATATCACTATTTAAATTTCCAGGTAGAATATGATAACCTATTAATTTGTTACCTAAAGTTGCTGCCCAAACATTAACTTTAAATGAGTGTTGGTAATGTGTTACCCTTTTGACTCGTGGATTCTCATCACACCAGTAGTGTGCATTATGAGAGTTAAACATACCTTGTCGCGTAAAGGTGGCCTCGTCCGTAAAAAGAATGCATTTTAAAAATTTGGATTGTGGGCTGTCCTTTGTTGCAATGTTTCACAAAAATCCCCTCTAACCGGTAGATCATCTGGCAAGAGCTCTTGGACTTGTCTGTACTGATAAAGATGTAATTGCTATTCTTTCAGTATCCGCCAAGTACTTGAACAAGAAGTATTTGTTTGTTTTGCTATATTCCTTACGCTAACTGTTGGATCTTGATCAAGTAAATTTAAAATATTATTTTCTTTATTTATTGTTCTTGTTGTTCTTGGTCTACCAGAATTTATTTTATTTGGTCTCACATTCCCAGTTTCTCGACAACGTCGTTCAATGGCTCTAAATGTTTTTTTACTTGGTAAGTTTCTTCTAGGAAACTTTTCTGCATAACGTGTCACAGCTGCACTAGAACATCCTAAACATTCGCCTAAGGTTAATAACATGTCAGTGTATTCAACATTTGAGTACATTTTGATTTGATTTTACAAATAACAAGGTATCAAAACTCTAATTATTGTTGATTTATCGTCATAACAATCAATAAATGTCAGATTTCCATGGCGCACTTGGAGAAAATAGAGGTATACCTATTAGAACTTTATCATTACTACCAGCATCAATTATTACTTCATAAGTTTCAAATTAAAATATTCCGAAAACGGTACATAGTATCGAGTTTTACCAAGAGTACCTTTTTCGTGTAAAATTGAATGATGTTTAAGTTTACTTGAAATTTTGATTAATAATTATACTCTTAAAAAAGTTATATTGACTAATACTTAGTACGATTCGTGTATCTAGCGCCCTCTATGAGAATTAGATATAAAAACAAATTCATGGGATGTATCAGCTTCCAAAACATATTCGTATAAAATTTCATTACAATTTTGCCAGTAGTTTCGGCAAAATCGTAAAAAATGCGTAATTTTTTTTTCTTCAACGCCCTGTATCTTGAAAACGGATGGCGTTACAAAAATTTTTTACTAAGCAAACCCCAATTATTTTTCAGTTTTTCACCTACCCTAGAGACGGGGTTACCTTTTTTGAAACACCCTGTATAGTAGTAATACCAATAAAATAATGAGACAACTGATGGTATCGCTTTATACGAAAACACTAAATACTTAAACGAAAACAAGATAAGAAGATACATAAGTAGATATAATTAAAAATTAAAAGTTGTTTCTACAATAACGAACTTGTTCATAGAACAAAAGTCACACTGATAGTTTTCAGGGCAATCATACCCACTGCAAGCAAATCTGTACATCATTGTCCACAAAACACACATCTGTACCATAGTTCAGTTTTTACACCAAACTCACCACAAATCAAACACATTTCAGTGTTTTCGGAAAATAATTCAAAACTGTCATCAAATTCGTTGTCATCACATATTTTTGATTCATCTATATCTTCTTCGGAAGACGATTCTTCAAAATTAATTTGTCTTCGACACCTTCTTCCTTTATTTGTTGCTTTGCGTTTAAAGGCGTCCAATTTTATTTGGGATTTATTTTCAATTTTTAATTGTTTACTTTTTTCACTCTTCAAAATTTTTTAGCGTCATATGCGGGTTGACTTTTGGATCCTGTATAACTTTTTCTAGTCTACGCTTGGTTTTTAAGTCCCTAGTTTATTTTTTCTTCTTTGTGCCTTCCAAAATCGTTTTCATAGGGATGCCAGTCATAATTACTGAATGTTGTTTTCTGGAATTTTTTGGATTTGGTTTATCATCTTTAAATGATTTTGGAAGAGATGATACTGATTCCAAAATGTCTTTAAAATGAGATAGATTCTCAGAGGATTTTGGACAAGAATTTGGTACAATATTCGTTTTCGAACTACCAGGTAATGGATTTTCATAAATCCCACTTAAATCTAAGCTGGTTGTTGTCTTGGTTCCCAATTTCTGTACGGTATCTTTTGGATGATGTTTTAAAATCTGACAAGTTTTGACACAAGTCTTGTTAGTGCTTACAAACTCTCCAGTGACATTATGAATGTGTTTATGAAGAGTTGCACCAAGTGCTGGTTCACAAACGTTTTCAGAGTCAACGATGACTGGAGTTTGAGTGTCTTGTTCAATGACAAAGTCTATATCAGTAAATTTTTCAGCGCTATACGGTAAAATTCCTGAAGCACAAAACCCTGAAACTCCTTTATCCATCGTTGCGACTTTCAAGTAAGCTTCATTAAATATACATGCTATGTCATACATACAAATCTTCTGATATTGGTTTTCCCTCAACAACCTGTCACACTGTGTGTTGAATGTTTTCTTCAGGGGGGCATAAAATATTACCAAACTTAGAGTAACACAGAGAAGAATGGAGCGATCCATGTTAGGAATAACTCTGCGAGACAAAATAAAAAACAAAGACGTCAAGAGAAGAACCAAGGTGACAGACTCATCGAAAGGATAGCCAGAATAAAATGGAGATGGGCAGGATAAAGAGGTTATTGGAATGGAGATCAAGGGAAAACAAGGAAAGCATTGGTAGACCACCTACACCATTGACTGACGATTTAAGAAGGCCAAATAAAAATTAAATGAGAGCGGCGTAAGATAGACGGAGTTGAAAACACGAGGAAGAGTCCTATGTTCGGCAATAGAGGCTGGATGATGATAACACTCTAAGACTAAAGATCTTCCTGAAGGTTTTGTCTTCCTGAAAGAGTTTTAAATTGGATACATTACATATAAAATGCGTGAAAAGAAAAAGCATGTTTATGTAGACACAGTGTAAAAAAATTAAAAGACATAAATACATTCGAAATTTCTATAGTCAGTCTTTTGAGGGTTTTCATACAGATTGGATTTAAATGGTTTGATTGGTTCAAAATGGAAGGCAATAAAAAAGCCTTGTGTGGAAGAGCTAGTGTCGTTCACAAAAGAATTGAATTTTTAAGAAGCTCCAACAGTTTTTAAAGAGAAAACCCTTAGCCAAGATCGGAACCATTTGTCCGCTGCCGATTTTTCTTATTTTTCCTTATTTAATGTCAACTATCAATTCTTCCTCGTCTTCCAATTGTCAAATCTTCTTTTCTGTAGCTAATGTCAGAACGAAGTCATCGTCCAATGAGAACAGTAAAGTCCCATCCACAACAAAGGACGACGAACAAGTAATTTATTTTTTAAAGTTATGATTGTACATAGGTCTCCGGTAAGAATATAATGTTGGTCATAGACGATTCTTCGATAGTTATCAGGCAACAATTTCCCTTGATCATGTTTATAAAAACATACGGAGTGCACTGTATATACGATTTCATTGACATACTTCTTTTCGACATTTCTTTTAAACCTGTAACGGTTTAATGTTGAAAGTTAACCGTAACGAGTTGCATACTGTATTTTATCTACGACGAAGAAGTAATTTATTTTTTAAATTTGTTATTGTATTTCCGGTCTCGGGTAAGAATGTATGTTGGTCATATATGGTTCTTCGATAGTTCACTTTTTAAGTAATATTTCACACTTTAGTAAAAAAGTGATGGACAGTAGATCTACCTTCTCTAAAACCTTGTTGTTCTATTTACATGTTCATACTATTCTGCTAATCGTACTTGATACTGCAATTCCTCGATAGTTCTGACAATCTTCTTTGTTTCCCTTTTTATGAATGGTTGAAAGATGTGACAATTTCCATTCATTCGGAAGTTTGTTCCCGTTAAGACAGTGTTGTACTAGTCTTAATATAATATGTCGGTAAAGTTTTTTTGTTCCATTTTAATCAATTCTACTGGGATGTTGTCGAAACCTGGTGTTTGCCGTTTTTTAATGTTTTACATATATTTTTAATTTCTATTCGGATAGGCGAAGAAGATTTTTGGTTAAAATAGGTGATGTCTTCTAGTAATATTCCACAACCACATATCTGTAGACTCAATACGCTAATAAATGAAAACACTCTGCATCTCAACAATGGCAAACATTATCGCACGTGTTTTAGAATTAAAGATGAATGAGAAATAGCTCTTTAATCTTTAAGAGTACTTGTACTCTTTGTAAGCTTTTTTTTACAAACTCGCATCAGCCTGTAAGGCTATTAGCGAAAAAAGAAAAAGTATTTAGAATAATTGAATAGCGTAACAATTAAATTTTGTATAAATGGTTTATTCCTTTTAGATATTGGATAATCACTTTGGCACCGCACTTTAAGAATAGTTCTCTCATATTCTCCGGGATTCTGAATTTACATCTTTCCGCACTGTGTAACAGGCACTTCACTAGAAGGTGTTTTATTGTTAGCGGGGTCTCGCAAGCATAACACTCCGGTTGGGGATCCCTTGTCATCAGCTGTCCATGCGTATGGCGACTATAACCAAGCCGCAGTCGTGTGATGATAACGTGAGAAAAACGATTGGTGGAACTATCAGACCATGGTTGAAATATTGGTTTTATCTCAAGTAATTTTGCCTGTTTTTTGTACCATCTGCTATTCCATATGTTAACCATATTGCTGAGGAAATATGATTTGAGATCTGTCGCTGGAGTTTTTGTATAGAATTCAATAGTTGTGTCCTCTAAGGTTTCTCGTGCATATTTATTAGCCAGATCGTTTCCCGTGATTCCAATATGAGATGGCACCCACAGGAAAGCAATGTTTCTGTAATTTAGGTTGTGCAATTCTTGTCTAACGAGTTTGACCATAGGATGGGAAGAATAGATTTTTGAGATGATTTCTAGAGAACTTCGTGAGTCAGTAATTATTAAGAAGTTAGTTTCAGGACATTTTGTAACGTGACATATGGTTTTATATATTGCAAAGAGTTCTCCTGTTGAAATAGTATTATATTTCTTTATTTCATCCTTTGTTACAAAGCCAGATGCTACACAACGTTCTGTTCTAGATCCATATGTGAATAACTGTTTGAAGGAAGAAAATTGAGAAATTAAGATTTGATATTTAGAATTAATTAGATGACGATTGCTTTCTTTCTTATTTTCTGATAATAGATCCAAATTTATGTGAGGAGAAGATATTAGCTAAGGAGAGCAAGTTGGCATCTTGCTAGGATAGATTTCGGGGACTTTAAGGTTTAATTCATTTATGGTTCGTCTGCATCTTTCTTAAAATGGAAAGTAGGTTTTTGCGTGCTGGATATTCGAGCAGCGAATGGTTTGGTGATATTGTAAAGAATACCGCTTCGATGCATATGAGAGCATTAATTCCTGTCTTCTTAAATCTAATGGTAGTTCACCGAGTTCGGCCTGAAGACTTAAGATAGGGGTTGTTCTAAATGCACCGCTTATTATTCTAACAGCGCTATTTTGAATGGTGTCTAAAACTTTTAGAGTTATTGTTGAAGCAGACGAGTAAACGTGGCATCCATAATCGATCTTGGGGCGGATCAAATTTTTATATAATATGAGTAGAGTTCTACCGTCCGCTCCCCAATTCGTACCAGAAAGACATTTCAAGAGGTTTAGTCTTTTTTAACATATAGCTGATATATATTTGATGTGTTCCTTCCAGGTTAGAGCTTGATCAAATATTAAACCTAGATATTTAATTGTATTTACATATTCAAGTGTCTGACCCCCAAGTTTTAAAGTAGGTATTTCTTTTATCTGTTTTGGTCTCTTTCAGAATATGATGCAGCGAGTTTTAGATGAAACAAATGCTATAAATTTATCGAGTTGATCTTGTAGTAATTTGGCCATACTCTGTATATTGTTTCCATTTAAGAATATTATAGGATTATCCGCGTACAATCTCGCTTGAATGGGTTTGTTCATTGATTTGATTATATCATTAATAGCTATAAGGAAAAGCTTCGGGCTGATTACCGAGCCTTGGGGTATACCATTTTTTTGATATCTCACATTAGATAGAAGACCGTTTACTTTTACCTTGAAATTTCTATTTGGGAGAAATTTTTTAATAAAAGCAAGTATATTTTCTTGATAGCCCCATGATTTCAGTGTTGAAATTATCTTGTGATGCCAAGCCATATCAAATGCTTTGTGTAGATCAAAATAAATTGCAATACATTTTTGGTTGTTTTAGAAGGCGTTATTAATATGTGATTCTATATCTACTAAATTGTCGGTAGTCGATTTGTAAGTCCTGGTGATGCATAATTAATGACATTTTTCTTAAGTTTTAAGACAATTACTTTATTATTGCTAAATATACCCTGTCTTGCTTCGGATAATTACGATTCTCTTCTTAATATTACCCATGACCATCACCTGAATGTTTTTCTTAAGATTTTATAATTAAAGTTACTATTTTTTAAATCCATTTTTCATCGTTATTCTAAATGAAAGCCGCAATGATTCCATAAAAATAACAAAATAAATCGCCCATAACTGACATGTGTTTGTATCACAACAGACGCGACGAATCCCATTAGTTTATTGGAATGTCCAAATTCCATTCTATCCATCCTCTACAAATCCTCATATATGAGGGTAAAAGGAAAACGAAATTAAAAAGAATTTTCCGGTAGAAAGTATTAACTGTTGTTAGCCGAGGTGTGGCTAAGATTGAATAAATGCGTGTTCGAAGGTTTTCCGTGATTCAGATTCAATCCTTTTCACCCTACGACCCTTTTAAGAATCTCAGAAATTAAGTGAAGTGTAGGAATTTTTGCTCTGTGGAATATTTGGTTTTCACTGCCTAATTATTCTTTAAGAATCGCTCTGTGATTTACGTATAAATTTTGCTGTTTAGTTTTGATTAAAATGTTATGTGGCAATAGGTATACTTATTACAAATAAGTAAGAATAAAGTGACACAATGTGTTTTCAAATAGATCCGTAAGTATATAATTTTGGTTGGTATAATTACAGATTTAGATTTATAATATTTCATTTTCTTTGATAAGAACGTTGGCAACTATTACGACTATCTTAGCCTTAAAATTTCTAAATCTAGCTCAATATGTACAGAATATATCTTCCACCCAAATATAAAATGTCCCAAAATCTAGTAGTTTGTTACGATCTTTTGCGTTCATAAGTATTTTAATTTATCCCGTTTCTATTATTAAATCTAAAAGTTTGAAGTTTCTTAAATACAGTGATTTACAAAGTTAACAAAATATTTTTGTTAAATTATCTGAAATATTTTGAGTAAGATGCTAAGCAAATAAATGCAAACAATTTTATTAAACATCTATTTTAGCTAAAAAACTTCATAGCAACAATTTCATTTTTTTAAATATCGTTTATTTATAATATTTAAAACATAATGACGGTATTAGATTTTTGTTTTCGCTTTTTCAGGGCAGCGACAGCCGCTTATACGTATTTCGACCTCTTTAGGTCTCTTCAGAGCGGTATAACCACGACTCTGAACCAAAACAAAAATCTTTCCCGTCCTAGACAATAGTTATCAAAATAATTATATACGGACGTAACTATGCCATCTAAAAACAAAAAGAGAAATCAAACGATTTCTACCTGGCGAAACCGAATTCAAATTTTTACCACTGTGCTTCCTAAAACTTGCGAAGCAAACAGCTTGATAACTTACTCGGCAAGGCAATTTAAAATTGCATTCCACATGCCGTTCATCATGGTCAAAATTCGTACTGAATTCCGTTTCTGGTACTCCAACCGAAGTAAAGTAATAAAACATAATGATGGTATTAGATTTTTGTTTTGATACAGGGCAGCGACAGCCGCTTATATGTATTTCGACCTCTTTAGGTCTCCTCAGAGCGGTATAGCCACTACTTTGAACCAAAACAAAAATCTTTCCCGTCCTAGACAATAGTTACAATTACCTTGCCGAGTAATTTATCAAGCTGTTTGCTTCGCAAGTTTTTGGAAGCACAGTGGTAAAAATTTGTATTCGGTTTCGCCAGGTAGAAATCGTTTGTATTCTCTTTTTATAATATTTATTTATTTATTAATAATTGTTGTGTCACATCTTTAAGGCATATTTTTGATAACCCTTGGGATATATTTTCCTATTCGTCCTAAAGAATGTCTGTGAGTTAATAAATGGTTTGTCACGCAGCTGGACGATTGTGAAAGCATCGATCAAACATATCCCACCAGTGCTAGTATTGTTAACGTCGTTATTCAATATTCATTATTCCATAGCTTAAATTTGATATTCCTGAAGAAATTCTCAGCTAAAGCAAGGAATGTGTCGTCTTGCCTTATGTTGAGTTGAGAGAAAATCGCCAATATACTAAGCAGAAAGTACCACATTACATTCAGAAGATTCTTGATACTATTATAACTATAAAACTAAATCTAGATAATTACAAAGTACCACTATGTTTTCTTCATTATTCTTAATAAAAAAAGTTTTTTTTTATTTCTACGGGCTATGCTATCCGTTGCTTTATTTCCTTGAAGGCGAGTGGGTGAAGTAACTCATATAAATTGTACAGTATGTATGCTGTTTTGTATGGTAGCTACTTTTTTTTAATTAGGAGAGCAATTTGATGTGTTGTGTAGAACTAATTAATGGTATTGATAAAACGGTATCATAAAGGAACCTGGATGATACCTGGTACTAATAAATTTATTCAAATTGATCACATATTAATATCTAAGCGGTGGGCAACCTCCGTAACGGATGTTAGAACTTATGTAGGCGCAAATTGCGATTCGGACCATTTCTTGGTTATATAGAAGATAAAAAATATCAATGATATCAAAAGAGAAAGGCGCCAAACAAAGAAAATGGAACACATATATGTTTAAAAATCCTAAAAAGAAGAATGAGTACCAGCAGAAAATAAAAGTAATATTAAATGAAAGAGGAAAACAAAACAACATTGAAAAATAATGGAATGTCATCCAAACGACAATTACAAATATGGCAAAGGAAACATTCGGTGAAACCTAAAGCAGCAGAAACAAGGAATGGTTTGACCAAGATTGCCAACAAGTAATAAATAGCAAAAATATAGCTAGACAGAAATGTCTACAAATGGATTCCCGATTGAATAAAAGAGCATATGAAGAACTCAGAAAAGATGCAAAGAAAATATGTAGAAGGAAAAAGAGACAAATGTTGAATGCCTGTTTAACAGTAAAATATCGGGAAATAGTTAAACACCTGCCAAATTCACGGACATTGTAGCTAGTAATGTGACGTCAATCTATCAGCTACAAAAATATCAACAGGCTCTATCCTTAGTGTATTATATCGATGACACGAATTAATAAATAATGACAGGTTATAATAATTGCTTCTTTTACAGGGTGAACCAACTTCGCCGCAACCATCGAACGATCGCCTCTCTGTCACATTTGCAGATGAATCTGTAAGTGACAATACTCCAAGAATTAACTTTTTTAATCCACTGGTTATAACGATGGATATCATCAACGCACACGGTATGCATACAGGTAATCTATAAATAATATCGGTAAACCACTATTTTCTGCTTAAAGCTAGTATTTACCAGATCAATGAAAAAAGTATACAGTAATAAAGCCACTAACTTGTTCAGAATATTCGTTATAAAGAACTTTTGGTGGAGGCTCTATCAGACGCATTCGTGTTTCCTTAGCGGTAATATAAGCGATACTGAAGTGGTACAGTGAGAGTGTCGCCCATAGTGGTGGTACTACTACCCATTTTAATTTTTTCCATTTTTTATTGTATATTTGTACTCCTGATCCATATGTTTTGTGATTTGGCATTTTTCTTGTCACGTTAAAATTATGGTTTCTCTAGTAATATTGTTGTTCGTCTTTCTTAAGGTGTATTATCACTTTCTATGTGCTTCTTGCCATTGTTGTTGTTATTGATACTGTAAATATCTACGTTACTTATTCTGTTTGGTCAGATTAAAAAATTGAAACCCGCGTCGAAGACGAAATACCACTGAACCTCATATCGGATCGGAACCTGAAAATCATACGAACCAGATAAATTTTGCTGAGAGTGTCAATGTTGGGACTCCAAAAAGATGCAACCATTTTTAGCCCCTTTTACCCTCAACTCTCCCTAAAACCGCCCACGACGTTTTAAGACCATTAACCTCTGTGCTGAGGTATACATTATTTGTGAAATTATAAATTGGGGATTTGAGCTCATTTGAGCGCAGTCTATTGTAGAAAGTTACCTAACCAACAACTAGAGTGTAATTATCAGTAGCTGTCAATAAAACTATAATCTTTACTCCACGACTTCAACATTTTATTTACCATCGTCGATCGAAAAGAATCGGACAAGGAGCATTAGAAAACAATTATTCGATCTCCTGATATTTACATCGAATCTGTCCAGCTCCCATCAAAATGAAAATACCAAGTAAAATCAAAATCTCGGTATCATCTGTTTTGGCACGTTTGTACGCTCAGCTTCTTTATTGGTATGCTGCACAAGATTTTGCAGTATTTGCGGAATAAAGAATTTTTGTCTAAAACTATGTAGAATTCGAAAATAAAATAAAAAATATTAGGTTTTATTTAAAATAAAAAAGTTGACATCTACTTCCGGTATAACCGTGTCATTAAAAATCTACAGCCAATACTTTTAATCAAAATATGTTGCGCCACATCCTATATATATATATATATATATATATATATATATATATATATATATATATATATATATATAAATATATATATATATATATATATATAAATATATATATATATATATATATAAATATATATATATATATATATATATATATATATATATATATATATATATATATATATAAATATATATATATATACAGGGTGGTCCTTAAGTAATTGTACAAAAACAGAAACCGTAGATTCTGCATTTTAAAATATTACGATTTAAGTCAACTTGCTTTAATAAAATGTTGATATTAAGAAAGATACAGGGTGTTAAAGGGGAAATTTAAAATTTGATTTTTGGCTATAACTTTTACGTTTGTAAATATTTTTAGACAAAAATTTACAATTGGATGCTTTTAAGTAGGATAAATTATAATTTTATACATACTTTAATGTAACTGATAGAGGGCGCCACATATGTCACATGTGTGGCATAAATTTGCACGTAACTTTTTTGGTCTTTAAGTCAGCTCTATTTGTGTTAAAAAATATTAAATATACATTACAAAGAAAAGGTATACTTGTTAGTAACCTCAAAATTCAGTCGTTTTCGAGATAATCGCATTGTATAAGTCAGCTGCATAATAATATTTGTGCGGTAAAGCACTGAATATCTGTAGATAAGCATAATTTATAGTTTATTCTTATGAGAACTTTGGCTTTGAAGGCTTTGTTATGGCTGCTAAATGTCTTATTGGAGAAAAGGTTCTTCATCTTCTTCTTTAGGTGTAGTGTCCGTATTCAGACGTTGGCCGTCATTATGTTTACAATTTCCCTTTTCTATCGCTTCTTAAGTTTCTATACCGACGTTGTATAACTTTTTCTTTATTGTAAAATGCTAAAAACCCAAAATATGTGATTTATATACCTCCATATTCTAGAGAGAAGGCAGTGAGAACATACTTAAATACAACTTTTCTGAACGATGAATTTGTCGTGGTAGTCATATTCTTTGGCAATGTGGTGAGATTTTGATATAATTATTTTATTCATACAAAATCCCAAAAGAATACTTATTATTCATTCCACAGTAAACACACAGGCAATTTAGTTCAGCATAATATTAGTTCGTTAGTAAATCATAATAATCCATTTGTTCGAGATGTAATTATAGTTACTCGTAAGCTGTAATTTAATCATATAAATAAGTAATGCCATCGATAGGTTATTCCGTGTGGATATAAGTAACCAATGAACGAAATACATCACAGTTTAATACAATATTTAACCTCTGCGACAAATAAGGTGTAGTTCCACAATATACCATAAGATTTTGATATGTAGCCAAAATAATATATTCATCCATTATACATTATAGCCACCACGTAGCCCAGAATTTAATCCGCTTGATTTTGGTGTATGGGGCACATTAAATTAACGTGTTTATAAGAATCCCATAAACATTCGCAACCAACTATGGGAAGAAATAAATACTGCAGCAGTTTCTTTAGACCCAATGATGCTATTTAATATGAGACGATCTTTTATGGAATATTATGACAAATAAATTAAAGAAAATGGTGGACATATCGAACACTTACTTTGACAAAAATTTATGTTATTTAGTTTAACTATTTCTTAATTTGGTTTGTAAACAAAATGTTTTGATTATGACTTTAATTTAACATAAAACGTAAAATGTTTGATGTAAAATCCCATTATTCTGGTATTTTATCAAATCCTATTAATTATCATCCTGCTGATATATTTATTTTATTTAATATTTCGTTAACTATTAACTTTAGTTAAAGGTATTTTATACCAAAATTCAGAAGTATTACTGTTTTTGTCTATTTTTCCTTCGTTGCCTGGAGTAATTGCCTTAACTCAGAATTATGCAGCTGATGTTTAAAATGCGATTATCTAGAAAACTGTTGAGTTTTGAAGTTATTAACAAGTATACCTTTTTTTTGTTAAAATAATGTATCTTTAATATTTATTGTCACAAATACATAATAAAATAAAAATAAAAAATAAAAATAAAAAAAATAAAAACGTTTATTGCCATTCTAAGATATTTACATGTCAAAAACTTAAGATATTTTTGCCTTCTTTCTTCTTCGGCGTCCCGCTCGTGCACCGCCAGCGCTTGAAGATTTCTCCTTTCGGTTCCTGGGTTGTCCTGGGTGGTGTCCTCGTCTGCTTCTGTAGGTACTTAAATCGGCAAACGTACCTACTTCCCTGCACGCCTGGTTAGACCCTGATCAGGTGGTCGATCAGTCTGTGGGTGGATCTATGTATCCTCTGGATCCTGTTCTTCTCGAGGATATCCCTGGTCTTTCGTAGTCTTCGTGTGGCCTGGTTGAAGAACCACCTGGTTCTGTTCTCGGCCACTTCCCTTAGTGGCGTGTATCCTAACCTGTTCTTGATCGTCGCGTTTGTAACTCTATCCTCCCATGCTGCTCCGTCGATGATTCGGTAGCATGAGTTCTCAGTTGCTTCCAACTTTTTCCAGTGTGATTCCGCAATGGAGCTCCACACTGGTATAGCATACAGAATCACCGACCTAACATATGCTTGGTAGAGTTGAATTTTCTTCGCCTTCGAGAGTGGACTGGACCTAAAAATGAAAGGAAGTATTAGTTTTTTAGCTGCATTAGCTTTTACCTTAGTTTTTTGTGTATGCATCCGGAAGTTGAGTTTTCTGTCGAGGTGGACTCCTAGGTATTTGATTGTCTCTGTTTCCTGAATTCTGTTGTCTCCTACTGTGATCTGGTTCCGTAGTGGTCGTCTGTCCTGGCCGAAAATGATGAACTGCGTTTTTTCGGCGTTAATCTTGATTTTCCATTTTTCGGTGTAGTCCGTGATTTTTTCCAGGTGGTTCTCCATGTCATCTATGATTCTTCCTTCGTCTTTTCCGGATGCATACACTGCTGTGTCGTCTGCATACAGGGCTGTAGAAGTCCTTGGATCTGTAGGGAGGTCTGAAACAAAAATGTTATATAAAATGGGTGATAAGATGCTGCCCTGAGGCATTCCTTCCTGGATTTCTTGAATCGTCGACATCTTTTGGTCAGCTGAAACTTGGAATGTTCTATTAGATAGATACATGTCGCAGATGTTGATGAGGTAGTGTGGAAGTCTAGCCTTGTCCATCTTGTAGATTAGTGCCTTCTTCCAAACCGTGTCGTATGCTTTCTCTATGTCCAGTATGGCTAATCCTGTCTTCTGTTTCCTGTTGAATTTTATCTTCGTGTCGCTGATGATCCTTGCTAATTGGAGTTCGCAGTTTCTTCCTTTTCTGAAACCAAACTGGTCTTCTTGGATGACTCCTCTTCTTTCTGTATGCTTCACCAGTCTCTTGTAGATGATTTTTTCTAAGATTTTTCCCATCGTTTCCAGGAGTGATATGGGCCTGTAGCTTTCCGGTCTTCTTCCATCTTTCCTTGGTTTCAGAAGAGGTATAATCTTGGCGTGTTTCCAGTTGTTTGGAAAATGTCCTTTTTCCAGGCAGTATTTGAAGATATAGTACAGCTGTACTATGATCTTCTTCGGAAGTTCCTTGAGGGTGATGTTGTGGATTCCTTCTTGTCCTGGTGCTCTGCTTCCTTTCAGTTTCCTGATAATTTTTGCAACTTCACTTGGGCTGGTATGGTCTTCCTCGTCTATTTGGAACTCGTTCCTTCTTCTGATCCTGTTGGATTCTTGTTCGACTTTCCTCTTTGTTCTTGCATCCGACATATCCTGGTTTTGTCTGTGTGTGGCTGCCATCTTCCTTGATATTGCATCTACTTTTCCTTGGGTGTCGTAGTGTGTTCCCTCGTTGTCCATGATTTGTGGCATCTTTTGTTTTCCTCTTCTTCTTGCCTTCAGCATTTTCCAAACGTTTCCATGGTTTTCTTCAGCTCTTCTGATGTTGTTGTGCCACTGGTTTTCAGTAAGACTTCTCAGTCTTACTCTTATTTCTTCGGATAGGATGTCTCCGTAGTCCTTGAATTCCTGTCTTCTGGTTCTTTGGAATGCTCGTCTGGCCTTGTTTTTATCCTTGATGATGTCCTGCAGTTCTGTTGGGATGATCAGTCCTCTGTTGTTCGTCATTGATTTTGGGATGTTGGCTTCCATTGCTCGTTGGATTCTTCTTGTGATTTCTTCGATCTTTTCCTCTACTTCTTCTGTTGATTGGAATTCTCTCTTCATTTCCATTTGGTTTAGCTGTCTTCTGTAGTTAGGCCAGTTAGCATCTTTCCATCTCCATCTTTCTACTGGTTCTATCCTTGGCAAGTCGACTCTCGATGTCATCCTTCCTATTACTGGCTTGTGGTCCGAACTGCATTCGAAGTAGGTTCTGACGTCTTCCATTATTACATCCTTGGTGATGAAAAGGTCCAGTGTTGAGTTGTTGTTTATTGTCACAAATACAGGTAACTTAAAGAGCAAAAAAGTTAAGTGCAAATTTATGCCACATATGTAGCATATGTGGCGCCCTCTATTAGCTACATCAAAATGTACATCAGATTAAAATTTCTCATATTTAAAAGTACCCAGTTGTAAATTTTTATACATAAATGTTTACAAACATGAAAGTTATAGCAAACAATAAAATTTTAAATTTGCACTTTAACACCCTGTATCTTTCTTAATATTAACATTTTATTAAAGCGATTTGGCTTAAATCGTTATATTTTAAAGTGTAGAATCTACTGTTTCTTTTTGTACAATTACTTAAGGACCACCCTGTATATATATATATATATATATATATATATATATATATATATATATATATATATAAATATATATATATATATATATATATATATATATATATATATATATATGCATATATATATTATATAAATATTAATCATTTTGGTAAAATGGTAAATGAGTAAAATTAAATTTCAAAATTATAGTTATCTAAAAATTTGTTTGGAAAAGTTTAATTCCGAAACTCGAAATGTTGTTCTCATTAACATGATAGGACGGTTTGATATCGACGTGACCAAAAACCAAATCCAATGTAATTAATACAGGATTACAATAACTCGTATAAATAAGGGCAAAGGTAGGGCCAGCAAGATAAATGACATTATAGCAGTGTGCGGAAACGTATCATCTGCATACGTTATGTACATTTTTGAATAAATTAATAAACTTAAATTTAATTTTATGTTACATGTTATTTGTAAAATAAATTGCAATTTCATTACAGTATATTCCTCGCATAGTTGATTTAATAATAGCCAAGACAAATATTTTTTATTTTTTTAACTACTTTATAATTAATTAAATTTTAAATAATATTATCCTTTTTTAGTTTAGTTTATACCCATTTTTACTCATAGTGCTTTGCTGTTCAATTACGAATGGCCAGGAACTTTCATGTACAATTATCTTTTTTTTCTAACGTTTGATTCCTTCCATGTCTTCTTTGTTGGTATTACTTTAGAACTTTTTATGAATTTGACAATCTTAAATTGTTCATTCCTCAATTTACAGTTATCAATCTAATTTAGGCATGAGACGGTCCTCGTAATCTCTCAGGCTAGTGTTGAGTCCACTGATGGACATATGTCTTCATTAGACTGCTTTACTGTGCTATGTCTTGAGCTGCTCTTATCCAGTGTCCTTTACTCTGTTTATATCGTCGCTTTAAGAACGTAGACGCAAAATTTCGGGCCAATGCTTTTTAAATGCAATCATTTTTTTCGAATCCTGAGAAAACTAACAAATATTTTTGAAAAATTTAAACACAGAATGAAAGATTACATTATTACTGAGGGCCGAAAGTCGCTTAGAATAAACAAAAAGTTTTTTTGAATGAGATATTTGAAATTAAAAATCACACTAAATTTTCTCTTTTTTTTCACCCCTGTAACTTATTAAAATAAACATTATAGAAGTTTTTAGGGACTTTTGACCCTCAGTAATAATGAATTCTTTCATTCTGCGTCTAAATTTTTCAAAAATACTTATTAGTTTTTTTAGGATTCGAAAAAAATAAATGCATTTAAAAATTTGGCCCGATATTTTGCGCCTACGCTCTTAATGTGTTGGCAGCTCTGGCTGCTCACGTTGCTTCTTGTCGTCTTTGAATCTCACAACATATCCTGCGCACTTCCATTTTAGTGTTGAAATTCGTTGTATTATATCTTGTACTACAACTAAAATATTAAATATAATATATTTCTTGCTCTGTAGTCTATTGCCGGGCATGGGGTACTCAAGATTCTAGAATTAATTTTTTTAGATGGGGAAAATTCGGATGACGATGATTATTCAGCCAGTGCTAATGCAATCATCCAAAGAACAGCATCTACGCGAAAATCTAAACGAAAACCCAGAAGATCCAGTTCACCTTTTACACCAGATATCCTACCTAGCGCAGAGGGTGCTGCAAGGAGAGCTTCAGTGTTTACCAATTCATCGGGAGAGTAAGTTTGCTTAAAATGTATTTAAAATTTATTCTGAAACTATTTACTTAAGGTTCCATTCTCTATTGACGAAAATTATGATATATTTAGACATCATATTATTTTTATTCAAATGTAACAGTATTCGCTCCGTGCGTGACTGACGCGACACCTACCGCCTTCATCTGACAGTTTTGGACCTACCAATTTTCAGGTTAAACATGACATTAATGACATAATATATGTTTGACATTGTTAAATTCAGACGAAATTGACAATTATTAATAATTAACTTTTTAATTATATTTTTTTAGTTTATGTACAAAATAAATGTAGTATTAAAAACTGAGTTTCTCAAAATTCATCATAATATATATTTTTAAGCCCAAACGGAAAAGAAAAGTTAAAAATCTAGTACTGGCAAATCAAGTTTTTCACGTGAAAGAGCATATAATTAAAAACAGTAATAGTAAAAGTTATGATATAAAAGCTAAAGTCATCAGGCACTCTGCAGTTAGCTTGAAGCCTTATAAAATATCATTTAAGGTAAATTATTTAAATATTTCAATTGCATAAAAATGAGGTTACGTGATATTTCCTTTTTCATATTAATAGCACGAATCCATCTTTTTCTTTTCTCTAATTTATATGTAATCTTTGGGAACCTATAAGAACTACACTTACTATTTTTGCTATTATTAGCACAACTAAATACGCAACATTTATTTGCAGACATTTTTGATAAAATTTATGCGTAAAAAGATAGTGTCCAATTTTGTCATATTTCGCCGCTACGCACGCTGGCATCGTTTCAAGGTATCCCTACCATGGTCACGCACTGAGCGAATAAGAAACAAAAACAATGGAAAAAAATCGCGATAATAAATGACTTTTTGGACCACAGAATTCATTTCTTCCTTGAATACTAAATTGTTTAGTCCAGGGGTGAGAAATTTGATAACTAAAAGCGGGTCGAACAAAGCTAAATTTTGCTTAGAATATCAATTTTAGGGCCCAAAAAGGATGTAAAAAAGTTTACTACTCCTACCCCGCGGCTTCCCTTTAATCACCCCTCGTAAGGGAAAACGAAAAACATAAATCTGTACTGCATAGAAAACAATATTTCAAATAAGAAATGCAGCTGAGATCATTTTTAAGAAAAATTTTAATTATCACTCTTTCTGTAGAATGAACCGTTCTGTCAGAAACCACGGTTAAGGCGACTGGAGATTTTGAATGTCAGTTACGTGCGTGAAATCAATTTTAAATAAAATTTGTATCAACTTGACGGTAAAAATTCGACATTTTTTGATCAGATTGTCGTATCGACAACCGTGAAAATGCGTTCTAGAGGTGAAGAGTGCAGCTTTCGTATAATTTCGTTTGAATTTCATTTATTTGTTGCCGGAGACAGAGGAATCTACATTACCTACTAACCGCTAGATGATGGTAGCGTTTTGAATCCTAATTACTGGTTGCCTTAGCATGCGTTCATAACGAGGCGCCGACCCTCGCTCGGGCCATGGGATGGTATCATTTAATCGATTTTCGGTAAAATAAATGCATTACTTTAAATGGGAGCGTTCGCCGTCAGTGCTACGCTCTAAGCAAGGAGACGGTGCGATGGTCTCCGTTATGAACGCACCCTTTACGTACTCAACGGTGACACGTGTAAGGTAAATTTTAAACTATAAATTATATATATATAATAACGGATTTATTACGGCTGTCGCCGCTTCTCCGCCCCCAATTTCCATCTTTTTCTGTCATATGCAGTTGCCTCTTCTAAGTCTCTTAACTATAAATTATTGAAATTATAAAATATTGAAGCGCAAATATATTCCTGTTTACAGAATTTCATAAACACATACATTCTATATATATATATATATATATATATATATATATATATATATATATATATATATATATATATATATATATATATATACAAACAACACAGTTTATTATGGCTGCAGTCAGTAGGTTTGGCCGGGATGTTATAGAAACACTCTTTTGACTTTTGGTCGAGCTTTCGGAATTCTTTATTCCTTCTTCAAGACACTGTAATTAGAAGAAAGTGTAATATATTCAGATAACATATTTCAAATTGTCATTATGATATGTTGTAAATATTTACACTTTCTTCTAATTACAGTGTCTTGAAGAAGGAATAAAAGAATTCCGAAAGCTCGACCAAAAGTCAAAAGAGTGTTTCTATAACATCCCGGCCAAACCTACTGACTGCAGCCCTAATAAAATGTGTTGTTTGATCCTATCGACAGTCAATAATATCCAGTATTTCTTATATATAATATATATATATATATATATATATATATATATATATATATATATATATATAGACATTCGTTAGCACCATCAACTTTTAATTTAGATTTTCTAGTATTAAAGGTGGTGGCCAATGCAGTACTAGCTATACAGCTAGTACTAACACGTAAGTAAATATTAAAACCAGAAACTATATTATGCATATCAATATTCTTTTTTTTTGGTTTTCAGAGGAACACGGCTTATACTGTAAGTCGCTATACTACTTATATATTCATTTTTAGATGAAAACCTAATACGATCTTTACACCAACAATAAATTCATGAAGTCGCTTCAATTTCAAATTTGATGTATGTAAAGCACAATTTGACATCCAATTTTTCCGTGAATAGCTGAAGAAATTGACGAAATAGAACATGTTCTATTTTTCACATTTATTGGACGTGAATTCAGTGTCACCAACCTATGTAGATTTGGCACGAAGTAGGTATAATAATTATTATTTTGTTTTTGACTATTGAACCAAATTGAACTTTGCATTTTTAAGTCGTGTGTCAAGTAATAGTTATGGAAAAGAGGTAAGTTTATTATTCTATAATAAAAGACAGAAAATAATATTATGTATTTTTTTTAGGAAAAACATACAATTTCGAGACATAAAACTCTAGTTTTATTAAAAAATTGTTTACTTCTCCCTTTCTTACATCTTTTTTTTTTCAAATATTATTTATTAATGCTTTGAGAATATATTATAGTACCTATAAATATTTGTTAATAAAAGATTATATAATTCTACTTTTCTTCACTCCTATTTTTTTACTTGGTCTAGTCATTAGGTAAATGTTTTTATCATCTTGAAAGTTTAAAAATTGATTAAACAACGTTTTCAAGAGATATGGGTGCTATTGATTTCTAAAACAGGAAAGGATGGTTTTCTTTAAAATGCCAAGTATTATAAGATTGCAAATTGAAAAGTATGGAGATAGTAGCTAGGTTTTCATATTCCGCTCATGATTCTCAAAAACAGCAACTTGCAAAAAAGAATTACAAATCATTAAGTATCCAAATAATATCAAGGATGTATCGTGGAATTCTCAAAATTTACAATAATGCTCTAAATACATCAAAGATTGATTTTAAATTCTGATACTCGCTGGATATAATATTTTCTTTTTGAACCAGGTATGGATAATTCTATATTATTGATAAGATTTTAAATTCACATTCAGAAGTCCACTAAAACAATTCACTAAGACATCCTGAAATTTTGTATAATGAATTCCAGATATGTAACAGAATGTACCTATATGGAAGAAAAAAGTTTCCCATTTTAGTCAATGGAAGTGGCTGTACAGTTGAAATGATTTAATTGAAAAATCAAAGTGGAGACAATTTTGAAGATGAATTGCTAAATGGAGACATTATTGACTTAAGTTGAAGATGTTGAGAGCCCTATAAAATATTTTTGTTATGGGAGAACCTCAGAAGGATCATTAATATACATATAATTTTTTTTTTTATTTTTTATTAAATTTTTCTTTGCATATTCCTAATTTTTAAACCTAATAAATCTATTTCTTTTCAATTCATGTCTTCTGCCGGTTCCATTTCTCTGACATGTTTCTGTTGTGCTCTCCTCTCCTCTTTTTCTACATGAAGCCTTTGGCCTGCTACTAATTTTGTTCTTTCCTATTAATTCTTCTTATACTTTATTATTCATAGTTTCCTTCCTAAGTTGACTATCTTTCTTTAAAAATGCAGGATTCTATATCCGAATAAAATCTGTAAATAAGATTTTTTATTTAGGAAAAAAATAGTTGTTTGTGTATAACAAATATTAAAACTAGCTTTTATTCTGTTATTATGATTCTTCATTTACCCATTTAAATTATATTATATTTAAAAATTATTGTATTTTTATATATCTAGTTTAGTCCCTACCCTTCAGTACTTCAAGACCGACTACTCAATAAAGCAAATTGTAATATGTTAGACAAATCATTAAAATTATAAAGAATCAGCTCATAAACTAGTGGTAAAGTATTACTGGTTATTTCCATTTTTTATTTGTTTTTAAGTATTCATTTCTTTACAAATTTTATTTTTGATTAGAATTGTACGCATCTCATATTCTAACAATGAACATACCTATAATTATATATATTAATACATATTATTATGAAAAAGACAGAAAAGATTTGATATCACGTTCAAAGCGTCTATGTATCTGTTGATACATATTTCGACTTAATAAGTCTCATCAGAACAGTTATTCATAGCCGTTCTTAACGTGAAAATAATCTTCTCTGTCTTATTAGGAAGCAACAATAAAATGGCTTCATTATGGACGCAATAGCGACATCTGATAGTAAAATCGGTAAGATAGTTTCGAAACAAATTCAGATTTCTGCTTTAATCTGGAGCCTTCTAAAAATTGCAAGGCATAGCCAGACGTTGATAAAGATGTTAATAGAGACACAGGGAATCTAAAATTTGCATTCCACGACATGTCTCGTCAAGTAAGCAGAAATCGGAAGGAGATCGGAGAGAGACGACCCCTGACATACCATTAGACCAAGCAGACAACAGAGAAAAGACTCACCAACAATAGCCGAGATTAGAGCAGCAGTAGAAAAATTAAAGAACAATAAAGCACCGGGATCGGATCAAATAGCATCGGAGTTACTAAAGGAAGGAGGAGACGCACTACAAAAAACAATACATGAATTGATAACAAAGATATGGTCGAATAAACAGCTACCAACGGAGTGGAATAGCGGTATTATTGTACCATTACATAAAAAAGGAAATCAGTTAGAATGTGGAAACTACCGTGGAATCACGCTGCTGAATGCAGCATACAAAATAATGTCCAATGTCATTTATGAAAGACTTAGACCACACGCTGAAAAAATAGTTGGCAAATACCAAAGTGGCTTCTGTAGACAGAAGTCAACAATAGACCAGATATTTGTTCTGCGACAGATCCTCGAAAAAACAAGTGAATATAACATCGACACACCTCATCTCTTCATAGACTTTGAAAGCGCATATGACAATATAAACCGAGAATTCTTAATAAAAGCAATGAAAGAATTTAATATACCAACACAAACTAATAGAACTGATAAAAGAATCTCTAAAAGTAGAAAGTAGAATCCGGATACAAAATGAATTAACGGAAACAATAGATGTGAAAAAGGGACTACGCCAGGGAGACTCTCTATCATGCATCTTGTTAAACATCGTACTCGAGAAAATACTGAGGGACACAACAGTCAATACACGAGGAACAATCATTAATAAAAGCGTGCAAATACTAGTACTTGCAGATGATGTTGACATAATCGCAAGATCAGAAGAGAAATGATAGAGCATACAACCAAATAGAACGAGCTGCACAAAATAGTGGTCTTAAAATCAATCAGACCAAAACAAAATATATGCAGGTAAGTAAAAACGCGGAAATAAGGCAGCCAAAAAATATAACAATAGGAGAGTACAACATAGAGGGGGTAAAAAACTTTATATACTTGGGATCCCTAGTCACGTCTGATAATAACGTTACGGAGGAAGTGAAGAGCCGAATATTTATTGCAAATAAATGTTACCATGGCTTAATTAGACACCTAAGATCAGATAACGTCGCAAGAAAGACAAAATGCCAAATATATAAAACCCTAATAAGACCGGTACTCACATATGGCTCAGAAACCTGGACACTCACTAAAACAGAGAAAACGTTGTTAGCCACCTTCGAAAGAAAAATCTTGCGACACATATATAAGGGCACAAAAGAAAACGGAATATGGCGAAGACGATACAACTCTGAACTATACAAAAAATACCAGGATCCGGATATTATAACATTCATTAAAATAGGACGGCTGCATTGGATAGGACATGTAGAAAGAATGGAAGAAGGCGAAATACCAAACAAAATATTCAAACAGATGCCAGTAGGAAAAAGAACAAGAGGAAGACCGAAACTGAGATACTTAGAACAAATAGAAAATGATATAACAACCTTAAAAATAAAAAACTGGAGAAAAAAAGCACGAAACAGATCAGAATGGAGAAGAATCCTGGAACAGGCCAAGACCCAAAAATGGTTGTCGAGCCAGTGATGATGATGAATTTGATTTTGTGCAATCGCAAATACTGACTTCCTAACCAAAAAAATGGCGCAAGGTCACCGAATTTGTCTGACAGCTACCAATGTAAATTTATCGGAGTGCACCTTCGGGTGGTTTTACTACACGCTGGTATCAGCTCAAGAGTAAAATGACACTATTCAATAATTTCTAGACCACTTTACAATTTAATCATCATGACTCGGTTATTCACCACATGGCCTAATGTACATCAAGAAATTTAAAAGTTTGCTACATAAAGAAAGTTGCGAAAAAATGCATATACGTATTAAATGTCCCTATCCTGCCTCTTTATAAAGTATTCTACTAGACTCATTTATTGTTCGATAGAGTCTTACTGAACCATCTTTAACAGACACGAAATAGGGCCTTACATAGCTTACGTAGTAAAGAGACGAATCATTCGAGGTCTCTATCTGATGACATGCTTATGTAATCTTATGACGCTATTTGTTAAATGTACTTTCGGTACACAAAAACACTCTCCAAACATAACAGAATTACGGAATATAAAAGCTAGAGAAAATACAGTTTACTTATCGAATATAAAATACTTAAATAAACACTTTTCTCAATGTAATAATAACAATATCTTTCCTTGTGTGAATCATAGAATTTGCGTGACACAGTTTATCTAAGAATTTATAACTTATTGCAAGTGCATCCTGCACAAAAAGCAATTATTTCGGATATTCCGTTACGAGAACAAACACATGTATTACAGACCTTAAATTCAAAATAACCATATGCGAATTTCCCATGATATATTGCAAAGATTGCGTAATACACGCCGATCAAAAAATAGCACGATAGATAATAGCTTTTTATTGTTAATTATGTCTTGTGTTTGACTTGGGTAATAACTTATTTTGACTTCTTCTTCTTCTAATGGCGCTACAACCCTTTGTGAGTCTTGGCCTGCTTAACAATGTTCTTCCATTCTGCTCTGTTCCTTCGCCAGTGCCTGATGTTCATGGTTTTAAGATCCCTCTCTACGTCGTCTATCCATCTTTTACGGGGCCTTCCTCTTGTTCTGTTTCCTTGGGGCTTCCATCTCTGGACTACTTTTACAGCTCGATTATCTGGCATTCTTTCTAGGTGACCAAGCCAGTTTAGTCTTTGTGACTTTACAAATCTGACATTCATTTCTCTGTTCATTTTAATTCTCCACGAACCATCGCTGCATTGGGTTGGTCCAAATATCTTCTTTAGTATTTTGCGCTCAAATATTCTCAGTTGATTTTCATCAGTGGTTGAGAGGGTCCACGTTTTATATCCATATGTGACCACTGGTCTAATTACTGTTTTTTAGATTCTAAGCTTAGACTCACGATTGAGTAACTTACTTTTCATTAAGTCTTTGTATGCATAAAAGCACTTATTACCGCTAAGAATCCGTGCTTGTATTTCTTGACTGATGTTGTTGTTGTCATTTATTATTGAGCCTAGCTAGCGAAAAGTGGAGGCATATTTGTAGGTATGGTTGTCTACCTTCAGATTCTCATGTTGATTCGATTTTGTGCACTCCTTTTGTGTATTTTCGCTTAATACCCTTTTGTTGCGGCTTAATATGGCAACATCATCCGCATATGCACATATTTGCATTGATCTTGTATTAATACAGCCGTTTATATCCAGTTTTCTAACAACAGCTTCTAAAGTTAGATTAAAAAGTGTTATTGATAAGGCATCACCTTGTCTAACTCCATTCATATAAGTTTAACCAACTTATTGGGTATCCCTAACATAGATAGTTACTTTAACATCTTTTGTCGATCTACTTCATCAAACGCCTGTTTGAAATCTATATACAAGTTGTAAATAGGTATGTGATATTCAACACATTTTTCATGTATACCTCTTAGTATATGTACTTGGTCTATAGTTGACCTCCTTGGTCTGAAGCCACATTGGTATTCACCAATCATCTCCTCCGAAAACGATTCCAGGCGGCTGTATATAATTCCTGATAATATCTTGTAGGCGACATTTAAAACTATTATGCCCTTATAATTTTTGCAGAGTCGTTTGTCTCCCCCTTTGTACATAGGAAGTATGATTCCTACTTTCCAATCTTCTGGGATGACTTCTAGGGTCCATATGTGGTCGATTAGTTTATGGATACACCTCCATTGCGCTTGTCCACCATTTTTTGTCAGTTCTGCAGTTATTCCATCTGTGCCAGGTGCTTTGTTATTTTTTAGATGTTTTATGACGTTTATCGTTTCTTCCAATGTTGGTTGCTCAACTAGTTGTTCTGCTGTATGGTGAATTATTTCTTCATCTTCGTTTTATTCTTTTTCTGGGTTTAAAAGCTCTTGAAAATGCTCTTTCCACCTTTTCATTATTTCCTCTTTCTCGCTGATAATTGCCCCATTTTTGTCCTTGCAAACTGTTGATCTTGTCATGTATCCTTGGGTGTATTGCTTGATTTCCTTGTAAAATTTTCTAGTCTCGCTTCTGTTATTATAATCTGTAATTTGTTGTATTTTTCAATTCAACATTTCTCTCTTCTTCTTCTTCTACATATTTTCTTTGCATCTTTTCTGAGTTTTTCATATGCCATTCTATTCAATCGGGAATTCCTTTTTAGACATTTCTGTCTAGCTGTATTTTTGCTATTTATTACTTGTTGGCAATCTTGGTCAAACTATTCCTCGTTTCTTTTGCTTGAAGTTTCACCTAATGTTTCCTTTGCCATATTTGTAATTGTCGTTTGGATGACATTCCATTCTTCTTCAATGTTGTTTTATTCTCCTCTTTCATTTAATATTACTTTTATTTTCTGCTGGGACTCATTCTTCTTTTTAGGATTTTTAAACATATATGTGTTCCATTTTCTTTTTTTTTTGGCACCTTTCTCTTTTCTTTCCATTGATATTCTTTGTTTTATCTTCGATATAACCAAGAAATGGTCCGAATCACAATTTGCGCCTCTATAAGTTCTAACGTCTGTTACGGAGGTTGCCCACCGCTTAGATATTAATATTATGATCAATCTGATGAAATTTATTAGTACCAGGTATCATCCAGGTTCCTTTATGGATATTTTTATGAGAGAAACACGTACTAACAACTCTTAGTTTGTTTGCCATTGCCAACTGTGTCACTCTTATACCGTTGTTGCTGGTAATATCATGTAAACTATGCTTACCAAAGTATTCTGCATATATTGGCTCTTTTCACTTATTTTGATTATTTGTAAATAATTCATCATCTATTTGTTTGTATTGATTTAGTGGAAACTATTATTTTTGATGTTTTATTCTTAATAATCATGTTGGAGTTCAGATATTATTTTTTTAAATTGTGTTCGAACGCAAGGAAAATGGTTGTTTTCTGGTACTTTTTTTTTGAAAAACAATAACACAGTCGGCATTAACGTCATTTATGGTGCAGGGTGTTTTTAAACATAAAATGGTTTTGTACTACCATCTCTTGACGCATAATAATTCACACAGTAGCTGGCCTACTAAACAGGCGCTTTCTGGATTCTCATAAGACTGCATTAGGGAATAGATATTAATTAAACTTTGAAAAAATTAAAGGCAAATATCGAACACAATTTTAATAATCAAATCTTGCCCAAGTACTTTCGCTTTCTACAGCATCATCAGGAGCATTTCGTCAAATTTGGGCTATCCAGCAAGCTCAGAATGTAATAAACATGAATTTAAACATAAATTGTACATAACACTACACTAAAGCAAGGACAAACAGTTTATAATTATTTAAAAATTATTCTACGCTACATTCTTGTCGGCAACAGGAGAGAGATTCTCTCTCCTGTTGCCTCGATATTTGCCTTTAATTTTTTCAAAGTTCATTTATTCGAGCATTCAACCTTATATCAAGATATTAATTACATAAAACCTTGTAGCGTTGATTGAATAACCCATGGGTTATTCAATCAACGATTGTAGTTTTATCTGTACATTTTTTTGATAATCTCTGGCTAATTATATAAAGGCATAAAAGATGCCTGCTGCTATATTTTCTTATAAAGCTAACAATGGGTAAGTTACTCTATAAAAATTATTTTCAAGTGTCTTAAACACCTATATTTTTTCCAGTACAAGCCATCATACAACGCATGAGGGCCTACTTAACACCACAGCAAAGGGTAAGTTTTTGTAAAATTTTCATTTTTTTAATGTTTTATCATCTATTACTGCTTGAAACGTATACTGCTACACACAGGTCTGCTATTCTTCTGCGTCGCTGAATCTACTCGCTGTTCGACATAGGTCTACTGTTTTATTTTTTTATATGGTTATATTGGTAACGTGTCTACTACTTGAAACATATACTGCTACACATAGGTCTGCTATTCTTCTGCGTCGCTGTGTTTTAGTAATATACTCGCTGTTCGACATAGGTCTACTGTTTTATTTTTTATATTGGTAACGTGTCTACTACTTGAAACGCATACTGCTACACACAGATCTGCTATTCATCTGCGTCGCTGTGTTTTAGTAATATACTCGCTGTTCGACATAGGTCTACTGTTTTATTTTTTATATGGTTATATTGTTAGCGTGTCTACTACTTGAAACGTATACTGCTACGGATATATTGTGTTTTAGTAATATGCTCACTACAAAATTTTGATATATGTATTTTAATCTTTCTTATTCTGTTTTAATTTTTTTGTTTTAGAGCCTCCCGCTGATAGATCAGTTACTGAGGGTTTTTACCTCCGAATTCTTTATAACTGAATCGATTTATTTGAAATTTTGTGTGTTGGTAAATCATTACTCAAGGAACAAAAGTTATATAGTGCCGATGTGCGCTTCCACCCTGGGGGTGTTTGCCACCCCTTTTCGAGGGTGGAAATTTTTTCACTCAAAATAACCACGCTATTCGATAGAAAGACAAATTTCAAACAAAAAATGTACTAAACATTTTTTTCATTAGATTAATACTTTTTGAGTTATTCGCTGTTGAAAAGTGTCATTTTTCGTTAAAAAAAACATGTTTTTCAAAGGTTTTTAAGAATAGCTCTGAAACTAAGAGTTTTATCAAAAAAAGTGTGACGACTAAAATTAAAGCTCCTAAAAAAACAAAAAGATTGGCTTTTTAATGAATATTTTTGGAGTTATGGCTGTTCAAAGAAGGTTTGTTTTTGTTTTTGTCTTTCAATACGAGTATTTAACGTTAAATAACGGAAAACGGGTACATTGTTCGACAAAAACTCATATACTATTTTTAAAAGAGCTTGAAAAGACCTTTAAAATAAGTGGTAGTAAAAGTCCTTTACACTAACTGTACGTGAGATACGATCAAAAAAACGATGGGTTTCTCAAATTTTTGTAAAAAAAAAACGCAATAAAACTAACGTCATGTTCATTAGGATTGAAATAAATTGTTTTCCCTATAGAATTCATTTTATTTTAGTGTTTTTTGTATGATCCAAAAGTTTAGCCACTTTAGAATACCCAGTTTTTGAAAAAAGTATGATTACATTTTTTTTGTAAATATTAAAAAAAATATTTTTTTTATAATAACTTTAAAATAATATAAAATAAAATAAAAACTATAAAAGATACGTAAAAGATGACACAATACAAAAAAATAGGTTTTTTTTCGACAAAAATTTTCGTTTTTTAATTTTTTTTGTAGCTTAAAAAATAACGGAGATATAGTTGGTTGAAATTGTTCTGAAGCTATTTTCTTGTGGCATTTTAAATTAATTACTATTTAAATGGGAATAAGCCACAATTAAAGGTTAAAATACGTTAATTGACTTTTTTTTTAATTAAACAAAATTTGTTTAATTTACTAATGTTTGTATTTTGAGAACGATTTCCGAAGTGGAAATTGGAACGTCAATAAACGTATTTTAACCTTTAATTGTGGCTTATTCCCATTTAAATAGTAAATAGTTGGTTGAAGTTTGCTTTATAGCGCATGAACCACTGGTCTCCGACCCTTTGACCCCTCACCCTTTAAACATGAAGGACTTTAGAATGTTTTAACATTCCTATACTTATAGCCCGTTAAATTACCTGTAAAATCATTTTTTTATGCATTTTGTAGCATCAAAATTAACCGAGTTATTGTAAAAAAACCAATAGTACTTTTTAGAATAAATTTTGGAGCATGGAAAAATTTTATAATTTGGAGCATTGGAGCATTTCGATGGAACTAATAGACATTTAATATATACATTGCATTCTTTGGAACCAATTAAAATGCAAAGTTTACCAGCTCAAGAAGAACTGCTGAAGATTTTTTGCAATATTGTACAAAAGGTTGCGGATCAGCCTGTGGCTCTCTCAGGCTGGGATTATTTTGCAACGCAACATGCGGAACATGCTGTGGTGACAATTGACAAAATTGTCCTCCAGTAAACGAAGACCAATTAGACGGTGAAAATTATGATTCCGATGATGAATAGATATTCATTTATTTTATACCTCGTTTTATATAAATATTATTTATTTTTAGTTTTTTGGAAAATAAAAAAATTGTAATATATTATAAACTAAATTTTTTCTATTTATGTCCATGTCTAAGTTAAGGATTTAAAGATTTTATTTTCATCAAAAGGGGTGCTTGTAAGGGTTGAAAAAAGTAGGCTCGTTTTATAAGTAAAAAATTAATTTTTATCTACAAACAATGCACTCTAAAAATGTTTCAAATCGTTAAAAATATTTTTTAATTCATTTTTGACAAAGGGGGTGGTTGTGAGGTTTGAAATATTGAAATTATAATAAAAAGTTATTTTATATGCAAAAAATTAATTTTCGTTAAATAAAATGCACTCAAGAAATATTTCAAACCGATAAAAATATTTTTAATTTATTTTTAATTCACTTTTGTTATAAGGGTGGTTGTAAGGGTTGAAAATTTCCAATAAATAAAATATTATTGTATAGCTAGGGTATTAATTTTTATTTGTATTTAAATACATAATTGAAATGTCTCAAGCTGCTACGACTTTTTTTTCATATTATTTTTATAAAAAGTATTAGCTTTTAAGGGTTTTTAAAGGGTTTTAAGGGTTGAAAATTGTGAATAATTAATTTTTATATTAGAGAACACATTACAATATTTACCTTATGCGAATAAACAAGATTTAAGTGCATAACATAATTCAATCCGTGTTTTCCCCAGTTTCTTCAATAAGGGGTAGTTTTCACCCCTTAAAAACAAAAAGCGCATCTAGAGCGTATATAACTTTTGAAGTGGATGGTAAGATAAGCTTAATTTGAAATTTTCAAAGAAATCGATGCAGTTATCAAAAATTCAGAGGTATTATCATATTTTAAGCCTCAGTAACTGAACTATGATCGTGCTGCAAGGGTTTGTGGCTAACGTAACGAGCTACCCGGATAACATAGTGTCCCTGGGTACAAGGAGCTGCGGTGTCTACCAGATATTTATAGGGGTGAGGCAGACGTGCGTCATGGTCTGGGTTCTGAAAGGCACTTTTGTTTATATATTTTTTAATACGTTTACATTTTAATATGTTTTTTTTTAGAGAACAATAAAGATTTATAAAAGAAGTTTTGTTTGTCTTTTAACGTTTTTCCTTTTTAATTAACTTCTTTGTCAACCATACTATCCTCTGCATCGGAAATTTACAAAAATTATTAAAATATTTCAGTTTTCAGATTTCATACAATCTACAGGGTGTCCCATAATTAATTGGACATTAGCTAATGGGTGATAGCTGACATCAAAATAAAGCGTTTGGGCTCAAATTGCTTAGGAAAAATGTCGCTAGTTTTCGTTCTACAGGGAGATTCATTAATATTTTTTTATATTATTTTTATGGATATATTGAAAACTATTCAACCGATTTAAGTGAAATTTGGTATCTTGCTATTATTTAGTATGCTTAATAAGAAAATGATATTAGTTTTACCATTGACACTAGGTGGCGCCACCTACTGTAACATTGGTTCATTAATGGGGCCATAATTTTTTTGTCCGCCCTGTATAAACATTCTAGGAAAAAAAACATTCAATTCTACACAAAAAAGGTATTCTTGTTTTAAATCAAAAAAAGTACACCGTTTTCGAAATATGTAAACGTATTTTGTTTTTCGCAAAACAAGCAGGTACCTAGGTATGCTGTGAACTTAATGGCAAAGTCAAGGCGTAAGTACGAATTTGTTTACTATTTGTTGTCAAAGTGCAGTGCGAGTCTATTATTAAAAAAGAATATGTGTGTACTTTGTACGCAGGTAAGAAGTTATACTTCTATTATATGACTTCAATGAAATTAATATATTTTAAACAGTTTATTTGTGTTTTATTTAAATATTAAACTAATTTTGATACTTACAAGTTTCCTAAAAATTTTCTTAAATAATACCGAAAATAAAAAAAAGTAAGCAAGGCAATAACATGACATGTTATGTTCCTAAGCGGTCACCCATCCAAAGTATGACCCCGGTAGACACTGCTTGACTCCCGTTTTCGAACGACAACTGGTGTAGCCAGTGTGCTATGGCCGTAAAATTCATACTAAAGTGGATTATTTTGACAGATTATATCTACAAATAATATTAAGATTGCCTTTTAATCTTCTTATCATCATATTTTAATATCTATTATTCTATATCCGACGAAGACAAATTCAAAGACACAAAAATTATAAAATATATTTTTTTCACACTTTATTTGCACTGATACATACGTAAATTCAAAGATTTAGCAACTAGCACATTTTTATAAAAATTCACTCTCAACATTTTTCCCAATTGCACCTAAAGAAGTATAACTTCAAAAACATGAACTAACATTCAATTCTACACAAAAAAGGTACCTAGTCTTCTTTCACATAAAAAAAGTACACCGTTTTCGAAATAAACGTATTTTGTTAATGATGCATGTCTCTATTTAATTTTTTGCAAAACAAGTATGCTTTGAACTTAATGACAACGTCAAGACGTAACTACGAATTTATTTATTATTAGTTGTCAAAGTGCTATTAAGTTTTTTATAAACCACTTAAGATAAAGGAAAAATGCCACGTCATAGTGAATTTTCTAATGTAGAAATGCGCGATATGATCTGTTTGTATGCCCAGGAAAATTTTTGTTCTCGTAAAGCAGCTGAACTCTATTTCGAACTTTATCCCAATAGAAGGCAACCAAACCATAAAACTATTAGATCATTGTTCGACAGATTAGGCGAAACAGGGTCATTTCATCCCAAAAACAGGAATGCTGGAAGACCAAGAGTAATTGATGCGGATATAGAGGATGAAATTGTTGTGCGTGTTGCAGAAGATCCAGAAACCAGTACGAGGCTTGTTTCTGGGACCGCTGGTATAAGCAAATCTACGGTATCAAGAATAATACGGACAGAAAATCTGTATCCGTATCGTTTTACTCCAGTACAGAATCTTTTACCACAGAATTTTCCAGCAAGGCTCCGATTTAGTCAGTTTATGATGGGGCGACATTTAGACGATCCAATGTTTTATCAATAAAATTTTATTTACCGATGAAGCCACATTTACTAGAAGGGGTGTATTTAACTGGCGCAATAGCCATACCTACGCGACAGAAAATCCTCATGCATTCAAGAACATCATTTTCAACAGGAGTTTTCCATAAATATCTGGTGTGGCATATTTGGGGATTGTATTGTAGCACCATTCGAATTACCAACTAGGCTTGACGGAGTAACGTATCTAAATTTTTTGGTAAAGATTTACCAACTCTTTTAGAAGACATACCTCTAAATTTGAGACGGAACTCTTGGTACATGCATGATGGTGCACCACCACATTATAGCCTAGAAGTTAGACATTATCTAGATGAAATTTACCCTCAAAGGTGGATTGTTAGAGGTAGTGTATACCCATGGCCAGCACGCAGTCCCGAACTAAATCCCCTAGACTTTCACTTGTGGGGCTACCTAAAGTCAATTGTTTATAAAAAAAAATAAATAACAGTCAAGAGTTATGGCAAAATATTGTAGAGGGAGTTAACGTAATTAGGGCCCAAAGAAACTCATTATTTAAAATAAGACAAAACTTACACAAAAGATTTAGATTATGTAGTTTATCTAATGGTGCACATTTTGAACACTTATTGTAATTTTTTTTTCGTTTCGTTTTGATTTATTCACTTTGTTAATTGTTTTATATTCACTTCATTGTTTAATTTAATTTCTGATTTTTTTAAAATTTGTTACTGAGTCAAAGGTTTAATAAAAATAATTGTTTCAATCATATGCATTTTGTTTGCAAAAATTATCTACTACTAATACATTTAATATTCACTTTTATTTAGGACCTTTTGAATAATGTTTGAATTTACATAAGTTTTTGTAAAAATTTTTTATTTTATGCACTCTTTTAGAAGACATACCTCTAAATTTGAGACGGAACTCTTGGTACATGCATGATGGTGCACCACCACATTATAGCCTAGAAGTTAGACATTATCTAGATGAAATTGACCCTCAAAGGTGGATTGGTAGAGGTAGTGTATACCCATGGCCAGCACGCAGTCCCGAACTAAATCCCCTAGACTTTCACTTGTGGGGCTACCTAAAGTCAATTGTTTATAAAAAAAAAATAAATAACAGTCAAGAGTTATGGCAAAATATTGTAGAGGGAGTTAACGTAATTAGGGCCCAAAGAAACTCATTATTTAAAATAAGACAAAACTTACACAAAAGATTTAGATTATGTAGTTTATCTAATGGTGCACATTTTGAACACTTATTGTAATTTTTTTTTCGTTTCGTTTTGATTTATTCACTTTGTTAATTGTTTTATATTCACTTCATTGTTTAATTTAATTTCTGATTTTTTTAAAATTTGTTACTGAGTCAAAGGTTTAATAAAAATAATTGTTTCAATCATATGCATTTTGTTTGCAAAAATTATCTACTACTAATACATTTAATATTCACTTTTATTTAGGACCTTTTGAATAATGTTTGAATTTACATAAGTTTTTGTAAAATTTTTTTATTTTATGCACGTCTCTAAAAAATACGTTTATTTCGAAAACGGTGTACTTTTTTGATTTGAAACATGAATACCTTTTTTGTGTAGAATTGAATGTTATTTCATGTTTTTTTCCTAGAATGTTTATACAGGGCGGGAAAAAAAATTATGGCCCCATTAATGAACCAATGTTAAAGTAGGTGGCGCCACCTAGTGTCATCGGTAAAACTAATATCATTTTCATATTAAGCATACTAAATAATAGCAAGATACCAAATTTTACTTAAATCGGTTAAATAGTTTTCAATATATCCCTAAAAATAATATAAAAAAATATTAATGAATCACCCTGTAGAACGAAAACTAGCAACATTTTGCCTAAGCAATTTGAGCTCAAACGCTTTATTTTGATGTCAGCTATCACCCATTAGCTAATGTCCAATTAATTATGGGACACCCTGTATAGACTAATAATTTTCCGTGATTCTACCTAAACGATTATTGTTATTTTATCTGTGCTATTTTAACCTATTTTCATTCTGATTTGATTTTTTGTTTTATATTAATGACATTTTTTACAAATAAAAAAAGAAGAAAAAAGCTGTTTGGTTAGCTGAAAATAATGTACAGACTCTAAAGTGTGAACATTATTTTCAGCCTTAACAACAGACGGGACGAGAACCCACAGCTTGTGTCTGTCGGGTAATGGGAGAGGTTGAAAAGGAAAACTAAGGAAAAGCTTAAAGGGATGTGGTGAGATTTTTAGTTATCTTAAGCTAACATTTATACATTACAATAAGTATTTATGTTTCTTCAACTATGGAAATGTTCCCGGTAATTTATCTACTAATAAAAACATCTGGGTTCGTAATAATCCGTTATTGCCATTTAATCGTATGTATTACGAGATTAACAATATGGGTTATAAAATAGACACATTGGTCATTTAGCATTTGTCATTCAAACGTTATGGCTGAGTATTTACTGTTAGTTTTAATAAACGAGTGTTGATTTCTTTAATGTACCAAACCACCCGGTTGTAATTAATTTTCTTGGTTTTTTTCACGTGATCGGATTTTTACCCTCGTGTTTTTTGTCAACGAGTACGTGTTTACGCACGATATACGATTACGTCGTGATTTTATTACAGGGGAAGTTCTGCAAATTCAGTTCCTGGTAGATTCAGCTATCGTCTTAACCATCAGCTATATACATAATGCTGGTTTATTAGAACAAACCCTTGGTAATCTCTTCACTGCCATACACATGAAAGTTTTTACACCTCATCCTCTCCCTCCTCAGCCTTAGTTTTCTCTCCCCGTAACACTTTTCCAAATCGCTGCTAGATTTTTTATTTTCTCGCAATAGCTGCGAAGTATTATATTACAAATCAGTAACCTGTGTACGATTCTATAGCGTTTTAGATCATTGCGGCAAGGTAAGTTTTTGAACAATCTTCTTTTTCAGTTTTTTATAAAATTATGGAAATGCTGAGTGAAATTTAAAAAATCTTACCTTCAACGGTTCTTCTCATTGTTCGATTCTGTTCATAATTCATCTTCTTTTTTTATATATACATAAATGTTATGTTACATTTTAGACTAATGGAAAAAAATGCTTCATGCAGTGATTTATTTTAATGAACTTGAAAATTAAAAAAAAAGTAAAAAATGGATATATACATAAATTATTAAAAATTAAAAAAAGCTTCATTCTTGCGGTTAAAACTGTAAAAAAATTTTATTAATAAAATTTTCGAAAGAAGAAAATAGTTTTTTAAATTCAGAATAAGTTGTCAAAACTATTTTAAAATAATATTTATTTTCAATCTTACATTAAAACAGCTGATTGGCTAGACATATCATGCCTATTAACTCTACTGCATCTGTAAAAAAAAATTTCAGTTTGTGTTCTATACAAAATTATGAATGATTTTACTTACTTACGACCGAAAAAATTACCATATAAACTGCCCGGTCTAAAAATGAAAAAATCGTGTCTATGACTAATAGATTTTTTATCTTTTTTACTTACCAAATATTCCGATAGCTGTAAAGTAAATATCTTGTATATTTTAAAAAATAAAAAATAAAAAAAACGTTTTACCTTCGACATCCGTATCTGTAAATAAATTAAAAATTGGGGAGCCTCCACGTGAAATTTTGTTTTTTAACTTCCATGTAAAAATGTATATGAAATGTGCTAAAACTATATAACAATTATTACAGATATCTTTTTAATCTGCTTAGTGCTTACTTGTGAACGACTGCACATCTACAAAGAATCGTATAGAAGAAATTTGTTTTTTTTTCGTTTTATTTATACTCACATGCCAATAATGCCGCCACTATAAACAAAAATTATTACTAAAAAATAATAATCGGTAATTGTATTAGTTACCTACGGGTCCTGTCTCAGCCCTGTTCACTGAAAAAGCAATGATTTTCTTAATAATGATCTACGTTATTAGAGTAAACTCACTTAGCTTTTCATCTAAAAATTAATATATAAGTAGAGTATATTAAGAATGCTTATAGCGACTTACAGTATAAACCGTGTTCCTCTGAAAACAAAAAAAAAGAATATTGATATGCATAATATAGTTTCTGATTTTGATATTTACTTACGTGTTAGTACTAGTATTATAGCTAATACTGCATTGGCCACCACCTGTAATACTAGAAAATCTAAATTAAAAATTGATGGTATAACGAATGTCCTTTTCTCACCGGCTAAAAACACTATGGAAGTTTTGGTCTTCATTATTGCAACTATTTAATTAAAACTTGTGGGTCTATTTATATAACATGCTGTTTATGGCGTGTATGGTTTTTACCATCTGTTTTATTTTTTTGTAATGTGTTTAATTGATGATTCCATTCTGAGAAAACTCATATATATATATATAGTTCAATATCTGCATTCACCTTCATATACAGTATGTTATATTTTTAATTTTTATAAATTTTTATAATAATTTTTACCTTGTGGATGTACTTTATGAATTCGTTTAGCGAATCGTAAAATTTCGTAATCGTTGATAGGTAAATTTCATTCATACGAATCATTGAGTTTGAGTACGCCTTCTATTGCAGGGCCGTGGTATAATATATATATATATATATATATATATATATATATATATATAAATATATATATATATATATATATATATATATATATATATATATTTATATATATACACTCAGGTGAAAAAAAATCGATCCATGGGTATTATTTGCTGAAAAAAGAAAACGTGTGAAGATATTAGTTTTAAGTCAGGTATATATGTAAAAGTATATGTTAGATTAAAATAATTTTTACAGATTATCAAAAAAATCATTTATTTATAGAGACATACGTCAAAACTCAAAAATACAAGAACATTCAAAACTTTCTAAAATTAAGAAAAACATTGATTATAAATCAATATCTAGTGTTCCCCTCGGGCCCTTATAACAGCCTGTACACGTCTAGCCATTGAGGTAATTAACCTCTGGATATCAAATTGATCCAATTGGTCCCATATTTCTTGAAGAGCCGCTGTAAGTTCAGCCAAGTTGTTTTGACGGGGTACTCGTGCTCGAAGACGTCTTATCATCATATCCCATAGATGTTCTATGGGATTGAGATCGGGACTGCAAGCTGCCCAGTTCATACGGACAATTTCCACCTCCTCTATATATTGGTTGACGATTCTAGCAGGGTGAGGACGCGAGTTGTCGTCCATAAAAATAAAATTAGGTCCAATGAAAGGAGCAAAAGGTGCCACATGCTGATCTAAAATACTTGTTATGTATCTTGCAGCAGTCATAGAACCTCTATCTACAATACCTATTAGTATGGGCTTCTGAACTGATACCAGCCCAAACCATAACGGAGCCCTCCCCCGATAACTTATTCTTTTCGCAATATTACATTGAAAATATCGCTCTATCGTGTCTTCTCCAAACCCTTTCTCGGCTGTCTGGTGACCTTAGACAAAATCTGGACTCATCTGAGAACAATACATTGCTCCAATCTGCATCACTCCAGTTTTCATGTTCTCTTGCAAAAGAAAGGCGAGCTCTGCAATTTTCTACGGATAGTATTGGAGATAGGGCTGGCCTTCTGGATAATAAATTACCTTCTATAAGTCGTCGACGAACTGTCCATCTGCTTACATCCACATTTCTCACTTCGCTTAGACGATTTGCCAGTTCAACTGAAGTTAGATGCCGATTTCTCAAACATGATGAAACCAGAAATCGATCATCTCTTTCAGATGTTACCCTTCTACAACCTGATCCTGGTCTTCTTGTGAAGTTACCGGTGTCGCTAAAACGCCGAACTGCTCTTTGAACCGAAGATCGACTAACACCCAACATTTCAGCTGCATAATATTGGCTACGACCATCTTGAACTAAAGTCACCGCCCTTGCAGCATCTGTCGGAGTTAGAGACATTTAGGAAGGATAATTAAATAAAAATATAACACGTTTTGAAAATAAAATCACTACACTAAAGTATAATTTCACTATTTGAGAGAGTGAGTCATCGTTTAAAGACCCAGAAATGCGGAACGCTGTTTGGAAATCCAGTGACGTACACTTACTTTTATTTTAACGTTAATTATATTTTATTTTTCAAATATTAATGTTCGAAATAGGCCACAATATATTTATTTACAAGTTTTTACTGACGTTTCGATCTCTATATCCAAAGACCGCTTTCAAAGATATAAATGATAGTTATATTTATTTTATTTGTTTATTATTATATATTTTTATAATATTATATTGTTTATTTTCTATCTTTAAAAACGGAATAGAGATCGAAACGTCAATGTATTAAACATGTAAATAGATATATTGTGGCTTATGTCCAACCTTCTCCCTAAAAGTACAGAATGCCACAAACAAGCAGCTATAGAAAAATAAATATATGTCATTTGTATGTTTGAAAACGGTCTCTTTATAGAGATCGAAACGTCCGTAAATTAAACATTTGAATAAATATATTGTGGCTTATTCCCAACATCATTTCTAAAAATACAGAACGACAAGCGAAAAGCCATAGAAAATAAATGGTACTATCATTTGTATAATTGAAAACGGTCTCTGGATATAGAGATCGAAACGTTCAAAATACAGAATGCCAGAAACAAAAAGCTATAAAAAAGAAGTAATTTTGCAGAAAGTTTACTGATACCAACCGGCTGTCGCGGAAGTTACGCTAAAACGTCTTTTGACGTGACCCGTCCTTAAAGAGTTACACATCATCATCAGTGGTGCTACAGCTCTAGTTGAGCCTTGACCTTCCCCAGTCTATTTCGCCAGTCGTTTCTGTTCATCGCCAACCGTTGCCAATTTGCCGCGCCGATTTTCCTTGCGTCCTCGTCCACACCGTCCCTACATCTCAGTCGTGGTCTGCCTCTACTCCTATTTCCCACTAGGACCGATAATAGAGTTCGTCTGGGTGGGTAATTTTCATTTGCTCTTGACAATTAAAGAGTTACACAATGAAATTTTTTAAAACAAATTTTAAGACAGTTTCCACACCACCCCAGAGGTATGTCTTGTGGCGCGATACTTTTTTTAAATGGGTGTTCGCCAAGAGCCATATTGTCTTATTAAATAAAATGAACAAAACACTTAAACAGTATAAAACAAAACAAACTACTATGTTCTCGTTTTTTTTTGTTTTTGGTTTTTTATGCTGATGTTCTTATTAAACTATTAGAAAATATTATTCGCTGTCGAAACCTGAAGATGCAGTGCTGCTATCGCTGTCATTATCTTCACCACCTGGTGTAATTATAATTGGCTCTAGTAAAACTTTTATATAAGTGTCAAGTTCCCACATACGATGTTCTTCTTTAATTATGTGGCCTATACATTTAGCCCATTTCTCTGGAGTTACATGGAGGATTGCTTGAATCAAAAGTTTCTTAATTTCGTTTAATTTGAACGTTTTGTTATTGCGTGCTACTTCTCCTTTCACTTGCTCCCAGATAAGTTCAATGGGATTAAGTTCGCAATGATAAGGTGGTAGACGCAGAACTTTGACACCATAATCTTTTGCAGTTTCATCTACAGCATATTTAAGATATTCAATTTTCCTTAACCGTGCAATGTCAAGCAGCTAAATTTTGAGCATTGATTCTTCGTATGCAATCTTCTTTTCTGTAAGCCATTGTTGAATCCTCCCTTTCAATTTCTTTAATAATCACCTGTTTTTTTCGACTCAAATTGAAGAAAACCATCATCAAGAAACCCTGTATCACTTCCTATATGGGTGACGATTAAACGCCGTCCCTTTCCTGATGGAGCTTTCAATCCTGTATATCAGCCTTCTATAAATGCTTCGCGTTTACTTTTGACATTTAAATCTTGCCAAACTTTTCCAACTGTATGACCTTCGTTAATCTAGGTTTCATCCAAATAATATATTTTGCATCCAGTGCTGCGAATTTTTCGTATTTCTTCTAAATATTTTCTTCTCCACAGAATAATTTCATTTTTTTCTAATAGCATACTTTTTCTGTTGCGTTTTACGTATCGAAAGTTCATTTCGTGCATGGTCCTGATTAAGACCCTACGAGATATCTTGGGTAAAGAGTCATCATTTTCGAGCTCTTGAGAAATTTTTTTCAGTGTTTTTGAATTTCACTCCGAAAATAAAATGAATGAATTTTTCGACGTATAATATTCCTTGTCTCGTCATCCAAAACAATGCTTTTCCTACCTCTAGTTTTACCTTTTTCTTGCTTTTTATTTTCCGATGTATTTTTAAGTACACGATAAATACAGCTAACGGATACTTTTGTTAAACTGCTACAAATGTCGACCGCTTGGCTAACGTTTAATGCCATTTTTCTGCCGACAATTCCTTCATAAACGTTTCGTATCATTACCTTCTCTTCGGACGTTAACATTTTCCGTCTCTTTTGCGGCTTTTCATTCTTGGAATCAACATCAGAATTTTGCTGTCTTCTCTTGGAACAACTCGGTTTTTCGTCCATTGTATTTCAATAATCTGGATATATACTATATATACAATAATTTCAAAGAATATAACTAAATATTTACTATAAAACGACAAGCTATAACACACTCTTATTATCAATAACACGTTTTATCAATACTACAATACAGTATTGATAAAACAGTATTGACAACAATAAGTTTACAAACTTATCACATAAAATATACTCACAAAAACACATGCACTATTTACCCATAGAAACACCAATGTTTTCTTCATTCATTTATTCGGCAAAAAATAATAAAAACTAGTTTTACTGCATGTCTGGATCCGCATTGTAAAACCGAGTTCCCTCGCTAATTCCAACATTGCCAAACGATTGAAAAATAATGTTTTAAAATATCGATTTTTATTTTATAAATTTAAATACGTAACGAAACGGAACATATAAATAAACTTTATTTTATTACAATTTTGTGGTTAATTTTTACTATTGAAAAAATCATGTTTTTTGGTATTTTTATGACGGTAATAATCGCTGCGTGGAAGAATACAGGTTTTGTATGACCATAATTACTACTTGTGAACAAAATTTGGCTACACTGTACGACAACTCCTGGTCAGTTTTTCTATAGAGAAGCACAAATAAATATACTACTTTATATATTCTGTAATTTCTTATGAGGAAACGCAAATTGCAATCGAGAAAACAGGCATTTTTCGAGGGCCGCTGTGTACATTTAAATTTGAGGATATTCCGCGTTTAAACTATGATATCACTCTTCTGAATTGAGGGTTTCTACTATAGGTTGGTTGTTGAATTAAAAACAACATTCAATAAATATCTACTTGCTTCAGACACGTTTTGACAAAAACCTGAAATACCAATTTGTTTTAAGAAATATAAAAAGCAATATTTAAAATATTATTTTATTTCTCGTATACGAGGGTACACCTAAATTTACATACGTAATTTAATGTCTCTAAAATTATACAACTTCAAATAAATAAGAAATAAGGAATGGATCGATTTTTTTGCACCTGAGTATATATATATATATATATATATATATATATATATATATATATATATGCATATATATTATATATATATGTATATATATATATATATATATATATATATATATATATATATATATATCTAGAATATATATCTAGAATGTAGGTGTTTATGAAAATTAACATAATTAAAACAGGAATACATTTACGCTTCAATAATTTATAGGTTAAAATTTACCTTACACGTGTCACCTTTGAGTACGTAAGGCGACCAGTAGTTTGGATTCAAAATGGCTACCATTATCTAGCGGTTAGTAGGTAATGTAGATTCCTCTGTCTCCGGCAACAAGTAAACTAAATTAAAAAATGGCGCGTGGTGGGCAACTATGGTAGGTAATGCAGATTGCCCGTTAGACGGCGTCGTCTAACGGGCAAAACCACGAGAAAAAGAAGAAGACCACGACGAAAAGAAGAAGACTACGACGAAAAGAAGAAAAAAAAAAAAAAAAGAATTGACGCCAACTTAAAACCGTGCGCGAAACCTGTTGCGTGTACGGTTCAAACCGCCACGGAAGCTCATCGGCTCCAACGCACCAGAGGTCAAAGGTCAAAGTGTCCTGAAGTGTATCCCTATCTACTGTTATGCAAATTTAACTAAAAATTGTAGAGTTTTGCCGTTAAACCTCTCAATTCTCCAGCTTAATTGTTAAGGTGTGAAGTTCTACGATATGCCCCAACATTATTACACATTGGCGTTTATATCCCTTGAAATCCGCTGTCCATTCATTTCTGTCATCGAGAGTGATCCTTTCCTCCTCAATCTAAGTCGACGTAAATCATTTACAACGTCGTTCAAGTTAATCCGATATCTTCTTTTACCAATCTAGCCACAAAATACTATCTTCTTTATACTAAAACTAGCATTTTAGTATCTGTAAAAATGATAAATTAGAACAATTAAATTAGTTATGTATTAAATTCTATTAAATATAAACAATTTTATTTAATTTTTATTTATTGTTGTAGTACTGCTATTACAATGGATGAAAACATAGCAGCTGAAGCGACACAGGAAGAAATATTTGAAAATATTAAATTGCATAAAGAAGTGCTCAGTAATGTAAGAATGCAACCTTGGAACATGAGGAAAAAGTTGAAATTGGTTATCCAGGCTAAAGCATATATTAAGAAACATGAAGGAGTCCTACAAGAGCGTTTAGCTCAAAGTCGATCTACTAAAGATTGGTTAGCAAGATGGCGTATTCTGTTAATAAAGGTAAATTGTTATTTCTATTGCAGTTTACTAGTTACTATTGCATTATAAGATATTATATTGGTGATATTGAACATCTGAGAACCATATTTTCTTGCAATACAACCATTTTCTTCTTAATAATGATCTACCATTCTGCACTCTCGGTTGCTTTCTTTCTCCACTGCCTGATATTCATAGTTTTAAGAATCTCCCCAACATCGTCTGCGCTCTGCATTAATTTTAATCTGTTATATTTTGGAGAATTACTAGTCTTCTTCAAGTTTTCTATTCACTATTATTTTCAATTTTTGAGCGGCGTAAAACTTCATCAGCCAATGTCCCTCTATAAATAATACATTTCTATAAGATGTAAAGTAAGTACTTAAATACGATAGGAAAAATTATAAAAACACTAATATACTCGCATTCTTGAAACCATTAAGTATATTTGCATGTTTATTTTGCGACAAAAAAAATTTTTCGTTTAAGCTTGTAGTAAAATCGCCATATTGGCATTTTTAATTATAGACCAAGCTGTAAGTAAAAAAAGTCAATATCATGCTCTAGTAAATTTTTGAAACCTAATCTGTGTTATAAAGGGCGATGTTAGAAACAACAAACTTTCCAGTCCATGTAACAGCAAATCTGTAGTTAATATTTATTTATAAGGTAAAAGAGACAAAAACATTTTTTAGAATTTAAGTCTTTAAGAAGAGAATGAGCTTTAGATTAGGTCTCTTTGATTTTGTATTTTGTGTCTTGGGATAAACAAATTATCATATCTTGGCCATAAATGAACCGATGTGCTTTAATAAAATTTAATTTTGATTGAAATTTGATTTTATTGAATGAAGTTTTAAAAGAGTTTCAATGTAATAGATTAAAAAATTATTAAAAAAACATACAGAAGTTAAAACACTTCACCAATGTATTTAGGTATATAAAAACATATAGTTAAAACTTTTACAAGTGTCGTCAAAATTTATACAGTGGCAGCATAACGTTTTCGATCTAATCAGATCATCTTCAGTGCCTTATGTACTTGAAGCTAACAATGAAATTTGTGGCTATGACATCCATATATGGGTTTACATCTTTCCAAAATTAAATTATATGTTGACTCTAGGTCGATGACAATAGATAAATTTAATATTTAAGGAGCTACATGTCTTTCTGCTCGGTTTTTAGCACGTGGTTCTTATTAGTTAAGACGACACAGACCAACTGGGCAGTTGGCAGCATGTCGAATCACAGTTGGAGCAGTACTTGACACAGGCAGCGTCGCTTCATTATGGACTCACAAAAAAAGATGCAAGAATCTTAGCATTTCAATACACACGTGAAAACAAGGTAAAAACACCAGACAATTGGACTTCAAATGCAACTGCAGGCAAAGAATGGCTAAGACACTTCATGAATCGGCATCTATCATTGTTGTTAAGAAAACCCGAGGCTACAAGCCTGGCAAGATCAACCAGCTTTAACAAAAAAAATATTCAAGCTGTTTTTAACAATCTTAAAACAGTAATGTCACGCTATAAGTTTTCCCCTGCCAATATCTACAATTTAGATGAGACTGGGAATTCTTTAGTCCATGCCCCACCTAAGATAATAGCCTTAAAAGGTGTAAAGCAACTGGGTAGTATGACATCCAGAGAAAGAGGTGTAGCAAAATACTGGGGTGTGTAGGAGGAGAGAGGTATAAGAAGAGTGGTCTATATATATGGGATAAAATAGATAACAATTAAGTAAAGAAGTATGAAAAAAAAATATTGAACGGAATGTGGCTAGGCTAGCAATGTAGGCAGGAGAATGACCACTAGAAACTCAAGGATGGATACGGCCAATTTGCATGCCTTTTAAAGACAGTAAATCAGGAAAATATGTATGATGGATAGAAAAGAAGATAAGAAAAATGAATAGATATAATGAAAATTAACAAAGAAAACAAATTGAGGGCGCCAGAAGAGGGATAATACTCTAAAAAGAGTAACAGTCACTCTTCCAGGTATCGTATACTGCTAATATTAATTAAAGTTGATTTAATAAACAAAAATGCTGTAAATGTAAAAAGGTAAGGAAATATTAATAAAAAATTATATGCAAAACAAATTCAAGTTTATTAAATATAACTTCTTAGATTTTGACAATCTCCAAGTTACCAAAAAGTATATGAAAATTTCACAATATAATATTTAAAAAAAAATGTTGAAAACAACTATGATAAAAAGTTGAAAATTACACAGAATAACTCTGATATAGAGTGTACAACCTACATCTAGGTTAAAACAACCTTAAACAAAATAATGCTAACGTTGGAAGAACGTATAGCCAAGTAAATATATCATACTAACCTACAATATGACCAACAATATTGTTAAACAACTCTAAATTCAAATATAAACAAATAATACATAAATGGGAACAAGCCAAGTTAAACAATTGAAACGGTCTATTATCCTGAAGGGATAATAACCGGAGTTAATAACACAAGATGAAATATAAAAAAAATTAGTTAAGTAAACAAATAATGAAATAATTAAAGTTAATAATGAAATAAATGGTTAATACAAAAAAACAATGGAAGATAATCTCTGGGTAGAATTTGAGCTCAAACTTACCGATACCTTACACCAAGGGGAGTTATATTAATTAATATATATATATATATATATATATGTTATAAAAAAAAACCTATAACTGGTGAAACGAGAGATATATATATATATATATATATATATATATATATATATATATATATATATATATATATATATATATATATATATATATATATATATATATATAGTTCTGAAGTAAAAACCAACTGTCCTCCTAGGTGAAACAGTTGTCTAGAAGGATACTCCCGAATGGCTTCGGTGTCCCAGCGAAGTCCTCCTTGAGGTCCGAAATTAGCACGGAGCTGGTGCTAATTGGCTCAGTTCCGATGATGACTGTCCTGCCCTACCTCTAGGTGCAGGCTAGAGAAAAAAAATGAGGGTGGAGTAGACAATACCCCCTGGCTTGTCCCAATGACCCTGATTCTTATAGAGTTGAAGTGGTACTCTCCCTCTGATGTTCTAAGGGGAATTTATAATTCCATGGTAGGTGGCTGAAAACAATTCCCCGTTACTTCTAATCTCAACATTGATAAAAAAGAAATCAAAGAAGAAGTGAGGAAAGTTTCTTTCAGCATAAGAAACCGGAGCAAAAAGATAATTATGGTAGATAAAAAACCCATCCAATCGGATGTAGCGTGACCTTGCTTCACATAGAGTAAAAATATAATGGCCTTGGACAAAATACTATATTAAAATATGAAATAATGAATCTCAATAATAGGATATAGATAAAATACTCTAATGTTTATAATATAAAAAATTATTATTTACCAGATAGCTACTTAATTCCGTGCTAGAAATCTCACTTCAACTTCCCGAGTTTCCGAAAACACCGTCAATTAAATTGTTATGGTTCTACTTAGAATATTTAACTTCTTGAAGTGAAGGAAATTCTATGCATTAATTGGATTTTCTTTCGCTAACTACCACCGTTGTGTACCACTCCAAACTCTCGATCAAAAGTGAATTTTAATTCACAGTTTCTTAACCAAGAGCCAGTTTCCACTCCCCCCTAATCTCCTGTCATCTCTCTGGTCCGCAATGGTACCAAATTAGAACAGAGTGACAACTTAAATTATTAACAATACACACTTAATGGGCAAATGAACACTTAAAGTTAGGCAACCCATACTACATCTCTGAAATTATTTTAATATAAATTGTTTATTATTTTAATATAAATTGTAATAAAAGTAACGCCTGTTACAGAGGGATCAATGTAACTTTGATTGCTGCCCATGTTGAGATTCCCTCGCGTTTTTTCAAGGACCACATGTTACATGGTGCACCACCATGTTGAATTCGAGGCGCAAATCCATCAGAATGGTCAAACGAAAAGCTTTTTTTACATTACTTGCAGCATTTTATAGCCTACGTTAAGCCGAAAGAGCAAGATAAAGTGCTACTAATACTCGATAATCACTAGTCCCATATTGCAGTTTCCGTAATTAATTTGGCGAAGGAAAATAATATTGTGCTATTAACGTTGCCGCCACACACCTCGCACAGAACTTAACCTTTTGACAGGACTGTTTTTGGACCATACAAAACCTATTATTACCCATTCTGGACGTCCTATAAGCTTGTATGACGTAGCTGAACTCGTAAGCAAGGCATTTGCAAAAGCATTTATCCCTGCAAACATTTTCAAAGGATTTGAAAAAACAGGGATATGGCCTGTTAATGAACATATATTTGGCGACTACGAATATCTGTCGTCCTATGTAATAGATCGCCCAAATCCAAAATCATAAGAGAATCCTAATACGCCATCTTACTCATCAAGCCTTCAACTATCCGCAAATCCATCAACATCAAACTTGACACCGGCACTTCCACTGCAGTCTAATGACAACAAGGCAAATAAAGCTGACTTCAAAAGCCCGTTTGTAGTGCGCCCATTCCCTAAAGCCGTAGCTGGAAAAACTTCTCAAAAGGGACGAAAGCGTGGTAAAACAAGAATTTTGACAGACAGCCCGGAGAAAGAGAAACTATTGCAAAGTAAGGTGAAAAAAACCAAAGTCAGTCAAAATGAAGGTTCTCTGCGATAGTTCAGATGAATCTGATGAGGAGATGAAAAATATAACAAAGGATTCAAGTGACGAGGATTTAGAAACTTTTCTGGCAAACAAAAATGAAAATTATTCATTAGAGCAACAGGAAAGTGAAGAAATACTAAGCTCTTCTAAGTTAGAAGAAGGTGATTTTCTTCTCGTAAAATTGGCCAGTAAAAAGAATATTGCACACTATGTTGCCAAGATAGTTGAGGTTTTAGATGACGAATACATGGTCAAATATTTAAAAACAGTTATTGGAAACAATAAATTGGTTCTTCCTCATCTATTCAGATGAGGAAGTCTCTTGTGTCTCCGAAGGCGACATAATAAAAAAAACTGCCTTCACCAGATTTGGTTGGAACATCACAACGCCAACAAAATATGATGTCCTTTAATGTTAAATTTGATACATACAATGTAAAGTAATCATGTTTGTCATCTTATAATTCATGTAATAAATAAGATTTCGTTCGTTTGTGTTGTTTCTTCTTAATCGAAGGTAATTTGTCCTCTGACCACAGGTACAACGTAATGTGGACATAGGTACAACACAGTGTCGTACCTTTTGTCAAAAAAATTTCATTTCAATTTTTTTTAAAAGGTAACTGAAATGAATCCATAGACCTACACTTTGTCATTTATAGATAAAGGTTGTATCTACTTCTATATGCTTCAATGGTCGCTATAAAGCAATTTTTAAACATTTTGAGCCAAACGACATGAAATTTGCCCAACGGTACAACTCTCCCCTAGTGGTCTTACCACTCAATAAACAATTAAAATCCATATATTAACCATCACCTTAAAAAGAAGAATAACTACATTATATTAAGGAAAAACAAATAACCATACCCATCACCATTAATCAGAAAAAAATAAGAACTGCCTATTACCAAAAGAACGAAAATATTTCTGTGAGGCCATAAACTAATTTTGGTACTTACTGGTTCATGGCTTTCGAGAAAATAGAAACAAGATTATAGATCCCTGGTTAATTTCCTCCACTGTCCTCCAGCTTCTTCTTCTTCATCACACCAGAGATCAGACAGTGTACTGGTCTCCATTCTTTCTCTCCTCTCATCATTATGTTTACCGTATTTCTTTCATCCAGCCTGAAACCCGTTCGCCACTCGAAGTCTCCCCTCCCATTTGCCCATCTCTGGCAATGAAAAATATAGGCGGGAGCGTCCGGGACCCCACAAACAGTACAGTCTGCCGAGACAGATTTGCCTATCCTATTTGAGAAGGTGTCAAAACTACCATGTCCGGTCAGAAACTGCGTCAGGAAGTAATCTAGTTTCCTGAATTAACATTCTCATCATGGCCTCAGATCGGGAATAAGCTCCTTCGTCCACCTTACCCTTCCGCTTTCATTCACCCATTCTCTCTGTCACTCCTCTATCGTTCTCTCTCTATCTTTTTGTAATCTATATTTGAAGCCGTCCTGTAGGCGCTAGATACTCTGAGGAGTATTCGCCTTTGCGAAGTCTCCATCACCTTGGCGTATTTGGCAGTGTTAAGTACTCTACACTACACGGGGACAGCGTAGGTCACCATCGACTGGAAAACTCCATTTAACACCCCTCTTTTGGTGCTACCTGGGCCCCCAATGTTCGACATCAGCTATACCAATGCCTCCAGTTCGCCTTCTCCACCATCTTTTGTATGTATACTCTGAACCTCAGTCCTTCCGATAGCCAGACTCCGAGATAATTAACCGATTTAATCGGTGCAACGTCCATCCCTTCTACTATAAAGCGAAGAGAGGACTTGTCCCGGCTCCCTTTGAGAACTACCACCTCAGTTTTCTAGGGTGCTAGCTGTGAACCATTCTCTCTGATCCACCTACTAATACGACGCCGGGCTGTGTTGCCGCATTAGGCTGTTCATTTTCTGACTCGCTTTCGCAACCAGTGCGAGATCATCGGCATCAGCTACCACAGTGCATTTCCTTGGTATCCCGTCGTACAGGACATTCCACAGGGTGGGACCTGGTACCGAACCCTGCGGAACACCCTGCGACAACCTGATCCTAGTATATTTTCCCCGTATGGACGTGCCAGTAAATTATCTGTCAACCACGTTGATCAGATATCCACTAACGCCAAATTCTCTTAGCCTTGACATGATTTTTTCCCATGATGCCGTGTTAAAGGCATTCTTGGCGTCAAGCAGGATGAGAGCCACCCATCTTTTTGTATCCTGCGTTACTAAAGAGGTCACATCTGTGACCGTATCTATGGTGGACTTTTTGGCCTTAAAACCCTATTGGTGGTCACTAAGCGCATGCTTTTCTTCCAGCTCTCACTCAAGGCGGGCCTTTACAAGCTGTTCGTATAATTTAGCTACCGAACTAAGAAGGTACATTGGCCGAAAGCGCAACTCGTCCTCGTCCCCTCTACCTTCCAGGATAAGGACAACCGTAGCGTCTTTCAACTGTGTTGGAAACTGCTGTTGTTCAAGCAGTTTGTTTAGTAATCTCACGAAAACCTGCCGGTATCTTAGTGCGGCGAGTCTTACTGTCTCCGGCATGATTATATCTATGCCTGGTGCCTATCGGATCTTCATCCGTCCAACGTACCTTAGGCCTCTCAAACAAACTGACTCAAAAAGTGCATATTTTACCGTTTCAAAGTCTCATCAATAAATAATAACTACAGATTTGCTGTTGCACGGACTGGGGAATTGTTTTTGACATCGTCCTTTATAACACAGAGTAGGTTTAAAAAACTCACTGAATATTGCGCTTTTTTTACCCAAATCCCGAGCTGTTATTGCAATTATTATGTTATTGCAATTATATTGAACGATTTCTTCATACTAAGAACTGATCCTATAGTTCTTCTATCTATCAAATAATCTCTAACAAACAATATCTTCTTGGTTTTTGTTCCTGTCTTCTTAACTATTTGATCCACAGTTTCCATATCTAGGTGTGATGGAGATAACTCTTACTTATATACCAGAAAACATTACCGATATTATACTTTATTCTGAAATCTCTGGATATCTGTATTACTAGCTTTAGCACAGTACCAGAGGTGAATAACATACGACTCCACTGATATTAGTATTTGTTTATAAACAGTAGTTTTTTTTAATGAATAATTTGGACTTTCTCATAATTAGCCAATACTTTTTTTTTTCCACTATTAAGTTGTGTTTTGTCCAAACTCTGAAATGTGATATGTACATTAATAGTGACCTAAACGCTCCATTGTGGTACCACCTGTATTACCTATTACAATTAGGTATATTTCTTTTTACTTTAATATAAAGTATTTTTCCCAAATGTCTAGGTAAGAACGTTTTTAATTTATATCTTATATCTTCTTCATGCCAAACTATATCAAAAACCTGGGCTATCCCTATGATGATAGTAGAATAGACTTTCTTATTTTTAGATTTTTCTATTATATCGATTCTTACATATTTGTCTATTGTATAAATCTTATTTTTTAACTAAAATTGATAATTTGGTATCAGTTTCTTTATTTCTATTGTCGTTTATATACTTTAAATAATGCCTCTTTGCTCGCGTACGAGCATAGGGACATATATTGTGATTATATATGCATTGTGAACTATTCTTTGACGCCGATTATCCCTATTTTCTGTCGTTTGAATGCATTCATACACAGATATACCTGCCATTTGTGATATTTTATCAACATAGTGTGTAGGTCATCTTCTTTGGTTCTTTTTTCCTTCAACTTTTCTTACAAGCTACTAGTACTATGAGTCAAGAATACAAATTGTGGTATTTAGTGAAAAGTATCACTAGGAATGGAGTATAATCGCTGACAGAGAAATAAAGCAGAATGTAGCAGAAGTTATTAGAGCAAGTGATAGAATAAAAAATTTATTCTGAAGGCAGCGTTTATTAAATTTGTTAACATCAATACTGCTTTCTGCGCTCATTTTTTTAATGTTTCTCTTAATATGAGTTAATACCCTTTTTATCTCTGTTTTTGCTTATCTATGTGATGTTATAATCATTTTTTTTTTGGCTTGGATCAGTCTTTTTTGTCTGCTAATTTATGTTCTTATATATTTCTGTTCATTGCTTTAGACTCAAAGACGATTTATCCGGATGGACGGAAAATGGATAATTGGTCTTTTAAAAATAAATAAAATATGAATTATAAAAATATTAAATGATCTTGTTTTGAATTAATTATTTGTGTGTATTAAAAGTTGCATTCAAAAATTCTTGTGTTTATGTTAAAAATTTAATTTTAATATAAAATTATTTTTAGAGATGGCACAAATTTAGAAGAGAAATGCAAAATTTTTCCATGTGGTTTATTCCATGGGAGTTAAAAATAAAAGAGATAGAATCCCATTTTGGATCTGTTGTTGCTTCATATTTTACGTTTCTACGATGGTTATTTTGGGTAAACGTTGTTGTTTCCATTGTTTTAATTTCTTTCGTAACAATTCCAGAGGTAAGAAGTCAATTTACTTAAAGTTTGCGAGTTTTTTTAGTTAGCTACTATCGATTATAAACATCATTGAGACAGATACTTTTTTATAATAATTGTAAGATTTTAATTCTTTAATAATTTTTTGATGTGAAATATTTAATGCGGCGGGTTAGATCATCTGCTACTTTGTAATGCTAAACGTGTACACTTGTAACTCTTCGTCGTCGTGTAAAACACGTCGTTTGTGTTTTATTTAATTGAAAGATATAATAGTAACAGTAAGATATGAGTAAATTTACCAACGAAACTGCTGACAATTTTTAGGAAATGTTGATATTAAATCGCTATGAATTTTTAACATAAAGAATATACTATTGTTTTTCTTTGTATAAAACTGAATAATCTGTTTCATAAATATTTTCTATACAAAATAATTTTTTTATATCTGCCAATGAGAATAATAATTAAAAAACACATTAACTTGTGTCTTAAGTTTTTTTTTTGTATTAGAACATTGTAGTAAGAAATAAACGAGTACTATTTCGGAGTTAACTGTGAACCAACCAATTCAAAGTAATAAGTTGTAGAAGAAAGATAATTCATTTAGGCAAGTGAAAAATGTCTTATTAAAATATAAGTAGATAGGTATGCACTTCAGGGCACTTTTTTCCCCAGATTCTGGGGAAAAACCGCTCGCGCCTTATGGAGAATATGGTATTTCCCCAGACCCCTGACCCAGATTTCCCCAGATTTCACGTGACCTAACCTAACCTATCCTTACTTAACCATCACGTGACCACGGGGTGAAGGCGGCGTCAATTCTTCTTCTTTTACGTGACGTCAATTCTTCTTCTTTTACGCAACGTGAAGATAGCGTCAATTCTTCTTGGGACTTACGTGAAGGCGGCGTCAATTCTTCTTCTTTTACGTGACGTCAATTCTTCTTCTTTTACGCAACGTGAAGATAGCGTCTATTCTGTAACATTTTATATATATTACAGTAACTTCTGACGAGTCGGTTCAAGTCGAAGATAATATATTTGATATACAAATTTTCAAGATACCTAGGAGTAGCGGACGACATAAAATTATAAATTTGGCAAAGAGGACCGTCGCACCAAGAAAAGCATTACCCAGAATAAAAATAATGATACTTTATGCGGTGCTCGAGCAATTATTACGGCTCTTACATACGTCACAACAGAGATTTTGGGCCACAAATTGATCAAAAGCGATGCTCATAGCATACGTAAGGGACGAAAATTGCAGACTGATTTGGCCGAAAAACTTTGCAATCTGTTGGGCGGTTGCTATAACGATGGCTTTACGTTGGATGTTTTTAAGAAGGCAGAGGAGTTATTGGATGTGCAGATAAAGATTATTTGTGATGAAAATTTTAATACTATATTATACGAGGGTTCCGAAAAAACAACCAAGATTTATTTGTATAAAAACGGGAATCATTTTGATGTTATAAACAATTTAAAGGGTCTATACGGTACCAACTTTTACTGCGAGAAATGCGACACCCCTTATCAGGGCAAAAATAAGCACAAATGCAAGAAAGCACCACTGTGTCCTGTATGCAGGCAACCTGAACACACCGTTCATAAGAAAGTTTAGTGCAAGGACTGTAACCGTTATTGTTACAACAATGAATGTTTGAGAAACCATACAGAAGCTTGCAAAGAAGTATTTACATGTGAAAAATGTAATAAACTATGCAAGAGAGATAAGGAGCATGTATGCGGTTACTCCATGTGCAGAAACTGTAATACCTTTGTAGAAATAGCTACGCATCAATGTTACATGATGAAAAAACCAGCCAAAGGAGGATTTTGTACTCTATCATGTACTTGCAATAACAGATCAAGTGTGATAAATTCAGGCTGTAAAGAAAATCACAAACAGTCACAAATTTGCAAAGACCCGTGTATATGTAACAATCTCTCTGAAGAAAAAATAATGAAATGCTCTTACAACGAAAGATATATATTCTTTGATTACGAGGCAATGCAGGATACAGGCATTCATGTACCGAATCTTGTAATTGCGCAGGATTTCGAAGGAAATAAATTTGTTTTTAAAGACAATGAAGAGTTCTGTAGATGGTTAATTTCCGAGAAACATAGAAATTATACTGCGATAGCACACAATAGTAAGGGCTACGACAGCTATTTTATTTTAAAATATTGCGTGGGAAACACGATAAAGCCGTACACTATCTACAACGGGTCAAAACTTATGTTACTAGAAGTACCACCTATTAAACTGAAAATAATAGACAGCTCTAATTTTGTAGCCGGCCCCTTGTCCGGTTTTCCTAACACTTTTGGTCTGCACGAATTAAAGAAAGGGTATTTTCCTCACTTTTTCAAAACTCTTGAAAATACTCACTACGAAGGCTGCTTACCAAATATTGCGTATTATGGACCCAACACAATGAAACCAAAACAAAGATCTGATTTTAAGAAATGGTACGACGTGCATAAAAATGACCACTTTGTGTTCCAGAAAGAGCTCCATACTCATTGCGATTCAGATGTTGATATTTTACGACGTGGGTGTTTGAAATTTCGCAAGGAATTTTTAGAAATAGCAAACATAGACCCATTTCAATATCTGACTATTGCCAGTGTGTGTATGGCCATATATAGATCTAAATATCTTCGAACAAACACCATTGGCATTGTAAAGCAGGAGATAAAGGAGACATATAGCCGGGCATCAATAAAATGGCTCAATCTATTTTCTAACGTCCAACATGCTCTTAATGGCGGAGAAGTGACAATTTGCGGTGGTAAAGTTGATGGTTTCTCGAAAGAGTCGAATACTGTGTACCAGTACCACGGTTGCTTCTGGCATGGCCACCCAGAATGCTTTAAGAACGACACAGTTAACCACGTCAACAATGCGACAATGAGTGACTTATACGAGAGAACAATAAGACGATCAAAACAAATAAAAGAAGCAGGGTACAACTTGGTAGAAATCTGGGAATGCGATTGGGTCAAATCAAAAGAATGTAAAAACGCAGCAGATCCTCAACTTATTGAACCCTTAAAGCCTCGTGAAGCATTCTTTGGCGGTAGAACAAACGCCATAAAACTAAATGTGACTAGGAAAAAGCTCAGATACATAGATATTGTATCACTGTATCCAACCGTACAATATTACAATCAATATCCAGTTGGCCACCCTACAAAAATACATGCACCTGAAGTATACGATCCTAATTGGTTTGGCCTAGTACATTGTCAAATACTACCACCTACTGATTTATACCATCCTGTATTACCTGTTAAAACTGACAAACTAATGTTTCCTTTATGCTATCGTTGTATATTGAATTATAAGGAAAAGTGTGATCACACTGACTCAGAAAGAATGCTGATGGGTACATGGACAACTCTAGAAATGAATAAGGCCTTAGAAAAAAGGTACAAAATAATAAAAATTCACGAGGTGTGGCATTTTGAGCAAACATCGACAGATTTGTTCAAGGGTTATGTCAAAGATTTTATGAAGATCAAATTAGAAACTAGTCCACATACGTATGCCACAAATGAAGAGTACGCTCGGGCTGTAAAAGAGCAGATGGACATAGAGCTCGATTTATCTAAAATAGCCCCAAATCCTGGTAAACGAGCAGTCGCTAAAATATGCCTAAATAGTCTATGGGGTAAATTTGGCCAAAGAATGAATAAGAAACAGACAGAGTACGCTGTGGACATTAAAAGATGGTACGAAGTTTTGATGAACGATAAAATAAATTTAACAAACGTCACATTTATTAATGATAATATAGCACAAGTCTCTTATGATTATAAAGACGTGTTTGTGGAAGACCCAACATCTACGAATATTTTTGTGGCATTATTTACGACCAGTAACGCTCGTCTAAGACTGTACGAGATGATTGATAGGCTAGGAGAGGCTGTAGCTTATTTCGACACAGACTCCATTGTTTACATTGATGATGGCCTAAACACTTTCGAAACAGGTGAAATGTTGGGCGATTGGAGTGATGAGTTGCCTGGAGATGACTACATAGTTGAATGGCTCAGTACAGGTCCTAAAAGTTATTTTTACAAAACAGCCAAGGGCAAAGAGGTGACTAAAATCAAAGGTTTCACTTTAAACTACGAAAACAGCCTAGTACCCAATGCCTCAGCCATGAATGATATCATACACGATCCAACCAAAGAAATTAAGCTCACGTATGACCAGATCGGCAGGGATACAGAGACCAAAGATATTGTTACGAGAAAAAGGGTGTCAAAGACTTTCAAGATGGCCTACAAGAAACGAAAAATAATACAAAGTGATGACTCATTAATTGACACAGCACCTCTTGGCTTTCAAAAATTATAATAATATTACGCATTAGACATTGTACATCATTCTGTATTAGACGCTGTTACAGGAAAGATGTGTTTTGTCTCGCTCGTATTTTCGATAAATTTTGATTTTGTAAAAATTAACAATGTCTGATCAATGGTCAATAAATATTATAAATCAGCGAGAAATAAAAAAATTCAACGCTTATCTATGCACTTTTCAAGTTAATTGTGACAAATTTAAAATAGGTGAAGGTTTAGAAAAAGACAAAGACCATCTAAAAAACCATTTAGAGACCGCTCTTGAGAATATAAAAAAGCAAGCTGGCTACACAACAGGTGACAAAATCAGAATTGTTGCCTTAAATGATGACTTTAGACACCCGATATTGACAGAAACATCGTTTAAGAAGAATATTACAGCAGATGTATTTAGACCTACCACACCAACGCTTCACCCCCGTTGTGGTTATCAGGCCATGCCTACAATGCTAACCAAACAGCTTTCCTTTTTTTATAAAACGTTTTAGCACTACCAAAAATTTAGCACTATTATTCGTATATGTCTATATAGTCAAAAAAAAATGCTTTAAATAAACATAAAATAGTATTGATAAAATAAAAATAAAACAAAATACGAGGGTGAAGTGGAAAAATTTCAGTAAAAAATATATTTTAAAATTTTACGAGGTTACACAAAAAATAGTGGTAATAAGACACCTCTGTACCCTACGAGCGTGACTATGAAGGGCTTCTTAGGGTAATGTAATATACATAAATAATAAATAACACCAAAACACGGTAATAAACTTAGCTATGAATTTAAAAACTTAGAGAACACCGAAAATAAAACACTGGTCAAATTAACATAATTTATTAATAATATACATGTATATCATACATATCGTATTTCATCTTTACAAAGATAACCTATTCTACTTGGAGTGTAGCTTTTCTGTGGATCGTTGTTTATCGATATCCGGTTACCAATATTATTTTGCTGGCTGTTATTATCTAAAACTCCCTTTTTGCCATCTGTTTTCATATGATTCTTCTTCTTAGTCATTTTAAACAGTGGTCTAATAATGTCACGAAATTTTTCGGGCGAAGCTTGGTGTCTTAGTTTTCCCAACGTATCTCTGTGTACATCAGTTATTTGCAGTATTTGTTTGCACATTTGATGATCTAGAGGCGTAAAGTTCTTAGGATACTTGTAAAATAATAAATTCTGAAGACCTTCTGTTGCAGGAAACTTTTCTTCGTCTACTAATATATTATCCTCTTCAAATATTAAAATTGTCTCTCCCAGCTTCCATTTTCTATCGCCAACATACTCGGGGCCAAACACATAGTCATATTCTTCAACCATAGTCACGTGTTACTCAACAGGCTGTCAAACACTAAATGATTTGAAAAATTGACGCGTATCTATATAAAGTGCTGATCACCATCGATAAAGTGAACTAACGCTTTTTAATGAAAGCGAAAACGTCTCTGACGCGAGCTGACGCATACCTGACGCATAGCTGACACCTAGCAGACACGAGCTGACATCTATTGACCTAGAACGTGACATTCGACGCAGAACGTGACATTTGACGTAGAACGTGACATTCGACCAGACACATACCTATATTATCGCACTTTAAATTCCAAAAAATGTTGCCGTCATTTGAAACAGTACGCCATTTGAAACAGTAAGTTTATAAACGCACTGAGTACCAAACAAATCAGATTTTTTTTTTAAAGATAATGCATTAAACAGGTACAAATACATAATATTACGTTTCATTTATTGTTTTTATGCTAGATTTTATTTGTTCATATTTACATAATTGTCGTTGTTTTGACTTTTTTTCTAAGAAAGTTTTGTCTTTACGCAGTTATTTCTTAAATCTTATGGCGCTCGGAGTTTGCCCATGTTCTTAAACTTTTTATATAGTACGCTCTAAAGCATATTCTGAGACCGTTATTTTTTGCTAAACAATATAGAATGTGTTATAAATGAAAAACTTTGTATTTTATTATTATAATTATTAATACTAATTACAATTTGGTTTTTTATGTGTCCATAAATTTTACAATTTTTTTCACTTTATACAATATTAATAATTTTTGTTATATTTTCTTTCTTGATATTTGGGTTTGGAACCATTATCTCCTATACATCATCATCATCATCATTGATACTGCAGAAAGTTACCATACCAGAGGAAGATCATTGTTTTTTCGGATTAGGTATTTTCAAGATTTGAACAACAAATTTTGTATTTCTCAGGTGGACAGCAGCGTTAGATGTCGATATATTGTTAATTTGTTCTAATAACTTTGACATATGACTTTATACAATATTAATAATTTTTGATATATTTCTTTCTTAATACTTGGGTTTGGAACCATTTCTGTCTTAATGCAGGACGAAGTTCCGTACATCATCATCATCATCAGAGGAAGATCAGTGGTTTTTCGGATTAGGTATTTTCAAGATTTGAACATCAAATTTTGTATTTCTCAGGTAGACAGCAGCGTTAGATGTCGATATATTGCTAATTTGTTCTAATAACTTTGACATATTGGCACTTGAACTTGTTTCTGTCTATATCGGGTGTCTAAAGTCATCATTTAAGGCAACAATTCTGATTTTGTCACCTGTTGTGTAGCCAGCTTGCTTTTTTATATTCTCAAGAGCGGTCTCTAAATGGTTTTTTAGATGGTCTTTGTCTTTTTCTAAACCTTCACCTATTTTAAAGTTGTCACAATTAACTTGAAAAGTGCATAGATAAGCGTTGAATTTTTTTATTTCTCGCTGATTTATAATATTTATTGACCATTGATCAGACATTGTTAATTTTTACAAAATCAAAATTTATCGAAAATACGAGCGAGACAAAACACATCTTTCCTGTAACAGCGTCTAATACAGAATGATGTACAATGTCTAATGCGTAATATTATTATAATTTTTGAAAGCCAAGAGGTGCTGTGTCAATTAATGAGTCATCACTTTGTATTATTTTTCGTTTCTTGTAGGCCATCTTGAAAGTCTTTGACACCCTTTTTCTCGTAACAATATCTTTGGTCTCTGTATCCCTGCCGATCTGGTCATACGTGAGCTTAATTTCTTTGGTTGGATCGTGTATGATGTCATTCATGGCTGAGGCATTGAGTACTAGGCTGTTTTCGTAGTTTAAAGTGAAACCTTTGATTTTAGTCACCTCTTTGCCCTTGGCTGTTTTGTAAAAATAACTTTTAGGACCTGTACTGAGCCATTCAACTATGTAGTCATCTCCAGGCAACTCATCACTCCAATCGCCCAACATTTCACCTGTTTCGAAAGTGTTTAGGCCATCATCAATGTAAACAATGGAGTCTGTGTCGAAATAAGCTACAGTCTCTCCTAGCCTATCAATCATCTCGTACAGTCTTAGACGAGCGTTACTGGTCGTAAATAATGCCACAAAAATATTCGTAGATGTTGGGTCTTCCACAAACACGTCTTTATTACCGTAAGAGACTTGTGCTATATTATCATTAATAAATGTGACGTTTGTTAAATTTATTTTATCGTTCATCAAAACTTCGTACCATCTTTTAATGTCCACAACGTACTCCGTTTCATATTCATTCTTTGGCCAAATTTACCCCATAGACTATTTAGGCCTATTCTAGCGACTACTCGTTTACCAGGATTTGGGGCTATTTTAGATAAATCGAGCTCTATGTCCATCTGCTCTTTTACAGCCCGAGCGTACTCTTCATTTGTGGCATACGTATGTGGACTAGTTTCTAATTTGATCTTCATAAAATCTTTGACATAACCCTTGAACAAATCTGTCGATGTTTGCTCAAAATGCCACACCTCGTGAATTTTTATTATTTTGTACCCTTTTTCTAAGGCCTTATGAAGCCTCGTGAAGCATTCTTTGGCGGTAGAACAAACGCCATAAAGAAGAAGAAGAATCATATGAAAACAGATGGCAAAAAGGGAGTTTTAGATAATAACAGCCAGCAAAATAATATTGGTAACCGGATATCGATAAACAACGATCCACAGAAAAGCTACACTCCAAGTAGAATAGGTTATCTTTGTAAAGATGAAATACGATATGTATGATATACATGTATATTATTAATAAATTATGTTAATTTGACCAGTGTTTTATTTTCGGTGTTCTCTAAGTTTTTAAATTCATAGCTAAGTTTATTACCGTGTTTTGGTGTTATTTATTATTTATGTATATTACATTACCCTAAGAAGCCCTTCATAGTCACGCTCGTAGGGTACAGAGGTGTCTTATTACCACTATTTTTTGTGTAACCTCGTAAAATTTTAAAATATATTTTTTACTGAAATTTTTCCACTTCACCCTCGTATTTTGTTTTATTTTTATTTTATCAATACTATTTTATGTTTATTTAAAGCATTTTTTTTTGACTATATAGACATATACGAATAATAGTGTTAAATTTTTGGTAGTGCTAAAACGTTTTATAAAAAAAGGAAAGCTGTTTGGCTAGCATTGTAGGCATGGCCTGATAACCACAACGGGGGTGAAGCGTTGGTGTGGTAGGTCTAAATACATCTGCTGTAATATTCTTCGTAAACGATGTTTTACATACTTGGCAAAAAAATGTCACCTCAATATTGACTGAGCACTTGGGGTCGCATTTACACATAAGTGGCTTACGATTGTGAAACATCTTATGGCTTAATAATTATCTTAATCACTATGTTTAAACTACTTAAATAATATGCTTTTTAATAAAACGCTGCTATCAACTCGAGAGTAAATGACACTATTCAATAATTTCTAGACCATTTACAATTTACTCATCCTACATGTCCTAATGTACATCAAGAAATTCAAAAGAGTAAAGATACGAAACATCCCAGGCCTCTATCTGATATTTATTATAATCTTATAATAATATATATACATATATATATATATATATATATATATATATATATATATATATATATATATATATATATTTCTTATGTATTCTTATGACGTTATTTGTTAAAACATAATAGAATTACTGAACAGATAAAGAAATACAAAACCTACTTATCGAATATAAAAATAGTTTAAACACTTTTCTCAGTGTAGTAATAGAAATAGCATTCTTTGTTTGTGAATCCAGGAATTTTTGCAGTTAATTTGCATGACACATGTTTATCTAAGAATTTTGTCTATGAAATTTATAGTTTATTGCAACTGCATCCTGTCTAAAAAGCAATAGACCCATTGAATAAACTAGTATCTACAAACATATGATTCGCAGACCTTAAATGCAGCTGGATAATATGTGAATTTCCCATGATATAATTACAAATACAATTGTCTGACTAATTATTGAAATGCATAAAAAGACGGGATGATCCATTTTCTGCGACATTTTCTAAACAACTAACAATGGGTAAGTTACTCTATATAAACAATTATTAATCAAGTGTCTTAAATACCTATATTTTTCCAGAACAAGCCATCAGAAACAGGATAAGCGCGCACCTCACCCCGCAGCAGAGAGAAAGTTTTTTTAAAATCCACAAGGAAACTAAGTTCCTGTTTATAAAGGATTTTATTGGAAAATTTTTTAGTAAGTTTTTTGTAAAATTTTTATTTTTTATCATTTATTACTGCTTGAAAACTGCTATGCATAGGCCTGCTCTTCTTCTGCATCCCGATGTTTTTTTGAATTGCTATTAGACATATTTCTACTGTTTTATTTTTTATATGCTGATATAGGTAACTACTTGAAACGTATACTGCTATACATAGGTCTGCTCTTCTTCTGCATCCCGATGTTTTTTTTTTTAATTGTTGTTAGACATATTTCTACTGTTTTATTTTTATATGCTGATATAGGTAACTACTTGAAACGTATACTGCTATGCCTAGGTCTGCTCTTCTTCTGCATCCCGATGTTTTTTTTTAATTGTTGTTAATTTCTACTGTTTTATTTTTATGTGCTGATATAGGTAACTACTTGAAACGTATACTGCTATACATAGGCCTGCTCTTCTTCTTCTGCATCCCGATGTTTTTTTTTGAATTGTTGTTAATTTCTAATGTTTTATTTTTATGTGTTGATATAGGTAACTACTTGAAACGTATACTGCTATACATAGGTCTGCTCTTCTTCTTCTTCTGCATCACGATGTTTTTTTTTGAATTGTTGTTAATTTCTACTGTTTTATTTTTATGTGCTGATATAGGTAACTACTTGAAACGTATACTGCTATACACAGGCCTGCTCTTCTTCTTCTGCATCCCGATGTTTTTTTTGAATTATTGTTAATTTCTACTGTTTTATTTTTATGTGTTGATATAGGTAACTACTTGAAACGTATACTGCTATACATAGGTCTGCTCTTCTTCTTCTTCTGAATCACGATGTTTTTTTTTGAATTGTTGTTAATTTCTACTGTTTTATTTTTATGTGCTGATATAGGTAACTACTTGAAACGTATACTGCTATACATAGGCCTGCTCTTCTTCTTCTGCATCCCGATGTTTTTTTTTTTAATTATTGTTAATTTCTACTGTTTTATTTTTATGTGTTGATATAGGTAACTACTTGAAACGTATACTGCTATACATAGGCCTGCTCTTCTTCTTCTGCATCCCGATGTTTTTTTTTTGAATTGTTGTTAATTTCTACTGTTTTATTTTTATGTGTTGATATAGGTAACTACTTGAAACGTATACTGCTATACATAGGTCTGCTCTACTTCTTCTGATGATAGTGTGGTACGGGGAGAGGCTGCACCGAATTCTGTATACCCTGACGATATGACGTCCCTGGGAACCTACAGGGGCCAAAAAAATATTGATTGGGGTGAGGCAGGCCAGCGTGCTGGTCTGGATTTTAAAAGGTACTTTTATTTGTATATTTTTAATACTTGTTTTTAATATGGTGTGTATTTTTTACAAAAGAAGAATAAAGATTTATGAAAAATTTTTATCTTTTAATGTTTTCCTTTTCCCTTCTTTGTTACCCATACTATCCTTTGTATCGGAAATTTACAAAAATTATTAAAATATTATTTCAGTTTTCATACAATCTATAGACTAATAATTTTTCTGATATTCTACCTAATTGTTATTTTATCTGTGCTCTTTTAACCTTTTTTCATTCTGCTTTGTGCTTTGATTTTTTGTTTATATAAATGACATTTTTACAAATAAAAAAAAAGGAAAGCTGTTTGGTTAGTTGAAAACAATGTTCACACTTTAGAGTTTGGACATTATTTTCAACCGTAACAACAGACGGGACGAGAACCCACAGCTTGTATCTGTCGGGTTAATGGGAGAGGCTGAAAAAAGGAAAATTAAGGAAAAGTTTAAAGGTTGTGGTGAGATTTATAGGTATCTTAAGCTAAAATTTATATATTACAAGTATTTCTGTTTCTTCATCTATATGGGAATGATTCCCGGAAATTTATCTACTAATAAAAACATCTGGAGCCATAACAATATGGGCTTATAAAATAGACGCATTGGTCATTTAGCATTTGTCATTTAAACGATATGGCTGAATATTTACTGTTAGTTTTATTAAATAGTAGTGAGTTCGTAAATGTACCAATCCACTCGGTAGTAATCAATTTTCTTAGTTTTTTTTTCACGTGATCGGCTTTTTACCTTCTCCTATTGTGTCAACGAGTACGTTTATACGAACGATATACGATTACGTCGTGATTTTAACACGGGTGAAGTTCTACAAATTCAGTTCGTGGTAGATTCAGTTATCGTCTTAACGATCAACTATATACATAATACTGGCTTATTAGAATTAATTTCTCCACTGCCAGCCATGTGCAAGTTTTTACACCTCATCCTCTTCCTTCCCAGCCTTAGTTTTCTCTCGCCCGTAACACTTTCCCTAAAAGCAACTAGACTTTTTATTTTCTCGCGATAGTTGCGAAGATTTACAAATCAGTGACCTGTGTACGATTCTATAGCCTTTCAGATCATTGCAGTAAGGTACGTTTTTAAACAATTTTCTTTTTCAATTTTTATAAAATTACAGAAATGCTGTGTGAAATTTAAAAAATCTTACCATCAGCGTTTCTTCTCAGTGTTCGTGTCTATTTATAATTCACCTTCTTTTTTATATATACACATAAATGTTACATTTTAAAAGAATAGACAAAATATCTTAATGATTTATTTTAATGAATTTTAAAATTAAAAAAAAAGTTAAAAAATTAGATACTTGTAAAATTAAAAATTGATCCTTTACGGCATTCTTGCGGTTAACTGTAAAAATTTTTTATTAGTAAAAATTTTGAAAGGAGAAAATAGTTTTTTAAATTCAGAATATTAGTTGTCAAAAACTTTTAAAATAATAATAATTTTCAATCTTACATCAAAACAGCTGATTGGCTATAGTCAGCATGCCTATCAACACTGCTGCATCTGCAAAAATAGTTTTTTCAGTTTGTGTTCCATACATAATTATAAACGATTATACTTACTTACAATCAGCTGAATAGTGACATACACTGCTCGTTCTAAAAATGAAAAAAATGTGTGTGACTAATAGATTTTTTTATCTTACCAAATTACTACAAAACTACAAAATACTTACCAAATAGTCCTATAGCTGTAAAGTAAATAAGCTGTATATTTAAAAATAAAAAATAAAAAACGTTTTTTACCATGGTTGTCCATATCTATAAAAATTAAAAAATTAGGGAGCGTCTAAATGAAATTTTAGTTTTTAACTTACATGTAAAAATATGAATAGCTATAAATTCTGCTAAAACTATATAACAATTAGTACAGATATCTTTTTAATATGCTTAGGGCTTACTTATTAACGACTCCACATCTACAAAGAATTGAATAAATGTCTTTTCTTTTTTTCCCGTTTTATTTATACTTACATGCCATTATTGCCGCCACTATAAACAAAAAATTATTACTAATAATAATAATCGGTAATCGATACTTACCTACGGGTCTTATCTCAGCCCTGTTCACTGAAAAAGTAAGGATTTTCAAATGATCTACATTATTAGAGTAAACTCACTTAGGTGTTCATCTAAATAAATCAATATATATATATATATATATATATATATATATATATATATATATATATATATGTAAGTAGAATATATTAAGAATGCTTATAGATACTTACAATATATGCCTTGTTCCTCTGAAAAAAAAAGAATATTGATATATACGTATTATAGTTTCTGGTTTTACTATTTACTTACGTGTTAGTACTAGCTGCACAGCTAGTATAAAGTTGACCATCACCTGTATAACTAAAAAATCTAAATTTTAAAATTGAAGATATAACTGAATGGCCCTTTCTCACCAGCCAAAAACACTATAGATTGTATCGGTTTCATTGTAGCAACTATTCAAATTAATAATATTGTTCCCTATTTATATAGCATGCTGTTTATAATGTTTGCGGTTTTACCATCTTTTCTTTTATTTTTTATAATGCGTCTAATTGATGATTATACTCTGAGAAACTTGAGAAACTTATTTGCCATTTACTGTATTTCCTTAGCATTTCTTGCTGATTGTATGCTTTTTATCCATATTTCTTTGTTGTTTTCTTGCCAGTTTTCCATCTTTTTTTCCTAAAATGAAAAGATATATAGTCGTTCCATAATACGTTTTAAAATAATTCTTTGCAATCCTCCTTTATGTATTCGTTTATTGGTTTCTATCTTAGGTTTCGTATATAACTTGTATTTTTATTATTTTCTTTGATAGTACGCGCTTCGTAGGTCTTGTAATTGACAGTAAAAAAGACTATATTCACGTAAAAGAAGAATAGACGCTATCTTCACGTTGCGTAAAAGAAGAAGAATTGACGTCACGTAAAAGAAGAAGAATTGACGCCGCCTTCACCCCTCGGTCACGTGATGGTTAGGTTAGGTTAGGTTAGGTTAGATCACGTGAAATCTGGGGAAATCTGGGTCAGGGGTCTGGGGAAATTTGCCATATTCTCCGAAGTGGGTGTTCTTTTCTGTTTCATTTTTTGAATGATATCTAAATATTCATCATATTGGGTATCTCTATTTCATTATCTCTAATGTCTTCCATTGCGCCTACTTTCTCTTCCAGGCTTTCTTTGCATCTATATAGTGCTGTGAAGTGTGTTTCCCATGATCTATTGTCAATTTTAACTATTGGTCTGCCTTTTCTTTGTTGAGCTTTTAGGTATCCAAGTAGTTTGGCACTGTCTTTACTATTCTTTTTCTAGGTCCTTTAACAGTTCTTCCATCCACAGTTTTTTTTTGTTCTTGCAACAATTATGATGATGTTCTTCTTTAGTTAATATTCTTGATTTTTCTGTTTGATTTTTGTTTCGCATTCTGCATCAAACTACTCTTTCCTTCTTTTCCATTCGTCCATTTACCGCTTTAAATTCTATAATTTTGTCCCTAATCTTATTGTTAACCATGAATGCTGTGCCGTTTTTCCCTTGCTTGTTTTCTCCCGAGTGGTATATTGAGTAGTTTTTCTTTTTGATATTTCCTTCTCCTTTCCATCGTACTTCTTGTAGTGGTAGTATGTCTATTCTGTATATTTGTATTTTTCTTGCTACCTCTTCCATTTTTCCTGGTCTCAATAATGTTTGAACGTTCCAGGTTCCTACTTTTACTCAAACAGTTGTATTTATTGTAAAGAAGTTTATTGCGGACGGCAGTTAAGTTTATTGCGGGTCAGTTAAAAAGGGTATTTATTTATTACCACGACCGGGCCAAAAACGTAAAAAACACGTTTTTCGATCTTATTTTCTCTCGTTATAACCAAATTTGCCTCGCTATAGAGGGTTATAGTTTAATAAAAATTTCACGAAACGTCTAATGTACCTCGTTATAAGCGAAACCTCGTAATAACCGTGTTCGTTATAGAGGGAGTATACTGTATATGTATATACATAAAAATAGAGAAGTTACTCTGTGCCACCTTTAACAGTAGGCTGATTACAAGTAAACTGTTTAAGATTAAAATCATGAAAATTTTAACAACGTCGTCAATTAATATAACCTATCAACTACGTTATCATCATCATCATCATCATCATCATCCAGCCTTCATTTATTACGTCCACTGCTGGACATAGGCCTCCCTTAAACTCCTCCATTCTTTGCTATTTTGTGCTCTTTGTTGTCAATTTTTGGTGATACGCCTGATGACGTCAGCCCAACGTGTAGGTGGTCTTCCTCTACTACGTTTGTCTGCTCTTGGCCTCCATTGTGTAATTTTGCTCGTCCATCGTGAGTCATGAATTCTTGCTACATGGCCTGCCCCTGCCCAATCCAATTCCACTTTAGTTCCGCTATGCGTTATAATACTCATCCTTCTTCGCAGATCTTCGTTTCTTATTCGGTCCCGCAACGTCACTCCCAGCATAGACAGTTCGATTCGTCTCTGTGCCACTCTCAATTTCGAAGCCGTAGTCTTGGTTAAAGTCACCTATGTTATATCCTCAACAAAATATCAAATAATATAGTAATCGTCTTATATTTAGAGTGGAAACTATCTGAGATACCGTCGACTATTACAACTGCAGAAGTAATTCGACAAGAGGCAACAAGAGTGTAAAAAAGCCCAACCTTTAAAGATCAATATTACATCGGCCGAAAAAAGATCAAACGAAATGTTATAACAAAAGCAATGCCAGAGAGATTCAACCAATTACTTAGAGAAGGCCACTAAAAAAATTATTACCATTATATCCATTGAGGTAGCGTAACCACATTAGAGCAGTTGTTTCGACAGTTAGAGTGGTCATGATGATTGCCTAATCCGTAACCGTGACGACATTATAACAAAATCTCACAATGCCCTATAAAAATTATACATCTCAATACTATAATATAATTATGGCTAAAACTAGTAATTTATTAATAAGGATACATTTTTGGTAAAATTATTTATATATAATAATAATAAATATTTTTATTAGCAACTTCTTATGATGTTCCCTGTATGTTTTATTTGGTTTTTAAACATTGCACACATAACAAAATATTTATAATTACATAAAATAGATATTGTATTCATTTAATACTTTTGCTGAACTTGCGTTCCTAAGTGTTAAAATGTGAATGTGAAATGTGAACCATGCAACTAAGATTTTTTCTAGTATTATATTTCTTTCAAAAAACACAAGGTCTGTTTCCCTTGTCTTTACTTTTAAATAGACAGTATAAGTACAGTCCTCCGGAAAATGATATTACTTTTTATTTATTCCACAGGTAAGCTACGATATTTTTAATAATGTTCTTTTTTATATGTTAATAACATTTTAAAAATATGTCTTAAATATTTTGACAACCTGCATACATTATTTTCTTCTAAACTAAAGAATAAAGATTTTTATATTCGATATTAATATGTGATCAACAAAGTATAAAAAAAATTAATTTACCACTCACATATCCACACACCAAACAAAGAAAATCCCAGCTCCAGGGGACATGAGATTCCTAAAGTTTGGTGTTCTTATGTTCGAAGATCAAGAGGTTACGCCTCGGAGACGGCACTTCCCTGATCATGAAGTTACTGCCACTCTTCTCCAATCATCGCAGATGTAACGTTTGGGTTAGGCATTTCACCCTGGTTTAACTTTGTTTTTGCAAAACATTTAGAATTGCATCTTCTCCAAATGTGTGCCCCGTACAGCGAATCGCTGACCTTGGTTTAGGCCTTGATCACAGGCTCTTCGCACTGCGGCTTTATGTATGCCGGACGATCGGCTGCCGACTTGGCAAATGGTGTTTGCTTACATCGCCAGCCGACCATCCCGAAGGTCCAGCCTCCAAGGTCGTATCTAACGGAGCACGTCCTGATTGCTCAGGAATTACGGTTGCAAAAAAGTCAGTGTACTCTTTTAGATAACCTAAAATTCAGAAAAAATCTTAATTGAATGGTGTGAAGTAGTACAACTTAAACTAGGAGGCGAAACGTGTATTTCCAGGTGAATAGTACCCTCACGTGCCTCGTTCGAGTATGTGATTTTGTATTTCCAGGTGAATAGTAACCTCACGTGCCTCGTTCGAGTATGTGCTTTTGGATTTTTTTTTCTAACCCTATCTAGATTTAGAACTAGATTTCAAAAAACTTGAAGTGAATTAGAGCTATCTTACGATCAAACGAATAGTTACTAAAAACAAAATCTGACTATATTGAAAATGATGATGAGTTACATCAATACATCTCATATACACCCTTATGTTATTCAGCTTAACTGAGTAAACAACAGTAATAATTTCACCAAAACAGCCACCTTAAGCAGACAAGCCATAAATAAATTGTTTTTAAACAAAGGAGGGTTCGTTCAAAACAAAAAGAGTAAAGAATAATAATATTGACCCCAATAACGCCCTTAAAGACAATAATGCAACCAATTAAAGAAATGTTTAATTACAAAATGCACAAAGTTCAAGCGAAAACTGCTCAACCTTTCGAGTACCAGTACCGATATTTTTGTAGAACACGATAATTATTGTACTATTATCAGAGGTAAAACCTTAATTAAAAATAAACTCGTAACATGTTGTTTATTATACTAGAATATAAATAAAAAAAAAACAACTACTGTGGTACGGGCGCATGAGAAGAATGGCAATAGAAAGTCATGCATAGGTCTTTCGCATATTCCTGTAATTTAGTCGCTCCATCTTGTTAGGAATCTTTCTCGTAATATTCGGCATTCTACCTTTTCTTAGATAATAAGTCTTTCAATGTTTTTACAGGCCTACTTCTTTTAGTATCTATCTAAAGTTTTACCATTTGATCCTGTCAAACGCTTTATGGTAATCTATAAAACAAATTTATAATGATATAATAAATTCCCTAGTTTTTTATATTATTTGTTTTATGTTCACAAGGTGTTCTCGAGTACCTCTACCTTTGGTAAATCCAGTTCGCTCTTGGAGAATTTCTCTTTATAGAAAAGTTTTCAGTCTCACATTGATTATGTGTACCATTATTTTGCTGACATATGAGATAAGGGAGATGGTTCTATAATTGCCGCATTTATGGAAGTTGATTTTTTATGTATTGTCGTTATTGTAAATTTTGTTCAGTCGTCAGGCCATTGCATGGAATGTAATTTTTTTACAGAGCAAGTGAACCAATTTTATTACAGTTTCGTCTGTGGCTTTGAGCATTTTTGCTATCATATCTAGACCTAGTGCTCTGTTATACTTGAGTTTACTGATCGCTAGTCTTATTTCATTCTCGAATATATTAGAATCTTCCTCCATTCCTTTAGGGGTTGGATGAACAAGTCCCTGGAGTTGATCATCTTTATATAGATCTCAGCCATATAATCTCCACATGTCTGTTATATCTTCTCTGTTTGTTCTCAGGATTCCTGTGTGGTCTTCAATGATCCAAGTCCTGGCTTTATTTCAAGTCTCTTGTTATGCAGCGTATTTTTCTAGATAAATAAAGGAGAGACATCTATTTACCATCTAGGTAAATAGATGTCTCGACTGATTGTTTGGATCGTGGCTTTCAATTCCTTTACATATATTGTGATAGTACTGTTGTTTATCAGCCTTGCATCTTAGTTTTATTTCTTTGTTGAGGTTTCTTAAACTAGAGTTTTCCCATTTACTATGTCCACCACTTTGACAAATATTTCTTCTATTCTCAATAATTTATTCAGCATTTTTGTTTCACAGGATTATTTAGCTTTGGGCGATTAATTGATGTTGTTACACAATATGTAATAATCTTCCATATTTCTTGTGATGTACCTTTACGAATAGATGGTATATTTTTTTGCACTTCTTGGAGAAGTTCGTTCTTTTTTCTTAGTTCTATCCTCTTTGTCCCTCTTCCTTTGATGGGCGCTTTAAGTTTGACTTTATTTTAGCTACAAGGAAAGTACAATCCGATCCGCATATCGCCCTTAGATATGATCTGACTGTTTAGATTGATGATCTCCAGCGAATGTTAGTGAGGATGTAATGTATTTGATTTCTAGACCTATCTCCAGGACTTATCCAAGTGTAAAGTCGACTTACATGGTGTATTACAAATCGAGTATTCATGATAGAAAAGTTATTTGTAATATCAAAATCAATTAAGCGGTCCCCGCTTAGGTTTGCGGTTTGTCATTTTGGTCAGACCAGAATGACAACACCTATATAGTTCTAGGTCTCACCGCCAGAGAAGTAAACATAATTACTATTATATGTTCTAAAATAGCCCTCGCCTAAACAATGCGTTTCAGCTAGTCCAAAGATTTCAATGTTATACCATTCCAGCTCTATTTCAATAATTGACAGTTTATTTGTGATTGTCTTTAGCCATTATACGTTCCACACGATACCTGATCACTAACATTCAAGTGGCCGGTGGCCAATTCCGCACACCCGAACTCAAGGTAGCGCCGGTCGACATGCGGACCACGTGACAACATCCGAGGCATTTTGTTGGACATCACGCATAACTTTCGTTACATTACATTAACATTACGTGTAAAGGGGTTCATAGAAAGTTGATACCGAGGAATTGTCACTTACACAAGAAAAAATATATCACTTACATAAGTTTATTACTTATCAGTGCGTTGACCTATGTGTGCGTTTCTTTTAATAGTTCCAAAAAGAACTGATACAGAATAACACTCTTAATAGCATACGCCGATAAGCACCTAGCTTATTGGGAACGTAAAAAGTTAAGCATTTATACGAAGGATATACGCCAATAGAGTAAATACAGCACTGGCGCTTCAGTTTTAAGCTCTATTGTTAAAGTAATATGTTCCAGTACCAGTAGTCAGTGAACTTGACATTATCCGATACTTTAAAATAAACAGGCTAGGATGTCTATAGCTATAAAGTTTTATACTATATGTTCGAAACTGTAAGACAACTAATAGGATGACAGGAATAGATCAAAGCTCACAATAGGTTATAAGCCAAGAGTTGTGATGAATTCTATTTTAGATAATCAATTTTCTTTGATTTTCATTTTCTTTACAATTTTTAACAAGCTGTTTTCTTATATATTTACTTTAATAATTTCTACAATTAGGAAAGGCATAAATATAATGTATGCAGGTTAGATTCTTTAAATAGTTAAATATTACATACTTTTAATTGTATATTTAATAAACAAGGAACCTAAGCAAAAATAAAGCAAATATTTTTTAGGAGTAACTTAAGCACTCCTTATCAACTGTTGATTGGAGATACTTATCTTTTACAAAATTCGAAGTTTGACCCTCAATTGTCAACGAAAATCATTATACACGGATGGACACATGACAAAGACACGCCTTGGGTGCAGGAACTGAAAGATGGTAAGTGAATAATCAAAATTAAATTTAAATCAAATAAAAAGATTTTGGTTTGCTTGAACCAACTTTTTAACCAAAAGCTTCAAGTGTGTGAAAAATTACATTAAAAACGTAATCTTACTAGTACTAGTTTTATTAAAAGTTACTTTTACGTCTTAAAATCCGTTTTCCTCTAGACGAATCACGATAATCGCTGAGTGATGATCATTCGGAGATAATTGTGAGAAACATAGGATATCTTAGTAATAACATTTCGTTACATTATCTATAGAGCCAGTTTTCTCAGCACGACTACGACTGTAGTCGGTTGCGATGGTGGGATAATTGAATTCGTCAGTCGCCAAAGATTTTTTCGAGCGACAAAATCATCCAGTCATAGTCCATGTATTTTCTGGAGAAGACGAATTGCTACTCGATCAAATGGTCATACACCAATCATCGGCCTCCTTTACCTTTTAAAACAAATATTATGTATCCTTTTTATGCCGTATAACTGGTGACGTAGTCTATCAATAAATATCTGAGTAATCGTTTTCTTTTACTCAGTTCATTTTAATTTTACGCTAACTTAACCAGTAAATAAATCTAGAAAAGAAACACAATAGAAATAAACCACTCGATTAAAAAAATAATCCTGCAATTAACAAATCGTAGACTCTCACAGGAAAATGACATCTGACGATTATCGATCCACAATTTTAGCTAAATTCTAAAATATCATACCACAGCGATCATCCTTACAATCGTTACGAAGAAAATAGACCTGTATTATTTCATCCAGTTTTTCGTCGCATAGAGTTTAATCAGTTTATTCACTTTCAAGCGCAGAAGCACTTTCAATAAGAAAGCAGTATTATGCAATGGAAAACTTGGAATAGAAATTAGAACTGGAGTATTGAGACGTATTCTCTACCCTTCTATATGGAGTTGAAGCCTGGACAATTATGGACGCAACTGAAAAAAAAGACTTGTCAGCTTTGAGGTGTGGTGTTATCGAAGAGCGTGGAAAATATCATGGCACACGTATCACAACACGTAACAAACACGAAAACATTAAGAAAGATGAAAAAAGAAAAAGAAATGCTCAACACTGTAAAGGCTACTTTGGTCACATACTAAGAAATGAAAATTATAAGTTGATGTAATTGGTTATACAAGGAAAAGTGGAAGGAAAAAGAGGACCGTGGAGACCACGCACGTCATGATTGAAAAATTTAAAGTAGTGGAGTGGAAAACCAACAATACAAATCTTCAAAACTGCTACAGACAGAGTAAAATGGGTCGTGATGATTGTGAATGTCCTTAAAGGATGAGGCACACAAAGAAGAAGAAGAATCTGTTTATATATTTACTATTTTTTTTGCTAAGTTAAGGTTTTTATCCCATTATAAACGTATTGTAAATTGTTATTTGTCCATATTAGCAAAATGCTTGAACGTTTTATTCTTAGGGCCGATAGTTCGAAAGCTAATCAAACTTGATTGTAATCAAATATTAATTTAAAATCAAATACGTCACATTTTGAGATTATGTTGACTGATTTATTTTATTCAATTTTATTACTTTGCGTTTTAATTTAAAATAAACCATAATTAAACTCTTTCTGACGTTAATTTCATGTTTTCATTTACATATCAATAATAATAATAAGCAATTTTTAATAATTTTGACAGCTGCTGTGACGTATTTGATTGTAATTAAATATTTGATTATTGTTCGAACAATCGGCCCTAAATAATCCATATTTATCATACAGTTTTAGCTACAAGTGGTTCTTGGAATGTTATAGTCGTTGACTGGGGTCCTCTTTCACATTCTTTGTATGTTGAAGTTCGAGTACATAATTATGTAGTTACCAAACAAGTTAAAACGTTTATGCACTTTTTGGCAGATGCCATATACTATCCAATGTCAAGTATACATTTCATAGGCCACAGTATGGGAGCACAGATTGCAGCTGGTGTTGGTTGTTTTGTTCAAAGTGAACGAAATGAGAAAATTGGAAGAATTACAGGTAAGTACAAATATTTTTGGTAGGAAGTAATCCATATGAAGTCTACTGATCTGACTATCGTTTTCTTGAGATGTGTGTAGTTCTATTTTGATCGACTTTTAAATTGGGTGTTTAGGATATAATCGTTAAAGAAATTGAACTCAAAGAATCAGAAATAATCACCGCTTTAACGATACTATCATTAATAAATTTAATTTTTCTAGATAAAAAGCGAATAATTCGGCTGTCTGTATACTATAGTAAGGAGAAAGGTAAAATGTATTGTAGGTTAGGTCAGTTATAATACAAGATATACTGGCTGCTGCAATATAGTCGCGTTCCCTCAATTCGACAGAGAAAAAGTGCGCAAAGCAGTCCCTGAATCTCTATCTAATGGGCTGGGTTTATCGACCACGTGACCTCACTGGTCATTTAGCAAAATGCAAAATGTTTGAATTAGATTTTTCTCGACGGGAGAAGTTACCCATTTCCTCAATACCTCTTTTGACGGATAAATCGGGCAATTCTTTAGTGATTTTAGTGAAGCTGGATAATCCTTTTCTACAAACGTTTTTTCTCTTGAATTTATAGTAGAACTAGTCTCACTCGTAAATGTAACTTTGCTTACTGCAGTACGCGATTGTAGAATTTGAGAGGTAGAACAAATTAATATCATTTAGATTGCCACCTTGAGTTTGATTGAAATTGGTTACCAATTTAGAGAGAAGACTGCATTTAAGTAGGATTTGGTAGAGTTAATTTTTGAACCTGAGTGGTTGATATTATACCTACTGTTAGTGTTTTTAAACAATTGTTTGAACTATGGCATGTTTCCCTATATTTATATCATATTCCATTACCTTGAGATATAAAAATTCTGTAAATAGTGTTTTTTATAATTTATTTCAATAGAATTTTGAATAGTATCTAATAATATGTAAGCTGACAAATACTTGTCTTCTAAAGCTTAATATGTAGATATATTCTTGTAGAGTAGCATCGACTTATAAAAAGGTTATGGGGGAAATAAGATTTATGTCCATCTCTTTCAATTTTCGGATTCATTGTGTGGAATTGTTGGATAGATATTGGAAAATAGTAGTCTTTCTGCTAGAATTAGAAATCTTCCTACCTGTTAGATTTCTCCTTATACTCCAGTAGAACCATAGGAGCTGGCATCAAAATACCAATAATATCATCTTATCCTCGACCTAGGTGGAACTTTCAAAAAGCAGACTAGGCGACTTTTACTGAGACATTGGACAAATGTCTGGGATGGATAACCCCAACACGTGCAAACTACATGGGATTTGTTGGCGCGGTTATCTTTACAGCGAAGAAAACTATACCCAGAGGATGTTGTAAAGAGTATGTCCCAGGACGGGATGAAAAATAAATTGTATTAAGGAGACAACGAAAGCCAAGACCAAGATATTGCGGACGAACTACTGCACAGTTTTGATGCAGCCAGACGACAAAAATGGATGAACTGTGAAAAAATTAGACTTTAGTAAATCAAGCAGAAAGCAAGGTCTTTACTTAGAAAACTTGGTAGTAGCAGACTCCCAACTGGAGACAAAGTATCAATAGTTCCCAACAGAGTAGCCTCCCACATTGTAGCAACCTCAAGAGCACCTAGAGATCGTGACCACACCACCAAAGTAAAACAAGAACTAAAAATACTAAAGTCTGCATGCCCGCCTACATCAGAATACTCTGATCAGTTTACTCCAGAAGAAATTATTTCAGCAATATCAGAAATTAAGTCTGAAAAGGCACCCGGATACGATAAAATCCATCCAGAATTTTAACTCCACTGTGGCAAATATGCTATGAAATGGCTGGTTGATTTCTATACAGATATGTTAAAATCAGGAGAAATCCCCCTTTCACTAAAAAAAGGCCTCCATTATAGCCATATTAAGACCAGGAAAGGCAAATGATCAGCCCCAAAATTACCGACCGATTGCACTGCTGAGCTGTGTCTATAAACTGTTGGAACGCTTAATCTCCAACAGAATTAGTACGTTTCTCATTTATACTGACCAGCTATAACAGATTTTCTACAATTTTCTAATCTATCATCTAGCTTCTTATAGATCTTACTTTTTTTTATCTTTTACTTTTTATCTAGAACTGGATGCGGAGTGGCGTCTTACTTTTCTAAAAATAGATAAAGTTGTTAAGAATTAGCCACGAGTCCTACATTTGAAAAACCTAGTCATCACAGGGAAATCACGAGAATATCATCAATTTTTGTAATTAGCAATTATTCCTACTTGTGAAATTTTTTGTTTTAGGACACTAGTTACACCAATTTATGTTACTATTTTTAAATATCTAGAATTCGTTATTTACATTCTTAAATTTTAGGTTTGGATCCAGCAGGTCCTCTTTATGAATGGCCTCATATTGAATCTTTGGATGAAGTGTTAGATCCTACAGATGCGACTTTTGTTGACGTTATCCATACAAATGGAAGATACGTAGGAATGATGAGTCCAGCTGGACACGTTGATTATTACCCGAATGGCGGTGAACAACAATGGATGTGCGAATTATGTAAGTACTGAATAAATTTCTAAAGTCGATAGTGGGTGTAACACATCTTTTGTCGCCTAACCGAACATAGCAACCATATACAGAAGAAGATCAACAAGCTTGCAAAATACTCCAATGTAATGGGTCTTAAAATAATTACAGAAAAATCAAAAATCAAAAATCAAAAATCAAATAGAGGAAGTAGATACTTTCACGTATCTGGGATTAATCACGAAAAAAAAGGCGGTGGTAGCTGATCAGACATAGAAAAAAGAATAGTAAAGGCACAACAATCATATAACTCCTTAAACAAGATCTAGAACATACGTGATATATCAGAATAAACCAAAATTAAAATATTTAAGAGCTGTATTAAGAGTACAGTACTGAATGGCGCAGAATCTTGGATACAGGAAGAAACAACTACCAAAAAAATTACAAACCTTATATAAATAAATCATTGAGAAAATTATAAAAATATACTGATGTTAAAAAAATAAATGCAAAACAGTCACAATTTAAAGAATGAAATAGAAAATGGATTGAACATAAACTAAGGAAAGACCAAAATAATATACCCAGACAGACACTCAAATACCAAACAGATGGAAGAAGAAGAAGAAGAAGAAGATCAGATAATAGCTGGAGAACAACTGTGATAAGAGAACAGAAATAATTGGCCTGAGATGGAGAGGTCAAACAGAGAACAAGATATAGAGAGGAATGGAAAAGACTTGTAGGGGAAATTTCGAAGGAATAAAACAGAAGAAGATTAGCTGATCCAGCCAATCAGACATCTTTTACTTTTGCCTAAGAAATGCAAGTGCGTACAATACTTCATAAGGAGGATAGTGACTCCAACGTCACTCTACGTTGTCCGATGTATTGCCTCCATCTTTTTCTGTCTTCCTAATCTAATTTTTGTAGATTACTGGCCCTCATGTATCTAGTTACGCTCTGTTTCCAACTGATGTTTGACGTTTCTCTTCTTCGACGTTCTTTCGGTTTCCAGTTCATTAGCCGTTTCTGATATCCTTTAAATGTGTTGACACCATGTTAACTGTTAAGGTGGATATATTACGACTTGCAAAAATTACCTGCTTTCTTTTACACAGGTTTTAGGCTCATCATAATAAAATATATTTGTGCTTTACAATATGTAGGAAATTATCAAATTATGTCATACACTGGATTTTGTGTTCGTCAAGGTCATTCAGGTTTCACTGTACCTAATTGTCCCTCTCCCTCTCTCTCTCTCTTTCTCTCTCTCTTCCTTAAAATGAAATGCTAAAATAGATTTATAAATATAAGGGACTTATAAATAATTATTAACTTAATTTCTGTATTTATATTATTTGTTTTTTTTTAGGGAGCTGTAGCCATATAAGAGTTTGTGAACTGTTCATTGCCTCTGTTAGAAAACCAGATCTGTTTAAAGCATTTTCTTTTCAGTCTTGGATGAAATACGTTAATGGGTCAATGAAATATCTGGAAGTTTATCCTATGGGGTTAGCGGCAACTCCGGATATTCCAAATGGAATATATTTCTTGGAGGTCAACAATGAATATAAAGACTACGTATCCAGCAAAACAACTTTAATAGATAGCTACGGATTTTATTTTGGGGAATGGTTAAATATGGATATTATTAATAGTTATTTAAAGAGATAATAATTTTAAAAGTCTTTTTAACATTTATATTTTAATAAAGTATTTATATTACAAAAATCTAATGTGTTATTAAATTAACGTTAATAATTAATATAAATTAATACTTTTCCGATTTTTTATTATTATTTAACACTTAATAAGATATTTATACACATTACAATATGATCAACATTTATCAAGGAACAATTTTTTTTTCAACCTAAATTATTACTGAATATGTATAAGGATAAACTTACTATTTAGGTACCTTAGGTTGTAATAATTTACTACATAAACATTAACGTGCACAATCATTGCAATACAATTTGTTTTTCAGTTGTTGCTTAACTAACTCAAAGGACTTCTTCCTCTTAAGTCGTCCTATCAAATCACCACCACCACCATCATCAAATCAGTTACTGCTAATATGCTTCAAGTCATCAGTCCATCAATTGGAGAGCGTCCTCTGCTCTGTAGTGCTTTTTGTCTTGGTCTTCACTCGACAATACGTTTTGTCCATAGGTTGTCTGATAATCTGGCGACGTGTCCTACCCAATTTCATTTTAGCGACGCGATTTTTTCGATGGCGTCTGTTGTTTTTGTTCTACGACGTATTTCTTTGTTTGGGATTCGATCTCTCAGAGAGACACCCGACATCTGGCGCTCCATAGCCCTCTGAGTCATGGGAATTCTATTCACTCCCTTTTTTGTGACTGATAATGTTTCCGCTTCATAAGTGAGTACAGGCAATATCAATGGTCAAACATTTTCCTCTTTAGGCATATGGGTAGGTCCGATTTAAATACATAGTTTAATTTACCAAATGCTGCCCAGGCTAATATTATGCGACATGGGAAATCACATGTCTCGTTATCTCTGTCCAACCGAATTTCATGTCCTAAGTACTTATATGATGCAGTCTGCACAATATCTCTTCCATCAACAGCAATATTTCGATCTTAGCACTAGATTAGTCATTTTATAATTTTTAAATCATTATTATTGCATCATCCATACGACTGCTCTAAGGACGATGTCATCCGCAAATCTCAAATGACTGAGCTCTCTCATGGTATGATACCATGCTTGTTCAGATCTGCCTTCTTACAAGTATGTTCTAATTCTAATGTTAGTGTAGCGATGGTCTCTTCGGCGTTATGGCAATGCTTGTGACATTTTCTGATGGCTTATGGTATCAAATGCTTTCTCATAGTACATGAATATCATTACCAATGGTTTGATATATTCTGCAGACTTTTACATCAGGTTCTTTATCACTAGTAAGTGGTCGTTAGCGCTGTATCCAGATCTAAATCCAGCTTGTTCTCTAAGCTGATAGAAGTCTAACTTAGCGTCGAGTCTTTTTTTGATAATTTTTGTGAAAAGTTTATATATGTCTGAGAGCAAACTGATAGGACGGTAGTTTTTTAGACCTGTTATGTCTCCTTGCTTGTGTAATAAAACAATGACTTCATTGTTCAGTTAAGAAGGAGATTTTCCTTGATAGACGCATTCAGTGAAAAGCTTGGCCGAAGCCTGGATAATTTTATTTCCACCTAGTTTGATCTCCTCGATCACTACTACATCATTGTAAGGGAATTTGTTATTTTTCATTTCTAAAAGTGCCGTTTTGATTTCGTATGTATTTATCTCTGGCATTAATTCTGATCCCTGGTTTGTGATTTTGAGCAGCAACTTGCCTTTAGTAGGTGCTCTCATATATTTCGCGATAATTCGCAAAGGATTCGACAACCTTAAGGATTTTGGTTCTATTTGTAGTAATATTTCCATCTTTGTTTCTTATTTTGTACATATTTTTGTTACCTATGTTGTTCGTATTTCACCTTAAATCTTTTAAACTTTGGTTTTCTTGAATTATTGTAGTTATTGCTCGTGTATTGTTTTCTCTTGCATATTTTTGGATTGACCGATGGATATAATTATTTAATTTCTTCATTGTTGTGTAGTTGGAGCCGTATTTTTCCGTCAGCTGTTTTTTTTTACCTATTAGCTTTTTGGTATTTTGGCTTAGTTTTTCTTTATGGATCAGAACGGTCGGGCAGCACACCCTTTTCGTTTCTTTTAGTGCCTTCATTATGCTAGCATTTGCTTGATCTACATCTTCTATTTCGTCTTGCAAGTCTTGTATATGTCTGGGTAGTGTATCTTCAAACAGGTCGTTGTTTTCCGGGGAAATTTTTACCAAAAAAAGAATTCATCGTGGATAAATTTTCCTGTTGTAGGAAGTTTAGCAATCTTTGCCCTCATTCATTTCTTTCGCTATATCCATACTTGCCCATTGCTACTCCTGTATCATCTTATTTATACCCCAATTTCGCATTAAAGTCGCACATAATTATTGTATAATATGCTCGTGTTTCATGTAACGCTGTTTCTAGGTCCTCATAAAATTCTTCAATTTCTTCATCCGAATTGGTAGTCGTTGGGGCATGTGTCTGGATAACCTTAAGATTATATCTTAAATTTAGTTTGAAGATGAGGTATACAATCACAATTTTCTGTGTGCCTTCTATGTATAATGAATCCTAGTGCACTATTTAAAGTGTCCTCTTCTCCTCTAAAATGAAATACATGTCCTGATTTAAGAGCATACTAAATATGCATTGTCAAAGAGCTGGATGGCCTGACTATTGATGTGTCGAAAAAATAATTGTAAAAAGGTAGAAGGAGTATTTTCAAGAGCTCTTGAGTTCAGAAAAAAAACGAGAACAAGCAGAAGAAATAATGCACCACATAAAAAAAAGCTAGATGAAGAACCAACATTAGAAGAAAGTGTGTATGCTATAAAAGACAAAAAGCGCTTGGCATGGGAGAAATTTTTCACAAAAAACTAATTTTCTGCATATTAACAGTAGAAGTCACCCCAGAAGACTGGAAAGAGGGTCAAAAGACTGCGAAAATTAATGAGGTATAATAATTTTAAATGTCATTTAAAAGATATCAGGGTTTATATATCGTCGACTTGAGCCATTGACAAGGCAAATAATAGGAGAATAGCAATAAGGTTTTAAACCAAAAATATCAACTATAAATAAAAGACATATGTTCATGGGTATACTTGGAAAATCTTTTGAATATAACATACCAACATATAACCTGTATATCGATTTCAAACAGGGGTTTGATGGATTTGCTTCCATAAACAAAAGATGCTAAAGCAATTATCCATGCTAGGTATACCCAAAAATTTGGTCAAACATATAAAAATGACTTTGGACAGTTACAAATCAGTGGTGCTAATAAACGGAGATCTGACAGAGGCATTCGGTATTGAAAATGGAGTTAGGCAGGGTGATGCCATATCAACAGTACTTTTTAATCTAACTTTGGAAGTCATTATTAGAAAATAAGATAATAACTGCGTAAGTTAGAGTTTTTCCTTCAATAGTTCCTAGAATCATCCTTATAATTTTGTTAATAATTGATAAATTTAACTATATTTTTTTTATTAATCGCACCATTTACTGAGAGTTATTAGCGGGAGAACAAAATACAATAAATACAATATAAAAATTGCAAACTGAGTGTTTCAGTGAAGAAAAACGCAATTAAAGTAAATTACAATTTTATTTAGTCGGTAGTTAATTAAAAACGAAAGTTTTATAATATTCTTCTTCTTCATTTAGGAGCCTTTAACTGTCTCATTGTCTCTTGCTATCTTCTGTCATTGTCTTTCCAACTTTTCTTTTACATCTTACAGCCATATTTTTGGAGTTGGAGTCTCCATTGTGGAATGCATTTAGTGTACCTGGTATCATCTTATCTGGCATTATATCTGACAACATAATATGCTACCCAAGACCACTTCCATGCAGCAGCACATTGTATTACTTTCTTGGCTTTCGTTCTTCTACGTATTTTCATCTTTTTCGCGATCTTTTAAAGTTACCCTCAGCATCTAAAAGTCGTTTCACTGCACGCTGTTTTGTTCTCATTTTGTTGGCGAGTTTTATAGTCAACCTAATTGTCTCTAGACCGTATGTTATTAGTGGAAGGATTCGAGAATTAAAAACTTTTGCCTTGAGATTTATGGTAGTATTATTTTTCTTAAAGGCAATTCTAAGTCTGCCAAAGGCGAATGTTATACGAATTATTGAGTCTACTTCCGCATGTTGGTTTTCTCTGGAGGTTACAATATTCACATAAAGAGCAATTTAATTTAGACACAAGGTAACCATGATCTGCTGTGTTCTATAAGCAAACGAGCTGCTTTAACGTATAACTGGCGTCCAATGCTTGTTTCACACCATGAATTTATTGCAGTCTTAATATTGTGTAGAAACGACTGTAACTAGTGCCATACTATTTCTTACACACTTAGCATTATTGTTTAATGAAGCTCCGACGAAACACCGACGACGCACTTTGTATTTCTTCCCGTGCGTGATAATCAGATTTTGATGATGAGATTTGAGTATGAGATGGAATCGAAATAAAACGAAGTTATTGTTTTGCTTCGCATAGAAGATGTAACAGATATTGGATAAGATAGCCTAGTGTATTATTTCTCTATAGCTGTTTTATGGTCATTATCGTAGCTTTGGAAACGTTGTAATCACTTATATAAATTAACGCTTATACAATTGCGTACAGTTTTACAGATACGATGCTACTGATGGTAATTTAAATTGTCATATAGTATTTGTGGTAATAGCTGCTGATCCTATACCGTGAGTGGATTTGTATGCATATGTATAAATGAGGTTACAATCGGAAAAACAAGAAAGTTGGTTTGAAAGATTGGTTTATTATTTTATGGCAGGTTTTAAACTTATTGTATAGGAGGTATGGTCCAGGTTGGAGATAAAGCTTTAGTTGACGCATCGACGAATTTTGGAAATTGGACGCTATTAGACGATAAGTACTTTTTAATTCTTTCATAAAATAAAGGATATAATTACTAAAACTAATAAAAAATATTAAAACAAAACAGAATTCATCAAAAATGGATATCAAGCATCCTAATACCTCTCTTCAAAAAGGAAGACAAATCGAACCAAGAAATTTACAGAGGAATTAATTTGTTAAACACAACATTAAAATTAACAACCAAAGTGATAATAAATAAACTGAATGAAATTAATATTAACACTAGCAGAAGAACAACAAGGTTTTAGGTCGGGAAGATCACGCACCGACGCAATATTTATAATGGGGCAAGGCAAAATAAATCATTAGAATTCAACAAACCGGCATATCTATGTTTCGTGAATCTTAAGAAGGCATTTGACTGGGTCAAATTAAAGAACGTTATCCACTTATTGTACGCAAGACTGATACCTTTAGGAATAATCAAAACGATGGAATATATCTACCAAAATAACACAATAAAATTAAAAGTAGAAGAAGAACTAACTGACCATATTGAAGCTGGTAATGGGATAAGACAGGAAGATTCCCTGAATCCTCTATTGTTAACCTCAAACTCTTCTTTTCCTCAAATTCCTCAATCTGATTATGGATAAAATAATAAAAAAAGGTAAGAACTAAAAAAGGATACCAAATGGGCGAATAGTAAAAAAAGGATACCAAATGGGCGAAAAACAACTTATAATAATCTGCTATGCAGACGACGCAATACTACTCTCTCAAACTGTAGATGATTTACAATATATGCTGCACAAATTTAATATAACCGCCAGAAAATTTAACATGTTAATTTCCCCAAAAAAAGACAAAATACATGGTTATAACAGAAAATTTATTAAGATGTAAATTGGAGCTGGAAGGTCAGATAATAGAACAAGTGATGGAGTTTAAATATCTAGGCATCACATTATCTAGCTACGGAAAGCTAGAAACAGTGAAGTGGCAGATCAAGTGAAGACAGCAAAGAGCCGCAAGGCTTCCTGAATTAAACAATATAGAGAAATAAAAATATCGGGAAAGAAATGAAAGGCAGAATTTACAAAACAGTCATCACACCAATAATGACATACGCGGCAGAAACAAGACCTGACACAGAGAGGACAAAAAGGATGTTAGAAACAGCAGAGATGAAAACACTTAGAAATGATGGCAAGACACTATGGGATATAGCTAGTAGTACAGATATACGACGTAGATGCAAGGTGGAGAACATCAAGAACTGGGTAAGAAATAGAAGAGTAGAATGGAACGATCATATAAGCCGAATGACAACAAATATAGTAGTAAAGACGGCAAGAGACGGTTCCCCAATAGAAAGACGATCAGTAGGAAGACCACGAAAACGATGGAACGACAACTTACTGGAGGCACATTGAAAAACAGACAGAGCCATGTCTACATAAACAAAAGAAGAAGATCATTAAAGGATATCCGATTATTTTTAATGTAAGCTCAAACGCTCCCCAATGGTAATATTAACAGAGAAATGCGACTTTATAGCTTGAATTTAAGCGTAACCTAACGAAATATACATTTTTCTAAATTTTAAAGTTGGTTCACCGATTAAACATTGTAGACTTTCAATCGGGCTAATGCGAAAACGCCTGTAGATATTCTTAATGTTGCATTTTATATAATTTCGAGTTTAGACATGATAAATTTCTTTGCAGAAGACTAAACTATTGATCCATAATTAAGTTTTTATCTTATAAGCGATTTGTAAATGTAAATATGACTTTTAAAGTCTGATCGGCAATTGTTGTTACTAAAGTTTGCATTAAGTTAAGTTATTTTTTATCAAAAAACATTTCTAAAAACTTTATATAATCTACATTATCTAAAGTGTTTCTATATAATCGCAGATCTGGATTTGGAGAATGCCTATATTTTGATTCAGCTACAATTAATTTTATAATTTAAGTGTTTTGACGTTTGCAGTTTAAATATGCTAATACATTATTTATTGTCTTTTTTTACAAAATAAGTAAATACAAAACGATAAAAAAACGCAATAAAGCCAAGGAAAATATGAATATTACATTGATTTTTTTGTTTTTAGCTATTAATAGCTGATCCACTTAAAGCAAAGGATAGAAAAATTGTATTGGAGGAGGAAAAATATAACGCAACAGATTTTATGACCCTATGGAAATTCGACGGGATTTTGAAATATACTCCACTGTTTTATGGCTGGTATTCAAACAGTTCCTCGGGTGGATACAAAATGCCTATAGCATATTTTGTTACGGGATTGGCAGTTTATGGTTATAGTTTCTTTGCTACATTGAGAAAGTATGTATTAGTTGTATTAAGTTCGATATTGTTTGTGCTTTGAATAAAAATAATTGTTCCAAGGCACTTTTTTATGGTTATTAGATATTTTCGATACTTTATCTTTCTAAATATTAGATTGTTTAGTTATTATTATGAACCAGAAAGATACATTTAAGGTTGTTCGTTGTCTTTTGTTCGTTGTTCGTTGTCTTTTTATTTTTGATTGACATAGTCGTTTGAGATGAGCTTGGTTTTCTTTTATTCATTTTCAGTCCACTTTGTTGCGATTTTAATGTACCTAGGTCTTCTATCATATTCCCTTATTTGTTAGCATTATATGCTATTTATATTGCGTTATCTGCGTATATAATGCTTTTTCATTGTCCCACTCTTTTATACTAACCAAGGCTTTTTAGAATCTCAAAAGTTAAACAAAAAGGAACATAGTATTTGTTGATTCCTTTAAATAAGATTTATACAGGGTGGTCCTAAAGTAATTGTACAAACAGAAACCATAGATTTTGCACTTTAAAATATTACGATTTAAGCCAACTTGCTTTAATAAAATGTTGATATTAAGAAAGATACAGGGTGTTAAAGTGGAAATTTAAAATTCTATTTTTTGCTATAACTTTTACGTTTGTAAATATTTTTGGACAAAAATTTATAATTGGACGCTTTTAAGTAGGATAAATTATAATTTTATACATAAATTAATGTTACTGATAGATGGCGCCACATATGCCACAGGTGTGGCATGGATTTGCGCTTAACTTTTTTGCTCTTAAAGTTACCTCTATTTGTGTTAAAAAATATTAAACATACATTATTTTTACAAAGAAAAGGTATACTTGTTAGTAACCTCAAAATTTAACCGTTTTCGAGATAATCGCATTTTATAAGTCAGCTGCCTCATAATTCTTAGTTGTGATATTTGTGCGGTAAAGCACTCAATACCTGTAGATAAGCATAATTCATAGTTTATTCTTATTAAAACAACTCAAAGATGATAATGTAACATTACAAAATTTTTGTTATGGCTGCTAAATGTCTTATTGGAGAAAATATTCTTCATCTTCTTCTTTAGGTGCCGTGTCCGTATTCAGACGCTGGCCGTCATCATGTATACAATTTCCCTTTTCTATCGCTTCTTAAATTTCTATACCTACTGGCGTTGTATTACTTTTTCCCTATTGTAAAATGCTGAAAAACCAAAATATATGGTTTATGTAAGATGGTACACCACCACATTCTAGAGAGAAGGCGTTGAGAACATAGTTAAATATACCTTTTCTGAACGTTGGATTGGACGTGGCAGTCATATTCCTTGGCAATGTGGTGAAATATTGATATAATTATTTAATTTATAAAAAAAAACAAAATAATACTTATTATTCATTACGTAAATTGTTGTTTACCCATTTTTATTATGACAAATGGAAACTAAAGCACAGGTATGAAATAACACACGTGTCTTGTTTCATAATACTTTTGCTACAAATCTTACCTTAAAGACTCAGCATTTTTACAAAAACATCATCGTTGGCCTAATAACCGATATTGTTATAAATATAGTAAACAAACAGGCAATTTAGTTCAGCATAATATTAGTTCGTTAGTTCATAATATTATCATCATTATCATAATAGTCCATTTGTTCGATATGTAATTATAGTTACTCGTAAGCTTATATGAGTGTATATAAGTAACCAATGAATGAGATACATCACTGTTTAATACATTATTTAACCTTTGCGACATAATATACTATAAGATTTGGATATAGATTCGTCCATTATACATTATAGCCACCACGTAGCCCAGAATTTAATCCGCTTGATTTTGGTGTATGGGGCGTATTAAAACAACGTGTCTATAAGAATGCCATAAACATTTGCAACCAAATATGGGAAGAAATAAATACTGCAACAGTTTCTTTAGAACCAATGATGCTATTTAATATGAGATGATTTTTATGGAATATATTGACAAATGAATTAATGAAAATGGTAGACATATCGAACACTTACTTCAACAAAAAGTTTAGTAATTTAGTTTAACTATTTCTTAATTTGGTTTGTAAACAAAATGTTTTGATTACGACTTTAATTTAACATAAAATATAAAATGTTTGATGTAAAATCCTATTATTCTGTTTTTTGTCATATCCTATTATTAATTATCCTGCTGATATATTTATTTTATTTAATATTTCGTTAACTATTAACTTTAGTTATTGGTATTTTATACCAAAATTTAGATTTATTAATGTTTTTGTCTATTTTTCCTTCGTTGCCTGGGGTAATTGCCTTAACTCAGAAATATGCAGCTGATTTGTAAAATGCGATTATCTCGAAAACTATTGAGTTTAAAAGTTATTAACAGGTGTACCTTTTTTTTGTTGAAATAATGTATCTATAATATTTTGTATCACAAATACAGTTCACTCAAAGAGCAAAAAAGTTAAGTGCAAATGTATGCCACATATGTGCCATATGTGGCGCCCTCTATCCGCTACATCAAAGTGTGCATCAAATTATAATTTCTCATATTTAAAAGTACCCAGTTGTAAATTTTTATGCATAAATGTTTACAAACATGAAAGTTATAGCCAAAAATAAAATTTTTAATTTGCACTTTAACACCCTGTATCTTTCTTAATATCAACATTTTATTAAAGTAATTTAGCTTAAATCGTAATATTTTAAAGTGTAGAATCTACTGTTTCTTTTTGTACAATTACTTAAGGACCACCCTGTATATTGTGTAGGTGGTCACAAGAACTTTATGTATTTATAATTCCAGTTTAGTTGTATGTATCAAATTTTTGTACAATTGTTTGTCCAAGATGTTAATAAATTCTTCGTAAAGATTTAAAACTGCAGAAAAATAATAAACACTTAAGAAAATAAAAAAAAATGCAAGCTTATTTTGAACTTGATCAAAATACATTTGAGAAAGTATTTTTTATAAATGTTAATAAATCCTTCGTAAAAATTCAAAAATGTAGATTAATACATAAACACTCGCGAAAATAAGAAAAATACAAGCTTATTATGAACTTGAATAGATACACTTGAGAACTTGATCATATTTTAAGTACATGCGTTGATTGAATAAAACGGTACATGTTATAAAATTGTAGCAATTTTTGTGTTAACATTTATACTTTCCTCAATTTTAACAAAATTAGTTATTTATAATTCTTTAAAATTGCAGAATGGCTGAAAATTCCCGTGTGTCGAAATTATCAGAAAAAGATGACGAATGTGTATTCACATGGAAGGTTTTCACAGCATGGGATTATATGATCGCTAACGCTGAAACTGCACATAATAGAGTAGCCGCTATTGTAATGGGCTTTAAAGAAGCCTTATTGGAAGAGGCTGAAAAGAAGAAGGTAACGGAAACGTAAGTTTACATAGATATCGGGTATTTGTACAAATAAAATTAATAGTATCGTTTAATTTTGTGAAAAATGTGGAAAAACTTTGCTCTACAAAACACGGCGCATATCCTTCACTTACTTATTTCGCACTTTGTCGATTCACTTTGTCTGTTGAATGCAAACCATTTGTACTATTATATTTCTTTACACCATACATAGGGATAGCGGGTGGACACTTCTCTTCTTTTCTGCGATCATGACAGGAGATAGATCTACTTCAGGAATAGCAAATCGGGGTGACATTTTACTCTTATTACCGGGACACCATGTCCGAACCCAAAGTATTCCCGTCTTCATATCTAAACTCTTCATATCTAAACCTCTTTCCTCCCTCCATATCTAAACCAACTGACCAACACGTACTAGCCAAGGGTAACGTTTAGAGCTAAAATACCCAAAAATATTGTTCTATAGAAGATGATACTATTTAACGGCTTTCTCGAATGCAATTCCGTTCAAATAATAAACACTTTAAATAATAAGTTTGCTTCTAATGTCTGAACATACTGTTGTTGAAGGGAACTAAAAAGCGGACCTATTAGCCAGGATAGAAACAAAATAAACATTTATAAGCCCAAAACCTTTCATTTTTATAGTAAGACGCAGGTATCCAAAGATTTACTAAAGATAAATATTAATGATCTGCGCATTATCGTAGGTCTCCTAATAGGACACTATGTAACTACCCAGGTGTTGTGAGTTGTCTCTTTTCTACAACATAAGTAGCGAGCCAGAGGTTGTACTGGCTAGCTGGTTGTATTTGAACTGGCTGAATATGAAGACTTGGACTAAAGAATCCTTCGTCGAAACAATTTCAAAGCCGAATTAGTAGTAAATAATGTTTGATTGATCAATTTAAAGCACATTATTTTATGTAGTACAATTACAAATAAACTGAATAAAATTATCAGATCATGTACCAACGCTATATGTATGATGAAACAAGTGTAAGAGAAATTACTAGAGTACAGCAAACCGACATATCTACGTTTCGTGGGTATTAAGAAGGCATTTGACGAGGTCAAATTAAAGGACGTTATTCATTTATTGTACGCAAGAAAAAAACCTCTAGGAATAATCAAAACGATCGAAAATATCTACCAAACCAACGAAATAAAAGAAAAAATTGAAGACCTGACTCTTTTGAAGCTGGCAATGGGTTAAGAAAATGAGATACCCGAAGTCCTCTATTGTTCAACCTGATTATGAAAGAAATAATAAAAACAGTGAGAATTTAAATAGGATATCAAATGGGCGAAAAACAACTTAAAGTAATCTGCTATGCAGACAACGCAATACTACTCTCTCAAAGTGAAGATAATTTACAACGTATGCTGCACAAATTTAATATAACCGTCAGAAAATTTAACATGTTAATTTCCCCCAAAAAAAGACAAAATTCATGGTTATAACAGCAAATTTACTAAGATGTAAATTGGAGCTGGAAGGTCAGATAATAGAACAAGTGATGGAGTTTAAATATCTAGGCATCACATTATGAAGCTACGGAAAGCTCGAAACAGAAGTGGAAGATCAAGAGAATAGAGCAAACAGAGCTGCAGGTTGCCAGCAGGAATATCGGGAAAGAAATGAAAGACAGAATTTACAAAACAGTCATTAGACCAATGACATATGTGGCAAAAACAGAAAGAGGACAGAAAAAACAATATCAGACACAGCAGAGCTGAAAACACAAAACTTAATCATAAAACGCTATGGGACAGAGCTAGAACTATAGATATACGACGTAGATACAAGGTGGAGAACGTCAAGGACTAGGTAAGAAATAAAAGAGTAGAATGGAAGGATCATATAAGCCTAATGACAACAAATAGAGTAGTAAAGACGGTAACAGACGGTTCCCCAGTAGGAAGAGGATCAGTAGGAAGACTATAAAAATTATGAGACGACAACTTACTGGAAGCGCATTGAAAAACAGACAGAGTCATTTCTACATAAAAAGAAGAGAAAGAAGGAGAAAAAGAAGAAGAATTGCAAAGATACTTAATTACAACTACCTATGTGAACCCATAATGCTTTTTGGGGCGTACTGACCGTGGTAAGGTGCGATTATAGCATAGCAAAATGCCGCTACAATCCAACAAGATATAGGAATAATTCATACCGCCAAATTCAACGTCTTTCAAACTAACTTAAATTACGTACATAACCACCTTATCAAAAGTATTCCTTATCTTTCATATCCAGTTAGCTGACTATATTTCTATTGTTGCACGATTAAAACTATATTAGATGATACCGATTAAAAAAAATTAAAACTATAGACTCACCTTTTTTTAAGCCCTTCTCTCTATTCGGATTGCCGAATATAGGCCTCTCCTAATTCTCGCCATTCATCTCTGTTGTTTGTAAGACGTTTCCACATTGGTCTTGCACTTCTTTTAATATCGTCGCTTCAGCGCATTTGCGGTCTTCCTCGTGGTCTTTCGGCTTCCTATGGCTGCCAATTCTCGATTTCGTTATTCCATCGGCCATCCTTAAGACGTTCGTTATGTCCAGTCTATTTCCATTTCAGTTTAGCTGCCTGTTCGACAGCATCTTTTACTTTTGTTCTATTACGAATGTCTTCATTGGTTTTATGGTCTTTGAGTGAGATACCCAGCATCTGTCGTTACATAGCTCTCTGAGGTTTTCTGATCTCCTCCATGTTTATTTTAGTGAATGTCCAGGTTTGAGCTCCATATGTAAGTACAGGTAGGATACAGAAATAAACACTTTGGTTCGCAGTGTTTGAGGTATATTTTTATTTTTAAGTACGTATGATAGTCTTTCGAATGATGCCCATCCCATTTTCACACGTCTACGCTATCAAAAGCTTTTTCATAATCTATAAAAGCCAGACATAATGTAAGATTGTATTCGTTTGTCTTTTCTATTAGGATTTTTAAAGTTTATAGATGGTCACAGGTGCTGTACCCTTTTCTAAATCCGGCTTGTTCTACTGGTTGATATCAGTAAAGATATCAGTTAAGTAAAATTTTTCAATAATTTTTCAGGTCTGTGATGTCTCCCTTTTTGGGTATTAGTATTGTTTTAGCAGTATTCCATTGTTCGGGTATGTTGCCTTCGAATAGACATTTATATTAAATAGTATTTTTATATATGTGATGGCTTCTTCTCTGCCTTCTTTCAGCATTTCTGCTAGGATTAAGTGATTAATCGGTGTAAGTTATTGGCTGATCTAAATCATGATGTCGTTAGTATGATAAGGAAAGAACCGCTTTCACGTATTTAATAATTCACCTTAAATTTTCTTAATCAGCCGATAGATCAACTTTGTGTTTTCTTTTGATAGAAAACTCACGATTTCTGACTTAACTTTGTACTAAAAGCAAACTGTGAATTATGATGCGAACTTGTAATACTATGTGGCAAATAGACTTCTGTCTAATGCGATTACATACACACACAAACACACACACACACACGCACACACACTCAATTTTTTACCTCTATAATCAAAATTCTGCTTAACTGACATGAATATTACAATGATTTTTTTTAGATGGAGGGTAGTATCTATACGAGTCATGGTAAATGTAATTGTTATTGCTTTACTTGCACTATCGATGTACATTGTAGTATTGGTGGTAAAAAGGTCTACAGAGCCAGAGGCAGAGAGTTCCTTTTGGAGAAAGAACGAAATACCCGTTGTAATATCTGCTTTGACCTTTATTTTTCCTATATTTTTTGAAGTGCTAGGCATTTTTGAACAGTATCATCCACGGAAACAATTAAGATTGCAACTGGGCAGGTAAGTTGTGTAGAGCCGTAGGTACATTCAGTATTACACCCATTTTAAGAATTGTTAATTCTCTATTGGCGATGTCAAACGAAAGAGGCGGCGCGGTGCGGTAAAAATTTGAACTAGTGCACGTAGGATAACAAAACATTTTGTATTTAGTTAAAAGTTAAAGTAATATGGAAGAACTAAATATTAATATGGAAGTAGAGCTTAAATGTGACAAAGAAACACAAGCTGATACTTACTTACTTACTTACTTAGTCCTAAGCCTTTCTACCGTTAGGTGTAAGGCTGGTGGGGTTAAGATTTGCACTGTTGTCTCCATGCTATCCGGTCTTGTGTTAGATTTCGTGCACTTTCCCATGTCAATCCTTTCTTCTCAACTTCTTTTCTGATTTCGTCTACCCACCTAACTCTTGGTCTTCCTCGTTTGTTTTTCCCTTGCATTCTCGTTTCAAACACTCGTTTTGTTAATCTTTCATTCGACATTCTACACACGTGTCCGAACCATCTTAGTTGCCCCTCTACTATTTTTTCGTTTATTGGTTCTAGTTTTAGGTTTTGTCTGATTGTTTCGTTTCGTATTTTGTCTGTCCTCTTTCTGTTTGCTATTTTCCTCAGGAACCTCATTTCCATAGCATTGACTCGCTGATATCTTCCAATTATTCCCTAAGTTTACTATTGTGGGTCAATTATTTTTACAAGTGAAAAAAAAATTCTTACTTGCATGGGCGTTACAGTAGATATATTCGAAGCGATAATAAAGAGTATAGAAATAATTTTACCACATTTTCCAGATATAGAATGTTTAAAATTAAAGACAAAAGTTTATTTCATTCGGTCTTATTTTTTTTTACATAAGTACATTCTTTTATTTTATTTTAAAGTGTTACAATTTTAGTTTCTTAATAGTACTCTTAATTTGTTATAATTAATGTAACTAGTCTTAAATGTAATAATATTTGTTTTACCAATGTCCATATTAAAGTTAAGTTCTCCTATTATACAGAAGTGATCAGTAGTAATATGTAAATATTAATTATAATATTGTATAATTTAGTTACTATTAGGACATTTACAATATGTAAATATAATAAATGTCATAATAGTAACTAACGAAATACTGCTAAGTAAGATTTCAGATTAGAAAAAGTTAGTTAGTTTAAGTTAGAAATAAATTACTTATTATTTGATCAGTAAACAAATCGTAATATTATTGCTAATAATAATAATATAAAAAAACCAAGTCTTTTATTTATATGTATTTAGGATATAATATATTATATAGCTCCATATTGGAGAAAAAGGGCACATCAGTGGTTCAATAGTAAAAGCAAAAGGTTTGATAGTAAGGTTACTAGCCTCACCAATCATTGCTCGAGTCGTGTCTTGAGTGTTAAATTATCCAATCTACTATGAACAGCATAGTTGACAGAACACATCCCTGTCTTTAGTTGTTCGGATAGTTCACCTTTGTACTCAACTCTTGCAGTACATTGGTCGTAAAGGAGCCTTATTGTAATAATATATTTGTCTGATATTCCGTAGTGTTTCAGTATATTCCACATTATGTTTCGGTTAATCGAATCAAACGTTTTTTCAAAGTCTATAAAATTAATAAAAATATCTCCATTTTTTTCGTTACCTTTTCCAAAATGATTCTTGAAGTGTTTGTATGATCTATACAAGAGTTTTCGGCTGAACTATATTGAGTTCCATGTCTTCATCATACAATTCTGCACAAAATTGAGTCCATCTATCTGCTACTTTTTTTTGTCTTGTAAGTATCTCCTTCTTTCTCTTTTATTTTTGTAGTTCTTTTCAGTCTTTTTGTTATTGCGTGTAGTATGTGTGTCATTTTTTGCTCTATGTGCAACCTTTTGTCAAATCTAGCTCGTTTTTTACTTCCCTGTTTTTTTCTTTGTAATCTTCTTCTAGTACTCTTTATGTTATGGGTAGGAAATAATGGATAAGATAAAAACTCAACAATTTATTATTTCTATTTATTAATTAGCAAGTCATCTTTATTTTTTAACAATAATGGTAAATATAAATCAAAATAAATTATATTTAATGTATTAATTAAATTAAATATGAAATTATCATCCCTTGAAACTTCAAAAATGAGACAATTGTCCTCTTGCTTTGAATATATGCATAATTTTGCTGTTTTCAAATTACACAGTGCAAGTCCTAATTGTATTTGCCCATAATAGGCATGTTTAGTTTTCAAGCATATTTTTTTTTTCTTCATCCACATACAGAAAATTTAAAGTGTTTATAAACTCATGAATTCCACTAGTTTTGGCTTGTAAAGGACACTTTATCTCTATCAAGTGCACCTCTCCATTTTCTTTAATAAATCCATCTGGACTAAATGCCACATGAGGGCTATTAGAATTAATTATTAACCCTGTTTCATGTAAAATGAAATTATATTTTTGCTTTAAATATTCCTTAGCAACTTTTTCACAATTTTTACCATACCTGGTAGCATGATTTCCAGCTAATTTAGGAAACATTATTTTTAATAATTTTGTTTCCCAGGATGTATTCTTGCCGCAATAATATGTATATAAATTATATGCAGAAGTACCTGTGATTCTTATCTGCCGATATTGCATCCACATTTTAGTTTCAATATTCTGTTGCCTTGTATTTTTGCAAATACTCCCAGCTTCACACTGTTTAATACTTACAAATTTGTTATAAAAGTTTATAGTTGCTTGTTCACAAGCACTTAATAACATTAATTGTTTTATATCATCGGATACTGATATAAACTGATTAAACAATGCAGCTTCTAAGCCGTCTCTTAATACATCCACAGTGATTTCATGTGGGGCACTATTTAAATTAGTCGTTTGCAGACACAAACCGACTAATTTGTTATTATATTTGCCACACAACACAACGTGGCCAGCCTTTAACAAGGCCTCGCCTTCTTTTAAAGGTCTTTTGTGTCTCCTATATATTTCAAAATATCGAGCAGACTAACTTCAATTTCTTTATTTGCCATTGCGTTAACAAAAAAATAAATGGAAGATAATAAATACGGATAATTTTTAGACACAACAATGATTCACCTACAAAGATTATGGTAGCTCTGTTTTGTTTTCCTACGTGCGTGATCAGCTGATCATCTGTCAAAGCGCCCCCTATAGTTCGTTGACATCGCCAATACAGCAATAAAGAATTTTTGTGCATTAATAATTAAAAAATAAAAATTTTTGTATCTAAAGCTATTAACTAGCTATCGAACTATTATCTGATATATTAATATACATGTTCCATGGTATTAAAAAAATAAACAAATTAGTAATTTGTTCGAATAAAACTTATCTATCTATTTTATTTGGATTGTATATCCGGATTAATAAGACAAATAACTTATTTTACAAGTATTTAGACAAAATAACAAGTAATTTAGATTATCTACTCTATTTAATAAAGGTTAATGTGAATAAACCACAAATTTTAGAGATACGTTAAATCTGTACCTTAATAGAAAAAGGGCCAATGTCCATTTTTACTGTTTGGAGAAAATTGGGTTAACAGGTTTGGAGTATGTTGTTTATTCAAATATCTAATCAATTTATAAAATATTGTGGTATTTTTTTAAATATGTATTAACATAATGCCAAGCTTCATTACACTGAATACTATTTTATTATTTTTCTTTATACCTAGAGAAACATGGACATTGGCCTTGTGCAGATTTTGCCGGATAGGGACATTGGCCCTGCAACAGAGCAGTAAAGTATTATGATTTAGAAGAAAATTCTTTATGTTTTAAAATACAAAATACAGAAGAAATTAAATTAAACCTTATCTTCGTCGTTGGTGTCTGGAACTGAAATAGTGTCAGCATCGATGTCATTTGATTTTTGAAAATTTTGATAAAATGGCCTGTTGTATTCACTAATGTAATGTGTAAATTGAACAAATATTTTACTTTAATGTCTGCTAGAGGCAAAGGTTCTGAATTAATCCGTTCTGGTTGCTCAATTTTCATTTCGTTTTTTCAATTTCTAGTAGAACCCCTCCTTAAATCAATTTTTTTAAAAGCTTCATCATCTGCAAAACTTTTTTGTAAAAGCATTGGAACTCATGTTGTTGAGTGTATTTTAACCACTTTATTTGCATCCACGGTACAGCTTTCCCATCATCATTCCTTTTACGATGTACTAATTTTCCTGATAGTACGCTACTAAAATTTGAAAAATCTTTTTGTTCCATCTCTACTTGAAGGGGAGGAGTCCTCCATACACTTTTTATGAAATTACTTCAATCATGTGGAACTTCAATTTGCTATGCGACAAACGCGTCGTATTTGCAAGATGAACACCTTTTTCTTTTATTGCTCGTTTTAGCAACATCTGGATCTGCCCCACTGGTTGAACTTTCCTCTATATGTTTCTGAAGCTGAAGCTGCAATGGTCTGTGAATACCTGTAGTAATATCCGATCGCCGTTTTATTTGCTCTGACAATAGCTGACTTGAAAGGTTTCGAATCAAAAGTCTACGTCGTATTTTTGAATTCTGATTTAGCATGTGAATGGACTGTGCGTTGATCCCAGCAACGTTCAAGGCATCTGGCTTGTGCGTATCTGACTGCGTCATCGAAATCCATACTATATACTAAAATTACGTTTTTTCAATTCTTCGGCACATGCGATACAAGAGTACAATCTACACTAAAAGCAAAAAAGTTAGATTGGATTGGTCTGTTTGCCGTACACACTAATTCAGGTGGTAGTTGACGTTTGTTTCTTCTGACAGTCCCTACATATGATAGTCTGTTCTTTTTCAAATCGCTGACGAGAGTTAGATCGGTGAACCAATTATCAGCAGTGATATTTCGTCCTGAATTATAGATAGGTTCAGCTAATCTCTTGACTACGTCTACTGGTTTATTGCTGACACGAAATGGACCTTCAGGCTGCAGTCCTGCATAAATTGCCATATTACCTATGTAAAATAGCTTAGAATCAACCATAGAAAAATATTTAATCCCATATTTGTTAGGTTTTGATGGGATATATTACCTAAATCCGCATCTGCCCCGAAAACTTATCAACATCTCGTCTATAGTTACGTTTTGTCCCATAGAGTAAGCTTTTTTGCAATTTTCTACAAATAGTGAAAAGATTTGTCTAACAGCCGACAACTTATCAATCTTTAGTCGATCTGGTCGAGTCGTTTGTAATCGAATCTTATACAGTTGTGAATAAATTTAAATCTTCGCATTGACATAGTAAGTCTAAATAATTCAATTCCACTACCATCTGTTCTTCCAAATTCAGTCGATTACTGCGGTGTAAGCCAGCTAAATACAGAAGGCCTAAAAATGATTTTAGTTCTATTTTGTCTTTGTCGGTTTGTTTAGCATCTCTTTCTCTGGAATATCTACTTGAAATAAAGTCTATATATTTATTTGTACAATGTAAAATTAAATCTAAAAGTTCTTCTGGTACGAAACGGCTCTAGAATTCATATTCAGTTTTTGCATTTTTTGCAGTATTCCTTACTAGAGGTAATTAACACAGAATATTTTGTTTATGTCGCCTAATTTTATTTCCTTAAACTGGCTTTTTTCCTCACTTTGTTACTTTGTCTTTTCGAAAAAATACTCCCCGTTTTCATATAAGCCCTCTTCGCTCTCCTCTTCCTTTTCATATACGTTCTCTTCGCTAGAAATGTCTTGTTCGCTGTCCGAGTTTTCTGATCGCTCTTCAACATAATCGATTTTCTCCACGCCACTCTCGTCTTCAAACTTATTTCTTTCATTTCCATCGTCAGAATCGAGAAACATACTCTGAAGCTCTTCAACATCCTTTGGATCATCCAACTTATATACCGTTTTTGACATTCTGAATATATAGATCACACAACGAAATAAACACGAAAAAATATAGGTTAGATCTAACAATACGGATACAACTGTTGTTCGGTTACGACAAACGTTCACTGGTTCACTTCTCAACCGCTAGAAATTACCTGAAACCCGACAATATTGTGTGTTTCCCTACTCCTAAGACATAAATGTGAAGCTGGACAGTGCCGTAGAATTATACGATGCACTTCTTTCTAAATATTTATAAAAATGTTTTCAATGTATCTCTCAGATCAGCCGCGACTTCCGGAGGGTTAAGGAAATACAAAGATTGGGATAGGGAATTAAAACCATTTTAAAATAAAGCATCACACGCTACTACTTTTGGTTTAAAAATTTTAAAGCAGTAATTACTACGCCAAATCTAGAATTAATTTCGACTATATAGAGTTTATTATATTTCATGATGGATTGTGAATGGCTCCGTGTACAATCTTTATAAATTAATTTTTAATTTTAGGATTATGGTGCTTAATTTGGTGAACCTGTATTCGTTAATATTCGCATTGATTGCCAAAATAGGCGATATGGTAAGAGTCATAAATATATAGTTGGTATTTTTTCAAAATATATTTCCTTAGCAAAATTTCGTTAATGATAATATCAACCAAAATAATACAAATAAAAAAGGTGTCCGGTAAAGATATATACTATCTCTATACTATATAAATATTTTTAATATCGCTTTAAGCAACCACATACAAATAATAAAAGTAAAAGGAATACTATCATATTATTGTGTGTTTCGTCGATGGCACAGCCATTCTGAAGAATACTATGTAGAAGAAACATTATATCCTGAAAATTACCGAAAATAAAACCAAGTGTATAAGTGATCGGAAGATGTGCTGCCTTTTTATACACTTTATGTTTGCCATTTAGCAACAATCTTCCGCCGGGAGGCCAATGATAACGCAGTTAATAAAACTATTTCAGAGTGACAATCTGGTCAGAGTGACAATCTGCGTCATGATTGGTCACTTCTGGCGACACGAAGATGTTGGGTTGCGCGTAATGTAAAAAATGGAAAAACTAAGTATTGTGCAGTGATAATATTCTTTGTAAAGGACTGCTTAAGATACAAAAAAATTATTTAAGGATTTATAAATTTATATATGATGTTTTTTTACCTTTAATTTTCATCTCGAAGAAATGCGCGACCGAGTTTTAAAATGTTACCTGTGTCCAAAAACGACAGTAATACCGGAAATCATCTACAATGTGTGTGACATGGCATTGAAAGATCTAATCCTCAAGGGTATCAAGGGAACGTGCTTTTATTTTCTGCACCAGAAAATGAATATGAAACATCTTTGCAAAGATGGAGTCCTTATGTGCTGACGGATCACAAACATGTTCGTATGAAAATTTGAGAAACGCATTTGGCGCATTTTAAGAAAAATAAAAATTACTCTTTGCGTCGATACGTTAAAATGAATAAAGTAGGATCCAATTCTGAACAATGAGTTTTAAGGAAATATGCAGATGAAAGTTTACAGTTCACCTGAATTAATATTTTTTGTAGTGTAGTTTGTTTGTAGTAAGTATTTTGTTTAATAGTAAAATGTTTTTTAGACTGAAGAACTACAAAGTTTTAGAAAGTTAAATAAACTACTTAATGAAACTTTATCAGCTTCCACAGTAGCTTCAACAGCAGATGTTTGGCAAACAGAATGCCACTATGAGTGCATCGATTATTCTGATATGGAGCTCCGTTCCGATGATCTGGTTGTGGAGTTGGTATCAAATATATCGACATACATGCTCAATAACATTACCAGATTTGTCAATGAGTCGTCACTAGAAATGACTTTTCTAAACAATTCTTTAATTAGTTTTCTCACGGAGACCGTAAAAGAAAATGGTTTGCCCTCTGTTAATGTCACTACTGAAAATATGACTATTTTTAATTATCAAGACTTAAATTTTACAGATTTAGAATATAAGTTTGTGGACTACCTCACTTATATTCTCGATTCTGTGAGTGATTATGATAATCTTACAACATTTTATCCAAACGACACTTCAGATAATAACTCTTCAACACCGTATTGGGATTACATTACTTCTACTATCCTTCCTCTTTTTACAAATGGCACCGATCTCACTGAAGCAATCAGGTTTGATTACGAAACCACACCTTTCTCTTCTACTTCAATAGCACTACCAGAATCGACTACTGAGATATTAAATTGCACTGAAAAATGTAATGAAGTATATGCACCAAAAAGTACAGAAAACCTTGAAATGGGATTGAACTATACTATGAAAGCAAGATTTAGAAGTTTATGTTGGGAAACAATGTTTGGTCAAGAATTAATTGGCATTACGGTATGGGACCTAATAATGACTATAGTACCGTCATTGGGAATGGATTTTTTTAGAGGAATTTTTGTAAGAGTAATGAACAGGTAAGTTAGGACTTCTCTTTGACTAACCAACTAACTAACTTAACTATTTTAAAATATGATAGCAACATACTATATATGTGTAAAACTTCCTGAATCTATGTACACACTCAAACTTATGATTGAACATAATGATCTATCTATTTGTATAATCCTTTGATAATCATTTGACATTGATAACCCTTTTTTATATGGTTTGTTTAAGGTCTTCTTCTCACTTTTCTCCCTTAGGCAAGACACAACTTATTTTGTCACCTGGTTTTGAAAATGTGTAACAAAACCAGTGATTTTAATAAACTAAACCAAGTTCTTATGCATATCTTATAGCGTATAAAGCCATTATTTTCTTATGGTGAATTTAAGATTTTTTTCTGACTACGCAGATCTTAATTTCAAGAGTTAAATTTTAACTTTAATGGAATGTATAACCATAATTAGCTCCCATTTCTGAAAATTTGATTTCCCGCGCTTTTGGTAGTTCTACTTATTGCTTATTTGGTCTTCTACGTGGAAGGGATTGTCAGCTGCATAGGGTGCACTGCTTCCAATGTAGAATATTTAATTCTTCTGTAGTAGATACAGACTCACATGTAGTTCTCTGCCCACTTAAAGCTCAAGAATTCCAACTGCTCCACTTTTTTTCTTCTTCTGAGAGTGAAAATTTTCTAAAAACACTACACTATTTCATCTTTCCTGATTTTCCCTTGAAAACCCTTCAATGAAGGCTTGTCGAAGACTTTTAATTTCAAAATCTTACCACACCTTTGACACAGTATGACCTTGATTCGGCCTTCTTCTTCTTCTTCTTCACGTGCCATCTCCGCGACGGAGGTTGGCAATCATCATGGCTATTCTGATCTTATATGCTGCTGCTCTGAATAGTTCAATTGATGTGCATCCGTACCATTCCCTCAAGTTACGCAACCATGAGATTCTGCTTCTTTCTACAGTTCTCTTGCCCTGAATTCGGCCAAATTTCATCTAAATAGTACACTTTTCGCTCTTCACAAAAATATTCTCGGATTATTTGTAAGTAATGTCTTCAACAAGATAATCTCATCTTTTTCTATAAGAACACGGTTCCTGCTTCTTTTCATATATTTAATGTTCATTTGCCCTAATGTTCGCAATAAAAAACATCATGATATTCTGGGTATTGAATCATCGAAATTTATTTTGAATCATTTTCAAGCTGGATGCGTTTTCTGTCTCTGGTTTCAATGTTTTTAAGAGATATATTATTCGATGTGCCTTCACTTTGTTTTTTTTTAATTTTGTATGCAATTCTCGTCAACACTTTAGTCAAATCACTACGCAGAGTAACTACATCACAGAGTTGTCTATAATAGTTTTTTCTTCCATTAAAAAATTTGGGCATCGTTTACTTTGACTGCTCTCGCCTTCCATATTGCTCACAACACTAAAATAAGTGTTCACTACTTCGGTAATCTAATGAAATAATTAGACCGATTTTAGAATTTTATCTCAAACCGAAAGATGTAACAAAATTTTACGACTTCTTGTCTTCGGTTCGCTGTCGAAATAAAACTCTTCTTCTTCTTCTTCTTCTTCTTCTTCTTGTTCTTCTTCTTCTTCTTCGGCTTTTCCCATTATGAGTTCGCCGTTTTCGTCCCCCACAGCACTCTATTCTTCCAGTCACCTTCTCTGAGGTCTCTATCTATCATAACATTTCCGACGTATGTTTTCCATCTTGTGGCAGGTCTTCCTCTCCGTCTTCTTCTCGGCGGGTCCCAGTTTAATATTCTTTTTGGCCACCTATGCTTTGGCATTCTTTGTACATGCCCGTACCACTGTATTTCCTCCGTTCTTATTCTATCCGCTCTTGTGATTTGTAGACATCTTCTTATAAAGTCCAGTTCAACTGTTCTTATTTTATTTCGTATTGTTGTTGTCATTGGCTATACTTCCGCTCCATATAGGGTAATATTCATCACTATGCTTTGAAAGACCCTCTTTTTGTTTTCTTTGGTTAGAGTGTTGTTTCATATCACTCCATGAAGTGCTCTTGTGGCTTGTTTTCCCCGTGCTATTTTCATTTCTATATCTTTCATACAAGTACTAGCTCGGCTAATCATTGACCCGTAATACTTAAAAGCTTTACAACTCTTAATAGTCTTCTTCTAAACTTAAGTTCAAATCTGCAACCTCGGGTCCAATACATAAGTATTCGGTCTTGCACATATTTATCTTGAGTCCCCAAAGTTCATATTCTTCCTTTAATTTCCTATCATATATTCCATATCCTCCCTGTCTTGTGCGATCATCAAAAATGACTTGATCATCTGCGAAAAGTAGTGAATGTAATATATTCTCTTGTAATGGTATGCCCATTGTTCCGCATTTTCTATATCATCTTTTCAAAGCCTGATATATATATATATATATATATATATATATATATATATATATATATATATATATATATATATATGTTAAAAAGTGTAGGTGAGAGACCACATCCCTGTTTGAGGCCTTTTGTTGCGGTGATTGTTTTTGTTATTTCATTACCTAACTTTATTTGCACTTGTGTTTCTTTATACAGTCTCTGTGTTATAATCACCTATTTCTCTCTAATGCGCATTCTTCTCATTGCTTCCCATAGTTGTTTCCTGGGCACGCTATCGTATGCTTTCTCTAAGTCGATAAAGGTCATATGTGTTTCAATGTTTTTTTCAATCACCTGTCTCATAATGAATATATTATCTAAACATGATCTGGCTTTTTGAATCCGGCTTGTTCTTCGCTATAATGGTCCATGTGTTGTTCTAGTTTTTCTTTTATAACTGATGAAAAGATTCTTGCTATTGAAGGCATTACACTGATCCCTCTGTAGTTATTTGGTGACCTTTTGTCACTTTTTTTGAAAATGGAGGACATGTATGATAAATTCCACTCATCGGGAATCTTCTCTCTTGCTTCGATTTTATTGAAAAAAATTCGTATAAAGGATACTATCCTTGCGCCTCCATATTTCAGAAGTTCCATTTTTATGTTCCCTGGTCCTGGTGCTTTATTGCTTTTGGATTTCTTTAGTGCTTCATTTATATCTTCCTCTGTGATTTCTGCTTCCTCAGTTATTATTGTCACAGGGTCGTATGAGATATACTCCGGCCTATTCTCCTGCAATAATTTTGTGTAATGCTTTGTCCACTATTTTCATGTAATTATCTGTATGGTATTTTTACTTCGTTTATTACTTCTGATGTTTTTTATTTTTTTCCATGCTTCCGTTGATCTGTTATATCCTATCGTGTTGTCTATGTCTCTGCACATTCTCTCCCAGTATTCGTTTTTCTCGAGCTTTATTCTTTGTTTAACTTGTTGTCTGAGGGTAACATATTCTCCCCGTGTTCCTGGGGTTCTGTCGTTTAGCCATTTATGAAATGCACTTTTTTTCTTTTAATCATCTCTTCTAAGTCGTCGCTATATTTCTCCAAATATATATTCTTATGTTGTTCAATACCCAGCACTTCGTTTGCCGCTTTGTTTATTTTTTCCTTTAGCAGTTCATACATTTCTGTTGGGGTCCATTCTTCGTTCATCTGTAGCATATTCTGTAGCCTATTCTGATATAGTGTTCGAGTACTAAATTGTTGTAGAAGTTCTACTTTATACCTCGTATTTGCGATTTTTTGCATCTCCTCATCTTTCTGGATATTGTCTTTTTGTCGTCTTCCCGGGTATATGAATTTTCCTAGCACTAATCGGTGGTTACTTGCACATTCTGCTTGTCTGTATACTCTTACATCTTGTATTATTGTTTTGCTGTCTTTTCTTACTTTTGTTAAATCAATAATTGATCTTTGGTTTCTACTAGGTTCTTCCCATGTGTATCTATGTATGTTTTTATGCTGGAATCTTGTGTTGGTTACGGCTAAATCGTATTTCTCGAAATAAAACTACTACGTAAAAAATGTAATATATATACAATGTGTTTGTGTGAGCCATGTCCTGTTTACTTCGATAGCAAAACCACTGAATCCTTGAGTTGCTAGCTTTCATCGACGATCGCGATTTTAGGGTTTGTCGTAACTTTTTATGAAATTTTTCGTACGTCATTGGAAGACCTACAATAGTGCTGAAACGTCACTATTACTTCTAAGAATTAACTGCCTGCAATTTTGATTCTCGATTATAATATTTATGATCTGATCCACAATTGGCTTCCATTTTAACTACATAATTCCCCATTACTTATGTCATTGTTTGTCGTGTTATACAGAAGACGATAATTAATCTTTGATTGAGGGTAGGTCTTTCCCATGTATGCTGGGAAAATATTTTATATTCTAAGAATGTATTTTGTACTTTTATGTTAAATTTTTTGTACATGTCAATGTTTCTTTCTCCGTTATTATTGATAGTTGGATCCCCATATCGTCCAACTACTTTATCATTATCTCGAATTCCCACTCTTCCATTTAAGTCACCTGCGACAATAAGTGTTTGTTTGTTTACTTTTTGTTACATCCAATCTTTACTCTAATAATTGATAGAAGTCATGTTTTTTTCTAACAAGAGCGTCTTGTCAGACGTCAGCGTCTTGAAATTACCGTTTCTCTTCCAAATATCTTAAGTATTATCTTGATAAATCTTTCGCTAACATATTCAATATCTACAAGATGTTCCTTGTTTTTCTCTGCAATTTTTCTACACCTGGTCATATGAATGAACAGCGTAAGAACCTAAGATCTACACACCTTGACCTTTTTGTTTGATTTCTGTCAGACAAACTAAATCTGTTTTAGATATTTCTTTACCACTTCTTTTGTTTTCGACAATATTCCCTAAATGTTTCAAATTCCTAACTCCATGATCCTTTTTTATTGCTTAGTTCATGATTAACTAGATCCGTCCTGTACCCGAGGTCTACTGCTAGCCTTCTTTGCAAGGGTGTCGGCAAGCGAATCTATAAAATCTCGAAGAAGATGATGTTGAATATGTATTTGTATTTTTTTCTTTTTAGATGCTGGTGTTGGGACTTAGAAAAGAAATTTCCGAAATATGGAGACTTTAAGGTTGCAGAAAATATTTTATCTTTAGTAAATAACCAAGGAATGGTGTGGATGGGAATGTTTTTCTGTCCTGGTTTAGTATTGGTTAATGTTGTGAAATTATATATAACAATGTATTTTAAAGCATGGGCTGTTATGACATGTAACGTGCCACCTGAAGTCATTTTTAGAGCATCAAGGTATGTAAAACTAGATCCATTTAATTTCTAAAAATGGACTTTAATAACATTTAAGACATTTAAGATATAAAAAAGCTAGTTTATACAAATAACAGGTGACTTAGTGCAACGGCACGATTTGGCAGCAATTCTGGTGAAAAAATAGAGGAGCTGCGGACTTGCGACATAAACTTTAGGAATCTAGAGAGTGGGAAGTATAGTTATCATGGTGAAGTGGTCGGGTGCATAAAGCGCATTTGCTGTGAAAGCTTATTGCAAACATGGTGAAAGTTTTGTCTTCCAAGGCTATTAAGTAGTGGTTTAACATTAACTTAGAAAAGAGGTGGTAGTGTCAGAAGTGTTCACATACCACAGAATATTAAAGTGGTGCGAAACTTATTAGACACGAGTCCTCGAAGATTCCCACGACGACAAAGCTTAAACCTTAAATTCATAATTGCGCAAGCCTTTCAAGTTCGAGATTAACCCACCCGACTAGGGTTTTGTGAACAAATGTTGGAGCGTATTAATGAAAATTCCCCTAGAGAGAAAATAAAGGAAAGAAAGAGGACAGTTCGTAGCTCTACCAATTCAGACTAATACAAAGCACTGTGTAGACCCCAACAAAAAACAGAAAAAAGACCTGGGCCAACGAAAAAATCAAAAAACAAACAAAAAACCGGCGCAAGCCATAAAAGAATGAATAAAAACCCAAAAAACCGGGTACGTAGAGCCCAAACTCTTGAGCACCAAGCCTCTGAACTGGGTGTCAGTCCAAAGCGGAGGCTTAAGGCCTAAGCAAGTAATTTCAGTTCCGCGGATAAGTCATAAGAGGATCACAGGAATATAGCGGGTCACGTTCTCCTGAATTTAAAATCGATTAGGGAACCATGTTGGAGTTCTATTATCCAGGACTCAGATTACCCACATGAAGAGCATTTGGCTTTGAATAGTTGTGTCCTTATCGCGCATCAGAGTGCTATAGGGGGGAAAGGGATGATCTGGAGCATTGGAGCGAGGTGGAGTGACTCTTGTTTTACTCGAGTTAATACACCTCGCTCCAATGAATTGTTACTATCTATCTATCTATCTATCTAATTAGCCTTCTTCGGTCCATCTTTGGACATAGGCCGCCCCAATCCTTTTCCATTCTTCTCTGTCTGTCGCTATAGTCATCCACCTAGAGCCCACGCGCTTCTTGATATCATCTGCCCATCTCATTTGGGGCCTTCCTCTGCTTTATTTATATTCCCACGGTCTCCAACTTATAAGAATTTTGTTCCATCGGTCTTCTTTTTGTATATATTGTGTCCGGCAAATCTCCATTTCAATTTTGCAACTTCTTGTCTAACATCCCTCACTTTTGTTTTCTCTCTTATCCACTCGTTTCTCTTTTTATCCCTCCAGAAGTTAATGAATAGAATCACAGAAGTGAGTCAGAGATATGGTCTTTCACTGAACATTAAGAAAACAAAATGTATGATGATCTCTAAGTGTGCGCTTATAACGAAGCGCTGACCCTAGCTCGGACCATACGATGGTATCATATTATCATAGCCAAGTAAAATAAATGATTTATTTTAAAAATGCCAGCGTTCACCGTCAAAGCGCAGCGGCCAGCCTAGAGCCAGGCATCGGACCATAGACTTAGACCATAGTATTCCAGCTTGGTATTTTTTCGACCCTCGACACTAGTACTCTACGATCGACCCTACGAGGCGCTGACCACCGACCCCTGCTCCGACCATAGGATCGTATCGATTGCCAAATAAAATAAATGTTACTTTAAATGCGAGCGTTCACTGTCAGTGCTATGATCTAGGCGAGGATACGATGCGATGGTCTCCATTATGAACGTACCCTAAGAAGGAGCAGCAAATTAAAAGAATCAGTGTAAATGGTCAACCAATAGAAAGAGTAAAAACATACACCTACCTCCTAGAAATAAAATCTAGGATAGAGAAAGCAAGATCTACATTTCAAAAAATGGCTAAGCTGTTCAAATGCCACGATTTATCAGTAACCATCAAAATCAGGTTACTACGATGTTATATCTTTCCTATACTATTTTACGGAGTTGAGTCGTGGACTCTCATAGACGCTACCTGTAGGAAAATTGAGGCTTTCGAAATATGGCTTTATCGTGGAACCCTGAAGATATCCTATACTGACCACGTTACTAACCAGGACGTTTTATTAAGAATGAAAAAAGTAAAAGAGTTGTTAATCACAATAAAAACAGTCAAAATTTAATACCTCGGTTACATTATGAGGAATAGCGAAAGGTGTGGGTTGCTGCAATTAATTCTTCAAGGAAAATAATTTCCTGGCTGAAAAATCTGCGTACGTGGTTCAACAACAACCAAAAATCTTTTCAGAGCCGCAGTTTGTAAAATATAGATTGCCATGATGGTTGCCAAGATCCGAAACGTATAGGTAGTACAAGAAGAAGAAGAAAGTCGAAAGTGTTTCAAAGTAACCTCCCAAGAATTATCGAGATTTTGAAAGAACGGATACGCGAAGAAGTAAATGCATTACCTCAAGAAATGTTACTCAATGTCGTAAACAGCTTTGTACCAGGGCTGCATGAATGTGTCTGAAAATGGAGGCCACCTTTCCAATATCATCTTTAAAAACTGAATATTTCTTCACTTACACATTAATTTTTATGTGCGTAGTATATTCTAGCGGACCAACTCGACATCGAGTTTTGATGTAAGTTTTGGTGATATTTAAGAGGGACAGAGTCTAACGATCCATCGTTTTCGTCGCCTGGTGTAAATGTTCCAAAAATCCTATACTTTACTATAGGAAAAATTCATTTTATGGCCGCCATTTTCAAACAGGTTCGAATTTTTTAAATTTTAAACCTTAGGGGGAATCTACTTAACAATCTGTTTAATTATTCGAAAAAATTATTCTCCTATCTATCACCGTTTAGGAGGAGTATTGCGCACAAGAAAAGGGCTTAGCCTTTTAGTATATAAGATTTTTTTCTTATTAAAATTAATAAAAAGATAGTTTTCAGTTTTTTTTGTTTGTTTGGAATCGTACCGTTTCATTAAATCACCTCGTAAAATATAGACACTTTTAAAATATTATCAAAAAAAATTTTTCTTTTTTTTTATTTTATATCTAACAAGTTATCATTGTATTTGAAATAGAGAAAATAATATATTTATAGAATTATTATAACAATACATTTTAAGGAGACCGTTAATATAGAAAATTACGTTTTTAGATCAAACAATTTTTACTACGCTTTATTGTTAAGCATGCTCTTCTTGTGTGTTCTACCAGTGGGTTATACGATTGTATGGATAAAGCCATCCTGGCACTGTGGTCCATTCTCAAAATATCAACGCATATCATATATATTTACTGAAACCATTAAAGAAAATGTACCAGACGTTGTTCAAAGAGCTTTAGATTATATTACCTCGCCAGGAATTGTGATACCATTATTAGTACTTCTGGTTTTGATAATTTATTATTTGATGTCACTCACCAATTCGCTAAGAGAAGCTAATGACGACTTAAAGGTATGTTTTGAACATTATTATTATTTTAAAAGTGATTCTATAGATCAATTAAAAAATCGTTTTTTTATGTAAAGTAAAATAACATTTTAAAGTTTTAAGATTGTACAAAAATTTTACAAGAAAACTCAAAAACTATAGCATACAATTTATAAAACCGACATTAAAGATTAGTAAGACAGACACCGCGTCGGATTAAGGAGCGGGCTAGCCGTCGACTGCCCATTATGTAAATCCATTATGTAAATAAACACAGATCTAAACAGCACATGCAAGTCTTTACAAATGCCGCGAAAGCGAAACCTTCATACAAGTGTATTAAATGTAGCAAAAAAGAAAGAAATATTGCCTTGCTAATGTGTACCATTCATCCTCTGCAAATCTCCCCACTACTTTATCGTTTTCTTTCCTTCCAGGTCTGCCGTTAAGGTCTCATTGAAGTTGTTTCGTGAAATTTTCTTTTTCTACTCTCGGGGAATCGTCTGTTGGTGCATATACTCCGAGTATCACTGCCTCTTTACCATATATGTCTATATGCATTTTAATTATCCTCCCGTTGATTGGCTCCCATGTTCTAACCATGTTCTTCCACTTATTTTTGATTAGTATTCCCACTCCTGCATTTGCTCTACATTCCTTATTAACTCCGCTCCAGCAGTGGATATGGTCTTCTATTGTTTTAGTTCCATTTCCTTTCTTTTTGGTTTCCGTTGTTACTAGTGTGTCGATGTTGCTTTCTCTAAACTCCTTGATCACTTCCGTCGCCTTTTTATTCCATCCTTATATATTGCACATTGTACATATGAATGTTCTATCTTTTCTTCGTTTTGATTTTTGGTTGAGCTTTTGATAAGACTGGGTCTTCCGAACTCTTCGCAACATTGTACGCTCCTCCTCCTCCCCCCCCCCCATGTATCCGATGTGGATTTTCACCCGGGGATGTGTTTCCGTATTTGGCTTTTTCATCCTGCGATTTTAGTTCTTCTTACCCTTACGTTTTTCTGTGTGTTAGGTTGCTAATTCCTAACGCCACAACCTCCGTTTGGAGGACCTTTTCTTTAGCCGCCATTCTGGATCAGACGCTGTTGGTTCTTCCGCCCTCTGGACCATTGTAATTTTTCGTTAACCGTTAACTGGTTTTCACCTGTTCCCCAGGCAGGGACCCTCACAGGGTACTCTCAGCCGGGTCAGCTGAACCCTGTTTTTTTTTTAGAGCTGTTACGCCTCTGTCCCTCCTCTTTTATCCGGACGTGGAACCGATTGCATCGGTTATAGAGCTACTTAATTCGCACCATACCAGTACAGGCAGAGTTACACTTGTATATACTAAGTCTAAAAACACATTTCTTTCATTTGGAATATTAATAATTTGGAAAAAATTCAAGTAACCATGAAACTCAGCTAAGAAAAATGCATGTGAACCTTGAGGATAATTCACCAGAACACCTGATTTATTGTTATCCTATGAAGCTTCAGGAAAATTGAAGTCGCCGAATATATATGTCTTATGACTATAGCTTTAAGATATATCTTCGACTGATAAACAGTGTTGTTCATATATTCGTTCTAAGGATTTTGGGGAATGTACACCGCTCCAATTATAAAATTTTCTTTATCAAATGAACATAAAAGAAACAGTTGCTCGATAGATTTCAACAAAGTCCTTAACAACAATCAAAATTTCGTTCTGACAATAAACTTGTAATGGGGATGAAATTAGTATTTTCCTTTTCTCTTGAATGATTAAATTTTTGTATAATATTTTTGTATTTTATGGCAATGTCCTTTTTGGTCTTTATTTTGTCTGTCTTTTAATTATTTCTAAGCTTTACTGAACATATCCCTTTGTATATTTGTTCGATCTCTATTTATTTTGATTGTTGAGTTCTGTAGTCTTTTCTTCTTCCTTAAAATGCCCTTAACAACACTATTGTTGGAAAAAATAACTTCAAGAGGACGAAGCTTAGTACCTGTGATCTTCCCTACTCGAATAGCTTTCACTACATCATTCATTGACTCATCTTTTTCTATTTGCTTCATAATTTCCTGGGCTTTGATTCTATCTTGTCTTATTCTAAATCTTCAATATTCAAAGAACTGAATTCGGAAACATTGAACAACATAACATTGTTAGATTTTACTATTCTCTCGTTTATTTCTATAAACATTTCTTCAAAAGGCAAACCTGATGCATTCGAGTTGCATTTCAGTTCATTAATAGTCTTCTTTAAATCACAAATCTGATTATCCTTTTCGTGTAAGGATTTTTCATTGGCACATTTAAGTTTTTCTACTTCAATTTTTAAATCTGTAACCATAGACTTCAAAATTAATAATAACAGTAAACCTTGCTCACAATCCTCATAGTAATATTTTAGTCTCCTAGTATCGGCTGCTAATTGAAGACATCTTACTTCTGTGGCTGGTACACTGGTGCAATTAATATTTAAAGCCCTCTTACATCCATCATACTTGAAAGAAGTTTTATCTTCTGCCGCACCTTTCTTGCATATCAAGCATTTTCCCATAATTGAATATTCAACAGAATTTCAACCGCAAACCCTTTAATAAAGATAGTAAGTCACGTCACGGGTAGATGGTACCTAATTAGTTATCTATCACTATCAATTTATCCTAATTGCTTCAAGTTTTTGTTTGAAAGAGAAAAACTAAAGATATAAACCTCTCATTGCAGTTATTGCAATTTACAAACAAACAAATTGTTTTTTCAATAAAGCAAGATGATCTTCATATACCTTGTACTAATTATGCATATATCTTAATATAACTTTATAAATTAATTGTTGATATTTACTTGTAAACTTACAGTTTTTTGGGAGCAATTGCTAATGACATTCTTTGAGGCTGATTGATTTTAAATAGGTGGATGACTATTTTTTAGAGAATTTTGAACACAGCCACTTTTATAGATTTACAACTAAGAACTTACACAGTAAACATGTAAAGTAGATACCGAAATAACACCATTACCAATTCGAGACAAATATTTTTAAATGTTGATTTTATTGTACCTCGTAAATAATTATATAGGCACCCACACCTGAAATTGCCTGCTTCTACAATTTTATTACTCCGTGGTGAACAGGATAGATTAGTTGTGGTGAGATTAATCGAACAATCCTCAGATCGTATTATTTTGTTGTTCTATAAAAGTTTTATAAAAAGATCGAAATGCTTAATACAACCTGTATCCAATGCAAAAAAGCATTTCTTTCAATATTGTATAGCCTCCGTCTGTTACTTACTTTATGTATTATGCATGAATATTACTGTTTATTAATAACATTACTAATTTTAGATTCAATTGCGTCGTGAAAGAACTGAAGAAAGGAGGAAAATGTTTCAACTGGCGGATAGAAGACGGAGGGGAGGTTCTGGAGAGTCTAATGAAATATCAACTGCTCCGTCCAATAAATGGAAACGACTTCTAGAGAATCTCCCTTCTGGTAAAAGTTTAGATGAAACGCCTAAACAAGAAAGCGATGATCAAAAAGATGAACGTGTCGACAATAAAAGTAAAGGTAAACATGTTGCATTAATGCATTTTCAATGTTTAAGCTGTATGTCTTTAAATCCAATTGAGACTACATATATCCGAAAAAAAATTAAGTCCAAATAATCATTAAAGTCTTCTAAAAATTTGCATTAAGAAAAATTCAGAATCTTTCCAATAATTCTTTACAAATATGTTTTGGCCTAAGCCACTCAGCCAGGTTTATTTTTCAATTCCCCAGGTCAATTCTTCGTATTGGATGATAAGCGTTTCGACATTGAACATGAGAAAGTATAACCCTAGAGATGACAAAACTTATTACAAACACTAATATTGCACTATAAGATACCAGACGCATGGAGAAACAGTATAAATCTACTTGAACACCGCACTTAAGCTTACCACAAAAGTCCTAACCAACAAAATCAATAAACTAACAACTTTATCAGATGAACAACAAGGATTCAGATCCGGAAGATCCTGCGTAGATGCCGTATTTGTCCTAAGACAAATCACAGAAAAGGCCATCGAGTACAATAAACCAGCATATCATGTTTTATATACCTGACAAAGGCTTTCGATCGCATCCAAGTCGAAGACGTCTTACACCTACTGTATAAAAGAAACATACCAATCAATATTATACAAACCATCGAAAACATCTACTTCCATAATCGAATAAAGGCAAAGATAAATGGAAAACTAGCAAAGTACTAGTCAGACAGGGTGACTCGTTAAGTCCACTTCTCTTTAATATAATATTGGACGAAATAAGACAAGACCTGACACATCTAAACCGAGACGACTACGAGAAACAACAGAGATGAAAATACTTCGACGAATATCAGGGAAAAGTCTGTTCGATAGGGAGAGAAGTGAAAACATAAGACGAGTATGCAATGTATATGACATAAATGGATAGGTGACAAAACGGAAACAGGAGTGGAACGAACACATTAGTAAAATGGGAGAGGATAGGATAGGGTGAATGGCACGAGATAAGTTACCAAATGGTGATAAGTCACAAGATGGTGTAATAATTTAAACAATTTAGGAGGCTCATATTGAAGACGAAACAGGCTTTAAACCCTACGTACAAGAAGGAAGAAGAAGAGCAACAATTAGGGCAACTAGACTTGCCCTACTCTACTCATTCTTAATGTTATCTTTTTTTGTCACTTCACTATCATGCATCTAAGAATTTTCATTTATGCTTTATGATACTGGCTTCCTCTTTCTTTTTAACTGCCAACATTCAGTTTCTTCACGTATCCGTCTTTAACATATTTTCTCTACTCTTTTCATGGTGTTACTGAGTAGTTTTAATGTCCTGTAGTTTGTACATAGTTATATATCTTCTTAGTTTTTCTAAACTGGTACTAATATACTGCTCCTTCATTCCTCTAGACTTTGTCCAACTTCCATAATTCTATTAAACAAACCAGTTAGCCAACTTGAGCTATGTCTCCTTAAGATTCCAGGGATAACGTTCATACTTCCAGGGATACCGTTTGGTCCAACTGATTTACCTTTTTAATTTTTTGTACTTGAGCAACCCCGTCTGTTATTTTGCTGACCTTTGCTATTACTGTCTCCGTTAGCTCAACTGGTTTTCTGTAAAAATTTTCATTTATTGAACTGTCAAAGAATTATAAAAATTATGGAAAATACAAAATAACTAACGAAATATTGCTGGGGCAAATATTGAGCTCTATAATATAGCCCAAATCTTACCTCAGTCGCTCGAAGAGTTGATATTCACAAGTTGGATATGCACATATTTTCTCGTGAGTGACGTTTGCACTACAGTTATAGCAGGTAGCGGACCTTTGCAGTTTCCTGCTGAATATTGGCCACATTCTACGTAGAGTAACGAAATCTTACATTTCATACTAGAATAACGAATATAAAGGCCCACTTGATAAGTATGAACAATAGGGAGACTCCGATCCTGGTGAACCTAGCAGTTGTAGAAAGATGAAATAAAGACATATCCAAATGCATAATCACTCAAACTAATCATACAAAAAAAGTCATAAGAAAAAAATTCGGTATCTCTTTCTCTCTCTTCAGCCTTAGACTTGACCTGAGCCTACGACAATGGATGAGGTTGGCCTACGAGGTCCAATACAAAGGTTATCAGAACAAGATCCCTGGCTTTAGTTTACTCTACTGCGGAATGTTACACATTTATCCTAGATCAGTGTTTCCCAAAGTGGGGGTCGCGACCCCCTGGGGGTCGCCATGAGGTACTAGGGGGGTCGCCGAACATTTCCAAAATAAGACAAAAGCACCACTTTGTTAGATCATGTATTTTTATTTTAACAACTCCGTAAATAGAAATTAACAATTAATTATCAGACGAAATATAAAACTAAATATTAAAGTCCGTAAAAATAAAAGAGTAAAACAAAGTCAAATATTATAATCTTAATGAGATCTATGCGCCTGTTTCTGTGAAACTAATCTTTCAAATCTAGGCTGTGTATTTGAGACACACACAATTATATCATTTTCAAGTACGAGATGATTTCTAACTTTTGTTTTAATGGCAGTCATAGACGAGAAACTTAACTCACACAAATATGATGTTACAAATGGAACCCAAACATTTTACAGCTTCACTCGCCAACTGGGGGTATTCCTGCATCTTTTCGGTCCAAAATTGGTCCGAGTTCTGGGAAAAAAATTGGAGCTTCAACATTCCATCACTTGATATTTTAATAAGTTTTTCTTTCATGTTTATTGGTATTTCAACATGCTGAAAGGAATCGGCTAAAAACAGATTTAGTATCCATCTGCAACTGTCGTAACTATTTTGAATTTCTTCGGGGAAATAATCATAGAGCTGTTGTTTTAAATTGAGCAAAGTAACATGTATGTCAGAAAAAACTTGTTCAAAATTTGTAGCACTGTAATTAGATACTTTTTCCATAATTTCCTGAAGGCACTGGAATGAATTGAGTTGTTTTTTGCCAAGTGAGGTCGACCATAAATCGATGTTTCTTAGAAATGCCTTAATTTTATCTGTGGCTGTAATTATATTAATGTCGCGACCTTGTAAATTACTGTTCAAAATATTTAATTGCTCGAAAATATCAGCAAGGAAACCTAGTTTCAGAAGCGAAATAGGATCGGAAAATTGATTTTCATGTGGGGACTTCTCATCTTTCAAATACATTAAAAGCTCTGCTCTTAAGTGAAATACTATTTTTAAGACGTTGCCCCTTGAAAGCCACCTTACTTCGGTGTGATAGAGAATATTTTCAAATAAAGCACCCATGTATTCGCAAATTTTTCTAAAAATACGGGTCTGCAAAGCTTTTCCTTTAATGGAATTTACAACTTTAATGATGGTTTTCATAACACAGTCCATTTCAGGAGGTAAAGCTTTGGACGCAAGAGCTTCTCGATGTAAAAAACAATGTCTCCATTTGGCATTAGGCATTATTTCTTGTAATTTGACGACAAGACCAGATTTATGTCCTGTCATAGCTTTAGCGCCATCTGTGCATATAGCAATACATTTACTCCAGTCGATATCATATTTACTTGTACGTTTCACAAAAGTGTCGAGTAAACATTTTCCAGTGGTATTGGTCTCCAATGGGGAACAAAATAAAATATCTTCTTGAATGTTATTATTTGTATCATATCTTACAAACGTAATGAATTGGGCACAGTTAGATATATCAGTGGATTCGTCCATTTGAAGAGAGAAGTACGTGAATTTATTAAGATTTTCCACAACTTGCGCTTGAATATCTTCTGCCATATCACTAATTCTTCTTTGGATAGTATTATTTGACAGAGATATTGTATTTAATTTTGCAGCTTCTCTTTCCCCACACATTATATGTACCATTTCAACAGCTGCTGGAAAAATCAGATTTTCAGCAATTGTGTGCGGATTACTAGTTTTGGCAACACGATAAGCAAGTTTATAACTTGCTAATAATGCTTTTTCATTAGTAGTGGTTGCCAAGGGAAAACTGTCTTGCTGTTTGTAAAGGACGTTCAGCTTTCTTTCAAAGAATTCTACGGGCTTGTCTTTTTTATCTGGATGTTTGCTATTTAAATGTCGAAGTAACTTTGATGGCTTCAAGCTTTCTTTTGACAAGACTTGTCCACAAATAACACGTTGTGGTTTATTGGAAATAACGGTAAAACCATATTTAAGATATTCATCAATGTAGAATCTGTTTTTTCTTTTTATTGCTGCTACTGTCACTTTCAGACGTAGATGGTTCTGCACTTCTTTTTAAAAACTTATCCATAATAATTTATAATTTATCGTAGACGTAAATACGTAAACGGGAATACGTAAGTCGTAAAATATTTACTCATTACTCAACACCGCGTTCGCCACCATAGGCTGTTTGGATTCGAACTGAGGTTTCGTTGCGCATCACCGCTTATATAAAGCCAAAACGAGGCTACGAGAACGTTCCAGAGTGCCATCTAGTAGCGAGCGCTTTCGCGATTATCATGGAAGAGTTTTGCGATGTAGAAACAAGCTAATATGTCGCGGTGTACAATGTGCAGTCGACTTCTTATTATTTATTTTTATTGTAAATGCTATTCTGGCAGAAGTACCTACTACTAATTACTAGTGGGACAGATCGCAATCATTAAAATAATTGTATTAAAATAAAATAATTGTTTTTGATTTAAACTTAAACAGTAAAGAAAAATTAAATTTGAGAAACTATCAGATAATTGTAAATTAGGCACGCTATTTCTGTCAAATAATATTGAATAAATGAGTGGGGGGAAATTGGGGGGTCGCGAACAAATTTTTTAGCAAAAAGGGATCGCGGTTTAGATAAGTTTGGGAAACTCTGTTCTAGATTGTAACACTCTCTAAACCAATTGGAACTACCACCAGCCCGATATGTTACAAATGCAGCGCTGCTTAACAAACAATCGTCTTACAATATTCTGCTACTACATTCAAGCGCAACCTGGAACACATCTAATAACTCATTTCCGAGGGCAAACAATTAGCTCCAAGACTGTAACTACTAATGTAACGATAATTCAGCGACTAATAGCTGTACAAAATTCTAAGAATAATTACTATTGTTTATAAATTTAATTCATTCTTTTAATTTAATAATTTTTCAATTTCAGATTTCTTTTCCAAACTGATTAAACGAGCATTAAGGAAATCTTCCACCTCTGAAGACGCAGAAGATAACACCGATACTGAACAGCACGATTCTCTACCATACGACACAGTAGTAAAGCAGCCACCAAAACCTATCAAACCATCATTTTCGTGGGGAAGCACAGATTTCCAAAATGTGGCACTACGTGCTCTACAACTGAAGAAACATAAACCTGAGATACCAATACATTTAAATGAAAGTAAACAAGAACAGAAGCATGTCCATATTAATGAAAAGCCAGTTGTTAGCGTAAAAACAATCGATCCGTATCAACCTACTAGCATTTACAATGAACCGTCTACATCAAGAGGTTTTACAAGAACAAACAGAAGTTTTAGAGATTTAATTTCTCATATTAAAGAAGAACCAGCAAAGACTACTAAAGAAATATCAATTACTAATAAAGTCATTAAACCACCTGATTCTGAGTCCAGTAAAAAAGATTTTAATTCTAAAACTACAAGACAGGATTCTGAATCATCTAATTGGTCTGACGGTATTCCAGTAATAACAATAAGTAAAACTGATAGTGACGAAAATATGTTAAAAGTTATTGAGAAGCCTCCAATCGATAAAAGTGTTTCTAATACTGATAACAATAGTATAGTATTTAGGCCTAAAGTTAGATGTGTTCTTAAGAAACAATCAACGGAGATTGATGAAGATACGATCAGGTATTTTAATAACGATATAGAAAAAAATATATCTATGGAAAATGTAATAAAAGCAGTAGCTGAGGAAGACCTAGAATTAGAAAGCCTTACTGTAGATACTCCGCAGGAAGATGATAAAAATGAAGAAGTTTTAACTGATAAATCATCTTCTGACACTGAACCTAAAGAAAGCAGCACCGATACTGTTTTGCAGTCGCCATTAGATAAAGAAGAGTAGTAGTAGCAGACAATATTAATAAATCCTTTGATAAATAGTAAATGTTTATATTTAAAAATTACATAAATGTATTAAATATGATAAATCTTTTAAATATAAGTACTGTAATTTTTATTAAAAGTAATTATTATTTATGTATATATATATATATATATATATATATATATATATATATATATATATATATATTTTTCAAATTATTTTTTCGACCGTACTGTTTTAAATATTGATTTATAGTATCAGCAATCGGTCAGGAAATAAAACTCTATTTGTTCAGTCTCAATATTTCGTCACGATTTTGTGACTTCTTCAGGAGAAAACTGTAAATTTATTAGAATAATTAATGATTATATGTAAACAAAATGAATATTTTAATACTTACAACTATAAGAATGAAAATTTAATTTAAAAAAATTTTTCTCCTGAAGAAGTCACAAAATCGTGACGAAATATTGAGACTGAACAAATAGAGTTTTATTTCCTGACCGATTGCTGATACTATAAATCAATATATATATATATATATATATATATATATATATATATATATATATATATATATATATATATATATATATATCAAGATCCAGTGGCCCCAAGAGTCCACTGCTGAACATAGGCCTCTTCCTCATGTTTCCAACCCCGTCTATCTTGCGCCGCTCTCATCGAGTTTTTATTGAGTCTTCTTAAATCGTCAGTCCATCTTGTAGGTGGTCGATCGACGATTCTCTTGTCTTCCCTTGGCCTCCATTCTAATAACCTCTTTGTCCATCGCCCATCTGTCATTCTGGCTATGTGTCCTGCCCATCTCCATTTTAGTCTGGCTATCTTCTCGATGATGTCAGTCACTCCGGTTCTTCTCCTGATGTCTTCGTTGGTTATTCTGTCTCGAGGAGTTATTCCTAACATGGACCGCTCCATTCTTCTCTGCGTGACTCTCAGTTTGGTAGCTGCTGCTTTTGTTAAGGTAAGTGTTTCTGCTCCGTACGTCAAGACTGGGAGGACGCACTGATCAAATACCTTTCTCTTTAGGCATGTGGGCAGCTCACTTTTAAAAGTTTCTCTCAGTTTTCCAAATGCTGCCCACCCAAGGCCGATTCTTATCTTCAGTTCATGAGTCTGGTTGTCCCTGCCAATCATAATTTCATGTCCCAGGGGACCTGGGACATATATATATATATATATATATATATATATATATATATATATATATATATATATATATATATATATATATATATTGTTATGATGTGTTTTTTGTTTGTTTGAATGATGAGCAATGAGTATTTTTAATAATATAGGGTTTTATATCGCGGTTCTCAAAGAATTAGCTTGTAAGTACTTTTTTGAATTATCTTTATTATAACTATTATGAAACACACATATATATCTAACCTAGTCAATGTAAATTTAAAATAAACTATCTTTAAACTGATATTCTTATAAAACTAATTAAATTCTATAGACAATCTAAAATTTAAACAAACTATCTTCAAAATTGAAATTGTTATGACACTAACTAAATTATATTAACAAAATTTTGTACCTTTCTTTCACTGAATGCCTAAATGAACTATTTTCCACTAAGTATATAGATTCTAATCACCACTGAATGTCTTCGTACTTCAGTTATCCTTGTTTTTTGTGAAATTACTTTTTTCAATTATCAGCTTCTACCAATTTAAGATATATTTTTCTTCACCAGCATCTATACACCACCAACCAAACCAGCAAACAGCATTTATATTTATTCTTCTTTTCAATATACCAATATCCAATTATTATAAGTTGATTTATACTAATCTCCAACCATAATATAATTTAATTTCTTCCAATATACCTTTTTTTATCTTCAATAATTATTTGTGTATAATTATAAATGTGCATTATATGCATAATTTTTAATCTTCATTTAACTCACTATATTAAACTATTGGACTATTTGTACTTGATTCACTGACTCTAACTAACTTTCATAATAAACTGCTTGACTTCTGACTAAAAAACTTAAAAACTGCCATCTTGAATCCAAATCACGGGTATTTATATCTTTTGGACATTCTAGAACCATCTCGTAAGAGATCATGTTCCAATTTGTTCTATTTCATACTTGTATGAATTTTCTGGAACAAACCATTTCGCAAACATGGCCATCTCCGGAGATCCAGAGAATTCCATTCTTTTCTATTAATAATTTTGTTTACATTTAGGCTTTTCAGATCAGAATATATAATTAAATTAGTAACTTAACATTCTAATTTAATAAAATACACATTTCAAACAATATATTATTATAACCCACTTTATATTCGTAAATATTCTTAAACGTCACTTCAGAGTATAAATATCTGTCAATCTCCGAGAGTATTTTTGGTTGCCTAAGCACATGGCTCACTTATATATATTTACAATATTAAAATACAACTTTTTACAATTATTATATGCTAATTTATTAAAAATGCCCTCACATAAATATATTTTTATTAAATTCTCTAGTATATAACTTATTTAAAACAACCAAATATCTAATATTATGTAGTATATAACTTATAAATTATTTTCTATAAACCCTAATCGTCACAATACCCCAAAAATAATATTTAAAATAAATAATTTACTTATTATTTTTTTAAATATTAATTTTCTCATACCTTATTAAATTTAATAAATTAATAATTCAATTTTTTTTATTATTTAAAGTGTGTTAAATACATCCCTGTTCGCTGTCTATGTCAAAACAGAGAACAACGTAGCACAGTTCGGCTATTCTATGGTCAAACTGTCATGTCAAATGGAGCAATGGATGCGATATCAGAGAATAAAATATAACCTTAATTAAAAATATAATCTATATTGTGTTCTGTTTATTTATAGACAAAATCTAGGAAGCATTTCCATTCAAAATAACTTTCATCAATATAAATTGGTAAGTTTTTCCACTTTATTACATTAGAAAGACATTTTTATAGCAATTATAGTATCTAATTTTGTGTCTAACCCCAAATTATGATTTTTAAGGTACAAATTAATTTCCATATATACAAAATTCAACAAGTATGATGTCAAATTGATTCAAAATAATGAAATCTACCATCTACCATTTAACAAATCAAGTCTATTGAATAAAATGGATATATCAGTAAGTTATTAGTGTTATTATGTTTGTGTTAAAGGTATAGAAAATATTATTCAATCTCTTCATGATATTGAAAAATGTCGTTGATATGAAATATGCCTCTTAGTCTGTTCTCTGCATCTATTAACACATAACTATTTACTCCATTCTGATTTTCAATTGTATATGGACCTTCAAACATTGGTTGTAATTTCTTACAACGGTTTTCTTTAACATTACTTTTTCTAAGTGAACGAATTAACACTTGGTCTCCTTTTTGAAATGTGATTGGTTTTTTTATATTTCGATTTTGTCTTCTGATATATTTTTCAGCTTTCCTCCTAATTCGGTTATTCACTTTCTGCATTACTTGTTCTAACATATCCTGATTATATTCACTAATCCACTTTCTGTTTCCTATATGGCCAAACATTAAATATTCTGGTACTTCCTCTGTATTCAAATTATGTGTATTATTTAAAAAATATTCTACTTGTGGTATATGTTGCTGCCAAGTTTCATGTTGGTTTTGGCACAGTATCCTTAAATATTTTATAACTTCTTTAATATATCTTTCTGCAGGATTTGCCTGAGGATGTCTGATACTTGTAAAATGAATGTTGATTCCCTTTTTCTCACAAAATGTCCGAAATTTTTGGTTGTTAAAATATGTAGCATTATCTATTATGCAATTTCTAAATGGTCCTATTTCTTCGAAAAATTGATTAATATATAATTTTAATGTTTTAACATTTGTTCTAGAGCAGGGATATAGTTTAATAAATTTTGTATATAAATCAACTATCACTAGTATATGCTTTTTTCCTGTTGGACTGAGAACTAAATTTGAAATAAAATCCATGGAAACTGTATTTAGTTTTTCATATACAACATTAGATTTATATGTGTTCTGGTTTTTGAAATTCTTTTCTTTGTTTAGTTGACATATTGGGCATTGGGTAGTAATTTCCTTTGCTATACTTATGTCATTCTTTTCAAAATAATTGTCCCTAAATAGCATCCATAGCTTTCTTGAACCAATATGCATATAATTGTTATGTAAATTTTTCAATATTTTCTTTGCTAAAGTTCTAGTTATTACATATACTTCTATGCCATTTATTATTTTATAATATATTCCATCTTTCCTAAGGACTTTTTGTTTTTCACTCAAATTGATCTGATCTCTTATAATTTCTTCTTTAGAATATAATCCAGTACTTTCTACTAATTGATTTAATCCAATTTTTATTGTTCGCTGCCCTTTTTGTGATGTATTTTCTAACCTTGATAAAGCATCTGCCACTATATTGGATTTTCCAGAAATGTATTTGATTTCAAAGCAGTATTCACTAAGTATTAGACTCCACCGATGTATTCTACTGTTTCCATATTTGTTATTTAATATAGACGTTAAAGCTTGGTGATCTGTTTCTATTGTAAATTCATTACCCAACAAATAAAATCTTAATTTTGTGACACAGTGTATTATACTTGCTAGTTCTAATTCTGAAACTGAGTAACCCTTTTCATGTGGCTTTGTAATTCTTGAAATGAATTGTATTGGGTATTCGACCCCATCATGTATTTGTAATAATACCCCTGATAATCTCTCTATTGATGCATCTGTTCTTAATATGAATGGCTGTGTGTAGTCAGGATAGTATATTTTTAAATTTGACAGAAAAATGTTTTTAATTTCTTGGAATGCTAGTTCTCTTCTCTGATCCCATCTCCATTTTACACCTTTTCTCAGTAGTTCAAGTAATGGAATTTCTTTTATACTTAGATCTGGTATCATCCTTTTATAATAATTAATTATTCCAATAAATCCTCTTAAAGTTCTTAAATTGTGTGGTGTTTTATATTCCTGAATGACTTGTGTCCGTTCTGGATCCATTTCGATTCCCTTAGTATTAAGTTTATAACCTAAATATATTACTTCTTTTTGAAAAAATGTACATTTTTCTTGATTTATTTTTAGTCCAACTTTGTCTAATCTATTTATTATAATTTTTAGGTGTTTCTCATGATCTTCAGCCGTTTTAGAAAAAATTAATATATCATCAATGTAGTGAATTACAAAATGTTCATATTGATCCAAAATATCATGAAGACATCTACATAGAGCACTGCAAGATGATTGAAGTCCAAATGGTACTACTTTGAATTGATATACTACTCCATCTATCTGAAATCCTGTATACTGTCTACTTTTTCTTTCTAGAGGTATTAACCAGAAACTATGCTGTAAATCGATTTTAGTGAAAAATGACATTCCTGTAATTCTTCCTAATATTCCATCTATACTCATTGGTGCTTCAAATTGCTTTTCAGTAATCTTGTTAATATTCCTTGCATCCAAACATAACCTGATTTCACCTGATCTTTTTCGTACTACTACTATAGGGTTAATAAAACGTGTGTCTGCCTTCTCAATGATCCCATCTTCTAACATATTATTAATTGTTTTGTTTACTTCTTCTCTGTATTTATATGGTATTGGGTATGATTTTGTTTTAAAATCTTTTTCTTCTTTAACTTTTATACTATGGATATAATTTTGTGCAATTCTATTTTCTTTATTGACAAGTCCCTTGTGTTGCTGCAATATGGAAATGACTATTGATTTATATTCTTCAGGGCAATTTAAAACTTTTATCATATCTTCTTCTTTATAAATAAAATTATTCTTCATTATGTACTCATTATTCCTTGCTTCCAATTTTACGCACTCCGCCTCGTAGGCATCCATCTGCTTAAAATTTCCATTCCTTAAATATTCACTACAATAATTATTCTTTACATTCTTTTGGGACATTTCCCTATCATCAAAATACATTTCTTCTTCATAAACATCATTATTTTCTTTTAATAATATCCTATCAACTCTTATTCCTTCTTCTACCTCATCTTTCTGCATAAATTTAATTATTTGCCCTTCCAAAGTTACCATTTTTTCTTCAAAATCTATCTTTACTTTCTTCTTTTCCAATTCATCATTTCCCATTAATATATCAACACATAAATCCTTGACAATAAATCCTTGCATATTAATTTCTTTATTAAGAATATTAATTTTAAAATTGGCTAGTTTATCAATTTCACCCAACTTCTTATTATTTGCACCAATAATTTTAATTTTTGGAATCTTTATTATATCTGATAGTTTTAATGTATTAAAAATAAAATTCTCCGAGACTAAAGTACTTTCTGAACCAGTATCTATCATAATCTTAATCATTTTATTTTTGGCCAAAGCATTTATATAAATTAAATTAATAGATTCAATAATTTTATCTTCATCTAAAGAAATAAATTCAGAAGGTTTTTCATAATAGCAATGGCCTAACTTGTAATTCAGAAAGTTTACTGCACAAAATTTTGATTATTAGAATTGTCAGATTGTATCTGACCACTTGGATCTGATGTACTATGTCTTTCCCTACTATGACTTCTACTCACATTTTCTTGCCTTGTACGATTTCGTTCCCTGTCTTCGCAGCTCCTATTCCTTCGAACACAATTTACCTGTCTGTTATAGTTAGGTCGCTCTGTATTTCTTCTATTGTTAAAATCTTGTCTATTATTATTAGTACTGTTATTAAAATGTTGTCTATTATAATTAGTATTATTAAAATTTTGTCTATTATAACTAGTATTATTATTAAAGTTCTGTCTATTTGGATTACTGTTATTATTATTAAAATTTTGTAAACTATCACCATATCTATTATATGATTGTCTATATTGTTGATTATCATTATTATATTGAAAGTTATTATTGTTTTTTCTGTTGTTAATATTACTTGTCATATTGCCTCTTTGTATTCTTTGAATAAAATTAATAAAACTATCTATTGTTTGAATATTTTGTACAGTTACGGTTTGCACAACATCAGCATCAAAATGTCTAGATACATTTAAGACTGTTTCATCCTCTCTAAGTGGTGGTTCTAAATATTTTGCAACTGTTATCAATTTCAATGCATAATCTACCATATTTGATTTTAAATTTTGATTATACTTTCCAAAATATAGAATTTCTCTAAACTTGGCTTGCTCTAGTTCACCCCAATAATAATTTAAAAATTTATTTTCAAATGTTTGAAAATTATCTAAATCATTCTCAATACTAGCAAACCAAGTTGCTGCATTGTCATTTAATGTCACTCTAATATAATCTTTAATATCATTAATATTATTCACAAATCTTAATTTATGTTTTAAACTATTTATGTATACTCTAGGATGCAAATTTTTTATATTACCAGAGAATTTAATCCCAGTCTCATTTGTTAAATTTAAGTAAGGTCTACCTATGTCTCTCATTTGTGAAATATCATCTATTCTCTGTTCCACATTTCTTATTTGATTATTATTTATTTGGATATTTTGTTGTATATCATCTAATTTTTCTTCTGTGTTTCTCCTGTCTTCGTTAATTTTTACTTCTAAGTTACATTTCTGTAACTCTATTTTCTGTTCTATATCTATCTTATTATCTTGAATAATCCTCTTTACTTCTGTCCTCTCATTTTCTATCCTTTTCTTGTAGTCCTTCCGTATAATTTTTATTTCATTTGCTACTTTTTTCTCTGCAGCTTCAAGTTTTTTCTCCATTTGTTTTTCCATTTGTTTTACAATTTTATTATTATTATCTTCTATTTTCTTTTCTAATTTTCTATAATTCTCTTCCAATTTCTGTTCCATTTTTTTCATGTCTTCTTTGACTTCTTTTGAATTCTCTTCCAATTTTTTTATGTCTTCTTTGATTTCTTTTGAATTCTCTTCTATTGTCTTGTTCATCTGCATCATTAATGACATCAAAGCTGCCATATTGACATTTTCCTCTCTTTCTGGATTCATTTCTGCAGTATCTTGTGGAACTTGAACTAAACTCTCCTCTTGTATAGGTTGTGTTTCTACTTCCACATCTTCTTCATTCTTTTTGCTTCTTGTACCTTTCTTTCCTTGAGACATTTTGAGACTTTACTTGTTCAAATATAATTAAAAATAAAATCTATAATTTTTTCTTTCTACTGATAATTAATTTAATTATATGAGAGCACTTATCTTCCCAAACTAATTCTTTTAAATAGAGAGCCCCACGTTGGGCGCCAAATTGTTATGATGTGTTTTTTGTTTGTTTGAATGATGAGCAATGAGTATTTTTAATAATATAGGGTTTTATATCGCGGTTCTCAAAGAATTAGCTTGTAAGTACTTTTTTGAATTATCTTTATTATAACTATTATGAAACACACATATATATCTAACCTAGTCAATGTAAATTTAAAATAAACTATCTTTAAACTGATATTCTTATAAAACTAATTAAATTCTATAGACAATCTAAAATTTAAACAAACTATCTTCAAAATTGAAATTGTTATGACACTAACTAAATTATATTAACAAAATTTTGTACCTTTCTTTCACTAAATGCCTAAATGAACTATTTTCCACTAAGTATATAGATTCTAATCACCACTGAATGTCTTCGTACTTCAGTTATCCTTGTTTTTTGTGAAATTACTTTTTTCAATTATCAGCTTCTACCAATTTAAGATATATTTTTCTTCACCAGCATCTATACACCACCAACCAAACCAGCAAACTGCATTTATATTTATTCTTCTTTTCAATATACCAATATCCAATTATTATAAGTTGATTTATACTAATCTCCAACCATAATATAATTTAATTTCTTCCAATATACCTTTTTTTATCTTCAATAATTATTTGTGTATAATTATAAATGTGCATTATATGCATAATTTTTAATCTTCATTTAACTCACTATATTAAACTATTGGACTATTTGTACTTGATTCACTGACTCTAACTAACTTTCATAATAAACTGCTTGACTTCTGACTAAAAAACTTAAAAACTGCCATCTTGAATCCAAATCACGGGTATTTATATCTTTTGGACATTCTAGAACCATCTCGTAAGAGATCATGTTCCAATTTGTTCTATTTCATACTTGTATGAATTTTCTGGAACAAACCATTTCGCAAACATGGCCATCTCCGGAGATCCAGAGAATTCCATTCTTTTCTATTAATAATTTTGTTTACATTTAGGCTTTTCAGATCAGAATATATAATTAAATTAGTAACTTAACATTCTAATTTAATAAAATACACATTTCAAACAATATATTATTATAACCCACTTTATATTCGTAAATATTCTTAAACGTCACTTCAGAGTATAAATATCTGTCAATCTCCGAGAGTATTTTTGGTTGCCTAAGCACATGGCTCACTTATATATATTTACAATATTAAAATACAACTTTTTACAATTATTATATGCTAATTTATTAAAAATGCCCTCACATAAATATATTTTTATTAAATTCTCTAGTATATAACTTATTTAAAACAACCAAATATCTAATATTATGTAGTATATAACTTATAAATTATTTTCTATAAACCCTAATCGTCACAATATATATATATATATATATATATATATATATATATATATATATATATATATATATATATATATCTTTAAGGAATATGTCCGTTTAATTTAATATCAAAAAGTGCACTCGTAAGTGAATGGGATGTTTTCGGTCAATTTGGAGATAAAAAAGACAAGAGTTGTGCTACTTTATCTATTTATTGAAGACGTTTCGACCACTGTTCAATGAGCATCATCAGTTCATCTAAAAGAGTGTTATTAGCGATATATCTAATATGAAAAACAATTAAGTAAATGATCTTACCTTTAAGAGATCTGTAGCATTAAAATGTTATTATGGTGAAGAAACATCAAAAATTAATCTACTAAATACATCAGCATATTTGCTGATGTATTCTCTTTCTCGCCTCAGAATTCTGTGGCGTGAAAACCAAAAGTTTTTTCTCACATCACATACTCAATATACAATTTTGTAGTTTCTACGAAAAAGTCTTTTTGGTTCTATATATGTTAGTATGTATGTTTCTATTGATGTTCTTTGTTTTATTTCGTCATTACTTCTCCTATCCATTCTTGTTACTCTGCAGCATCTTCGCAGTCATTCCATCTCTGTTGCTACTATCTTACTGCTGTTTTTCTTGTTTATGATCCAATTTTCAGCCCCATATGTCATAATACTTCGCACTAATGTTTTATAAATCTGTGTTTTTGTCTTCGTATTTAGGTGTATATTCTACCATACTGAGTTAAGTTGTCGGATTGCTGTTCTTGTTTGTCCTAATCTTTGTGTAATTTCTTCCTCTGTTGTTGCCTTTTTCGTGATTATAAACCCCAACTATTTGAGTTTATCCTTTCCTTTGATTGTTACGTTGTCATCAATCTGTAGATCTTCTATGTCTTCTTCACTTGTAGATAGGTACTCTGCTTTCGCAAGGTTAATATCTAGGTCAGCCTTGGTATATTCTTCTTGTAGTTTCTTCATCATATAGCTGAGGTCGTCTTGGTCTTGTACAATCACTACTTGATCGTCTGCAAAGCTTAACGTATATAGGTATTCGTTCCGTACCGGTACTCCCATGCCTTCGCATTTTCTTTTCCATGTAGTCAAGGCTTTCTCTAAGTATATTTTGAATAGGGTTGGAGATGCGGAACAACCCTGTAGGAGCCCTTTTGTTGTGGTGAAGTCTCCTATGATTCTTGTTCCCATTTTAATGGACACTTTATTTTCTTTATACAGAGCTTTTGTAGCTTCTATGAGTTCCGTCTGTATTTCTAATTTGTAGATATAGTTCTGACCTTGGTACAGAGTCATACGCCTTTCTCAGGTCCACAAATGCCAAATTATTATCTCTAGTTTTTGCTCTTGTCTTTTCCAACAGTTGTTCCAGTGTGTATATGTGGTCTATGCATGATCTTCCTGCCGTGAAGCCTGCCTGATCCTCCCCGATTTTGCCTTTTTCGCATCGTTTTCTATCTCCTTTCTTAAATATAAATGTCATATATGCCTCCGTCCATTCCTTTGGGAGCTGTTCTCCATTTATGGCTTTCTGAAATATTCATTGTATCATCCGGTGTAATTTTTTTGATTTTGATCCCTATTTTATAAGCTCAGGTGAGATGCCTCCAGGTCCCGGTGGTTTCTTATTTTTGATTGCTTTTATGGCCGTTTTCATTTCCCTATCTGTTATTTCTATTTCTTGTTGTGGGGATCTGCTTCGTCTTCGCCTGTTTTCTTTTCCAATGAATTGTGGTCTTTCTTCTGTTAACAGTTCCTTGTAATAGTCCTTCCATTCCTTGTCCTGTATATTTCCTAATTTAATTTTTTCTTTTAAGTTTTGTTTCAATTCTCTCAGTACTTTCCATGACTCCGAAGTTTTTGTACCTCCTATGTATGTTTCAGTATTTAAGCAGGTTATTTCCTATTCTTCATTCTTTTGTTGTGTTATTTGTTTTTTCACTTCTCTATCTTTTTCTCTATATTCTTTATAAACTTCATCGTTGTTTTTAGTCAGCCATTTTCTGTATAGTTGCTTTTTTTCTTCAATTATTCTTTTTGTTGGTTCATTTATTTCATAATAGTGCTGTTTATTTGTTATATGTTCTTTTTCTTCAAGGGCTTCGAATGCTGCTTGTTTTATACTCGCCTTTATATGCTCGTATATTTCTGCTATGTTGCCGTATCTAAATTCTATTAATTTTTGGTCTAGACGTTGTTGGTATAGTTCTCTTATTGATTGTTCTTGGAGTAGTTCTATATTGTATTGTTTTTCTCTTATAGTGTTCAACGGTTCTTCTGTAGAGGGGGTCTTGTTATGTTTCCAATTAATGCCCATTTTTGCTGTCAGTAGTTTATGGTCCGTTCCACATTCTGCTCCTCTTCTGACTCGTACATCTTTGATCTTTATTGTGGTATCTTGTTTAATTATTATGTAGTCTTATCGATTTCAGCTTTCGTGTTTCTTGCGTCCATGTATATTTATGAATATTTTTATGTCTGAAGAATCTGTTGGTGATTTTTAGGTTGTTTAGTTCGCATAATTCAATCAGGCGTTTCCGTTAACGTTTTGTTCATCCTCTCCAAATCTTCCCACTACTTTATCGTTCTCTTTCCTTCGGTTCTGCCGTTAAGGTCTTCTGTTGTAACTATCTCCACGCTCTTCTTAATTAGCTCTATTTGATGTTGAAGTTGTTATGTGAAATGTTCTTTTTCTACTCTCGGGGAATCGTCTGTTGGTGCATATACTCCGAGTATCACTGTCTCTTTACCGTATATGTCTATATGCATTTTAATTATTCTCTTTAGTTTCTGTTATTACTAGTATGTCGATGTTGGTTTCTCTAAACTCCTTGATCACTTCCGTCGCCTTTTTGTTCCATCCTTGTATATTGCACGTTGCACATATGAATGTGTTCTATCTTTTCTTCGTTTTGATTTTTGGTTGAGCTTTGATAAGACTGGGTCTTCGTAACTTTTCGCAATATTACCCCCCCCCCCCCGAATCCGATGGGGCTCCTATCCTATAATATAGATTTCCACCCGGGGATGTGTTTCCGTGTTTGGCTTTTTTATCTTGCGATTTTCGTTCTTCTTACACTTGTGTTTTTTTTATGTATTTCCTATGTATACAAAAGTGACTTATTTATATTGTGACATGACATGTAATGTTTACTATGTAAAAATTATGTAACTTAATCTATATGTAACCAATTGTTTGTTGTCTGTTTGTTTATTTTATTATTTGTCTGTCATAATAAATATAATATAATGTCAGACCAATCAAATATACTGCTTAAAATGATCAAATCATACTGAGTCGTATCAGTTTTTTTAGGAACCAGGTGTACATAGTTTCAAAATTGTGTTTTTTGTAATTGAGTGAAAGAACAACATTATGTACATGATAAATTTTTAAAAATATCTTTTTTGGACTTTGTTTTAATACATTTTATTTGGCTATATAACAAAGAAGCACAAAAGTTACAACTGGACAATTTAGGAAAATATCAAAAACCACTAGTTTTTTGTGTAAATGGTGTTTTTTAATTTTCTTTAAAGGACAGTTTTGGAGACTCTGGAGTTTTTTTCACTCACCGATTTAATTATTGAACAATTCGTTATGACTATAGTTGGATCGAAATTAGGTAAACTTAGTACTTAGTACTTATTACTCATAGTTGTTTTTAACTTTAACGTAAATGGCACTTAAAGCAGAAATTATAATATTGGTAGCGTAAGTGAGATGTATATAATATGACGTATATATTTGCATAGACATACAAGATCCTTAGCAATGAAGCAATCAACTCGCTATTTTCAAAATTCGTTAATCGGTATATTAACTGAATTACTGAAGCTCTCCAGTCGGCGTTCGGCGTCATCTCGTTCCGCATAGCAGAGGTCGCAATCCGTAATCCCGCAACTTATCGGTCTATATATCTAAACATTTGCATACACCGCGCGCTAGAATGGACAGGAACTCATCTTTAACTCGCCGAGTTCAAAAATAAGGTGTGCATCGCATCAGATGATAGGCCGCCGTATTTTAAGTCGTCTTGATGTGTCCCAAAACCGTAACGACTCTTTTACACTGTCTTTTTATTTTTACTGCAAGCGATGAGAAGAGAATCTACGTACAAATTTAAATCAGGATATGCACGAGCTTGATGACATTTACTATGAGTGTCAGTTTAGTGGTGTGGATTTTTGTTTATTATGTGGTTCGTGCAAGTGTATTTGCATTTAGTGAAACACCGGCATTAGAAACAAAACTGTCCAAATGTTATGACGAGTTTAATAGGCCTCAGGTAATTAACTTTCTATCTTGTTAATATATTAAACATATCTAGACAAGAATTTAGAAATGCCAAACTGCCAAATTTTCAGTTACACTAAAGCATTACGTAAATTCAAAAATAAAGCGCAAACATAATTACAGTTATCTTTTTTTTTTCAATTTGTGTTGGGTTTCCATAAATATTTTACTTTTATAAATTAATTACTTCATATTGAGTCACAAAACATTATTTCTCTTTTCAAATATACCTCGGCTTTAACTACGTTTTCTGTTCTTTGCCTCTTCGTTTTTCCATCTCCATATTCAGCTATTCTTAGTCTTGTGTGATTCCCATTTCGACGTTGAGTGAATTCTACGTGCCGTGCAAACGTACATTGTGCATTTACAATCTTAACCGATGAGTTATCATATTTAAATTGATCCTTGAAGATCTTGACTACAACTATTCGTGGGTTTCGAACTACGAGATGATATTTTTCATCCTTATTTTTTCATATAGCCCATCTTTGTTATATGCTCTAGTTATTTGTTTCCTAGGATCTTCATTTTTTGATCATTTTTCAGTTCGATTATCTGTATCAGAGTATCAAAACTTATGATTTGTATTATGAACTATTAGTTAATTAAGTTTGAATTTTTATTAAAACATGAATTATTCCAGATCTTTTGAGAAGCGTTCCTAGTGGTTGTTTTCAGTTATTAAAACAAGTTCCCGAGTTATTTCCTTTCCTTCTAACGCATCTTGTAACGAAATTATTTTGTCTACCACATAGGGTATAATTATAGGGGTTTGGAAATTGGGACAGAAGTTACTGGGGTGGAGATAAGGCAAGCAAAATAAACGATACTGTGCGAACGGCACTCAGCGCTTATTTGGAGAGCTGGGGTCGTGGATAAGTAAATGGCAAGGGGTCGTGGATAAGTAAATGACAAGGGGTCGAATTGTGGTTTCTATTTACCCTTTTGTCCAGGAGATTTATTTAAGTATCCATTTGTTTCATTTTTTTTTGTAGTTGCCCCAATCCAACCCCATTGTCATTAACTTATCCACGCCCAGCTCTTTAAATAAGCCCTGAGTGCCGTTCACACAGTACCTATCGTTTATTTTGCTTACCCTATCTCTACCCCCAGTAGTTTCTGTCCCCAAATTTATACCCCCATAGCAATATCCTATGTGGTAGGCAAAATATTTTCGTTACAATCCTACTGAAGTGGCTCATCTTGTAGGAATTAGAGTATGGTATACAAAGTATACATGATTAAATTATTAGTACTTGCATGGCCGGACTGGCCGCGGGCCTTTTGTCTTCGTTGGCATATATCCATAAAAAAATTTGACGCTGAAAATGTTTTTAAATTTTTTCCCAAAGATAATGTAGCCACCGATCTCGCCATTTGATTGATTTATTGATTTAATTTAGCATAGTCGTTTTGCGAAATACAACTCTTATCAGATATCAGATAATCAAAAGCCATCGCACATAGCCCTAAAATGGTACCCATGGATTCGTGTTAATAGCTTAGATGCGACGTGATTCGACGAGAAAGAAACGAGATAAACAAATTTATTAAAAACGAAACACATTTAGAAGAAAACATGGGCAAACTACTTTCGATCCCTTTCGAACTTCAGAAGTGATGAGAAACGGAGAAATAAATATAAAAAAGGAAGAGGTAAAGGAAATACTCAGTAAATTAAAAAATAGAAAATCACCAGGAGATGACAGAATACCAAATGAACTCCTAACGTACGGAATTTGGTCGATCTGACCAAATAACTATTAAAAATAACCCAAAGAATAATAAAACAAAACACAATACCAACAAAATGGAGATCAAGCATCCTAATACTTCTCTTCAGAAAGGGAGACAAATTGGACACAGAAAATTACAGAGGAAATAATTTATTAGACACAACAGTATAATTAACATTAGTAAAGCTGGGTCAGCAAGTTAGGTCAAGAAGATCAATCACCGACGCTATATTTATAATGAGGCAAGTGCAGGAAAAACAATTAGAATACAAAAAACTGGCATATCTATATTTCGTGGACCTTAAGAATGCATTTGAGTCAAATTTAAGGACGTTATCCACTTATTGTACGCAAGAGGGATACTTCTAGGAATAATCAAAACAATCGAAAATATCTACGATAACCACACAATAAAAGTAAAAGTAGAATAAAAACTAACTGACCCAATTAAAACTGGCAATAGAATAAGACAGGAAGATTCCCTGAGTCCTTTATTGTCCAATCTATTCATGGATGAAATACTAGAAAAAGTAAGAACTTGTAGCAAAAAACTAAAAAAAGGATACCAAATGGGAGAATAACAACTTAATATAATGGGCTATGGAAAGTAAAGATGATTTATAATGTATGCTGCACCAATTAAGTATAACTGCCAGAAAATTTAACATTTTAATTTTCCCAAAATAGGCAAAGTGCACAGTTATAGCGCAACTTTACTAAGATGTAAATTGGAGCTGGAAGGTCAGATAGTAGAACAAGTGATAATGTTGACGTGAACAAAACAGAAGTGGAATATCAAGTGAATAGAGCAAACAGAAATGGAGAAATAAAAATATCGATAAAGAAACGAAAGTCACAATTTACTAAACAGTAATCAGACCATAATGACATACGCGGCAGAAACACGACCTGACACTTAGACTACAAAAATAATGTTAGAAATGGCCAAGATGAAAACTCTTAGAAAAATTGATGGTAAGACATTATCGGACAGAGCTAGAAGTACAGATATACGACTTATATGCAAGGTGGAGAACTTACTAGAGGTCATTGACGCCGGCAGCGGGGTACCTGTTCGGAAGGAAAGTACATAGCTATACAGCCTATACATGTATAGTTATATAATTTATATTGGTTAATAGTATGTGTAGATGCAAATGCACCCCCCTGACAAGCAAATGCACCCCCTTGAAAATAATTCTGGCAGCGCCCATGAGGAGGCACATTGAAAAACAGACAGAGTAACGTCTACATAAAAAGAAAACGAAGAAGAAGAACAGAATATATTAACATATTTTTTATTTCATTTTGGTCACTTATGTACTTGAATTTTTTGAAACTAGTCCGAAAAAGCGTCGTATATACCGTTAACGTATGTAGAAGTTCCCCGAAATTTTTCATAAATCTGGCTTTTATGTACCTAAACAATTATTAAATAAACCCAATCATTTCATTATAGTAACTTTAATTTAAAAAACATCATGGCTCCATAAATAACTTTTACAAATACATTGAAATTGTATTTTAGAAGAGTACGGATATTTTTATCAATAGAAAACTAGTTCATTCTAATTTATTTACTAAACATTTAGTTGTTTACTTTATTGTAATAACAATTTGGTTGGATGTAAGATATCATTGCTTAACGGTTCATATATTTCAAAATATATACTTTTTTACACTCTGTGAACAAAATAGGCCTTCATTTATTATCTATTTACCATCTTTTTTAATTTAAAGAAATAGCAAATAATGTAAAGCATATCTCAAAAATGCAGATACTATATAATTTAAGATAACAGAATTGTAAACAATAAATAAACTTTTCTTCTTCTTAATTCATCAGTCAATCTTTGAATATACATTTCCTCCATTTATTTCCATGTGCTTTGGTTTTGTGGGGTGTTTATCCCTTTTTTCCAGCTGTTTTCCTGGTATTATCATACCTTCTACAGTACATTCAACCAACTTACACCTCAAAACGATGAATGGAATTCATAGAAAACCTTTCATTGTAGTAAAAGGCACGGTAAACTGCACTGGAGTTCTCCATAATCTTTAATAACTTACTTTATTTGGAATATTTTTGCCAGTATTGTCAGTTAGAGTTAATTTGTATAAAATAAGGAGCAAAAATTTAAATGGAATTTTAAATATGATTGTTTATTTGGCTAATAATGAATGTATAAATATAATGGTTAACCTGTTGTACAATTATTTTGTAAATAACATTATAATAGTGTACTTACTGATTATTTAAAGTTATAAATCATCATCATCGTCACTAAATTCACTACCGCTATCATTATGTAAATCTATAATCACTGGATTTATTTCACTAATTTTATTTTCCCGGATCCACCACTCTTCTATTAATTTTTAACATTTATTTACAGTTTTGGCACATATTTCTAGAGTTGCAGTTTTAAGAGCTTCTTGCCACATTTTCCTAACTGCGCCGTCACTGTATCCACTGCATCCAACGTGATTATCGTAATACATTTTACATATACCCCAGATGTGTTCGATGGGATTAAAATGGTAGTGATACGGAGGTAACCGTAGTACTTGATGCCCATAACTTGATACAATTTGGTCAACTATAGAACCTGTTGGTTTTTCATTACGTTTCAAAATTTCTAGTAACTCTGATTTCAAGGCGTATTCCGGAAAATTGATATTGTTATTAACTAACCAATTTTTTATGCTCGGTAAGTTCCACGACTGTTTGGGTTGTTTCTCCAAAATCTCTGAATGGTAAGGTGTATTATCTAAAACTATAACTGATCGTCCACTCAGACTAGGTAACAGTTTCTCCTTAAGAGCGTAGGCACAAAATTTCGGGCCAATGCTTTTTAAATGCATTCATTTTTTTCGAATCCTGAGAGAACTAATCAGTATTTTTGAAAAATTTAAACGCAGAATAAAAGATTACATTATTACTGAGGGCCGAAAGTCCCTGAAAACTTCTATAACGTTTATTTTAATAAGTTACAGGGGTGAAAAAGAAAAGAAAATTTAGTGTGATTTTTAATTTCAAATATCTCATTCAAAAAAACTTCTTGTTTATTCTAAGGGACTTTCGGCCCTTGATAATAATGCAATCTTTCATTGTGCGTTTAAAGTTTTCAAAAATATTTATTAGTTTTCTCAGGATTCGAAAAAAATGAATAATGTATTTAAAAAGCATTGGCCCGAAATTTTGCGCCTACGCCCTTAAGCCATTTAACAAACATATCTGCGCTCATGTTTTCATTGTAATCAGCAGATTTTTATTTTGAAGAAAAAATCAAATCTGCGTTTTCTATAAAGCCTTCATTCCCTCCTGTATAAAGAATGATGTGTCTTTTGCCTTCGCTATCTCTGTGTTTTATGGATTTTATGCTGTCGTCTTGCCAAATTCTTTTAATTCCATCCTTTGCAAATATTCATGTCTCATCTAAGTATACGAATGTTGCATTTTCAGATTTAAGTCTAGTATATTCTCTCAAAAATTTAATTCTTTTGTGAACTACACTACTCCTTTCGCATAAAAGTAACCTTTTATTTTCTTTTTGAAATTTAAATCCTAAATCTCTCAACACGTTCAAAAGACTAGACCTCTTAATTTCAGAAACTTGCCTTTCTCTTATTTTGGCCAGTAAAGTATCTAAACTGACATGTTGATTGTTTTCACGCATTCGATACAAAATATTGCGAATTTAAAAATTTTCTCCATCAGGTAAGTCAATGCTCTTAGAATGTTTACGAGTTGTTTTCTTGTCTTCGTGAAACTCAGTCACAGTAAGATCTTCTTGAGAATCTCTGACAGTCTTCATTACAGTTTTTAGCTTACTCTCAATTATCTCGAGTGCGTCACAAACGCGTTGATTTATACATAATAATGACTTTAAAGGTCCACCATTGTCTCTTTCCTGGTAAAGTATTTATGCACATTTGCAATTAATTCATGAATATCCAACTTACGTCTAGGCATGATGGTCAGTTGAAACCACACGTTTGAATTACAATATACTGAGTTTAGATCAATATGACAGAAACTTTCTAACTGTTGTGCTTGAGAGGTAAAATATAATATAACATGCTTACCTATTAAGCAAATTAGCCTAATGATCATTAGAAATGCCGATTGTAATTTAGTTATGTTTGATAAAAATTAGAAATGGTTGGAAACCGTTCTTAATAAAATTAAAATGTTTCCCACAATTACTTTATTTTTAGTACAAGCATTTTTCATTTAGGTCGATCGGATAGCCAAGCGGGCTGAGCGGCTGGCTTCTCCTTCGCTTCACTGCGAGAGATGTCAGTTCGATCCCCAGCTCGGTGACAGAAAACAAAAAGGCTAACGCAGCAGTTTAAAATTATTCTAAAATGAATCTGCGGCTTAGTCTAGAATATGCTGGTATCTGATCGGCCTATGGTGGAGCAGTACGGCAAGAGATAAGGGCTTGCGGCTCGGTGATACTCCTCCATAGATCCCTACCGGAAGGGCGTGTGCCGCCTAAATACCGGGTATATATATATATATATATATATATATATATATATATATATATATATATATATACTATTATATATATATATATTAATCGATCACCGACTAATTAGATCTCGGGTCGTTCTAAACACTAAACTAGAAAGAATGAAATTACTCCAGAAACCAACTGCAGGGGTAAATATCACTAACCTAAGCAACAACTCGGAACGCTATCAAAATTTAATTCAAGAAAAATTACAAGACCCAACGAATAGCACACACTTAATGGAAACAATCTTAAATTGCGCCAAAGAAGTTGGAGGATCACAAGCACACAACAGCAATAGAAAACTTTCAGATGAAACAACAGCTCTCCTGAAACAACGAAGAGAAATGAAAATTAACTCCAATATTAATAGAATTGAATATACCGAACTGTGCAAAGTAATACGGAAAAAAATCGCAGAAGATATAAAAACCTACAATGAACGACTTGTACAAAATACAATCGAAAACCATAAAAACTATAGGAAAACCAAGAGGAAGTTGGCAATCGGTAGAAAGCAAATAATAGCATTGGGAAACAACAACGAAAGGATCACAAATAGGGATGAAATAATAAAACATGTAACTGAATTCTATGAGGGTCTATATAAAGCTCCGGAAGCACAAGAAATAGGCGAAGAAGAAATTGCGGTTCAAGAAGATGTACCAGATGTTCTCGTGGATGAGGTAGAGGCAGCTCTTAAGAGCATGAAGAACGGCAAGGCAGCCGGTAATGACGGTGTTACAGCCGAACTTCTAAAGATTGCTGGTAAAACAACTTGGAAAATCCTAGCAAAAATATACACAGACTGCCTAAAATCGAGACATATTCCAAAAAAGTGGAATTCAGCCAACATAATCCTTATTCACAAGAAAGGTAGCAAGGAAGACATTAGAAATTATAGACCGATCAGCTTGCTACCTGTGATATACAAGGTATTCACCAAAATCATTAACAACAGAATACAGAACACACTTGACGCTGCACAACCCCGAGAGCAAGCAGGCTTTAGAAGTGGCTTCAGCACAATGGATCATATTCAAACATTAAGGGAAGTAATGAGCAGAACAAAAGAATATGATCTACCACTGGCGCTAGCATTCATAGACTTCGAGAAAGCATTTGACTCCGTATACCCAAGAGCAGTCATAGAAGCTCTTGTCGACCAAGGAGTAGATAAACCATATGTCGAAACGCTAGCAAATATATACAAAGAGGCCACAGCTAGAGTAAGCATATATGAAAATACCCCAGAATTTCCCACTCAGAAAGGAGTCCGACAAGGAGACACCATATCCCCTAAGCTCTTCACTGCAACCTTAGAAAATATCTTCCGGAAATTAGACTGGAACAACCAAGGTCTATGTATAGATGGAGAATACCTAAACCATCTTAGATTCGCTGATGACATCATTCTAATTGCTAGAAGTCCTGAAGAATTACAACTGCAAATTAATGACCTTAATACAGCCAGCAATGAGGTAGGCCTAAAAATGAACCTAGCAAAGACTAAAATAATGTGCAATGATCTGATCGCCAACGTGGAAATAAAAATTAATGAAACCTCGCTAGAAGTAGTAGATGAATACATATACCTGGGACAGCTCATACATAAATCGGGATCACTACTTCCGGAAATCAACAGACGAATAAAACAAGCGTGGTCAGCATTCGGACGAAATTCCATAGTCTTCAAGTCCAAAATGCCACTATACCTCAAGAAGAGAGTATTTGATCAATGCATATTACCCGTCTTGACATATGGATGTGAAACTTGGATATTAAAGAGAGAAATAACGTCGAAACTCCAAGTAACTCAAAGAGCAATGGAAAGATGTATGCTAGGGATAACAAAGAGGGATCATAAAAGAATTGAATGGATACGGAGGCAAACCCAGGTGACTGATGTAATCCAAAGAATAAAATCCCTGAAATGGCAATGGGCAGGACATATGGCAAGAAGAACAGATAACAGATGGACCACTAGAACAACTATGTGGTACCCCAGGAACGCTAAGAGACCAAAGGGGTCTGATATTAGAAAATTAACAGGAACAACGTGGTCTCGAATAGCACAAGATAGAAAAATATGGGCGCAAATGAGCGCAAATTATTAGAACAAAGTATAACTAAGACATCGTCGAATAATAATAAGAACATAAAATAACATTGAAATAAGGGAGGCTGCACCGTAATTGGAAACGGTTGATAAAGCTACACATGATGATGATGATGATGATATATATATATATATATATATATATATATATATATATATATATATTTTCATTTAAAAATAAAAAGTTAAATATATTTACCAAAACCCTAACTTTAACCTGTAATCGCAGACGTCTCTAAAACGGTACACTCTAACAGACATATGGTCAATCTAACCACCACTATTTAAATTGACAAAATGCTCTAGTTTACTCCGAAGTAGTGTTTAACAAAAATTAAAAGTGAGATTTTAGTACTTTTTTATATCTACTTTGAATATAAATTATCCTTAGCATGGTAGTATTTGTTTCAGACAAAAATTATTAGACAAGTAGGTGAAAGAAATTTACGTTAAATAACATTATGCAAAAATTCTATTTATTAAAAAAAATGTAACAAAATATGCAAAACTAAGAACAACGGGTTAATATCACATATATTTATTTTATACCTAAATTTTAGCAAAGTGTTAAACATTATGGAGAACGCCAGTGCAGTTTACCGTGCCTTTTACTACAACGAAAGGTGGTTTTCTGCAAATTCCATTAATCGTTTAGAGGTGTAAGTTGGTTGAATGTACTGTAGTCATTGGTCGGCCTTGTTGTCTTTTTATTTTTCGCTGCTTTGACTGTAAAATTTTACTTAGCGCTTCTAATAGCATTCCTCTTTACTCTATGTAAATCTTTACTCATTTATTTTTCATTGTGGTAGTACTAATGTGTTACATCTTGATTATTTACCTAATTCATCTTATCAGCCTTTATCTTTAATCCATACTGATCACAGGTTTGTTTTATTTTGTTTATTAGATTTTGAAGGACTTCCCCGCAATTAGCCAGCACTAAGGTACCGTCGGCATATCTAATATTATGTACGGTTATACCATTAGCAATAATACATTCTGTTATCTCCATTAGGGCTTCCTTAATTATTTTGTTATGTCAGACCTTGTCAAAAGCTTTTTCAAACTCGATTGCATGTAATCATTTTGATTTATATCTCTGCATCTCTGGATCAGAACTTGGATACTGAACAGGACTTCTCTCGTACCCAAGCCACTTCTTAATCCGAATTGAGTATTGCTAATTCTCTCCTCTAATATCGTGTATATTCTGCTATGTATTACTCGCAGGAAGATCTTCAAAACGTGACTCATCAGACTTATTGTCCGATAATCACTGCATATGCACGATGTTTCTTTGGAATTGTGACAAATTTCGACTTAAGCCAAGCAGTTGGTAATATCTAAGTGTCATAAATTCTGTTAAAGAGACCACACAGTGCTTTAATTCCATTTTCCCCCAAAAAATTTGGTACTTCAGCTCTTACTTCATCGGGGTCAAGTGCTTTTCCCATTTTTCCGTTTGTATTGCCAATGTAACCTCACTTCCTGTTATAGGTGGACCTGTTATAGCAATCGGTGTATAGTGTTCTACTCTTTTATCTTCAAATAATTTAGAAATTCCATTTTTTTAACTCTTTATTGATATCTAATATTCTGTGTCCGTTTTTGTCCTTTAAACTTTGGGATAGTTGTTTACGGTTGATTCCGGCGATCTCTTTAATTTCTTGTGCAGATGAAATGTGTCATGTTTCTTTTCATAGTGTTTACTTTTATTACAAGTTTTACTATGAAATCGTATTTTCGCATGTCTTATCTTCTGCCTGATTAATGTGTGGATGGATCCTCCTGTATTCGTTTTTATCTGTATTTCTGATTTTACTTTTTTGGTCGATGAGTCTCAGTATTTCTTCTGTCACCCACCCTTGTTTTCTTTTTGTTTTTACTGCACTTAATTTTTTTTCTTGAACGGTCTTTAATATATCTTTAATTCTCGTCAAGTTTTCCTTAATACTTTCATCTTTGCTTGATGTCAACTTTATCTTCTGTTCTAATATATTGGTTAATTCTTTTTTTACGGTAACATTTGACATCTTTTCCCTATCAAAAGTAACTGTGTGCTTATTAGTCGTTGTAACTCTTTTCAATCTTAGTCTTATTTTTCCTACCAGAATATTGTGATTATGTTGGTAGATCTCGTGATCTGGTGATCTCCAGGTGTAAAAACGACGCTGTAGAAGTTTGAATTTGGTATTTGTTATTACTAGTTACTTTTCTACACAAAAGATGCCAGCATATCTCCTCTTGTATTTCGTATTCGCAGACCATATTTTTCTATGATATATTCCTGTTCTCCTTCGCCACTCTTCGCATTAAAATCTTCCATGACAATATTGAGCTCGTGTTTTTTGCTTTTTCTAAATCATGATAAAATTTTTCAATTTTTTCTTCTTTATAGTGTGGATATATATATACTTGTAATATATTCACATTTATTGTTATTGTTTGTATTTTTACTTTACGCTTCGAGCAAATGCTCAATTTGTATTTATGAGACCCATGTTAATCTTATTTAAGATTATAAAGTAAATTAACTCAAATATAGCTCCAAATATCTTTATTTCCAATCAAACCGTAACATAATTTAATAATTAAAGGCCCACATCGAAAACCGTTAACAAAATTTCAACATCTTGATAATGTGTTTATTTTACTGATAATTGACTTAAATTGAGTATAAATAACCGTAACCATCTTCAATAAAGTGGATATTTGTTTACTTACGGAACACATTGACTGAAATTTGAGTTCCTCCCACTGAATTTCGAAGTTTTTAAAGTCTTAAAGGAAATTGTATGCTATGGAGCAGTGAACTCTGGATACGTGACATATCTATATATACATCCTAATGGCACCTCTAAGTAATTTAGACCTGGTAACTGTTACCAGTAGGCCACATTCGTTAATTAAAAAACGAATCTTTGTGAATAAAATTTTTATAGAATATACGAGGGCGTATCAAATAAAAATGACCTCTTGTGCAAAATACATTTTTTTAGTATATTTTAAATTAGGTGTTAATATACATATATTTTTACACAGTGCCACTGTACATAAACAACTTTGTGGATTAAAATATACTACAATAGTATATTAGGAATATAGGTAAACTTAATAATCAATTTATGTTATTGGTATAGATGCAAAATGGCAATTGAAAAGACAACGTTTTCTAAAGACTCTTCTTCTTTAAGATCCATCTTCTATCGAAGGTTGCAAATCATCATGGCTATGCAGACCCTGTTGACTGTCTCTCTAAATATTTCTGCACTACTGCAATAATGAGTATTTTTGCCCTCTCATAACATGGCCTAAGTACTCAAGTTTTCTTCTTTTGATAGTCAATATTATTTCAGCTTCATTTCCTATTCTTCTAGTAACTTCTGCGTTTAACATTCTTTGAGTCCATGATATTCGTAGGATTCTTCTGTAACATCAATATTTAAGGGCGACCAACTTATTGAGATGCACTTGTTTTAATGTCCATGCTTCCAAGCTATAAAGAAGGGTAGTGAATACGTAACACCGAAGCATTCTTAAGCGTAGTCCTAACCTTATATCCCGACAACAAAGGAACTTTTTAAGTTTAACCAATGATGCACGTGCTATTTCAATACGTGTTTTAATTTCTTTGCTTTGGAACATGAAAAATACCAAATTTAGACTTTGGTCTAAATTTGATATTTTCCATGTTCCTAAGTATTTGTAGGTATCCACACACTCAATTACAGTATCCTCAAGAATCATGTGGATGTTTGCATCTGCTGATTCAATAATGATCATGCATTTAGTTTTTTTTTTTAATTCATCCTTAGATCGTATTCATCACAACATTCATTAAGTCGTTGCATTATGTTCTGTAAATCATTGTTGTTATCCGTCATTATTACTGTATCGTCTACAAAACGCAAGTTATTCAAAACTTCTCCATTGATAGACATACCTTCTATTATTATAATTAGAGCTCCTCTTTAAATACCTATTCACTGTAGACATTGAAGAGTAGTGGTGACAGCACGTAACCCTGGAGGACTCCTCTCTGTATTTTGATATCTCGGGTGTTCTGATTGGCAACTCTTACCTTGGCAGTTTGATTCCAATATAGATTAGATATAATTTTCATATCACGACTGTCAATATTTTTGCTTTTTAATAGATCTACAAGCTGTTTATGTTGAACTTTATCAAATGCCTTTTTAAATTCTACAAAACATAAGTACATGACCTGATTCATATCCATGCATCACTCTGGGCTAGCACATTCAAGCCGAACAAAGCATCTCTTGTGTCCATACCATTTCTAAAGCCAAATTGTGTGTCACTAATTTCATATTCAATAGTTTTAACAATTCTGCTGTGTATTATTATCAAAAATATGTGATCCATTAAAGCTATTGTTCTGTGATCTGAGCAGGATATTGCACTTGACTTTTTGGCTATTACCACAAAGGTCGATTTCAGCCATTGTCTGGGGATTGTGGCAGATTGATAAATTAGATTAAAGCATTCAACCATTACATCAATAACATCTTCATCAATGAGTTTTAATAATTCGATAGGCACATCATCTGGTCCGGTAGCTTTGCTCTCTTTTATGTTTTTGATGACATAGATGACTTCTTCTCGTAACATTGGTGGTCCGGTATCCTCTGTGGTTTCTAATGAAACTTCTTCTCTTTCATCATTAAACAGTTTTTAGATGTAATTTCTTATTTGTTCTAAAGACTTGTCATTTCTTTGAGTTTTTGTGTAAATTCTTCTTGTCTCTTTTGCCTCTCGAATTGTCTTTCTGATGTTTTTCTTTATATTTATTCAAGTTTTTTGCTTTATGTTTTCTTCTTTCTTCCATAAGTTCAAGAATTTCAATTGTCATCCAAGGTTTTGTTGTTTCTCCAAGTGGTTTGAGGGTTTCTTTTCCAACTGACTAAAAGGGTATCTTGAATTTTTCCGCATTTTTGATCAATATTTAAGCTCTGGTTTCCTCGAATGCGGTATCGAAATATTGCGGCGAATGACGTCATAGAAAACTGTACCATGCACAATGATAGCAATGGCTTTCAAGGAAGCGTTGGAAGCCACCGCAACGCAATATGACGGTGCCGGCATATTGAATGCGGTAGCCAATGCGGCGAGAAACATTCTGTTAACGGTTTATTGCAGCGGTGAAGTGTGGTGATTCGTTTGTGTTTTTATATTGTAATAACTTTCAACTGATAAAATAGGTATACCTATATGTTTTATCTTATAAAGTTAACGTTATTTAAAAGTGTTTTTTAAGCGTAATGTGTTCTGGACTACACACTGAATGGACAAGTGAGCATGACGAAATATTGATAAATTTTGTTAGAAACCATGAATGTTTATATAATGTTCAATGTAAAGATTACAGGAAAACCCAACTAAAACAGAGTTTGTGGAAAGAACTAGCCCAGATACTTCAAATAACAGGTAATACAATAACAAAAATTCTAACTAATATCAAAAATATTTATTTATATTAATTTATATTTAAATGGGAATAAGCCACAATTAAAGGTTAAAATACGTTTATTGACGTTTCAATTTCCACTTCGGAAATCGTTCTCAAAATACAAACATTAGTAAATTAAACAAATTTTGTTTCTTGTTATTTAGTGAAAAATTCTTCTAATAATTTAATTTTATCTGACTCATTATCGGAAAATTATTATCTGAAAAGGATTATCGGAAAAGCTTAAAAGGATAGGAAATAAATTCAACATTTCAACAACATTCAAAACAACAAACACGTTGAGATCTATTTTGTCCAAAACCAAACCTAACAATGAACAAGAAAGGACAAAGAATTGCATTTATAAAATACCTTGTGAATGCGATCAGTTTTATTTAGGTGAAACATCAAGACCATTAAATGTTAGAATAAGTGAACATCAATCCTATATTAAAAATAGAGAATTTGATAGATTTCAAATCTGTAAACACGCATGGGATAATGAACATAGGGTTCAATGGAATGATTCAAATATAGTCCTAAAAGAAACGGATGGTAAAAAGAGAAAAATCAAAGAAGCGGCTCTAATTATGCTAAATGAGACCAATTGTGTCGCGAATTCCTCGGCAGAATGTAGTAGGATCTGGTTACCCATATTGAAAGAGGAAGTTATTAAAAGAAAAATACCAGTATTGGTAAGTCAGTAACATATAGAGAATACATCATTTATGTTTTTTAAATAACAAACATATAAAATCGGAATTTGGTGTTTATTGAAGGTAAACTAAATGCACGATCAAATACTTACCATGTCGGGATTGTATTATGAGGTTTTTTCCTGGTTTTTCCCTCATAATTTACTATGGAATCACTAACAGGAGAATTTTACTGTCATCATGGCATGTATTTGTCTTTTTAAAGACGAATTACAGGTTATGATCTTTTCTGACGGATATTCTCAAGTTAAAGTTGATTTCATGTAATCGAATGAACTATCTTATAAGTAAAGTCGTCCCAGGAACGCAACTCAACAATATTGGCAATATTATTTTAAAGTCGTCTACTTTAAAATGTATAAGGTATGTCTGAATTGTCAATATAGATGAGTCAGATAAAATTAAATTATTAGAAGAATTTTTCACTAAATAACAAAAAACAAAATTTGTTTAATTTACTAATGTTTGTATTTTGAGAACGATTTCCGAAGTGGAAATTGAAACGTCAATAAACGTATTTTAACCTTTAATTGTGGCTTATTCCCATTTAAATATAAATTAATTTAAAATGCCACAAGAAAATAGCTTCAGAACAATATTTATTTATAATATTTTACATTGCTGTAATTCACTAATTTTCTCGATAATGTTATTCCTGCCATGCTACAGCACCGGGTCCATTAAAATATGTTTTAAATGTCTCACGAATTTGGACTACTATATTTGCCCCACGTACGTTCTTTTGAATTAGTGGAAGTAAATTTTCTGTAGGTAGTGGGTATTTCTCTCTATTATTACCTAGTTGATGTCGGAAGTATGTTTGATTCTCACAGAAGATTATATTATCCGTGGTTTCAGGATGCGTAGCAATTGGCTGAAAAAATATTCGAAAAAATGCACAAAGAATGCCAAAGCCGTTTTCAATTGTCCTGCGAGTTCGAGAAAGTCGGTAGTTATATATTGCTTTAGTCTTATCAGTCACTGATTGATTTCTTGGGTATGGTTTCATGAGATGTTCATGAAAAGCAAATGCCTCATCACCGAGAATAACATGAGGTACCAGGATATTCATACCAGGCAGTGGTTGTGGCGATGGAATATTAAATTCTGTTTGCAGAATCTTTTGTCCAAATCTGCTTTTTGAATATATGCCTAAAATGAAATATGTTGTATTAGAAAAATTAAAATTAGGTTAATTGTAATGAATTTACCTGCATCTCCTTCTCTCCCGTACGATCATATGTCTACTGCAACAAATTTATTGTCTGCATCTACAATTACCAACATAACCACTGAATAAAACTCCTTATAATTAAAAAAATTGGAACCACTATTTTTTAGAGCCTTTATTCGAATGTGTTTACCATCAATTGCTCCAACACAATTCGAAAAATCCCAAAGAGATCTAAATTTCCTAGATATTGTTTTGAATATTTTCTCTGTTGGTTGTGGCATTATCAAAGTGAGCATTCTTGTAACAATGAATTCAGCAACTTACTTTATGATTATACTAATCCATGAATGACATATTCTAAACTGAAACGCCAACGATCTAACAGATTCTCCTGTAGCCAAAAACTTAAAAAAACAACATCTAGTAATTCATGACACCCAACTCATTGTTTTTGATTTTATATTTATAGACAATTATTGCAGCAAGAGGTGGGGATATGTAAGAGATTATTACATAAAAAGATGAGGCAAGTTTAGCACGGGTTCATCTGGGGAAGCAGCGAAGAAAAGATCGGTCCAGCTATCAATCTTAGATAGTATCTCTTCGGCCAAGAGAAGGTAAATTTATATTTTCTTATTTTACTGATAATAAAATATTTTTATTTTATTTTCAGTACTTACAGCAATATAGAGCAGTCTGAATCTCAACAGAGTGTGGAAAATAGCACAGCTCATTGTAGAAATGAAGACGACTACATGGAGCAACAACCGTCTGAACTACTTATTACCGCAGTTGAAACTAATAGCAACAACATTTTAAATATCCAAGAAGCCGCAGCTGAAATTGTAAAAACTCCAAGAGTTAATAAACGCAAATATCCATCATAAACTACATCCACATCTGCAGATGAATGTTTGAAAATATTAAAACAAATAGCCGAAAGACAAGACCTAAAAAATATGGAAAAGCAAGATGAAAATGATTTATTCTTTGCATCAATAGCAAAAGTAGTTCAGGCTAGGCTTTGAATGCAAATTGGAAATTTAGTAGGAAATGCAGAGATTAAACAATTATCATTATTGACAAGTTTTGACTGTGAGTATAGACCATCATCAGCAGGTAGCTCCACATCAAACATTATATTTGCTACCGATGATGTAACTGCAATGGGACCATCCGCAACATCAGTAGCGGCGTATCCTGGCCTAAAATACTTTATAAATACTTGTATGTAAATTTATCAAATAAATGTACATTTCTTCAAAATAAAAGTATATGTAAGACTATGTGTTACTTTTGTATTTAATGTAGTCAATAGTAATGGAAGTACATACCTTAAAAACAGGCATAATTTCTGCTCAGGAGTTAATGGATTTGGAACACGGTTTGTTGGTATTGCACAAAGATCGTTTTTTATATATCCTAGGACGTAATCAAAAAAGACCGGCGTCAACCGAAAATATTATCTGAACTTATTTTCGTTAGTATGTAAATGGCGACAAATCAAAATTTGGTATGCACTCTCTACAGTTATATTTTTAAAAAGGTCAGATTCACTTCTTCTATTATTCTCTTTCTCTGATTCCTCAACATCTAGCACTACTAAAAGAGCAACATCGAGGTCATCCATGGTCGCTGCATTTCATTGCAGCAATAAAGAAACTTGATTTTTCCACCGTAATCTGACGTCATTCATCGCAATATTACGGTCGCAATTTGCCGGTACCGCTTTTGAGGAAACCATAGCTTTAGAGTTCATTCCTGGATAAGTTTTGGATGGTATTATAGAATTTCTATATCGTGTGTTGACGATAATATAATCTATTTGATTTCTGACTATTTTGTTGTTATTGTCAGCTGGTAACCTCCATGCCTATAATCTATGTTTAGGAAGTTTGAACAAGGTATTTGCAATTATGAGTTCCTCAATAATACAGAAATCAACTAGCCGATTGCCACTTTCATTCCTCTCCCCGAGTCCATATCGCTCCATACAATTCTCCACTTCTCCTTGGCCCACTTTAGCGTTTAAATCTCCCAATATAATATTTATATCATGTCTTTTAATCAGCTTTAAGACATTGTCAATTTGTTCATAGAAGTTCCCTATGGTGTCTTCATCCTTGTCTGCAGTTGGTGCATACACTTGTATTACATTTATTTTACGTTTTAAATGAGAGTTAAGAAACAGCATCAATACTCAATCAGAGTATTGATGCAATACTCTGCAGGGAACAAAGTTACAAACATCTTTTTGAGAATTCTCATCAACTGTAATGCCAACTCCCTGCCTGTGATTGCGGTTGTTGTTACCGGGATAAAACATTGTTCCATTTCTGGTGATTCATTTTGAAACTGAAGACTCTATTGAGGTTATATTTACTTTCATCGAAAAAGACGAGCTATGTGATATTTATGAAAATTTTAATACAATTTCTGAAGCTTTTTTCTTATGGCATTTTAATGCAATTTACTATTTTTGATGGGAATAAGCCACAATTTTACTTTAAGATTAAGTTTATTTGGTTTACGTTTCGATTTCCACTTCGGAAATCATTCTCAATATACAAAACATTAATTGTTTAAATTAAAAATTTAAGTAATGATAGCATGAGATCGAATCGATTTGAAAGGGATTTGATATCCTATTGTGATTTCGTAGTTGATTTTTTTCTAAAGCAACGTCACTTTTCTTCTTAGAGTGTCCTCTTCATTTATAAAAGTCGGCAAAACTTCTAACACATCTTTCTCTATGTGATTGATTATCGAGACTTGTCCACTTTCCAATGTTTTTCAACCATACAATTTTTTACATTTATGTATAGCATATTATTTTTTGATTAATTGTATATATTATATAATTATGTATTTAATATGTATTATATGTATTCACTCAACATTAAGTTCATTTCAAATTATCATAAAATAATTATCAGACATCGAAAGAATGACAGAAAATAGAATAGTACGACTAGCAAGAGACAAATCGCCAAATGGAAGAAGATCATTGGGACGACCGAGGGAAAGATGGTCAGACAACGTCAATTGAGGCTAAAAACCGAAGTAAAACAGGCGTTAAGCCTATTTATAAAGTAGGAAGAAGAAGATAAAATAATTATTGTTAAATGTAACAACGTTATTGAAATGATTATTATCATTAAATACGATTAAACTACATAAAACCACTCATTTCTCTTTAATTTGTATTTTTATTGTTCTTTTAAAAAGCGCCATCTATATGATTTGGATTTTTGCATACAACAACTTCTTTTGACCCCTAAAATAATAAGAATAGTCCATAATTACTAATAGTGTCTTCCACTGTTCTCTGTCTGTCCAATTTTGGCATTCTCTCCCTCTCTCTCTTTCACTCTCTCCCTTTTCAGTCTTGACCCTCCGGAGGGAGTGTATTGATCATTGTGATATCGTGTATTATCCATCTCCAACGACCTCTGATCTGGTCATTTATTTTAACTCATGCGTAAGTCTTTTGCATATTCGTGTAATTTGATCGATCCATCATGTTGGGGATCTGCCTCGTAATCTTTGGCCTTCTGCCTTTCCTTCGATATTAAGTCTTTCCATGTTTTCTGTGTCCCTAAATTCTCTAGATTTTTCTATTATTTGTCTTATAATCTGAAAGTGTTCTTGAGTACCTCTGCCATTGTCCAATAATTTGCTCTTGCGGTATTTCTCTTTGTAAGAAACTTTTGAACCTCTCATTGATTATATGTAGCATTAATTTGCTGGCATGTGACATAAGGGAGATGGTTCTATAGTTGTCGCATTTTACTCTAGTCGTCAGAGACAAAAATGCCACTGAACCTCTAAAAATCATAAGAATAAGCTGAAAACCCCCTTGCAGGGGGTAAAAACGCAAAATAATCGATTTACCAAGAATCTGTACCTATACCGAAGAAAAAAATGTTTCAAATAAAAAATGTAGCTGGGATAATTTTAAACAAGAATGTTTATAAGCATTTTTTGTGTAGAATGAACCGTTCTCTTAGAAACAACGCTTGAAGCGACCGTCGATTTTGCATGTCAGTTACGCGCGCGAAATCAATGTTCAATAAAATTTGTATCAGCTAGACGGTAAAACTTCGATATCTTTTGATTTAAGAGACCTATCAACAAATATTAAGATGCATTTTAAAGGTAAAGAGTTCAGCTTTCGTATGTAGTTTTCGTATTTCTTCGATTTCTTCAGGCATTTGGTTAATAAGTTCCTGGCGGTCATCATCTTATTCCCGGCAATATAACCTCCATATCTGTGATATATCGTCTCTGTTAGTTATTAGCGTTCCTGTGTGGTCTTCAACGGCCCAAGTTCTAACTTTAAAGTCTCTTATTATGTAGCGTATGTTTATAAATAGATCTCTTAGCTGAATGTTTTTTATCGTGGCTATCAATTTTTTTACATATCTTGTAATAGTATTGCTGTTTATCAGCCTTGCATCTTCGCTTTATTTCTTTGTATTATTATTTCCGAATTACATTAACCTCATATTTCTGGGTAAAATTTAATATTTGGTTAATGCCTCAGGTATCCTAACGGTTGCGCAGTCATAAGATTCTTCTCCCTGCTACACTTCTACTTTCTTGAATTTTTCCTTGCATATCAAACTAAATCATGTAATATTTTTCGCCACTTGTAATATGTCCCAGATACTGCAGCTTTCTGGTTTTGATGGTTTCTATTATTAACTTACTTTTGTACATTTTTCTCCTGACTTTATTGTTTGTTACAAAATCAATCCATGATATTTTAAGGATTCTCCTGTACACTCACGTCAACCTTGATATGTCAAAGTATGCATTGAAGAGAAGTGGTGACAGCACACAGTCCTGTATCACTCCAATTTTAGTTTCGATTTCTTCTGGATCTCTTATGATATAAATTTCTTATGGAACAATAATTGTAAGCAATAAACTCTGAATGGAATATCTTTTAATCCACTAATTGATTATCTTTCTAGAATTCATATTTAAATTTTTTGTTAATTGTTTATAATATTTTTTTGTTGAAAGACCAACTTTCTATTATATGTAGACGTCTGCAACTAAAAATAATCAACTAATAAACATTCAAAGAATATATTCTATTAAGCGTTTTTTACATTTACCTATATTTAGTTTACCGCACACATAGGTACACACTGTAGCCAATACAGCTATCTATTTTATCGTAATATATAATTCCCATATTGTCTGATTGGTCCAAGTACAGCATTCTAGAGAATCATTTTGATGGCAATGTAAACCAGTTCTTAATATCCAGAACGGATTATTTCGTGTGAGATGTCGAAGATTTACGCAAAGTATGCCTCTAGAACGGGTCAAGAAACCTTGCTTCATGCAATGCACATTGCACGTGTACAAATGGCATTATTAATTTTAAAATTCTTACAAAAACGGCATTTATTATCGATCATCGAAAACTTATGTTTGGCCGTGAAATTGGCGTCAGTGATATATATTAATGACTTCAAACACTAAAGTCCGAATTAAAAAACCTTATTCAATAACTTTTTTTACTCTTTGACTTTATTGCTATGGGGGGGTCAGCTCTCTAATTACAATTTTCTATATTTTCTACTTTTGGTTATACCAAATTTATATACCAAATTTATATATAGTTATACCAATATTATTCCTCGTTATAGACATCTTGTCTTAGAGTTTATATATAAAAATGTGTCATTCTATTAAAAAATTAATAACGTCATATAGGGGAGAGGCTGGTACAGTGGCCACCTTTAAATAAATATAAATCATAATATATTAATGAGTATCAACTTAAACAACGTCAAAGCCCTTGGTAAATTAAAAATGTACTCTGTAATCCCAAAAAGATACAGGTTATGCAGGAGTAACTAATTTTGTTTTTTCAAAAAATGTTGCCACTGTTGTACCAAACTAGAAGGTACAGTGGCCACAAAGGTAAGGTACACTGGTCATTACTTGCAATTCTTATATTTTTATTTATAATATTCATAAAAAAAGAAAAGTAATATTAATATTTAACAAATATTATAAGATGATAAATCCGCTTTAAAAGTAAACAAATTTGCTGTTCGTTGTGTTGCTCCAGCACTTTTTGGTTGGGTTAAAATGAGTTTAACATCTTCTTTTGTAATTGTGGCAGAATCTGTAACTGTAGGAAATGAAAACTGTATTCCGTGACGCCTTAGAAAATTTACATTGTATTCTTGACCAGAAGTAAAAACTTCTGTAACTTGTTCAATATAAAATTTTGTTGTTTGAAACCTCACGAGAACAAATGAATTCACTTCCACCATTCGCGAGGATATGTCTTCGTTAGAAATTTCATCTACTTCTGAAAATAGACTAACATCGTCGGAATCCACAACATCAGACAATTCAATGTCACTGTTACTGTCATCACTATTACTGGGTATGCTTTTATTTTTCTTTGCATTACTTCTATTCGACTTGTTTGAACTATCAATTTTTCTTTTAACTGTTGTCTTAGCTCTCTTCACTCTACTTTTACCTTGATACTGTTTCTGCTGTTTCCGCTTCTATTATTTTATAAATTGGTGTATCAGTTAAAATTTCAGTAGTCTCCCTTTTCCTTTGTTTTTTTATTGGCAATAAGGTAGCTTTAGGGTATGGTTGCAGTAATACAGGGGAAATAAATCGATTTTCGGGTGTGTCCTTGGAAGTTGCCATCGCTTTATAAGAAACAGTTTTCTTTTCAGGTGTTATTTCCGATGGTTGTTTATGATTTGTTTCTGGTATTTTGTCTGGAGAAGTTGATGTTGAAGGGAACTGAATATCCATTTGTGGTATATCGCTAACATTTGAATTATTTGGTTGTTGTTCTTCTTGACGTATGTTTGAAATGTCTGTTACGGTTAAAGCCATAAAATCATCGTCATTAAAAATGTTATCATTGAAACAGTCTGAGTAAACAATGAGTAGCTTTATAAGCTGATACCACATTTTTGTCCAGAAATTGTTTGATCCAGAAAGCAAGTGGATAAGCGTCGCTAAAAATCTCTGCTATGTCATAAATTGTTATCCTCTTTCCAGGATTTTTCAATAACCAATTTTGACAACCATGTGAGTAATATTTCTTCAGAGGACCAAATACAGCTTTATCTAGTGGCTAAAGGTGATGACTAGTATGTGGCGGCAAAGTCAACAAGATTATATTATTTTCTTTTGCAAATTTAATAGATGCTAAAGAAACATGGTTGTCCATAATTAGTAAAATGGGAGATTCCTTTGTAGGATTAGTATGTTTCACAAAATGTATCATCCACTGTGCAAATAATTCTGCTGTCATCCATCCAGATGGTGCAGCACACCCCTGGGAGCCTGGAGGTGCGTTTTTAACCATATAATCTTTAAAAAATTTCCTAGGGAACACTAAAAACGGCGGAATCGAATTACCTACAGCGTTTATTGCATTGCACATGGTTACCAAAGTGCCTCTTTCATTTGAAACTATATAGCCTACTTGTTTCTGTCCCTTTTTGGCTATTACTTTTCAACAATGTTTCGTCAACATTGTATACCTGACTAGGTGTTAATGTATATTTTCATAAATCTTCTTAAGATTACTAAAGAAATTGTAACGACTGGTCGATTAAACTATATCTGACCGATTGACCGAAGTGTAGTTCAACTGATCGCTTCAAACAACAACAGGGCCTGCCAAAATTAATTACTTTGTATTCGAAAGCAACTATATATATATATATATATATATATATATATATATATATATATATATATATATATATATCAACGTATTATAATTTAACATCTATATTAAACAATTACATATCTATTGTTTTTTTAGAGATGCATTCCAGGATTTGAAAATGCAGCATTTAATGCAATAATAGCAGCAACAAATACTTGTGGGCAAGACGGACCATCTGAATATTGTGAACAAACAGGTGAAAGCAAAATAAGAAAATCATGTGAATGGTGCCACCCCAACCAGCACCACTCGCAGTTTATGACTGATTTCCACAATCAAGAGAATCCAACATGGTGGCAGTCGGAAACAATGTTGAAGGGAATCCAATTTCCAAATCAAGTCAATCTTACTTTAAAATTTGGTAAGATATGATTTGTGTATATAACATTTTACTGTTTACACCTATATTATAATATACATGAAATAATACGTTTTATATAATAACATATAGGTAATATGATTATATATTTTTTAAAGAAGATTTTTAAATTTTTCTTTTGGCCTGTTTTATATGTTATGGGTTTACAAATCAAACAATTATAATGTATAAGTAAACTTATATTTTATTATACTTTTATAAACATCTTAGAAAACCAAGCATTTGTCAAAAACCTGATAATAAGTTGTTCAACTTTCAAGGGCGTTAATAGTCACTCTCCATCAATATCACGACTCCACCAATTGCACGATCTAACAACTCTGTTTAGGTAATTTTGGGCTCTTTCGAATACAGACATTTCTCCAAGCATAGCCCTATGTGGGCCCGACTTGAGAAGCGTAGTGTCGTCAGCATATAGCAGTAGGGATTACGATCTAGCTTGAAGGCGGGAGATGTCACTGTTGTAGACTGTGTATAATATTGGAGCTAGAATTGAGCCCTGTGGCACTCCAGCTTGTGGAGTAAATGGTGAGGATAGTGTATTGTCAACTTTAATATGGATAGTCCGATTAGAGAGATAGGAATTTATTAGTTTAACGAAAGTTGTGGGTAGTCGAGCAAGGTGGAGATTTTCGATCAGGCCTGTGTGCCAGACCTGGTCGAATGCTTTCTGGACGTCTAGAAATATGCCTATGACGTGCCTCTTTTTGTTAATTGATTGTGAAATGAAGGTTGCTGCTTCAACCAATAATTTGGTGTGAAATGTTCAGCCCGGAATCCAAATTGATAATTTTGAATGGCAAAGTGAGCGTCTAGGAATTATACGAGTCTCTCCTTAAGGATCGTCTCGAAGACTTTACCTACGGTGCTTGCTAACGAAATAGGACTATATGATTCAGGGTTGGTTGGGGGTTTCCCTGGCTTGTTAATCATGACTGTGCTGGCCACCTACCATGAGATTGGAAAGAAGCTCAGCGTGAGACATGCATTGATTATATTGGTGAGCAGCGAGATTATATTCTCTGGAAGATTTTTGAGGCATCTTCTGTGGATGCCATCAGGGCCAGGAGATGTGTTTTCACCTAAGTTACACGTCTGCCTGACGGTGTCCTCAGTCACAAGGGCTACCATCGGATGAGCATGGGGCCCATGTGGGCCTGAGGGTACTAGAATATATCTTCCACTCTCCGTTCGGCTTCCCTTTTGAATCTTTCGTTGAAATTGGAGTTATTTGGGGACACGACGAGTGTGGCCGGGAACGTATTTTTGAAGCCTTCGGCCTTATCTTGTGGATTGTTAAGAATGATGTCGTTGACTTTGAGATGTGAGCGTGAGACTTTTTGGTTTAGTTAGGATTTTGAATTGGTTCCAGAATTTTGAACCCTTTTGGTAGTTTAGGCTGGCCGTAACTCTCATCCACTGTTTTTGTTTCAGCTTGTTTACATTTAACCTTATTGGCGTCGAGAGCTTCATCAAAGCGAATCAAAGTTTTAACTTTTATATTCTACTTTGATGAGGGGATCTTGGAATCTTTTATACTCTCTGATCATTTTGCGTTTTGATTAGATTTTTTCAATGATTCTTTGTGGGAGAGCTGGAGTATATAGATTAAACCGAGTTATTGGAATGGCTAGGGTTGACGATTCTTGGAGAAAATTTTCAATTTTGGAGATCCCTGTGTCCACTTGAGTACGCGTTGACATGTAGCCTAACTCTGGGAGGTTTTGAATAGTTCCCAATTTGCTTTACGATAATCTTGCCTGTAGATAGCAGTTCTAATCGGTGGAGGAGAATTAAAGTCAGTTTTGACTGCAGTGGGAGATGGTCAGAGGTTATTGAATCTCCAATGAAACATTTCTCGTCGAATTTATCCAGCATTCTGTTCGTGCATAGGATATGGTCGACTATGGACATCCCACGGTGATTAAAGAACGTGACTTTTTTATTGGTGATTCTGGAAATGGGCAGCTCTTGAAGAAGGTTTGAGAGCATTCTGCTGGGGACCTTTGTGGAAGTATCACCAAATTGAGTATGTCTGTTATTAAGATCGCCCATTAAAACCGCCTTGTCGAGTATGGAAAAGTACTCAACACGAGGTACGGAAAGGTGTATATCTGGAGGCTTGTAGTAGGAGATTATCGTAATGTTAACTGTCAGGTAGTAAATATTATGGAGCTGGTTGAGGGTCTTTGGAGTAGGGATGTGAGGTGAGCTAGGTATTCTTTGGTGGATTAGTAAACCATTTCCATGACAGTCCTGACTTTTAGGTGTATAGTAGAGAGTAGGTTATATATCCTGGTTCCCCTATATATGATTATTTATGAAATTGGGAATATATATGAATTTTAAGGCGGGTAACGGTAAGGGAGAGGATTTGTATGTTTTGGGTGAAAAGGAGGTGTTTTATTAAGGCTCTTTTCCTACCGACTCCCGCGCAGTTGACTGTCCCTACTACACAGTCGAATGTGACGATTTAGTGGTTGGGGACTAAGGTCATTTCGGCCTTGTTTTTTCTTGCAGTGGGCACTATGGAATGCCCAAACATTTTGCTATATAGATCGGATGAGTATTTCGTTATCATTTCCCTTCTGCCTGGGAGGATGTTTATAAGTAGCGTGGTCGTGAACTGTATCCCCAATTTGACGCCTAATGTTAAATTAGATGGGGGATTCCTCTTCTCAGTAAGTAGAGGTTTGGCTTCCTGGTGTGTAGTTGGTGTCTCCTACTTTTTGGGCAATGAGGTGAACAACTGGGAATAGAGGACGGTTCATTTATGCCGTCGATGGTGACGTGGTTTGGGTGGAGGTTGGCGCGAAAATTTGTGGATTCTGATTGACGGATGGAGCGGACGGAGACCTCTCATAAGGAAAATATCGTCCGCTCCACCAACTAACACGGTAAGTGTAGTTATTTCAAAATTTTGGATTTTTAAAACAAAAAGCGAATTATCACAAAGTTGCACAAATAAAATAGAACATTAATACCTAGTCATCGAAAAGGTTTAAGATAAAACGCTCAATTAAATATCGCAACTTCAACATGTTTTAAAATTAAAACTTTTATCTGCTTTTTCTCCATTGCATAATTTTGTTAGTTACCTCTTTTATCCACTCGAATCATAAATTATATGTTTGTGTTATTGTACAGTATTATCTGTTAATTTTTTAAACATATTTTCCTATCGTGTTATATAGCTGTTTTCATAATGTTCTTTCTTCCTTATCTTAAAAATTGTTTTGAGAATCCTCCACCTTTTCGAGCTTTCTAAACTAAATACAGCTATTTATTTTATTTCTTTTCCACGGTGCCTAAATAGTAATGGTATTGGCCAAACCTATTCTCTTTTTTATTTTAAAATATCTTACTATGTATATTTTTTATTAACATAATACACACCAATTGCTTTTATCTTATAAAAATAGTTTGCAAATTATTTATACTTACACCCGAAAAAGAAGAGGATATAATTGAACAATCTTGCAATAATAGTCTGAAAACAAAAAAACCTATGTCCAAAAATAGATACAATACAGTATAAATTATTAGATACCATTGTTAAATATTTTTTACATTTTTGTAAGTTTAATGTGAACTTTTTGTCTAAAAAATAAAAACTAATAGGTATTATATGAAAAAGTTGTAATAAAATATCTTTAACATAAAAGTCGCAGTTTTATTGTTTTTCACTTACAAGCAGAAATATAAACCACATTATAATAAAAATTGCATGCTACAAATTACATACTTGTTTGTAATAGGATACTTCCCCCTAGAAATTTGTTGAAACTATATACTAAGGAAACATAAATCTTTTGTCTGATCTTGAACTTATTTATATTATTAACTATGACGAATTCCTTATAAGTTCCCGCAGTCTATTTAATAATAAATTGCTCACTTGATTTATGTGGTTTTTTTCCAGATTTTTCTCTTTCATCTTTATGATTAAATTTTATTTTATAACAAAGATCTGTGTTTGGGTTCATTTGACAGTTGGTTACTCCCAAAATTACTGAATTTCGCCAATACATCAGTCATATAAACTAAAGCTGCATTTAGACGGACCACTAAAATTGCATATTTTTGGCAATATTTAGTAGAAATATTGCTTAGCGATATTTGTGAAAACAGAAATATTTACGTATGGCCTGTCAACAATAATAAAAAATATTTACTGCAATATTTCCAGCTATGCTTGTTGCATTATATTTCAGTGTTAAAACGACGAAACGAAGCGGACGAAAAATACCCCTGAAGTATTGACGAGACGAAGTCAAAAATAAGGATGTCCGTCTTTTTCTTTTGGTATACTGGCTAACGTTTTTTGAATTTTGCTGAAAACTATTCCACTGAGACAATACAGTTAAGAGCGTACGCGCATTTTGGGCCACTGCTTTTTAAATGCATTCATTTTTTTTTCGAATCCTGAGAAAAGTAATAAGTATTTTTGAAAAATTTAAACGCAGAATGAAAGTCCCTGAAAACTTCTATAATGTTTATTTTAGTAAGCTACAGGGGTGAAAAAGAAGAGAAAATTAAGTGTGATTTTTAATTTCAAGTATCTCATTTAAAAGAAACTTTTTGTTTATTCTAAGGGACTTTCGGCCCTCGGTAATAATGTAATCTTTCATTCCGCCTTTCAGTTTTTCAAAAATATTTATTAGTTTTTCGGGATTCGAACAAAAAAAAAGGAAGCATTTAAAAAGCATTGTTCCGAAATTTTGCGCCTACGCTCTGGTTGTTATAAATTTGTCTACTTACACAATTTTTTGCGAAGAAATTGATAAAGTCGAAGTTTATATTCACCAACTGGAGCATTTGATGGTGAAAAGGTTGCTACTGGAACAATAGTAGCTGCAGTGGCGCACCCAGAATTTGAAATTTTTTTATGCTACCTTTGGGTTTTAGTTTAATTTAAAGTACTAAAGATAGCAGTTCCAAAGATTCAGGTATCTATTATCCTACCTACCAACTAAAACCACCCTCTCTTACTTATGCGCAGTTGACTGTCGCACGTACCGTACTCCGAAAGTGGGATGGCCACTGTAAGGCTGACGACATTTTTGGAACACTCCCTTCTCTTATCTAGATCTTATCTATTGTTCTGAAGCTATTTTCTTGTGGCATTTTAAAGTAATTACTATTTTAATGGGAATAAGCCAAAATTGAAGGTTAAAATAAGGTTATTGACGTTTGACATTAATCGAACTTGTAAATACAATACATTTTGAAGACGGCTATCGCCGTATTCCCGTTCTCCTCCGGGAATCCTCCCGGTGCAAGGCATGCTCCTCCTCCAAACCTTTCGATTCCATCGCTCTTCTAATTCCTTCATTTCAAGAGCGTCGAGGTCTACCTCTTTTTTTTCTTCCAGGGGGCTTCGATTTGTGAAGTTTTTGGGGCCAACGTTTGTCAGACATTCTCAATTGATGTCCAAACCATTTTGAACCTCTTCTTTCTATTCTGTCAATGACCGTTTCTGTAGCATTCATGTTATTTCTTATAGATTCGTTAGTCTTCCTTTCCTGCCTTGATATTCTAGCACTTCGTCTCAAATAATCCATTTCAACTGTCAACAATCTTCTCTTCAGGTCTGCATTAATTGTCCATACTTCAGAGCCATAGAACAAAGAACTGATTCAACCATGGTTTGCCCTATTCTTTTTTTGTTCCTTTTGGAAATGTGGTGATCCCACCATAAGGAGTTCAGACATCCTACAATTTTACGTCCCTGATTACTTCGTGTTTAATTTCGGTTTCTCCCAAGCCGTTCTTAGCAATGAGTGGATCTAAATATTTAAATTTTTTCACTTGTTTGATTTCCACGTCCTCGTCTATCAACACTTCAAACCTTGCATCTGAACTGATAATTAAGTAAATATTCTGTTTTCTTCATGCTGACTTGTTACCCCCATTTTAAATATTCTCTCTATAGACACTTTATCATAAATTCTAGATCATAAGAATCTTGAGCTAGGATGACTTGGTCATCCGCAAAGTTTAGGGAGAACAGTACGTCATTTCCTATGGGGATTCCCATTCCCTGGCAGTGGTTTTTCCAATTTTGGAGGGCTGCCTCAATATATAAATTAAACAGTAAGGGTGACATACTGCATCCTTGTTTTAGTCCTTTAGTTTCTTTTATTGGCTCTGATAGTATATATCCGATTTTTAGGTAAGTAGTGTTATCCCTGTATACTTCTGTGATTATTCCTAAAAGGTATGGACTAATGTCGAGTTGTTGTTAAGCTTGCCACAATTTAAGTCTTGGAACTGTATTATACGCCTTTTCGAGGTCGATGAAGGCTAGATGTACTTCTGTACCAACCGCTATTCTTTTTTATATTAATTGTTGGAGTATAAACAAGTTATCAGTGCAAGATCAAAGATCAAAAATTCAAACGTCAATAAACTTATTTTAACCTTCAATTGCGACTTATTCCCATTAAAATAGTAATTAGATCTTATCTCTGTCATTAGCCCGGTTGGTATTTCTCTTCTTCTTCTTTCTTTTTAATGACTGCTTGGATGTAATTGTGAACACTATTCCATCCCTCCGTATTTCCCGTCATCTTTACGATCATCTCTTACAGTCACAGGGTTCATACCTATTTCTTTATACATTCTTTTTCTCTCCACTGTACATCTATTACACTCCAGCATTGTGTGAGTAACAGTGTCGGAATATTCGCAGTATAGGCATTTATCTGCATCTGGCTTTCTGAACCTATGAAGATACGCCCTAAAACAGACAATCTACCCAGTCCCTTAGGCTCGGGATCAGCATCTTTGTCCACTGAGCAACATCTTCCTTGTTGTTCCACTCTTCTTGCCATTTTTCCATTGATCTTTCCCTTTCTTTTTTTTATAGCTGTTGTCAAATGCTTTCTTCTCCCATAGAGATGTCTCTTTTCTTTTCTACTGCTCTAACAGATGCAGAGGAACACAACCCGTGATAGTCCACAAGGCCGCCGCAGATACAGTCCTGTAGGCGCATGCTACTCGCAACAGACTCGTTCTGTCTAATTTTTTATAAGCCTAATATTAGGTACCTATATCTAAATATAATGAAAACTATTATTAATTATTGCGTATTTATACAATAATTATTGTGTTCTACATATTTAAAGTGGTAATTTAATTATTCAATCAGCGTTTTGGATTTTTTGTATTGTGTGTGAAAGACAAGTTACATTTTTCTACTATTCTTTATATATTATTTACTTTATATGCCCTGGGGGGGGGTTTAACACCCAAAACCCCCCCTGGGTGCGCCACAGAGTAGCTGGTACGTGGCGACGCAATGAAAACAATTTAAAACCTATGCAAAATATACCACGAAATTCATCAATTCAAAAGCAAAAGAAATTAGAGATGAATTTATGCATTATTTTATTACTGCTTAAGGGAGGGTGTCTTGGCAAGATACGTTTTTACATTAATAATCTGCAGTAAAAACACTAAAAACTGTCAATAACGGCCAATAAAAATGAATGAACTCAAATACATAAAAAATAATTATTGGAACTTTGTTTATTTCATTAATTAAAGAAAATATAATTGCATAATTCCTTTTTAAGTAACCCATATATTGGAATTGCATTATTTCTGTCTTAGACCAATTACCAGCTAAAATAGAAAAATTAATTTTTTACATGTGGTTTAAATTCCAGTTATAATACACTAATCTGTGTATGTTATTTTTGCATCTCACACAATAAAACATACAAAAATAAGCAACGCATACAATTCCTACTAAAATTGGTCAAGATATTATATTTTTTCAAAACTCAAACCACTTCGCACTTATTGGGGAATGCTTTGATTATTTTCTTCAAATTTTTTTGAAGTTGTTTATACCAATACATGTAGTTAATAATAGGAATAAAAAATTTACTTATCTCACTTATAATGTCTACACTGTCAATACGTTTCTGGTATATCCCGAGATAAAATAAATTGTATTGCTTCATATGCAAACCAATGTACAATTTTGCCACCTTGACTTCCACTTTTCTTTTGAATTACCTTTTTGTGTTTATTTTTCGCATATGTCCTTAAACTTCTGAATTTTTTATAAGCTTCGTCCTGTGTTATATTGAATTCTGGTGCAATGGCCGTCCAACTATCTTTCTTTGCATTTATGTCCTTGTATGATGTATATTTTCTACATCCCACAACGCTGGACGTAAATGTACTGCATTAATAAAACTTATTGTGTTTTCATTTGACCACATATCCATTTTTTTTGTTTGTTTTGACAAAACCAAATTAAATTGCTACAGAGTACCCGAACCACATGCAATATTTTCCACGGCAGTTCGACTTTACCGGCAACGCATCAGCCACTAACTACAATAGTGTTCAACTACCAGCAATATTTCGGCCACATGGCTTGGCCATAGGGCGATATTTTCATTAGATGGCTGCAATGTTGCTAGCAACATACCGAATATATATTTTCGGCAACATATTGCTTTAAAAACTAGCCCGTCTAAATGCACCTTATAAGTAGGCAAAATAATAAGAATACAAAAAATATATACATCGATATACTGTATCATATGATACGTCGAATGAAGATATCAATATACCATATATATCGGCAAAAGTGTATCGATATACGAGGCCCTTCCCATATCAGTTGGCCCACCTATGAAATTTGCAGTTTAAGTCGTTTACCATAAATAAATTATACTTTGCATGTTTTATAAGTTCCCTAAAACATTACCCTTGTGGGTTTTTATTTCTTTTCAACAATAAAAAATTCACTAAACCCTGGCTATGCATTCACTGATGTCAAGATACGTTGATTTTTTTATAATTACGTCAAATCAAGAGGTAGCTATGGAAAAATGACATCAAAACTCACAATATTATTATATTGTCAGTTAATGTCACATGTATTTTGTAGTATTGTAAAGCTTTTTGCCGTTTGTGGATTGTAAAATGGATCGAGGTAAAGTTATCTATGAGAAAATTTGTTCAATCATTATTAGATTTTTTAATTCTGGAAAATCCAATTCGGAAATCGCGAATATGTTGCAATTGTCACGCTGTAGTGTAAGAAATATAGCCAGAAGATACAAAACTACAGGTTCGGTCGTCACAAAACCTAGAAATGTACGAAAAAGTAAAATAACCGAAGTAGATCAAAGGCATTAAGACGCATTATAGTGAAAAATCGACGAGCAAATTATATGGAGTTAAGCGTTTTATGGAGTGACGTTATTGGAAGACACGTTTCTAAAATAACATCTCACCGACGGGCCCACAAATTAGGATTTGGTACTTACAAAGTTCTAAGAAATGGCTAAATAGCAGATGAGTTCGGAAATAAGATAAATCATACAATTAAAAAACAGCTAGAAAGATCTGAACAAGAAAATATCGGACAAAATATAGATATAATGAATCCCGCCATGGTTACCATACCAGAAGTTTTTAAATTAGAAAAAGAACCACTAAAGAAAAAGGATTGGATAACCGATAGCATACTAGACCTTATTCAGCAAAGAAGAAATTGTAAAAATAAAGATGAGACTCGATATAGAGAAATATATCGACAAATAAGATACGAGGTTAAGCGAGCAAAAGAGACCTGGATGGAACAGAGATGTCGTGAGATGGAAGAACTACAAAGAAAACATGACGAGTTTAATATACACAAAAAACTTAACGAAATTACCTACACTCAAAGAAAAGGTACTTATGAGAAACTCCAAAGGTAAAATTATTCTCGACTTAAACGAAAAAAAGGAAGAATGGACCAACTACATAAAAGAGCTCTTCATGGATACGAGGCCACCATTTAACACCACAAAGTATACGAATACTGGTCCTAGTATTTTAAAAGCAGAAGTAGAGAAAGCCATTTAACAAAGCAAAAATTGGAAATCTCCAGGCCCTGACCAAATACCATAAGACTGGCTCAAACTTCTAGATGGCGACAATGTCTCAGAACTAACAAACATTTATAACCACATATACGATACTGGAACACTGCCACGAATATGGTTGGAGTCTACATTTATCCCACTTCCAAAAAAACCTACAACATCATCATGTAAAGACTTTAGACAAATTAGTCTCATGAGTCAGTCTCTCAAGCTACTTCTTAGGATAATTCTTAATAGAATCAAGCAGAAATGTGAAGACACAAGGGGAAATAAACAATTCGGTTACAGAGAAGGATTGGGAACAAGGGAAGCTTTGTTCTCAATGCTAACACTACTTTAACGATCATGGGAAGTACAGAAACCAATTTACGTCTGTTTTGTAGATTTTGAGAAGGCGTTTGATAGGGTTTAACATGGTAGGCTGTTCGAATATCTAGAAATGATTGGAATAGATTATAAAGATCTAAGACTTTTACAACATCTATATTCTAATCAAGAACTTTCTATTCTGGTAGACGGCAAAGAAACAGAAAAAAATTGTATTCAAAGAGGTGGTAGACAGGGTTGTGTGTTCCCCAACTTTGTTTAACGTTTACTCAGAAATAATTTTTAACGAAACCTTGGAAAGGCAATGTGGAGTTCGAATCGGGGGAGAAACTATTAACAACATCAGATATGCAGATGACACCGCGATCATGGCTGAAAGTAGATCTTCAATTCCTTATCGATCGAGTCACTAGAGAATGCTCTAATAAAGGACTAAGCATAAATACGACAAAGACAAAGTTACTTGTGGTTAGTAAACAAGACCTCGGCGCTATACAACTAATTGTCAATAATGAACCGATAACAAAAGTTAACCATTTTAAATACCTAGGATGTCGGATAAACGAGACACTAAATCCGGATGAAGAAATTAAAACTCGTATAGAAATTGCAAGAGGAGCATTTATGAAAATTAGATATATGAGCAATTCTCAGCTGAAATTATAGCTGGGATTTAAGTTCCTAAAATGTTATGTGTATCCTGTATTACTGTACGGATGTGAAACCTGAATTATGAAGGTTAACATGATGAACAAATTAGAAGCCTTCGAGATGTGGTTATATCGTAGAATGCTCAGAATATCATAGATTCAACACATTTCAAACAGAGAAGTCTTGAACAAAGTAGGTCAAAGTGAAGGCGACTTAATAAAGATGATAAAAAAGAGAAAACTCGAATATCTGGGGCATATAATGAGAGGAAGCAGATACAGGATAATGCAGTTGATACTCAACGGAAAGATCGACGGAAAAAGAGGAATTGGTAGGAAGACATACTCATGGCTCCGAAACCTTCGTCAATGCACTGGCTTATCAGCAGATGAATTAAGATGATAAAAAAGAGAAAACTCGAATATCTGGGGCATATAATGAGAGGAAGCAGATACAGGATAATGCAGTTGATACTCAACGGAAAGATCGACGGAAAAAGAGGAATTGGTAGGAAAACATACTCATGGCTCCGAAACCTTCGTCAATGGACTGGCTTATCAGCAGATGAATTATTACATGCCGCGCAAGATCTAGAACGATATCGGCAAATCATCATAAAAGCTACCCACGTCTAAAACTTGGGCACGGTACTCAAGGAAGAAGACTTACAAAGTTAGTTTTATACCTAGTTGAAAAAATTAGTACGAATTGTTTTTAATAAATTTCATTTTATTTTAGGCTAAGGAAAAGCTAGGCTAAGGAATATTACAACAAAAGAAAAATAGACTAAGATGGTCAAAAGAGCATAAAGATTGGACTCAGTCGCAATGGGGTTCAATACAATGGAGTGTTGAGTCCAGATTTGAAGTGTGTGTTAGAGACAGTAAGAGTCGCGTCTTCGCGGGAAAAATGAAGCTTTCCATCCCAACTGTTTGAAGAGAAAAGTCAAATTTCCTGCATCTGTCATGATCTGGGGTAGCATGTCATCTAACGGTGTGGGAAAGTTACATTTTATCGATGGGATTGTAAACTTTTATTATGGAACACCGTTTGACACCAGCGGAAGATTTTGTCTTCCAACAAGACGGCGCAGGTTGTCATACCTCAAAAAAGAATTTAAAATAGATTGAAGAGCATGGCATGCCACTTCTGAAATAGGTTTCTAACAGTCCCGACTTGTCCCTAATAGAAACTTTGTGGCGCAAAATGAAAAAAGCTTAGAGAAAACATCCTGCCAGGTCTGTCAACGAATTGAGGGAAAAATTGCAAGAAATATGGGATTCGTTTACATTAGAATATTGTGAGAACTTGGTAAAAACTATGCCTCGAAGAATTGTGGATGTCATTAAAAATAAAGGGGATGTAACTCAGTAGTAAAACTCACATTTTTTTTAATATTTACATATTCTATGCATTTTTTTTTAATTTATTATTATTCGGTTTAATCAATAGTTTTCATTACGTTATAAAATATTTTTTATAATTAGGAAATTCAAAAATGTTGTTCGATATATTAAAACTTCTAAAATTTACTCTGCGCTTTTATTTTTGTTCTCTAAAATTTAATTTTCTTATCAATCTAACGTTGGGCCAACTGATGTGAGAAGGGGTTCGTATGCAATATATCGATATTCTAGCATTTACATTCTATTAACATGACGCATGTGTAATTGATTTTGATGATATTTACATGCTTTTTTCCATGAAATTACCTACATTGCCCTTCTATGAATATTCGCTAATTTACTTACTAGTATCATTTTTATATCCATCCATGCGTAAAGCAAAGCCACCAAATTTGAGACACTTTTTTTGAAAAACAAATATAAAACAGCATATTTAAAAATTTTTAAAACATCTATTTCAAAAACTTAAATTTAATGTTTCTAGAACACAACAAAAAAAATAAAGCGAATAAAAGGTATATTTTTGCAAAAAATACATTTAATTTTTTATTTGCGACATTTAATATTAAAAATAAAAGGTGCCCTAATTTGGGATAGCCAGGTATCTAAACTTGAGACAGGTACCTTCATTTGAGATACTATTCAAAAAAGCCCTTTCCTTCGTAGAAATAGCAAATTAATGTGCTGGACTTTATTTCTCCACAGTCTTCATGTGTCCACCTGTCACATTGGTAACACTTTGCCCATCGTTCGCCATATCTATCGTCGGAAAATTTGCCGGTGCAAAATAAACATTCCGCGTCGTTTTCTAAACTTTCGTTGGACGATAAATCAGCTAATGGAAAGTCTTCACTGCTATCTGAGCTTGAACTCGAAGAAACTTTCCGCTTCCTTCTTGATTTATTGCCTTTTGATGTAGAAGTTTGAGCTACGTCTTCATCTGCTATTTCTTCTTCGGGCGTTGCAGTTTTTTTGATCTAACACCTTTTATTGAACTGTTTTTTTCTGGAGCAAATACACAATCCAAGTTTAGCTGGGGTACTTACTAGTTTTTTTGCTTTTTTCTTCTGCAAACTTTGCATTAATTCTTCTTTGTAGGGTGTTAGAGTAATTACTGAAACCTTTCCTGATCTGGCATGTGGTTTTTTAGTGGTCTCTCTCTTGTATGTAGGGATTCGACAGATGTCTTTGGATTCGCATTGGATGATTTTGTTGTTCATGGTTTGGTTCTATTATTTGTTCGTCCGTTTCGTTTTGTCTTTCTAGGTGCTCTTGAATTCCAAATTCAAAGTCCCTAAAAATATGGCGACAAATAGGGACCAGTCCAGTTTTCAGAAACCATTGCAAGATATTTCCATCGTCGCAGCTTTGTTATACGCTTTACAAAAATACTGGCAACGGCATAAGGCGACACAACACTTAACTGATTTTCTCTAAGCCAGTTTTCTATTTCTTGAGCGTGGTAAGTTTTCAGCGGTGCCATAAAAGCAACATCCAACGGTTGCATTTTATGTGTAGAATGTGGTGGGAGGCAAATAATCGTCACATGATTCTGTTTGGCCAAATCTATTAGAGCAACGTTTCTCGTATGAGAATAGTGACCATCAAGGACGAGAAGAACAGGGTCTGCAGCTGAAGGTTTAGTGAATTTTATGAAGTGTTGAAGCCATCTAGTGAAAATATCGGTCTGTATCCAACCTGACACATGGCATTCTGCGACTGCTCCAGTGGGAGCTCCTAGCATTAACTCTGTTTTCATATTTGTTGCATCTCCTGCAGCATTTATACATGTAATAGCAGTAATCAGCTTGCCCCTTTCTGCTGAAGTAAGTGATGAAACCTGCTTCTTCCCTTTCTTGGAAATTTCTTTGCTATGTTTGTGCTGAACAATTGTAAGGCCCGTTTCGTCTACATTGAATATACGTTGTGCAGGGTAAGTAAACTTAAGATATTCTGGTTCATACAAGTCAAAGAACTTGGATACATTTTCAGGAGTAAAAGATTTTACTCGAGCACATGACATTCCCTGAGAACTACGCATTGAAAGCGTCGGATGCCTATTCAGAAAAAGCCTCAACCATTTCTTTCCGGCTGATTTGTTGACTCCGCTAAATGGATGTGGTATTGAGTTTCGTATTGCAAGTTGAAATCCCAGTCGTTTTATATCACGCGCTCTTAGCCCGAAATAACGTTGCTCCATAGTTAGGGCATACTTAACCAACTCATTTTCTAATTCCAAAGGAAGAATAGGTCAGCGGCCAATTGATATCCCGACGAATTCTTCTGGAGTCTTGTCTGATTTCACATATCGTTCTAAGGTACCTTTTGGTACTCCAAAAACTTTTGAGGTCTTCAAATTCTTACTGTATTTACAGCCCGTATCATATCATTTGCGTTCCATTTTTTAGTTTTTGGCGGCATACAAAACAAAAAAACATATAAAAATAAAAATTTTACACGTAGTGCTAATTTGAGACACTCTCAAACTTGGAACCTACATGTATCTCAAATTAGGATTTTTTCGTTAAAAATAAAACGTATTTTTGTTGGTTATGTATGCCACACAATTACCGTTTAATTTGCATAAAATGTATTAACTAATATTAAACTAACAAAAAAAAATAATTCAAGTAAATGTAATCATCTTACCTTGATGTATTGTAAGTTTTTATAAATTCCGAAAAAAATTTGTGTAATGTGTAAATCAAAACCACTACAAGTATCATAAGTAAAATACGCTTTTCTAAGTCTCGTGAATTATTATTGATATTTCCCATTCGTTCATTTAATAAACAGCATTCAGGGTAACTTTGTTTTATCACCGCCACTTTATCTTCCATGCTAAATTAATAAAAATATTCATTGTTAAAGTAAATCGTTAAACGCTAAAATCTGTGTATTTTATTTTAGAAAAAGCTTTTGACGTTACATACATACGAATATGGTTTTGGTCTCCTAGACCCGAAAGTTTCTTTATATCTAAGAAGACATCTGAAGATGGTCCTTGGATTCCCTACCAATACTATAGGTAAGAATTTCAATTTCCATATTCGAGAACCATAAGTAAGTCGGCTTTTCCCCATACTAGAGATTATCAATTTTAATTTAATATTTCGAGACCTACTAAAAAAAATGGCGTGGCAACTCTGCATTCAAGGTTAACGTGATAAATATCGTTCCGTTACCAACACATATTTATACCAAATAAATTTCCAATAAACTTTTTGTTTTTAATAAATCAAATTCAAGTTATAGGGAAGTAATAATATCACTAACACTTTTCTAAATTCAAATAAAGACACAATGGTTAATACAAAATAGTTTAGAATGTTACAAAAAGAAATGTTTTAAACTTGATCTTATAAACCGCCGACACGTTTTTCAATATTTTACTTACATATACAGTGAGTTGAATTTAGTGTCGTGGGGAGGTACTGTGTTCTCGGGATACGTACAGTTTGAGATTTCATTGGTGTAATATGACGAAAATCATATTACATCATTGATAGGTGCACACACGCAATCTAATTAATTTCTACCTGCAGGGCCCAATGTGATCTCCCTTTTTGTTTTTTTTTATTAAGATTAATGATAAAATATTTTAAAGTATAATAAATATTACTTTTATCTTTTCTTCTTCTTCTTCATCAGCCTGTATTCGTCCACTGCTGGACATAGGCCTCTTCCCTTTGCTTCCACTAATTTCTACTCTTGGCAATTCTCATCCACTGCTTGCCCGCGACTTGTTTGATATCATCTACCCACCTCTTCTGTGGTCTATCTACTCCTCGAATGTTCTCTCTTGGTCTCCAATTTGTTAATCTCTGTGTCCATTTTTCGGGAGTATCTCGGGCAACATGTCCGACCCATTGCCACTTGAGCGTTGCTATACGTTCTGCGACATCAGTAATCTTTGTTCTTTCACGAATGTAGATATTTCGAATCCTGTCTCTCAAACTAAGCCCTAGCATGGCCCTCTTCATCGCTTTTTGGGTTGTACTGAGCTGCTCTAAGGTTTTCTTTGTAAAGGGCATGGTCTCCAGTCCATATGCAGTTACAGGCAAGATACATTTGTCATAAACTCTACGTTTTAGACACATTGGTATATCTTTATTCTTCAAGATAAAGCTTAACTTTGCCGAAAGCTACCCAAGACAATTGTATGCATCTTTTTATTTCGGCTATTTGGTTTTATTTGCCCATTTTAATGGTATGTCCAAGATATAATATATATATATATATATATATATATATATATATATATATATATATATATATATATATATATATATATATATATTATACGGTAACAATTGACTTCCCACATGTAAAGTTGTAGGTTCAATTGGCTTCCGCTGGTCAATTCGCATCCGGTATTCGGATGCCAATTGACCTCTTCAAAATAATATCAGAAACGCATAGTGGATGATATTATAAGGCTCTTTACGCGATATGAACCCGGAATCCAATTGGACCGTTTTTTGATTCGTAAATAAATCGTAGTTCGAGGCAAAAAATAAGCAGCGCCACCATCGATTTGTGTATATTGAGTTGAAGCGATATTCATGTCGTTACAGCTTAGCGGTTCAATTGGCATCTACAGGATGTGATACGATTTTGGAAGCCAGTTAGTCACTTAGATTGTCTTAGATTCCAGGTTTATAAAGGTTCGAGTAACATCTGGTCGATTCGCGTTTGAGTTTAATTCTTAGAATGGATATTTTTTGTTTAGTTTTTGCATTTACAATATATTATTGGTTTTATCTTACTTTCTTGTTATCTGCAGTCTTTTATTCTTTTTGAAAGGTTTTATAACCTTATTTCTCAGCGCCATGTGTATAATTTTTTGAAGCACATTGCTAAAACGTTGTGTATTAAAAAGCATTTAATGTTAGGGGTTGTAAATGCATTAAAAATGTTGTGAATTTTGAAAATGTGGTTTGGCGCTGTGTTAATAAGATTCTTTCGTTAAGATGCTTAGTTTTTATCTATCTCTGGTTATGCTTTGTCTTTTTTTCTGTGAAAATATTAACTAATATTATAAATGTGAGTGTAAGGTGTTTGTCGGCTTGTTTTTTTTTCGCATTCCCTGTTTAACTTTTTAACCGATCATATTGATTATTTTTGCAATTTTGACAGGGACACAAATAAGCACAGATGATACATTTTATTAAAAAAGTTGTATTTTCAAGGGATACTTCTCGGCAGAAGATGCCATCACAATCGAATCGAGGATAAAAGCTAGTATTTTATATGTAAATGAGAATGCAATCCACTCTTAACTGATCAACATTTAATATGTCATCACAGGTGTTCCGTGTGCAATGCTGCCAGGTCACCCATGTACAGCTTGGAACAACAAGAGCCATTTGCTGATCGGTTTAGGTCACCGAAACCCAACCAATTATGATTGGATCAACAGAAACAACTACTCCGTGGGCTAATACCCCTACCGGCATTGAATTATACTATTGATCCAATGGTCGCAGAACAACACAACCCATCAAGTGTGAAACGCCAAACAGCTGTTTCGGTCCGCCAGACCTTATCAGTGACGCTTGGCTTCTCCATTGGAAAGTTGTCCGTTCTGCTTAAGGGGACAAGGTCCTCTGAATCTCAAATGTAAATGAGAATGCAATCCACTCTTAACTGATCAACATTTAATATGTCATCACAGGTGTTCCGTGTGCAATGCTGCCAGGTCACCCATGTACAGCTTGGAACAACAAGAGCCATTTGCTGATCGGTTTAGGCCGCCGAAACCCAATTAATTATGTTTAGATCAACAGAAACAACTACTCCGAGGGCTAATACCCCTACCGGCATTGAATTATACTATTGATCCAATGGTCGCAGCACAACACAACCCATCAAGTGTGAAACGCCAAACAGTTGTTGCGGTCCGCCAGACCTCATCAGTGACGCTTGGCTTCTCCATTGGAAAGTTGTCCGTTCTGCTTAAGGGGACAAGGTCCTCTGCATCTCAAATGTAAATGAGAATGCAATCCATTCTTAACTGATCAACATTTAATATGTCATCACCGGTGTTCCGTGTGCAATGCTGCCAGGTCACCCATGTACAACTTGGAACAACAAGAGCCCTTTGCTGATCGGTTTAGGTCACCGAAACCCAACCAATTATGTTTGGATCAACAAAAACCACTACTCCGAGGGGTAATACACCTACTGGCATTGAATTATACTATTGATCCAATGGTCGCAGATCAACACAACCCATCAAGTGTGAAACGCCAAACAGCAGTTTCGGTCCGCCAGACCTCATCAGTGACGCTTGGCTTCTCCATTGGAAAGTTGTCCGTTCTGCTTAAGGGGACAAGGTCCTCTGAATCTCAAATGTAAATGAGAATGCAATCCACTCTTAACTGATCACATAGGTGACCTAGCAGCATTGCACACGGAACACCTGTGATGACATATTAAATGTTGATCAGTTAAGAGGGGATTGCATTCTCATTTACATTTGAGATTCAGAGGACCTTGTCCCCTTAAGCAGAACGAACACATTTCAATGGAGAAGCCAAGCGTCACTGATCAGGTCTGGCGGACCGAAACAGCTGTTTGGCGTTTCACACTTGATGGGTTGTGTTGTTCTGCGACTATAGGATCAATAGTATAATTCAATGCCGGTAGGGGTATTAGCCCTCTGAGTAGTTGTTTCTGTTGATCTAAATATAATTAATTGGGTTTCGGTGACCTAAACCGATCAGCAAATGGCTCTTGTTGTTCCAAGCTGTACATGGGTGACCTGGCGGCATTGCACACGGAACACCTGTGATGACATATTAAATGTTGATCAGTTAAGAGTGGATTGCATTCTCATTTACATTTGAGATTCAGAGGACCTTGTACCCTTAAGCAGAACGGACAACTTTCCAATGGAGAAGCCAAGCGTCACTGATGATCATTTTTTGTCTTTAACTGGGATATTATTACTCTCCTGCCTTCTACTATTCTTTGCTTTTCTCACCACTCCTGCTGATATCTCTATATTTGTGTTTCGTTTATTTATTCGTTCATAGTTTGTTATTAATTTTGCCTCACACATATTTGCGTCTTAATAATTTTAATAATATAGAAATCTTATTACCTGAATAAAGGAATCATGTTTTGTTCAAATAAATTTAATAAATTAAAACCATTTCTACATACCATTTTGAAGATAATCATAACAACTTGAAAACACTACAACAAATGAAATGGAATAAGCAGTTGTTCCACATCTCTAACGTAAGGATATGAAGAAAAATTGATTCTTAATATCGTGTGTATTTTTCACCAGCGCGAATTAGTGCTTGAAATCTACGTGGCATGCTGCGTATAAGCCTGTCGATATCTTGTTGAGGTACCTATATTTTCCCATTCTTCGATTAGAGTTTCTTTTAGTTGTTGAAGGATTTGAGGTGGATGTGGGCGCCTCGGGACACATCTATCTAACATATCCTAAAGATGTTCAATTAGTATAAGCGAATAAATGCAATACACTCTTAACTGCTCAACACATCAAGGTGTTATAGCAGGTGTTCCGCGTGCAATGCTGCCATGTTCACTATTGGAGTCACTGGAGTAGTTGTTGCTATTGATCCAAAAAGTTAAGCTTTGCTTGGGTTTTCGGTAACCTTAACCGACAGCAAATGACTCTTGTTTTCCACGCTGTACATGTGAACATGGCAGCATTGCACGCGGAACACCTGCTATAACACCTTGATATGTTGAGCAGTTAAGAGTGTATTGCAATTTTTCGCTTATATTTTATAGTCAGAGGACACAGTCCCCAAAGCAGAACGGACAACTTTCCAATGGTGAACCCAAACGTCACTAATGATAGTCTGGGTGGACCGAAACAGCTGTCTAGTGTTTCACACTTGGTGAGTTGTGTTGTTCTGCAACCATTTGGATCAATAGTGTAATTCAACACCGGGAGAGGCATTAGCCATCGGAGTAGTTGTTGCTATTGATCCAAAAAGTTAAGCTATGTTCAATTAGATTTAGATCGAGACTCAGGGGTGGCCAATCCATGGTTTGAATCCCGTGCTTCTCAAGGAAGTTCTTGGGTTTGATTTCCTTTTACGACCCTGTCCAATGCGTCTTTTATATCGACCGGTTTCTACATATCGATTCCAAGCATGATGGATGACGGAAGAACTGACGATAAAATTCCTTGCCACCTGTCGAATACTGGTACCATTTTCATTAGTAACAACAAGAACGATTTCTTGCTTATTTGTATATCATTCTGTCATCTCTCATTTTGAAAAACTAGTGTGAAACTTAACAATTTATGATGAAATGTAAAATTTCTAGAATAAAACAACTGAAAACTTTTGTTTTCTGTACTTCCACAAAATTTATTTAGTAATTGTCACTACAGCTGTTTCGGCAACTTGCCTTTCTTAAGTGATGGTTAACCTACTGTGCGTTCAGGTTATATAGTTTCACTGAACAGGTTGAGGAGGGGGGGAGTTGTTAGTCTCAAGTTCGTCATTCAGAATTGGTGTCTTTTAATTTTCATAGATTCTAATAAAGATAGCTTAAGGCTTTTATTTTGGACGTGAAGAATTTGAAATTGGTCGTTAAAAGAATGATTATGATCTAGAAGGTGAAGTGCATATGTGGATTCTGTTTTCCTATTATTGAAAGCCCTTTTATGTTCTGTTATACGTTTGTTGAAGGCTCTACCGGTTTGACCGATGTAAGCTTTTGGACAGTCTCCACAGGTGAGTTTATAAACCCCAGTGTGTAAGTGCATGTTTTTCGTTTGGCTCTTGTTGTTCTTAATATATTTAAATGCTGGTGTTATTCTTTTCTTTTGATCTGTCTGGCTATTTTAGTTAATATATTACCTGTATATGACGTGATCGAGCAATATATTGTATTGGGCTTTTTCTCTTGTGGTGGGAAGATTGATTTAAGGGCTTTCTTGAGTAGTTTTTGCTGTAACATTTTGTTTATTATGTGTTCGTTGTATCCAATATTTATTGCTATAAGTTTAATGATATTCAATTCTACTTCGAAGTTATTATTTGACATTGGGATTTCTGTCAATCTGTGGAACATACTATGCTGCTAATTTATGTTGTGCAGGATGGGATGAAGTACTGTGTATGGTTGTGTCAGTATGTATAGGTTTATGAAATACAGAGAACTCGTGTTTGTTTTCAATTCTTATAATTTTTAAGTCTAGAAAATTTATTGACTGGTTTTGTTTTATTTCTCTTGTAAATTTAATATTACTATGGATTGAATTAACGTATGATAAGATTTGGCCAAATTCATGAAACATAAAATAATGCAATGTCAAAACATGTAGCATGTTATTAATTATTCATACTTTATAGTACATTCTTAACTTTTGTTAAAGGTATTTCATACCGAAATTAAGAAGTATTCATGGTTTAGCCTATTTCTCCTTCGTGGCTATGAGTAATTGCATTAAATCAGAGTTGTGCAGCTGATTTGTAAAATGGGATTATTTCGTAAACTGTTAAGTTTTGAAGTTATTAACAATTATACCTTTTTTTTGTTAAAATCATGTAACTCTAATATTTTTTTACCCAAATAGTGCTAACTTAAAGAGCAAAAAAGTTAAACGCAAATGTATGCCGCCTATGTGGCGTATGTGGCGTCCTCAATCAGCTACATCAGTCATCAAAGTATGCATCAAATTATAATTCCTCGTACTCAAAAGCCCTCAGTCATAAATTTTAATTCGTAAAAATGTCTACAAACATGAAAGTTGTAGCGAAAAATAAAATTTTAAATTTCAACTTTAACACCCTGTATCTTTCTTAATACATATTTACATTTTAAGCAAACTGGCTTAAATGGGAATATTTTGAAGTTTAGAGTCTACTGTTTTTTTTTTTGTACAATTACTTACGGATCACCCTGTATAAAAATATGAACAAAAATGGAGCAAAAATGATATTTATTTAATACTTAGGTATAATTTATTTCATGAGAAGATAAAAATATAAAAGTTAAATTTTTAAACATCCGTTTCTACAACAAAATATTACAATGACTGAACAGATGAATTGACTCAGGTAGAATTCCACCGAAACCTTTAGGTATTATTGTCGACTTGAGTCATAAACCAATGGATGCTAAAGGTCCAAAGCCAATCGATGCCAAAGAAACCGCAACAGCGATTGATGCCAATTGGTACCGCAACAGAATTCGCTGTATATTGTGGCCCGTGAATATTCACGGATGCCAAATGGGAATACTTTTCGTCCAGAAGTCAATTGGTACTACAAAGAAATATATATACATATACGTCATACAATGAAATGACACAAAAGCATTCTTGTAAACCTGGATATCTTCCACAGTGGCTCACATGATAACAGACAGAGCAGTCCCGAAAATCAGCCTCATTCTCCCCTTCTCTAGGCCGCTAAATATAAGTTTATTTCGTCATTATTTTTAAAAGAGTTCATATTTTTTATAATAAATTGTTTTTCATGTAGAGAGATTAAATCAAAACATTTCTTAGCACATTTACAAGCTTCGCCAGTTGCATGAGACTATAACTTTAGTTTCTTTGAAACATTTTGCATCCTCCAAAGCTTTTCCTTTTCTTAGAGTTTTTCCCACAAGCAAAAGGTAATTGATCACTCGAACACTCACTCGTATCAGCCATGATTATTTTGATTATCAGATAAAAGTATAAAACGTTGTAAATAATCACTTTCACTTGAAAATAAAACAAACTAAGGACTAACATAACCTTTAAAACACAGAAACTGTAAAAATCATGTTACCCAATGTCGCATGCCATTGTTTCCAACTACTAGGATTACCTGGACTTATAAACGTTTTCCCCTGTTTGGAATGGACATGTCAAGTTGTTTTCCTGTACAGGGTTTGTTTAACGCTTATCGAGTTATTACTCTGTATTGTGTTACTCTTAGAAACTATGTAATTAAAACTACAAAGTGGTATTAAAAATGAGAAATGTCAAAAATTGGACTTATCAAGTTTTTTTCCTGTGGTCTTCAAATATAAACGAACTGAAAAGATTTCTTCATTGTAGCAGATAGCTTTTATATTGGTCCTATGTATTGCATAGGTTCACTTGATCAATACTTGAATATTTTATTCTAGGTTCAAACTACGACTATCAGTTATTATCTTTAAGAATTTACGTTAATCTTTTAATCAGTAATTTTTCAATAAAATTGGATACTGCACGCAATTAAAAAATTCTTCTGTAAAATAAAGCCTTATCCTTCTTTAGTGGTTTTCTAGGTGCGAGAATTAAAATTCCTTAACCTTTCTTCTACAAACTAGGTACATATTTCCATGTTTACGTTTTAAATTTCGAGACAACTTAAATAAAAATACAGCAACACTGTGTCCAATGTTAACATGAACAGTAGTATTAGATTACTTTTTATTATTAATTAAAAAACTATCATCTTCTTCTTCTTCTAATAGAGCTACAATTCTCTGTGCCTGCTTAACAACGACTGTCCTGTCGGATACTTTCTTTCGTCACTGCCTGATATTTAAGATCTTCCTCTACATCGTCTATCCATCTTTTAAGAGGCCTTTCTCTTGACCTATTTGATGGGGATTTCCATCTCTGGATTACTTTGACAGTTCGATTATCTGACATTCTTTCTAAGTTGCCAAGCTAGTTCAGTCTTTGTGACTTTACCAATCTAACGATATCTGTGCTCTGCATTAATTCATCCAGCTCATAGCATATTTTTATTTTCCACGAAACATATCTACAATGGGTTGGTCTAAATATCTTTCGCAACATTTTGCACTCAAAGATTCTCAATTGATTTTCATCAGTGGTTGAAAGGGTCCACTGGTCATCAATATGTGACCACTGGTCTAATTACTGTTTCGTAGATTCTAAGCTTAAACTCACGATTCCGTAACTTATTTTTCATTAAGTCTTTGTATGCCTAAAATCACTTATTACGCTAAGAATCCGTGCTTGTATTTCTTAACTGACATTGTTGCTTATTGAATCTAGGAGGGGAAATACGGAGGCATATTCGTAGGTATGGTTGTCTACCCTTAGATTCTCATGTCGATTCGACTTTGTGCACTTCATATATTTTGTTATATTTAGAACAAGTGCAGCGGCTTCCCCTTTCAAATATGTAGCTTTTTCGGTTAATACCCTTCTATTGCGCTGTTGTTCTTATTTTATTGGCCATAATTCTGCTCTATATAGGGCAATATACATTTCTATGCTCTGAAAGATCCCTTTCTTGTTTTCTTTGGTTAGAGTGTTGTTACATATCACTCCCTGGTGTGGTTTCGTGGCTTGTTTTCCCTGTGCTATTTTCATTTCTACTTTTTTTTTAATTAATTGAAATATAAAAAGGTATTTCTCCCAAACACAATTTGGAGAAATGTGGATAGTATGATTAAAGATACTGTAATTAAAATACTTGGAAATCCTCGGGTATGCCATTAACGATACATAGACTAAGAAAATCCAAATTAATAGAATATATCTGACAAACATCTTCAAAACTATAAAGTTGGCCAAATGGAAACGAAATTAATTGTAGCAAAAGTTAAAACAGAAGCGTATAAAAATATATACAATTATATCTTGGTATAGCAGAGAGAAAGAGTGAAAGAAATAAAAGCGACAAACAGAAAGCAAATAAAGCACTATATGTTTTGTATAAATTACTAAACAGTTTATTCTGTTTCATCTATTGCCACAAAATTTATTAAGTACTTCACTACTGTTACATTCATTAATTAGTTTAAAACAAAATTCATTCCTGATATTTTTATTTATAAATTAATTACTGTATTATCTCAAATTCCTCTAGTTACTATAGGCAACCAAGTTTGCACTAATATAATGTATGATGTTGCAGCGCTACTTGTAGAGACACCTACGGACTTCCAGAATCAGTACACACTATACGAGGGGAAGAAACAAGAGCACTTTGTTCGTCTGAATATTCAGATATGTCTCCTCTACGAGGTGGAAATGTTGCATTTGGAACGTTGGAAGGAAGACCGTCGGCGTACAATTTCGATGACAGTCCTGAATTACAGGTAAATAATGAGAATACCTTTCAAATAAATAAAGTTCAGGTCTTTTAAGACTAAAATGAAATTTTTTGGTCGGCAATTTAAAGTTAGTTAAAGGCAATTAAAAGACGTCTTATATTTACCAAAACCAGCATAATTTGTTTACCCCATGATATAGTATATTTTACTGTATTTAACCTTTTATAAAATAAGCGGTTGTAATTTGTCTCACTGGATCTTCTTATGAATCCAATCTTCTATTTGTGTTTTCTTTTATTTAAGTTTGTGCCTTTTTGTATTGTGTATATTCCCTTTTTAGTTTTTTTGTAAACTTTTCTCGATTTTATTATTTTTAAACAACCTTACAAGGTGTTAGACAAAGTTACACATGGTAAAATTATAGAACTAGAACGAAAGCTACAAACATTATCCAAGAAATTCATCTTTTTTTTGACGATTGTCACTCCATGTCTTGCTTGGTCGGCCTATATTTTTTCTAGCGTTTGGTGAGTTCTTCCGCTATTTTGACTTCTACAGTTTATTTATATGATTATTCCATTCTTTTATCAACTCGTTTATAGACTGTTATATTGTCTTCACTCCTCTTTCGGCCTCTCAACGTATTCTCTGTAATTATTCTTAGTATTCTCATCTCTGCCGTTTCTAATAACCTTTGTGGTATGTCAGTGTTGGTCTTGTTCTTACGTCATTATTAGTCTTATACTGGCTTTTCATCGTGTCAAATTTGTGAAGCTATGTCGTCAGAATGTCTGCTGTCATTCATGTCTTTCTGTTGGAGATCTATTCAAAAGCCAACTTACCGTTGTGTGCCCTGTTAAAATATCGACGATTTTTGCTTTTTTCTATGTTAAATCGTTCCTCCTTTTCACTTTCCATATTTGCACACAACAAAATTGTAATTCGTTGTTTTGTAGTTTTTCTAAATTAACTAGAGAAATTCCTATTAGTAAGGCTATAAAGCAAGGCTGCTGCATAGCACCTACACTATTCAAAATATATCTGAATGAGGCGCTCTCAGTGTGGAAAAGAAAATGCTGCAATAAGGGCATTCCTATCGAAGACCAGAGATTGTACACGATACACTTTGCTGACGATTAAGCGATTTTAGCTGAAGATGAGAGTGATAGACTGATAGACTATATGCTTAGAAAACTAGAGGAGGAGTACACCAAGTGGGGCTTTATAATTATTATACAGAAAACCGAGTATTTAGTTACAGGAGAAAAATCAGAAAGCCTAAAAATTGAAATGGTAACTATAAAATAAACTAAAACCTTCAAATACTTGGGAGTCCAAAAAAGATAAAAGCAAGGAGTAACAAAGAAATACATTTTAGGATTGGCCAAGCAAGATCAGCCACTAGAGAGCTACATAGACTATTCTGGAATAATAAAATAACAAACGAAATAAAAGAAGAATTTATAAAACAATAATAGAAAGCATTGGGTTGTACGGCGCCGTACTTTGGAAAATCAATCAAAAAATAAATCAAAAATTAAGGCCAAGGAAATGGACCATTGAAGACGATGTTGCCGGCACACTAGACTTGATAGGGTAAGGAACGTAGACATTAGGAGAGAACTGGAAATTGACCTAGATATAATAGGTACTACCAAAGCCAAAATGACTAAATTGGTTGCAGAGAATGCCTGAAAATAGACGAAAAAAAAACAGAAAATGGACTCTGCCCACTAGAAGAAAACGAGGTAGACCAATACGGTCATGGAGAGAAAATGTCAAAGATGTAATGACCGAGAGAGATTTAAAAACTGAAGATAGCTTCCACAGAAAAAGCTGGAAATTATGATGCGAGAAACGGCGCCAGCTGTAGAAGACTCGACTATTATATATGTAGTTTTTCTTCGAGGGCACTTGTCATTTTTCAATGCATATGTTCTTGTTGGCAAAGCATGATAATAGAGACCTGTCCCGTTTACATCAAACACGTCTTCTAGGCATAACTTTTTAAAATAGTAAGCAGCTTTCCTTTAAAGGATTTCACGTTTTCGACATTAACATCAGCGGATTCGCCACATATTGTCTTGACGACGAAATCTTTCTAGCCGACCATTTGATACCTTGAAGTTACTTAGTCCTATGCACTGATCAACTTCGAGGGCTTTGGCTTGAATTATAGGTCCAGATAATTCATGTTTCGTGTCTTTTTCGAGCCATGTTTCGAGGACAAAATTAATTGAAGACAACATAATTTACAGCAAATTCCTCGTTTCAGGAATTTTTTTTATTCGGCGTTTTAGTCAACAAAATATAATTGCATTTCTTCGTTAATAACCTTACTTATTACATTTATGAATTGTGATCAGAAATAATATTTTACAAACCTTAGCCTAAGCTTTATGTTTAGATTTCTGTCGTTGAATAATAAATTAAATCTTTAAATTATATACCACGATTTATTGCTCATTTAATTATTAAGTTTCTAAATAAATCATTTGTGTCTAGTTTTTAATTAGTATTTAATATTTTAGGAGTGGGTTACTGCTACAGACATTATGATAACCTTGGATAGACTAAATACATTCCGAGATGAAGTTTTCGGTGACGAAAAAGTTCTGAAGTCCTATTTCTATGCCATTGCTGATGTTGCCGTTGGAGCCCGATGCAAATGCAATGGACACGCATCAGAATGTGTTTTCTCCAACGCACACGATGGTCGTCCTGTGAGGACATGTAGATGCCAACACAATACTGCTGGACCCGATTGTAATGAGTGTTTGCCTTTTTACAATGATGTACCTTGGGAAAGGGCCACGGCCAGAAATGCTTACGAATGCAAAGGTAAGTATATATTTATAAATATGATGAATTTCCTATATGTGTGTATATATCCCTCTCCTTAAATAATCCACTTTAACTACTTCAATTCTTTTCTTATTATTTTTTGACATCTATCAAACTTTGGCCCCGTAAGTCATGATAGTCTCTACCAAGGTTCGATAGATTATCATTTTGGTTTCTTGTCTAATATATTTAGATCATAATAATATATTATAATAATAATAATAGCTCCGCTTGTAGTTTAGTTGAGTAGATCGAGTAGCTCGACAGAACTGTTGCCGGTCCCAAGCCCAGATAAAGGGGGAGGGAGACTTTAAAACCATACAGCTTATAGAAACACGATTATGCCTCGGAATAGAAAAGATTTCATTACTACGATTAATGCGAGAAAGAGGACAACGAATTTATGGAAAACGAGAAATATACTTCGCATCGGTATTTGGAACGTAAAGTCTCTAAACACAAGAGAGCAGGAAATTACAAAACATCGCTACAATAGTTTGGTCTAAATATCTTTCGCAACATTTTGCGCTCAAAGATTCTCATTTGAATTTCATCAGTGGTTGAAAGAGTCCACCGGTCATCAATACGTGACCACTGGACATTACTGTTTTGTAGATTCTAAGCTTAAACTCACGATTCAGTAACTTATTTTTCATTAAGTCTCTGTATGCATAAAATCACTTATTACCGCTAAGAATTATTGCTTGTATTTCTTGACTGACGTTGTTGCTTATTGAGCCTAGGTGGGGAAAGGTGGAGGCATATTCGTAGGTATGGTTGTCTACTTTTAGATTCTCATGTCGATTCGACTTTGTGCAATTCATATATTTTTTTTATATTTAGAACAAATGCAGCGGCTTCCCCTTTAAAATCTGTAGCTTTTTTGGTTAATACCCTTCTATTGCGCTGTTGTTCTTATTTTATTTCGTATTGATATTGTCATTGGCCATAATTCCGCTCCATATAGAGTAATATCCATCTCTATGCCCTGAAAGATCCCTTTCTTGTTTTCTTTGGTTAGAGTGTTGTTTCACATCACTCCACTGTGGGCTTTCGTGGCTTGTTTTCCCTGTGCTATGTTCATTTCTACTTGTTTTTTAATTAATTAAAATATAAAAAGATATTTCTAACACAATTTGGAGAAATGTGAATAGTATTATTAAAGATACTGTAATTAAAATACTTGGAAATCCTCAGGTATTACATTAAAGATACGTAGATTAAGAAAACCCAAATTAATAGAATAGATCTTACAAAGATCTTCAAAACTATAGAGTTGGCCAAATAGAAACAAAATTAATTGTAGAAAAAGTTAAAACAGAAGCTTATAAAAATCTATACAATTATATCTTGGTATAGCAGAGAGAGTAAAAGAAATAAAAGCGACAAACAGAAAGCAAATAAAGCACTATGTGTTTTGTATAAATTACCAAAGTTTGTTCTGTTTCATCTATTGCCACAAAATGTATTAAGTACTTCACTATTGTTACATTCATTAATTAGTTTAAAACAGAATTCATTCCTGATATTTTTATTTATAAATTAATTAATGTATATCTCAAATTCCTCTATTTACTATAGGCAACCAAGTTTGCAGTAATATAAAGTATGATGTTGCAGCGCTACTTGTAGAGACACCTACGGACTTCCAGAATCAGTACACACTATACGAGGGGAAGAAACAAGAGCACTTTGTTCGTCTGCGAGAAAGAGGACAACGAATTTATGGAAAACGAGAAATATACTTCGCATCGGTATTTGGAACGTAAAGTCTCTAAACACAAGAGAGCAGGAAATTACAAAACAGCTTGTAGAAAAAAATATAGAGATATGTGCGCTTGTAGAAAAAAGAGACGAAGAAAAAAGGAAAGGGTCAAATTATGCTAGATGACTATCTGACGATTTATAGTGGTATTGCAAAAGAAACCAAATCCAAAGAACGAATCGCGCCGTTTTCGTACGCGCCGTAGAAAATTTTTACACTAAGTACAAGAATGTAAATGTACCTCTGAAAGAATAGTAAGTGTAAAAGTTAAACTCTAAATGTCAACCCTCTGAATGTGATAGCAATCTATGCACCAGAGAACAACAGAGATATCACCACAAGGTAAAATTTCTAGGAACACCTTCAGACTATAATAAACAAGACCCTAAATGATGAATGTACAATCATTATGGGTGATTTTAACGCCCGTGTTGGCAATGATATAGTTCCAGGAATAAAACAGCGATATAATGAAAATATGAGAAATGAAAGCGGAGACTTTCTGACGAACTTTCGCAGCAGAAACGAAATACGTATTAACAATACATTTTTCACTCACAAAGAACAATACAAATACACTTTTGCAAACACTAGAGGACAAAGATCTATGATAGACTATATTCGAATAAATAGTTACACCCCTCTCAAATCTTGGATGTAATACCACTAATATCTGCAGAAATAGGAATCGTTCATAAATTGGTATCGTGCAAAATCCGCATGAAAAATCAGAAACACATATCACAGAAAATGATGAAGTCGAAGATAAATGGGCAAAAATTAAGTCTAATATCTTAGCCTCAGCCAAGGAAGTTCTTGGTAGAAGAAATATATAAATAAAAATAAATCGTTACCAAGGCGAAGAACTCGATGGTTTCTACAGAAGTTTGTACAGAAGTGAAGGAAAAATGTAAAGAAAAGAACAAAGCTTATCTGAAATACCAAAACCTTAAAATATGAACCAAAACACAAGAGACATACCATAATTACAGGATAATTAGAAACGAAACACTTGCACTTATAAGAAAAATAAAAAGTGATCACTGGGACTGCTTTTCGAAAGAAATGGAACGTGATTTTTATGGTATGCAAAAGGAAATATGGCGCTTTATAAGAGAAACGGAGGTAAAGGAACTAATAGAGTTAAAATACATAGAAAAAGATACATGGAATCACGGAAGTTAATATAAACATACAGGGAGTTCGTAGAATACTTGAAAAGCTGAAGAACAGAAAAGCAGCAGGTAAAGACGGGATACGAGAGACGGAAGTAACAATGACAATAACAATAACATGAGAATAATTAACAATATTATTTATTAAATTATAAAACACAATAAAATACTGGAAGAATGGAGAACGACCTAACTAATTCTACTATTCGAAAAATGAGATACAAAACAGTCAGAAAACTACAGAGGTATAAACTTGTTAAATACTACCCTAAAATGAACAGCTAAAATTTTACAAGAACTAATAAATTAGAGGATAAGTTTATCTGATGAACAACAGGGTTTTCGTTTACCAAAACAACAAAATGAAAGTAAGAGTAGAAGGACAACTTACAGAACCTACAGAAATAGACAGCGGAATCAGAGTAGCTCATTGAGTACCTACTATGCTCTTCAATTTAATCATAGATGAAATCATCAAAAGCGTTAACAAAGGAAGAGGATACAGAATGGGAAACAAAGAAATAATACTCTGTTACGCAAACAACGCAATATTGATAGCCCGAGATGAAGATAGTCTGTAAATACTGGTCCACAGATTTAACATAAGAGCATAAGAATTTAACATGACAACCTCATCTCAGAAAACTAAAACAATAGTAATCAGCAAAGAGCCAACCAGATATCAAATAGAATATGATGGCATCAGTATTGAACAAGTAATGGAAATAATAAAAACAATGCAATACCTTGGAATTACACTGTCCAGCTATGGAGACCTGGACAAAGAAGTGAGAGATCAAGTACAAAAAGCAAATAGACTGTCAGGATGCCTTAATAACACTATATGGCGAAACAGACACATTAACACTGAGATGAAGTCAAGAATTTATAAAGCCAGTGTAAATGTAACGTACAGTGTACAAATGAATGGACACAAAATTAAAAAAAGAATGGAATAACCACATAAGCAGGATGGGGAAGACCCGTGCCGTCAAAATAGCAAGAGATATGTCACCAATCGGCAGAAGAAGTATCGGATGACCGCGCAAAAGATAAAGTGACAACCTTCCATAGAGGTATTAATCCGCCAATGAACAAGCAGAATTGCTTGTAAAGAGGAAGAAGAAAAATAAAAATAATAATAATATAATAAATAGAGATTTAAAATGCGTATCGCTGTTTTGCTCTGCTGCATTCTCTTAAGTTCTTTTGTTTTTGGAAACGATTCAGATATAAAGCTGCCTTGGTTGACACAACTGATCGCAGCTCTGTCACTAGAAGCCAATCCGGCGTACTAATGGTACTGGCAATGTACTAATTTGTTGATTTATTTTCAGGACATCCTCAAAAAAAAGCTTCAAAAAGCTTAAAAAACGGTGTAGGCCACAAAAAAATACCAACAAAAAGGCACAAGCCAACACAAAATTCACAAAACCTAAAAAATAAGGGCACGGGGAGCCCTTATCCTCGAGTGCCGAATCGCTGAATTAAGCGCAGCCCGGAGCAGGGACTTGAGGTCCGACCAAGCAATTCAGATTCGATGACAAGTCACTAGAGACAGCAGGAAAAGAGCTCCTAACGCTAACCTGCTCTGATTGGGATAGGACATCGTGTTGGATTTCTTGTACCCAGGACTTTCACACAACAAGCACTTTGCCGATAGAGAGCTCGTATCACGCATCAGAGTGCTATAAGGGGGAAAGGGATGGTCTGGAGCATTGAAACGCGTTGGAGTGGTTCCCGAATACACGAATTAAACCACCTCGCTCCAACACCCGAATTGTAACACCCGATTGTCAATCTAAGGGATACGCAAGTATCTAAGGCTGGGTTCAATTAAATTGTTTGCTTGCTTGCAACTTCTTGCATTCATAGTCATGGTAGCACGCATATACCTCTTACTAACACCCACATTCATCAGTGTTTCAAAGAGTTTTTTCAATGGTACCATATCGTATGCTTTCTCTAAATCTACAAACAATAAATGAGTAGATTGGTTCCTTGATTTTCTCTTTTCGATAATCTGCTGCAAAACAAAAATGTTATCTATGCACAATTGCCCTGCAGCGAATCCAATTACTTTACCTAAATACTTTAAAATACTCTACATTATCAATACTTATACAGTGTGAAAACCACTTATGGAATAAAATTGTCTGTGTCCTTATTATAGAAAATAATAAAAAACTCTGGGATACGTTAACTGTTAAATTTAAATGTGCGCTTTTTAAACATAAATTTAAATGTACAGGGTGATCCACGCAAGTCTGGCATAGTCCATAATCCTTATTTTTAATGAAACACCCTGTATATTTTTATGTTTTTAAAAGATTCTTAGCAACCTGATTTCAACGAACTATATCATGTAGGGTCTATAATGAATAATACAAGGTGAAAATTTGAAATTAATAATTTATCACGTGTTATGGTATTATTTTAAATTAGCTAAATACAGACAATACATTTCTACTCAAAGTGTCAGTATATTGGGAAAAATTTCTGTTTAGTAACCATGTTAACATTTTTTGTCATGAATAGGTAAAAACTGTCTAGATAGTCTGCTAATTAAACTAAATCGGTAAATAATGCGGATTGTTATCAATCAGTTGTTGGTGTGTTGACATTTTACATTAAAATAATAAATTCCTAATTAAAAGCTAATTTCTTGTAGAAATAAAAATGAAATATTTAACTGAGACTCACCGAATTGAGATTTTAATGATAATCGGTTACTAGGAGTATTGCAGAAGTCAAGTTGAAGTAGCAAACTTATTTAATCAGAAGTATCCTCAGTTGCCTAATATTGCACAAGGTACTGTGTCTAAAATTTATGCACAATTCAGAACACTTTGACGTGTCAAACCATTAAAAAGAAAACCGAACTTCATTGAAGATGAGGTGAAAGTGGATATTTTGTTAATTGTCGCAGAGAATCCAACGTCAAGTTCACGTCAAATTGCACGTCAAAATAATGTGAGTCACACAACTGTCCTAAGGTGTCTCCATGAAGAAAAACTTCATCCATATAAATTGACTTTTGTGCAGGAGCTAACAGAAGACGATCCAGATCGTAGAATGGATTTCTGCGAAAGAATGATGGATAAAATTAACACAAATGAAATAGCTCTTGGCACAATACTTTTTTGTGATGAATCAACATTTACACCAACAGAGAGGTAAACCGACAAAAACGTAGATATTGGTCAGCGGAGAATCCTCATTGGATGCGTGAGACACACACTCAGTATCCTCAAAAGTTGAATGTTTGGGCAGGTATTATAGGAGATCATATTATTGGTCCTATAGTTGTAGATGGTAATTTGACAGCAGAAAAATATTTAAGCATGCTAAGAGACCATGTTCTTCCTCAGTTGGCTAACATCCGACCCTACCGCATGAAACTGTCTGGTTTCAGCAGGACGGTGCAACACCCCATTATGCTTTAATGGTGAGAAATTACTTGAATGAAATCTTCTTCAATAAATGGACTAGATGAAGGGGTACTATTGGGCCAGCTAGATCGCCAGATCTTACGCCTTTGGATTTTTTTCTGTGGGGTTATCTCAAGAACAAAGTATATGCAACACAACCAACTAGCATTGAAGACCTCAAAGAAAGGACAACTACAGAAATACGGAATATTTCACCTCAAACTTTAAACAAAGTTCGGGACGAGTTTTATAGGAGACTGTGTTATTGCCAACAACAAAGTGGAGAACACTTTAAGCATTTATTTTAATGTAATCTAATCAATTACCTCGGGTATTCTATGAATTAATTGTCTTGAAGAAAATTATACTTAATTTCAAAATTTCACCTTGTATTATTCATAATTGACCCTACATAATATAGTTCGTTGAAATCAGGTTGTTAAGGAGCCTTTAAAAACATAAAAATATACAGGGTGTTTCATTTAAAATACAGATTATAGGCTATGCCAGACTTGCGTGGATCACCCTGTACATTTAAATTTATGTTTAAAAAGCGCACATTTAAATTTAAAAGTTAGGGTATCTCAACGTTTTTTATTATTTTCTAAAATAAGGACAAAAACAATTTTATTCCATAAGTGGTTTCCACACTGTATATTCCACTTGCTTTTGAGTAATAATTCTTTATTATATCCTTGGTAAAAATCAACTTTATGTGCTAATCAATGTTTTACATGAATTATTTTTCAGCAATCAATTTGTGTGAATTGCTTTTATAATCTTAATATGTTTTAAGCAACATTTCCATATTTTATCCTATTTAGATTCAAAGTAAAAAGTACACTAACAAATACACTTAACTCGAATAATATATGATATAATATCTTAGCCGCACAGAACAATAAAAGGTTTCTAAATATCTCCTTCCCCAATATTTATAACCAATTATATTCAACGACCTGTCAATTTATATTAGTTTTGCCCATAAGAAATATAATTTGTTAGTAAAAAAAAGAAATAATGATTTACTTCTCAGCAGGACACCGTCATAAACAAGCGACAGAAAGGTGAACGTTCTCGATAGGTGCAGTTTTAGATTCTGAACTGGAAGTGAATCTACTTAAAGAGGTTACAGTCTGCGCTAATTGCCCTCCTTTATCGGTCCATTAATTGTAACTCGACCGGTATAAATTTTCTTTTACGTAAATGGACACTAAGTGGCGGCAAATGTTTTCCTTTCAGTTTTTGTTCCGTACTAACTATGTGAAACGGTCAAGTTTTATGTACTTGCACTCTAAGGTATATATGCATCATAGTATACAATAAATATTTATTAAAAATAAGTAATGACATAATTTCTTGATACCATTTCACAAACACAAAGCAATGAAAGTTAAATTGGACGAATCCCAAAAAATGTGGATTGTCAAGTGTAGCTAGTATATCATGAATTTACAACGAAATTGTGAACTTTTTGTAACTGGTGTGATTGAAAACTTTTGCTAAAGAAGAATTTTTCGAAGTAAAATTCAAACTTAAATTTTTCAAAAAGTTACATGAATCGCCAGAAACACCACAACATAAAATTTTACAATTAATTACATTTATAACTTTCGTATCATTTGATGTAATATTTATTACATCAGTTAGTTCAAAATATTAAAACTGATATGAATATGGTAATGAAAAATTTATTTTATCTAGGATTATGTTATAGTTCCCCCAATCGAAGACATTTTCATTTATGGGAAGTTGTCGAAATGTGGATCTGTAGAAGAATTCTACGCATGTCCTGAGCAGAACATAGAACCAACCTTTCAATTCTGGAAGAGCTTCATATAAAAGGCAGGCTACTGAAAAAAAGTAAACGGAGCATACCTAATGTACTTCGGCCACATGGCTAGAAGAACGGAAACCATGGAACTATGGGTACTAGAAAGAAAGATAGAAGGCAGAAGACCAAGAGAAAGATCTACAACACGATGTACAGACCAAATGAAGACTCTGGTGGGAAAATCCCTACATGAAGCCATCCATATGGCATAGGATCGCAAACAAAGGCCTCAAGGAATGAGGAGGAGGAGAATCTTACACCTACCGTTTCCTAGTTTTCAATATCGACTGTTGTTCCATATTGTTCGATATTGCACTTTAAATACTTGCTAATTGTGCCCATTTTATTATTTGCTTAGGAAGTTTGTAACGTCCAAGTTGTAGCACGACCAGGGTCGTTAAGCAATATCATAGTGCTGGGGAGAAAGACGAGAGGAATCCTCTAGGATAGGGATACTTAAAAGAAACGCCCATAATTCTACCCACCAGGATAGTGTTCTACTTGACTACTCAGCCCTGGGTTCGTTTCCTGCCTATCTTTCTCTTAATTTCCTCCCAGAAAGGTATAGGAAATAAAAATTTATTCTAATAATATAAGTCTTCACACGGTTATTTAATTCATTCATCAAAAAATTAATTTTAAAGCTACGATCCAAAGCTGAGTTACAAATATGGAGTCAGAATAGTTCATGAAAAATCTGCAACAAACACATATAGAGTACTTAACATAAACACAAAAGAGAACACAATATATCGTGGATTAAATCGGGAAGAATGGATGGCAATCGAATAGATCATGTGTTAATTTCGAAAAAATGGGCACAAATAGTAGAAGATGTGAGGTTTTATAGACCAATGCGACCACTGATCACACATTACTAATAAGAAAAATAGGAAAATAATCGAAACTAATATTAACCCATTTATGACCAGAGCTATTTTTGTCAAAATATCTGGATTGATTTTCTCAAAAATGTAATAAAATACGCTTAAATGCATTGAAAAATTACTTACTTAAAAATTTTTTTAAAAACTGGTTTTTGAAACAAATGCTGGCTCGTTAACAACCCGTTCGACCATAGGGGTGCACAATAAAAATAGTAACTTTTATGCAATTACATAATTTTATTTTATTTTCTTGTAACAAATTAATCATTTACTCCTTAAAATGAAAACAATAAAGCAGGCATATTCTAATTATATTACTACTTAAGGCTTAAAATAGTTTGTATGATAATCTTTGACGCATTTATCGTGAAGTGGAATTTTACATTTCGCATGCTTTTGTACTTTTATTTGAAAACATATGACACCTTTTTCTTTGACCACCAGTAATAATTAGACGCTGTTTTGTTGTGAATGGAGCAGGAATTATTGCAATATTTTGAGGTCCAGTAGAACGAGGTGATTTTTCATAATAAGACAATAATGTACAAACTAATGTCCAAACAGCATCCTCTTATAGGCCAATATGGCTTTTGGTCTGCCTTGGCAAGTTCATGAGAATCTTGTCAAGAAGAGGCTGGAATGCGTGTTGGCAGATAACAGAGCTCTAACCAACCAACAATGTGGATTCAGAAAAGGTCAATCAGCAGTCGACGCCACGATCTGGATACGAAACGCGGTGAAAACAAACAAAAAGAAATGGGTGATTCTTGTTTTATTGGACATCAAAAACGTCTTCAATTCAGCGAACTGGGGTCTCATCGAAGACAAGATTGTCGAACTTGGTACCTGCTATAGTAGCCCAAGGGTCAATCCTGGGACCCACACTATGGCATATTTTATACAACGGGGTACTAGAAGTAAACAAAACACAAGGAGTAAGGATATACAGACAATACGCAGACAACCTAGCCCTACTTATAGAAGATATGAATTGGGGTATTATAAACAAAGTAAATGAAGCAATAGAAAAAACTGAAGTAATCATCTTGAGTGGACCACAGGATAAAAAAAAACGTAAATTTTCGGTTCAGAGGCTCCGACCTAAGACCCCAGAAACCCGTAAAATACTTGGGAATCATACTAGACGACAAAATGGCATTCAGACATCACAGACAAGATGCATGTTGGAAGGCAGAAGAGAGGACCTCGACCCTTAATAAGATAATTTCCCGGGAGGAATATAGGAGGCCCCGGGTCACACAAAAGATCAGTTATCCTACAATCAATCATGTCCATCTTACTATATGGGGCCCCAGTGTGGCATCAGATCCTCAACAAAGCGAAATATAAAGACATGCTTCATAGGACGCAGAGGAAACCATTGATCAGGGTATGCAGCGCGTACAGAACCGTATCAACCATTGCCTTACAAGTAGTGGGCTGTGCTGTACCGGTGCATATCCTGGCTAATGAAAGGGTTCGGATGCACCAAAGGGGCAACGGAGCTTTAAGTTCAGGAACACAAGAAAGAGAAAGGAATTTGGAGATCTGGCAGGACCAATGTTCAAGAGAAATAGTCAAGGCTGACTGGACGAGGGACCTTATCCCAGATGTAGTACGGTGGTATGAGTGTAAACACAGACGTGTCAACTACTACTTCACCCAATTTATGACGGGGCATGGATCTTGGAATACCAATGTGGTATTCGTATGCCCTGCATACAATGTGGGGCGAACCTTGCTGCAGCTGGGCCTAGGGTCACCTCTAGGCGAGCCACATGAACTAATGAATATAGCAATTGAAAACAAAAGAATCTTTGACTTGATCATTGTTTTTGTGACAGAAACCATAAAACACAAGGAAGAGTAAGAGAGGAGACTGCAACAAAATTGAACTGTTTATTTTATTGTGTAGTATCTGTCGGCGTCAGTGGGGTGAGCCACTACTCAGTTTCCACTATTGACGCCGAAATCTTAAATGAATTCTCAAAGAACTTGACTAAATTACAGAAATCAATTTACATACGTGTTGCTTTGTTCTGTTTTGTCTCTTCTTGTATCTAGTGTACGGTGTGAGTCTCCTTTTGGAGCAGCCTATTACTAAGTAATGGGCTGGTGTAGATGGAGAAATTAATGGACCACTCCGCGGGGGTGGAATATGAATGTCTGGAGTTGCTTGTACCTGTTGTCTGATCTTTCTCGTTAAGTTCAAAATGTTTGAAATAACGGCGCGGTCGCTCCTTCCTACCTATCGCCCTGCACAAGGATGGTTACCTTACAAACCAAGTCCGTTGCAGACGTGGGTGAGGTGGTGCGACTGAGATGCTATGGCAATCACGGAGCGCAAACGGAGAGCGACAGATGGGATTTATGAGTAAAGCTGACGGGTCAGATGGTAATGCTCGCTAAGAGTGGTCCCAGACCCATCCGTTGGAGAAAGACAGGGTGGGTTTAGTTGGTAGGCGGTCAACTACGGTGAGGCGTAGTCGTCCGAATCCAACACACCTGGGACACCTTCGCAGAGATATTTTGAAAATTCTCACCTCCCAAAAAAAAAGGAACATATCAAAAAGAAAACTGAAGAACTAAAACTGAAATACAAGAAATTATATTGGTTATTAGGTAGAAGCTCACAATTCACAATCAAGAACAAGGTAGTTTACAAACAAATGCTCAAACCAGTATGGTCCTATGGTTTACAGTTATGGGGCTGTATATCGGAAACTTCGTATAGCAAAAATTAAAAAAGAAGTAAAGAAGATTGCCTTGGGTCACGCAAACTAGCTTCACAACATTACAAACAGGGAACTGTTAGAACTGTTCAATAATCAAGACCTAGTCAGCAGGCTCAAACGTACCAGAACTTTTGAATTTGTGTAATAGTGATAAATATATAAATGTCAGTTTAAATTCGGCACTGAACGTAACCAAAACAGTGAAGTATGCAACAATAATTATTAGATTCTAAAGGCGCGTACAGACCTACAAACGCATGCGGTGAGCAGCCACGAATACACATACGTGTGCAAATGTGGACGGCGCTTTCGTAACCTCTCGCCGCATGCGTTGCTTCTCGCGAATGACTTGAGCACACATGCTGCGAGCCAGAGTGGTGTCGGTTTTTTCGCACACATCAAAGAAACATACGTGTGCGTTCGCGCTCAGTTTAGACGGATAGCGTGGGGATTTGTTGCATTTTCAAGACTCAAGTTCGGATTTATTGAGTTTTATTCATTTTAATAATTTATGTGTAAAATGGAGTGGTCAAATGAACAATGTTTGCAATTAATAGATTTGTATGAAGAAAACCCTATACTATGGGATCCACAAAATAAGTTTTATTATTCGAAAACAAAAAAAGAAGATGCATGTTAGTCGATTTCAAGCAATCTTGATAGATTCAGCAGTTGTGGAGAAGAAAATGAGCAGAAATTGTCCAGTATTAGATTCTAACGCCAAATCTACTAGTAAATCTTCATTTGTAGGGTTCTTCTTTTAAATAAATGCGTCGTCCACCATCGCCTATTTTTCCTTTGTTTTTTCTTTTTTAATGAAGTAATGACCACAAACGCGGCACTAACCATAAGCAGCTCCTCAGACATTTTTTCACGAATGGATGGAGCGCCTTGAGCACGCATACATATGCGGTGATTTCTAATTTCAACGAATGCTCTGAGCGCGAATGGTTTGAGTACGCACGCATATGCGTGGCTTCTCACCGCATGCGTGTGCTAGTCTGTACGCGCCTTAAGGTGAACCATTGGGAATACCTAGGACAGTAAAGTAGCAGATTAGGTTTAATTTAAAATGCTGGTTAGTCTACGGATTAGGTGCATTGTTAATTTAATAAATAAAAAAATACATAATATGTTCGAGTATTTTTTTTTTCGTAGTAGGTTACTGGCTTAGTTTAACGGCTGACTAAAAAAAAGTACTAAGATTAGCACTTTTGGCATCTAGACATGACAATATTTTTGTATGATATTTGTTTGTATCAAATAGAAATTACCACGGAAAGGTTAGGTTGTCAGTAAGACACTTACGAGGAGAGTTTTATTGAACGCTTCTCTATCCAAGTAAAGTCTCTAATGTAATATCCACTAAACAAACAAACAAAAATACTATTATAGAACTATTATATAATAAAATATTACTAAGGTAAAAAATTGTACAACGTATTACTAAGGTAAAAAATTGTACAACGTATTAAATTTTATAGACGGATGAATTTATGCGTAAATGATTCAATTATTTCTTACTCAGAAATTCAAAATGAAACCACATATTTTTATAAATAGATTCCTGTTAAAGGTAATATTTTAATCTAAATATTGTGCGGAATACCGGATTTTAAACATAATCAAAAAGCTACTCTTATCGAATGAAAGCCAGCTCTGAGTATACATGGCTCCAGTCTTGTCCTCATTTGTAAGTTAAATCTCATCATGTTAACTTGCAAAATGTATTAATATCAGTACAAACAATCTTATTTACATGTCTCCAGGGATTGGAATCGACAGGCCACGTCTGCCGTCGACAATCGACTATCATTGTCCAGCATACCTTAATAGGCTTATTTCAAGAATTTATGTTCGTACGAACGTATCAGCTTATTAGCCGACGCCTACGTATCTACAAAGACAACAAAAATAATATCGACGATCATTTTCAAAGTATATGTTGTCGATAATTTTAATTTGTACTAGCTCTTAGGCAAATTAAAATATGTACGAGTAGGTATAATGCAGAGAACGTTTATATTTACATAAAAATATCTACCTTTAAATATGACCGTAATATCTCTTTTCTTTTTCTTTATGTTTAACATATTGCTATCTGTTAATACTGATTCATCGCTGTAATAGTATTTAAGAAGTGAATTGTTAACTCTCCCTTGGTACGTTCTCGTGCATTTCTTTTCTCCATTCTTCTCACGTAACTATATTATTGACGTCGTGTCCATCTTCCCCATCTTCTTCAAGTTCCATCTTCTATCGAAGGTTGTAAATCATCATGGCTATGTAGACTCTGCTGACTGCCGCTCTAAATAGTTCTGCACTATTGCATTCAAACCATTCTCTCAAGTGCTAAGCCACGATATTCTTCGTCTTACCACATTTCGCTTTCCTTGAATTTTACCTTGTATAATAAATAATAAGTCTCATCTTCCCCTTCTTATTACATTAATTGAAGTTCTTAGGTTGGGCCAGTAATCTGCGTAAAAAATTGTTATTTTGTGGAATATGTACGCGCCTCAACCTTGTCGGTAACAAAGAATTTTAAAGAATTCTCTCGTTAGAAATAATTATTTGTGTAAATAGTTTATTAACCCACTTAATACATAAACACACACTTACATAATCGAACTATAGCAAAAGAATACATCCTAGAGTTTGACCCAGTAATAGGTATAAATTGAACATTTTCATTCGATGAGGACGACTTATAATATTTGGTAGTCAGCGATGTGGTAACTTACTGATACGCAGTTTGAGATCGAAATAACCTTAAAACCAGAAAAGCAACATTTATTATTCTGGTTATGTTACAGAGATGCAGACATATCGGCTATTCAGGTTATATGTGTTTTATTTACTTTGAGCTTTGAGAAGGCCTTTCATTGAGTAAAACATACTGAAATGATAGTCATTCTTCAGAAGATAGGTATTGATGATAAAGACATACATATCATTAAAAATCTTTACTAGCATCAACGTGCAAACATCAGGATTGGCTAGGATAATTCTGAATATAGAATACGTACGAACCAAAAAGTTTTTCGGATGACAAATTGTGGTCCATACCACTTAGTTCTCATTTTTGAAAATTTAAGTAATAATAATTAATTTACTCTTTTAAAGAATTGTCCATTTTGATTTGATCGGGGACCGCAATTTCTTTAGTTATTAGCTTATTGTTATAAGTATTTACCCAGATTCAACAGTAATGAATAAATACAGTTTTTTTTCAAGTTTATTATTAGTTTTTATGATTTTATTTTATTGATTATTGTTTTCTGCTTTATATATGTAAGCATGATAATATTAATAGTTTGGTTTGAGTAATAATTTGATATATTTTAACGAATTTGAGTCCTCTATTAATCTCTATAAATTTATTGGTGCTCTTTTTTCTTTACAGTTTAGTAGCATTAAGTATTTCTTGTTTTTTTTTTTGGTCAAACTGTTATTTTGCTATTAATCATATTCATACCCACCTCAATGATGATCCCGATAATGAGCCACGATTATTTGTCCGTTTCAGTCCTTAAAGACTATGAAATGAACACGGCAAGTTTTTAGAAATCAGTTAAGACGACCATTGAAAGTCAATCCAAGAAGAAACCGTGGCAGGTGTTTTGAGTATGTGTCTCAGAATGTCAGACAAAAAAAAAGAGAAGTACCAAAAAAAAAGGGTCAGTATGTGTGCTGACATTGTTTAAAAAAAATGAACATTTTTATACAATAAGTGTAACAAAAAATATTAGTACAATTTTTTCAAAATAGTAGGAATATTGTTTTTGTTTAAACTTTACATATATTTTATATATTTCATTGAACTGGCATTTGTATTTCATTTTTACGTTTAATAAATATGATTTAGAATAAAAATACCTTTAATTTCATCAGAACTCGAAAATTGCACGTAAAAATTAACCAATGTATGGGGTCCCCATTTTGGGTGTTGATTTAACTAGCATTGGATTTTATATGTTAACATATTTTAATATTTTTTTAGTTTCTAAGATTTGATCGCTGTTTGAGCGGAAATGTTATACATGTTCTATACCATTTAATAATGTGAATGACATTTAGATCGTCCGTAATTGCCTAAACAAAGTAGTAGTATAATAAACATTTTTATTTCGTAAACCATTATAAACACATTGGCTGGTTTGAAGCAGTAAATTGACATCAGTAGGCGGACAAATATGCATTACAGTCGACTACCTTTAAAAATATTGTGTACAATCATTTTTGTTGTTCCCATGCGTGGGCATATAATGATTCCGTTGAATACTTGGTATGTGCATAAATTGTTAAAATAAACCAAATAAGACAATACTAGTATAGAAAAAAAATTGGATATAATAAATATAATCTAGTTGTAATACCAAAAATTTTAAAAACATCTCTTATTTTTTTATCTTTAACCTACTAGTCGTTCGTTTTATTGATCTAATTGAATTTGTATTAATTTGTATTTCAAAAACAACATAAATGAGTTTCATATTAATTTCATTATCAAAATGTATGAACGAGATATGCCCTTAGCTTTTTCGAAGTTAAATTTTTTGATAATTTGTTTTATAATACATTAGAATACTAATACTAGACCTTCTCATTCTTCTCTACTAATGGCTTCTGTTATATATTTTAATTAATTATTAATAATCTTGAAGCATAATTTATAGATTTTACCAATTATAGATTCTCTATATTGCTTGTTTGGTTCATATTTATTAATAACCAGCTGATATTTTCACCATAGCTTTAAAGAATCTAACGTGTTAATTGTCTGATGAAATGTATTTACCATTTTTTAGTCTGGCTCTTAAAACAAAAATATAAATAAATTTTTTTTAATACTACTTTTTTATAAGGTAAGGACACCTATTAAGGCCACGTTAAGGTTTCAATGTCTGTAATATTTTATTCAGCAAAAATATGGGGGGGAAAGTCTTGTATACGTATTGCCTAACATTTTAGCTATCGAATTTCACGATAAAATACTTAATAAATAAATAAAGAAATATAAAATTTTAACATTAATAAGGCCTTAATAATATTGATAAGGCCTTTAAGTTCCTTAAAGGAACTTAATAAGGCCAGTTTCATTTTTTAAGAAATTTACGTGGATAATAAATTTAAAAACCTAAGAATTAAATCATAAATACAAGGTTTAGTGAAAGAAACTTATTCATATTAAAAACAAAAATTTGTTAATACATTAAGTACATATATCGCACATTTACACACATCGAGGACATACAAATATATCCTTGTCGTCTTTTGATAATCCTATACATTCCTCGTGGATATACTTATTACAACAAACACACTTGCGCATATTAGCCACTCTATCCTCATCACACAAGAAACAGTACCATGAATATTTTTTTAAATTTGGTTTTGGTTTTGCTGAGCTATGAGATTGTGCACTAAATAAATCTCTGGTAACTTTTTAATGCTTTCGCATTAATGGCCTGTTGTCGTTTTTTTGTTGATACTTTTAACTCCGGTGTAAGCAGCAAACCACTGAAACTAAAACTTGCATATAGCTTTCTCTTACTTCATTTTGCAACCTTATTTTTATCATATTTATTTGACGTGTAAACTGCATCACTATAATCCTCGCTGGAAGCTGTACCACTTGTGTAAGACCCAGATGAGTCACTGTCATCATCTGAGATGTAAGTTTGAAAAACTTTGGTCAGCCCTTTTTTTTGGTAATTTTTCTTTTCTCACTACTCGAGAATGCTTTGCTTTGATTATTTTTGTTTACACTGTTGCAGGATAGCTGTTCTTCGAAATTTGTATTCTTTTTGCCAGTTCTTTCATTTTTTGGTTCTGTTTTGACTGGGAAAGCGATTTACAGTGACATCTAGTATATAATATCTATATTTAAGGAAATATTTACAATTGACCTTATTAAGACACTGGTCTTATTTGGCGTCACTACCTTATGTAACCTTATAATTTGATAAATATACCTACGCAATATTCGTTATCGAAAAATGTATTTGATAATGTAAAAAATCGCCCCAGAACCAAAAAAATAGCAGAGAGAAATCGTTTTAGACTCGGCCTAATGAAGCGATACTCAAAGTTTAGAGAGAGTATCTATCAGAAACTTTTTTACCGACAGGCACTCTAACTATAGGCACTATAACGTAAAGGAAAAGAAACTTAAAAAATCTAATAATATTTACATACAAGCATAAAAATTTAGAAGCAGAATCGATTTTCGAATATTTGTGGGTAATTTATATTAAATATAAATAAAAGATAGATAGAAATTGGAACGTAGAAATACCAAATAGGGTGAAGAAAGCTTGCATGTACAACGCAATATCCACGTTAACATTAATACAAAAGTAAAACGTCGCAGAATAACACAACGGACAATATATTAAACGCTGTAGAGAGAGATAGGGAGGTATGAAGCAGTTTAGAAAACGGAGAAACAAAGTTATACCAAATAAGTGTATAATATTAAAAAAGAATAAAACATGAATCTAAATTATAGAAAATTAAAAAAAAAAGACTAAAGTAACCTGGATATATCAACAAAATGGACCAAAATATAATAACAAGCCCGGTGATATATTTCAAAAGGTATAATTTCCAGCAAATAAAAAAAATAAAATGAGTCATACACGTGCTCACTTAAATTTATCTATTTGGCTATCTCTATAAGATTTATCAAGTGACGTCTCAGTAGGGGAGAATTTATTTTTTATTTGGCGTACGCCATACTCAAAACACATAATCAAAAGCAATATTAAACGTTAAATGGAGTATTACATACAAACATCTAATATATCAATATAATCTCAAAAATTTTCGGTCGCATTCAGGAATTCCATCTTCTATAAATAGTTTTTTTGCTGTTCTGTCAATATATCCTTCTTATCTCTGCACGTCTTTTTTTTAATTCTTTTCTGATTTCGTTCGGTTTCTGGTTAAATTTTCTAATCTTTGTTGGCTTACTTAGTTCTTGTAATTCTTGAAGCTCTTTGTTCATATTTTCTCTATTCTTTCTGTGGTGAATTTTCTTTTCTTATTTACGTACCTAGTTATTTATATTTCTCCTCTGCTTGCCGAGCTATGAACCCCTGTTTTATCAGTAAATATCCTATGTTTTTTTGCTGTTAACCTGACATTCTTCGTCAAACCACTTATTTGTTATTGTTCTTCTTTGTTTAATTTTTATACCTAGTAATTCTTCAGCTGCTTCTTTTATGATGTTTCTGCACCCTTCCCACTCCCCATTTATGTTTTCATGTTTTAGTCTGTTTTCTAGTTTAATGTTTATATTCTCTATTTCGTATCTTTGAGTCCTTCTGCATTGTATCATTCATGTTTGGAACCTATTTCCTTTTCTTATGTTTAAAATTCTGGCTCTTACCCTAGTTTCGACCCAGTAGTGATCAGAATCCGCACTTGCTCCTCTCCTCGTGTGGACGTTTATTATATTCGATTGGTGAGTCTCCTCCTCAATCTTTTTTTCTTCGTAAGGATGTAGTGGCATCATATAATTTGTTTGACTATTTCTGTCCAATTATCTCTCTCCTGTGCGTGTTCTTTTGCTTCGGAGAATGAGTAACCAGTCATCTCCTTTATTTGGTCCAACCATCGTACTGGAGATCTTCCTCTGGATTTTTGGCTACGTTACCTTCAACTATCATTCGCTCCATGCCTTCTCTTCTTCTAGTTATATGTCCAAAATATCTCAGCATATTTTGGTTGATAGTTGTGATGAGTCTAGTTTTTATGTAAATAAAAATAAAATTGAGTTATTTCTGCGATGGGCGGTCCATAGTATGCGCAATATTCTACGGTAGACCCACATTTCAAATGCCATTATATGCTTAAAATAGGCTCTTTTTATTGTCCAAGTTTCTAAAGCATAGGTGGCGATAGGAAATATCAATGCTCGAACACCGCGTAATTTTGTATTTTTTGTGATGTCAGTGTTCTTTCAAATTTTTGTGAGTTTGGCTGTTGCCGATCTGGCCATTGTGATGCGTCGACGGAACTTGTCTTCGCATCCTCCACTATTAGTAATAACGGAGCCTAAGCAATTAAATTGCCTGACCACTTCGTAACCTGACATGTTTCTTATCTCTGCCTTGTTGTTTCTGATTCTATCGATGATCATCACTTTGGTTTTCTGCATATTTATTTTTAAAACATATTCTGTACTCACCGTGCCTAGCCTATTTATAATTTGTTCCAGTTCTTCTGGTGAATACGCCAATATAACAGTGTCATCAGCATAACGTAGGTTTTTGATTTTTCTTCCTCTTATCGTTGCTCCACCTTGCCATTCTTCAAAAACTTTGAATTGATTTTAATTTGAAGTTTTTCGAAACCACATTATTAACTCTTATATTAGCAGTATTATTTACATATAGTTTTTGTAATAAATAGATTAGATATTCTGGCGTACCCATTTCTCTAAGTATACATATGCCACATTTTATCCCATTTTACGACATCGAAGGTCTTGGAATAACAAAGCATGAATATGTTTCTATGTTAAACTCTCGAGATTTTTCAATAATTTGACGAATATTAAGAATATGTTCTCTTGTTCCTCTACCTGGGACGAATCCGCATTGTTCTTGAGGAATTTGTGGTAAGAGAATTGATTTTAGTCTTTCATTGATGATGGTTAGAGTGAGTCTACAATATCATGATCTATCATATTTACTGTAAGTTCGTCTGATAAATTGCAGGTGTGTGTATATATATCTTTTCGAAGCGAAGTTAAAATTATACAATTGATTCTAAACAAACAACTAAGAAGAAAGAAGACATTTTTGAAATCATTTTGTTGGGCTGTGTTATCATTCTTGTTCTATGCTGTGCTAGTTAAGCGTTTTCTTTGTATTCCAGTTTTTCCTTTGCGGAATTTTCAGTTTTTTATTGACGCTAGTAAAATGAAAGTATTTACTTTGTTGCATAGTTGCAGCAATCGTTGATTTAGCTGCTAATGCAGCTGTTGATAATTTTATTTTACTGTGTAAATACATTTGGATATAACATCAGGACAATGATTATTTCCGCTGTTAAATAGACTAACTCGATTGTGTTGAGAAATAGAGAGAGAGAGAAGAGAATAGAATTGTTCTCAGAAATAAACTTCTAATCTTAATAATTGCCTTTTGTTCTGTTTACTGCCGAATACGTACGATCAATTGCAAGGAGGACTGTATTTGTAACAATATGATTTATAAAAACTTATTTCATAAACTAGATCTAATATATTATTTTTATTATTACAAGCAAAAATATAATATTATTACAATGTAAAGTGACCAGCAAGGAAACGTATTTTTTTAGCGAATTCAAAATTTGTGATTTGATGAAGTGATTTCGACCAGTTTAATTTTTTTGTTTGCCTGATTTATAGTAAGAGTAGAAACAGAAGATCAAGAATAGATGGATAGGCCAAGTCATAACTATAAGCAGAGCAAAAAAGAATGTCAATAGGTGAAATAATAATTGTTAAAAGACCGGAAGAACTAAAAGAGCGGGATGGAAGGGTAAAAACATAAGAAATAGAATAGAATTTAAGTCCATATACAAAAATTGTTTTGTTTTTGACAAGTCAAAGGAATAGTGACAAATATTTCATACATATAAAATGTAAGTAAAATTTTTGCGAATTTAAATATTACAAACAGATATTTCTTAGTAACAATTTAAGAAACGACAGACACTAAATAAAAATAAAAAAAATATGAAATATCGTCATAATAGGCAAATAAACTGACCAAACTAGTACTATTGTGTAACATCTATACTTAGGTACTCTGTTTTTTAATATAACCAATGTTTTAAAAAGCCTCTCTAATACGTCTTCGACACCTCTTCAAGATATAAAGAGTTTCAAGAAAGAAAAAGAACATTCGTCTCAAACATCTAATTATATCCGTTTTTCAGCGCCAACAAATACAAATATGTTGAATATTTATACCAATCTCTTCTTTCCTGTTTATGAACATAATTATAAAATCAATTAACTCTCCATAAAAAATATTTATGGTGTTTTAAATTATAGTAAGAATCTGCTGTTATTATCACAGTACCGATGTTCAAACAGAACAAAATTATAGCTTAGAAAATTATAGGGGATATCAATCGTCGCTTGTAAGAATTTAAAATTACCTGCCTGTGTATCAGATTGGTATGTACATAATTTTAGACAACGTCCATATTAAGAATTTAATCTACGTACTATCAGATTGATTTTTAAATATTTTTATCTTATAAATAATGGTTAGAATTTAATGTATTGTATTACTAAACTTAACTAATTTACTGATCCAACTGTAGATAATAACTGTTTTAAATAAGGTATATTTTTGATGTAGTTAAAAATAAATTGAAAACAACACATATAAGTGAACATGTATTTCAAAAATGTAATTTTGCTTCAACAGAAATGTGCTTATTTATGTAGGCCATCCTAAATAAAAAAAATATGAGTTAACGAGACATTTACTGAAATTTTCAATTAAACAAAAAATAGCATTACGTAAAGAATATTGTATTTTAATTAAAAAAATTAGATCAAGCACCTTTCTAAAACCAGCAACAACAAAGAAAAAAAATAAATCATGGATAACCAATGAGATACTGTGAATTATGCAGGATAGAAGAATGGCGTAAATTCAACAGCAACATCAGATTTGGAATATCAAGAAACGGAGAGCATACATACGTACATTGTATAAATTTTGTTTTTTTTTTTTCACTAAATCCTAAACCTTTTTTTTTAAGTAGACCGTTTGTACAGTTCCTGTACACATACTTCTTGTTTCATCATCTCGTTCTCTCTTTACTCTTTCATATTCTTCTATTATGAATTGGTGTTCCTGTTTTATTTGATTAGTTTCATGTCGCATTTATTTCTACTCCTTTGTATTTCTTTTGTATCACTTCTTATCTCTTGCAATTATTTTCTCATTTCATTCATTAACTCCAATAGTTGGTCAATCTTGTCATCTTTGTTCTGTTTACCTGGTGTTCTAGTTGTCTTCTTGCTTATTTCGAAATACTCGCTTTCTTTTCCAACCTCGTTTCTCCTCCTTTTATTAAAGTCTTCATCTGTTGAGTGTTTTAATAATTAATTTATGCCCCCTTCCCGATCAAATTGTAGATATTTATGACCTTAAGTGTTACACGTGTTTTTGATAAATCATAAGTTCCTCAAAAGGTGTTTCTGATTTGTCCATTCCACATCTAATTTTTTCTGATCTCTGTGTCTATGAGTGATATTTCTTTATTTTATTCAGATCCCAACGTTTTCTTTTTAAAGTTAAAGTTGCTTATTAAGTTAGTTACGATCACAGTTGATTTCTGCACTTAGATAAGTTTTGTAACCGTAAAATTGTTTTTAAATCTGTTATTAAATAACATATAATCTGCTTGATTGCTCACTGGGTTTTTTGGTGAGTTTATAGGAAATTTTCGTATATACAGGTGCCGTGCTGAAAGGTTAAAAATGTAATGTGTACAGCCAGTAGGGTAGCGGGTAGAAACATTTTTACGTGCCCGGTAGAAGATATATCAACTTCAGGGATGCGACCCTGCCCACGTGAGCCATAATTATCTCCTGGTACCTAGGGAGAAATATGCCCTATACCCATTCTCCCATCTAATTATCAAAGTTTCCCTTTCCATATCCTACTCTGATGTCTAGCAGCGGCATCACCAGTACCAAGATAGAGCGTAAGGGAAATGATCCTGGATCGGTCCATTATTGGATACTACAAGTTTTAAATTAACCGAACGATTACCGGTATAAGTAATCCCCAACTGGTTGGTCAACGGCTACGGTTGGAAGAACCGACACATGGTAAAGCACTTTATTACCCTGGAGCTGAGAAATTAACTCCGAAGGCGGAAGAGCTAATTAGTCAACGGCATTGAGATGTGGAAATCTACAGGTTGACTACCATATTAAATATCCTCATGGATATCCTTGGTAAAAATCATCATGGACCCACTAGTCGATAATTTACTTAATGATCATGGAACTTGTAATCCAGGATCAGGCAGGGGAGGACAATCAGATTTAGACGACAGGGCCTCTCAGGCCGTCATCAAGGTGAATCCCTGTCAAACAAATAAGAATAACTCTATAGCCTTGAAAATTCGAACATGGAACGTAAGAAGTTAATACCAATCTAGTAAACTAGATAACACTGTGTCGGAAATGTGCAGAATGAAGATTAACATACTAGGTTTAGCGATATACAATGGCCTGAATCAGGAAAATGTAACACCAGAAGTGGAATAATGTATTATTCCTGTAACAACAACTTCAATCACAGGCAGGAAGTTGGCATTATATGTTTGTAACTTTGTTCCCTACTCCGATCGAGTATTGATGCTGTCTCTCAACTCTCATTTAAAACGTAAAATAAATATAAGTCAAGTATATGCACCCAATGCAGACAAGGTTAAAGACACCACAGAGAACTTCTATGAAAAAATTGGCAATGTCTTAAAGCTGACAAAAAGTAATGATATAAATATTATATTGGGAGATATAAATGCTAAAGTGGGCCAAGGAGAAGTGGAGAATTGTGTGGGGCGATGTGAACTCTGGGAGAGGAATAAAGGTGACGATCTACTGTTCTGTATTAATAGGCACTCATAATTTCAAATACCTTGTTCAAACTTCCTAAACGTAGATTATACACATGGAAGTCACCAGCTGACAATAATAACAAAGTAATCAGAAATCAAATAGATCATATTATCGTCAACACAAGATATAGAAATTCTATACTATCATCCAAAACTTATCCAGGAGCGGACATATTCTCCGATCAAAATCGGGTTATTTTGTCGATAAGAGTGAAACTAAAGAATGTAACACATATGCGGAAACTAAATTTAAAATAAATAAAAACTTAAGGAAAGTCAAAGAAGATAATGCAGAAACTCTAACTATTGACCAAAAATGGGGGCAAATTAAACATGCCCTTGTGTCAGTTGGAAAATTGTCGTCTCGGGGGGATAACATGACGGCAAAACCGTCTTCCACGCCGTACGCTCTGCTCTATGATATTCGTGTATAAGTATACGATATACCCTAGGCACTTATCCCTCTTCAGTTACGCCGACCACATATCTGGAGGGAAGGCAAGGACTATGGCTACTCCAGGATCTCCGTAGCTTCCGGGACTTCAAGCGTCGAATCAGGCTGGCTCGTTGAGACATCTGGTATACGAAAGGCATCAGGTCTGCTGCAGAGCTCGATGGTGGAGTGTTAGAGTATGGCTTTCTAACACTACGTGGCTCTCCCCACTGTTCTTTTGACTTCAACCCATGTTGAAGTCAATGGTGTGTTGCCTTATGTGGATCAGGGTCGCAGGTTTGGATTTTAATCCATTGTTGGGCGCCATGTCGTCTCGAGGGGATAACATGACGGTAAAACCGTCTTCCACACCGTACGCTCTACTCTAGGATATTCGTATATAAGTATACGATATACCCTAGGCACTTATCCCTCTTTAGATCGGGACGTTGAAACTATTATCTTCTTAATTTCTTACATGAACCAGAAGATATTTGATTTCTTACATGCACTTGCATCAAACAATGATAAAATAAAACGCCACTTTAAAGAAATACAAAGACAAAGCCACAGAATCTAAGGTAGGTGAGGCAGAGCCCCCGCTGATCGGCTCACTAGAGTTTAGGGCTCTAAAAGAGACCAAGGTGAACTGTCTTTGGATTGGAAATCAACTAATATTTACACATAATATTTTGCAAGATTCCAAACCAGAAGACCAATGAAAAAATTAGAAAAGGAAGGTAGGCGGGGCGATGCGCGCCAAGAGTGCTCATTCGTCACTCTGACCGAGTACTTGGCGACAAAAGAAACCCTTAAACCACTGGGAAAAAAACCTTGGATGACAGTAGAAATTCTTGAACTTATGTAAGAACGAAGAAAGCATAAAGCAAAAGACCTGAATAAATACAAAGAAATTCAGAAAAACATTAGAAAGAAAATTCGAGAGGCAAAAACGAGGTGGCTCTTTGACAGATGCAAGAAAATAGAAGATCTGGATAAAAAGTATAATAGCTTTAATTTGCAAAAAAATCAAAAAAATGACAGGCTCTAGAAAAAGCACAACAACAAATATCCTTAAAAATAATAATGGAGATATTATTACTGATATAAAAGAAAGATTGTGCCACTGGACCAATTACATCCAAAAGCTAATTAATAATAAAAGAGAACTATCATTAGAAACCACAGAGGATATGGGACCACAAATATTACGGGAAGAAGTGATCTATGCCATTAAAAACACAAAAAAAGACAAAGCTACTGAACCAGATGATGTGCCCATCAAATTATTAAAAGAAATTGCTGAAAATGTCATTGATGTAATGGCTAGACTCTTTATTATAATTATCAGACTGCCACAATCCCTAGACAATGGCTGTAATCGACCTTTGTGGCAATACTCAAAAAGTCAAGTGCAATATCCTACCACACACTTAAAACATTTTTGAAAATGGTACACAGCAGAGTTGTTAAAACTCCTGAATATGAAAGTAGTGACACACAATTTGACTTTAGAAATGGAATGGGCACAAGAGGACCTTTATTTGGCTTGAATGTGCTGACCCAGAGATGCATGGATAATAATCAGGACATGTTCTTATGTTTTGTAGATTTTAAAAAAGCATTTGATAAGGTTCCATGGTTTCAGGCATGAACTTATAAGTTCATTGTATTGCCTTACACTTGTAACGATAAGACTACCAAAGAGAATTGAAATACTATAATAAAATAATACCTCAATCAACCATGGGAGCTTATCGTCTATGCTTCGCCTATCTCAGTCTCTCAAGTGTGAATCCGTCTTGTCTTAAACTATGAATTAAACTATAAAAATTTAGCTGGTAACAAATAAAACCATGAGTTAACTAATCATATTTATTCAACATAAAACAAAGCAAAAACAACCCTGCCTAAAGCTTTACAATAAATAAATTTGGAACTGATAGTTATAGCATCGATGGGCTGCTTGCTTCTAATTAGATGTTGCCTCCAGATTATGTGGGTAGGTCCTGTTGCCGCCTCCAGAGCATGTGGGTAAGCCTTAGAGACAGCTGCAGATATTCCATAAATTCCATTATTCCATAAAACATTCCACAGAATTTCAGAAATTATTCAAATAAATATTCCATATCTAATAAATTCTCCAATGAACTAGAATATAACATCAGCATTAGCGAGACATCAAAGAGGGTTAACTTCCTTGTCAATTATTTTACCAAAATCACAATTAAACAAATAGCAGATGGCAATGATAAAATGAAATAGATTATTAAAATTAGTTAAATTTTGTAAGATTCCTACATGCACAAAATTAAAAACGTGGCTTTAAAAGAAGTGAGGTTATGAATATTAAAAATGCTGTCAGAATTATAGAATATAGATTACAATGAAAGTACTCACCCCAAGAGATTTCTGCAGATGATAAAATGAACCTTATTTCATATTACTTTCTGTTATAAATTTCAATTACAGACAAAAAAGGATATTCCCACCATGTTAGAAAAGCTGATTGACAGGAAGTAAGTGGGAGACTACAATGAAGTATAACACAGATGTCATAGAACATGTATATCTGTGATGGAATTAGCTCTTCTGTCAACATATAACAGAATATTTAGTCTACCGAACAGAAAGAGAGAGAGAGAGAGAGAGAGAGAGTGAATATTTATTCTACCGGACAGAAAGAGTGAGAGGGGGCCAACTACTTTTTGAAGAAAAAATAGTAAAACAGAAACTGAAGGTAAAGGAATTAATAAATTAATAAAGAAATTAAAATAAAATATTTATTTAAATATAAATTAATAAAGATGTGACGTTTATAACGTTCTTTTGTTACAGATAATTTGGGATTTTTTTGGCGACGTTATAACTGTGAAAACTTATTGGATCTAATTTCGTGCCACTCTTTATAGTTATCTGTTTTTTTCTTCTTTAATGTTCATTTGACCATTCCCAGGTATCCTCATTCTCAACATATTTAAGACGAAGTAGTTTACTAGTCTACTCTTTTATTCGCCGCTTTTAGGTGCTCGTTAATAAATTAAATCCACTGAGTTTTACCTTCCAATTTGAATCGTTGAATCACAGTTCATTTAAGCCAATAAAAAAGCAACGGTTCCTTCTGAGAGTGGAACTAAATGCCGTTCCATCTATAACAAAGTGCAATCTTAAGAGGTTGCACATCGCGGCAAGCGGTGAGTCAGTGTCGGCTGTCGTGTTCAACTGTTTCATGTCCATCGCGATGTAAAGATAGAACTCGCGTGTGATTCGGTGACGAATTGTGTTTTTTTAAGTGACTTTTTTGTGCAATTAATTGTTTTGAAAAAATGTTGCCAAGTAATTTTTACTAAATCTTTCTTCGGTTTAAGGAGTTGTTGCACTTTTTCACACTGTTTTAAAATTGCTTCACATAAAACTGACAATTTGTTGGTTTTCTAAATGTTTTGAATAATATTTAATAATATCAACATGACGTGAATTAATGAAAAAACTAGTTTTAAGTTGTAGACTTCCACTTCAGAAGCCGATGTCAAAATACGAGAATTTTGAAATAATCAAACTATTATATTTTGTTGGATTGAAAATAAAATAATAAAATAATCATATCGTGGATTAAACAAAATCTCCTCTAATAGTCACAATTAGATGTCCATTATACGCTTTAAAATACAAGAATAAAATGGTTTTCCCGTGTTTCTGAATTGTTTAGAATGACTTTATTTGGTGGTAACTCATTTGATTTCGTATAATTTTTCTTTTCTTTTTAGTAAAATAATTATTTTAGTAAAGAGTTCTGGTAGCGTAATGCTCCTTTTCGTTACTTTAGTTTTTATCATATAATAATAAAACCGAAAAAAAAAACTGCTGCTGCTATCCCGGCATAAGTATATAATTTAAAGTATATAATTATATTTATGTATAAATTAAATTAAATAATATAAAAATATATAAATTAATATATATATATATATATATATATATATATATATATATATATATATATATATATATATATAAGCTTTCTTTTAATGTCTATATTTGTTAATAATCTCTTAATAATTTCTCTTTGTAGTTCATACTATTTTCAACTTAGCTAAATTCCGTAATAGACCTGAGAATTAGCAAATCAAAAGTGTTTTTCGTGACGATCTTTGATACAGGTGTCTAACAACTGGTTTGATCAATTTGGTGACAACAATATGTAATAAACAAAATATGCAAATGATTAAACGTCATTTTTTACTAATAAGCAATTTATTATAAACAATGTAAGATCGCTATTTGATTTAAATACTAAAGGTGAAGATTTTACAGAAAAAGCGTAGAAAATTTTGGGGTTTGTGAAGATATTTTTGTTAATTTGTTGCTTAAAAATTCCAAAAATAGCTTTAAAAGTAGATTTTTTTGGAAATAATTAATAACTTTTTTAAAAATACACAAAAACCTTTAATTTCCCGTGATAATAGGGACAATATCACATATATTCAGATATAAAAATTTCAAGAAGTTTCACTGAACGGTTATTGCAAAATTGAAATTGTTTATCCCAAAAAGTTTTTTTCTACAACGTTATTATGCATAATCTGTTAAGTCTATATGAATTTTGAGAGCACCAAATTAAAGAGAAAGGCTTATTTTATCAGATTAAATTATTTTTTCCCATTTATTTACAATCTGTAATAATTAGCCCAGGGAAATAAGTTTTTTTTCGTGACACTCGTCCGGCCAGCAACCGGACAGTTGTTTTGACTAGTATGGACCTTTGTAATAAGAACCTATATGTTTCCTGCAGTCGATTTTTTGCACTTAATTAGTTATTAACAAATGAAGGTCAAAAAACGATAATTTTTTGCTTTTTCCGTCTATCATCAAAAAGTGAAGCATTTGAAACAAATTTGAGAGTAAGACTTATAAGTTTCTTATAAGTCTTACTCTTATAAGAAAACTTAAAACGTTATATAAAAGTTATAAAAACCTTCAAAGTGGCGTTTTTAAATGTTCCTATCCTTCTTTGTTGCTTAAAAAATTGCAAAATAACTAAAAAATTTTTATTTTCTATTAATTTTATTATCTTTTTTAAAAATAAACTTATAACCATTATATTACATACAATTTTGGGTCTTGTCTTGCTTAAAATATTTTCAAAATTTCAAAATTTTTAATAATATTGTAAAAAAAATAGGAAAAAAAAGTTTAAATATTGTTCAACCTTTAAAAAAATGGCCTCGAAAAACACTAAAATTAACTTTTTTCAGTTATTTTAGTAGTTTATTTTTTGCAATTTACATTTAAAGTAAGCGTTTTACATAAAAATGTAACTTTTAAAAAATGTGGTTTTAAAGTGAAAAAAGCAATTTTTTATAATTCGTTTAAAAATTGTTATACATAAATGGGTTGCCATGGAAAATTTTCGGTAAACTTTTCAGCATAGAATATTGACATTAGAATAATATAGATTAAAACAAGTTTCAGCATGTGGGTATGAAATCGACCTTTTTCGACAAAAGCCTACCATGTTTAGCAAGAAATAAAACCTATTTTATTTGGTATTATTTATTTCTAAAGCATTACATAAACCAATAATATTTTTAGAAATAATTGAATAGGATACTTTGTTTTCTTGATAAAATCTATTATAAATAAAGTATTTACGAAGTTTATTGAAAAAGTATATAGGTATATTATTCATAAATATTTATTTTTTACAATAAAAATTTACCTCAAGTATTCCTAAAAAAAATTAAAAGCTAAAAAAAAAGTTTAAACAAATTAGATGATTTATTTAATAATTTATTTAATTAAATAATATGTATTCGTAATATACGAAAAAATTTCATACAAATTAAAAAAAAATCTTCTAAATCCATAAACAAGAAACAGAGATACAGTTAACAGCTCCTTCCCCTTCCACCGATCTCACTAGTTTCAAAGTCGTCCGATTTTAAGGCCACATTTTTGAAACTGTGTGAACTATTCCATTAAAGTGCAATCTTTTTTTAATTTTTCACATTAAAACTTTAAAGCATGTTCTTTCAGATGATCCTAATAAGATCTCTTAATTTTTATCAATAAAGCTGCTACCAATTTAAAAAAAAAAGACGCTAACTTCATCCCAAAGTGTCCCAGGTCAACTTTTTTTTCTTTTAAATTTGTAAAAACATCAGGCTTTCTAAATATGAAAAAAAACCAGTTTCTTATAATGGAAGGAAAAGCGATTACACACATAACCATAATATATTATTATTGTTATGTGTATAATCGTTTTTCCTTCCATGAAGTGTTACATACCTGAAGTTTACCGTTCATTATACAAATTTTTAAAAAATGTGTAGTTGGACATAGTGCTGTTTACCTCTAAAAACTTTTTTAAATAATGTGACATTGCATGTTAGGGTCTCTACGAAATAAACAAGACAAACACAATAAACAGCCTATACTATTATTTTATTAGAGACAAATATTATATTATAACAATTAAGTAAAATTATAGACAAGCCTCAAAATTGTTAAAGAGGCTCCATATCATCTTCATCTTCTTGGGGGTAATCTTTTGTGGCTACATCGCTGTGTTAAATTATGATAAAACGCATGACAAATCGACGGAACAAAACGCAATAGTGCAATTAAGTCATTGTACTTTTATTTTGTGATTGGTAATGGGATTACTAAGACTTGATTTAATTGGTCTGGAAACGTTATTTGCTGTTTTCGATACCTCATGAACTCCACCTCATACATATTTTGATTATTGAAATCGGTCTTATAAAAGAGCTTTCCAATGTGTTCTTGTTGGACTTATAGGAAAACACATGTTCACAGTAGAACAAGCTCTTTGCGTTTTGAAGTTTTTGAAATCTGCAAGTTCCATATTGTGCACTGCGTATTTACCTGATGTTTCCGTAACTAACTGTTGCCAGTTCCATGGTGTTAAAATGGCCAAATTGGAAAGTTTCTTTCTTTTCCTCTCGATCAAAGCATGAACACTGTCTGCTTCCATATGTGTGTGCCCTTTCAGTAAAACCTTCTAAGTGATCGTCTTTATTTGAGGGTACGTATGCAGTATCCAAAAATAGCACATTATAATACTTATATTTTTATTTTATCCATAGCAGTTATCGGTCCAAAGAGTGATGTCCTCTACTTGACTACCTGGAATTGTATTGTCAGCCCATTTCAAAATTGACGAGGCAATTTCATTTGCACCACAGGCCCCTTTCGATTCGCCCACATCATACATTGTACATAAGAATCACTGGCATCATATAATGTAAAATTTAATGTCCAAAGCTTCCTTTTGTAGAAACTAATATACAGTATACTCCCTTTATAACGAACACGGTTATTACGAGGTTTCGCTTATAACGAGATACATTAGATGTCCCGTGAAATTTCTATTGAACTATAACCGTCTATAGCGAGGCAAATTTGGTTATAACGAGAGAAAATAAGATCCAAAAACGTGTTTTTTACGTTTTTGGTCGGGTCGTGGCTATAAATAAATACCTTTTCAAACAGCCCCTCAATAAACTTAACTGCAGCCCGCAATAAACTTCTTTACAATGAATAAATACAACTGTTTCACATCTTTAGAAAATATGATAGAATGATACTGGACCATTTAAAGCAGTTAAAAATGACAGACTTCTTCCAATTGCAGACGCAGTAGTTTATGTTATCCTTGAAAATACGCTTTAGCCATTATGTAGTTGGAAAAAAATATACAGATCTTTTGTTTTAACGTATATCATTGATAATAAAAGTAAACAACTCTTTTATGTTTTAATATATTTCATTGACAATAAAAGTAAATACCTTTTTTTCAAAAACGCCATTCAAACAATATTTATTAGCATCTTATATTACTCCGAATGGCTTCACTATAGGAAGTTATTGGTTTAGAAAACTACAGATTCATATGTATGCACAGTATTATTATTGTCTGATATAACGAGATCGGCTTATAACGAGGTAATTAGTCTGTCATTTCAGTTCTCGTTATAGAGGGAGTCTACTGTAATTGTTTTTTAGTGATGAAGGCAAACATTTTTGCAAATCGCCAGATAGTACTTTGTGTTTTTGGTGAATCTTTAGCCATTATAAAGTCAATTTGTTTTAAGTTATACCGAGTTTTAAACTCAATTAGGTGGGCATCATGATCAGCCTGGTTAGTTTATCTACAATAAGATTATTTTTCGATTGAGCTGTGAATGTACTGCATGAATCGCAAGCGTCTATTTTGGGTGGTTTAAACGACAACTTAAAGTCTTTATTTAAAATATCTGCGTACAACCACTTTTTTGCTCTTAGCTTTGGATCCACATGTCTTTCTTGCATTAATCAATGTACAATTGATACATCTTTTCTATTGTCAGTTCTGTGCCTAGATAATTTCTCTTGCTCCTTTTTCTGGAATAATGACTCTCGTACTTTGGGAAGGAATTGATATGTTGATATATACTATTTATGGTTTCGGTAGGAATTTTCTTTTCCCACGATAGTTCGGATCCATTTTGCAACTATTAAACAACGGATTTATTATACAACTTTTAAAAATCTAACACCACTGCGAACTAAATAAATTGGTTACAATTATTTTAGTTCATGAAAATTCCACCAGGTACCAGGGTACGTAATACTATGTCCGGATAGTAAATAACAGTGCACACATTTAGTAGAGGTAGACAATACCAAGTCCACATGGTGTTGTTTACCTCTGACTGGAAGTGGACTTGGTGTTTATTAAAAAGTCGGTAACTTGCCGTAGAATTTTCTCTGGACATAGTATTGTTTACCTCTGTGTAGAGCCAGAAAAGTTATATTCAAAAGTGCAATAATCCCAATTTTGATAAAAATGGACATAGTGTCCTTTACCTCCAGTATACAGATTTTTACTTTTAAAATTACTTTTCTTTACTGAAAAACATTACAAACATATTTTAAACAAATTAATTTATAAGCTTTGTATAATTATAAATAAGAATAGTAAAGTTAAGTATGTAAATTGTAATGTTAATTATACAGGGTGGTCCTTAAGTAATTGTACAAACAGAAACCGTAGATTTTGCACTTTAAAATATTACGATTTAAGCCAACTTGCTTTAATAAAATGTTGATATTAAGAAAGATACAGGGTGTTAAAGTGGAAATTTAAAATTTTATTTTTCGCTATAACTTTTACGTTTGTAAATATTTTTGGACAAAAATTTACAGTTGGATGCTTTTAAGTAGGATAAATTATAATTTTATACTTACTTTAATGTAACTAATAGAAGGCGCCATATATGCTACATGTGTGGCATAAATTTGCGCTGAACTTTTTTGGTCTTTAAGATAGCTCTATTTGTGTTAAAAATATTAAAAATACATTATTTTTACAAAGAAAAGGTATACTTGTTAGTAACCTGAAAATTAAACCGTTTTCGAGATAAATGCATTTTATAAGTCAGCTGCACAATAATTCTTAGTTTGATATTTGTGCGGTAAAGCACTGAATACCTGTAGATAAGCATAATTCATAGTTTATTCTTATAGTAGATAATGTAACATCACAAAATGCTTTGTTATATGTGCTAAATGTCTTATTGGAGAAAAGATATTTCATTTTCTTCTCAGTTAGAACATACTTAAATACAACTTTTCTGAACGTTTATTGGTCGTGGTAGTCATATTCCTTGTCAATGTGGTGAGATATTGATATAATTATTTAATTCATAAAAAATCCGAAAAGAATACTTATTGTTCATTACGTAAATTGTTTACCCATTTTTATTAGGACTAATAGAAACTAGAGCACAGGTATTGAATAACACATATGTGTCCTGTTTCATAATACTTTTGCTACAAATCTAACCTGAAAGACTCCATTTTTACAAAAACATCATCGTTGTCCTAATAACCGCTATTGCTATAAATATATTAAACACACAGGCAATTTAGTTCAGCATAATATTAGTTCGTTAGTAAATCATAATAGTCCATTTGTTCGAGATGTAATTATAGTTACTCGTAAGCTGTAACGTAATCATATAAATAAGTAATGTCATCGATATATTCATCCATTATACATTATAGCCACCACGTAGCCCCGAATTTAATCCGCTTGATTTTGGTGTATGGAACGCATTAAAACAACGTGTGTCTTAAACATTCGCAATCAACTATGCGAAGAAATAAATACTGCAGCAGTTTCTTTAGAACCAATGATGCTATTTAATATGAGACAATCGTTTATGGAATATATTGAAAAATGAATTAAAGAAAATCATGGACATATCGAACACTCACTTTGAAAAAAAGTTATGTTATTTAGTTTAACTATTTCTTAATTTGGTTTGTAAACAAAATGTTTTGATTATGACTTTAATTTAACATAAAACGTAAAATGTTTGATGTAAAATCCTATTATTCTGTTATTTTGTCAAATCCTATTATTAATTATCCTACTGATATATTAATTTTATTTCATATTTCGTTAACTATTAACTTTAGTTAAAGGTATTTTATACCAAACTTCAGAAGTATTAATGTTTTTGTCTATTTTTTCTTCGTTGCTTGGAGTAATTGCCTTAGATCAGAATTATGCAGCTGATTTTTAAAATGCGATTATCTCGAATACTGTTGAGTTTTGAAGATATTAACAAGTATACCTTTTTTTTGTTAAAATAATGTATCTTTAATTTTTTTTATCCCAAATACAGGTAGCTTAAAGAGCAAAAAAGTTAAGTGCAAATTTATACCACATATGTGGCATAAGTGGCGCCCTCTATCAGTTACATCAAAGTGTGCATCAAATTATAATTTCTCATATTTAAAAATACCCAGTTGTAAATTTTTATACATAAATGTTTACAAACATAAAAGTTAAAGCGAAAAATAAAATTTTAATTTTGCACTTAAACACCCTGTATCTTTCTTAATATCAACATTTTATTAAAGCAATTTGTTTACAACAGAATCTACTGTTTCTTTTTGTACAATTACTTAAGGACCACCCTGTATATACAGATTCATTCCATAATTTTTAATTAGACAGTTTCTAAGAATTTATTTGTGTAAAATATATTTGTATTGTTTAAAAAAAAAGTAACCATTAAAATAATATGCATAATTCAAGAAAAATTAACGCATATAGATTTTTTTATCAAATAAAAAATTAATTTTTTGTAAAATTTATTACTAAAAGATATTATTTACAACAATAATACATAAAAATTTAACTTATAACCTTTTTTATTACTAATAGGAAAAAGTAAAATTTTGTTTATTTAAGTAATTTTTTTTTCAAAAAATTACTTAGTTAAATAAATAATTCACAAATTAACTAAATGCATTTTATAATCTATGTCACGAGGTACCCCAAATAAAAATAAATTTTCGTTGATTAGAACCGAAGATTTTAAAAATTTGAATTTATGAATACTAAAAATAGTAAAATTATTATCGTTTTTAATTCCTCCATCTTTAGCACATCATGAATGGCTCATTTTTAGAGGAATTGTTTTTAATTTTTTTTTATCTAAACCTGAATTCTTATCTTTTAAATGGTTATTTTTAAATTACTTATTGTTTATAGACAAAGCCCCGGTGAATTTTTATTTTTGAAAAAATAGGCTCTGGTTTTAAGGGTCGTAGCACATGGTTTTTTTAATTCGTTTAAAAATGTCAAAGCTTTGCGTCTGGGTTATTTTAATTGATTATAAGCTTTAACACAGCTTTTTGCCATAAACAATTTCAATTTTGCAATAGCTATTAAGAGAAACTTCTTGAAATTTTTAAAGTTAAATATTTCTGATACTGTTTTCATTCCATTTTTTTGAACTTTTGAAGCAATTAATTTTTGCAATAGTTAAGAAACAAATTAACAAAAATAACTTAGCAGACCCTCATTTTAAAGGATTCTCTATGCTTTTTCAGTAAAATTGTGTCACTTTTCCATATAATCTACTAGTCTTCACCTTTAGTATTTAAAATCAAATAGCGATCATATATTGTTTATAAGTAAGAAATGATGTTTAATCTCATGCATATTTTGTTTATTTCAAATTGTTATCACCAAATTTGTCAAATGCAGTTGTTAGATACCTGTATCAACGAGTGTCATGGGAAAATCGTTAGTTCCCTGATTTACTGGCTTATTATTAGTTGTAACTATAAAAATTGTTTATGGCATCATTAAAATTTATTTTCTAAGATGAAATCTTTCAAATTTTATCCATTAGAGCCTAAGCTTTATACTTTATGGGAATCAACTGTTAAGAATAATCTAAATCTTCTACCAAATACATCGTGTATTCAAAAAAACTTATAGATGACATTACATTAATGTGCATTAACCTAGTGTGCAATGCATATATACTTATTGATATTTTTATCATCAATCAGCCAATCCCGTCCACTGCTGGACATAGGCCTCCCTCAGTTCTTTCCAGTGTTCTCTACACTGGGCCGCTTGTAGCCAGTTTCCCGCTACTCTTTTTATGTCGTCGGTCCATCTAGTCGGTGGTCGTCCTCGGCTTCTTTTATAATTTCTGGGCCTCCATTCCATAATTCGTCTTGTCCATCGTCCATCTTGTGTTCTGGCTAAGTGTCCTGCCCAGTTCCACTTAAGTCTCGTGGTTCTTTCGATGACGTCTTGAACTCCTGATCTTTGCCTGATTTGTCGGTTTGTTATGTGGTCTCGGAGGCTCACATTCAGCATTGCACGTTCCATGGCTCGTTGTGTAACTCTTAGTTTATTCGCAGATTTCTGCGTGAGTGTTAAAGTCTCTGCTCCATAAGTTTGTACAGGCAAAACACATTGGTTATAAACTTTTCGCTTGAGACACATGGGAATTGAACTTTTTAGAATATGGCTTAGTTTGCTAAATGCTGCCCATGTCAGGCCTATTCGCCTCTGTATTTCATTTGTTTGATTGTCTCTGTTTATTTTGATCTCGTGTCCCAGATATTTGTAAGTGTCTGTTTGTTGTATGGTATTATTGTCGATAGTTATATTTCCACTCATTACGAGATTTGTCATAAGTTTAGTTTTCTCAAAGTTTATCTTTAATCCTGCTCTTTCAGACAGACTTTTAAGCGAATGTAGCATAGAAACCGTATCCTGTAAGTTATCTGCGATTAATACGACATCATCTGCAAACCTCAGATGATTTAATCTTTCTCCATCTATATTGATGCCCATATCTTGCCATTGGGTGTTCTTAAATATTGACTCTAGAGCTGCCGTGAACAATTTTGGTGAAATATTGTCTCCTTGTCTTACTCCTCGACCTAAGCTGAATTTTTCTGTGTCTTCGTGTAGTCGTATACTTGATGTAGCGTTCTCGTAGATGTTTTTGATTAGTGACGTGTACCTGTAATCTATTCGGCTTTGATTTAGGGCTTCCAGTACGGTTTCAAACTCTACAGTATCAAAAGCCTTCTCGTAATCGACAAATGCAAGAACCAGTGGTATGTTGTACTCGATGCATTTTTCAATTAAGATCTTTATGGTGTGCAAATGGTCATTTGTGCCATATCCTCTCCTAAAGCCTGCCTTTATTGATATTTTTATAAAAAGCAAAAAATTAAAATTGGAAATCGACAATATCAGATTTTTCTCTAAAAAATAAATAAACACTCCATACTTTACAGTGTATATGGTATTTATTCTATTATAAGGAACAAGTTACTAAAAATAAAATGCCAACTTTGATAGGTTAGTCATGTCGGAAATAAGAGACATTTTAATCAATCATTTGTAAGATAAAAACAATTTTTATATAAACTGTTACATTGAAATAGAAATTAATAATGATTGTACATCGAAAATAAGTATTTATTTAAATCTAATATTTGTGCTGCGATAGCATTATGAGTTTTTCGTAGTTTTTGTTATGTCATTCGATCATTCATTCTTCGTTCTTACCATGAGATCTTTATACCAAAATATTAAAGTTTCTATTCAACTTATAGTACCATAAAATACTGCATGAAGACATCATTCAGATTATGGTTAAACTCTTCAATGAATTGTATAAACTAGTATGATAGTTTGAATTAGCGATTGGCTGACTTCTACGTTGGTACCGCTGCCAAAAAAGCAAAGACCTCGAGAAAGCAGCGTTTGTAGTCTGATCAGATTTATGTGTCAAAAGTATTTCTCCAAGTTATATGTGACCGAATTAGAAGAAAATGAGAAATACACCCCGACGATGCACAGTTTGGTTTCCACAATGCTTCGTGGGACACGACAAGCTCTTTTTTTTAACTTAACATACTCCTTCAAAAGCACAGAGACCAACAAAGAGACACCTATGTATATTATGTTTATTAGACTATGAAAAAGCTGTCGCTAGGATATATCATGCTAAGCGAATTGAAATATTACAAAAACCGGAGTTAATAATCGAGACATACGAGTAATAAAAAATGTATATCAGAGACGCGTTATGTCACCAATATTTTTTATTTTTTATTTGTTTTCTACCCGTTCGGCATTTATCTTTTCTTGTTGTGCAATAAATTATGTTGCTTTGTCACAATACATATTTTAATCGGACTAGATGGTCGGACTCTACTATCTACTATATTGATAAAGGTAGCCTTGAAGCCTTGGTCAATATCAGTAGACATTCTAAAATAGTAAAAAATGACATCAGCTGATAATGCAAAGCTCGTTTGCGATCTTTTAATGGAGTATTTAGCAATAATCCGATTAGGGCAATAAATAAATGAAACCACATCAACAGCAGAAAGTATGTACTGAAAATTAAATTAATTTCTATTTTAGTAATTTTTTATTTGACCTATTAAAATAATAATAGAAAATGTTTTATTAAAAAAACGATAGAACTAACGAATTAACGATAAAAAATTGAATGTTGTCTTCATGTGGGATTAAACCACAATTTATTGTAATAAAACTAATTATTCCAATCCGGAAACCGTTTTAAAACAATATTATAGATTGGGAAATTATTTCAACCTGTTGATGTTTATCAATTAGTGTTTGTGGCAGCCAATTTGGCAGTTCGGGGAGCGGTCAAGTATTACGTAAATATTATATTATATTAAGATTGTTTTATCCTCGCGCTCCCCATGCGACACACCGTAACGTTTCTGTACCACCTCTCCCTACCTAAACGTTATACTTCGTGTTTCAAAAAGGTATGTCATAAATTAAATCACGCATTCCGGGGACAAAAATAAATTGATTGAATCCAACTTACCTTAGTACAAAAGTGTACACAAAAAAAGTTACAGCCCTTTGAAGTTACAAAATAAAAACTGTTTTTTTGCATTATCTCCTAAACTACTTGACATTTTGTAATAAAAATGGACACGTTACTTTCTTGTTCTGAAAGCATTTTTCATACAAAAGAAACAACAAAATCTAAGCGCACAGAAAAATTTTAAGGGGGGTGTGCAACCCTAAATCCCCACAAACTTTTGAGTACGTTCAAATCAAATGAATTTTGTGACATCATTAGTTTAACACATTATTTTTAAAACTTTTTTGCCTCATCACTTTTTTCAAAAACGGTTTTTATTGAGTTACGGCCCTTTTCATTAACCTTTAAAAAATTACGTGCAACTAAATAAATGGCTTAAATGAATTAACAAGTATAAAAAATATCTATAACCTCTATAAATATATTACAAAAAATGTTCGAAATGACCCCCATTTTCTTCAATACACATTCGGTATCGTTTTAATAAGGAAAACCGAATGCGCTGAAAAATCATATTTTTCTGACGAAATTGATTTGCAGCTTCAATTATTCTAACCCTCAATTGTTGTTCGTCCTCTATTGTTACAGAATACACTTTCTCTTTCATAAACCCCCAAAATCAAAAGTCCATGGAGTTAAGACCTGGACTTCTGGGTGGCCAAGAAATAGGTGCGTCACGACTCATTTCAATCCACCGACCAGGATACTGCCTGCAAAGATATTCCTGGACTTCTTTACTGTAATGCGGTGGAGCGCCATCTTGTAGAAACCACATATTTTGCCTTATTGCAATATTCATTTCTTCCAAATACTCTTGTAAATCGTTTGCCAAGAACTGCAAATAATTATCACCATTTAAATTGTTGGGAAGAAATACTGGGCCTATTAGATTGTTATCCACAATTCCTGCCCAAACATTAACTTTGAAAGTCTTTTGGTGATGAGTGGTTTTTTGGCGGGTGGTTTTCGTCGGCCCAAATGTGCTCGTTATGATGGTTTGTTATTCCATTTCTACTGAAGGTAGCCTCGTCGGTAAACAAAATATTTCTAATTAAATTAACATTTCGAGTGTTTTTCATTAACAACCAATCGCAAAATCCAATCCTTTTAGGATAATCTTCAACCAATAACTCTTGAACCGTTGTTAAGTGATAGAGTTTAAGCAGTTGATCCTTCAAACGCCTCCAAACCCTTACGTGAGGAACATTTAGTTGAGCAGCTATTACCCTTGTACTTGTTCCAGAGAATTCTTCAATGATTTCTAAAATGTCTTCATCAGTTGCATCCATTATTGGACGACTACTATTGCCAGCAACTTGCGGTTGGAATGTACCCGTTTCCCGTAAACGACGATCAATGGTCAGAAATAATCGTCTATCAGGTGTATTTCGATTGGGGTATTTTACTGCATAACGCCTTGCGGCTGCTGCACTATTTCCTTAACATTCACCTACGATATTCCCGATAGTTTATTGAAATCATAATTTATGTGATCCAACTTACCCAAAGTTAAATGCATATCTGCCATTTTCTGAAATGTGTAGGCCATTGTGATATCAAAATTTTTAATATTAATCTTATTCACACAATAAATGATAGCTTCAAATTATTGACTGTTATTGATGGAACTGTTTGTAATTATTGTATCCGTAGAAACTAATGGTAATTTTATGGCCAACTAGGAAAACACTAGTTTTTCGAAAAAGTGATAAGAGACAAAAAAGTTTTAAAAATAATGTGTTAAACTAATGATGTCACAAAATTCATTTGATTTGAACGTACTCAAAAGTTTGGGGGGATTTAGGGTTGCACACCCCCCTTAAAATATTTTCTGTGCGCTTAGATTGTGTTGTTTCTTTTGTATGAAAAATGCTTTCAGAAGAAGAAAGTAACGTGTCTATTTTTATTACAAAATGTCAAGTAGTTTAGGAGATAATACCAAAAAATAATTTTTATTTTGTAACTTCAAAGGGCTGTAACTTTTTTTGTGTACACTTTTGTACTAAGGTAAGTTGGATTCAATCAATTTATTTTTGTCCCCGGAATGCGTGATTTAATTTATGACATACATTTTTGAAACACCCTGTATAACACCGAAGTGATCATTTTTATCTAAAAGTAACAATTATGTTTCTGAAAAAAAAAAGTACCGAAAAGTTGGTAATAGTATATTACTTTATGAGGCGGAGAAGCATGACTTTTCTTGACGCGCCCGATATTACGCGCCGAACGAAGTGAGGCGCGTAATAGAGGGCAAGTCAAGAAAAGTCGCTTCTTTGCCGAATAAAGTATACTATTTTTTCTTCAAACGTAGCAATTTTCAACCATAAATAGTACAATTCATACGCTATTTTTACTCGAAATTAACTGTGACAACTATCAAAGTCGTCTAGATGTTAGAAATTAAAATAATTAAGTCGTCGGTGGGATTTGCGTCTCCCTGGTTACAGTTGTTTGACAGTTGTTTGCAATTATTAAAGACAGCTTATTGTTGTTGCAACCGCAAGCGCAAATTTAGTGCGAAAATGGAATCGGTTTCTGAATCTCAATAATAAACTGTTATTGCTAATCTTACAATTTTTTTACGTTTTCCTTACTTATCCCAATTTTTACATACATTTTTATTTTCATCCCTTTTTTTTCTTATACATTCTTCTATTTTAACTTCATTTGTTAATCTAATCTCTGATCTAATAATCTCTTAATTTTAGTAGAATATATATTTATATAATAATGTAATACTATTGGTATATATTCTTATTGTTTACTTCTTCTTTCATGATTGGTAATCAGATTCTGCTGCTTTCTGTTAATGGGTTTGCTACACATTTTTCTTCATTCAATAAAATAATGGCTACTTATTTGAATTTTCCCTTTTTGCTGTCTCTTTCTTTCTTGACTGTTGATGCATCTTTACATTGTACTCTATATAATATATTTTCCTAGCCATATTTGCATATCTGGGATCTCTTAAATTCTCTGCTTTTGATGTATGATTTATGCTCATTTATGCTAACAGTTAGTGGTCTTGAGATTTCTCCCACATAAATATTGTTGCATTCATAACGTATTTTATAAATGCAGTTCTTTGATCTCTCATGTGTGTTTTTTGTTTTGGTTTTGGGTCAAATAGATCTCAGTGTATTTAATTTTTCTGATACGTCCTTTACATATGATATTATTGTCATCTGCATTTCTTCTTGTGAGCATTTCTTGATTATTTTCGGTGTCATGTCGTTTCCTTTCTTTAATGTTGTGAAATTCCTTGTTTATAAATCACAACGGATAATCATTTTTTGTTAAAACTTTACAAATTCAATTTCGTTGAAGCAGGTGTTTTGAGCTCTAGCATGTAATAATTTGCGTTATCTCAAAGATATGAAATTTAACAAAAAAAATTAATAAGATCCTAGACTAAATAACAAAAAGAAATATAGAAAAATTTTCATAAATAAACAATGCCTTACTTAGTACTAAACTTAAAATTTTATTCAATACTGTTGTGTTGGAGTTAAAATTTCATCTAGTACATAATGTGCTCTTAAAATAAAAAATTCCATTTTAAATAAATTCTGAACGTCAAAAGACTTTTAAAACATCACTTCCATCGTTATTCAGTAATTTACTACGTTGGAGACATGTCACGAAGGGAAAAGAAAATAAATTCTATTTTAATTTATCTCCACTGTCCTCAAGCACCTATTAGCAAAAAATTTCTGTATAATAATATACAATTACTTTGCTTCAATACCAGACATCGGATACGAAGACTTAAAAAATGTAAAATAACTATAGATGTTTGTTGAAATAATAATCTGTGATTATTTTATTAAGAGTTGTAAATTCAAGTACAAGTTTACAAGTATATTTTATATTTGTATGTTAAATAATTGCATTTATAGGGCGATGAAACGTTTCTCTGATAATTTTTTACAAGCTCGTACTAAACATTAGCAACGTTTTTTGAGTTAAAAGATGTTTAAACTAGTGTAGTCAACGATTTATCAAAATCAGAAAGCAGAAAAACCGCACCAACTGAATATAAATATTCAGATATTTGTGTTAAAAGAATATAAATGGTAAACAAAAAAGCACTTTTAGAAAATGTAAAGGTGGTTACAACAGATGCTCCTTTAATGCTCCTTCTTTTACTTTATTTCATGCGATTTTTAAAACTTTAGAATACACTTTGCAACATGCCTGACTGTATGTTCCTGAATATTGACTGACAAAAAATAAAGTTTTTTGTCATCGTCATCAACAACATCACAACTCGTTATGAGCCAAATCCTACTTCAGAACAATCTTCTATCAGCCGTGTCTCTGGGAACTCTTCTCCGCGTTCTAACTCTAACAGTTTTTAAATCTTTTTTAAAGTTTTCTTGATACCTAAGTCTCGGTCTTCCTCTGACTCGTTGTCCCATCGGCCCTCTTCGGTCAAAAACTTTTCTGACTGTTGCAACTTTTTTTTGCTTGATTACATACCATATCCATCTAAGGTGTGCTACCTTAATGGATTTTAAAGTTGCAACACCTGCGCAATAAACATTGCTCTGTTATTCCTCCATATTTTTTATGATTTTTTGCTCGAAATGTTTAAGCAGTTCTTAGTCCATCTGTGCCCATGTTTTTTGCTCCATATATTAGCCCTAGTCTTATTAATGTTTTATAGACGGTCACTTAAATTTTTCTGGGTAATTTTAAGGTCATCTGTCTTTTCAAGTGATAGTAACACTTAGGTTAGGCTAGGTTAGGTACAATATGAGTGGGCGCTATACCATCCCTCCACTCGATCTAAGAGGTCTATTGTGGCTCATCTCTAATTTAAGTTGTCCCTTCAGCCCAGCCTTTTTAACAAAGTCCATTAGGTACATTTTTACAAAATCGAAGGTCTCACGTTGGTATTGCTTAAATTTAATAAGCCTTATCCTGTCTAGGCCTGAACAGTTGCACAGAATGTGTTTCGCCGTTTCGTCATCAACCTGACAGAATCTGCAATTCGCAATTTCTTTCAGTCCGATTTTATCAGTGTGTCTCTTGAGGTGACAGTGAACTGTTAGCGTGCGTTCATAACGAGGCGCCGACCCTCGCTCGGGCCATGGGATCATTTAATCGATTTTCGGTGAAATAAATGCATTACTTTAAATGCGAGCGTTCGCCGTCAGTGCTAAGCTCTAGGCGAGGAGACGATGCGATGGTCTCCGTTATGAACGCACTCTTAGGAGACCTACGATAATACGCAGATCACTCCTATTCATATCTAGTAGATCTTTGAATACCCTCTTCAAAGGTTCAAGTATAAAGGCCTTCAACTGTTTAAGACTAACTTGTTCGTACCAGTGGTTACATTTCATTCATTCTATCCAGTCCGATAATGTTTTTTTGACTGTGCTTCTTGCTATGCCAATGACATGTACTGAAATTAACACTTACTGACAAAAACTATTCTTCTTTTAATTTCTTCGCTGACGTTGTTATCTTTATTTAATAGCGAGTCTGTATTGTGTATTCCAGAGTGTGTCATTAAGAAATCCCGCCGCTTTACTTGCTTTTAAGCTTTGTTGTCGTACTTCTTCTTCAACATCTCCGTAAGATGTTATATCTATTCCCAGATATTTTGCCTTGCTTCCTGCTTTATTACTTTCCCATCAATTTCGATTTTACATCATAGTGGGTATTTAGATGTTGTCATACATTTGATTTTTTCTGCTGATATTATCATATTGTATTTCTTGGCTGTTATATTGAAGACGTGTGTTAATCTTTGGAGCTTGTCTTCTGTCTCGGCGATTAATGCGGCGTCGTCTGGATAACATAATATTTGGATTTCTTTGTTTCCCATTCTGTAAACATGATCTTTACGTATTGCTTGTATTATTTCGTCCATTATTATATTAAAGAGAATTTGGCTTAACGAGTCACCCTGTCTGACTCCGCTTTGTACTCGTATACACCGTGTTACTTTTCCATTTATCTTTGCCTGTATTCGATTATGGAAGTAGATGTTTTCAATGGTCTGTATAATATTGATTGGTATGTTTCTTTTATACAGTAGGTGTAAGACGTCTTCGACTTGGATGCGATCGAAAGCCTTTGTCAGGTCTATAAAACATAGATATGCTGGTTTATTGTACTCGATGGCCTTTTCTGTGATTTGTTTTAGTACAAGTACGGCGTCTACGCAAAATATTCCGGATCTGAATCCTTGTTGTTCATCTGATAAAGTTGTTAATTTATTGATTTTGTTGGTTAGGACTTTTGTAGTAAGTTTAAGAGCAGTGTTTAGTAGATTTATACCTCTATAATTGTTGGGACTTTGTTTATCTCCTATCTTGAACATTGATATCATTATGCTGTTTCTTCATGCGTCTAGTATCTTGCAGTGCAATATTAGTTTTTGTATAAGTTTTGTCATCTCTAAGGTTATACTTTGTCCTCCGTGTTTTAAAAGCTCGTTGGTTATTCCGTCTGGTCCTGGTGACTTTCTATTTTTTTTTAAGAATTTTAAACTGAAAAAATATACAAGGTGATCCATTTGAAATAACAGTTTTATTAAACTTCCAGAAAAACGAAAAATCTAACAACAATGTAAATAACTACAAAACCCTCATAATCCGACTCTGATACAAATCCTCATGTAAATATGGAAATATTTCTTAGATTCCAACATATAAATTTCAGAACAACCAAATGTGAACAATTTTAAAATAAGCTGAAATAATACAAATCCTAAATATAATCTTATAAGAGTAATGTTATATTCATTTCTTTTTTTATTCGACCTAGATTCTTCATCAGTGTTGAACATTTATCAAGCAACAAATCAATATTTTATTTATATCTGACATAATAACAATTGAGTGGAAAGTGCGTGTAATGTGTCTAGGTAACTTGTACGTTCCATATAGGAGTAAAGACAATCCTTAAAAACGGAATTATACCGCAAGATAAAATGTAATTGGTAGAAAATGGTAACCGGATAGATTAAAATAACTGATTACGAAACGTGACACTGCACGAAACATTCAAGCAATAAACGATGGCGATGGCCCATTTGAGGTGTTTTGCATTTTTATTTATTATGCTCACTCTGATGGGGATAAGCCGATGTACTCTTTGGGACGGTATAACGCCATGGTACACTGGATCTCGTAAGTATAATGATTCTAAATTATGTACAAGTATCATGGTAATCGATTGGGGGAATCTGGGGCAATATGTATATAAGAGTTTTTGGCATTTTACTTACAAAGATTATTTTGTGTATCATTAACAAAAATAAAATAAGTTTGAGAGTTTATGAGAGACGAAATTGGGCGTTTCTTTATAGTCGCACGTAGCTTTACGCAAAACTTAATTACAACGTATCCTCAATAGCGAATAGTTCGTCGAAAGTTATGAAACTTTTTTTTATTTGCCTTGTTTGATTTCCTTGCCATTGGCAATCATTATGGCTATTTCGTCCTAATCCTGCACGAAATTTAAAAAATTGGTTGATTCTTCGTGTAACTGTCCGTATACAAATCCTCGCGAATGATACCAGACGTTTGTTTTCTATCAACTCCTTTTTGTCCTTCTTGCTTGTCATTTATTATTAGTTCTAACACTGGTTACCTTGAAAAATATGACCTAGATTTTGACTAAAATTTATACATTTTTTTATTTATATTTATATTCAAACCAATTTTCTTCCTAATTTGTTGTCAGTTCAGCAATGCTCGAGGTCTTGCAGATTATTACAAAAAATTACAGTGTCATGTGAATATTTGATATTATTGATCTTCGTTTTACTTTAATACCAGATGCTTCGTTTCTTAGGATCCTAAAAGATTCCTTCTTCTTTTTCTTCTTCTTCTTCTTTTTATGTAGACATGGCTCTGTCTGTTTTTCAATGTGCCTTCAGTAAGTTATCGTTCCATCCTTTTCATGGTCATCCTACTGATCGTCTTCTTATTGAGGAACCGTCTCTTACCTTCTTGACTACTCTATTTCTTGCCATTTGGCTTATATGATTGTTCCATTCTACTCTTCTATTTCTTACCCAGTTCTTGATGTTCTCCACCTTGCATCTACGTCGTATATCTGTACTTCTAGCTTTGTCCCATAGTGTCTTGCCATGAGTTTTTTTAAGTGTTTTCATCTCTGCTCTTTCTAACATCCTTTTTGTCCTCTGTCAAAGGTCATGTTTTTGCCGCGTATGTCATTATTGGTCTGATGATTTTTTTGTAAATTCTGCCTTTCATTTCTTTCCCAATATTTTTATTTCTCCATATTGTTTCATTCAGGCAGCCTGCGGCTCTGTTTGCTCTATTCACTCGATCTTCTACTTAGAAGTGATGTAGATAATGTGATGCCTAGATATTTAAACTCCATCACTTTTTCTATTATTTGACTTTCCAGCTCCAATTTACATCTTAGTAAATTTGCTGTTGTAACCATACATTTTGTCTTTTTTTGGGGAAATTAACATGTTGAATTTTCTGGCGGTTATATTAAATTGGTGCAGTATACGTTGTAAATCGTCTTCACTTTGAGAGAGTAGAATTACGTCGTCTGCATAGCAGATTATTTTAAGTTGCTTTTCTCCCATTTGGTATCCTTTTTTAGCCAGCTTTAATAGGGTCGGTTAGTTCTTTTTGTGTTTTCATCTCTGCTCTTTCTAACATCCTTTTTGTCCTCTGTCAAAGGTCATGTTTTTGCCGCGTATGTCATTATTGGTCTGATGATTTTTTTGTAAATTCTGCCTTTCATTTCTTTCCCAATATTTTTATTTCTCCATATTGTTTCATTCAGGCAGCCTGCGGCTCTGTTTGCTCTATTCACTCGATCTTCTACTTAGAAGTGATGTAGATAATGTGATGCCTAGATATTTAAACTCCATCACTTTTTCTATTATTAGACTTTCCAGCTCCAATTTACATCTTAGTAAATTTGCTGTTGTAACCATACATTTTGTCTTTTTTTGGGGAAATTAACATGTTGAATTTTCTGGCGGTTATATTAAATTGGTGCAGTATACGTTGTAAATCGTCTTCACTTTGAGAGAGTAGAATTACGTCGTCTGCATAGCAGATTATTTTAAGTTGCTTTTCTCCCATTTGGTATCCTTTTTTAGCCAGCTTTAATAGGGTCGGTTAGTTCTTTTTCCGACGTCTCCTTTTTCGACTTGTTTAATGAAGAGTTACTTTACCGACTTGGCACATAAATAACTATTATTACTCCTATGTCCCAACAACAAAGAAACTTAAGTTTAACGAATGATGCACGTGCTATTTCAATGTGTCTTAATTTCTTTGGTTTGGTCTACATTTGATGTTATCCATGTTCCTAAGTATTTGTAGGTATACATACTCTCAATTACAGTATCCTCAGCAATCAATTGGATGTTTGCATCTGCTGATTTTCTCATGATCATGCATTTAGTTTTTTTCAAATTCATCGTTAGATCGTATTCATCACATCATTCATTAAGTCGTTGCATTACGTTCTGTAAATCATTGTTGTTATCCGTCATTATTACTATATCGTCTGCAAAACGCAATTTATTCAAAACTTCTCCATTAATAGATATTCCTTCTATTGAACATGAGAGCGCTTCTCGGGTGTTCTAGTTGTCAACTCTTATCTTGATAGTTTGATTTCAATAAAGATTAGATATAATTTTCATATCACGACTGCCAATATTTTTGCTTCTTATTATTTCTAAAAGCTTTTTATGTTAAACCTTATCAAATGCCTTTTCAAAATTACAAAACATCAGTACATGTCCTGATTTATATCCATGTATCTCTGGATCAGCACATTCAAGCCGAAAAAAGCATCTCTTGTGCCCATATCATTTCTAAAGCCAAATTGTGTGTCATTAATTTCATATTCAAAAGTTTTAAAAATTCTGCTCTGTATTATTTTCAAAAATGTTTTAAGTGTGTGACTCATTAAAGCTATTGTTCTGTGATCTGAGCAGGATATTGCACTTGAGTTTTTGGATATTGCCACAAAGATCGATTGCAGCCATTTCATTTGAAATATTTTTTATTTGAAATATTTTTTGCTACGGTGGGGGAGTTTTTAGGGAGAAGCACTGGGATAGGAGTGGAAAACTTTATTGCATATTTTTTGAAGTTCCAAAAAAATTGATATATAAATATTGTAATAAAATATTGAAAAATATTTTCAATATGTAGTGGTTTTAAATATTCCAGCTCCATTTCTGTGAATGTTGTCGTTAGGGTCACTGCCCTTACTAGAATAATATAGAGTTTCACTATATCTGTCAAATGTTCCTGATCAGGGTTATTTTAGTACACCGATACTGATAATGTTTATTTTTAGAATTTCGATTTCCTTCGATTACTTCCATAATCAATTTTTTTTGTTGTTTCAATATTCTTCTTATTAATGAGTCGAATTTTCGAAATAAACTGTTTGGTCTAACTATAGTACTAATTTAAAGTGACATTCTGAGTGAGCACTTAGTAATATGTTCAATTTAATCACTTGTCTAGAAATAATATTAAAAAATATTGAACCGTTTTAGTCTTACGTCTTTGCTTTATTAAAAACCTCAGTATTATAATGAGCAGCTCCGGTTTCCCCCATGTAGCTACTTTTTAGGAAGTAATATACGATTTTGATCGCATCAGGAGGTAAATGATTTTTGTATTAAAATTTGGTCGTTTTATAATCTAAAGAGATTATTACAGATCGTTGAATGACCTGGTTTAATAAATTTAGTGTTATTGAATTCTTGAAATTCCAACAAAAAAGACTCACAGTTTTTAATGTATAGTAGGTGTAAATATACAATGCGTTCATAAAATTACTTAATTTTTTAATTAGTTTTTTCTTTGGTCATGTGGCACTTTTCTATTAAAAAAACAGATTCCAGTTTTCTGGTTTAATTTTGTAATTAGACTCTTCCACTCTCATGAGTGGTATTAAATATAAGTAATGAATTCGACCGTTACTTGATGGAAATTCATTTGATATAACAATAAAACACTGAAAACTTGGTTTTCAAAATTTTCACAAAATTTATTATAATATCTTATCACTACAGCTCTTTCAGTAGAGTGCCTTTCTCAAGTGATCTATTTTTGGTATGTGTTTACACTTTATAGTCTTTAACTGAATAAGTTGGGGACGGGAGAACTGTTTGTCTCAAGTTGGTCATTCAGAATTATGTCTGTATTTTTTTAATTTGTTAATTTCTATAGATTCCAATAAGCTTAAGGCCTTTAGTTTGGATGTGAAGGATTCGTCATTAAAATAATGATTATAATCTAGAAGGTGAAGTGCGTATGTAGAATCCGTTTTTTCTATTTCTGAAAGCCCTTTTATGTTCTGCTAAACGTTTGTTAAAAGTTCTACCAGTTTGACCGATGTAATTTTTTGGGCAATTGCCACATTTAAGTTTGTATACACCACTGTGTAAGTGCTTTTTAATTTGGGTTTTGTTGTTTTTAATATATTTGCCTAAGTTGTTGTTTGTTCTAAAAGTTGGTGTTCTATATCTTGCCTGTATATGTAATCGAGCAGAAGGTACTGGGTTTTGTCTCTAGTGGTGAAAATACTAATTTCAGGGCTTTATAATGTAGTGTTTGATTTAAAATTTTATTGTTTGTTCGTTGTACAGTACCCGTTGTTATATAGTTTGCAAATGTGGACATACAATGTTGTGTTGTGCCCAGAGTCTTTGGAATACAGAAACTCAACATTGGTTTCAAGTAGTATACTTATACACAAGTGCAATAAAAACTTAAAATCGTATTTGGGATGTCATTGTTGGAAATCGGATAGTAGTATAATGGAACGGTGGGTCGTCTTAATCTGGGGTAGGCATTTTGCCCTACCAGTCGGTAGGACTGGTAGGGTAGGAGAATCAGAATATAAGTGTATATATTGCATAAATATCTTTTGCTTTAGTAATCTTTCTAGATTTCATCGTCTTTGGTCTTAAAATAATTCCTCTATTTATTCCTTCCATGTACTTAATTTATGTTCTGTTATGTTCCATAATGATCTTTTCCTTTCTGTCTAGAGCTCAATTATTCTTTTTCTAGTCAGTTCTTTGAGTTTTTATTCAAGATGAAATTGTTATATTGTCTTGTAAGTCTTATATTTTCTTACATTTCTCTAAATAGTGCGCTTCTTTCTTATTTTTCTTTTTAATATTTAACTTACGGTATTAGACCTCTCTTGTAGCTCTCTTTTCTTCTCGTCGTATTTTTCTATCAACTCTTTTAAAGTAAACAAGATATCCGTTTTCCTCCTTCCTGGCATAAATCCAAATTGTTCTTCTACCGATATCACTCTCCTTAACCTTCACATCTACAGTTCTCTCAAAAAACCTCATTGTGTGTGACATTAACTTCATCCCTCTATATTTCTTACAGTTCTCAATGTCTCTTTTATCTTTATGTAGTGATACCATCACACTATCTCTTTATTCACTGGATATTCTTTCTTTCCCATGTATCTTACTTATTATTGGTCACAAAATATCAACCCTTTCCTATCCTAGACCTTTCAAACCTACACAGGTATTCCATCGAGTCCTACTGAATTGGCAAGGACAACCAAAATAGTTTATCATCTCCTGGTGGTTTATTGTATTTTATCTTATTGATTGCTTCTCTGATTTCACTAAGCGTTATGTCTGGCATTAATTTAGAACCTTGATTTTTTATGGTTTTTACAGTTGCCTTTTTATCTTTATTTCGCTGTCCCGTCCACTACTGTATAGTTCTTGATAGAAATATCCCACAGCCTTTCAAACCTTCACAGGTATCCCATCGGGTCCTACTGCTTTATCATTCTTTATCTTATTTAACGCCTCGACAAACTCATCTCTTGCTATCTCCGGTATTACATTCTCATTTGTGATCCCGCATCCTCTCTCCTTTGGTGTTCTTTATTTAGCAACTTTCTAAAGTACTCATACCATCTTTGCTTTATTTTAACATCGGTTCTTAACACTCTTCCATCTTGCTTTAGCAATGCTGTATAACCTTTTTATCCCCTCGGGTATTTCCAATTCTGCATAAAGCTATGCAGACGATCTTTTCTTAGCTTCTATTGGCTTCCCACCAATCATTTACCGTATATTTTTCCAGAAACTGTTCCAGTACTCTTAAAGGCTTTTGCCAAATCCTTATCCTTTAACTTCCACCACTTAACATTCTGGTGTCCTAAATGCTTTTCTTTCAGCATCACCTTTATCTCCGTATCCACTATCACCGGTCGATGTTGACTAGTTATACACTTACTCTTTATGACTTTACAGTCAATAACTTTTTTAGCTGGCTTCTTCTACGCAGTACAAAATTTATCTGACTTTTCCTTCCTTCGCTACTATAGGTAACATACTGATCTTCAGTCTTTATAAAAACGTATTGATTACACACAAATCCCATGCCACTGCAAAATCAATCACACTATTTCCTTCATAATTTATTATTCCTATCCCCAAACCTATATGAACTCTTTCTATTAGCGTTCTTTCTCTACCAATATGTCCAATGCCGATTCAAATCACCTCCAATAAAACACTTTTCGTCTACAGGAATCTAGAGCATCTAGCAATTAAGGGCACTCCAAAATTCTTCCTTTTAAAACCTTTCTTTCTTCTAGAACATGCTTTTAAACCACTTAATTGAAATAATAAAGGGATAAGTGTCGACGGGGGAAGACTGCCCACCTGTTATGCTGATAACATAGTTTTGATAGAAGATGACCTAGGCGAAATTAACACCATGCTTGAAAGAATAGAAGAAGTTGAAAGAGCTTGCAGAAAAATCGGTTTAAAAATAAATGTCTCCAAATCGTACCCAGTAATAACTTAAAAATTCAGAAAGGCGAAGTAGAACTTGTTGATAAATACATATACCTTGGACACGAAATTAGAATAGGCAAGGACAACCAAAATAGTTTATCATCTCCTGGTGGTTTATTGTATTTCATCTTATCGATTGCTTCTCTGATTTCACTAAGCATTATGTCTGTTATTCATTCAGAACCTTGATTTTTTATCGTTTTTGCAGTTGCCTTTTTTATCTTTATTTCTGTGTCCCGTCTACTACAGTATAGTTCTTGATAGAAATATCCCACAGTCCCGTTGGTTATTTCACCCTGTATGTTTTTTAATTGAATTATTTGACTCTTTCCAGTTTTTAATTTACCTTGAAGTACCTTCAAGCTTTTATTTGCCTGTATAGTTTGTTGGATTTTTTTTAGTATATTTTCTCAAATCTTTCCTGATTGCTTTGTGTATTTCTTGATTCATTCTCATTATTTCTTCTTGTGTTCATATTGTCTTGCATCTTTGTTCTATTTCATTAGGGTTTTGGTTTCACTACTGAGTTTCTAATTTGTTGAACATGGTTCTTTTGGCTTTCTCGGATAGCTTGTGTAATGCATTCATTGAGAGCATTTATATCTTCAGTAAGAGGTGTCGTTGTATTTGATTTTAATTTGGTCTTAATGTCTTGCTGGTATATTTTGCCGTCACTGGGTTGTGTATATATGTGTATTTAATTTTTTCTCAATAATCGATGTCTTTCCTTGTCTAGATATTTTTTAACTTTAGCGAGTACCATTAAATACAATTAAACATGCAACGATTGAAATATGTGTGATAACGATATATTATTATTAGGTGGTTGTCTCCAATAAACGCCGTACATTGCGTATAGCGTTACGCTGCTATACGCAATACAGTCTCTTATTGTACGCAAAACGCAGAGTGCAACTGCTGCACAAGCATATAAACACGGCGTACGCCGTTACTATACGCAGCATACGACGTTCGTTGGAGACCACCGCCTAAGGTTTACTAAATTAAATTAAAAACAAAACATTTAATCCAATAAAAAGATTATTTCTTAAACTTTAGATAAAAGAATTTGTTTTCGCATTCCCCAATCGATTTATCAGTAATAAATATGTTTTATTCAGGTCATCTCGTTGTTCATCATTAAGACTTCCCTTGTCCTCTTATCATTAAAAGTACATCGGCAAGCTTATTTCTAGTTAATTCTGTTTAATAGTTACGGCAGATACGGCATTTTGATGTCTCGTTAACGAAGAAAAGCTTTTTACATTATGAGAACTTATCTTATTATTAGTCGCTATATAAGGAATATACGGGGTCGACTAAGCAATAAATTTAACAATATTCTCGATCGTGTTGTTCGTGTTGGAGTTCTTTAGCCAATGAATTTAAAAGTGTTGTTGTATTTAGACATTTTTTTAATTATTTGATAGTATTTAACGTAAAATAAATTACCTAAGTAATAGAAAAATTAAAGAAACATTGAAACTGTTGTCAAGGAATTTGCAGTTTATTTGAAAAATGATGAGTAGTAAAAAAGTTACAAAAGAAAAGTACAAAATACAACACTGACATCTTAACTCTACAAGAAACATACCAGGTGGGAGGTAGTGAAGTATAAAAGAATGATGTACAAGCAATTAATTGTATTTCATATTTTCATATTTTTACATATTACATACATTTTACATACATTACATGTGTTTTAAGTGTTCGCACTGCATTCGGGGCTGATTTCTAACGCCCAATTAAGAATATGCAGTTAAAGTCCGAACCATATATAAAAACCGATATGTAATTAAGCGATGATCAGTGGACCTCAAACAGTGACTTTAAAATTTAGTTCGAATCACTCGAAAAGTAAATGATTTAATTTCCTATATTTTATGTTCAGTAAGAATATTGAATTTTGTTCTATTAAAGGCAAATTAAATCACTTCAATTCACTTCTTCGACTTCCTTCCACTTTAACACTTCCTTCGTGGTTCCGTTTTTCCCATGTTCTCCTGCTTGTAGGATTCTTTTTCTATCAGATGTCGCTATTGCGTCAATAACAAAGCCATTTTATTGTTGCTTCCTAATAAGACAGAGAAGATTATTTTTCACGTTAAGAACGGCTATGAATAACTGTTCTGATGAGACTTATTAAGTCGAAATACGTATCAACAGATACATAGACGCTTTGTACGTGAAATCAAATCTTTTCTGTCTTTTTCACAAAATTAACAATTCTAGATAAATGTTAAATATCTGGGTAAAATATTATGACAACTATATATTAGCATATGTTGGGCGATGATAGCACAGCCGAGCTATTTACAGAACATGGGTTGAGCTCCAATTAATGTGGAAACTGTGCAATCACATTTGAAGAATAGGCAAATGCCCTAGTGATTGATTGACTGCGCTTTTGTTCTAATTAATAAAAAAGATGCAATTACAAAATATAATAACTACCAAACCATCTCACTAATTTCATACCCAAGTAAAATTCTATTATTAACTGGAAAGTTTTGTGGACAATTTCACACGAGATAAAAGTTCCTTATCATCTGTCAGCTCTACCGACAGAGCCTATACGACAGTAATGAAATAAGAATAAGAATTAAAAACCGTCCTGTATAAAAAATAAAAAAACCGTATTATCCCTAAGTCTCTTCAATTTCTATGGGGAATGTATAATGAGAAAAGCACTTGACAAATTGAATGGCGGTATCTCTGGACAGCCGAGATATTCGAATTATATGCAACCTATATTGGAATCAAACAGCAAATGTGAAGGTTGAGGGTAGGCTAACAGAAGAAATTCAAATCCGTCGAGGAGTCCGGCAGGGATGCATCTTGTCGCCACTTTTATTTAATCTGTATAGTGAAGCTATTTGTAAACAAGCACTCGAGGAAGAAGATCTTGGTCTGATAATAAATGGTGAGACGATCGACAATATAAGGTATGCTGACGATACGGTTCTCCTAACGGGAACGCTAGTAGAACTACAACATCTCGTTCAAAGTCTCAATATATACTGTAACAGTTACGGCTTGAAAATTAATTTGAAAAAAACTAAATTTATGGTAATCACGAAATCAAAGAACATCAGAGCTAATCTTGTAATAGACAATACAACGATTGAGCGTGTGTCCTGTTATAAATATATAGGTGCTTGGATCACAGACGATACTGATCAAACAAAAGAGATTAAATGTAGAATAGAAATCGCTAGATCAGTCTTTAATAGAATGCGCAAACTCTTTTGCAATCGTGATATCAATATAAAGTTACGAATACGAATGCTGCGGTGTTATGTCTTTTCTACCCTGTTGTATGGAGTAGAGGCTTGGACACTAAAACAGTTGACCACAAAAAACATCGAAGCTTTCGAGATGTGGTGCTATAGGCGCATTCTCAGAATATCATGGATGGACCGCGTCACTAATACGCAAGTACTCCAAACTTCAGACAAAAGATGCGAAATTCTAAATGAGATAAAAACTAGAAAGATGGAATACTTGGGGCACATTGTGGGAGGTGAAAAGTACGAACTTTTAAGAAATATCATGCAGGGCAAAATTAAGGGCAAAAGAAGTGTGGGAAGAAGAAAAATATCGTGGCTTCGTAATCTACGTGAATGGTTCGGGTGTAGTTCGATTGAACTTTTTAGGCGCGCTGCTAACAAAATCGCAGTGGCCATGATGATTTCCAATCTCCGCTAGGAGTGGCACGAGAAGAAAAAGAATCTCTATCACAAGCAAAAAGATTCCAAACCTTAGATATGCAGACGATACAATTGTAATAAATGCATCCAAAGAAGAAATGTCAGGCTTGCTACAGTTAGTGGAATCCGAAAGCAATAGAGTGGTCTTAAGATCAATAAACAAAAAAATTATAATTCAAACTGACTGCAAACAACCGAAGTTTTGAACTAGTTTTAAATGGTTAACAAGTTCAGTTATCTAGAATTCTACACTAGTAATGTAGATTCTTGTGAAACCGAAATATTAATACCTGCCTATCTTCATTTACGTTTCCGAAACATGGAGAATGAAATCGGATGATAGGAAAAGAAATGAAGCCTTCGAGATGTGATTCTCCAGGAGAATGTTTCGGATCTCACGGACAGAGCATAGAGCAAATCACTCAATCCTCCAAGAGCCTAACATCCGGACTCTAGTCTCCTCTGTTTGTCTCGCAGGCGTCTTAAAGTTTTTCGTAAAAAGAAGTAATGATTATCTTTGAGAGGTTTGTAATTTGGGTACACATTGAATGTCACAGATGCAGAGGTCGCTCATCTACTTGATTTATAGATCAAGTGCAAAAACCTAGTGACAAGACATTATCTGCAGCCCAGGATAGAAGCCGGTGGAAAGAGATAGTTGCCTATGGTAGGAAATAACGACACTTAGTAATGAGGAAACGACTAGAGAGAGATGATTTTTAAAGGTAAAAGTGTAGATTTTGTATAAGTCTTTGGATTTTACCGCAAATGGTCAGTTTTTATAAAGTTGTTAAATAAATAAATGTTGCACGATTTTTGCCATATTTTACGATTCTCATGAGACAATAAAATTTATCACTTCCATTGACTGGTCACAATAAAATTTTGATTATTAGAGTCAAGTCTTCAAAACATATAGCCTGAATTTTCGGTTTTGAGTTATGGCAATAAATGTGTAATGTGAAAATTTAAATTTAGCGTTTTTAGACATATTTCAAATGCCTCATACTTATTGCCAAAACTCAAAATCGAAATTTTATGTTATAGGTTTTTAAGATTGAGCTCTAACAATGGTAATTCATTAGCGACTGGTCAATGTGTTGCGTTCTGCACATACGATGACCTCAATATAACAATTGGGGTCATCAGAAGGGGAAAAGAAGATATTATGTTCAATCTAGAACTCGCTGGTTTCTTCCTTTCGCATTGAGTATGTATATTAAAATAAAAAAATGAAATCCAGAGGACTATATAAAAGTCTATTTTAAAAATAAGTGAAATTATTACCATAACCAAACATACAATTATAACTAAAGAAGAATATATACAAACATAATTAATAGTCAATACGAAACGACACACCAAAAGACAATCATTTTAAGAATAGAACAAACTGGTGGCTCAAACAAAGCGAAAAAGTATTTAACAACTAAAAGACAAACAAAAAAAAAAGTCGATTCTAAAAAAACTACTGACCGAAACAGTAAAATAGTTTCGTATATAGGTATACTACGTTATATATATGGATATATATGTCAATGGTATAAAAACAAACTAATAATGCAATTAATACAATTAGTAATACAAAACACAAAAGAAATATAATTGGTGTTAACAAAATACAAATATAGAATACAGTCAATAAAACAAAACAAATGCAAAATGTTCAATCGCGATCGCAGCACAACTGATATAAAGTTCTAAGCAAATATGACATCTATATATTAAGTAAACGTACTTGATATATGCAGCAATGTAATTTTGGCAATAAATAGTATAAGGTGTACTTTATCCCATGGAAGATTTCAGCCACGATGGGATTGCTAACCCTCTGATTTGGTGAAAATTCAGGAATAAAAAAACTCGCCTTTTTCACAAGACTCAAGCGAAGTTTGTGTGGTAGGATGTACAACCCTCAACCCAGACCCATGTGTCTGTCGTTTGGGAGACAAAACTCAACTATATCACACGAGCGCAGCTAAGTGTCTCGGACGTGCTGGTCTTAACTTCAAAAACACATCTCTCTCATATGGCATATGTCCCTTGTCTCAAACTTACGTCTTTGTTATCTCGCAGATAGCTCGTCTTGCAATGTTTAGCCCTTAAAACCGCTGTGCCCTTGTACACGCAAATCTCGTTTAAATATACTACGGGGAGAATCAAAACTAACTAATATTTTACAAATGTTTATATTTATTTGCGAAACTGCAACACAATGGATTTGATAAATTTTATTGATCTCACAAGAATTCTAAAAAAATTGCAAAAATCGTGCAACGTTTTAGTCGATAGAACACTCTGATCAAAAAATATCTAATTTTTATTGTCGCGTTGATATAGATTTTATTTAAAGTTGATTTCGCGTGCGTAACTGACATTCAAAATCGCCAGTTGCTTCAAGCGTTGTTTCTGAGAGAACCGTTCGTTCTACACAAAAAGTGTCAATAAAAATTTTATGTTTAAAATTATCTGTTACATTTGTTATTTGAAACACTTTTTTCTACATACAGATTCTTGGTAAATTGATTTTTTCGTTTTTCACCCCCTACGAAAGGGGGGTTTTAGGGCGAAGCCGGCAAGTACTAATGGTAAACTTTTTTCATCGTTTTTAACTTTCCAAAATTGACATTCTTGGTAAAATCCAGCTTGTTCGTCTTGTTTTTAGAGATGAAATCTCGGCAACTGGATTATTTTACACAAAAAAATAAGATTTTACACCTCTTTTTTTTTATTTTTCAAACTCGTTTACTATTCTTTGTTTTTAAATTTTCAATTCCAACATCTTTTTAGATCATTTTAAAATACAATTTTATTTCAAGAGAAAATGTAGTAGATATTTCAATGCAGCACCATCTGCTATTTTACACTTCGTTATAGCTACTATTTGTATATTTTCTCTCTTTACAACAGCTATCTTATACATAATTATTTAGTCTGGCTGAAATCAAAATTAAGGCAAAATTTTCTATAATTAAATGAACCCATTTAGAGGTTACTGATAGCACTACATTGTTAAAAACCAATAAGTCATGCTGTAACGGCAACTCAAGTAATTTTAACTCCTTCCAATGATCCTTTATTGCCTTTTGCAATTTATGTCCTCCCGCCTATAGGTATAAATTTAGAATGTGTTATAAAAATGATCGTTAAAAAGTGGTGATTCTATTTATACATTGTGTAGGTACTCTTTAAAATTTTCTTCATATTAAGTTTTTTTAAACACGTTTTATGTGGTATATATACAACATAAAAATAATGTTAGCGACGCCAACATAAGTCTAAATTAAAAAATATAGTGTTTTTAGTAATTGAAGACATATTTTGTACACACTAATGAGAACTTCTTCAAGTTCTTCATTTCATTCTCTTAGGTTATTAAACCAAGATATTCGTCTTTTTACACTGCTTCTGCCCTGGATTTGGCCTTCAATTAATTATAAATCACAAGATGTCGTATTTTTCTACATTTTTTATATCATTCTCTTAGGATGTTAAACCAAGATATTCGTCTTCTTTTTACTCTGCTTCTGCCCTGGATTTGGCCTTAAATTATGAATCGCAAGATGTCGTATTTTTCTCCGCGCAATATATGTCCAATCAAAATTTTTGGTCTGCTGACCTATGACCATTAGACTTTCTCGTTAGTACTGTCATTTTACTAACTCTCATGAACCTAGTCTTTTTAATGTCGGGGGAGACGGCATCTTAATATTTTATTATTCTTTTTTCTTCTTTTTCTTCACGTGCCATTTCAGAATTATCTGATGGTGGCCATCACCATTGCGATCTTCTTCTGCCACATGAAATAATTATCCTGCATTTGATATCTGAGTTTATTCACGAATTAGTTTTAACCAAAAAATCTGTGTTCTTCCTACACCTCTCCGGCGTTCTATTTTACCTTTAAGGATCAGTATCAGTATAGTATTCTATATCGATTTCCCCTCATTATATGTCGCATAAAAGACATTTTCCAGTGTTTAACAGTCTTTAACTATCTTTGTTGCCCTCCTTAGTACTTCCTCATTAGTTTTTCTTGTTGTCCAAGGTGTCTTCAGCATTCGTCCATGAATCTACATTCCCAATACTTAAATTCTGTTTAGAGTTGATACTTTTAGTGTCCACACTTTAGTCTGTACCACAAAGGACAGAACAAATATAGCACTTAACCATTCTTTGTGTTAGTTCTAAACTATGATGATTATTGCAAAGAAATGGCTTTATTATCATAAAAATAGTTTTATTCATTGCTATTCTGCCTTTTATTTCTATGTCTAAATCTAGTTGGTCCGTTATAATAAATCTTAAATATGTAATTTGGTGAACTTTTTTAACTTGGACTCCATTTAATTGAAGCTCTGCATCTGGGTGTGGGTTACGACTAAAGACCAAAAATTTGGTTTTGTTTGAGTTTATTTTAATGCCCATTTCCTCTCCTACTTCGTGAATATGATCAAGCAGAATTTGGAGACCTTCAATATTTTCTGACAGAATTACTGTATCGTCCGCTTATCTAATTACATTAAGTATTTCCCCGTTGATTATTATTTCATATGGCTGTCTCTCAAGTGTCTTTTTAAATAACTGGTCGGAGTAAACATTGAACAATGTTGGAGACAAAGTGCAACCTTATCTCACTCCTCGTTGTATGGATATTTCGTCGGTGTAGTTATCTTCAATTTTTACTATATCAGTTTGATTCCAGTACAGATTTTTAATGACACGAATGTCTTTGTTATCTATTCCTATATTTTTTGCATCTGCATGAATTTTAGATGCTGTCCTTTATTGAATACCTTTTCGAAGTCCACGAAGAATGCAAATACATATTTTCTTTCTTTTCAAAAAGTGCCTCCCTACTTCAAATATCATTTCTAAAACCAAATTGGATATATTCGAGATCTCCTTCGTATTTGCGTCTAATTCTGTTGTTGGGTATTCTTAGGAGAATCTTAAGAGTGTGGCTGATTAGGCTAATTAATCAATATTCTGAATATTTTCTAGCATTATGTTTTTTAGGTATTGTGACGAAGATGGACTTAAGCCAGTCTATAGAAATCACTTCAGTGTTATATTTTTATCAAAAAGTTTTACTACTACTTTTACTTCATCTATTAGCTTCAGCAATTTAGTTGGTGTGTCATCTGGACCACAAACTTTCCTAATTTTAGTATTTTTATAGCATGTTCTATCTCTAATTTCATAATTTTTGGGCCATCAGTACAATTTTGCTAGGATTCGGTAGTATTATTTCTGTCATCTTCAAACAACTCTGATATATACAGTTGCCATTCTCGTCTTATTTTCTTCTCATTTACAATAATATTGTTGTTAAAATCAACCAGTACAAAAGAACCTCGTTTTTTAAATATGTTGCTTATTTCTTTTACTTTTTTGTGCACTTTAAATAAGTCGTGTCTAGATATCACATTCTCCATTTCGTCGCATCTTTCTCTCATCCATTTTTCTTTGGCTGATGTAATCTCCCTTTTAATTCTTATATTATTCTAGATTTTCCAAAGTATCGGCTTTTATTACGGTATCATCAGCATACCTAATATTGTTAATTATAGATGTGCTGTTTCAGATTCAATAGCTTTTAATACAATATCTATATGTTCAGCCCAATTTAGAACTGAACTGCCTATGGCAAATGAAAATATATTTTTAAAACGAAAGTGCCTATCAGCATCAACAGAAATGAGTTCAACCAGTGTGCCTTGCCAATCCTTACATACGGAACCGAAACACTTACCCTTACGAAGAACAGTCAAACAAAAACTGACGCTCAATGCCTTGCCTAATACTGTGGGACAGGATAAGAACGGAGGAGATACGTAGCAAATCAAAGATGGATGATTTTCTCCAACATATTACAAGACTTAAATGACCTCCTACCCGTTGGTGTTGATCAAATATGACATCAAGATAATCTCGACAAATTAAGTTGCAACAGCACGAGAGAGAAATAAATGGAAAAACCTTAAGGAGGCTTATATCCGGCTGTAGACGCAGAGGCTGTATGATGATGATATGTATGTTATAAACACTTGAAATTATGAAATAATACGTATTGGTACATTTAATCCAGATAAGAAAATATAACCAAACTTGTTAGTTTTTCATAATGTATTTCTGGCTTAAGTTGCGTTTGAAAAACTGAAAAGAAAAATGTTTGATGGTGTTAATCCCGGTATCTACATGGTAAAAATACGTGTAACGTACATATTAATGAAACAATATGTGTTAGATATTTTCCTGAGAGATAAAATCCACAGTGAAAAAATATAAAAAAAAAGTAGAAGATCGCGCATCATCGAGTGTAGACCAGGATAACATATTTACCAAGCAGAAGTTCACCAAAAACAAAATATTCTAATGATATGAAACCCATCAGCAGAAATTAGATATAAGCTGCCCAAGATTGGAAAACATAATAAGAACTACAAGTGGACCTCCCACCTCGCTCCGACGAGCTAAGAAACCTTGTCGTGGTGGAGATGTTCTTCATACTTGATCTATCTTGTTAGTTTTATGAAGTGAGCATAACCGAGTGGAAGCTAATTTTGGATACCAGGCATCACCCTGGTTTTATAACCCTTCTACCGCATGTGGCGCTCTATCAAAATTGGCCATCCATTCCCTAGATTTTTGTGGGACAAGAATGGAGCACGAACAAATAAACAAAGCAAACAACACAGAGAGATTTGCTTGCCCCTTAACAATGACATTAGGGTGATACAATTCATTGGGATCAGGAGAATTAACCCGTGTAAACAGGAATCACTTCATCCCACCCCAATGCTCCAGACCATCCACTACTCCCCGATAGCACTCTGATGCGCTATATAGGCTCTCTTATCTTCAAAGTGCTTGTGGGAGTCCTGGATGGACCCGCACATGAAATCCTACCCCGAACCATGGAGGCCAGCGAAAGACGCTCTATTCCCGCTATCTCTAGTAACATCATCGCTCTGTATTACTTGCTCAGGCCTCGAGTCCCCGTTCTAAGCTACACCCAGTTCGGTGACTCGACGCTCGAGGATGTGGGTCCCTCTTGTCTTTTTTTTTGAATTTTGTTAGTAATTTTTTAGGCTTGCGTCTTTTGTTAGTGTTTTATTAATTTTTTTGGTGGCCGAAGCCGTTTTTTGTAGATTTTTTTTGAGGACTGTCTGAAATATATAAAATCAACATTAGTAAATACACTGCCATGCCAAAGGTGAGTGCGTCGTCTTCTTTTGATAATGCTATGATTATCTAGACTGTATTATATGTTTGTTAATATTTGCTGTTTGAGTCTTCTGTACTTGCATCTATGGTACACATATCCAGTATCCTTCCTTTGTTTAGGAACCGTTCTGCGACTTATCTGGATACTTTTACAGCTTCTCTAAGGCAGTTGTTGTGTCAATCTTCCTTTTGTTCTTTTTGTGACTTGTGTAAAATTGCTTCTTCCTGTGACTACTTTTATTGCGGCTCTGGCTTTTGCTGTTTTCTGGACTATCACTTAACGATATGTGAATGTTAGACCTTGGTCCATTGTTACTTCTAGGTATTTAGTTTCTTTTTGCCATTCGATGGGTCTTGCACTTTTCATCTGCTAAGACCACTTGGGTCTTTTCTGGATTTATTGCTATTCTCCATTGACTACTCTATTCTTCTATCGTATCCTGTGCCGTTTGTAGAGAGCTACAAACATCGACGGATGATATACACAAAAGATGTTTCAGGTTGCAGTGTGAAAAGATCTACTACTAGACTACAATAATATACAATCTATGTCTAGAAGTGGTCTCGTATTTTTTGTCTTGTCCCATGTTTCATAACGATATAGTATCTTTGATTTTAATATTTTTTTATATACTTTTCTTTCAAATTTCGTGATTTCTTGGATATCAGTATACTGTCTAAGAATTCTATAGATTTGTTGGTTTGAGTTAACTTAAGGTCATTTTTTTTTATGGATTCTTCAATATTATTCTATTTATTTTTCAAAATATACCTGGTTGTCTTTTTCTTCTTCTTCTTCCTTCTTGTATATAGGCTTTAAAGCCTGTTTCTTCTTCAATATTAGCCTCCTAAATTATCGCACTATCTTTTTCTTGGTCTGCCAATACTTCTTCGTGCATTTGGTGACTTATATCATGCCATTCGTACTATCCTATCCTCTGCCATTCTACTAATGTGTTCGTTCTACTCCTGTTTCCGTTTTGTCACCCATTGATTTATGTCTTCTATATTGCATGTTCTTTTTATGTTTTCGCTCCTCTCCCTATCCAACAGACTTTTCCCTAATATTCGTCGAAGTATTTTTATCTCTATTGTTTCTAGTAGTCGTCTCGATTTAGATCTGTCAGGTCTTGGCTCCACCGTGTATGTTAATATAGGTCTAATTGCTGCTTTATAGATTCTTGTTTTTGTATTTTCTCTTAGGTGTTTGTTCTTCCAGATTCTGTCATTAAGAGATCCCGCTGCTTTACTTGCTTTTAAGCTTTGTTTTCGTACTTCTTCTTCAACATCTCCATAACTAGTTATATCTATTCACAGATATCTAAACCTTGCTTCTTGCTTTATTATTTTCCCATCAATTTCGATTTTACATCGTAGTTGGTATTTAGAGGTTGTTATACCTTTGGTTTTTTCTGCTGTTATTATCATATTGTATTTCTTGGCTGTTGTATTGAAGATGTCTGTTAATCTTTGGAGCTCGTCTTCTGTCTCGGCGATTAATGCGGAGTCGTCTGCATAACATAATATTTAGATTTCTTTGTTCCCCGTTCTGTAACCATGACCTGGTTTTCGAGTTTCTTAAATAGGAGTTTACCAAAGAAGTTTATTGGTGGTACTTTTGAGTATTAAAATAATAAGAATAAAAAAATATATTTTTGTGAAATGGTTTGCATTACGTTTTTTACGTTGACTGTAAAAAGTATTAGTTCTTAGAGTAGTGCTTGACTATATACATAATTATGTATATCACCATGCATAATATTTGCAAGATTTTAAAGAACAAAGCTATATCCTGCAGTTAAAATTATTACGGCAAATAGTGCCTCCCTGTAATTTCGTAAGCGCCCTATCAAAAGGAACGCACAGGGTATTGTTTTTATAACATTCTGGTCTTCGAAGAGATTTTATTTCACTAATGATGTCGCTTTTTGGAGTTTGTACCTTATACGTCTTCGCGGATGTTCTAAATCCTTAAATAGTAATGCATTAACGAGGATCATTGGCGTACAATTCACAAGAGACTGAATAGCTTCTTCGCTTTTCCAATTAATGGTCTTTTGTTCGGGCTTTAATAGGCGTGAAATATGGATGCCCGGCTAATTAAGTTATTTATGTACATGTTCTTAAAAATGCTGTTAAGATACCAAGTCGTTAAATTTTATTTCTCGAGATGGTGTTGAAATTGTACGAGACTTAAAAATGTCCATTTAGTATCAAACAATAAAACGGAACAAAAGACCTAAATTTGAGTAATTATTAATAGGTATTAAATTTAAAACAATAATTAGAAACAGCAATTACACGATAATATACTGCGCAGCATAAGTTAGAGATATTGCCAATATAATGGTAATGATACTTCATTCTGCATCAATCATTTGTATGTAAACAATAAACATTTGTATGTAACATAAAGCGAATCAAACCAAAAAAAAACATTCTAAGTATTGACAAAGTACATCTTGTTTATAAACATTTTTGAAATTAGAAAATCTCATTTTAAAGATTAAGTATTTTCAAGAAAGTCGTCTGTTGAAAGTTTTTATCTAGAATGCTTTTATAGCGAATAGTTTTTTCACCATATTAAAATGAATGAAAAAAGTCGCTTTTTTTGCTTAAATGTCATGACGCAGTAAAATTTTCGATAACCTTGGGATAATACGCATTTTCTATTGACTTCCCCTAGATATTCCAATTTTAAACATACCTCCCAGAAAATTTTCGATTTTTCAAGTGATTGTTTGGCTTCTTTTCATGGTGTAATAAACTATAACCAACTTATTACTTTAATTTAAATATTTATTTCTTTGAATAAAAAAACAACAAAAAACTAATGTTCATTGTTGATGTAGATAAGTGACTTAATTGATTTATATAGTTGCATAATTGTTATATTATTGTTTATTTAATATTTAGCTATATCCCTAACTTATGCCTTGCAGTTTATATACGACATATTATCTAAACAGTGGCTGATCAGTGATTACCATCATCATCATTTGGCTCGACAACTCTATGTGAGTCTTGGCCGCGTTTACTATTTCCCTCCATTTTGTCGGTCCTGAGTAGCTATTTCCCACTGCTGTATATCCATTTTGCGTAGATCACTACTACTGCGTCCTTCCATCTCTTTCTTGGGCGACCAACTGACCTTCTGCTATCGGGCCTTTCCCAGAATGTGGCGTTCAAGTGGCTTTCGTCACTCGATCTTAGTACGTCGATCTTAGTTTATAGTGGCTGATATCCAATACCGAAAAACAATACCGCTTAAGAATGCTCAGAACATCAAACAATTTCCCTGATGAATTACGTACTTAAAACTTTTTTGAAAATTTGATAAAAGCATCAAGGATCAGCAAAACTAGATCTAGAATTAAGTAAGGCTAAACTACTTTGTACAATCCATTATGACACCTGGAGAAGTTTTACCTGGAGAAAGGGCTGCAAATTGTTTGTCAGAATCTTTGAGCATTTTGGAAGCTTCTATTTTTGTTTTTTGTAACTTTCATTTTGCACTTTTAACAATCGTTTTCTTCTCATACAAAGGTGGCATATGAACGAATTTTGGATTGAAACTGTGCCGCGTGTTCAATGAATTTTCATTTCACATTATGTAAATGCCGCAAAATATTTGGTAATCAGTGTTGAAGATCTCATGATCTATTTGATGCCCAGAAATAGCTGCATATTGCTCCACTTTAATTACGTTGACTTCGTTAGTAGTTTGGGTAATCTCGTTGATGTCGTGGTCGTTAGAAGCGAGTTTTTTCGCAGTGAGTTAACATTAACACAGCATTTGCTACGTATTGCATAGATAAAGATCCGTTTTCTTTAACATTGCCATTTACTCTTTATTTATTGCTTCTACTGTAATAATTCCTTCACATTCCATGGAAATAAAAGCTGGCAAGTTTATATACTACGCAGGTAAAGATGTACCTTGTTCGTTGACTTCTGCAGTAGAATCTACTCAATGCTGTATCAAAGTAAAACTTGCCTTAGTAGTTTGATGTGATAATGCATTTTGCTTCATATCGTTGCTCGCAGTTCCTGCTAAAATATTTAGTTCAGTTGTGAAAAATACATCGTCGGTGCTCACAACTTCATTGTCTAGCTGCTGCAGGAATATATGCGGACGATGACGTAATAATGTAGTAGAGTCCAGTTCATCAAGAAATAAATTTCTATTGTACAAATTATCGTCATTTTGAGAATTATTTTGATCGTAGGTAGGTAGATAGGTAAATCATTTAGTAATTGATTTACTTCAACTTTGCGTTCTTAGTATGGAGCATTAATAGCAATATTTTTGACTGTATTTTGATGTTATAAAACGAACGTTATATAAACGAAGTATATGACAGTCAAAAGAATAACTGACAATGAAAATAATATCACAATAGACAACTATACTATAGAACGAGTGGATGCCTTTACATATCTCGGCACAGAAATCAATCAGAATAACTCCGTAAGTAGCGAAATTAATGCACGTATTTCCAGCGGGAATCGTACATACTATGCTAATAAAAGATTGATGACATCGAAATTATTAGACAAAAGAACCAAAATGACTATCTACAGAACACTGATTAGACCCGTAGTAACCTATGGATGTGAAACTTGGGTAATGACGAAAAAAGATGAAGCCCAACTCAGGACATTCGAGAGAAAAATACTGAGGAAAGTATATGGCCCGGTACAAGAGGAAGATGGCACATGGAGAATCAGGAGAAACGACGAGGTTAATGAGTTAAATGAAGGTTATGACATTGTAAGATTTGTGAAAAGTCAAAGACTGTCATGGCTGGGAAATGTGCAGAGACAAAACGATGCAAAAACAACAAAGAAAATGTTACAATTGAAGCCCATAGGAAGGCGAAAAAAAGGAAGGCCCAGAATGAGATGGTTGGATGACGTGGAAGACGACCTGAAAACAATGAACATAAGACAATGGAGAAGAAGGGCACAAGAGAGATCTGAATGGAAGGACATAGCCAGACAGGCAAAGACCCATCCAGGGTTATGATGCCAAAAGAAGAAGAAGAAGAATTTTGATGTTATGGATTAGTAGATTGTCCTAAAGGTATTGCAGCTTCAGGTACTAACTCAGTAGATTACCAATTGAGAGGTTGCTCGGTGATAGTTTCTTCATCTGAAGAAAATAAATCCAATTGAATGTTGTAAATCTTAAGTGCCCGTTGCAAATCGTCCTTATCAACCAAATTGATTATTTTATCTGGTAATGTCATTAAATGCGAATATACATTTTTTAATTTTATGTTATTTTATATTAATAGATTTTAAATGTTTAGTGCGATTTGTAAGATTTAAAATTATATTTCAATATACTTTCCATGGCTTCAAAATATTTAAAATTAGAGAAAAGTGACAAATGATTGAAGAGTGTGGAATCAAGAGAAAACTAGAATGTAATCAAGACCTACAAAATGAGCGCATATGTTTTTGAGGTGTGTTATGGGAAACGTACGTTGACAATCTTTTGAGGACTCTTCTGTAGGATAATTTTTGTAACATATGGTGTATATTGAGAATATCTTGTCAAGCCATCAGCACAAATATAAGTAAAAAATGTTGAAATAGCAAAGAAAATTAATTTCCCAATTATTATGCACTCTTTGTCAGTTATACCGTGCATGACTAATTACCACCACCATCTTGCTCATCTAACCCTCATTTTTCTCTGTGGTGTTTAATAAAAGATAAACAGATCTAAATAAGAAAACAACAGATCAATGCACTACTCACTGCAAACAGAGGAAAATACAATAATTTGGTCACGTGTTAAAATATGAAAGATATGAATTACTTCGAATCATATTGGAAGGTAAACTAACGGGCAGTTTAGCAGTTAGTAAAATCCTTCATATAGCAGTTTTTAAAGCTACAAATGCCATTTGGATCATCAATCTTCGAAAGGAGGTGGTGCAATAAGAAGAAGACGATTGCACTGCTAACTTTATTGTGTCTTCAAAACTTTTTGAGAATAAAGATACACCGTCTAGATAACCTTGAGCGACGATTATGTTTTTTTTTTATATATTAGCTTTAAAATTTAAAATTTTAGTTTCCACAGTTCACATTCTCCTTTATTATTTTCGTTTTGTTTTCTCTTATTGCATTACAAAGTTTAATTCTCCTGTTTTTATGTTTCAGAATGTAATTGTAACGGTTACTCCAACAGATGCTACTTTGACCAAAAACTTTATGAGAAAACAGGCCATGGAGGTCACTGTCTGGATTGTATAGCTAATAGAGATGGTGCTAATTGTGAAAAATGCAGGGACAACTTTTACATGAGAGACGATGGGTTTTGTACTCCATGTGATTGTGATAGAGTTGGTTCAAGGACGTTGCAATGCAATTCGGAAGGGAAATGTCAGTGTTTACCTGGAGTAATCGGAGAAAAATGTGACCGATGCGAAGTCAATTTTTATGATTTTTCCCACTACGGTTGCCAAAGTTGTAGTTGCTTGGAAATGGGATCAGCTTATAATGTAGCAAAATGTGACTCATATTCCGGAACCTGTTACTGTAAAGAAAATGTGGAAGGTAAGATGTCTATACATGTTTATTTACGGGAATAACACTCATTATTAAATTTTTATTCTTTTGATGACACTAAATCTCAAAAACATTGATTTGCTTGATTTTTATTTGTGTTTTTATAATCCGCCAAAAGCACACTATTAAAATATTTCTTGCAATATCCACTTTTGATTTGAATTTATTTACTCCCATCTCAATTTTCACGTATTTACGTTCTTAAATATGTGTGTAAAATGGGATGAATAGGAACGGTTTCCAACTTTCAACTAAAAAAAAAGCCGCTAACACATGTTGCAAACATAAAACTTATGCATTGTTATTTGGGTGACACTTACCTTCCTCTTTTGATATTTAGGTGTTAAAAAATTAGAAAGTTAATACTCTAACCACAAAAAAATTAAAACATGGTGTTCTTACTCACCCCACCAAGTGGCTTCACTACCACTAGCTACAAACATTACGGAAGTAGACGCTTTTGATGAGTTGATAACTCGTCACTAAGGTTTGTCTCATCATAGTTGATGATGTGACTTACGGGAACGTCTTGAGAACTCGTCGAAATACTTATTAATTATCTCAGGGGATACAGCCGCCCTCGACCATTTCATGTTCTGACACATTCTGTTTGAGAGTGATTGTTTGTGTCGAGTAAGAAACGAATACACCCAATCCCGACCAGAAGTGTTGTTGAACTTGGAAATAAGTTTGTCCTGGCGCACCAAATATTCTCATACGATTAACCGTAAGGTAAGAGAATCAATCTTCATGAAGAGAGGTCTGACCTCTCTTTTGCTTTGTATTAACATTTTTTATATAATCTGTGTAAGACCGTAGTAGGTATATTATATTTAAGGGAACACTGCCTGTAACTAATACTTTCTTTCATTTCATTTAGGGCTTCTTGTAGGTTTTGTCGTGTGTAGCATCTTTTCTTCACACTTGTCACAGCTTGATATTTTCGCGGCATATCTGCGAAAACCTGTAATAAAACACTCATTACAATAAAAAAGTAAATTGAACAGCCACTGACAAAAACAAATATTACTCTAGGGAGGTATTAGATAAACAAAAGTAATTTCTAATGTGTGGGGTGAATGGGAACACGGTAAATATTATGTTCCTATTCTGTTCCATACATATCTCAAATTCATGACGTGAACAATAAAACTTGTTTTTAACAAAAAACGTTAATATATAAATCAAAATACAATCATGTTAGATTGTTGTAAAAGAGTACTCATAAATCTATTTTGACAGAGATTTTGTACTTAGCGAGAAAGTTTTTATGGTGAGAAATAACCTCAAAATTAATGACTTTATCGCACGCCGAAAACATAGGAACCAGTGACGCCAACAACACAAACCTAAATTTCCCAAAGTCATATCACATTAGCGAACCTGCAAAATTTAAATAGCCCAACGAAAATAGTATATGTTTGGGAAGATTATCGGTACTATCTAGTGAAGTTTTGTTCCTATTCACCCCATTTTACGGTAACCTAATACTATTTTTTGTTTGTATGCTAATTAAATTCAGGATATTAAGTAAATGCTGCTATTTTTTGGAAATCTCTCTTTTCAGTCTTGACCCCTTGGAAGGAGTGTAGTGGTCGTCGTTATATCGAGTATGACCCTTCTTTATAGGCTTCTGTCTCTAGTCTTTTTATTACATCGTGCATTGGTTTTTGTAACTTTCTGTGATCTCATCAGTTCAACTTTGTTGGAGATCTTCATAGTTTTCGGCTTAAACGATAAGCCTCTCAATATTGTCTATGTTTTACCTCATGACATGTCCTAAATATTTTAATTGTTGCAGTTCGACTTTAGCTGAGAGTTTTGTATTGATCTTTAGTTCCCTTAAAATAGAATTATTTGTTCTATAGTCGGTCCATAAAATTCACAACATTCTTCTACAGCAGAACATTTCAATTGCGTATATCTTTCTCCTTTCCCATTCCTTTATTATCTAAGATTTGCGTCCATATACGTATGCATATTGCGTCCATATGTAAGTCTTCCCATAATTTGGTCATCGTGCACATACTGATCTTGACTAAATCACATCTACGTTTTACCTCCTCTTGGAGTGTCCCTGTGTTTGTGATCAATAATCCTATACTTCGATCAATTTTAAGATATGATCAAAGTAAACAGTTTTAGACACGTGATCTGTGGGTTGTCGTGTCGTCGTAGCTTATCATTGATTAGCACTTAATTTCTAACCAATGACAAGCTGCTACCACACGACACTCCCATCGATCACGTGTCTCAAACTGTTTATCTCGAGCTTATCTTGAAATAGAATGAAGTAGTAAGAATAAGGTAAAATTAACAACGCCAAGTTTGATCATATGTGGATGATTATTGTGTTGCCTATCCACTATCATGATTTTAACTTCAGGCCAAAACTTTTAGGTACTCCCATTTTCAACCATCCGTCTGAGATCAACCAGGTCTTGTTTGCTGTTTGACAAGAAAATTTATTGAGACGCCTTTTTCACCTTACAAACGCTCTCTTCCAATGTTTTCCGTATATATTAAATATTTGTGGTGATAGTGTACGTCCTTGCCTCATACTTTGTTCTTGCTAGAATGCATTTGAAAATGTGTCAAACACCGTTATTGGTCGAGTTGATTAAAATGATTGATATTGATTGAATTTGTGTTATATTTTCTTTGTTTTACAATGTAACACGAAGTAAATGTAAAAATATATTTTTAAAATAATTTTAGGAAAACGTTGTCAAGAATGTAAACCAGGATATTTTAACCTTCAATACGACAACCCATTTGGATGCACTCCGTGTTTCTGTTACGGTCATTCGTCTAGTTGTAAATCTGCTATAGGTTATTCCAAGTACGCCATCGAATCTTCATTTTCACGAAACGACGAGAGGTGGACATCGGAAGATATTTATGGAAGTCCTTCGACAATAAAATACGACTCGTTTGCCCAAAGTGTGGGTGTGAGAGCGATAGGCGAAGATATTATATACTTTGTAGCGCCGCATCGGTTTTTGGGAGATCAACGGGCGTCTTACAATCAATTATTGGAATTTGTGTTAAGGATTGGGGATAACAAACCGATTCCTTCAGCTACCGATGTGATTATTGAGGGTAATGGGGAATCTATTACGAATACTATATTTTCACAACAAAATAGACTGCCTTCAACACAGGTATGTACAATATTGTTCAATTTAATATACATATTGACACAAATATACGACAGAGCCATCAAAACAAAACCACAATTAGATCAGTCTAAAGAATTTAAAATAAAGATTATATCACCTAACTTGTATTATGATAGATAAAATTATGTGATTTCTTTTAAACATAATTTTAAAGAAAATATGATAGTCTAAAACATGTATAAGCCCGTTTTGTTAGATAAACTTGGGTAGATATATTTGATACACATATTGTTATACTTCTTTTTAATCACTTTTATTCAAAATATTATTAAAATACTTTTTAATAACTATAACTGAATGACAGAACAATTCAAACACTCAATTACTACCCCTACTTGAACTATCAACTTCCTGGTTATATACATTTTCTTCCAAACCTTACCAGACATTTCGGAATATTTCGATGACATCTAGAACATTCTAGATTTTTAATATTCCTTCTTTTTCCTTAAGGGACTTTTCTATATGGAATAAATCTTATATAGCTATCGTAACACTGTTCCTTTCTTTATAGATATTCGTCTCGAATAATCTATCGCGGACCGAATAAAACTACAAGGGTGGATCAATTCCATCGTGTGAAGCTAGTCTCTCGATATGAACTACTTTGGGTTAGCTGAAAACTGGATGCGGTAGATTAATTTCTCTTGCGGTGATCAGTATCGATCGAGAAAACCGGTCGCTTCATGTTCGGAGCTTCCATAGGCTAGCAGGAATCGGCGAATTAAAGTATCCCAATCTTTTTAATTATCAGCGATGAACATTGAAAGGTATTGATAAAGAATTCTACCGACGGGTAGATTGCGGATGGGGAGACGTAGTACGAGTTTTCTTAATATCCACGATTTTTGATTCAAAATATTGTCCTTAATTAGAATGTAACTCTAAAAGAACTGCATATCTTGATATGACGTGTGTTATGAATATTGTGAAGGGGTGTAATTTCACGAGATTTTGAAAAGTAATCCATTGCGACCATTAAGAATTTATTTCCTGTCTTTGACATCGAAAGTTGACCAAAAATATTCACTGCAAGTCCGTTCAAAAGACTCTCCGTAAAGATATTATGCCATTTTACCTAGGCTTTTTATTCTAGGACCTTTTCTACCGTTATATAAATCGCGTTTCTTGCGTTAACCTTCTACATCTCGGCGACAATTGATCCAATAAAATTTGACTGAAACTCGGGTAAATGTTCTTTCAACTCCAAAATGTACTCCAGAAAGGCTGTTACAAAGTTATTGTAACAAATTTTTAATAGGTGGTTTTGGCAATACTAATTCTTGAACTGTATTTACACTATTGGGACTTTCCATTTCCGATATAATAGACTATTGGAAAGATACAGAGATTCTCATTGAGCCCATACGCCTTTACAGTTTCACTAAATTTGGTTATTTCCTGACAAATTTACTTATTTCCTTATTTCCTTACTTTATTTTTAAGCCATTCTCTTATGACTTTTAACTCAATATCTTTCTTTTGAGTCTTTTTAAGATCTTCTTTCTGTTTAACTGTGGTCATTTGCAAACTTATTTCTTCGGTTGTATTCTCTTTTTGTTGAAGGTGACACTGGCTTTTAACCGGTAATTCGTTTAAAACATCTTGAAAATCTTGTAATTGTTCATTTTTGACACACTCGTCTCCTTCACCAATTTCTCGCATTTGTATTCCAGATCGGACTAAGTAGTTTTTGCATTATTTTGAGTTACCTAACACTCCTCTATCAAACTTGACACATGCTCTCTTAACTTTTCTATTTTATTTCTACTAATCGTTAGTTGCTCCATCAAATGAGCAAGTTCAAATTCCCGAGTATCTTTTTCTTTTCCGTGGTCCGTTGTGGGAAATGGATTTCATAGAGACCTATTTCTACTAATATTTCTGTAGGACTATGTGACGGGCTTCTAGATGTCAATTTAGGCGACCTTCTGACCTCATTCTTTGGTTCTTTTTTCTTTGGTTGAGATAAGCTCTGCAATTATTTTGAAAATTTTCTATTTGTGTTTGAATGTAGTAGGTTTTGAAATTTTACTAGTTCTAATCGTGCCTGTTATAACTATGGAAGACGATGAGGCTGTTTGTTTAGATTCGACACTATAATAGTAACTTATACAATATTAGATACGGAAGCTTGTGACCGATTTTTTTTCTAACTCAGTTATATGTATTTTTAAATTAGATTTTAAATCGTGTTGTTGTTGTTTTATTTTATTTCCTCAATCGGTTTTTATATCGTTCTCTTTTTCTTCTAATTTGCCTATTCTACTAGTCATTTGACTTACCTATAATTTAAAATTTTTGTGATTTTGAGAATTTGAGATTTTGAGAACTATTTAAGATTTCTACCTCCACTTTTCTACGCCTCTCCTCTTTCCCTTGCTCTTTTTGTCTACGTCCCTCCTCTTTCTATTCCTCTTTTTGTCTACGCTTCTTCTTTACCTCCTTCTTTTCTTTCCTATGCTTCTTTTCCTCTTCTTTTCTATGTATTTCCTCGCCTTGTCTACGGTTCTTTTTCATCTCTTTCTCTTCTTGGCTACGCTTTTTCTTTTTCTATTTCATGTTATAAAAACCATGCGGGGTTTCTGACGTATCCATTTCTTTACTAAAATCAGTAGATCTTCTATTAGTCATTTATTGCCCATTAACAGTTACCTAATATCTCTTTTATTCCACCGATTTGGTCGGATACTACTTGTATGTAATTATTAAAATATTACAATACTTGTTAAAAACTCCATCTGAATGCCAGATTTATTGAAACACTCAATTACTATCCTTACTTAAACTGTCAGTTTCCTGTTTATATCCATTTTCTGATGTTTCAAACCATATAAAACATTTATCCGAGACCACCTAATCTGATTTGTCAGAGGGACTGGTCCTGATGAGCGTACTTCCAGTTTAACATGGAAGAATTTTTCCTTAACGTCGCGATGCATCACCGGCACGCTTCGATGTTAAATTCCTTTCTGCTACCTTTAACACCACAGGAATGGTAAAAGGGCTTCTTCTTGCATTGACAACAATTTATGATTTCTGCCAATTTTTATTTTTAGTTCCAATCATATATTTTATTTCGCCATATATTATTTATTAATTTAAATTATTAACCAGCTATTTTAATACTACCTACTGTATTGTAAAACATGTAGTACATGTAAAACATGTATACTGGAGGATTTAATACGAAAATTTTATGATTAGTTTTTAATAATATTCAATAAACTTTACTTAAACACAGATAGTTTTCACCGGAATTATAGATACCCAATAATAAAATATTAAATTATCTACGTTTATATTTCTTCTTGTCATCAAGTTGTTTATTTTACATTGAATATAAAAGATGCACTGAAAACTTAGTACTAGTTAAGAATCTAAACGTATTTTTCTTTGGTTCAAGCAGAGCAAGTTTTATATCTTCCAATTATTGTGCCCATTTTACCAAAAATTTGCACCAAGAGAGCATGTTAGTAAAGTTTAAAATATCTAACCTAAATATACTTAATTTATAATTTATAGAGTATATAAATTTTTAATTTTAAAATGTGACAAAAGCAAAAACAAAGTCAACTTTAATGTTTTATTTTTGAATGAACGAAATTAGACATATTGTAATAATCACTTTATAGAAATAATATACCTGCTTTGCTTTTACAGGCACAAAAGTTTAGTTTCCGTCTTCACGAGCATCTTGATTATGGCTGGCAACCAAGCCTTTCGCCAAGAGCTTTTATTGCCATATTGACCAATATTACTGCAATTAAAATAAAGGGGACGTACACTCCAGACGGAGTTGGGTACTTGGATGATATTAAACTAGAAACTGCTGTAAGAGGAGTTGCCGGAGAACCAGCTCACTGGATCGAATCCTGTGACTGTCCAACAGGTAATTATTATTCAGATACCTTCTAGTCTATTCTTTATCATGCATAAACCTCCTATGGATTTAAACATTCTAGTTATTTCTTAATTGTTGCAGGATACATCGGCCAGTTTTGTGAGTCATGCGCTCCTGGGTACCGACATTCTCCAGCATTTGGAGATCCGTTTCTACCTTGTGTACCTTGTGATTGTAATAACCACGCTAGTATTTGCGACTCTGAAACAGGAAAATGCATTTGTCAACATAACACCGTAGGAGAAAATTGCGAATTTTGTGCTCGAGGTTACTACGGAAATGCATTGAAAGGTGAGTCTGAAGTAATATTTAATCTTAAAAAATAGTGATAAGTATATAATTTCTGCAAACACGATAGTATCGCCTGCATAGCTGATATCGTTGAGTATTTCTTCATTCATTATAATTCTCTCTTCGAAATCTTCTACGGCATGTTTAAAAATTTGTTGGAAGTGTAAAGATAGGGACCTGAAACCCTTATCGTACTTCGCCTTATATTGATACGAGATTTGTCAACTAGTTATCTACTAGTATATTCGCAATTCAATGATAGCATGATAGTATGTTTTTTAAATTAATCTGTGTTTTTAAGTCAATCAGACACAGAAATGGTGGTCTATTATACTCTAGTGATTTCTCAGTAATTTGCTTTATGACGAATGTTTTATCCTCGAATTCATTTGTCCTTGAAAAAATTTTAGTTATAAGTTTTAGGGTAGTATTCAACAATTTTATACCTCTGTAGTTTTCTGACTGTTTTTTATCTTCTTTTTTACGAAGTAGAATTAGTGCGCTCGTTCTCCATTCTTCCGGTATTTTATTGTGTTTTATAATTTCATTAATTAAGTAATGTTGTTAATTCTTCATGTTTCACAATGTGCTTCACAATAGTTCAGTAATTTGTTTGGCATCCTGTCTTTACCTGTTGCTTTTCTGTTGTCCAGCTTTTCAAGAATTTTACAAACTCCCTGTATATTTATATTATGTTCTTTATTTGTGGTAATTTCTGGTGTTTTAGCGTTGGTTGGTTCTAGCGTTGTTTTTGCAAACCATAAAAATTATGTTTCATTTCTTTCGAAAAGCGTTCCAAGTGATCATTTTTTATTTTTCTTACATGTGCATGTCTTTCGTTTCTTATTGTCTTGTAATTATGGTATACCTCTTGTGTTTTGGTTGACAGGTATTTTAGGTAAGCTTTTTTCTTCTCTTTGCATTTTTCCTTCACTTCTGTATAAAACCGTGAAAAGGCTTAAAGAAAGTATTTGACAGAGTAAGACTCAAAGGTGTAATCTATCTTCTGTATAATAGAAAAGTTCCCCTAAATGTTATAAAAACTATTGAAAACATCTACCAAAACAACAAACTCGAAATCAGAATAGATGGATAACCTACAAAACCTATAGAAATAGGCAGAGAAATAAGACAGGGAACTCATTAGGCCATATGCCCTTCAATTTAATCATGGATGAAATCATCAGAAGCGTTAACAAAGGGGGGGATACAGAATGGGGAATAAAGAAGCAAAAATATTCTGTTACGCAGACGACGCAATATTGATAGCGCAAGATGAAGGTAGTCTGCAAAGAATAGTCCACAGATTTAATATAAGAGCAAAAGAATTTAATATGACAATCAATAATAAGACAGAAAACTAAAACAATAATAATCAGCAAAGAACCCACCAGATGTAAAATAGAAATTGATGGCATCAGTATTGAACAAATAATGGAAATAAAATACCTTGGAATTACACTATCCAGCTATGGAGACCTGGACAAAGCAGTGAGAGATCAAATACAAAAAGCAAATAGACTGACAGGATGCCTTAATAACACTATATGGCGAAACAGACACGTTAACACTGAGATGAAGTCAAGAATTTATAAAGCCACTGTAAGACCAATAATGCTATATGCCTCAGAAACAAGGCCCGAAACAGCGATAACACAAATACTACTGGAAACGGCAGAGATAAGAGTGCTGAGAAGAATTACAGGAAATACGCTGAGAGATCCAAAGGGAAGTAAAGACATTAACAAAAAAATGTGACGTACAGTGTATAAACGAATGGATACTAAATAGAAAAAAGAATGGAATAACCACATGAACAGAATGGAGAAAAAATAACAGGAGATAAGTCACCAATCATCAGAAGAAGTATCGGACGACCACGCAAAAGATGTAGTGACAACCTTTCATAGAGGTATTAATCTCCCAATGAACAAGTAGAATTGGTTATAAAGTAAAATAAGAAGAAGAAAAACTATGTCATCTATACTAACTTCGTTTCTGTTTTTGACTCGCTGTCGCCGCCTCAAGAGTAGGAATCTTCTCCTACTCCTTCTTCTTTTTCCTGGCTACCCAGAAACACTATATTGATGGTTCTCTCCTCCCCTGCTCTCTATAAGTGACCAGCCCATCTTGTCTACCCTTTCTTTATTTCCATTAGGAAGTCTGGTTTTACAAACAGCAGTTGCAGTTCCTGGTTTCTCCTTAACCTTCAGACTTAACGTCCATAACTGATATATAAATGTTTCTGAAGATTTTTGTCTCCTCCGTTTTGAGCACTTCTTTGTGCTTGCTGGACGAAGTCGTGTGTCGCTTTCATACATCACTACTGGATGGATCACGCTTATGTACAAAATCTTTGTCTTCATATTGATAACTCTGGACCTGCGCTCACATAATTGCTTTCGGTCAGTACTGCACCTAGGTATTTAAAATTTTTAACTATCTTCCCCAAGGTTTGACATCAAATACCTTTTGGTAGTCCTAAAGCATATGTAGACATTACAGTTAACGTCTTTGCTTCTTTGAAATAGAATCTAAGTGGTAAATAGGGCGTATAGAAGCCTATATATGTGAATTACTTTAAGAAAGGTATAATGAAATTAAATGTTTATAATATCGTAGTATATAGAGATAATAACGTAAATTTACAGTAACATCCAGGTAAGTGTATTCTTTTAACTACTATCTACAATTGCTTTTAGGAACCGCTAATGACTGCCAACCGTGTGATTGCCCAAATAACGGACCTTGTCTCCAAATTGACAAAAACACTATTATGTGCACCGAATGTTCCACAGGTTATAACGGGCATCGTTGTGATGTATGTGCCGATGGTTATTTTGGTGATCCTACTGGTAGAAACGGAGATATAAGACCTTGTCAGCCATGTCAGTGTAACAAGAACATAGATACTAATGCAATTGGCAATTGTAACACAACTACTGGAGAATGTCTAAAGTGTATATATAATACTGGAGGCTCTAAATGTGAAGTTTGTTTACCAGGTAAGAAGATAACACTTTCCTTTCCATGAATATAAAGTCTGTATTTATAATGTATTAAATTCAATAAGTTTCAATAAATTGTTGTTCTTAGATAACATAAAAAACGGATTTAAAGCCTTAATGTGAACAATATTATTATATTTACTTGTAGCTGTACAGCACCCGCTTGACTTTCGTAGTATACAGTCGATTGCTCCCGTTATCAATAGTGCTACGGAAAGTGTAAATCAAAAACAAAAACAAAACAAATTAACTTATTAGTGTAATGATAAAAGTGGTCAACTAATTGACTAGCAGATAAAAAAATGAATACATTACCTGCTTTTAATGGGCCAAGAATTAATTACAACCAACAAATAATGAACTTACTATACAGGATGTCCCACCCTGCAACACATACACACCACAACACCAGCAACCTCAGAACATTGAAGCTCAACCAATTCCCACACAGTATGCAATAAATAATAGCCAACACCACCATAGAAGATCGTCAACTAGCGATGGATAATTCTTAGGATTTGATGAGAGCAAGCAAAATAAAGAAAATCCTTGGCAAGCAGTCAAAAAAACCTTGAAAAGAAGAAAAGTGGATGTTACCAATAGACCATCAGAGACTGTAACAAATAACAAATATAGTTCTCTAACACTCCCAGACCAAGAGGAAGAAGAATCCACTAAAACTAACGAAAACGCAAAGAAAACATCAAAACCACCTCTAATATACGTTTACGGAATAATTAAATAGAATGAAATGATAAAACAAATAGATCTAATAGCAAAAAACACACAATATATCACAAAATCCTTAGCAGACAGCACGGTAAAGATAAGTTGGGATACACCAGACACATATAGAAAAATAATAAAATACATGAGGGACAAAAATGTAGTACACCACACTTATCAACCTAAAGAAGAGCGTGCCTATAGAATAGTCATCAAACACCTACACCATACGACGGATATCGATGAAATTAAAACTGAATTAGCAAAAAATGGACATAAGGTTAGAAACGCGATGGATTGCATAAGTAGAACAACGAAACAACCTTTAAACATATTCTTCGTTGACTTAGAACCAGCAGAAAACAACAAAGACATTTACAAATTGACAAATCTTCAAAATAGAGCTATAAAAGTGGAACCTCTAAAAATAACAAAAGGGATCACCCAATGCATGAGATGTCAGCAATATGGCCACTCAAGATCATACTGCAACAGACCATTTGTGTGCGTCAAATGTGGTGGAGAACACAATACGTTAGCCTGCAAAAAAAGTAAAGATACCCCTGCTAGGTGTGCTTTATGTGATGGTGCCCATCCAGCCAACTACAAAGGATGCCAATCTTATCATAACTTACTCAAGCCAAACAATGCCAACAATTGTATGAATATTCAACAAAACGCTAACAATACAGCAACTAGACCTACAATGCGTACAGCAACATCAGTGCCTCTAACCCATTACCCAAAACAATCGCAAGGCAGCTACAAGTAAGCCTCAAAACAACAAGAGAGATAGACGAAATATTAACGGCTGTAAACAACACTCTTATAGAAGCCGTACAAAATGCTACACCTGCGGACAATACAGGTAGCAAAGCCCAATACATCCCAGCTAAAATTAAAAAGTTGGTAGCTCAAAAAATGAAAGCTAGGACCAAATGGCACCAAACCCATGCCCCAGCAGACAAGACTATATTAAACAGGCTAAGCAATCAACTAAAATCCAAACTTAAAGAGGCACAAGAACTGTCAGTTACAAACTACATAACAAATCTAAACCGGTACAATAACTCAATATGGAAACCGATCAAAAACTCCAAAAAAACCCAAGACTCCAGTACCTCCAATTAGAAACGAACAGGGACCAACACTACAGTGGGCCAGAAGTGATGAAGAAAAAACAAAGCTATTTGCCGAGCACCTAGCTCAATTATTTACTCCCAACAAAGACGCTCTAGATATTGAAATTAAAAAGGACATAAATAACATTGCAGAGAACATACCAGTAATCAGACCACTAACCAAAAATGAAGTTTAACAAGAAATCCAATATTTAAACATTAGAAAAGCTCCTGGGCTGGACAAAATAACACCCAAGATTATGAAGGAACTACCAGATAAAGCAATCATACTGATTACTCTTATCTTCAATGCTATTCTACGATTAAACTACTGCCCAAAGCTCTTTAAAACCGCTGAAATAATAATAATCCCAAAACAGGAAAAAATCCAAACGAGGTTTCATCATATAGGCCAATAAGTCTACTACCAGTCGTATCCAAAATACTTGAAAGGTTACTGTTACAAAAAATTAACTCAGACCAAAATATCTGGATCCCAATGGATACCCAACCACCAATTTGGCTTTGGTGAAGGTACAATTGAATGAAATCGAGACATGGTCTTACAAGTAGAGAATTAAAATGAATGAAACAAAATCAGTCCAAAAGACTTTTACCTTGAGAAGAGACCCGTGTCCCCAGTTTCACTTAACAATATTCAACTTCCCCAATCCTCTAGCACTAAATACCTAGGAGTACATCTTGACTCAAAACTCACCTGGAAAGAACAGTTTGCCAGCTGGTCTATAATTATAATGGCTGCACATTTTCTCTTTTGCGACATGTTTTCACGATTGCACGTCTAGGCGAACAACTTGCTACTGACATCGTGTTCTGCTCAAATCTAAATATTCATAAAAACAGTTCCCCTACACTATCATACATATCTGCACAAACATTTCACACAATTTTGTCAGCACACACTTATCATTACGTGTAAAATCCTCAACTTGTATTTGAAACAAGTATATGTAGTATTTACACCTAAACGTTCTAACTTTGTAAACGTTATGTTACACACACATCTATTATCAGTAGTAATATCCCTAGGACATTGATAACAGACATGATAATTTCAAGACAATCGAAAGCTCGTTCCTTGGTAACAGCACGAAACCGAAGGCTGAGTGCTGTTACCAAGCAACGAGCTTGAGAAATTTGTCATGAAATTATGAGGCATTCATCTATGTCCGAGGGATATTCGGCGGATAATTTTTCTATTGACGCCAATCTTTTAGTATCAACGCCAATTATTCTAAGCTTGTATGTTCATTCAACTCATATTCTCGTCCGCAGCAAAATTCCATGAATATTCCCCAAATATATTTGTGACTGTAGGTTGTATTTCTGGGATTTTTTTCTTTGATTAGCGCATTTATACTTTGAACATTCTCATTGCCGAAACGTGACATTTTGAAATTTATTTGGATGAAGTTGTCAAACTCGATCGTGTTGTCATAGGGATTGAAAATGGCACTGAATGCAATTATCAGTCTAATGTTGACATGATTGGGTGAAATTGTTCCACATGACACAAAATGAGGAAATTTGAATGGTTGTTAGAACAGTCGAAAAATTATCGAAAAATGAACTATGTAGGAAACCAACTTTTATGTCATACTTAACTGTGCAAACTAGTTGAACAAATTTGTTGCTACGTTTAGGGCCCGCTTTATGTTATAAATGTTATAAAACAGGTATCCTCAATATATTTGTTTTTATTTTACGGTAATTATCTATTTATGTTGATACTTTTTTGTAACGTTAATACAATGTTTATGTTCACTATGTAGTTATGTGGTATCATGACAATAGAAGATTTTAAGACATATATGGACACACTGTATAGATACGATCACTCAATAATAAGAAGCCTAATGTGTTTTACAATTGTTTTATTCTTCAGTACTTATTCTTTAACAATTAACAAAGTACCGCTATTTTCCCAGTAAAATTCTTTTAACCATTTTAAAATTCCGTTTGTTTACTAACAGGTTTTTATGGAAATGCATTAGTTTTACCCAAAGGAGACTGCAAACGATGCGAGTGTCATCTTCCAGGAACCGAAACGGACGTAAGAAGTGCCGAGTTATGTGACCAAACTACGGGAACTTGTCAATGTAAAAACCATGTTGTCGGAAGAAACTGCGACAAATGCGAAAATGGTTACTTCAATTTGCATAGCGGGAATGGATGCCAAAGCTGCAATTGCGATTTGGTCGGGTCGGCGAATCAGACGTGTGATGCTATTACTGGACAATGTTACTGTAGAGCAGGCGTAACTGGGTAATAATTTTTTTAATATATTAATATTTTGTGTGGTTAAAATATTTTTAAGTATAGTAAGCGCTTTAAAAATGCATTCAATTTGTTTATCATTTCTTTGAATATAATAATATTCATTAAATTTAATTAATGTTATTGGTGCTTCTACTGAATTGGTGTACGATATTTGTCCCTCCAATTCTATTGGTCTTTTTTTAATTCGTGGTTCCGATAGTTGATTTTTTAAAATCTTCCAAAATGTTTTACAACCATCTTCTCTTGGCCATATTTTCCTTTTTTCAGTGAGACACCTTCTTAATACAATTTTAATCATTCCTCCCGTTGTATCTCTTCGGTCGAAGTATGTGTGCTTTTATAAAATTGATATATAATTTTTGCACCCACGTACAATAATTCCAAATTTTTATGTTTTTAGTTTATGTTGACAGTAAGTCAAAGAGTTTTCTTTGTCTTCTGGGCCAAATAGACTGCATCCTCAAGAATCACCACTTGATATTTAAATCAACAGTCAACAAGCATGTGTATATATATATATATATATATATATATATATATATATATATATATATATATATAAGCAGTGATAAAAGAATGGAAAGAGGGTGGAATTTCTTTGACATTGTAATTCTTGAAGATCTCAGTCAGATGAGAGGAGAAAAAAAACCAACAAGTTACTATTCCATATATTAGCGGAAATGTTTCGTTTTGTACTTACAAAACAGCATCAGTCTAAATCTGCAAGAGTAATATTCTTTTAGAAGGATTAGTGAAGCTTTTTAAATTAAAAGAGAAGTCCACAAAGTGTCCTCTTTGTTGATTGAAAGAAGAAAAATAGTGTAAAATGTGACTTACATGAGCATTAATACAGTATCGATGGTAATTACAGCTACCAGTGTTACAAAGAATTGGTCAAAAAAATCAATAACTTACTTAACCCATGTAAAAATAGATTTAAACAAGTATAGTTGAATTATAAAAATAGCCTTAATTTGCTAAATTGGAAAACAGCTTCCTGACAATTATTTGCAAATTTAAATACAAATAAAAGCACAGACACACAAAGCACGTGTCTATTTTAAAGTTAAAAGCAAATCCAGTGCAGTTAAAAACACAAAACAGTGATAAATAAAATTATCACATGATTATTAAGAAAACAATTAATAATTACTTGTTTAAGGCACTTAAAGTACATACCGGCAAATTAAGGATTTACGGCATGTCTTCGATATTAATTGCCAGTCGCCATTGTGGCATTCCAACACGCTGTTTGTAGAAGAACCGGCGCTGAAGGCAATTCAAAAGCTCAACAGTTGATTAAGCTGTCTGACGTCCCTTAAAAATGCGGGAAACAGGTCCTGCTTATCTTTCCGCACAATTTTCCAGCAGTAGTCATCCAAATGAGATTGGAAATGTTGATCCGCTCGATCCCCTGTGTGTTCGCTCCAGATGCAATATCCATGTAGTGCCTTTGGTGGTTCACCTTCCGATATTCGAATCCCACTCGATTTAGGTTTGTAAAAGCAGTCCATTCATCAAAATGGATGACGAAACCTACTGCAACTTCTCTTTGGATAATAGGGACTAAAGCCGCTCTGTTTCTCCGCTCGACGAAAAAATAGCAGCAGTTTGTCCCATTTTTCAACCCCAATGCCGTCGATTCGTGCTCCGTGATTTCGTTAGTTTTCCACTTCAGCATCGCTCGGTTGTATTTTCAGCTCATCAATTTGAATGAGACTCTCGTTCGTTCCTATCATCGGGTCTCTTCTAGATACTATACAAACTTCTCTGCACATGTTGTATCAGTCGGTTACCGTATTCGCTGACTTCCCTGTTAGATGATCTGTCGTGGGTTATAGAATATTTTCTACGAAGAACAACATTATTTCCAAAATATCGCATAGGAACAGCTTCGAATTGATTCTGTTGTTAAGATCCGTGTAATGAAAAAATTCATTACCCTCAAGAACTGGCCTCGGTTCTCCACCTCGATCTCTTCGTTTTTTATGCTGCATGGCACTTCCACAACGATAGCAACGTTGAGCATCTGCTTCGTCAAGAAGTCCGTGTTGTCGAAAAAACGACACATCACACTCATACTATGATAACGAACATTCTCGTTCCAGTTATTATGTTGTTGATTGAAAAAAAAAACTTAACAAAGTGTTGTAAATCTACCCGAGCATTTTATTTAAAAAGAGAGGTTGTTATTTGCGCAAACGCTTCTGGAAAAAGATTATGCTGTTATTTATACAATAATAAAAAAACAAGTTAGACAATAAACATTTTGCCTAGAAACAGTTTGTTGCACTTCATTATCTAATGCAAACCCTTCTGAGAAAAGATTATGGTGTTGTTTAGCCTCACAGGTAGACTCACAAGCTATAGCAGAAACGCGACCGCATACTATAGTGGCACATACCAACATTGCCAACGATTAATTTAAAGAGTAAATGTATGCAAGAAAATGCAACTAAAAACAATCAAGCATTGATTTTTAAAAACTAGATTTAGTATACAAATCAATATTAAACCTGAAGAAGGAGATTCTGAGGATGACTTTCTGAGTTGTTTAACATAAACAAAGAGATAACACGTTGTTGACTGAAAATCGTCATATAAGTATTCAAAAGTGTGTACGCGCGTTTCAGGTAAAAAAGGTTGTTGCAAAATTATGCATAAAAATATTGACGAGAAAATGAGTGGTTCGAATATAAAAGATATTAATTAATCTTACAAAAATCTTTGTAGACAAAAAGACATTGAAACATTTTTTGTATTTCTATTTTTACTTTTTAAAGAGCGAATAAAAAAATAAATTATGATAATTTCTAAACATAATACTATAACAAATGTTCAAACAATCTGCTATTTTGTACCAAGTAGTATCCCAATTGATTATAAAATTCAGAGATTCACTATTATCCATAACGCATGGCATTATTTTTGTACATTCTTTGCCAGATTTTCTTCAATAATTCGTATTTTTAATGTTTCAATATCTGTAAATTATATATAAAATCATACTGAGAGCCTGGAATGAGGAACAAATCCCTGAAGAGTGGTATATTGGGATCGTTTGCCCGCTACACAAAAAGGGTGATCAATTGGAGTGTAGAAACTATAGGGGAATAACCCTCCTTAATACAGCATACAAAATATTTTCGAGTATTTTATATGGTCGCCTGAGTGCATATTCAGAGGAGCTTCTTGGCGAATATCAAAGTGGTTTTAGGCCTGGTCGATCAACAACAGACCAGATCTTTGTGCTAAGGCAAATACTGGAAAAAAATAATGAATTCAATATCGACACATTCCATCTTTTCGTAGATTTTAAATCGGCCTATGATAGCGTCCTAAGAAATAAATTGTATGAAGACATGGATGAATTCCACATCCCCGATAAACTGATAAGATTGGTTAAGGCTACAATGCGTAAAGTTATTTGAAAAGTCGAAATATAGGGTGAACAATCACAGGCATTTGAAACGCATGTTGGGCTGCCCAACATCCCAAATTTTGGCATATGCAGATGATGACGTTGACCTAGTTGCCCGCACAACACGCAAGCTAGAAGAAATGATGGAAAAGACTAAGATGGGCAGGACATCTGGCAAGATCAAAACAGAACAACCCTCCTAGGAGAATCCTTATGTCACAACCTGTGGGAAGTAGAAGTAGGAGTAGGCCAAAACTCAGATGGAGGGATGGTGTAGATGAGGATGGTTAAAAAATAGGCGCAGCAAACTGGCAACAGTTGGCAATGGATAGAACTGACTGGCGTAATAGACTTGGGAAGATCAAGGCCCTTTTATAGGGCTGTAGCACCAATGATGATGATGATATCTGTAAATTTTCGGGCACAATCAATTTTGGAGTTTAGGAGCCTTTAGATAACATAATCCATTAGAGCTAGATCTCCTTTTCTCGGAGAGTTATATATAAATCAATACTACAATATGAAATACCAAACTTTAGAAACTATGCCGGCTACGCAGCTACCTAAAACAGAAATTTACCACTCAAGGAGGAGGGTATTTTGATCAAACTTTTTTGTACGGCATTTATAACTTAGGTAGATATTACAAAAATAATAACCTGCGATCTAATGCCGTACAAAAATATCGGTACCAGTATCAGGGACAATCTTTGATTTTTGGAAAATTTCAAACACAATGTTTCGGATCGTTATTTAGATTACTTTTGTTGCAGTGCTGTACATATCGGCTGGTACAGGACTAAGAAATCTAGATTTCTGTTTAAAAATGTCCCCTTTAAACAAATCAGAAGGGTTCCGCGCAAAATTTTTGGGCAGGAATTGTTTAAACAATTTTTTTAAACAAATTCCAAAAATATACGCTTTTTACACCGAGAAACATTTTCTTAGATTTCTTCGGTCATTTTAAACAAAAAAGTCTCTTGCCATTTTTCTTTAAAGTTGATAGTTTTCCAATTATAAACAATTTAAAATGTCAAAAAAGCGAAACTACGCACTTTCGAGGCTGGAAAACTCATATGAAAATTATTATTTTTCAGAATAAACCCCACAAACCTGAACTTAGCTTATACTTACTTTCCCAAAACTATGTGTATGAATGCCGTACTATATCAAATTATCGAAAATGGGGTCAAAATTTTCCGAAATAAAGATTTCCCTGCTACTGGTATCAATATTTTGTACGGAATTAGGCCGCAGGTCATTATTTTTGTATTACCTACCTAAGTTATAAATACCGTACACCCGAAAAATGTTCCATGGGTTTGTAGTCTACAATCAAACAATTATTAAAACTGTATTTAAGGAATTCCTAACTTCCCGGCTATTGTGCCCAGACTACCCATCCATTTGAAACCAAATTTCTTCTTGATCTGGAGTTACTTCTGCAAATCTCGGTAAAATCTCTTCTTGTAGCAAGTCCAAAAATTTTTCTGAATTTAAATTTTCCTTATAAAAAAATAGTCCAATAACATCATGAAGAATTTTTTGTGTTACCAAGTAACAAAACAAAATTTGTTTATATTATATTTTGAGAACGATTTCCAAAAAGGAAATGGAAGTGTCAAAATAAACTACTAAATTCAACTAAAATTGTGGTTAATTCCCAATAAAAATAATAAATTATATTAAAATTTCACAAGAAAATAGCTTCAGAACATTAAAATTAAAAAGTATAATCACCTACCTTTTAATTTTATTTTTGTTTTTTTTTCAGGTTGAGGTGTGACCGTTGTGAAACCAAGCATTACGGATTTTCTACAGAAGGTTGTAAGAAATGTGAATGTGATCCTATTGGATCGGTAGACTTACAGTGTGACGATGCCGGACAATGTTTTTGTTTTGACAACGTTGACGGTAAAAAATGTGACAGATGTAAAGAGAACAAATATGACCGCCAGAGAGGTTGTGTCGACTGTCCTGAATGTTACAATCTGGTACAAAATTCATTAGACACTCACACAGACAAATTGGATGTACTGGAACAAATTTTAGATGATATTGAAAATCGACCAACAGTCATACCAGACGAAGAGTTTCCTGATAATCTAAATAAAGTGAAAAATCAAATTGCTGAATTACATAAAAATGTTACACAAACTTTTGGAGATCAAAGTTCCCTGTTACAAGTAAAAGAAATAGAAGAAGACACTGAGGAATTACATAAAAGTGTCTCAGATATTCAAGAAAATTTAGATACAATAAAAAATAATAATTTGTTCACTACGAATAGTTTAAATCATATTGATGATTTATTAAACGAAGCTAGTGAAAAAATGGAAGAAATTGAGGGTGATATATTGTTAAGAGGTAAGACATCTTTAAGGGAAGCACAAGAGAGAGCTGCTATTGCTGGAGATCATTCTGAAAAGATGACCACTATATCGCAAGACGCAAGGGATTTAGCACAAAATTTAGAAGAACAGGCTACCAAGGTTAAAAATACAGCTGAAAAGGCAAAAATTGACTCCACAGAAGCATACAAACTTGTGAAAAATGCAGTAGGAAAACAAGCACACCTTATGGAATTGATCAGGTAAGTTTGTATTAATTTCTTTTCGTTTTTTTGGATAGGAAAGAAAGTTAGAAAACATATAAAAATAAAAAGAGTACGTATGATTAAATCTAATAATGTACACCGGGGTTAGTGGAACCGTAAATTTCAGGAACAAAATTTTTTTGTCGACTCCATGTTGGGCGCCATTGTTACGTTAAAAAATTACTTTTTACTACCCTCTTTAACAGTAATTATTAGGATAGTACTCAAAGCTTTACTCAAACTCGACACTCCGGTTAATAAAAATTAAATATATTGAGAACCCTTAATCTCCAGGGGCATTATTCTCTTAGGGAAATTGCTTCTTCCCTTCAGAGGTTCAAAAAGGAATCCATCAACCAATAAATATTCTTTATGGGCGCCAGGGTATTCATATATTAACCTGTGAATCTTCTTCTTGATGTGCCTATCCGTTACGAATGTTGGTGATCATCATGGCAATCTTTATCTTATCTGCAGCAGCGCGGAAAAGCTGCACAGATGTTGTATTGAACCAGATTCTGAGGTTCTTTAACCAAGATGTTCTTCTTCGTCCTGCACCTCGTTTTCCAAATATTTTTTCTTGCAGGATGGCTTGAAGGGGAGCATATCTGAATTCATTTGGCATAATAATATATGTCCGAAGAATTGTAACTTTCGAGATTTGATGGTGGTCAGTACCTCTCGGTTCTTATTCATTCTTCTGAGGACCTCCTCATTTGTGACTCGGTCAGTCCACGGGATCTTAAGGATTCTCCGATATCGCCACATCTCAAATGCTTCCAGTTTTCTGCACATATCTTCTTCAAGGTCCACGATTCAACACCATAAAAAAGGACAGAGAAGATGTAGCAACCCAACATTCTTACTTTTGTATCAAGACAGAGGTTGTGAGTCTTGAAGAAGGCTCCCATCCGATTGAAGGTGGATCTAGCTTTTCTGATACGTGCTCTAATCTCCTGGTTGTTGATCCATTCTTCATTTATTATGGTGCCGAGGTAGTTGTAGTGCGTCACTCTTTCTACAGGGGATTGGTTGACGTAGAGTTGACCTTCTGTTATCCTTTTTTTGCTAATTATCATAAGCTTTGTCTTCTTAACGTTTATATTGAGTCCATATTGTTGAGTGTAATAAGTGATTTTGTTCATAAGAACTTGTAGGTCTTCTAAGTCGTCCGCAAATAGTCATACTCATAGTCATACTCATACTCATTCTTTATTGATCCTTTAAGACATTCAAAATAAATGTATAGGATACGTCACTACAGAATTCAGTATAAAAAAAAACATTAATGTGTATAATACAATATTCACAGTGTAACAAAATTGACAAAACATAAAATATATAAAATAATATTTTTACAAGTAAAATATGAAGCTACTGCAGTTTGTCCTACTACTAAGATAGTCCTACTGTCTACTAAGATATTCATTTATAGAATAATATGCTTTTCTTAAGAGTAAATCTTCAACATTTTTTTTAAATTTAGAGGAAAGTGGTATTTCTTTTACAGTTTTTGGCAAATGATTGTATAAGATCAGTCCCATATATCTGAAGCAATTTTGAAATTTGGATGTTCTGTGTTTAGGAACTCGTAAAGATTCAGCACTTCTTATATTGTAATAGTGATTGTCTGAATTTACTGGAAATGTATTGATTTCCTCTTTTACATAAAGTAAACATTTATAGATATATAGGAAGTAGAAAGTTAAAATTTGATTTTTAATAAAAATTGGTTTACAAGATTGTTGATAATCCAAATTAAAAATTTTACGGATAATTTTTTTTTTTTGGGTAATGAACACTTTGTTACTATCTACTGAGTTCCCCCACAAAATTACATTATAGCACATATGGCTGTAAGCAAGGCTATAATAAACGTTCATTAATGCCGAGATGGGTAGTGTATTTTTAATTCTAGATATAGCATAAAAAGCTTTATTCAATTGCATGTTCACTGAATTCACTTGCTCTGACCATTTGTGATTATAATCAATGAACACACCCAAAAACTTTGTTGAGTGAGTGGAAGATAACATATTATTTCTATCATGGATGGTTAAGATATAGTCATAGGTAGATGAGTTGTATGAATAAAAATAAATAATTTCCGTCTTGTCAATGATTAATAGTAATCTGTTAGTATTACACCAGCGTATAAAGCAGTCAACAGTCTTCATTGTTATTTTTAATTCCTCGAGTGTACGTGCAGAGACTATTAACGAGGTATTATCAGCAAACATTAATATTATAAGTGCCCTTATGTGATCTGGTAGGTCGTTAATAAAAATTAGGAATAATAATGGTCCCAGCACGGATCCCTGTGGTACTCCTTTATTTGTCGTGTATGGTTCTGAGCTTGATTCTTTCATCTTAACAACACTCTTCCTGTTAGTTAAGACATTTATTACCCATTCTAGAAATATCCCTCTAAAACCAACGTTATATAATTTATTGCAAATAAATATTATGTCTAAGCAGTCAAAAGCTTGTGATAGATCAAAAAATAGTCCTGCCACGTGGTTTCTACTATCTAATTCATCATAAATACGCTCAAACAAGCTACATGCAGCCGTGAGTGTTGAATTTTTTTATCTAAAGCCGTGTTGGTTTGGAGTTAATAAATTGTATTCTTCTATAAAATTTAACATTTTGTTGTAATACAACCTTCTCTATTACTTTGGAAATTATGCTAAGGACAGATACTGGTCTATAATTTGAAATATGAGGGTCATTTTTTTTGAAGATTGGAATAACTTTTGCCATTTTAAATGTGAATGGAAATTGGCTGGTTCTTATTGAGAGGTTAACTAAATGGGTTAAAGGAATCGATATATGATCACTTATCAGTTTTATTATTTTTACAGATATGTTATCAATACCAGTACTAGGCTTATTTTTTAGATCATCGATTGTAATTTTTATTTAAATTGGAGTTGCGGGTAAAAAGAAAAATGTTTTGTTACACATTTTTAAGGTAGTACAAGAAGAAGGCAACGATGTGCCAAAATGAGTTTGAAGATTGTATTCTGTAATTGTAGCAAAATATAAGGCAAACGAATTAGCAGTATCACAAGACTTGGTAATTTATGTTATTATCATAATGTAGAATAATATCAGTTCTGCTCTTACTAAATTCCAAATTGTTTTTGGTATATTGTAAGATTGATTAATTAAGTCACTATGAAAGTTTTTTTTTAGTATTTATTAATAGAGAATTATATTCTTTTTTTTGCCTGTTTATATGTATCTTAAGACTGGAGACTCCCTATATTTTTTGCTATCCAGTGTAGATTTTTTAGTTTATCACTAGCGTGTCTTACCTCATTTGTTACCCATGTAGCCTTATTTATTGTGTGTGCTTTATACCGTGTTTTTATTGGACAATATAAATTTAGCTTGTAATCTAAAATGCTAACAAATGAATTTGTCTCATATTCAGCATTCAATTCTAAATAAACTTCATCAAAAACTGTAGAAGAAATCCCTGCTGTAAACATCAACATATTTTCACGTGACATATCCCTGTAACTGATTGGTTTTTTATCTTTTTTAGATACTTCATTGGCTTGCAAATTTACACTAAGTGAAAATACTTTATGGTCACTGAAGTGCCCCTCGAAAACATTTGATTTATAAAGATGTGGTTCTATATTTGTCAATATGTAGTCCAATTTTGTAGATGATGTTTTACCCATTTTATCTACGAAAACTCTTGTAGGAACCTTAGATGTGACTACCAGATTATAACTTACTAAAAACTCATTAAAAGATTGCTTATTATTAGACATGACAAGATAATCAATGTTTAGATCCCCACAAATATATATATCATGATATGACTTACTGCATAGTTCCAATATATTATGTAATTTACACAGAAAACTCTGAACTTCTTCTGATGGCGAACGATAAACACTAATAACTCAAATTTTCCTATTGGCTGTAAACAGAGAAATCGCACAGCACTCATACACCATTTCTTCACTAAAGTTAGAGAAATCTAATGTTTTGAATTTAATATCAGCTTTGATGTAGATGATGGATCCTCCATGGATATGGAACTTTCGACAAAAATAAGAGGCGATGTTGTATCCATTCAGGATACAACATCGCCTCATTCAGGGTTATAAATTGGATGTTTTCTTCAGTAAATCAGTTTTCTGAACGACAAATGATATCAGGTGTTTCTTGCAATGTTAAGACTTCAAGTTTGAGTAACTTATTTGTCAAAGATTGGACATTTAGTTGCAATATTTTTAAACAACTGTCTGGTGATGATAAAAGTAACGTTTCTCTTGGATTTACTTGACCAAAAAAGAGTCTGGTCTTTCTTCTCCAGTTGACAGACCTCTATTATGATGCTCTCGATCTAAGAATCTTCTTCATAACCTAAAGTTAAATCGTTCAATGCCAATTTTTTTCGGCCAAAAAGCAGGATTGTAAATTTCTTCCCTTAAGTCAGGTAGGACACCTATCATAAAACATTGATTATCCCTTGTTTTATGGTCAGTTGGTAACAATTTTACTTGTATATCTTCACAGTTTGTCTTAGTTATTATGAAAATCTTGATGTGGTCCGCATTTACACTATCCGGAACTTTTTGAGCCACAATTTTTTATCTGGTTTTTCGGATTTTCCATGGAAATCCTTATCACCAATTCCAGTTCCCATTATTTTCTTGCGTCTTTTTGTCACAATCTGATATCTTTCATCATTCGCTTTATTCTCTGCACTCCCCGTTGTACATGATTAAGATTCATTTTTGTGCTTTCCTCATTCTTTAACAGTTATATTTGTAATGTAGTCACATGTTTGTTTGGTTTGAATTTCCATTAATTGTGTATTTTATTTGTTTGTAGTAATTTTTGAAATGCCCTGTATATTGGAATTCCTTTCAACATGTTTGGTGTCTTTATCATTAAAATTTTTTATTTGAGTCAGTGTCATTGTTTGTTTTGTATTTAGAATTCGTTAACTGGATACTGGCCGTCTTATCTTTATTACCTTGAGTTTTTATTAAACCCTCATTAACAGTTGTGTTGGGTTTTTTGAGATTCTGGTTGTGGTTATTTCTGATTTCAATAAATTTTATTTTTCTAGCAAATGTTCATTATTTGATTTTAATAGATTATTGTTATTTAATAATAAATTGTACTTGGCATCTTTTTTAGCTAACAGCCTTTTTAACCACTGATTTTCTATCGCTATGGCACTAAATGATTCGATGGTTTGTCCATCACTATTTTGGCAACAAATAACACGTGAATCTCCTATCTTGAAGAATTTCACTTTGTTTTTCACAGCACATGAGATGTGATAACTATTTCCACATACTATACAAACGAGTGTTTTATTAGGCTTAGTTTGACTACATTTAAATGTATTCTCTTCAAAATCTACCTCTTTTACTACAGAAAGAGGTGACGGCACTGTGGTGTCATCTGCATATCTGATGTTGTTTAGCCGGTAACCATTTAGTAGAATACCTTTTTCAGTTTCGTGCAAAGATTCGATAAATATTCTTTCAGAGTACAGATTGAAGATTAGAGGAGACAAAATACAGCCTTGCCTCACTCCACGCATGATTTTAACATAGTCAGTGTGATCACCTTCAACTCTGAAATTTGCTCTCTGATTCCAGTAAGGATTTCTAATTATTTTCAGATCTTGGTTGTTATTTCCTGTTTTTTTTTAGTATTTGCGTTATCTTGGTGTGCTGTACTCGATCAAACGCTTTCTCGTAATGAACCGGACATGTGTATACCTCGCAGTTGACGTCTCTGCATCTCTGGAATAAGACTTGTACTGATAACAAAGCCTCTCTAGTACCAACAGCATTTGTGAACCTGAACTGGTTGGGGGAAGTTAGACTTTCACACAGCTTGTAGATTCTCTTATGAATTATCTTTAGGAACAATTTTAGTAGATGACTCATGAGGCTTATAATACGGTAGTCTTCGCATTTTTGGCTCCTGGTTTTTTTGGATGTGCAATAAACTTAGATTTCAGCCATTCTGTTGGTATTTCTCTAGAGTTGTATATGTTGTTAAATATCTTTGTGATTATTGCTATTGATTCGTTGTCCATTAGTTTGAGTAGTTCTACTTGTATATTATCAAGGCCTGCAGCTTTGCCATCCTTTAACTGTGTTATTGCGGAATAAACTTCCTGTTGTAATATTCTTGGTCCATCATTTACCTCTTCTTCTAGCTCAAAGGTGTTATCTCTTTGGTCTTCAAATAGTTTTTCTAGATATTCTTTCCACTTTCTTATTTTACCCTGTTTGTCCAAGATGATGTTTTTGTCAGAATCAGTTATATTTCCTTTCTGCCTTCGTCTTAGTCCCCCTGTGAATTCTTTAACTTTCCTATGTACATTGTGACTATCGTACTTTGACTGTAGAGTCTCAATTTCTTCGCATCTTTCCCTTGCTTCTTTTTCTTTCGCTTCTCTGATTTTCGTTTTTATTAATATATTTATGGTTTTATATTTGTCTGGGTCATTTTTGGCTTCTCTTCTCTCGTTCATTAGTTTCAGGATCTCATCTGTCATCCATGATTTTTTCTTCATTAATCTATCTTAAGTGTTTATCCTTTAGATTTTGAACTATTTCTGTAATATGTTTAATCGTTTGTTCTTCGTTCGATTCGTCTCTAATTGCAGTCAATATAAGTTTATATTTTAGAATATCTGGCGACAAAATAAAGTTTTAGCATAAATTTCATCTAACAATTTGACTAGAAAAATTAACAAAATCTTTTTGTGCTTTAATAAATTAATTACGAATTTTAATATATTGAAAGTTTGATCGATGAAACTAATCAGACAAAAAATTATCAGATAATTTTTTGCCTGATCACTCAAAAACTCAACCAAAAAAGTTGCCATGCGTTCCATACCGAATTCCAGTGATATTATTTAACAAACGAAATTCTTAATTTAAATACATTGATGTTGTACTTAACTTAGTTAGATTCTGCCATGTTCCCAGCCGTATATAGGTCCTAACCAACCATATGAAAGGTCTTCAATACCAGAATAATTTGCTCGAAACCATTAAAAATATCCATTTTTCGAAATCACCCCAAATCAAATCAGAAACAGCCTAGATATAGTTATACCAGAACTAACCATATTTACATTTATCTTGTTTAATGTGTCTTGTTTTATTTTTTAGATATCTAAAAGTTGAATTGGAGAAAACAGAACAACAATTATACGCCTCGAAAGAGTGGACCAAAGAGGTCAGCGACAAAGCTCATACCGTAAAAAAGAACGCTTTAACTTTATTCACAGAAGTTGAAAATCTTAATATACCAAAATTAAACATCAAAGACTTTAAGCAGAAATCAGAAGAATTGAAGCAAAAAGCTATTTTGTATAGAGCTAGATCTGGAATTGTTTTTAAAGAAAGTGAAGAATTGAAACATGATGTCGAAAAACAAATTAAATTGGGAATGGAACTAATACAGCAAGCTATTGATCAGCAGGAGGAATTGAATGATCTAAGAAATGATTTGGTTTTATACGAAAGTCAAGAAAAAATCGTCATTAATCTTTGGAATGAAATATGGAGTAATGCTGAAAATAATTATAAATTATTAAAAGGTATGTAAACAGTGGTTGAAATACAATTTATTATTTTTATTTGGAATCAGTCACAACTTTACTTTAAAATAAGTTTATTTTGACGTTTCAATATTTATAAATATCACGTTAAAAATATTTTTCAAAAAATGTAAGCATTCTGAAAAATTTATACTGGGGCGAAATTGATCATTGCAAATTAAACCACAATTTGCTTTTCTACAGATTTATTTTATTCACACAAAAAAAAAACAAAAATATGCTAATATGCCCTAAATTAGGTTTCACAAACAAAAGTTAACAATGATATTAAAAAACAAAACCAAAGAGCCATTGCCATTAAAAATTAATGTTTTCTAAAAATTGTAATCGTATAATCGTATAACACACCTTCTATGACTTTTTTAGCAGAGTAAAGTAATCACTATGGATCTACACTCCTTTTTGTTGCTACTTCCACTCTTTGTGTTTTTTCTGATTGAGATTAGTCTGAGATTTAGAAAAACTTTAATATGCTTAAAACAAAGAACGACAAAGTTGGGCTAGTACTGCAATGTAGAACACCAAAAAACATAATTGAAAATATCTTTGAACATGTGTATATTAAGTTTAAAGTGATATTCTACATAATTGATGAATTCGACCGTTACTTGATGAAAATTCATTTTATGTAACAATAAAACACTGAAAACTTTGTTTTCAAAACTTCCACAACATTTATTATAAAATCTTAACACAACAGCTGTTTCGGCTGATTGCCTTTCTCAAGTGATCTATTATTATCATGCGTTTACACTTTATAGTCTTTAATGAAATAGGTTGAGGAGGGGAGAACTGTTTGTCGCAAGTTGGTCATTCAGAATTATATCTGTGTTTTTTATTTATTGATTTCCATAGATTCTAACAAGGATATTTTAAGGCCTTTATTTTGAATGTTAAGAATTTGAAATTTGTCATTAAAAGAATGAATATGATCTAGAAGGTGAAGTGCGTATGTAGAATCTGTTTTTCTATTATTGAAAGCCCTTTTATGTTCTGCTATTCGTTTATTAAACTTTCTACCAGTTTGACCGATGTAAGTTTTTGGGCAGCCGCATTTAAATTTGTATACACCACTGTGTAAGTGCTTTTTATTTTGGCTCTTGTTGTTTTTAATATATTTGCCTAAGTTGTTATTTGTTCTGCACATGATATTCTACATCTACATCACATCAACTGGTTTTTCAAACATACAAGCTGTTTCTGTTTAATTAAGGAATTCAGGATATGCAAAATGGCAGTAATATCATTCACTTCAACTGAAAATCCATCGTGTACGACTAGTTTGAAGGCCTTTTGAAGGCCAGCCTATCTCCTCTATTATTTAACTTTATTTAGAAAGAGTTTGAAGATAAAGAATGGAGACTCGACATAAGTTTGCAAAAAACAGAATATTTAGTGGTAAACTCTGAAGCTAATTTTTAGGTTTTTATTGGCAATGATGTGAAGATAACGCAGTTAAAATCGTTTAAATATTTAGGAGCAATTTTAACAACAGATAGGTTAGGATAAGAGGAGATTAGATACCGAATTGAACAAGGAAAAAAGGTAATTGAAAATCTTAATTCAGTATTGTAGATTCGACTTATAACTGGAAAAAAATATTAGGATTAGAAGAGCATTTGTAGACTCTATCGTAACGTAGGAAAATGAAGTGTGGACCATAAAAACTGAAGCAAACACAAAGTTAGATGAGGTAGAGATAAACTATCTTTGAGTGAGTGCCAGAATAGCAAAGAGCGACAGAATCATCAATTAGACCATTAGAGATATATTTAATGCCAGAGAACCGTTAACTGGCAGAATAAAAAGGTAGGATCTCACGTGGTTTGAACATCTATGGATAGAATAAAATAGAGAGTCCAATAAAGTATTTAGATGGAAGGCGTAAAAGACACAAAACAAGAATCTCTTGGAGTGGACATATCAGGAAGGTAATGGAGAGCAGGAATTTGGAAGAAGAGGACGCTCACGGCAGGCAAAGATGGTGACTTGGTGTGGAAATGCAACGTCACGACGTTCCAATAAAACTATATCGGATAATTTGCAGCATTTGTAAATATTGTAGACTTTTGTTTCAAAGTAAATAGTGAGTTGGTAGAACTCCTACTTTTTACATTTCTAGGAGCCAAATTTAACACATTTTTGCAAAGGACGTTTATTAAACATTCATCTACATATTTTAGTGTTAAAATATGTTGACGTAGTTTCGGTAACACCTCCGACAATTCTAATAATAATCCTCGTGAAAGATGGTAACAAATTTATATACAATTGCGTATGTATTAAACTAGTTCACAAGCAGTGCGGGTTTTTACACTTCAGTTTTAAATTATGTAAGCCACCGGCCATGAAAAACTACGTGTTTATACCGATAACGACATTGTTTTGTTGACCATAGGAATTAAGATTTATTGCAATCCCATCTCTAGAGTATATTTATTATAATGCTCTAAAACTAGTTTTTTGGCATTTTTTAGCCTTAATAGCAATACAAATAAATAAGTAAGTAAATAAGTAATACGCTTTATTGTCACTGAAATTTGTATAAATTTTATGGACAAAGCTTATAACAATAAGACAAGAAAGAAGAAAAAAATCAGAATAAGAATCGTGTGTACTTTTAAATAAAAAAAAACAATAAAATTCTTCCAAACAACATAAAAAATACTACCTAATTAAGAACCTACAAACTTCGTAAAATATACCTAACAAAAAATAAAAATTAGGAAAGCAGATTAATGAATTAAGGACTCAAATATTCCACCTCGTTGTGCTAAACAGTAACTAAATCTGTCATACAGATTTCTTCCCATTTTTTTAGTAGGGCTGGCGTAATGCTTGCAGAGAAATGAAGTATTTTTACCTTTAATTCGACTATTTTTGTGGTCCTTTCAAACTGATGCCTATAAATGTTTTCTTTGAGAAAACCCCAAAAAAAAGAAATTGTTAGGCGGTAAGTCACAGAATCTAGCGGGCCATTTAATTGTACCACGTGTACTTATCAGTCGATTAGGAAACGTTTGATTGAGGAAGTCAATAGTGGCTCTAGAGTTGTGAGTCGAACACCCATCCTGTTGGAAATAAACTTCCTGAAAATTAACGGGAAGGCGTCGAACTGCCGGATTGATCTCATTCTGTAAAAGTTGTAAATATTTGGGCCCGTGTAGGTTTCCATCGATAAAAAATGGACTGACAATATGGTCGCTTAACATCCCAGTCCAAACATTTAACTTTTGCGGAGGCTGCGTTCGCACTGCAACACTGGGGTGCTTATTTTTCCGAGAATAATACCTTGCAATGGATGGATTGTGTTTTTTATGTAATAAAAATGAAGATTCGTCAGAAAATAAAATATTTGTTAAAAAGTGTACATTTTCATTATGTTTATCTAACATAAATTCACAAAACTCCATCGGCCTAAAGTTATCTTCCGGAAACAGTTCTTGTGTTGGTTGTATCTTAAAACAGTGATACCCATTCCTTTTGAGAACTCGCTGGACAATTCGAGCATTCACGTTAACTTCCCTAGCAATTTGTACACTATTACAGGGTTGACTAGCTTCCACAAAAGCACAAATATCAATATCCCTGTTTTGAGGCTTCTCATAGACAAGTCTAACACGTGGTTCAATACCTTCATAACACTTTTTACAACTGTTTACACATCCCGAAGTTTGAAAATGTTTAATGGTATTTTTAACTGTTGTAACACTTGGTGGGGGTCTATTTTCGAAGGCAACAATAAATAAATCAATTACTTTGCGTATCGAATGACCCTGAAAGTACCATGTTACAAGTTGCACTTTTTCTTGGACGGTATACAACGTAATAGCCATTTTATTAATAATTATTTGTTTATTCTTTCAGAACTTCGTCTGAAATTTTTATTGTCAATGTGACAATTACGACAATTTGTAAATGTGAAATGAATATAGAGGTGGAAACGTGTAACATGTCACAGCGATTGCCATTGTGTTGTATGGTCAATAAAACAATGTCGTGATCTGTAGACAAATTATGTTTATAACAAGGACTTATTTCAAATTCCTTGGTCCCAATTCCGAGGAGACACGTGGGGTGCCACTACAGCGTAAATAATAGGAGAAAATCTTTCAACTAACCCTTACCTTCTTAAACTTTTGAAATAAAAAACCCTTCATTTAACTTAACTTTTCTTTTTTCATCCTTTTTTATGATTTCATACCATCAGCGGTTACTCCTTTGGTATTTACGGCTTCGAGAATACAAATTCGCAAGGTTCTATCGGTATTTTTTAGGTTTATCACTATTGATAAACCTAAATTATATAATAAAAACTAATAGTTTTCGAGACATCTAAATAAATATTAATTCTTATATCTGATACCTTTTTTATTTATTATGTTCCAGAATTTGATACACAAACAAAAAAAAGCAAAGAAGACGCTGAAGCTGCTTTAAAATCTGTAAAAAATGTGGAAAGTATAATTGATGACGTCTTTAAACAGATGAACTCGTACGACAAAGAGCTAGACCAAGCTAAAAATAATGCTGATGTGGCATTAGAAAAAGCTCAACAGGCGAATGTGTTAGCTAAAAATGCTTCTATCAAAGCTTGTGAAATCAAACATGAATCAGAACTACTTTATAAAAATTCCACAGCTTTGGTCGAGGAAGCCGGGCTCATGTTTGATAGAGTACAAAATACAGAAGGAGAATTGAAAATATTGGTTCAAAAAACGAAAAGTAATACAAGTTTAATAAACGAAGCGAAGGAAAAAGTAAGTAACACGTAAAAATAAGTATTAAAATGTTTATTGTAAACTGTTTATTATTTTTGGCTACTGTCTGGCAACTTGTTTACAGGCTTATATATGATATCCTTTTCGTCTAGTTCCATCTTGTGTAGTACAAATTGCCATCGAATAAAATTGTAGTATTCTGCGACGTTAAAATATTATATCAATTTTAATTTGCTATCTTTCGTTTTAGGTCGGTAGAGCCGAAAAGGATACAGAAGAGGTCTCAAATAAAGTGCGCCATCTATTATCCGATATTGAAAACATCATGTATGAATTACAAAACTCACCTGGTATAGATGAGACGGATGTAGATAGATTGGAAGAACAAATAAAAATTACTGAAGAAAAAATAAAAGCAGCAAAATTAGACGAAAAGCTTCAACGTTTGCAGGACGAGAAAAAAATGAAAGATGAATTGATCGAAAGATACAAAAAGCAAATAACATTGTTGCAAGATGAGGTTGATAATATTGAACAAGTTGTGGATGCACTTCCATCTGGATGTTATAGGAGAATAGAGCTTGAACCGTAGTAAACATTTAATATATATTTGTGTTGTTATGTTTTATATTAAAACCTTTTTACATGATTTTTTAATAAAGTTACTAAATTATTGTTTTTTTTTACGTTGAAAAGCTGAAGATGTATTCGTTCTTTATTTGTGCTTTGTAAATAATGAAACATATTAGAATATTCAGAGGAGCTTCTTGGCGAATATCAAAGTGGTTTTAGGCCTGGTCGATCAACAACAGACCAGATCTTTGTGCTAAGGCAAATACTGGAAAAAACCAATGAATTCAATATCGACACATACCATCTTTTCGTAGATTTTAAATCGGCCTATGATAGTGTCCTAAGAAATAAATTGTATAAAGCCATGGATGAATTCCACATCCCCGATAAACTGATAAGATTGGTTACGGCTACAATGCGTAAAGTTGTTTGCAAAGTCGAAATACAGGGCGAACAATCACAGTCATTTGAAACGCATGTTGGGCTGCGACAGGGAGATGCGCTGGCGTGTCTCCTTTTCAACATAGCTTTGGAAAAGGCGGTCAGGGATGTCCAAATAGACAGCAGAGAAAACATTTTTAATAAATCATCCCAAATTTTGGCATATGCAGATGATGTTGATCTAGTTGCCCGCACAACACGCACGCTAGAAGAAATGTATACCACCTTGTCAAACGCCTCAAAAAATATGGGCCTGCAAGTAAATGAAAATAAAACTAAGATAATGGCATCAACACCCAACAATAGAGCCAGAAACATCGGCCACCAATTCACGGTTGATAATTCTACCTTTGAAGTGGTGGACAAATTCACATACTTAGGCTCCCTGATCACCAAGGAGAACGTCGTGACGGAAGAAATCAAGTGAAGAATAATCCTAGCAAACAAATGCTATTTTGGACTGAGTAGACATATGAGAAGCAGAAACTTAAGCCAAAAAACAAAAATAACCATATACAAAACCCTTATACAACCAGTGTTGACATATGGGTCGGAGACATGGACCATTTCCAAGGCAGATGAAAATCTCCTGCTTCTATTTGAACGAAGGATCCTGAGAAGAATATTTGGTGGCATCTGTGAAAATGGTGTTTGGAGAAGGAGTTACAACTACGAGACATATCACAGATATAAACATATGTTTGGTGGTAAAGACGTAGTATCCTTTATAAAAATAGGAAGTATGTAAATATGTCACAACCTGTGGGAAGTAGAGGTAGGGGTAGACCAAAACTCAGATGGAGGGATGGTGTAGATGAGGATGGTAGACAAATAGGCGCAGCAAACTGGCAACAGTTGGCAATGGATAGAACTGACTGGCGTAATAGACTTGGGAAAAGGTCAAGGCTCTTTTATAGGGCTGTAGCACCAATGATGATGATGAAATAATGAAACATATGATTTTTTGCCAACCTTCCTCTAATTTAACGTCAGCAGGATTATACCCCATGTCACACCAGATCAGATGTACGCCAATATATTGTAAATAATTTCAGTAGAAAGTTATTTATCATTTCTAGGAAATTTAAACCCACTTGATTTTTTTTGTGGGGTTGCCATTTAGAGAAATTTTTGTAAAACTTTAAACAAAAGTACTCCAAGCCAAACGTTTACAAAACATCTTTAAACTACAAGCAAATCCAGAGACCGAATAGGTTTAGAAGTTTTTGAGAAAATTATGTCCAGATAATGTAGTTTAGTTTGTATGGATTGAAAATGTCTTAAGAATAAGAAAAACACTTCTCCACGAATAGCTAATATAATGATAATGTTGGCAAATTTATATCAAAAAGGAAAAGAAATATATTTTTTACTCAAAAAATGGTGATTCCTTTACTTAAGACAAATCGAAATCCTGATTTGGCAGAATCTTATGTAAGTATTTCATTGAGCCCCTGCATAACAAAAACACTGGAAAGAATGATCCAACTTCTACTGTGAAAGCAATGAGTCACTTGGTAACAGCTTTTACGAAAAATTCTTCACTAAGTCTCTTTGTCCTGACGATCTGTTTAATTTCTGGTTTCCCGTACAGCTCTCCGATCTTTGCATTTGTCGGTCTCCTCCAAACATCTTCATAGTTTTGTCTTCATCCGCGTTAGAAGTGCTTCTCCCCCATTCTTGATTATTTCTGCAGGAATGCCACTGTTGCCTGCACTTCTATAGTTTTTCATGCTATATATGATTTCTCTTATTTCTTCCACGGTGGGAGTCTCCAATGTTTTCGCCAGATCGTTGACTTCCTCTACCATTTCCACTTGCTCCTCATTATTTCCATCTGGTTCTTCATTAGCAGCTCTTGAAAATGCTCCTGCCATTTATTTAGCTTCCCCTGCTTATCTCCTATTAGGTGCCCTTTTTTACCCTTGTAGTAGTTCACTCTTGTAGCTCCTTTTCGTATTCTGGTAGAAGTTTCTTACATTTTTATCAATTTAATGTTCTTCAATCTCATAGAGCTTTTTATCCGTATGCTCCCTTTTCTTTCTCCTACACTCTTTTGTCGCCTGTCTTTTCTGTGCTTCATATTGATTTCTATTTTTGTCACTTGGTTTTAGCTCACCCAAAGGTTTTTCTTACAATTGGCATGAAACCATTATTTATCTCTCCTCTTTTTTACTTGACCTAACCGCTTCCTCTATAGCTTCTTCTACTATTCCCCCACTCCTCCAATGTCACCTTGGTTTTCGTTTTGAAGTAGTTTTGCTGTCACATCTGTCTGGAAGTTGTCAGCGGTGTCTTTGTTCCTTAGTTTGGCGACGTCATATTTTTTATACGATATTCTCTGTTCTCTGACCTTTGGGATAGTTTCTCTTAATTTCGTGATCATAAGTATGTGATCGGAATCCGTGTCTGCCCCTCTCTAACTTCTAACATCTGTTATTAATTTCGCATGTTTGCTTTCCACTAGGATCTTGCGTGTCCTACCATCTTGAGAGATCCATGTTTCTTTGTGGATTTTCTTATGGTGGAAGTCAGTACTCCTAATTATTAAGTTGTTCCCCTTGTGCAAAGCCTACCAACAACTTCCAATTATCGTGGCTTTCATCATGTTTGCTTTTACCTCCCATAGTTTTTTGGAGCATCTCTTCATTTCCCACCTTGGCATTTAAAACACCTATTACAATTTTAATATAATATTTTGGAATTTGATTATATATAAGTAAAATCTTATTAAATAATTCTTCCTGTTTTATATTCTGGTCTTTATTCTTTGAAGGGCATGCACATTTATTAAACTTAATTTTCTAGTCTTACCTCTTAGTCTCAGCCTACAAATCCGTTCAGATATTTGCTCGAATTCCACTGTCGCACTTTGTAAGATGTCAGTAATTATAAAACCCATTCCCAACATTTGATCTTCCTCGCCACTACTGAAAAAGCTATCGCCTGTCTGTCATTTTTACACTAGTTTGCTTTTGATTCGTTTCTTGCATTACCCGGATATCTACTTTGTATTGTTTTATCACTGACAATATATGCTTTAGGGCACCTGCTTTATAAGTACTTCTTATGTTCCATGAACTTAACCGGATTGTACTTGGGTGACATTTATTTTTCCTTATTACCCTTATTGATAATCCCTCCATGTCCTCGTTTATTGTCATAGTTCCATTATTATTTGATCCATCCCTGTTGATCGTCTCTAGTTTGCTGGTGGGTCTAGTTCCCATTTTGTTTGGTTTTCTCCCTCAGTCTGCTATGCAATAAGATCTGTTTCGAAGGAAATGAATTTAGCATCTTCCAAAATAACATAGTTTTCTTTGTTCGAGTCTTATCTTCGATATGACCTTCCTTCTTGGGGTTCTTGTACAGCTGCCCAATCTGATGTTATTTTTAAATTACAAAAAAGAGCAATACGGTATCTCTTTGGCCTCAGTAGAATAACACATTGAAGAAGCTACTTTTAAAATCACGAGACTTTAACTTTTTCGTCTCTATATATTCTAGAAACTGTTTGCTTAATTCGTAAACACCTACATGTTTTTCCAGAAAGACCTAGTCATGACTACTCCACCAGAAATTCAAGCTTTGATGTGTATTTACCGATCCCATCCACTTAATTAGTAAATAAATCTATATTATATTCGGCAAAAAAATTATACAACAATCTCCCTTTGCAACTTAAATCTACAACTTCTTTCCTAAAGTTCCGTAAATTATCAAAAGCCTATCTATCTGAAAGACCTTATTATTCAGTGGAGGAGTTTCTTAACGAATAATTAAGAAAGTACAGTACGTTTAGGTACAAGCAACAAAGTATTTATATATATATTTGGTATTACATGCAGCAGCTTACACTTATTGGTAAACTAGTTCGTAAGGTTTTATTATGCAATTTGCAATTTAGTGAAATTTTGCAATGGATTGTACCTATATTTTATTTTATTATGTTTTATTCTATGATATTGACGATTTATCTAATTTTAGTAAATTTTAATTGTTATTGTTATTATTTTTTTTTTACTTTTCTAAGCTTTGTCCATAAAATTGTACAATTCATGCCTCTTGTATTTTTTCTCGATTTCCTCTTGCTTTATTTTGTCAATTTTTGTCAAGTCATTATTTATGTAAATTTTTTCTTCTTTAAAGTCCTTTAATATTCTTTAATTTCTCATTAGCTTCTCCTTTTCTTCTTGGTTTTCTTGCTGCAGCAGAAATGTTCTCTCTCGTATCTTAACAGTTAATTTATTCCCTGCCTGTATCTATAAAGTTTGCTCTATCATTTTTTCCATGGCCGGTTTCAGCACCTCCGGCTCATCAGCGTCTATATCAAAATCTTTTTCTTCTCTTTATTTGGGTACTCAAGTCTAGTACTTAATTCTCGAACTTCCTTCTTTGTCTGGTCACTAAGCTCTCTTTTAATATCCTTTTCGCCTAAGGCCAATTGTTTTTGTAATTCCATCATCTCGTCTTTCATTTCGATTCCACTTCTCTTTATTGACGTTCTATCTACCTTTCTACTTTTCTTAAGGACCTACTTTTTAGTGTGCGCTCATAACGAGGCGCCGACCCTCGCTCGGACCATAGGATGGTATCATGTTATCATCGCCATGTAAAATAAATACATTATTTTAAAAGTGCCAGTGTTTACTGTTACAGCGCAGCGCCCAGCCTCGGGTCTAGTAGACTAGTAGGGTCGTAGTACTCTACGATCAACACTACGAGGCGCCGACAACCGACCCTCGCTCCAACCATGGTATCGATCGCCAGGTAAAATAAATGCATTTTATTTAAATGCGAGCGTTCACTGTCAATGCTATGCTCTAGGCGAGAATACGATGCGATGGTCTCCGTAATGAACACACCGTTACCCTTTTTATCTTCTCTTTGTATTCTTGCCCTAGTCCGTCAGTTCGTCGGACGGCATTTTTACTGTTGCTGCGCTCGTCCCTGTCGTTTCTCAAAGAGCATAAAGAGTTTCTTCCGCTTCAACCGGTCCGAGAAAAACTCTTATCCACCTTAACACTTAATAAGCTAACTTATTCACAAAACTTTTCAAAAACATTAACAAAATTAGATTTAGGATAAGATTATATACGAAACAATAACTAATAAATAAAAATTGTTAGTGTCCGCAGTCATATAAACCTAAACAACAATAAACAATTCTGTTTTGCATATTTTTATAGAAAAAATTTTCGATTTTTCACCTCTACCATGCGTCAACAAATTAAAAAATATAATTGTATAACCGATATCGTGATATGACAAAAATTTGTACTGTCATTTTTATAACATTCAATATGTTACACATTTGAAACGTCAAAAATTTAACAAAAATTTTAGTTTACAGTTTTTTATTTATGCAAAGTTACAAAATTTCAAGTGAAATATGTAGTCAAAATAAAAATTATATTCTCGATGATGAAACTTATAGACAAAAAATTAAAGATATAAAACACCAGCATGTTTTAGAACACAAAGAGTAAGTTAATATAAAACAATATCCTTTCTTATTATTTTCAGTTATTAAGAGAAGTATTTATTAGATTAAAAATATATAAACCCAAACATACATTATAAAAATTAATTTTATTTTAATAAAATTTGGTATACGAGTACAGGCCTATCTTGACAGAAACAAATTTCAGCCATATCAGGTTAGGCTTTCGTTTTTTATATATTGTTCACTAAAAACTTAATTATTATTAGGTTAATACCGATAAAAATTTAGCGGTGTACGGTGTTTATTTTTTTTAAGTCATTTACAATGCCCAGAGTACAAAGACGCACAAATTTCCATCAACTGAGCGAGTTTAAGCCGGACTTTCTTTTCGCGAAATTGCAAATATTTAGGAAATCGCAAATATTTCGGGAAATTGCGGACAATAGTTTAGATACTATGTTAAGATATTATCGGGCTTAGCATCAAGAAGAGAGCTAAGCCACGAAAATCGAGAGGCACAGGGCGGCGCCGAAGAACTACAGAGGTTCGTCAGGTACATCAGGATCGTCGTCTAGGGATAATGGTTCTTCTCTTCCACTCGACTATTGCAAATCAATGGTTTGACCAATCATTTTTGGCCATACTAGGTGCTACCTCTTATCCCTGAACATCGACGTAATCGTTTTGAATGATGCATAGAACGATTGGCTTGAGACCAGGAAAGGAATTAGGTTGCCTTTAGTCATTAATCCAGAATATGTTTAGAGATGTATGATGGCGAAGCTAGGGTCAGAAGACGACGTGGTGTAATATAAAATCCATAGTTTTTGTCGAACAGCACGTGCACCACACTGTTGGGGCTATGGTGTGGGGTGTCATCGCTTAAGGTTCAAGGTTACCTCTAATCGTCAGAGAACATGACAGCTCAGCGATATGTAAAAAAAATTCTAGAACCTCATCTCATACCCTACCTTGAGACGTCCCAACGTGGAAGTTTTCAGCAGCTTAACGCAAGACCACACATTGCGAGCGAGAGTCTTCATGAACTTCTTTGAACAGGCTGGAATTAATCTTTTGCCCTAGCCCCCGAAATTTCCAGATTTATCCCCAATTGAACAAGTATGGAACATGATGGGTCGGAAACTTATTAATTTAGAGCATCCTTCTCAAATTTTGAATGCACTTCGTGAGTAGCTAATTAGGGCATGGAACGCTATACCTCACGAGGATATTAACCATCTAATCAGAAGCGATTCCAGGCGCATCCAAGAGTTTGTTGCCGACCAAGCTGCATCAACACATTATTAATTGATTTACCTCTGTAAGTTGTTTCAATCATATTGAAATTTTGATCGTTTTATTTATTTTGCTTCCCTGTATAATTGTACAAAATATTTTCAAAATATAATAATTTATAATGGGTGTTTGGACTTCTATGTCACTTAGTTTATAGTACTTAGAATAAATCTACTAACATATGTTTTTCATTCACGAAGGAGGTTACTTTTCAGACCAGAATAGTATAATTTTTTGAGAGAATATCCCAAATGTAATTAGTTCTGATATTACTTTCACTGTCAAAATATTAAAGATAAATGAATTATAAAAAAATCTAATTATCAACTAAGTTCTTAGAAGAATCAGTAGTATATCTGAACTACCGTTTACAATAAAGAATGAAAAACTGAAATACATTGGTCATAGTAAGAGAAATAAAGAAAAGTGTATTTTACTCCAAGTTACTACCGAAGAGAAATTTACGGTAGGTGTGGAAGGAAGGAAGGAGAAGGATATACTGGCTTGCTAACTTGTGCGAGTGGTATTGAAAAACTTTATCTTTACAGTGCAACAAAAAAACGTATGTATTGCGTTGATGATATCAATGTTTAAACCAGACAAGACACTCCAAGAAAAAGATGTTAAGCTCTTGTATTATTGAGTAATTTGTTCTGTAGTGTGTCCCTAAGATCTAGAACATTCTCCTTCAGCACCACACCTTGAAGACATCAATTTTTTTCCTATAGTTCGATTTAATTGTCCATGTTTAGGACCCATAACTCAATATTGGAAAAATCAGCACGAATCTTTTGGTGTTCTCATAGCATGTTTGGCTATCCTCGTTATTTGGTTTCACAAGATGATGGAACTAGTTAAGTTCATTTCAAACTAGTCCTAAACTCCGGTTGTTTGCAGTAAATCTATCAAGGACTATCATTTTTTGTTTATTGATCTATTGATCTATTGCTGTCGCTTTCCACTAGCTGTAACAGGTTTAACATTTCTTCTTCTGATGCAGTTATTAGAGTTGTATCGTCTGCATATTTAAGGTTTGAGATCTGTTTGCCTGCGGTACAGACTCAGCGATTCCATTTGTCAACTGCTTTTCTTATGTATATATTCCCCATAGAAGTTAAAGAGACTTGGAGATAGATTATATTCTTGACGAACTCTCCTACTGACTTTAAAATATTTGGACTTACGATTTTCAATTCTTATTCTGGTTTTATTATTTTCGTATAGGTTGCACCTTTCTCATCATCATCATCATCAATCAGCTCTGAGTTGTCCATTGTTGAACATAGTCCTCCTCTAGACTTTTCCATCTGCTTCTGTTCTGCGCCTCTGCTATCCAATTGGTCACGATTCTTTTGAGGTCGTCGGTCCATCGCGTTGGGGGTCTTCCTCGGCTTCGCTTGTCAGCCCGTGATCTCCACTCAAGCAATTTTTTTGTCCAACTGTCGTCTTTCATTCTTGCAACATGTCCTGCCCATTTCCATTTTTGCCTTGTAATATGTTCGATAATGTCTTCCACTCCGGTTCGTCTACGAACTTCCTCGTTTCTTATTCTATTTGTTAAGCTTATTCCAAGCATTGATCTCTCCATATTTCATTGTGTCCTTCTCAATTTTTCGTCTGATGTTTTTGTGAGAGTTAAGGTTTCTGCTCCGTATGTGAGGACTGGTAGAACGCACTGGTTAAAAGCTTTACCTTTTTCATGAATTAGAGTAAATAGCGCAGTGCATCAACAAATGGGAAATTTGCCTATTCCCCATATCTGATTGCACAGTTTCCACATTAGCGACCGGCTTCACTCATGTTCTGTAAAAGATTTGCTGTCATATCATCGCAATCAGTTGATTTATTTCTGTTAAGGTGTTTTATGGCTCAAAATTCAGATCTTAGGATATCTGATTTTTATTTTTGGTGTGATTTCTAGTGATGTAATATGATGAATGTTTTCTTTTTTATAGAGTGCTGTGCAGTATTTCTTCCAAGTCTTCAGAGCCGCGTCACTTACCACATTATCTGTTTTATCTTCTATAGCATAGTTGCTGGGTTTAAATTACCGAGCAAGCAGCTTCACTTTCTGAAAGAGATCTCTTGTTTTTTCGCCATGTACGTGGATTTGTATTTCCTGACATGTGTTAGAAACATATTCATCTTATCTTTGTGACATCTTCGTTGAATTTCTCTTATCAAGGTTTTATATTCATTTAATAACTGTCAATTTTAAGTTGTCTTCTTTGTTCTATAATTTCTCATGCTTGGTTACTGATCCATGGTTTACAACTACTGCTTCTTGTGGATTGACGACATTGATTAGCTTTATCTAGTATGGCTCGATTAACCCCCAAGTTAACACGGTTTATTCTCTCTTTGAAAGTTAAGTTAAGTCTTAGTTAACACAGTAGGTCGAGGAGTGAGTTTGTGATTATCTCTATACGTGAAAAGTGTTTGCATTGATGAGTATAAAATCTAACTGGTTCATCGATCTGTCCTCGGAGATTTCCAAGGTCTTTGCGGTGGTGTTGAAAGTAGGTGTTCATTACAGACAATTCATTATTATAGCCATATCATCTTTGGTCACAGAACTCAATTAATCTATCGCCTAGTTAATTTCTTTCTTCTAAACCAAAAGGACCATATCTATATATATATATATATATATATATATATATATATATATATTAGAAATTTCTTTTATGACTTTAACATTTTAATCTGATTTCGAGGCACTTATTCTGATATGCTGATATAAATTCAAACCTAGAGACCAGCATATTGTGCAATACCCTTACTCCTACCGTACCAATAGCTTACAAAGGTGCGATATACTCTTATGGTGTTAAATGAAAACAATTTCTCACTTGTTTTCTGTCCTTCACGCTACCCTACTTATATGATTTTAAGATTTAAGATTACATTACATTCATTCTTAAGTTTCTACTTTAATATAATCAAAAATGAAAATAAATAAGTTAAAAGATATTTTAGCATATGAAGTTAGGTTTGACAAAGTTACTTCTATAGCATACATTAATAATATACGTCTTGATTATCTGTTTTAGGACAAAAAAGGACCCAAAAATAAATTTTCATGATTCGTTACCTTTTATAATACATAAACTCCCAGTTTCGTCGTGTAAAAAGTTGGAGAACACAAACAATGTCAAAAGTTTATTTAAAAAAAGTCTTAAACAAAACTGTTCCCAATCAGAAGAAAAGAAAACCACTACTATACTGTAAGTCAATTTTTTGGTACTGTTATAAACTAGGCATTAATAATATATAACACATGAACTACAATTTGTTTTGAGATACGACACCAATATAAAAAAGAAGAATCTGGCAAAAATAGCGTAAGTTTTGGACAATATACATAGTATTACAATTGTTTGTAACATTTTACGAATGATAAAGATTTCCTTAAAATATTAGATGAACATTTTTAGGCGATGATCTTTTATTTTCATCGTGAATTTTCTCCACAACGTTTCAGAACAACTGATTCCCACTTTTATTCAATATCAATAATTTACGTCCAGATACAGCACACCAAATGGTAACTTCTCCAATTCTATGTTCAAAGCCAAGGAATCGAGTTAATTGCAGATTGGTACAATCATTAAAACTGGTTCGACTTTCATTCGAAAACCATACATTCATTCAAAAACCATACATTTTTTAAGAAATCGATATCTTCGTCCATAAGACTCAACATTCGTTGACAGCAAACTGATTTGGTTAAATTTAGGCGAAGTAACGAAGTACTTAAAAGCACTAAACCTACCAATTTTATTTTTCAAAACATAAATCTATTTTTTTAAATTTAAATCTAAATCTGTAGAAATTTGAAACAAAAAGTCAAAAGTTATTCACGCGTTTTTTTACCGAAACATGCATTTACCATAAGAGCGTAGGCGCAAAATTTCGGGCCAATGCTTTTAAATGCATTCATTTTTTTTGAATCCTGAGAAAACTAATAAATATTTTTAAAAAATTTAAACGCAGAATGAAAGATTACATTATTACCGAGGGCCGAAAGTCCCTTAGAATAAACGAAAAGTTTTTTTGAATGGAATATTTAAAATTAAAAATCACACTTAATTTTTTCATCTTTTTCACCCGTGTAACTTACTAAAATAAACATTATAGAAGTTTTCAGGGACTTTCGGCCCTCAATAATAATGTAATCTTTCATCATTCTGCGTTTAAATTTTTTAAAAATACTTATTAGTTTTCTCAGTCGAAAAAAATGAATGCATTTAAAAAGCATTGGCCCGAAATTTTGCGCCTACGCTCTTAAAATGAAAAGAGGTAAGTACTTACAATTTTAGAGCAAGCTCGACAAAATACTTTTCCCCCATCCAGCTTTAATTCAGAATATGGCTGAATCCAAGTACTGGGTTTGGACATTGCGATATAAACAAATTAACGAAGTCACGGTTTACGTCATAAAATTACAGTATAGATGCACTTTTAAATTTCCCTCAATACGCACGTTTACACTGTTTGACGCAAAACCATAAATGAAACTAATGTAAATTTCGAAGAACTTTACTTATTCCTAAAAGCTTCAGCGCTACTTCCGACCCTTTTGGATTTCGCAAAAAATCGATCCCACTAAAACTGTTGACGTATATTTCAATTTATTTGTATATTAGGGTTCTTAATTGTTTACAGGTTTACCTAAAACCTGTTATTACAATAGCAGGTACGCCCAAAATGATTCAAAGAGGCTTTATTACTCGAGGAATTTGAATGAATAGCTTTGAACTAACAAGAGACACATTTGAATGTATGATGTAATTTTAAAACTACATCTTCAATGGGGACTATCGAAATATCCTCTGTTTCTGAAAAGTGAAAGATTGAACTTGTCCCTTTACCCTTAATTCTTTTTAAAATTTTAACTTGAAACTCTGACTCCACAGCAAATATTTCAGTGATCTGTCCCAAATAATAATTACACAGCTCTTTTGTAACAAACTTCACTAAAATATAGTTATTCTGTTCATATTTGTCAATGTCTGTGAAGTCCTCCGATTTATCTGAACTGGCATAAACGATGTCTTCATCGGGTTCTGAAGTTTCACTCTGTGGTAACTCCGCATTCTTCTTAGTAGTAGGAGTAGTATTCCAAATGTTTCTTTTCATCTTATTTGCTTGCAACTTCTGTTGTTTTTGTTCTCTTGCTAGAGTTTCTTATTCAATTTTGTTTTTTTCTGGTTTTTCTGTTAAAACTCTAGATTTAACCTTTTTTCGTGCTCTAATATTATTTCTCGGTGCAGCCTTTGGAAAGGACGTACAATTTCAGGTGTTATTGGGGTTGATGTAGATAGCATCAGTAACAAAAGCACAGTCAAAATCGACATCCGAAAATACAAGACGGTTTAGGGGCCAAGTGCCCGTTTTTCTAAAACCTTCAACTATATTCTTCATGATAAATGAAGAAGTGTTTGCAGTGTTTGTAATAGTTGCTAAGTCATATATGGTAATTGCTCGAGCAGGATGCATTATCATCCATTCGTTCGTAGCAATGGCAAGTTTTGATTTAAAATACGAATAAACCGCTACGTCTAGCGGTTGAAGACGATGTGAGGTGTGGGGTGGAAAAGTAACTAATACTATACAATTTTTACGTGCAAACATTATGCATTCAAGGGAACAATGAGTTTCGTGATTGTCCATCAATATTAAAATTGAGGAATCAAAAGAACATTATGTATAACGTTTAATATGATTAAGAAACAGTTCTTTGGTTATCCATCCAGAACTTGGCGAATTAGCCAAATCCAGGCTTCCCAAGGGAACTCCATTCAACATTGTACCTTGAAACCGGGCTCTTAGAAATATGTACACCGGAGGCACATCATTTCCTAATACATTCATTATCCCACACATAGTGATCAGGGTGCCTCTCTCTGCTGAAACTATCTGCCCAATTGGTTTGATTCCCTTTTGCGTTACAATGTTTAGAGCTTGCAGGACAGTGCTGATACCAGTTTCGTCTAAGTTATAGATCCTGTCTTGTGTGAAATCGTGTGTTGAACGAGCACGTTCATAATTGTCAAAAAATGTCCAAACATTTTTTTTTGTAAAACTGGTAGCTTGGCTAAGGCTGGTGTTTTTGGGTTTCCTCAATGCCAAATTTTGGTACTCAGGCTTTTTGCATAATCATAAGCCAAAATTCTGATTTGGGTATAAGTTAAACCGTAATTTATTTTTGAAGATTCTAATATGTAACTAACTAATAAGTCTTCTTCAGTTTTGTTAAAAACTTGACCAGTAGCATATAAACTTGAATAATTCGGCAGATTATTATAAACTACACCATTTTGTTCTGCCCTTTCTCGTTCCTGTTTCCTTTTTTATTCTATAAAATAGTGTCGTATGTTTAATTCCATACGTTGCAGCAGCCGTACGAAGTTTCATGCCACCCTCCACTACTTGTATGGCATTTTGAATATCATCTTCAGTTGGAGGCACTTCTACACGTTTTCTTATGTATGTACGTACTATCTCAATTCCTAAAAATCTACATTTAACATTAATTTTAATTCTTCCTAATGAAGCTTTCAGTAACGGGGCACTTTCGAACAAAGTTCAAAAGTGTCACATTCCTGTTGTTCAAATATGCCCCGCAACTACAGATTTTAAATTTAGGTAAATTAATAACAGCAACACCATACAGTTCCGAATATTTTGCTTGTATTATACTTACAACCAAAATTACACACAGATGCGTTTAAATACCGAAAACCTTACTTTCGCTGTTACGTTTGTAGCAAGCAAGCAAGCAATTTCCAATGCTCCAGACCATCCCTTTCCCTCCTATAGCACTCTAGGGGCACAACTATCAGCCAAATGCTCTTCATGTGGAGGTTCTGGGTAATACAACCCCAACATGGTTTCCTAACCGAATTCAAAACTCAGGACAACGCATTGTCGCTATATTCCTGTTATCTTAATGTGGCTTATCCGCGAACTAAAATTGCTTACTTGGGCCTCAAGTCTCCGCTCTGAGCTAGGCTCAGTTCGGCGACTTAGTGCTCTAGAGGTTGGGCCCTACATGCCCGGGTTTTTAATGGTTTTTGTTAATATTTTTTTGTGGCTTGCGTCGGTTTTTGTTAGTAGTTTTTTGATTTTTTTGGTGGCCGAAGCCGTTTTTTGCTGTTTTTTGGATTTTTTTTGTAGGATGCCTGAAACATAAAATCAGAATTAGTGCATATTAATATAAATTATCTATTTAAAATTAACTGGGTCCACGCTATACGTTGCGATTGTCCACGAGTGTTATGAGCTACGAACTATCTTCATTGTGCGCTGTTGTTGTTTTTTGAAGTGTTTTCTCTTCGGTGTTTTGTTTTCTCTCTATTGTGATTGTTGATTTTCTCTCTAGTATTATGATTTTATTCTACTATTTGTTGTTTGGGTCTTTTGTGCTTCCATCTGTGGAAAGCGTCGTACCTCATTATCTCTCGCAATATGTGGCTGGGGTGGTTCTCTATCTCCGCGAACTTTGCCCTAGCTTTTTCTTTCATTGTATGAGTCACTCTGATTTGTTGTAGTTCTCTAAAGAGGAATCTTTCTGCTACGTATCTCGGTACGTTGACTGCTTCTCTTAGGCTGTTGTTATGTGTCGCTTGTATTTTCTTTTTTAATGTATTGCATATGTGTCCCCATGCGATATGTATATGTTAATATAGGAAGAATTATACTATTTATTAATCTTATTTTTGTTTTCAGTCTAAGTTTGCTTTTTCTTCCTGCTAGGCCTCTTATTGATGCTCTTGCCACGTTGGCTTTTTGTACTGTAGCTTCTACATGTTTGCTAAACGTTAAGCCTTTGTCCATGATTACTACGAGGTATTTTGCTTCATTTTTCCACTCGATGGGATTGTCTTGCACAGTTACCTGTTCTTCTGGTTGTTGGTGCCTCTTTTTGAAAAGTACAGCCTGTGTCTTTTCGGAGTTTATAGCGATTTTCCATTTTAAACTCCATTCTTCTATGTCGTCTAGCGCTGTTTGTAAGTTGTTTACCGCTATGTCTACATTTCTGTATTTGGCCGCTATCGCTGTGTCGTCGGCATAGAGGCTTAGTAGTGTACCTGGTGTTCTAGGTATGTCTGCTGTGTATATCGTGTACAATAGAGGTGACAGTACCGCTCCCTGTGGCACTCCAGCCTCCGGGTTCCCGAGTTCGGATAGTACTTGTTCTATCCGGACTCTGCAACTACGATTGTTTAAGTACGAAGAAATTAGTCTTGTCATTGCTCCGCTGTAACCGTATCTTCTCATGTTACGTTTGTAAACACAACAACAATCGCTCATGCATCGTAGTTCTCTGCTGGTAGTATAAATGCAGCCAACACTGTATAACAAAAATTACTAATATTGCGGTGGTTGTAAGAGGGAAATTTGAATTGTTCAAATCCACCCCATGTTCAAAACTGCCCCCTCTTCCCCTGCTGCAGTCTTTACTTATGAGATAGTCAAGTTATTAATTATTTGGTACTAAAAATTCATTATTGTTCGGTCATTTTCGTAAGCAGTAAGCTGCACTTTCAATAATGAAGAATTTGTCGCAGTCTGCTAAATAGAGAATTCCTATTGGTAAATGTTGGAACATTAAATAGCATGAGTATTTCCAGCAAGGTACAATAAATGTTTATTGGAACAATAATTTAAAACACTTTATGCTTTATTTTTAGTTAAATTTCTGTTACAAATATTGGTTCGTTAAAAATACAAATAAATAATAAAAAATATGCTCCATTTTTAGAGAAAATGCAGCAGTTGGACCAAGTAAACCGCTAATAGACATTAGTACACTATTAAATGATCCGAATATATTTCAAAATAGAAGTGCAGTCACCGTGTGGAACGGAATTGTAAAACAGAAACCAAATAGGTAATTAAATTTAATTAAATTAATTGAATAAATTTAAAAACTATATTTCTTTTTAAATATTTATTTTATTGTCATTTTTCTTAGAGATGCTGCAAATCTAGTTAAAGTATGTGCAAAACATAGGAAACAATACTCACGACAATCGAAAGAACATAAAGAACATAAAGAACAGCATATAGGATTTACTACCGAGTGTAAAAATCAAAGGTAAATATATTTAAATCTGTTTACGATTCAATTTTCCCCACTTTTGTTATCTCTTTGTTTTTCTTTTAATAATTCATGTCATAAATGTTAAGCTTTATGAAGCAAATATATAAAAGTTATCTATATAAAGTAAATGCTGGATATCTCTCGATTTAAGGCAGATAGACAGTTAAGGTTTAATTTTGTTACAGCGTACCACCATTCGCTGATATGCATATTTCTACCTCTTGGCGTCCTCAGAGTGAACTCATGGTAAGCGTTAACGAAATAAAACCTCTCGGTGCAGTCGCCGTCTGTTTTGCAACGTTAAGAAAACTGATTCCGACTGAATCCTGAATTCGATTTCCGATTTATATTCTCGTTATAAGATGTCGCTCTAGTATCTTTCGGTAAATATTTTAAATATTTACTTTAAGGGATGGAAAAATTTTTATTTCGTTAGAGCTCTGAAGACGCGTGGAGGCAGAAATATGCATATCAGCGAATGGTTGTACGCTGTAACGAAATCAAAATTTAACTGTCTATTCTATTTTTATTTTATCTTTAACTTTAAGATCATCATTCAATCTTCGCTTATCCACTGCTGGCATCTCCCTCATAATTTTCCATCTATTTCGATCTTGTGCCTCTTGCATCCAATTCCTATCACAACGTTTTAGATCGTCAGTCCAACGTGTTGGTGGACGACCTCTGCTTCGGTAGGCATCATCTCTTGGTCTCCATTCCAGTATCCGCTTTGTCCATCTATTATCTGTCATTCGAGCCACGTGACCTGCCCAGTTCCATTTCAGTGTTGCTACTCTCTCTACTGCATCAGCCACTCCTGTTCTTTGTCGTAGCTTGCGATTTGGGATCTTGTCTCGTAGTGAAACGCCCAACATAGCACGCTCCATCGCCCTTTGACACACACGGATCTTTTGAACTGTTCTCCTTGTCATAGTCAACGTTTCCGCACCGTAAGTTAACACTGGCAAAACACACTGATTAAATGTTTTTCTTTTAAGGAATATTGGTATATCAGACGATTTGAAAATATGGTTCAGCTTGCCGAAGGCTGCCCAAGTCAGTCTTATACGACGGAGAAGCTCAACGGTTCGGTTATCTTTTCCTATGCGAATCTCATGACCTAGGTATTTATAGGCCATTACCTGGTCTATGGATCTTGTTCCTACGCATATATCTTCGCTGACTACAAGATTTGTCATCATCTGGGTTTTAGATAAATTTATTTTCAATCCCCCTTCTAGCGAGGAAAGGCAGAGCTGATTTAAAAGTTATTTGGCCTCATCTATCCTATCAGCTATTAGTACAATATCATCTGCAAACCTTAGATGGCTAAGCTTTTCTCCGTTTATGTTTATGCCCTTGTCGGTCAGTTGTCCACTTTTACATATATATTCCAAAAGCGTAGTGAACAGTTTCGGCGATATGGTGTCCCCCTGGCGTACTCCACATTGTATCGGGAATTTCTGGGTTTGACGATCACCCACTCTAACACTGGCTATTGCGTTTTGGTATATGTGTTTAATTATATTTATATACCGATAGTCAATTCGGCATTCTGTCAAGGCTTCCAACATTTTTTGTTGATTTACGGTGTCGAATTCCTTTTCATAGTCGACAAATATTAAAGCTAGTGGTTTATTATATTCAGTGCATTTTTCTATAAGATTTTTTATTTATATTCTTCTAGATATTTTCCTTTTTCTTTTATCGTGGATATATCATTGTATCCATGGACATCCATATACAAATAAATAAACATAAATAAGCGACCAACTATTTAAATAAGCCACCATTTTACCACGCAGTAGGTCTCTGAAAAGAAAAAAATAGGGCAAGAAATAGTAAAGCTGTATTACAACACAGAATGGAATCTTTACTCCTTCACAAACTATACAAGATATACCACTTTACAGCTAGTTATTAAACAAACTACTTGGTTTAAGAGTTTTAAAGCCCCACGTAAATATATAACCACCATAAATCGACTATGCTTTGGACATGCGTGTTTGTGTGATTGAAGACGATAATTGCAAACATTGTGGTAAACTGGGTGATCTTGGTCACATCTTTTTTGAATGTCCCAAGTTTCAACATCATTCAAACACTTTCTACAAAAATGTCATTCAATATAATATGTATGCACATGCACCATTCATATCATATCCAGTCTCTGCAACAGGCTCACAACAAATATATAATATCATTATAGATTTCTTGTCAGACACATGCACGGTTCTATAAGATTTGTACGCGAGCATGAAATTTTTCATGATCGTGTGGTAGTTTAGATTTGCACCCTTCGTTTATACTAAATGCTCACCTTATCCGTGATCCAGTTTTGTGTGTCTACTAAAATGACTTGATGGGTCCCTAGACGAGAAGCAAGTGACCCCGTATGTTTTCTTATCGTATCTTCTATTAATTATCCGTTTATTTTTGATTAGGGATAGAATTGTGTATTTGTCTGATTGGAGAAAGAATTGTAAGTGACTGAATGACTAATGTTTATGCCATAAAAAAAGAATTACAACACTGTAATCACAATAATCGACAAAGAAATGGGATAAGAAAAAATGTTCTAATTACAGAGAAATAACAACCTGATTTATGGGCTTAGCAGCCAAGGAATATGGGTCCAAGATTTTGCAAACGACATTGTAATAGTGAATAGGAAAAATATTTTCACTACCGTGACAGATCACTTGATGCAATTCATTAAATACAGAATTTTTTTTATTTATTTTCCAAGTAAAGATTTGCAATCAGTTCTGTTTGAACAATATCAAATTTGATAATTTAATCAGAGAAATTAACATGAGCGAAGATTGCGAAGATTACCTGCCAGTGCTGATACCTTAATAATTAAATTTAACTAAATTGTCTTATATTCCAAACAATTTACTCATTAAATCTATCTGGTAAGTCCAAGGGTTTGTGTCTCTTAAATCTTCTCACTTCCCTGCTGTTATCTAGTAGGTTTACTGCACTAGATTTTAGGTGAAGTTCGAACCACTTTAAATGACTATCACTACACTTTTTTTTATTTCTTTGCCCACAACACTTACTGAAAGATCACAATGTATGACTTCATTAGCAACGTAGTGTCGTGCATTAACAATCTGCTTAAGGCCCTTCGATTGGAACCTATGCAGGATTTCAATATTGGATTCGCTTTCACACCTCCACGGTTGAGTATCATAGGTCCAGATGGGTTTTAGAATTACTTTATACACTAATCATTCCAGTGATAGTTCAGATCTTCTTCCAAGTAGCCAGTTAAGTTGTCTTAATTTTAATCCAAGTTGTTTTCGTTTATTAAAGATGTGGTTTTTCCAAGTAAGTCGTCTATCAAGGTTAATGCCGAGGTATCTTAGACTATCGGAATGCGTTATATATTGATTGTTTAGTTGTACAGGTGGGCATGTCAGATGTTTATTTGTAAAAGTTACATGGCTTGTTTACTTTCATTAACCCTGATTCGCCATTTTCTTAACCACATATGAATGGTGTGTAAGTGGACTTGTAACCTTCTAGATGCTTCGATAGAATATGTGGGGGAAGAAAGGATGACGGTGTCATCAGCAAATGTTGCTAAGGAACACTGATCAGAAGTGAGTAAGTCGGCCGTGTATAATAGGTGTAAGAGTGGACCAAGCACAGTACCTTGAGGTACGCCGGAGTTTATAGGTCTTAATAATGTTACTACCGTACTGTATTTTATCTGGAAACATCTGTCTGTTTATTTTGGGCTCAATCTCTAGTCCAGTTACTCAGGTTTAAAATATGGTAATACCTCCGAATTTTTTATAACTGCATCGATAATACTTTAAACCCTTAAAAGCTAATACTGTTTATAAAAATAATATGAAAAAAAAAGTCGTAGCAGCTTCAGACATTTCATTTAAATACAAATAAAAATTAATACCCTAGCTATACAATAATATTTTATTTATTGGAAATTTTCAACCCTTACAACCACCCTTATGACAAAAATGAATTAAAAATGAATTAAAAAATATTTTTATTGGTTTGAAACATTTCTTGAGTGCATTTTATTTAACGAAAATTAATTTTTTGCATATAAAATAACTTTTTATTATAATTTCAACATTTTAACCCTCACAACCAACCCTTTTTTTAAAAAATAATTTAATATATTTTTATTGGTCTAAAACATTTCTTGAGTGCATTTTATTAAACAAAAATTAATTTCTTGCTTATAAAATAACATTTTATTATAATTTCAACATTTCAACCCTCACAACCACCCCCTTTGTCAAAAATGAATTAAAAAATATTTTTAACGATTTGAAACATTTTTAGAGTGCATTGTTTGTAGACAAAAATTAATTTTTAACTTATAAAATGAGCCAACTTTTTTCAACCCTTACAAGCACCCCTTTTGATGAAAATAAAATCCTTAAATCCTTAACTTAGACATGGACATAAATAGTAAAAATTTTGTTTATAATATATTACAATTTTTTTATTTTCCAAAAAACTAAAAATAAATAATATTTATATAAAACGAGGTATAAAATAAATGAATATCTATTCATCATCGGAATCATAATTTTCACCGTCCAATTGGTCTTCGTTTACTGAAAGACAATTTTGGCAATTGTCACTACAGCATGTTCCGCATGTTGCATTGCAAAATAATCCCAGCCTCCGACAGCCACACGCTGATCCGCAACCTTTTGTACAATTGCAAAAAATTATTTTCAGCAGTTCTTGTGGAGCTGGTAAACTTTGCATTTTAATTGGTTCCAAAGAATCTCCACTTTTAAACCAACCCAAATCCAAAATATTTAAGCTGTTATTTCCCAACCATATCTGGATTTGTAAATAAACCCTTTTGGTATGTTCATCCAGAGCACTTACAGTCGGAACAAGAGATGATAATTTAAAAGCACTATTTTTAGTGGTGGCTTTAATAAAATATTCGTACCTCATTTGTTGCAGCAAGCATTTGTCGAAAAATGTACCTGTTTTCCGTTATTTAACGTTAAATACTCGTATTGAAAGACAAAAACAAAAACAAACCTTCTTTGAACAGCCATAACTCAGTTAATATTGAACTGAAAATATTCATTAAAAGCCAATCTTTTTGTTTTTTTATGAGCTTTAATTTTAGTCTTTTGACTTTTTTTGATAAAACTCTTAGTTTCAGAGCTATTCTTAAAAAACCTTTGAAAAACATGTTTTTTTTTAACGAAAAATGACACTTTTCAACAGCGAATTACTCAAAAAGTGTTGATCTAGAGAAAAAAATGTTTATCACATTTTTTGTTTGAAATTTGTCCTTCTATCGAATAGCGTGGTTATTTTGAGTGAAAAAATTTCCACCCTCGAAAAGGGGTGGCAAACAGGGTGGAAGCGCACATCGGTACTATATAACTTTTGTTCCTTGAGTAATTATTCACCAACACACAAAATTTCAAATGAATCGATTCAGTTATAAAGAATTCGGAGGTAAAAACCCTCAGTAACTGATCTACTCCTCCTTAAATCCACAATTATATCGAGAAATACAAAAATAAAACTCTACAAAACAATAATACGCCCAGTCCTAACATATGGTTCGGAGACCTGGACTCTAACAAAAAATAATGAAAACATGTTGGGATGTTTCGAAACAAAAGTACTAAGGCGAATCTATGGAGCAGTGAATGACAATGGAGTGTGAAGAAAACGATACAACTTCGAACTTGACAGAATATACCAGGAACCTGATATAGTAAAAATTAAGATACGACGTCTGAGGTGGATAGGACATGTAATGCGGATGGAGCAAAATGACCCAGCTAGAAAAACGCTCCTTGTTAGACCCATTGGTCCGAGAAGAAGAGATAGACCCAGAACAAGGTTCCTTGATAACATCGATGAAGACATAAGAAATATGGGAATACGTGCTTGGCAGAGAAAGGCGAAGGATAGTGACGACTGGAGAGAAATTTTTTGGGAGGGTAGGACCCACGCAGAGTTGTAAATCCAGAATGATGATGATGATGAGTATTTCATCAATATTTTGGTTTTCGGTCTCGCTTATATTCAAAACGTGTTCTCGTATACCTCTACCTTTGGCAAACCCGGTCAGCTCTTCTGATATTCCTCTTTGGAAAGTTTTCAACTTCTCATTGATGATTTGTAGCATTACCTTGCTGGCATGTGAGATAAGAGAAATATTTATATAATTGTCGCTCTTACGTAAACTGCTTTTTTGTGTATTGTTGTGATTACAGAGTACGTCCAATCAGTGGGACATTGCCTGGAATCTCATATTTGATTGCAGAGGGAGTGAATCAATTTTATTCAAATTTCTTTTGTTTCCTTGAGCACTTCTGCTTTTTATCATATCTGGGCATGGTACCTTATTTAATTTAAGTTTATTGATTGACAGTTTTTTCGCTTTCTAGTATATCTAGTATATCTGGTTCTTTTCCATTTCTTCTAAGTTAAAGTAAATATGTTTCAGATGTTGATTGTCTTTATATAGATCCTGGCAGTATGATCTTCACGTCTCTGCTAAATCTTCTTTATTTGTTTTCAGAATTCCCGTGTATTCTTCGACAGTCCAAGTTCTGGCTTTAAAGTCCCATTTTATGTATCGTATTTTTCGAAACAAGTCTCCTGGCTGGTTGTTTTGATCATGACTCTCAATTTCCTTGCATATATTGTTGTTTGTCAACATTACATCTCCATTTTATTTCTTTGTTGAAGTTTCTCAAATTAATTTTTTCGATTTCTGTGTGCACACCAGTTTCATCTTCTCAAAAGTTTGAAATGTGCCATCTGTTCTCCAGTGTATTTTCTTTATTTCTATTTATGTCTAAAAGTCTATTTATATCTAAGTATTTAATTTCTTTACATTTTTCTCACGTCGAAATTTCCTTAGCTTCAACATTTTCTTCGGATATCTCTGTGAATTGGAATTCTTCTGTCTGGTCCGCGCGAATTTTCAGAATTCCGATAGATATTTGTACAGATCGGATAATGTTACTTTGTAATACCGTATATACAATGATATTAACTCCATTCCAGTGAATATTTATTACTACGACAATAGATTGTAAATCTCCAGGCTAACGCATCTCGCAAATTCCTAGTATATCAAGCTTTAAAGTTTTTGCCATGATTAAAGTGTCACAGTACTAATAAACTATCGTGTGTATTTTCTTTTAGATCTACCCAGAAAAGTCTTCAATGTGAAAATAATAGCACACAAGTTAGTTTTGTTGAAAAAATATAAACCAGGCCATATCATTTTCTCCAGTAAAGAACTATTAATAGCTGTAAATCTAAAAAACTAATAATTGTAAGTAGGTAATTATACTATGAATTATTATGCAGTTTCTTTTTTCGCAGACACGACAGATCTTACTGTCTGACCAGCTCATTTCACATTCCATACCTACTTTAGAGGACAATAGACATTTGCCAAGTTAATATCTTTAAAAATAATAATAAATACATTGACTTAATATTCATCGTTTATTCTTTTTTCTGATTATTCGGCCAAGATAATTTCTTCAGTATCAGAATATTGTAACACTGCTAATTTCAATTTCGGCGGATGTGGAACCTTCCGTCTTAATTCTGGCGTTTTGGCTCCAGTAGAAGCTTTTCAGCAGCTTAATGTCCTTCCCATCTAAATCGACTTCTTGCAAACGTTCTAATATTAGATCGTTTCTTACTCTATCAAATGCTTTTTCAAAATTTATGAAGTATAAAAAGTATATCTTTCTGTTGACCATAGGATTTTTGGCCCAGAACTAATAAACTTAACAGTGCTTCTCTCGTTCCCATGCTGGCTCTGAATCCAAACTGATCGTCTCCAATGAGTGTTTCGTACTTTTTATAGATTCGGCTATGTAAGACTTTGACTGCATGATTAATAAGGCTTATCAAACATAACTCGTTGCAGTGGGGTGGTCTGGCTTTTTCGTTAGAGTGATGAATATTGATTCTAGCTAGTCTTGGGATATGTGTTTCTATATCATAGAAGCGATTGAATAAAATGATAAATATTTCGATGTTCTCTTCACTGATTGATTTTAAAGTTTTTGGGTATATCCCATCTGGACCTGAGCTCTTATTTGTTTTGATTGTTTGATAGCATTTATAATGTTGGTTTACAGTCCCTTGTTATTGTTTTCCAATCTTTCTTTCCAACGCATCTTGTTTCTAGCCATTTCTTCTTTACCTCGGCTATTTCTTTTTTCGAAATATTCTATTTTGTCTTTTGTATTCTCCGCCCTTGTCATCTTTTCCTTTGGATTTTCTTCATTTGTCTATTAATTGCAAAATCTCTTCTGTTATCCATTCCTCTATGTTCTGTCTGGGTGTTGCTTTTAAATGTTTGTCTGTTACGTTGTTTATCTGCTCTTTAACACATTGGCTGCCATAGGGATCACTGGCGATCCTAACTAACAGATTACAATTATTGTGCATTAGGATCACCGGTGTTACTTCTGTGTATTTAACTTTCACAATTATTATAACAGTCGGCACTATGAGGACGCTCAATTAGTTTCACTGTGGCACACTAGGAACCCATAGCTTGCTTATGTTCTTTTGTTAGGCGCGATAATGTCGTAAATAGCTTGTAACAACAGTTGGGAATAAGGCGTTGTAGAAACAATTAGTGGCATTCATGATCAAGTTTTTCTACGGAATTAGCAGTTTTTTTGTGAATTTTAAATTATATGAAGTAAGTATATGTAGTTTATTTGTTTTAAAATTTTTTGCTGGATTATTTGTAAAGATAAACAAAATATTACAGTATTTATTTTACATAACCTCAAATGTTTTTGCTTACATTTAATTAATGAAAAATTCAAAAACACAACAATTCCTACTTCTCAGTATTAATAGCTCAAGTATCCTACTATTGCAGACTTCTTTCTTTAAAAAACATTATTCTAAATAGTGGAAGTGTATACTAAACCCATAAAATTTTGGCTAGTATATATTTAAAAAATATATTTTAGTTGTTATAATTTAACATAACTATTTATTATATGGTGCAGATAAATAAATATTGATTGTCGGTAATTCCCAAAGTTCTATTTTATTTACTATTTAGTTTGTTTACTATTAATATTGGCTATGAGTACGTGTGCTTGGTTGTATAGTAATTTCCAGCCACTTTTAGTCTGTCAAAAAGTAACTAACTTCGCAAAAAAAATAATTACTAAATTCACTAGAGAGTTCGGACTGGCAATAGAGAACCGAGTATAATCAAGTTACTTTTTTTAATTGGAATTTGTTTTTCATATCATGGATAATTTACCAAGTACAAGTAAAACGCAGCGTATGCCAAAAAAAAAATAAAAAGTTGACAGAGGCGGAGCTGATCCAATTGTTAGAGGAGAAATCTAATGAATTTTTGTTATCTGGTTCAGAATTTAACCCGAGTGACGAAGAAGAATCTGATAAAGAAGATGAATGTAACAGTGATTCAAGTTTATTGGATGAAAATGCACAACAATCGGTACAATCTAACGAACAGTAAAATAATGACGATGAATGGTACGATGTTGACGGTACTCATTTACGTCTCGATATACAATTTCCTGGTAATGAATCATATGTATATGATGATAGTTATCCTCAAAATAGAACCGAACTAACTCCTTTTCATGTATACAGAAAACTGATCGATGATGCAATTTTACAACTTATTGTATTGTAGAGGAGACTAACCGAAATCCAGAATTCATTCATGGAAACCTACCAATAAAGAAAAAAAATTTTTTTTTCTTTATTGGTAGAAAAAAAATTTTGGGTTGTGTTATGTTTATATGGGAATTGTCAACCTTTCCAAAATTGCTGATTATTGGAGTAAGTCACCATTGTATAATTTTACTTTTATTTCTTCTGTAATGATGAGAAACAGATTTCAGCTTCTTTTGAGATTCTTACATTTTGCTGATAACACGGCTGCTTTACCAAATGATCGTTGCCATAAAATTAGAAAATTATTTGAAATGACACAATTACGTTGTGCCCAACAATGTAATCCTGGCTCAATACTAGTTGTTGATGAAAGTATGATTCCCTTTCAAGGAAGACTACTTTTCAAACAATATATACCTTCAAAGCGTTACCACTTTGGCTTGAAATTGTTTAAATTATGTAATCCTGTAAGTTATACTCTAAAAATGATTATGTATACCGGCAAAATGGCTAATAAAGAGCAGGATTTATCTGGAAAAATTGTACTAGATTTAGCAAAAGACCATCTACAAAAAGGAAGAGTTGTAATAACCGATAATTACTACACGTCTGTGCCTTTAGCAAAACAATTATTAGATGCTAATAGTCACTTATTAAGGACACTACTTAAAAACAGATAATATATTCCAGAAGACATACTTTCCGCAAAATTAAAAAAAGGAGAGATACTTAGAAAGGAACATCGCGATGGCATTGTAATAGACAAATGGCACGATAAACGTGATGTCCTCTTCTTGACGACCAGACATGGAATCGACATGAAAGAGACAGATAAACATAAGAAAGATGGTGTAGCTATAATTAAACCTGAAGCAATTATAGACTACAACAAAGGAAAAGATGGTGTTGGCGTCTCAGATAAACTCGCAAGCTATTTCCCACCTCTGAGAAAAACTGTTCGGTCCTACCATAAAGCTGCAATTAAATTTTTATTGAATAAGGCTGTCATCAATAGTTTAATAATATTTAATTCCTTCAACACACCAAAAGAGCAAGTTATCTTATTTCGGGAAATGCTAATCTTTAGTTTAGTCAATTACAGTCCGATGCCAAAACTACAAAAAATAGGAAGAAGAGAAAACGTTGTAACCAATGTTACACTGAAACAGTTGCAACAAAAGGCAGTAAAGAAGCTCAAAAGAAACCCAAACTTGTTTCTACATTTTGTAATGTTTGAAAAAATTTTACTGTGTGACATGTTTCACTAAAAAGCATTAAGTTGTTGACGACCACTGGTGATACTAGTGGCACATACGTGTGTAATAATAATATTTTACTGCAGTGGCATTATTATCACCCGTGATCTTGCTATTTTTTTTATTTGTAAGAATGTAAACTTACTTTGTATTATTAACCATTTGTATGAATAAATATTGTTTCGTAAGCATTTTTTACTTTGGCACCTGGGGAACTTACCTAAGACTCTTATGGTGGTAGCCAATGTGTTAGTAGATTTCCACAGAATGTTTACGTCATTGGAATCTGTCCTTCGATGTTGGTCTATATTTCCTAAATTTTTGTTAAATTCTTTATGTACTATCTGTTATCTAGTGTCGTTTTGCAATAATTTGATGTCCAATTTGTCTTGGGGTTTTTGTTTATTTATTAGTGATCTTGCGCGTACTTTTACAACAGGATTATGATCGGAATTATTGTCAGTTCCTGGATGTTTTCGCACTGATGATAGCGTTGTGATATCCCTTGCTGACTAATACATAATCTATTTGGTTAACACACGGCACCATTCTTCACACCCCTTGATCATCAAAGATCTATCAGGGACTAGGGGCTGTTTCTTTTTGTGCTTTCGTTGTAGTTTTCTTGGAAAATATTTACCAGAGTGGTTTCACGTTACCCTCTCTGGTTTGCATTTTAGCAGATCCTTTGGACACAGACGCTATTTGCAGCCGCGCGCTTTGGGTCAAACGCTGTGTGCTAGTTTTGGTCTACCTTAGGTACTTCATTTCCCCGGTACCATGCATAGCTGGAAAACGTTCCCTTATCCATCATCTGGGGAGGCACCCGATGGAGGACTAGCGAACCCCACACGAGTGCACAATTATTCTGGCATTTGTTTTTCGTTCCAGACTTCGACAATTATTTTGTAGATTTAATCTACAGTGTGTAAAAGCCAAATGGAATAAATTCATTATTTAGGATACTGTACATATTTATAAAAAATCCCGAAACACGTCAAATTTAAATTATAACTTGACATTCTTTAACGTGAAAATGCAACCCCTACCTTCAACCCCCTTAGAATGACAGGTACAACCCCTGATTTTTAAAATAGGAAGTGTAGGCTTGTGATATATCGTTTGAAAGGTCTTTTCATTCTCCATTCAAAAATGTTGTCGCTTTCAAGTTTATTAAGATTAATTAAGATAAAATAAATTAAAATCATGTGGTTACCGAAATTCGCTACAATACAATCAAAAACTAAAATGTAATGCAAAACGTAATAAAATGTAGAACACGAAAAAGAACTATGAACGTTAATGAAGTAGATGTTCAAAATGTTCACCACGAACGTCTTGGCAACATCCTAATCTCAAATAAAACTGTCTTCTAACATTATTTAACATAACAGGCGTGATCGACCTAATCGCAAGCGTTATTCGTTCTTTTAAGTCATTTAAATCAGAAGGTTTAGTTTTGTACACATGGCTCTTCACATATCCCCATAAAAATAAATCTAATAATGTAAGATCAGATGATCGCGCTGGCCATTCAATCAATCCTCGTCTCCCTATCCACCGATTGGGAGGGGATATAAATTTGCTAACGTTGGAATGACATAATTTTGAAGTAGTGCCAAATAATTGTTGCCCTCAATGAAAAAGGGACCAATGATATTGTTTCCTACAATCCCTGCCCAAACATTAACCTTTTGAGGGTATTGAGTGTGTTCTTCTCTCATCCAGTGAGGATTTTCCGTGGCCCAGTAGCGGCAATTTTGCCGATTAGCATGACCGTTAAGTGAAAAAGTACACGCATCAGAAAACATAACGTCTTCTAATTGGATAATATTGTTATCCAACATGTCCATCATTTGCTCACAAAAAAAAAGTTCTCCTATCAAAATCGTCTTCTATGAGCTCCTGAGTAGGTATCATCTTATAGGGATGCAATTTATTTTCTTTTAATGTTTACTATCGATGTATGGCTAGCATTGAATGTAGTGGATGCCTGTCTACTCGATGTATGTGGATTTTCCTGAAACTCAAGCAACACATCTAATTTGAGTTCATCACTCAGTGCATTGGCAGCTGCTTTTTTTATCTGCTTTACATGACCAAACTCGCGAAACTGCTTCTCTATTTTAGTTATTGTTCCTTGGGATATAGGCGGTAAATTAGGAAATTTCTCATGAAATAGGCGAGTTACTTCCTGTTGTGTTCGGGTGTTATCTCCGTAACCAATCATTTGTAAAACTGTTATTTTATGCATTTCCGTTAATCTAACCATTTTTCAGAATTGAATTGAACAAACTTTTTACTTAAATTATAATACTGACAACTTAAATAAAACAATTTACTAATGCGTGTTAAAATAACGTTGCCGCGAAAATTCTTTAAAGTCTTTTAATGATTACCATCTAAAAACCACATTGCTATGGTTTTTGTTCACTTTCTCATTATCAAGACCTAAACGGGAAATAAGTTTTAAGTATATTTTAGCGAATTTCGGTAACCACATGATTTTAATTTATTTTATCTTAATTAATCTTAATAAACTTGAAAGCGACAACATTTTTGAATGGAGAATGAAAATACCTTTCAAACGATATATCACAAGCCTATACTTCCTATTTTAAAAATTGGGGGTTGTACCTGTCATTCTAAGGGGGTTGAAGGTAGGAGTTGCATTTTCACGTTAAAGAATGTCAAGTTATAATTTAAATTTGTCGTGTTTCGGGATTTTTTATAAATATGTACAGTAACCTAAATACTGAATTTATTCCATTTGGCTTTTACACACTGTATAATAACATTACCTCCGTCATTGAAAAGCTCTGCAGGAATGCCGTCGATTCCTAGAGACCTGATTTTTTGGAGGAGTTAGATATATATGTAGACAAATGATTGGAAAACGAATAATTTTATTGTATTTTACAAATGTCTACTTTAAATAAAATTACATCAATAATGAATCAGTAACATAAGATGAACATGCAACACTTTTAACGTTTAACCGCTAGTTTACAGTAATTCAACAGTAAAACATTTTCTTTAAAAAGACCGATTAGATTTAGTTATTTGACAGAAATTCTCTTTCTAAGGCGGCACCCATCATATTCCATTCTCCGTCGTCGACATCACCAATTGGCTCTGTACTGTCTTGAGTATCATCCTGTTCATAATCCAACATATCATGTACATTTTCACCTCTCCTAAATTTTACACTAGGTGATTCGTCTTCAGTACTGTTGTATAGATCGTCTACATTTGGTTCAAACTTCTTTCTCTTGTAACCTCTAGGGTATTCTCCTGTTAAAGAGTCTTCACTACTGCTGCTGCTTTCATTTGATGTTTTACTAAGAATGTCTGACATCAACTTTTCGCCAAAATTTTGTTTAATATCTTCCTCGCTACTTTCACTGTCGTCGTCTTCTAAAATATCTTCCACCTAAAAAATGTAAACATTAGTGTTGGAAATATTTAACAGAAATTAATTATTTATAGGTTAAAGAAAACGTACTGCTGGAAATATGGAAACTCCCTATGTAACCTGTAGCTATTAACAAGAATTATGTCAGCACAAGCAATGTAACAAGTACAACGACGTAATGTCCATAATGACTTCAACAAATCAAATGGATATAAAAATCAACCCCAATTTCATTCAACACAAAACATATGAGTTTACAAAAAACTTCAACTAAATATACTAATAAAATATACACTCCTTACTAATCTTCACAATAATATATAATGATAAACTTCACAATAATTATCAACAGAGGCCAAAACAACTCATTCAAGAAGTAGTCAGTAGCCAGTGGCCCATTACAAATAATACAATAACTGGAAGTTATCTCTTATAAAACGTTTACTATTGATTGATTTACTCATACATTTATGCTTATTTATGTAAAATACATTTCTAATTTTAAAACAATAAAACAAAATAAACTTTAGTTATTATTATAAACTGATCAACGTATTGTGTGTGGTGTTGGTCTTACAAAATCTCATGAAACTGACTCACTCATTTAGTGACGTCAATCTATGAACAGAACGTCACCAGGAGAGGATCAAATAACAAATGAACTCTTAAAATATGGAGGTGGTCACCTTGTACAACAACTGCAACTTCTTATTAATAAAATAATCGCCACGAACAGAATACCAGATGAATGGAGGAGAGCGATCATGGTGATGTTCTTCAAAAAAGGAGATAAGAAAGATCCCAATAATTATCGAGCAATAAATCTATTAAATACAACACTCAAATTGACAACAAGAATAATAGCGACAAAAAAACCGAACGAATATCTCTGCAAGAGGAACAGCAAGGATTTCTGACAAGTAGATCATGCACGGATGCAGTTTTTGTAATAAGACAAATAAAATAAATAAAGTCGCTGGAATACAACAAACCAGCATGTGTCTGATAGATTTGAAGAAAGCGTTTGATAGAGTGAGAATTCGGGACGCGATACATTTATTATATGAAAAGGGAATATCACTGGATTTAGTAAAAACCATTGAGAATATATATAAAGATAACATAGCTATGGTAAGATGTCAAGGAAAACTATCGCAACCTATCAAATATGAAACTGGCATTAGACAAGGAGATTCGCTGAGCCCATTAATATTTAATCTGATAATGGATGAAATCATAAAGAAAGTTAAAAAAAGAAGAGGATATAGAATGGGAGAAAAGGAAATAAAGATAATATGCTACGCCGACGACGCCCTAATAACAGCCGAAAATGAAGATGACCTACAAAGATTAATTAAAGAATTCGAAGATACGGCGCTCATATACAACATGGAGATCTCAACAGAGAAAACTAAAACGAGAGTGATATCAGCGGAACCGAGATGATGTAAACTAGTCGTAAATAACAAAATAATAGAACAAGTGATGGAAACTGAATACTTGGGAATAAAACTGTCAAGCTACGGAAACGTGGAAGAAGAAGTACAAAAACAAGTGAACATGACAAACAGAGCAGCAGGATGTCTCAACATCACAATCTGGAGAAACAAATACCTCACAACGGAAACGAAAACCAGGATATATAAATCAACAATAAGACCGATAATGACGTACACAACGGAAACAAGAGCAGATACGGCGAAAACACAAAAACTACTGGAAACAATAGAGACCAAACTCTAAGCGACAGTGAGAAGTGAGGAAATACGAGCGAGATGTGGTATAGAGGAAATAAACGCGTGGACCAAAAGAAGAAAAGTGGAATGAAATCAACACATCGAAAGAATGACAGAAAATGGAATAGTACGAATAGCAAGAGACAAATCGCCAAATGGAAGAAGATCATTGGGACGACCGAGGAAAAGATGGTCAGACAACGTCAATTGAGGCTCAAAACCGAAGTAAAACAGGCATTTTGCCTATTTATAAAATAGGAAGAAGAAGAAGAAGAATCTATGAACGAAACTATGAAATACGACATTGGTGGAAATGTTTTTGCATTAGTAAAATGCTTAGCATCTTCTCATCAATCTCATACAACTTAGCTTCAGCTAAGTTATACGAAATGAGAAACACATTGGCAGCGATGCATAAATAATTAAATCTCTCTTCATCGATGTCTGTTGCCACGATGACCATGTACACGTTCTTCTAACAATTATTTCCAAAGTGGAATTCGAAACATTAAAATATACATATTTTTAACTGAAATTTAACCTCCTTAGGAAAAGCGTAAAGTGGTTTAAAAAAAAGTGATATTTGAACCATTAATAACTACATCAATTGTAAATTATGTTCTACAGCGTGGCCAGAAGACAGGCTGTAACGAGTCCGTCACTTCAATAATCCTTTCATCACTTTTAAACAAAATCTTTAAATCAATATTCTTTAATTGTTCTGACCGGGGAGAAGTAAGGTCGGTTTAAATCAGTAGGCTGCCCAGGGCCGTGCTAGAATTTGTTTTAAGAATATTAAATTTTGTTTTTTTTTTTTGGAAGAAGAGAAGTTGGAGGAGGGCGAGTATACTGAGGGAATCGCTGAACTTTACCGCTGCAGTAGTTGGTTTTCCTTTCCGTTTTCCCATTTATTTTTTTCTTTAGGAGGTTTTTGTTAGAAAATATCGTTACATAATCTAATTTTACAAGTTTCGTCCTTGTTATGTTAACAACACCAGCTCTATTGTTTTTGATAGTTTTATTTTCCGTTATTCTTCTAATACTGACCTATTTGGTTTTTTCTGCCATCCTTAGATTTTTGAAGCGAAGCTTGTATACTGGCATTGTATTAATTTTTCTCTATAGCAAAAGGCTGAGGCGATCGTCACGAAATTAGCGACTCGAAATAGTTTGAAGAGTCCATTTGCTCGACCAGGCGAGTCCGTTACACAACATGTAAACTTTTCAATTTTAATAAAATCTATAACAAGGATATTAACTAACAGCGGTTTTATGTACTTTTGAATGTACAAAAAATTGTTTAAATAAATAAATAGACTTTGTAAATCGATGATTGTACAAAAAATCGTAAAATCGTAAAAAAATCGTAAAATAAAAAAAATTATAATTAAATAATAAAATTATTGCTTTATTCGATTTTAAAAATATTTAAAATTTAAAAATACACAAAAATACGCTAATCTATAGTACCGCTTACTGTACCACTTTTTTTATCCTGATAGTGTGTTGGACGCACGATTCTGGATTTGGATTGGATTATCCGATTGTACATGTCAAAATTCAGTCAGTCAGTCACCTTCCAAGGTGGAATGATACACAAGGAGATCCATTTGAGGATGATACTTCTTTGTATTTAAACCTCACATTATTCCATAAGTGCGTCTGGCTACCAGGAACGTAGTTACTGCTCTCTTGGTTATTTATTCTATATGCTGACTCCAAGTAAGTCTCGGTAAGTTCCATTGAATTTCTGGGGGCTTATGCTAAGCCCTACATTTGAAGTCCATTCTGTAACTTAAATCAGAGCCCGTTGCAGCTGGTTTGACCTAATCATTTTAGACGAATCGCTCTTGTTATTGCTTCTTAGGACTTGTTGTCGAATGCTCCCTCTACATCGAAAAATGCACCCAGCATTACCGCTTGGATTCCAATAACGTACTCCACCTTCTGTACGAGATGGTGCAGTGTCGTTTTTGTAGGGAATCCTGTTCTATACGTATATTGTCTCAGATGTATTGGACTTTCAACCAATACACCATCGATACACCTCTTTCATTCGTGTTTGTGCTGCCCGAGTTCTTTCTGTCCATTTTACATTCTTGCAATTATTTCCATTAATTCCTAAATATTTCTTCTTTCTTTTATATACGACTTTTTATTTCCTTTTTTGTCACACTGGCTTTTCCAGCCCTTTTTAATGTCTGATTTCTCCCTAATCTAGATGAAGTGTTACATAATAAAAGTTATTGTTTTATTTACAGTGCTTCAGTAATTGAGTTTTAAAATTTATTTAAAATTATAAATTTTTGTGTTATCTTTCTCTTCATTTTAAAAATCCAATTGACTAGTATATTCTTAAATAGTTAATAATTTGAAAATTCCCCACGTTTATTTATTACTCTGATGTTTTGGCAACGCTGTGAGGTTCTGACGTCGTAAATCTTGAATGACGTAACATTATTTTTGTATTAAAAAACCTATATTTATTATTAACATATAGTTATAAATGCATGGATTTGACCATGGATCACATTCGTCTTACTTCATAAATCGCACAAATTCTGTACACAGCAGATAGCTTGTACGCCTCGTTGGCCAGTAATCCAGTAGTTCTTCTTCTTCTACGGCACTACAGCCCAAAATGAGCCTTGGCCTCCTTTATTTTTTGCCTCCACCCTTGTCTGTCTGTGGCTGCTCTTCTCCATACACGGACTCCTAAAAGTGCTTGTGCGTCGCTGCTTACTGTGTCTTCCCAGCGCTTTCTTGGCTTTCCAACTGGTCTCTTTCCCTGCATTCTGGCGTTCAGTGCTCGTTTTGGTAGCCTATCCTCTCCCATTCGTATCACATGTCCGGCCCATTGCAATCTTTGTATTCTAATGAAGTCTGACAGGGGTGTTTCCTTATACAGTTGATAGAGCTCGTTGTTATATCGAATTCTGAAGATTCCGTTTTCCCTCACAGGTCCTAGTATTCTCCTCAGTACTTTTCTTTCGAATGTGTCGAGTTTGTTTTTGGATGTTTCTTTCAGGACCCATGCTTCGCTGCCATAACATGCTATTGGCCGAATTAAAGTTTTATAGATTCTCATCTTTGTATTTCGGTGGACACTTTTAGACCGAAATATATGGGAGAGGGCAAAATAAGCTTTGTTTGCCTGCGTTATCCTTTTTCGTATTTCTCCATCCTCTGCTCCATCGGCATATATTTCTACTCCCAGGTATGTAAACTTTCCAACCGTTTCAATGTCATCTTCATGCATAATGTTTTGTGGGATTATATTTCTTCTCGTCTGTACCATTATTTTTGTTTTTTCTGTGTTAATTTCCAGACCTAGCCTTTTCGTTTGTGTTTTTAACTCTGCGTATGCTTCCTGTGCTCCTGTTGATGTTCTACTCATAATATTAATATCATCGGCGTAGGCAGCCAGTTGAACCGTTTTATTGGTCAGTAGGTTTTCTCGTCCAGTTTGCATTTGCCTAACCGCATACTCCAGTGCCAGGTTAAACAATGTTGGTGCCAGCCCATCTCCCTGCTTTAGTCCCTGCGAGATTTTGAAAAAGTCTGTCCGGTTGTTTTGTATTCGTACACATGCCTGAGTTTCATCCATTGTGGCTTTAATGAGTCTAATCAGCTTATGTGGTATTGCTAATTCTGCCAATATATAGTATAGTCTGTCCCTTTTGACTGAATCGTATGCCTGTTTGAAGTCTACAAACACGTTGTGAACATCAATGTCGTGTTCCCACGATTTGCTCAAGACCTGCTTGACTGTAAATATTTGATCCATTGTCGATCTTCCCCGTCTGAAGCCCGTCTGATATTCTCCAATAATATTTTCTGCTAGTGGTTGGAGTCGCTGGTTTATAATATACGTGAGGACTTTATACGCTGTACATAGTAGAGAAATTCCACGGTAGTTTTTGCACTGGAGTTTGTCTCCTTTTTTATAGATTGGGCATACTATACTTTTCTTCCATTCGTCGGGTAGTGTAATCCAGTAGTTACTTATTACTAAACAAGCACCAACATCCCAAGCATTAGTCCTTAAGACCAATACGGCCTGTTAATGCAAAACTTGTGTTGATTCCATAGGACTAACGTGGCATCTTGAACCAACATCACAGATGGTCCCATCGAACCAACATTTCGAAATTTATTTCTTACTATCTAGCTCCTTGATTGAGGTTATGGGTTAAACAAAATTAATTTTAAAAACTGTTCATCACGTTATCACGCAAATGACATTATTACACACGACGTTTATTAGAACAAAATTTTAAGTTAATTATCAGAAATTTAACATACCTCATGTCTATTCCATGAACTCATCCGACTGTTTATATTGTAAGTCTTCTCTTTTCGATTCTTCGTTTAGATTAAAAATTAAATTATTATCTTGGCATTCTACTTGATTATCATCAGAATATCCTGAGTGGGGCTCTGCTGTTAAAATATGATTTTCTGCCAATATTAATGTCTTATTTAAATCAGAGCTTTCTTTTGTTACAATATATGTTTGTAAATTCTTTCCAAAAATGTATGAATCAATCGGACGCGTTGCTAATATTTTGCGAGCTGAGTCTGTAACTTTAAAAGAAGCTGGATAACGTCTGAATAAAGACATCCCGTGATGAACACAGGACTGTAATTTAGCACTATCTGTAAGTATCGAAATGATCTGTTCTGCTTTAACTTCTTCTGGATTTGCAACTAATCTGTTTACCAAGGAACCAATGGCACTCAAACTCGTACCCAAATTATTTTGTAACTGAGACAACTTATCGTCATTTTTTATATGATGTTTCCTTAGACATACTTTTACTTGGCTGTTCATTTTCGGAGCTTTTAATTTTTTTGCGATCGGATATTTTTTCCTCAAGTGATGAATTGTCTTTCCATCAACACCATTTCTTAAATAAGAAGTCCATTTGACTACGGCATCCCCATGTTTACCAGATGATAACTGTCTGTCTGAAGACAATTCATAAACATGCTTTTCAACTTTCGCCTGATTACTAACTCCATTCTCAGGAAAGTCTGCAAACATAAAGTCTATCATTGTCTTGTTTAATTTTACAAATGTAGTTATTAAACCTACATAAATACTTCATTTTTATGCCATCAGATCAACCTACCTCGGTTTATATGTTGTGAATACATGTGAGTTTCTAAGTAGCCTCCCTCAGTTATGTTGTTCTTATCAGAAATAGTCTTATGTCGTTTATTTTGTTTAAAAATATTTTCTTCTATTTTTCTACATCTGTATTGTCCTTTTTTCTAAAAATATGTGAAATGCGTATCAGTCGGACGAGAAGGCATACAAAGGTAAATTATATTCTGTTTTTACTAGAGCTTCCTTGTACATTAAGGATGAACCAAAATTATGTCCTTATAAAGTTAGCAAACAACAAATTCTCCTAAGATGTAAACGAAGAAGAAATATAATTTTTATCATTTTAATACAATTATTGTTTTATATAACCAGACTGCTATAAGGGGTCGTCCTTTCTACTACTGGTTATAATTTAGCTATAATAATTCAGTAGGAGGCGTGCGTGTGGGTCTGCGTAGCGCAAGCGGTAGGATTCTTGCCTCGCACGCCGGTGGTCCGGAGTTCGAATCCTACCGCCGGCAAGAACAACTAGACATTTTTAAAAATGCCTATAAGCCCCAGGTCGACTCAGCCTGAATAAAATGAGTACCTTGGGTAAAACCAGGGGTAATAATAGGCGGTTGAAGCGTAGCACTGGCCATGTTACCTTCCTTGTATACCGTAGGCCCTAGATATAGCAGACTACCCTGCTATACTCCCAAAGCCGCGAAGTTGTATAAAACGGGAGACTATTATTATAATTCAGTAGGAGCGGAGGGGTGGCGGCACAAATATTAATAGATAATAGATAATTAAGATAATAGATTTCTTGAAGAAAGATAACTTAATCAAATTACAACGAAAAGGTATGTTATATATATTACAACTAAGAGTATGAAAAATGTAGTCTGTAAACAAATATCAGACCTCAAAAACCAAATAACACGAATATACCAACATCAAATAAGAACACTAGCCACCTGTAATAAAATTACGAAGTGTTACCGAAATAAATTCCAGTATTATTAACAACACGTGATATAATAAGAAAATAACATATCCCAAAACTACAAACATAATTCATATATACTAGAAGTCCAGCAGACTAGAGGGAAATAAAAAAAGTCCTACAGCAATATAACAAAGAATGATAAATCCAGTGCTTGCAAAAATTAAATTAGGGGATTAAGATAACAAATATGGCATCTCGAAAAAAGAAAGAAACCGTTACGAATGAAGTCCAAATCTAAATTAATGTAGAACTTCATCAATAGTGTGTGTATCAATCATTAATAAAAAAGAATATCAAAAATAACCCTTAACTTCACAACTACTACTTATCAGATGAATTAATTGAAAAGTAAGATGGACCTTAGCACAGTCCTGATGGATGCCAGAACCAAACCTTTTAATTTGTTTTTTGTGCTCTCTTTTTGATGTCTTTTCGAAAACTTTTTTATATTTTTTAAATTTTGATGAAAAAATTTGTTCTTTTTTTGACCGATGGGATCTATTATAAAGGTATTTTTTTAAAATTGAAGCATAGCTCTGAAGATGACATTGTAAGCCGAAAGCGCTCGGATAGGAATTAAATGCTGTACACATTTTTAAAGCAATTTTCTTTTCAATTCATTCATTTGTTCATAAATGTGTACAAAACATTGCAATTACTAGTTATCAATTGGAAAAACGAACCTAATCCAAGTTTCATTCACACTGTTGGAAGTTTAATATAAGTAAAACAAAGTGTGTATATATATATATATATATATATATATATATATATATATATATATATATATATATATGTATATATATATATATATATATATATATATATATATATATATATATGTATATATATATATATATATATATATATATATATATATATATATATATATATATATATATATATATATATATATATATATACAGTATACTCCCTCTAAATCTAAGTCCCGAGAAATTTCTATTGGACTATAACCCTCTATAGCGAGGCAAATTTGGTTATAACGAGAGAAAATAAGATCCAAAAACGTGTTTTTTTACGTTTTTTGCTCGGTCGTGGCTATAAATAAATACCTTTTTAAATGGATGATACTGGACAATTTAAAGCAGTTAAAAATGACAGAGTTCTTAAAATTGCAGAAGCAATAGTTTATGGTATTCTTGACAATACACTTTATACATTATGTAGTTGGAAAAAAATGTAAGTACAGATTTTTTGTTTTAATGTATATCATTGACAATATTAGTAAACAACTCTTTTTTTGTTGTAATGTATTTCATTGACAATAAAAGTAAATAACTTTTTTTCAAAAACGCCATTCAAACAATATTTATTAGCCACTTATATTGCTCCGAATAGCTTATCTATAGGAAGTTAATGGTTTAGAAAACTACATATTCATATGTATGCACAGTAATATTGTTGTCTGATATAACGAGATCCGCTTATAACGAGGTAATTAGTCTGCCATTTCAGTTCTCGTTATAGAGGGAGTCGACTATATATATATATATAGTGAATATACCAAGAAATCGACTAATGATGTGATGAGGGCTGTGGAGGTTCTGTGGAAATAAGCTATAGAATAAGGAAATAAGTATTCTAATAACATACCTAAGCGTCCCATAGTTCTCACCTGCGTCCCCAAGAGAGAAACTGGTGCAGCAATTATCAGAACCTTAAAGACTTTAGACAACTTTACGTTGGAGTTGGCGCTGGTGGTGACGTTACAACATGGTCAAATGGGAAACTCGTATGTTTATTTATAAACATCGTTCGCCGTTGGCGTTGGCGTTCGGTTCCGTTCAAGATGAACCAACTTTATCTTTTGCCGTTGGCCGTTATAGCACAGAATACCCCAACCCTTCTGTGGTTGTAATCATGATCACAGAACTTAAAAAAAAAATGTATCTTTGTCATCGCAGCCAATAGCGATACCGAAAAAGTGACAAGGTTTGTCAAACAAATCAAACTAAATTATTTGTTTATGTTTATAAAGTGAAATAGTTTAGATAATTTAAAATATTATCCCTATATATTAGAAATTCCATCAGAGCGATACTTTACATTTATTTTTGGTTTTACCATTTGCAGTAATTTTTCAAATACTGGAACCTGTATCCTGGTATATTTAAAAAACTTCTATGTATCCCAGTTTTTTATATTTGTATAATAATTAAAATTACATCTTGTCTTTCCGTTCTGGTTAATGAGTCTCCGTTTGTATCGACGTTGTATTTTGTTTCGAAGGCTCAGTGCTGCTCGAATACAAAGTATCGTGTATAAGTGCCACTGCACCTAACAAAGGCTGAGCATTTTCATTTTCCATTGTATTAATTTTCAAGCAAAAATTAATAATACCAAATCAAAAATATAAGGTTAGAAATTGAGATGTGATCTTTAACGCCAACGTCAACCGAAAGTTTATAAATGCAGTATATGATAGCCAGCGCCAAGGTCAACGGCGAACGCCAGCGTCGACGCCAACCAGTCGTTCCGCAGCAATTGGCTTGTACATCTTCCATTCATTTATGATATCCATTTCAGAATTCTGGGACTCTCTGGAGTTGACGGTCTCCAAAAAGTGGTTGCCGCCTGCGACCGAATGCCTCGTAGTCATGCATGATAATGGTTGACTGTTTCAGGTTCTTTACTACAGAGTCTGTAGCTTAAGTCTCCATGAAACAGCCTCATTGTTGAAAGTATCCCTTGACTGACGCATGTCCAGTAAGAAAGTCTGTTATGACTTTGAGCTGGTTTCTGCTTTTTTTCCGCATTACTTCAACTCTATTGGCACATGTCGATACATTTTGCCATGTGCTTGATCATATTAATTGATAATAATCTAATTTTAATTCCAATTCTGGCATGTACAATCGGATAATCCAATCCAAATCCAGAATCGTGCGTCCAACACACTATTAGGATAAAAAAAGTGGTACAGTAAGCGGTACTATAGATGAGCGTGTTTTTGTGTATTTTTAAATTTTAAAATTGAATAAAGTAATAATTTTATTATTTAATTATTATTTTTTTATTTTATGATTTTTTTACGATTTTACGATTTTTTGTACAATCATCGATTTACAAAATTTATTTCTTTATTTTAACAATTTTTTGTACACTCAAAAGTACATAAAACCACTGTTAGTTAATATCCTTGTTATAAATTTTATTAAATTTGAAAAAGTTTACATGTTGTATAACGGACTCCCTGATCGAGCAAATGGACTCTTCAAACTATTTCGTGTCGCTCATTTCGTGACGATCGCCTCAGCCCTTTGCTATAGAAAAAAACTAATACAACGCCAGTATAGAAGCTTCGCTTCAAAAATCTAAGGATAGCAGAGAAAAAACCAAATAGGTCAGTATTAGAACAATAACGGAAAATAAACCTATCAAAAAAATAGAGCTGGTGTTGTTAGGATGAAACTTGTAAAATTAGATTGTGTAAGGATATTTTCTAACAAAAAACTCTAAAGAAAAGAAATAAATAAGAAAACGAAAAGGGGGTAAGGGGTTGTTTCGTCGCTACTATGTGGACTTCGGGCAACAGGCAGCATTCAAGTTTGATTAGTCTTTTCCCAGCATGTGGGCTCTGCACATGTGTAGTTACCGTCCATTCAATAGCTGCTCATTGGACAAAAATGACTAACAAATAAATAAACAAAAACAAATAAGGAAGGGGAACAACAACGCAGCCTCGATTATCCGAAAACTATGTACTGTGAAGATAAAAAAAAGCCACGAAGTGAGGAAAAGGTTAAAGTACTTGTTAAAGCAAGGCCTCGCCCAGAAAAAGATCGACAGAAAGTGCTCAATTATATTCTAAAGCCTCAATAAACGGAAAGGAATGCCTCAGAAAGCACCTCAGAAGAGCGCCCTAGAAAGAAAGCTGCTGGAACCTTCTTTTTCTAGTTCTATAACCGTTATAGATTGTTGGATATCAGGCTGACTACCATATTCGTTATCATGTTTTTATTGACAGCAGCTCTAAAATAATGTAGTTAATTTTACGAACCATTGTCTTTAGTTATTAGCCTTCTATTATTGTTTAAGCCCGATGCTCTTCTTCAGAAGACAGAACTATTACAGTTGCGAGTAGGCGGTAAAAATAATAGGAGTAAGATTACTGTCCCAAAACTATCCAGTTTCCCTTTTAGTGGAATACTTGGTAGCCACAAAGGAGAAGACTGAAAATCATGCATGTAGGGTCTACACAAGATTTTTTGAACAGGACAAACGACTCCTTCGAAATCTGGAATCTACAGTCTAGAAGAGAAAAAATAGAAAATAAAAAACATAAAGTACAAAAATAAGGAAAATGATTTGATCAGACACTTGAAAATAAGAGACTGCGAAGAAAAACATTTATTCACTTAAATTTTAAGTTTGCTTCCCTCTCAAATGCCGTCAAATTACTCAAACAAAACCCAGAGTAAGTGTGTATTTGCTATATTTTAAGTGCATGATTGGTCTATCTATGAATAAACCATTTTTTTTTTTTATTTTACAAACCTTATAGTTGATATTGTGATAAAAGTTGTCAATTTGAACTCAGAAAGTTAAATAAGCAACTAGAAACTATATTTACCTCTTTATCCATATCAGCAATGTCATCACTTGAAAACGACATTAAGGGATTAATTGTATCCATAAATTTTCCACTGGGTGTTCTTTTTCTGGTATCAGGCATCCCGTGTTCAGGGTAAGAAGTTATATGTTCGGGACTACTGCAATGCGGGGGCGGATGCCTATTTTTCGAACCTTTGCTATTTAAAGGAAATATTCTCTCGTCAACGTGTTCCCACCTTTCTGCACAACACCATAACCAATCTGGCGTTACAATTTTCAACTTTTTCTTCCGGCGCCCAGAGTTAACTTTAGCTGTACCTGGCCTGACAGCCACTAGATGTGTCGTAGTATCCTCGATGTCTTGAGTGACAACAGCTCCAAGTCCTCTAGCGACTAGATACGCCTTTGATTGCTCTAAATTAATATGAGTGGGTACCAAACCACTAAAAACTAATCTACAACCTTCTAAAATATTGCTTCGCACTGTAGGAATGACTTGTTTAAGATCAGGTACTTCTCCAGCTTCAAGCTCGTCGTATTGCTTATAGAACTCTTGGTGAATATGTTTTAAAATTTCTTCAAGGTAAATTAGATAATCATCTGGATCGTCTATATCGATCAATTCTTCAGATTTATCTGATTTATCCTTTTTATTTTCTTTATCCGAAATTTTATTTTCACTGTTGCTTTCCTTTTCATTATTTTTTGGTTCTTCTGGTTTTGTTTTAGTTATTTCAGAGTTTTCATTCATATTTTCGTCTGCCACGTTTTCGTTGTTTTTATCTTCTACATCTTTTTCGTCATCTTTGTTGTTTACAGGTTGTTTATCTGCTTCTTGTTTTTTATTTTCTCCATCAACCGTTTCTTGATTTTCTGTTTCGCATTGGGAGTTTTCTAATTCATCCTGATTTGCGTTTTCCTAAAAAAATATTTGGTTATCTACACTCGCTAGCAAAAAATTGACTCAACAGTAGGTCCGCTTTATTTTTAAGTGTTGTGCCACATATATTTGAAATATGAAATAAATTGCTAATCATAGAGATAACTTTTATTACAATCAAACTGGTAATAATAGAGTTAGTTACGTAAATACTTTTAAAAAAGTTAAAAATTAATCTAAGGGATTAATCTGACAGAACATTATGCAATGAATGTAGGTTATTTTTTTATTTGAATAAAATAAACCCCTTATCAACTACTGAGAGTTATTAGAAGGGGGGACAATACGATTTCTAAATTATTACAAGATATACAATTATTATAATCCTGCTATCGGTTGTGTGTTGGCGATACAAGGTAATTGATTTTATGAATTCAAATATTTAACAGAAGTGAAGTGAAGTTTTAAGTAGGACAAAGGAAAGAGATAGTAGTTACAGATCATTCAGAGCTAGCAGAGGCCCAGAGAAATAAAATGGAATATTTTTAAGTCTCATAGAAACACGGTGTTAAACTTCTTAGATAAAAAGGAAAAGGAGTATTATTTAGATAAGATTGATAGGTCTTAAAATAATCCCAAACATAAGTGGAGAACTCTAAGATCGATTCTTACATATCCGTGCCGTATCCGTTCCGTGTTAGTGCCGAGTCCAGGTATTTTTAATTTTATATTTACATACAACCGCGTTATGGCAGTGTGCATACCGGACCGAATAAGAGAGTAAAACAATATTACATATTTCTGTGTAAAATATAGTTAAAAATATGACGGCTTGGATAGGAGATCTCACCGTGTTGCCATTATTACTTAATGAAGAGAAAGAGCAAGAACAGAAAAGTCGGAAACAAAGAAGATGGGGTGTGCATCCTATGTGGAAAAGAAGACAAACCGAAGGAGAATTCAAAATATACAGAGAATTATTGGACAATGAAACAAAATTTCACGAATATTTTAGAATGTCGCAGTACTCTTTTTTTCTTCTTTTTTATTTAATACATATACAAAACCATAACATACTAACCGCACAACATCTGCTTGTCAGTTTACCAGCACTCGCGTTCACAAAACAATAACATTATGTTTACACAGTCCGTGCGGTCCGTGTCTTTCCGTGCATCGCCAGTAACGAAAACAAAAATATCGTTTGGGATCAATTTCAGGCCGGGCACGGACGAACCCCGTCCGGAAAACGCCAATGTATAAATATACTCAGGAGTATGTATATTATTTTTTTTTTTTCTAGGCCCTGTCATAACACGGAACGGACACGGCACGGATATGTATAAATACCGTGTTAATCCGAAATACACTAAATTTTTCAACTGCATTGAATTTGAGACTTTCAATGGAAAGTATATTTTACATGATGTTTTAGAGATTGCTAGCAAACTAGATAAGTATTTTGTAAACAGTATTGAGGAAATTATTGCCAATATAAACCGAAGTGAAATGAGGTTTCGTAACTTAACTGTGCATCCCAACTTTTCTAAATTAAAAAAATTGTCAATGTATGAGCTAAATCAAATCATGCATTCTTTGGATTATTTGTAGTACACATGAAACTCTTAACTGTAAAATATTGAAAAAGAGCTCTAAAACAATAGGCTGTCATTTTAAGCTTTATTAATACTTTACTACAAACCAGTAAATTTCCTGATAGGCTATGTCATTTTAAAATTTATTAATATTACTACAAACCAGTAAATTTCCTGATGTATTAAAGGTCAGTACTATAGTGTACATTCGTAAGTTAACAAAGACTATCAAAGCTAGTGAACTTCGTACTATTAATACTTTACCCCCAATGGAAAACGTGAGTTGAGTGTACATCATCAAATCTTAGAGCATATTACCAGAAATCAACTTTTATTTAGCAATAAATCAGGTTTTCCTAGAAATCATTCATATGGGACAGCATTGTAATTAACCATAAGCAGCTTTAAGGTAGAGGTCGACCGAGATAAATAGTAGCAGTATACTTTGACTTAAAGTGACCATTGACAGATATATCTTACTAAATTAATGGGATTTGGTGGTATACTGCACACTTGGATATCCAACTATTTATATGAATGTAAGCAAAGGGTCAGAACAAAAGATTATGTCATATGAAATGCAGTGTAATATTGGTGTCCCTCAGGGGAGGTGTGCTTGCCCCACTTCTCTTTATACTTTATTTAAATGATTTAAATTTATTAATTGATTGTGACTTTGTGAATCTGTTTGCAGATGATACTTTGTTAGCTTCTTATAGTAGTGATATAAATGTTACTATTCGTAGAATGAATGTAATACTTGGAGGAGTTAATGAGTATTTTAAATCATATAAACTTAAATTGAATGTGACTAAGACTAAAGTCATGATAGTTGTACCACCAGGTACAAATACAAAAACCTAAATTTGAATAACTGAAACCTTTTTATTGACAGTGACAGAATTGAATTTGTCATCATCTTCATCATTCTGGCTTTACAACCATGCGTGGGTCCTAGCCTCCTCAAGAATTTCTCTCCTTCTTCTTCTTATGGTGCCTATCCGTTACGGATGTTGGACACTAACATGGCTATTCTGACTTTGTTGACTGCTGCCCTGAAAAGTCCGGTAGTGGTTAAGTTAAACCATTTTCGCAGGTTATGTAGCCAGGATATTCTTCTTCGTCCTGGACCTCTTTTCCCATGCACTTTACCTTGAAGTATGGTCCGAAGTAGATCATATCGTTGTTCATTGCGCATTATATGGCCCAGGTATTCTAGTTTGCGACGTTTTATGGTTACGAATAGTTTGCGCTCTTTATCCATTCTATGAAGTACTTCTTCGTTTCTCGTAATTTCTCTCCAGTCGCCCATCGCCTTTCTCCGCCAAGCACTGTATTCCCATATTTCTCATGTCTTCATCGATGTTATCAAGGAACCTTGTTCTGGGTCTACCTCTTCTTCTCTAACCAATCTAGTTTTTCTAGATGAGTCATTTTGTTCCATCCGTATTACATGCCCTATCCACCTCAGACGTCCTATCTTAATATGTTTTAGAATATCAGATTCCTGGTATATTCTATCAAGTTCGAAGTTGTATCGTCTTCTCCACACTCCATTGTCATTGACTGCTCCATAGTCGCCTTAGTACTTTATTTTCAAAACATCCTAACATGTTTTCATTATTTTTTGTTAGAGTCTAGGTCTCTGAACCATATGTTAGGACTGTGCGTATTATTGTTTTGTAGAGTTTTATTTTTGTATTTCTCGATATAATTGTGGATTTAAGGAGGAGATTGAGACCAAAATAGCATCTGTTGGCCGTGCAAATTCTGTGGTTTATCTCTGCGGTAGTATTATTTTCAGTGTTAAGGAGCGCTCCCAGGTATACAAATTCGTTCACTGCTTCGATGACGTCGTTTTCTATAACAAGTGGTCGTAGGATTTGTGGTTGCGTGCTTATTTTCATATACTTTGTTTTGTTGGTGTTTATTGTTAAACATATTTTTGTAGCTGATTCTGTTAATGCTACATACGCCTCTTGTACAGTGTTTTCTGTTCTCCCAACAATATTGATATCATCAGCATAGGCCAGGATTTGCACTGATTTATTATATATTGAACCAGTGGTTGTGATTTGTGACATAGGTATTACTTTTTCCAGAAACAGATTGAACAGTATACAGGAGAGTGGATCTCCCTGGCGCAGCCCGTTATTTGTTTTAAAAGGTTCACAGACAGTTCCCCCTGAATTCGTACTCTACATTCAGCTTTTTCAAGAGTTAGTTTTGTTAAATTTACCAACTGATTTGGTATTCCTAGCTCTTTCATTGCTTTAAACATTTCTCTTCTATTCACAGAGTCATAGGCTGCTTTGTAGTCTATAAATATGTGATGAGTATCAATGCCATATTCCAGTGTTTTTTCCAAAATTTGTTTCGGGGTTGGAATCTGATGAATTGTCGATTTACCGCCTCTGAAACCAGCCTGGTATTTTCTGGTGCCATACAGTGAAATAGTACTGTGGAAAATCTTTTATACGCTGCATTTAGAAGCGTAATTCCTCTGTGGTTAGAGCATTCAAAGATATCTCCTTTTTTGTGTATGGTGCAAAGTATTCCAATATTCCAATCATTGGGGTAAATTTCTGTGTCCATATTTCTTTTATAAGCTGCTGTAATGCCATTGTGGTAACATGTCCATCTTCTTTATATAGTTCAGCTGGGAGATTATCTATTCCGGGTGATTTGTTTCGGGCTAGTTTTTTACTGCATCTTTATCTTCAAGAATCATTGGTGGTTCCTCTTTCCACTCGTCTGTTCCCCTTACCTCATCTCTTTCGTCTTCCATGTTTTATTCTTCTTCCTCTATATTAAGTTCCCCTGGTTAAAGTATTTCACCCATCTATTCAATACATCTTTCCTTGTTGTTAGTAGGTCGCCATTCTGACTTCTGCATTGTCTTGTGGTTGCCTTGAATTCTTTTCTGTTGATGTTAACTTTCTTATAGAATGCTCTGAATTCTTCCTCTCTGTTGAGGTTTTCTCTATATTTAAGTTACTCATTTAGGTGGTTTCGTTTTTTTTGTGTATACTCTTTTCTTCTCTTCTCTTTGTCTGGTAATTCTCTACAGTTGTTCTAGTTCATCGGGTAAGCATCTTTCTGTAGGCTTCATTTTTTTCTTTTATATGGAGGAGTACAAGAAAGCGGGATGTGGCGCAGGCGCTACAATTTTGAGTTGTATCAATGCTATGAAAAATGCAACATCGTCCGGTCTATTAAAATTAATAGACTAATGTGGCTAGGACACCTTGAAAGAATGGACACTGGAGACTCCCAAAGACAGATATTATATCAAGAGCCAGTAGGAACCAGGAAGAGAGGCAGGCCAAGATCTAGACTTAAAACTCAAATCGAAGATGACTTGAGGAATCTAGGGGTCAGAAATTCGAAAGCCAGGGCGAAAAATAGGGGGGAATGGAGACTAATTCTTGAACAGGCCAAGACCCACACAGGGTTGTAGACCCAAAGATGATGATGAATTAGACACAAAAGTAAGCTAATTAAGTGATAAGATGATGATGAGGGCAAGAGAAAGCGAAGAGATGAAGAGAGCGAGAAGGAGGTGTTTAAGAGAAGTAGAAAAGTAGATAAAACACCAATAAGGGGGAGTGGAGTCAAAATGAAAGACGAGATGGTCGTCGACGAGAGTCGCATGGTAAACTTCGAACATACAAAACTTTGACGTTATCGGAAAAAATAGCGGCAATTAAAGAAATAGAAACGGAGACGAAGAAAAAATCTGAGATTGCCAAGGTCTTTGGAAATCCTCCTAACACATTTTCCACCTACTTGAAGAATAAAGAAAAAATTCTCAACAGCGAAAGTGAGTACAGTAAAGATCGAAAAAGGTTAAGGGAGCCAGAAAATCCAAATTTAGACAGTTGGTAACACCCGAACCCGAAACGATCAAACACTGTTTCAAAAGAGATGGTTTCATAAAAAAGGAGGAGAACGCAGACGACACTTTAACGTGGATGAAGATGTTGCAGTATGTGGTGAAATAACCGATGCAGAGATCATCGCTGAAGTGCTTAAGGACAATGATGGCACAAGAGATTGATGAAGGCGACGCGTCATCAGTTGCGGGAGAAATACATGTTTGAGAAGTTAACTTCTAAAAAGCAGCTAAAAATTTCGGATTTCTTTGGAAAAAATTAGTCTATTTTCATTAATTGTAGCGGTAAAATATTTCGATATTTCTGCAGAAAACATCTGCAAGCGATAAAAATGGTCAACTATTGTTGATTTTTATTGTTTGCAGATGTTTTTGAGGGCATCTTTGTTTTTTGTGGATACATTTTTAATTCGAATTTTTTAACGCTTAAAATTAACCCACTATATACCTTAAAGTCTAACATATTTTTCATTACCTCTACTTTGGATTTTTTATCTTCTTCCGAATTACCATTATCTGTTACTGTCGTATCCTCCTTATCTTCTGGATTAGTTTCAACATCTCTTGAGCCGTTATCATTTTCTTCACTGGTAACTTTTGCGTTATTCTTTTTAGTACTAACTTTCGTTAAATCAATTCCTTTTACTAATTTATCATTTTCATGTTTATCTAATCCTGGCGGAGCATTAATATCTCCTGTGTGTTGAAAAAAATGATATGGTTTAACATGGATTAAATTTGTAGCATGTGACCAGACATCTTCCCTATCGTCTATAATGCATACCATGTTATCACCACAGGGAAATAGTGCCCTAAAATATTTAAAGAGTTATAATTTTTATTGATTAGATCAAAAAAAAAAAAAGATTTTCATAGTACTAAGGTTGTGTAACAAGTTCTGTCTCGCCCAGAGATCGTAACATTACTTGCATGGTGTATCCCTTACATTGCTACACGTTTTAGCAAACACTTTAAGTTACAGCACATTCCTGGCACCAGTTGATACAGGAAAAAATTAACTATCATACAGAGATAAAATTGTTTGTAAAAGAAAGTAAAAAACTAACCCAAATTCAATTTTGGTTTATAAATGTGTATAGGATGAGTGTCCCAGAATAATTCAGAAAAATATCGCCCAAAAAAGCTAGAAGCGACCCGGAATCATCGACAAAATAACTGGTATTTCTCAAAACACATTGATTATAAATCAGCCGTTTCTACTCTGTATCACATATCCTGTCCATCTTAGTCTATTTGCTTTTTTATATCTCACTAGATTTTTCTTTCTGAAGAGATACTCTAACTCATTGTTGTGTGTGCTCCTACATTCATAAGTTCATGTTTTGTTTTCCTACATGACTGTTCTCGTAAATCCTCAATTATCTATGCAGCAACGATTCAGCTAGCTGCTGAACCGTTGCCATAACTTGTGCCATGCATACCCCTCCAATAACAGCTATGAAAGTTCTACTAGGCCTGTCTCACTTGCATTTAATAATTTAAGGAGAGACAAGATTGTCGGCCTACAGAATAAAATAATCACTGAAACTTCGCAATGAGGGACAGGGCATATGAGTATCACAAGGACTCTGAGGAAGATATTTAATGTAGAATCAGATCACATGACAAAAAGATACAATTTTGAAAATTCAAGAATTAGCGAAAGCTCTTCCTTGAGGAGGAATTGCACCATTTTCCAAGCAGAGATTTGTGATTCTGCGAAAAGAGCAAATCTATATATTTTGACAGTCATGCGGCACTGGCGTGTCAGGAAGTGACATCCAGATTGGTGTGGGTCTACATCGGAGAACTGAATGAACTCACACACCAGAACAATGCAACAAAAAAGCAGATCAACTTGTTAAAAGAGGATTGAATGGATCAAATGTACCAGCTGTAACCCTGAGAGTATCAAAGATTGCAGTTTCCTTAAAACTGTAGAGGACTGGATCCGAAAAAGTCATAAGCGATAATGGGAGAAAATCCCAAAAGAAACAAAAAGCTGATAATTGAGATAACATAATGAATTTCCAGATTCTAGTATAAGCTGAGTACTCATTTAATATAATATAATAGTCTCCCGTTTTATACCGCTGTCGCGGCTTTGGGAGTATAGCAGGGTAGTCTGCTATATCTAGGGCCTACGGTATACAAGGAAGGTAACATGGCCAGTGCTACGCTTCAACCGTCTATTATTACCCCTGGTTTTACCCAAGGTACTCATTTTTATTTTGGCTGAGTCGACCTGGGGCCTATAGACATTTTAAAAATGTCTAGATGTTCTTGCCGGCGGTGGGATTCGAACCCCGGACCACCGGCTTGCGAGTCAAGCATCCTACCGCTTGCGCTACGCAGGCCCGTACTCATTTAATAATATAAGTAAAAAAAATAGTAAAGAAAGAAAACAAAACAGCTATTGATATTCTATTAATATTGACTACAAGAGATTTAGTGATTCTTATATATAACTTCAAGCTAGTTTTGCCAAACAGATTCAAAACAAGCTGGAAAGAGGAGAAATTCATCAACCAATGCTAAGAAAGTATTTAGAGTTTACTGAAAATCCAAGCAAGAATATTTGTAGACTTGATAAACTATATTCTTATAGAAGAAAATAATAAACTACAAAAGCGTATATGCATATGTAGATCAACAATAAAGTAATCCCGGTAGAGGTGTGAGATGAAATGAACATAAGACATTGTTAACAATATTTAAAGAAAATATAATGCAAGTAACAATAAATAAACTTGAATTTCTCAACAATTTATAATAACTGTGAATACTATATGTTATTCTGAGAATTTATTATAATATTTAGTAAACTTACGATAAATTAGCCTTTTTACTAGTTGGATCAAAGCATTCATCCCTTGACAATATCCTATTAGAAAAAATATTTTGATCTGCATCTAAAAACATTGCAATCATATGGGCATAATTCCTAGCTCCAAAGGTGCATATATGAAGTTCATAATAGTCATGAATATTACGTAAAAACTTATGTGTCCCAGGCCTTAACCTAGTATGATACCAAGGGGAATTGGATCCATGTAACTGAAAATGATACACGTCTTTAATATTAGGAGGTATGTTGTCATTTGTGGTGTGGATTAATGTTTGATCCAAATCTACTAATAGTACTAATTTTCTATCTTTTAACAGGCGTTCATTATCAGCTTTTCCTATTCTTTGTGCCACTTCCTCACTGACTTTTAGATCTGGGATAGCATGGATCATAGGGACTGAAGCTATACTAATATCATCATTTTTTCTAAGATCTGCTCCACATTCGGCGCACATATCATTCATTATTGTTGGATGGGAACATGGTATTAATTCCAAAAGGACTTCCCTAAAATTTATAAAAAAAAAGTGTTGCAAAGAAAACATCCAAAAGAAACCATAAGTCACAAATAAAAGATATTTAAAAATGTAACCGGTACAATTTTTGTGAAGTTGTAAAGCTGTTTTTCTAGTCCAAAAAATCTTTGATCAATATACCAAATGTAACTACAACAGTTTGATGATATAAGGATGATTTGACATTAATGTAGTATATGTAATTATTCATTGATAACTAGCTGTTGACTTATTGTTACAACCTGTCATTCATCACAGCTCAACATATTAAGTGAATTCGTGAAGTCTTACCATCCATATGCAAACAAATCACTTTTGATAAGACAATTAACCTAAGGGTCAGGTATATGAAGACTATACATTGAATTAAATGGTTTTATTATAAAATTGGCAACATCTATAAAAGTTTATGGATATTAACTGGCGCAACCAAAATAAATCTAGTTTATTCCTAAAAGATTTTGTCATAAAAAATCAACATTTATGACAAAGATGTTCATTCAAACATTAAAAATATTTGGGTTTTTCATATAGATAATAAATCAGTTGTTATAGATATCATAGTTTACGAGTAAATATTAAACATATTTTTTCTAGTTTTCTCAGAGCAGAAAGTACAGACTATTAATGTGGACTTTGAATCCACAGTAATACACCAACCACTGGAAGGACAGACACACGAACCATATTCCTCTCTATCTTAAATGGCAAAATAAAATAAAAAATACTAAATGTTTTAAACTATTTTCAAAGCTTAAGAATAATTATTAAAATAATTAAACAAACTCATGTCTTTTAATCTCAAGTAATTTCTTATTAAAAAAGTACTCTTTAATGTAATGTAATGTAATGTTTATTTATGGACTTGCCATTTTTTTACAAATCAACTTATATTTAGCTTAAACTATTAAAACACAATGTGATTACATAAAAAGATATTTTTGATCTTATTCTTAATAGTACTTAGTGATAAATGAAAAAAATCATTACTATTAAATTTATTTGCATTTCTACACATTCTCTGTAAAGGTTTATTTACTATATAAGTTCGATTATGAAATTCTAAATAAAATAAGTCTTGGGATCTGGTGTCTCTACAGGGAGTACGAAAATAAACCTTTTCCAAAAGAGCACTAGCATCAATGCCTCCTCTTATTAATTTATATATAGATGCTACATCTAGCAATATTCGCCTTTCTTCAAGAGTAGGCAATTTAAGTAAAGATTGCAAAACAATGTATTCAATTTCATTTCACAGGTATTCTCAATTTAAAAGCAATAAATCTTAAGAACTTTTTCTGTACTCTTTCTAATAGATCCTTGTAGCATTTATAATGAGGAGTCCAAATATTGCTACCATATTCCAAAACCGATCTAATAAGGGAACAGTAAATATTTTTGAGACAATAAATATTATTAAATTCAGAGAGGCTATGTTTCATGAAACCTAAAAGTTTCATGGATCTATTAGAAACATAAGAAAAGTGGCCCCTGAAGCTTACTCTAGGGTCAAAAATTACCCCATGATCCTTAAATGTTGTGATTACCCCTAAAATATTCGGTCCAATATGGTATTCAAATGAAATTGGATGTTTGTTTCTAAAAAATCGCATTACCTTACATTTGTTTATGTTCAAATGTGCATTTAAGTTACACCAATCCAATAAACTACTTAAATCATTCTGTAATAAACTACAGTCATTGGAATTTTTTATGTACCCTTTAATACTGTTTGTTAAACTCGGTTCGCTAATCCCAGTCCGAACTGTCTAGTGAATTTAGTAATTATTTTTTTGCGAAGTTAGTTACTTTTTGACAGACTAAAAGTGGCTGGAAATTACTATACAACCAAGCACCCGTACTCATAGCCAATATTAATAGTAAACAAACTAAATAGTAAATAAAATAGAACTTTGCAAATTACCGACAATCAATATTTATTTATCTGCACCATATAATAAATAGTTATGTTAAATTATAACAACTAAATATATATTTTTTAAATATATACTACCCAAAATTTGATGGGTTTAGTATACACTTCGACTATTTAGAATAATTCTTCTTTTTTTAAAGAAAGAAGTCTGTAATAGCAGGATACTTGAGCTATTAATACTGAGAAGTAGGAATTGTTGTGTTGTAGGTTTCCGACAATGAATCTGTCAAAATTTGTCCGAGCTAAGCGAATGGAGTTTATATTGTTTAATAGATCTCTGGAAACCTCTATGCATTGAAAATTATCGTAGCATTTGTATACAAGCTGCATTCTCTAAGCTCTTCGACTATCTTATAGCAAAGCAACTTTCTCGGCTCTACAAAGGCTTAATATCTCAATCACAACATGGTTTTCATAGCAAAATATCTACTGCTACAAACTTGTGTTTGCTATGAATCTGATGTATTATCTCAAATGAAAGACTGTAAACAGGTAGATGCAATATACACAGAGTTTTCCAAAGCATTTGATGGTGTAGATCACCAAATGCTTTTGGGCAAGTTAATTAATGTAGGCTTGCATGTCAGGTTTGTTGAATGGATTAAAACTCCAAATCTGGTAGAAGTCAAAGAGTCAAGAAAAGTTGTCATCTGTCTGACAGTATCTCAGTAACATCTGGAGTTGCTCAAGGTGGCCACACTTCTCCACTGTTTTCTAAATAGCAAATGTCTATTGTTGGCAGATGACTTGAAATTTTGGAAAGTCATAGATTGCAATCAGAACAATCTACTTAAATGTAAAAAAATATTGTTTTATAAGTTTTTCTTGTAAAGTCAATAGAATCGTAACAAGCTATACTATGAAGAATCAGTCACTGAATTATTTTTCTTTTATTCAGGATTTGGGTGTTATTGTCAATGAGAAGTTTACTTTCTGTGACCACATAAACACTATTTCAATAAAGGCATCTAAACTTCTCAGTTTTGTTACTAGAAATTGCAAGTATTTCTCCATTGATTCAACAATATTAGTGTATTGTTGCTTAGTTAGATATAATATAATTCAAACTACAAACACAAATTAAAATGAATGACATGAGAAACAATAACAGATGCCAACAATATTGCTGAAGTATAGGAGATAATGATTGTAAAAACTGTTAAATGATACTGATAAGTGATATAACTGTAATTCACAATTCATATTCTAGTCAGATAGAGATGGAACCTTCAATTCTAGGGGTACGAACATACCAAAGATACATCGATGTGTGCAATGGACGTAACGGTTGCAGTCAATACATTGATGTCAAAACAAACCATCATTTTCTTAGGAGATCGCACATACCAAGGATGTTTCACCCCTTCACCCTCGCAACCTATCATCACGGTTTACAGCGATGTCGATGCCAGAACAAAATAGTTTGTTTTACATCGCAATCAAGCTGTTGATCACCTGGTAATTTACAAGTTTATTGGTGGTTTTCAAACCATGTGACATTCGCCAGAGATATGGATGGTATAATAAATATACTGAAATGTATCCAGAATTATTCTCATATAAGCATAAAATCTGTCTAAATGGTGTTTCGTAACCTTTAAATAGGTGATGGTATTCTCCTAGATACTACCTTTTTTTATTTATTGGATGAGCCGAAAGCTGGCGATTTAAAGAATTACAAATGATCCACTACTTTTTATTTGAAGACATACATTCACTGTCGTCACTACTGTTGCTCATGTACATAATTTTATAATGTAAAAAGCTAACTTTCCCAGAACACATGTCAGTCACCTCAGAAACTGCAAAGAACACTGAAAAGAAGATATCTTTGGTATGTTCATTGATGCAAACCTTGATCGCGACCTCCACCGCGCACATTTGTGTATCTTCGGTATGTCTGTACCCTAAGAGTTGAACTCAAATCGGCTGAGTAGTCACTAAAAAAAACAATAAATTACCTGTTGGTGACTACAGGTTTGTATTGGGTCTCACACATCAATTAGAAAATTAATAAGAATTACAGGATTTATAAATGTGTTTAGAATGTCAATCTTTGGAAAAAAAATGGCCTAAATAATATATACACAAGAGCTGAAGAACATTATACTGCTTGCATTATTACCTACACAGTTACCTTAGGGTATTTTTAGTGTGATTTGGTAATATTTTGTACACACATTTCTTTTTAGACAATTGTTTATACAGAATTGTATTATTAAATTTGTATTATTCAATGTACATATTACATTAAACAGGTTGTTAATTATTGAAAAATAAACTTCAATACTAAACAACTAGATTTTAATATTATCACTATAATTTGGAGCTAATTGAAATGGTTTGTAGTACGAATTAATTACCAACCAGGAATGAAGCATTTTCCAAGAGATACAAAATCTAATCTCTATGCCTAAAATATATTATATAATTGAGGCATAGAGGTTAGGCTATATTAAATCTAGAGGTAATTCAAATAAGGAATATTATTTAGAATCAAGGCAACAATATGTATCATTGAAAATTGTATTTGTAAAATATTAATTGTATTTATTTATGAATTGTTTAATTTTCCAAACCAATTGCTTTGGACACTTTCTGTTAGTTACTCATTTAAACTTCAGATACCTTCAGATAGCAAGATGCATAAATGATGAGAGAAGACAAGATGAAACTAGTTGTTCAGTGGTGTATATAACAAGACGAACAATTTTAATTTTACATTAAAATCTTCAGGCAATAAATAGCCCTCACACCTTTTTTCGCACATTTCTCATATCTTATCTACATATTTGTCAACACATACATTTTATCAACTTATATAATTATATGATACTAATGCAATTCAGTATTTGTTAAGACAAAACAATCCACTTTTCCACACAGACGTTTAATATTAGATATTACTAATAATAAACATATATTTTAACTGGCTCTTTATCTCTCAAAAACAATTGCATAATGTATGAATTAGATCCACAGTATGGCCAGTATGATAACAAATATCATTTTTCCATGATAAGTCAAAAATACTCTATTATACATTAATATAATATAATTACAGCTGCATAAATTAAAAAAGTGCAGAATTGATACTGGAATTCTTACCCAGGTTTTACAATTTGTTCTTCTCGAACTAAAATTTGGTGCACAGTTCCAGCTTGTGTTGATTTTAATTTACGTTGTTCGGGTTTTGTAGCTTCTTCAAAATCATAAATTAATATCGGACATCCTATAGAAATTCGTGTTCCTGTTCGTATTTTCCATTTACATATTTTTATAGGTTTTGTTTGTTGTTGAAAAATACTTATTGTTCTTTCCGCCATTTTTAACTGATCGATTTCGATTTCAAACGGCAATCTAATTAAAATTCAAAGTACACACCTGGCTTTGACAACGACATATGACATACTTCAAAATCAGAAATGTGTCTTTACGTTAATAAGTATTTAACCCTTTCGCGCCTAATACATCTGTTATGTTAGTTTTTTAGCTTAAGCCCAGATGTCACTGATAGTAGTCACGACTCACGGTCTGTCAAAATTATATTAAACCCAGATTCTTGTTATCTCTTCATATTATTATAACTATGAAACAAAATATAAGAAAGCGAGTGATAAGTCAAATGTTGATTGTCTTTCAAGATTACCACTGGCAGAGGTGTTTGAAGGGAAGAACCTAGAGGAGCAAGTTTTTTCTTTCACATATGAAGATGTTGTACCCATCATCATCAATCTGTATGCGTCCACTGCTGGACATAGGTCTCGCTCAGCTCTTTCCATCTGTCTCTGTCTTGTGCGGTTTGCATCCAGTTATTGCTAATACTTCTTGCCTTTTTCTCCACTCTAAAATACGTTTTGTCCATCGGAAAAAATTACCCATACAGCTTAGTTAATTTATTAAGAGACAAAGAAGGACAAATGTCCAAGTAAAATCATTGACCATATTAAACTTAGATGGTCCTATTCTGAGATAACTAGCTTAAAACCATATTTTCAAAGAAGAAATGAGTTGAATGTGACTGTCTCACATGGAGAAGTAGAGGGATAGTACCAAAATTATTAAGAAAAAAATTGTTGGATATATTATATGAAAAGCATCCTGGAATGGTAAGGATGAAACTTAAAGCTATAAGTGACTTTTAGTGGCCAAATATTAATGATAATATAAAACCATGGACGTGTGTTTATACGTCCATGTATAAAACACTTTATTAGTCAGTGTCGAGAATGCCAAATCCTATTAACAAAGTAATGTTGTGGTAATGTCACAATGTCAATGTGGCCATAAAGTGAAAAAAACTTATTGAGCATGCATGTTGATTTCTATGAAATGAAAAGTTATAAGTTCCTTTTAGTAATAGCACAGAATAAATAACAATCAGAATGCCCACTCTCAGATGCCGCCTTTGAAGTGTGTCAGCACTCAGCACGCGATCGCAATATTTTAAACGGAAACACAGACTCGGATTGAGAAATTTGTGACAAAAGCTACGACAGGAACATAATTTAAATTTTTAGAGATTAATAATTTAATAAATTTGAAATAATTTAATCTATTCTTCAACTAAAAGTACGACATAAAATATTGCATATATATAATGTCTGTGGTTGCCGTAAATCAATTAAACCGGGTTAATTTTTCTATGCACACCAAATAAAATTTCACTGGAACAGTACTGGTTCCGTTTAAAACATGGCTGATTCCATCTGCTCGTACTTATCTTGACAAGCAGAGTGGGCATTCTGATTGTTATTTATTCTGTAGTAATAGATAGTACATCGAAATAAATAGAAATCTTCCGAATAACAGGTACAAATACTCATCAAACAATAGTGAAACTTCGTTAGGTATTTAGGATTTAGGCTCCCTGAAATATTAGTAACAGACAGTGGACCCTGTCTTTAACAGCGAAGAATTTCATAAGTTTTGTAGATCACATGGAATTGATGTAGTCAACACTCCACCTTATCATCCCGAATGCAACAAAAGTGCAGAAAAGTTAGTTTTAATAATTAAACAATCATTAAAGCAAAAAATTAGGAAGGCTGAAGGCCGATTGATCACAAGCTGGACAACTTAAATATCTCAGGTAGGTACTGTATCAATGAAGGTCTCCAGCTGAATTGATGTTTAAGCAAATTCCAAAAACAAAACTAAATTTGTTTCATCTAAAACATTTAAAAGGCTATGTGGAAAGGAAGTAAACAAAAGGGAAAATATTAGAAGATGAGATGATATATCTATGACTTCCTTTAATCTGCTGTAGTTCGTATGTTTCTTGACTTCTTTTAGTATTGGCAACCAAAGCCTGCTACATTCTGCTGATGGTTTGCTACACACCTTTCTTCATTAAGTAGAATGAGAGCTGCTTCTTTGACTTTTCTCTTTTTCATGTCTGTTTCTTTCATGACTATTGATACATCTTACTATTATCCTCTATGCTCATTGTCCCAGGCATGTTTGCATATCTCGAGATTCGTCTATACCGAACTTGGGCTCTTTCAACTTCTGTTGTCCCATTGTACAAAGCGACAGAAATCATTATTGTCTTTTTCAGTTTCATTGGAAAACCTCAATATGCATTAGAGGTTTGATTAAGTATCATAATATAGTTTTAAATAATGTAATAAATAATTTCTAAAACATTTATATGAGGTTGTCATTTTTCCAATTGTGTCTGAAGCTGCCCCATTCCCATGCTGGTTTTGATTTTTTTTTACAAGTATAGGGTTTAATATTAAAAACATATATACAGTGAAAGTTGGGTGAACAATGTATTTTATGAATATTTTCTTTGTTTATTTGGTGAGGTATTTACGAGTAATATGACAGTTCAAATTTTTATGTCTGAAGGAGCCCCACTCTCCCCTAATCCCATATCAATCAAAATATGATATCCTACTCCTATGATATAATTTTATGATACCCTACTTTCAAAATAAAAGTTGCAGTATATATTATTCTGGAAGTTTCAGCATGGCCAGTTCAAAATTCAAACCGATAACATTCTTATTACCTAAATTTTGTTGTAATCTGCCAAAGTGTTGTACAAAGTAATTGATATGGCAACCCTGTTAGTATGACGTTTCGTTTGACGCGTTTCGAAGCCGAAAGTAATGCTATTTATCGATGATAAATATTACCGATGTTTCAGATGGAGCCATCTCTCTACAATACAATTTGATGGCGGCAGTTCAAGATATAATTCTTGTTTAACGAGATTTTTCATGTTTAGGAAAAAATATTTAATGTTTTATTGCAAATATTTTCCACTTTTACAGTTTTATATGTTATTAAAATTTTTTCCGGTTTCTTAGTGGTACCTTTATTATAAGCCAAAACATATTGTTTTTCCTATTGTGACAAAACTGTACATTCAAAAAAATTCATAAGTATTTCTTACAATTATATCTTTATGCTGTAAGAAAATTAACAAAATCGTATTTTGTTTTTCCCGCTTTATACTTGGAAAAAAGTAGTTTTTTTTTGGTTTTTCAAAAACGAAAACATGAAGTTTGCTTAAAATTTGTCAAAATACTTCTAGTCATCACATACACCTTTTCTCAAATTTTTAGAATCTGTAGTTTGTCTTTTAGGGGTGTAGATCAACTTTATCTCGAATGTTAACTTACCAACCAGTTTGACACCCCTGCAGTGCAATGTGATAATGGTACCCCCTTGTAATACCCATCAAATTCAGAATATGCAGCAACCTAGATATAATTTAATTTTGAATATAATTTAATTTTTAAAGAATATAATTTAATTTTGACAAGAAACAGCTGGATCTAAACCCTATTCATTCTACAAATTCCCAATCGTCAATAGAACCATGTGTAAGCCAAACAGGGTTGTACTGATGTACGACCTATGTATCATATGATTTTTAAAAACATTTACTTTTGAAACTGTTAGTGTAAGAATTTCTTGAAATTTAATCATTATATCACAATTAAACTAAACCCTAAAAAATAACATGACCAGTAAATAACTTAACAATAACTATAACATAAATATAACACAATATATTAACTTAAAAATCAACACGATACAATTAGAATTTAAAATGATCACAAGTTGGGATCTGTAACATGAAAATCTGTCTCGCTTACGGTAATAAATTATATTTTATAGCCTCTTGACGAATGAGACGGCGAATATCAACACGTGCTCATGTTTACTGATGGGAATTTGGTAAACGAATAAACTTTAGAGGTATTTTTTTAAGTTTAAAGGCAACACTTTATCCAATAATATTAAATTTATCGCTTTTTGTGTATGTCCTGCATCTTGCATAGTGTTTGCTATCGATTTTATTTTGTGAATACAAGTGCATCAATAATCATGTCTTAAATTAAGAAATATATCTTTTAGAAGTTTGAAAACAAAGAACATAGTTTTCTTAAAGTTCATAAGGATTTTTGCATAAATGTAATACAAAAAAGAATAAATCAAATATTAAAAATGATTTTGGTCTACATTTAACTCTCAGTATGCTAGTTACATCACATGTAATGAGAAAAATCGGTACATCTGAATGAACATTCAATATTTGTAGTAAGTTTTTAAAATTTATAAATAATAAAAACATGATACTAATAAACCTATAATGAACTAGTAATATAACAATTAACAAAATTTTAATTGTATAAATTTATTGTAAAACACTTTCTATACAGCTCTAGGATCATCTTCTCCTGACTCATGGTACTTAATATATGTTTCCAAATGTGTAAAATCTTTCTTATTTTCTTGCCAACCTCTGTTTGGAGCATTTTTATATTTAAATGTTGATTTCTTCTCACCATATATCTTGTTTATATCTTCAATATGATCTCTATATTTACCAGCTACAACTTTTTTATTAGTAACAGGGTCTGTTATGTCACCATATGGGTACAAGACTTCTTTTACTCTGTGAGTAATCAATCTAGTGAGTCGTTCTGGCAGAAGTTCAACTATGACTATATCACCAGATTTACATTTCTTTTCAGGATCATGTGCATATACGAACTCATGTTTTGGGAAAAACTAAAAGATGAAACAGTATATTTATACATAATATATTTAGTGAAAAGTAATCTTAAAACATAAAAACATATCACAAAGGAACTTTAAAGTTGAAATAAGATTGATGATGATTGAGAATAAAATTGACGAAAAACTAGAGTTTTTGGTACTTTGGTGACAATCATTGCAAATAATTTATTGTAAACTGAACCTAAGAAAAATACAAGTTTAACTGTTCCTAAACATGTTGGACCAAAATGAATGTAAACATTTGTGTCTGCTTGTAACAGTGCAATGATTGTATAGCATTGACAAGACATTAAGAAACTGGCCTGTGTTGTGAGAAGAATAATTTGTGAAATGTCCAAAGCCAAAGGTTTATCATTGATTACATAGACGTATATTGCAAAAAATAATACATACCATATTCAAATTGGTATCAAGTTCTAGACGTTTCACTTTAAATTTGGATGCTCCTTGTTTAAGGCATGGTACACATTGCCCTAATAACATAAAAGTTTTATTTATGGCTGGCACCAACATTGCCATTTTGAGTTACAGGCTACTTCCTATATTGTTTCTATTTCCAATAATTGAATAAAATATATAAAATAACAATCCGTCTTTTTTTTTTATCAAATATTAGGTTATGTTGTGTCATTTTCGTGCCAGATGCCAGTGAATTGTTGTCTATAATTATGCTGCCTTACAGCCATTATTAACAAGAAACACAATTCTATTTTATATTACGTAACATATTAAACGATATTTAATTATAAATAAAAAGCTGTTTTTAAGTTTATTGTTTATTTTCATTGAAAATGCTACATGTTAAGTTTTTTCCTACAGATTTAGATTGTTCACAACAATATATTTCACCGTTTTATATTCTTTCATTGGTATTATGTTTTTATGCTTTTTTAATTTAAAGGAAATTCAAACAAATATAATGCATTATGTGAATATTTTGCAATAACTGCAAATATCTTTTGATATAATAAAATGAAATTAACTTAAAATTTAAACATTAGCGTATTCTGACATTCTGTCCTCGTCTTCTTCTAGAATCTAGAATGACATATGACATTTAACCTAACCTAACAAATAATGTATAAACAAAAATGTTTTTAACATAACTTAAGTATTTTAATATTTTCATATTTTAATCGAGAAATTTTGATTTTTATCAATGGTAGAATGACTTCGCTTTTTAAAAAGGTGGAAACAAACAATGCAGAACAATTAAGATTACATATTGTATTTAATGAGAATAATTTTAATTTGGTTATTTTAGAAAAATCCAATGCTTGGAAAGCTGAGGTAAATATGAAGATCGAGAATTTCTTAAAATGCACCAAAGGTGTTAACTGTATTGAGGATAACAACCTTGGTTATCCAATAGTTACGGAAACAATCAATATTTTATGTAACTGCTGTTTATTTTTATCATTCTTACATGATCAAGTGCCACTTGAATCTTAGATATATAAATAGTTCATTTATTCTTTATATTATTTTCTTTGGAGTTATATGGATTTTCTTGCAAAATCATCAAAACTAAAAATTCTCTAAATGTATTAAGCTGATTATTTGTACAAAATTTCAATGTTGGTAATGAATAAATACTTTTCAGATTGTGGACATTTGTTATTGTTGTCCAATTACAATGTTTATTCCAGTGTGTTTTAAGAGTTTGTTTAAGTAAATTATTGAACAATCTTTATGATTTGTAAACTCAACTTGGCAAACATTTTTTGTTCTGTTATTTTTTCTGCATCCATTCCTCTGTTTTGTATTTGCATAAAACAAAAACATTAAATTTTGGGAGATGTCAACAAAAATATAAATGTTAACTGTTTTTCAAAAGCAGTATTTAAAATGTAATACTTGATGTAAAATGTGTTACGTTTTCCTAATATAACAAATTGAGTTATCAACACTACAATATTCCTAATATTTATCTTGACCTGGGGTCTCAAGTCAGAATTGTAACTCTTCCTTAGATAACATGTATTTGGTTGATGAATTTTCGTTTTTACCACCTCTTTATGTGCAACAAAGTCAAAATGTGTGCCATACAACATTAATATGCAATTTTAAAAAATATGAAATTTTTGGAGAAACAACCACATATTTGCCAATTTTTCCTCTTTCAAGCAACTTTAACGAGGGGATGTTTAAGAAAAACTTTTACATATAGTATTCGGTAATAACTAAATTACCAAAATTTGTGTCTCATTCTTGCCCTTAACTAACTTCTAAAACGTTAAATTTGTTCCCCAAGGATGTGATTTGACAAGTTACACAAATTGATTGATGATTGAATCATTGATATACACTATGCCAGTGTGAACATAGTATTCAAATATCCATAACATCTCTAAATAAGATAAAAATGCCATATGAAGGCACATGTGAATACAGGGAAGAAGTTGAGGAAGGATGGAGACCTTCTTAAAGGAGACAGTATATAAAAAACAAGAAGATAAGCTACAAAGTAGAAAGGTTGAACACAGAAACAGTAAGTAATAATCCAATAAAAATAAAACCATCCATCAGTGATACAACTATAGCAGAACTAATAAAAGAATTTATAAAATATTTCTATAAGAAATTAAAGTCAAAGCTAAGTTGGGGGAGAAAATAAATGGACATCGTTAGAACAAGAAAAAGCCAATTGATAGAAATAAGAGGAGAAAGACAAAGCTTCAATAATATATCCACTGGAATTTTTAGAAATATTAGATATCAAAAGAATAAGATCAATGAATCTAAACTTTATAACAATTGTGAACATAAAATAGTTAAAGTAGGTACAGTAGATAAGATGGTATTAACCAGATATTGTTACCAGTCATACCTGACTAACATTTAATTTTAATCATATCTAAAAATTTTCCATTTATCCTTCTATGTTTTCCCTAAAGTAGTGTGCTATATTTTTTCACTATTGTTTAACACATCAATTCAAATGGTTTCTTTTGAGCCTTGTTGGTCTAAGGTTGGTATTATCTCTGCCTTGTGTTGGAAGTGGAGTTGCTCCTCTTGCTTTTTTGTGTACCTCCTAATCAAATTGTTGAAATTTTCCCTCAGAAATGCCCCTCAGAACCTTGTTTTGAAATACTTGAATTATGTTTTAGCAGCACACTTCCATAGTTGTATACTATAGATTCAGACTGACTTTAGGATTTGTTTATAAATTAAAAGTTTATATTATATTGACAACTCCAAGTTCTTGGATTGAGTTTCTTTCAAGCAACCAATAATTTTTTCTAAATTTGAAGTCAAGTTCTTTTCTTTTTTTGTGTTCTTTCCATTTCAGTTGAGTGTCTGAGGCAATACACATATATTTTGCTGTCTCTTGTCAGGAAATGGTTTAATTACTTCTATTAAGTTTTGTTTGTTAGTTTTTGTAGAAGACCCAACTAAACATGTAGCAATTTATTTTCATTTAATTTTATCATCCACAAATTTGTCAACTCATTTATTTTGTTGTCAGCTTCTTGAAGTTTCCCTGGGTCCTGATTCTAATTGAGATTTCGACTCAAAACATGTCGAAATTAATATGGCGACGTCGAAATGCGACTTTGCGAACCTTGTGGATTTCAGCTGAACTAACCAAACGACGTCACTAGTTTTCGACTTATCGAAATTAATTTCAACCACAAGAAAGTGGTTGAAATTTCATTTCGAGTCGAAATTAATCTGACATGACTGACTGGACTGGGAGAAGTGAACTTAGGTTCAGTTTAAGTAGGCGGTGTTTTGATCCTTGCAAGGAAAACTGAGGCAAAAAGTATCAATATGGCTGTGTTTTACGGACATTTGCTAGTTTTGGAGGAATTAGAGAGGTTAGATATCCGACGTTCATAACGGAGGATAAGAATAATGTTACGGGATACTCAAAATTCTTTTTCACTAAGTGATGCTCAATTTAGGCAGCAATTCCGGCTTAATAAACAAGCTGCAAATTATTTAATAAGGGTATTAGAACCATATTTGGAAGGTGTTTATGCCTCTAGGATACCCAAAATGTTTAGGGTTAGTATTACTAAGCTGCAGTAAATTTAAAAATATATTAGAATATAACCACTAAGTCAAATCTTAGTGGTTATAACTTAAGGATCTCCCACATCGCCTTTTTTTTCTTGCCATCTTTTCTTTCAATTCCAAATATAATTGAGAATGGCCAATATTTATGATTTAACAACTCAAAGAAGAAAAAAAAGACGTTCACGTAACGTAAACAAAACAAACATTCAACAAGCGTAGTGCAGCCAATAAACAACAGGGCCAACCCAAATTTTCAGCAGTATCAAAATGATAAAGTAAATATCCCCAGTTTTAACTACAATCGAAATGAATGAGAATCGCTAGCGATTGCGACTGTCATGGCGTAGTCGCTTTTAAATTTCGACATCGAAATGAAATAGAATCAGGGCCATGATGTTTCAACCAACTGTCAGAATTACTTTGCCATCTGGGAAAGTAGCCAAAATCTTGTTATTGAGGTATATAGAGTGTACAAAATAATTATAGCCAATTGGATCTCATTCTTCAGTTTCTGGAAAATCCACACACTTCAAGTTGGTACTATTCACATTTCCAATTGCTATTTATTTACTTTTTAATTTGTTAACTTTTATTTTTAGGTTTCATGTAATGATATTGAAAAATTAGCAAAACAACTTGACCTAGACGCTGAAGAATATTATTCCACCCTAAAACTATATTTAGAAGATACTCCAGATAATGTAAATTTTAAGTTAACAAACAAAGAATTTCTATGTTACTGTAATGAAAATAGTATTAATATAAAGTATTTTTCCTGTAAACTTAAAAAGGTAACTATATTTATATTAGTTATACTAACGTACAGTAGCTTATGTCACAGTGAAGTGAAATGCAGTTCAACCCCTTGACACTCTTAGTTATCAGTCTGACTTTTAACAGTAACATCTCATTTAAATTCCAATTGTATTAAAATATGCCTTAAAGGTTTATTTATACTTTGTAGTGTAATCATTTACAATTGTAGAATTATTTTTATGTTTTTTGTTTATATAAGTTAAGAACTTAGGAATATTTTTATGGGGATATTTTTATTGAATTTTTAAACATATACTAAATGCATTTAACTACATATAAACAAGTAGGTTGTTTTGGTTTTAATGCCAGGAAAACAAAATTTGTATTTATAGTTAAATGTACAGAGACAGCCTAATTAAAGGTGTTGTGATAAGGATAACATTTTTAATAATACTCTAGTACATTCTTCTCTTTTAGATACCATTCCAAGAATGTATATACGATTTATTAGATAGCTATGGTTTAAGTAATAATAAGAAACAGATCACAGATAATTCAACTGAAACATCAGAACTAAAAAAAGGTAAAAAGAATCAATTATAATTTTTCTCATGATTTATTTATTTCATCTTTCGTGATGATGAATATTTTTAGTTTTTGTTATAAAGATGTGTGAGGTGGGGTGATGAGAGTTATCTTATTATCATAGATGTGGAAACAAATTGGTGGTCGGAAATTAGTTGATTGATAGAGTTTGCATCCTTGATTTTTTTGAGCAGTAGTTTCTCAAAAAATTTAGACATTTTGGGGGTAGGAGGCTTGATTTATCTGATTATCTGGGCAATTTTAAACTGTATGGGAAAGTAACAGTCACATGATTCTATTGTATATTGATGTAAGGAGGACAATTGCCTTTTGAGGTAAGTATTTTATTACTGTTTTTACTATTCAGTCATATTCTGGAGCTTTGTATGGATTAATATATTGTTCTGAAGCTATTTTCTTGTGGCATTTTAAATTAATTAATATTTAAATGGGAATAAGCCACAATTAAAGGTTAAAATACATTTATTGACGTTTCAATTTCGAGAACGATTTCCGAAGTGGAAATTGAAACGTCAATAAATGTATTTTAACCTTTAATTGTGGCTTATTCCCATTTAAATATTAATTGATTAATATATTTGATCACTTGCATTACTTCAGATGACTTTGTTGAGTTCATTGGGAGTTACATTCGGCAAGGACTGTCCAGATATTCCATATTTTCTTCATTGCCGTGTGATGGAAGTGAAGTGAAAAAACTTAAGCTACATGTTCTGCAAATACTCTCACTTTTTCTTCATTTGACAGTGTCCAGCTATTATCCATGCTTCTTATTGGGTGTATTTCAACGTAGCTCTTGAATTTCTTCGTTGCTTTCCAGGCTGATTGTTCATCTGGTGATAGAACTGTGATGTATTGTTGAAAAGTCAATTCGGGAGTCTTGTAGAGTTTTATCTAGTATGTGTGCCATTCTATTTAAGTACATTTTATCTAATATGTTTTTTGATTTTTATCATCTTTTCCTAGCTCTTCTCAATTAATAGTTTTTTTATGTGTAATAGGATATGCTTTGTTTTGTTTTTGGTCTATTTGTTTGATATCTGGAGTTGCTAGCCATGCAGAATTCCGAATTGAGACTGTGAGGTATTAGACGGTAGCTACTATATCAGCTGGTCCCTTTAAGTTTAAGGTTATTTTTATTTAATTTTGAAATTTGTCCCAGTTTGTGTTTTATTGTGCATTAAGAATTGGGATCATATAAATGGACTGTAGGCAGAACTAGATGTTATGTCACAATATATGTCAGATATTCAGATAGTTATGGCAAAATCGAGAACATCGTGTGTTTTCCTGGGATCTGAAGGTCAGTATGTAGATTCACTTGCTGTTAGATAATTCATATTGTGTATTGAATAGATTCCAACCTTTGGGAGTAGTGAGTCTCGAATTCCAAACAGTGCTCTTTGCACTCGTCTCCTACATCTAAATTTTGGTACGAGAAGGTCAAAAACAAGTAGGATCCATAATATCTTGGGAAAGAGGGAAAATGTTACCAGTATGCTTTAGAACAGTTTGTCTCTCCTATGTTCATATTCCTTCGAATACGTATTAATCCACAATTAATCAGAGGATTCCCAATTGGAGCAATATACAGATGTTCAAAAAACGGTTACACAAATGAAGAGTTTTATTTTTCGACTGGATAAAACATTTTTGTCAGCATTTAAAGGCATCGAAAGAAGATCCAGTGCTTTTTATGTTAGATAACTATGGGAGTCACATTTCTTTGGAGATTTATACTTACTGCAGATCACACGGAATTGTTATGGTTTCACTTCCCTTTCATACCTCACACAGGCTTCAACCACTTGACCTTACTTTTTTTGGACTCTTAAAGAATGATTTAAACCGTGAGTGCGACTTGTATCTGAGAACTCATACTCATGAAAAGGTCACACATGAACTTGCTTCCATTTTTATCAGAGCATATCTGAGATTTGCCACGATGGACAAGGGAATATCTTGGTTTCATGGTGCAGGAATATGGCCCGTAGATCCTAATCAATTCTCTGAAGATGATTTCAACTTAGTAGACCACACTGAAGTTTCAGATATGTATACACATTGTAATGAACTTAAATGAAACTGACGATACCAACTATGATGACAGTGCTCTTTAGCAGTCGAAAGTAAATAAAACGGCACCACAAACAATACCGTCGAGATTTGACGAAACTCTGCAGATAATTCCAACTAGATATAATACCAACACAACCGGGACCATCGAGATGTGATAAAACTATGCAGAGAACTCTACCTAGAAATACCGAACCCCAACCTGGGCCATCGAGATATGATGAAAATATGTACTAAACTCCATCTAATAATGCCAAATTGAAATCAAACCAGCCAGCTGAAACCCAGCCTGGAACGTCAGGAAATGTTAAAACTCAGTCTAGTGTACCTATTGAAAAGCTAGCGCCTCTCCCTGTCAAAATTGTAAAGAAAAGTTCCAAATCACGTGCAAAACAACACTCATAAATTTTCACTTCCTCGACATTAAAAATTCAATTAGAAATAAAAAAAGAAAAGAGTAATCTTAAGAAAAAGCTGAAGAGGCCAAAAAACTGAAACCAGGAAAAGGATGACAGGAACCGTAGGAAAACTGGCTACTAAAGCAAAGAAACGACCTGTAAGCAAGAAAGCTGGAGTTAGAAACTTACATTTTGATGATTCTGGAGTCTGAAAGTTATGAGAGTACACCTTGTGGTGATGATGAACTAGATGATGTAGATCTAATATTAGAAAATGAGAAGTGTTTGGTGCGCGCTGAATTCGAACGAGAGAAAAAAAAATTTGGTACCGTTATGTAATGTGTTCGAATTGGGCGTATTCAGAATGTAGTGGTTGGTTAATTATACGTGCGATATGTGTGCCAAGATTGAACGGAAGACAGTCAGAAAATAAAATGATCTCTTTAGTGTGTTTTTTAAATTTTGTCTCTAATAAATTTGTTTTGTTTGCAATATTTGCTTTATTATTATTTATTATTTGCAATATTTATTTTTTTTTTCGAATGCAGCTTTATTTAATTTCTGCGCAGAATTATCCCGTACTTAGGGGAATACCGCGAAATGACAGTTTTTTGAAGTAATTTTTTTTCTTCAAGATCCGTCAAACTTTAAACGTTTTATTATGGGAATTACCTTCCCAATAGATACAAGTTTCAGTAGTTAAATTATGGAAGTTTGTGTGATTATAGGAAACTTTTTGTAAGTATTTTCCATTAGGTGCACAGAATTCCGTCGGTCTCTTCTATCCAGCTCTGTCAGCAGTGATACTTGTTAGAAAATTACACTATAAATGACGAAAATTGTCAGTGACTTTTTGTTTACACTGTTTCATTACTGTATTGTTAAACTTTAGACTAATATGTATATTTATATCTAAATGTAAAATATATTTATTAATGAATAAACTTTGTTTGTAGGGTATGCGAGATTGGAGGAAAAAGTGACGGAACTAGTAGATAGAAACTTGAATAGAGAACAAGAATTATATAGTAATTTTGTCCTAGTATTAAACGAAAAGAAAAGAAAAATTCAGCATTTAACTCAAACGATAGAGGCGCTAAAAGCGGGAAGACCGGTATTGAATCCCGAAATAAAATCGAGGAAACCGAAAACTTTAAAAAAAGAAAAAGAAGAAAAACAAAAGCATGAAATGAACGTTTCAGAATCAGAATCAAGTAACAATTCGGATGGGTATAACACCGATGATGAAAAATCGAAGAAAGAGGAAGGTGTAATAATTGAAGAAGCACTTCCCAGCACATCAAAGAAAGTTAATTATGATTCGATTTTCGACGAATCGGAAGATATAGGTAATCTGCCCAAAAGACAAAGGGGAATAAATGATTTTAAAGAAATTTGTAATACTCCAGAAATTAGCAAAGTACAGAAAATAGATAAAGAAACTGCAAGTGCCAATATAGCTAATATCAAAGAAGATTCTCAAACAGAATCTTTCAATACACAAGAACTCTTAGATTGTATTTAATACAAAAAATAGGTAATGCATTCATAAAAACTTAAATATTAAAGTTATCTTTGATTAACTGTTTGGGCCTTATGATGTATCATTTACTTAAATAAGTTCATACAAGTGTAAAACTCGGAAAATATACAGAAGATTACAGTATTCAAAACGTACTCTGTTAAAACAGTATGACGTATTATAATCCTGTGTTGCTATGTGTAAAATGACGTAGAAATTTCATTTAACAAGCAGTCACAGCACAAAATTACATATAATAGGACTTTTAATCACAAAATAGTGTCAGCCATTATTTTAATTACAGTTTTTTTGTAAGCAAATGTTAGGTTATGTTAGTAATATACCTAAATATGATAGACTTATATATTAACATATATACCGAGCAGTCTCTAGAGCTAAGTGACGACACCATCTTTGTTTTTATATTTGTGTTTCTATCTTACATCAGAGTAGAGAGACATCATGGACAGAGTAGAGAAACTCTTATATCTCGGCAATAATATCAATGTCAGCTGGGATCCAACATTAGACAAGGAAAGAGAGAGGACGCATAATCGTATGGAATTGACTGAAGCCTAAACCACAGATCACAGAATAATAAACAATCAGAAAGCCCACTCTGCTTGACAAGATAAGGTCGCGCAGACGGAATCAGCTATGTTTTAAACGAAACCAGTGCTGTTCAGTGAATCTTTATCTGGTGTGCATAGAAAAATTAACCCGGTTTAATTTAATTACGCAACCATAGACATAATATGCACTATTTTATTCGTACTTTTAGTTGAAGAAGAGATTAAATTATTTCAAACTTACTAAATTATTAATCTCTAATAATTTAAATTACAGTTCTGTTGTAGTTTGTCACAAAATTCTCAATCCGAGTCTATGTTTCCGTTTAAAACATGGCGATCGCGTGCTGACACACTTCAAAGGCGGCATCTGAGAGTGGGCATTCTGATTGTTATTTATTCTGTGCCTAAACCGGCACCAGAAAGGTTGCCAGGTCATATTTTATTTCTTCAGTAGATTGAGAATAATAAATATATATCAATACATAGATTTTTTTTTTAATTTATAATTGAACACTGACATAATGATCAATTTTTGAACATGATTTTATCATTACATATTTTTTAGTAGATCGATATAGTGTTTCAGTAAATTGAAGTTGAAATCAGTAGACCTGGTAACCCTGTGAGAGGTAGTAATGGGCAACGTACAGGCACCAAAACATGGCGGTTACATCGAAACTGCCTTCCCTTTTCGAAGGTTTATTAAATGAGCGTTACCTGTCTTCTCTCTTTCCTTGTCTGAGGATCCAACCGTAGAAATTAAAAGCTGTATAGAACAAGCTCGAGTCACTTTTGTAAAAATGAGGAACGTACTTTTCAGCCACGATCTGAACATTGACCTTCGCGTGACAATACATATTATTTTATAAACTTTTTATTTATTTATTTATTTTATTTTACAATAAATTTGAGCAGGGGTCGCAAAACCCATATGCCCATGTGAATACAATGTTATATAGTGTGCAATTAAAAGGTTACATTACAATAGTTACATATTAAGCACTAACTAACTAAATAAATATACAAAAACATAGGTAATAGCAAGTGTTTAGTACAAATTAAATGTTCAACTATGGAGCAAATGGTCATCCAGTTTATTTTTGAAGATATTGACAGATGGAGCATCTGTGATCTCAGCCGGAAGGCCATTCCACATCGAGAACATACGATTACAGAGAAAAAATTGTATAGTTGTTAAAAAAGTTTCCTTTTTAAACTTAAGTTTGTGGCCACGAAGACGAAGAAAATATTATGCAACTGATGATTAGTGGGTTCGACAGAGAAAGTACTGGCGAGGACTTCGGTATCCTCATAGTTACTTTGGGATATATCCCCATTATCATTTTCCAGTAAAAGTATAGAAACTTTTGTTGTCAACGAAGATCTAATATACTTGTACAATTTTTTACAGTTATTACTAATGGCTATACTCTCTTCGTAGCCAACACGAGCTTTATGTAGAGATTTCTTTAAATCTTTGGCAAAGACTCGATGAATTAGTAAATCCTCTATGCGATTTGTACGTCTATATTTGTTCCACAACTTTCTTTTATACTTGATCAGATATATTAATTCTCCATTAATCCAAGGTTTTCAAAGCCTTTATTTCTTTATTTCAAAATACAAACATTAGTTCGTATTTTGAGAACGATTTCCGAAGTGGAAATTGAAACGTCAATAAACGTACTTTAACCTTTAATTGTGGCTTATTCCCATTTAAATAGTAATTACATTAAAATGCCACAAGAAAATAGCTTCAGAACAATATAAATAATTATTGTACATATTTGCACCTGAAGAATTTTTTTCGGACACCACTGACATTCCGGAAACAAGATCGGTCATTGTTACAGCCAGTTTGGAGGCAAGTATTTATTCATAAGTTCCATCCTTATTATATTATATCGATGATTATATCAAAGTACGCAATCCGTTATACTGTAATGATATATTAAATGTAGCTGGTTTCAAAGATGGCCAACTCCATTTAGCAAAATTTTCAGTATAGGTAAAAACTGTTTAAACTACTTCCACACAATTGGTACGTTTGAAATTTTTTTTTGTTGATTAATAATTATTTCCAGAGCATCTTGGAGTAATAATATTTATGCTTTTTACTGTAGTTAAAGGGATATTTAACGTTGAAATATGGAGTTGACCGTGTTTGTAACCAACATGTGGAGATAGTCATTTTTGTCACCAAAAATATTGCTGATGGTGTCGCTGATATCTTAAGTCAGCAGTAAAATATCGGTAGCAATGCTTCGAGGCTTGCCCTATACTGAAGATTTTTTTAGTGAAAATAAAAAAAGTTGAAATATGTGTTAAAAATATTAATAATTTACTGGGTTAATACAATATTTGTCAATAAAATTTAAAAACCCGATTAATACACTAACAACAAAAGTTCTTTAGATACCTGCTTGATCGGTAGACAATATCTAAATCTTACAATAATTCTGAAACAAATGTCCACTACAACTTGGTTGACTTCCACGACTTCATCACAATCTGCAATATTTAAGCACTCACATTCAGGAAGTGGATTTTCAGGCATCATTTCATTATTGTTTATCACTTCGTGATACCATTTCATACCACTTTCTATTTCATTCCATTTTTCACCATAATGTTTTTGTAATAAAACGCGCACGTCTTTCATTTTTAACGAATTAACTTTGACTCCAAGCGTAAGTTCAGTTGGATTTATATTCCTTACTTTTTTCCCTGGTCTCATGACACTCAAACTTGAATTAATTGGGAAACTGTAGTTTTGTTCGCCACTGACAGTTACTGACTTTTGTTTCTTGGTCAGAATTAACTTTTTGACTTGTGAAATGAAGATTTGTTGGGTCTTTAACGCAGTTTTTAGCTTCTGACTTCCAATCTTGGTTGGTCCAGTATTTTCCTAAAAGTTTGACTGTCCCATGCTTACTAAACTCTGAATGATACTCTTCAAGCTGCACAATTGTATCTCTTTTCTTTACACTTCGTTCTATGCCACCAAAAATTATATCACTAGGCAGATATTAGTGACCGGTAACAGGAAACACAAGCTCCACTGTTGTGATTGAAGTTTTAGTCATGTGCAGTCAAGAAATGCACATCGTTAATACAATACTATCCTTGTTTTGACTTGGACACCCATCAGCTACTAGCCTTAAGGTGTCTTTTCTTTCAAAGTAACCAGTTTTAGATCTGCACTCAAGTTCTTCAAATACTGCAGAGGCTATTTCATTCGAAGACTTTTTTATTTCGTGTTCGGCCCAAGAGTAAATTGTTGCATTTTCTTTGCGTAAAGCTTCGGTTCCGGTAGAATATCCAGAAACTATCGTCAGAAAGATTATAGCAGTATAACTGTCTTGAATAGTTCACACTCTGATATGGGAGCTTTGGCAGAGGCATATTTTTTTGCATGTCGTACGACATTATAGCAACATTAGGTTCATCTTTTTTCAAAAGCTTAAAAAACCCTTTAGCACTAGTAGTGTGAACAGTGTACTCTGCTTTAATCCTTTGCAATATTGCCTCATTTTTTTTTGAACTTTAATTTTTTCTTTGTATTGAAGACAAGTTGAACACACATCTGTCGAAGGCCTTTTAAAGCTAATGTTGAACGTAGTTACGAATATGTGTCGAAAAAACGACTCTTTAACTTTAAATTCATCATTAACTGATTCTTCGTACATCTTCCACATTTTAGAAATAGACAGGGTGGAATCAAGAGAAATACGAGTACTCCTCGCTCTACTGAAATGTGATTATGTGCCTTTAAACTGCTTTACAAAATGTATTACAGAATCAGTTTTGTTTCTGATTGTGTTAACCTTCCTATAACCACCCCGAGTTTCAACGGGGATGAGACATCCGTCTTCTTTAAATCTTGTGAAAACACCTTCAACTTTGTGATTCCCAATACATTAATAAACGTGTTCCTACATATCTCTACTGCTGTTGTTTCAATACAATATTGGTAGGTTACGCCTTAAGTATGTCTTGTTCCGTCTCCTGGTCTGGTTCTTTTTGGTTGTTCTGCTGTGCAATACTTAAGAATGAAAGCATCTTGGCTGGCTTTTGTCTTTTCAGAATAAAATGCACTATGAAACCTATTTATATCTTGCATCTTCAATAAACTGCAATTTTTCTTCCCTCTGTGGCCACATGAAGGAGCATCAGGTAATCCCTTTGAACTGTACCTAAAACAAACATTGGATTCAAAACTAAAATACAAACTGTTTTATGTCAGGGGAACTTATTTTATTCTAACATAAGTTAAAGCAAAATAAAAATAATGTGAAAATAGATTAGGCCTACTAGAAATGGTCCATTTTCACTCTAATAACTAGGCCTAGGACTAAGTAATAGTAACTTTGAATGAATGTTATTTAAGTTTGTCTATTAGTTTATTCAATGTTAGGTTACGGTTTAATACTAACCTCAAAATCTTCTGTTTGGTTCTTTTCTAATTTGAAGGATTTGGTAGTTTCTTTCTTCCTTTCAATAAATGAGATTCTTTAACATTAGTTCCTTCCATGTCATTTCTGCAGGTTTATTACAGTAATATCTTTTTAGTATATTAGTAAAACTTTAAAATACTAAACAATAAAACAACGCCAGTCACAACACACCAGAATAGCTCAGTTCACTGCTGTCTACTGTTTCAACTGAGGCGGTGATGTCACGTGACAGAATGAAGCCGTCTGATTGGTGCTTTGTGGAGATGGCTGTTTTTGTCACCAACATATTTGAGAGCCGGCCGATTTTGTAACCAAGGGTACTATTCAAATGCAGTGTTAACATCGTTCTAGCCATTTTTGACACCAAAACTATTTAGATTTGGATTCCCTATGTTATTTTACACAAGAAACCGTCAATATCTGAATTTTCAAAAAAATGGAGTTGGCCCTCTTTGAAACCAGGCTACAGAATGCTGATTTGAAAAGTTTTACATAAATGTGTTAAATTTGGAGTTTAGATCATCTAATTATTTTACATAAATGATACGTGAGTCCTATTAGGTCTCATTGTTTATTGAAAACCTCAACTTATTACCGCCTCAAATTATTTGCCCTATTTATAATGTTATATTTATAATGTTAACACGTTTTATAAAGAATTATACACATTTAACTTTTTAAAATTTTAATAAACAATTTTGTTAAACTATGGCTTATTATTTGAATAGTTACTACCAATCTTTAAAAGTATCGAGTACCATATATTGCGGAATTAACGAACGGGGTCTATGTAGGAGGCGTTATAATTTCGAACTCTATAGAGTTTTTGGTGATCCAATCGTGAAAACCATCAAAAGAAACCATCTAAGATGTGTGGACTACGTTATGCGGATGGATGAAAGTGATCCTGTTGAAATAACTATGCTAAATAGGTCAGCCGGAAGAACAAGGGGGCAACCTAAACTCAGATATATGGACGGCGTGCAGGAAGATTTAAGGCAGATTGGAGTAGAAGAAGGATGGATGCATGTTTTGAAGCAGGTCAAGGCTCAGGAAGAGCTGTAGCGCCAACTGATGATGGCTTATTAGCAATACGTTTTCTACTTTTGAAGTGGAAGGTGTAGGAACCTATATAATCTTGTCACTAACAACGTATACAGAAACTAGTTTTTAAAAGAATCTAAAAACAGCCGCAACACTCATAGATCTAACATTAGCATACGATCCTGTTTGGAGACAGGGATTAATATATAAACTGATCCCATGCAGAAATCTTTAAGCATTTCCATCCTCAAAGAATATAAGCAAAAAGATTAATCTTAATAATGGTTTGACATGCCTGCAAGCGAATTTCGCAAGGTTGGATATGCTGACGATTGGACCCTTGCAACAAGCGTCAAATCCTTAAAAGCTATCGAAAACACTCACGAATGATCCATCCATCGTCAGCGAATACTTTAAGAATTGAAAATTACAACCCAGGACTACAAAAACTAAAGTTTCAACTCAATAGGCAAGCAAACAAAGAAATACGAGTGTATCTTTAAGAAACCAGAAGTGTCTACCTGACAAAACATCAACTGTGCGACACTACATGTGAGTCCACGGCATTAACCTTAATATCCTCCGCTCTTATTCTGATATATCCGGTGGCAGAATACTGTGCATCAGTGTGGTTGAATAGTAGGTATACCCACCTGGTCGACACTCGGCTAAACCGTGCAATGCGTATGATAATAGGTAAAATTATGCTTACTCGTTACGTTTTATGTATGGAGGTTTAGACAGGAAAATATGAAGGCAACACACCAGCATCTAGGGGTCCACAGGGAATAGTAAAAAGATTGCTGTCTCCGATTCGAAACTCTGATCGTAACGTAACGACGGACAGATATTACACTTCAGTGGAGCTTGCAGAAGATCTCCACAAAGACTTTGGTCTGACTTTAGTTGGCACTTTCCAACAAAACCGCAGGCATATAGCGGTAGTACTTAAGAGAACGTATTCAAATATGTTTTAATTTTCAGATCCAAAGTCTGAAAAACCACCAGTTCTCTTCTTTCTTATGTAACACGTCAGAAGCGTACAAAGATACTTCTCTTTCTATCGACCCAGGATTCTGATGATGTAAGCGGCGAATACAAAAATAAATCAGATATCAATCTTTTTTATAATGAGACTAAAGGAGGTGTTGATACTTTAGACCAGATGGTGAGAAATATACGTCGAAACGATCGACGCGAAGATGGCCACTCTCAGTTCTTTTCACTTTGTTGGATATTGCTGCCATCAATACGTACTCTATTATTCTTAATTTTCTCAATCTCAAATTGAAATGAAAATAAGAGTAATCGTCATCGTTTGTTTCTGCAAAAAATATGACTTTCCTTAACGCTCTCTAATTGAAAGAAGAGCTGCAAATTTAAATGGATTTCAACATTTTTTACTGCATTCCATGAAAAAATATACTCAAACGCAAATTTTTCTAAGTTGTACCTTCAATACCATACCAAATTGGAAAGGCACGATGCCATTCACGTTGAAAATTAGCAAAATCTAAAAGAGAAAAGACCAATAAGTTGGCAAAAACAAGCATAGTTTGTTTAAAATGCCAGAAGTATGTATGCGGTAAGCACACCAAGAAGTCAAATGTTTGTGTATCTTGCGATGATGCCAATTCTACTGAAGCGGAAAACTCAGAGTAAATTATAAATTTTTATCTTTTTAACTGTCCCATTAACGTCTAGGAATACTTTTTTTTATTTGTGAGTTTTGTATTTTAAATTAGTTTTAATAAAGAGGCGCGTTTTGGATTAATGTATGTATGGAAATTTATAGACCCCCCTTGAAGAAAAAGCAATCACAGCAGTGTAGGCCAGTCTCAGAATCTTTTTTATTTACATTAGGTACATAGTATTTAAATTGATTTAAAACATTTATTGTATAAAAGCATTTATAAATATCGTAAGAATACTGTAAATCCATATTAATATTGGTGGAAATACTACAGCCACTGGGGAAGCGGATGATATCAATAAATCTTTAGCATATCTAGCATTCTCAAAAAGAGATATTTGGTTGGTGGAATCACACTCCGGTACTACGGACAAAATACCTACAAGAGTAGCATTGCATACCAACAAACTGCCTGGAACCATCTGCAATAAAAAGAAATTTTAGATAAAATGATTACGCTTTAAAAGTATCAAATTGAAATGTTGTTCAAAAGTGTTGAACATTAAGTATATCATTAAGGCATGTTATTGTTTCTTTTCTTTCAAACCTTACTACTCTATTTATTCTGTTATCACTAATAATTTCTTTATAAGCCTACAATTTCATCCCCAAAAATCGATATTGCTTGGATATCAAAACGAACGAACACTTCTACAGAATATCAATTTAGACGTTCTTCATGTTTTAGATTTACTACTACTCCTAATCTTTACATTAATATATCAATAAGCAAGGAAGTCCTCTCATCTACTTTTGTGAACGACTCTGTGACTTTAGCGACTCATGAAAAAGTGCATGAAACTTAACAACAGTTTTGTTACAGATGCACGTGGTTAAATAAAATAATGCTATTGCGCTAATCAGGCTATGCAACATCGAAAGGAGAATTCTGCGTCTACGCCGTTTAATAAAAAAAATACTAGAACTAGAACTACAATAAAACAAAAATAATGAGGCTGGACCAGACAAATATAACAATACAAAACCATAATAAAGAGAATGTTGAACATTATTTATACTTGGACCACTTCATCAAACTGGGAAAACCAAATTAGGATGCTGAAATTAAAAGAAGAATGCAACTAAAATAGCATGGGTCGCCTTCGGTAAATTAACATATATCTTTAAAGAAAAACATTTCCATTCCTATAAACTTAAAGAAAAAGATATATAACAAATGCTTACTACCACGAAATGTGCCAAAAAAGTAGAAACAACGCTACATAAGGGCAATTGAACGAAATATACTTGGAATATCAGTAAGAGCCAATATCAGAAACATCGAGATAAGACGTAGAACGAAAATATGGGATATCGTAGAAGAAATAAACAAAAATTAAATGGCACTGGGTCGGTCAGATAGCCAGATATAATACTAAGAGGTGGACACGGAGAATCCTAAAGATTGGAGACCAAGGGGGACGAAAAGAGGCATGCGAAGACCTCAAAGAGATAGGTACATGATATAAGAGTAAGGTAAACACTGGAACTACATTCCGAAGTGGATGGATAATTATTGGAGAAGAGAAATATCCCTGCTGGTAAATATATTCTACATTTTAATAAACCTTGGTCCGATACATCGAAGGACATAATTCTAAATACGACAGAATTTGCCGACTGTGTAACGATTTCATTAAAACTCTATGCCCTTTCAATCTGGAGTTATCCGTAATCTTCATGAACTAAAGTTCTCTCTTTGACTAAAAGACAGGCAAACAACGAAAATGACATGGTTTTAAGAAACACCTATCGGATCTTTAATGAGTAAATAGAAAAACGAGCAATAATAAAAGTGAACTCACTAGGCTTTCAGTAGTCTATTTCTGGTTGGTATAATATTCATTGGTATCTCCTTGTATAGGATATGAAATATATTTTATACCCGAATATCAAAACGTTTCGTTTCGTCTACCAAAGTTTTATTATTACGATAGCTTTGCTACGCCCTTGATCGAGTTTTTGCGACATCCCGAGAAGCACTATAGGTTGTCTGACGCGAGAATTCAACTGCGTTATAGAAGAATATTTCGAAGCATGATTTTATTATATATAAGAGAAATAAAATTGTAGAGAATCAGTCGATAATATAAATTTGTATGGTTGAGTAAATAAATGTTATAAATTAATTGTGTTTTTAGTAATAGTGTTAGAAGACTGTAAATAAATTAAAATAAACATTACATTATTATCTTCTACCAACTTTTCATTAGGATGTCTCACTACAAACACAGCATACCTAGTAAACATTTTTCCGATTTGAATATCTGCGATTTGTCTGATAAGCTTGCTATTTGTTTAATTCTATTAGTTTTATTAGTGTGGTGTTTTTTATCTCCAGTCAAATAAATATCTAATAATTATTAAAACAGTGCAGTACTTACATTACATAAAGTTTCATTCTCCGCCTTATTCTTTGCGCACATTTTTGTAGATGTTTCAATGTTACAATTAGTCAATACCACATTTATTACTTCTTGATTAGTAGAAACCTACAAAGTATAAAAATAAAACACTGAAAACTAATTCTAAAACTTTTTTCTTGTGGCATTTTATAATTTGTGAGTTTTAAATTTTATAAGTTACGTCTTTCGATATTAAAGCCCAAACGCTGAAAATTTATTTTATATCCGTTTATTACCAACAAGACATTTGGTAAAAATTGAAAAGAAAATAGAAAGTAATAAAGTAAGAATATTTACAAAAATAATTCTGAGTAATAAAAAAAAGGCAACCGGATGCCTGGTACAAATGCCTTGGTTTTGATTTGAACAACCTTAAGTAAATAAAATATGAAATGTATTTGAGCAATATTATTAAACTTACGTTATTCCATCCTATAGCTACACAGCTGTCGTAACTGGAAGGCATCGAATCACTTTGTAACCTTATAGGTCTGATGGGTGAATTTTTTGACATTAACTTAACTGGGATCTACAAAAAGCATAAATCGTAAACCCGCATAATATAAATGTATCTAAAATATACTTTAAAAGATAATTACGTTCATGCCTATGGATTATATCTTTGTTTTACTGTTTAAACTGACAGATATTGTGATAATGTAAATTAATTTTAGGTATCCTCTTTTAGTTTTTTGTTTTTCCTTCATCTTTCGGTAAGTGACGTTGTAAATGACCTTTTGACATGAATGAGACATAACAACCAGTTACACAGCTCTCATAAAAAAAAAACGACAGCATCTTCGCTTTGATTCCTCCCAAGCAAATATAACCACTTCCAGTTACCAAAAAATCCTCAGGCGTTACCAAAAAAACGTGGAAAAACATCAATTATTACTAGTCCTATCAGGCAAAGCGAATCAATCCCTGCTCTCCTTTGATTTCAGATGTTTTTTAACCCATAAAACTTTGATGCCCAGTTAGGCATCAATGGCGGAACTGGCAGCCATGCTTTCATAGCACAGCAAAGAAACAAAGCAGAACAGGGCAGCGGAAGCTTTCTCTTCATAGAGAAGACAATTAATTTACCAGAAGGAAAACTCTGAAATTAAACAAAGGGTAGAAAAAAGTCTGAAGCTGTAGAAGAGGCAACCTTTCTAGAGAAAGAAAACATTGACGAAAAATTACTTAACTCTACAGGTTGGGAATTGAAGCGTTAGGCTAGCTCCTCAGTATCCAGAAAAAAATTTTAAAATTGCTGAAAAGCTGATCGCAAAGCCTCCGAAATTGATAGGAACTAAAAGACGACGACTTAGGCCCTGGAAAAAGCAAATGAATGCTGGTTGCTGGAATATTAAGGCGAAATATGAAATAAATAGAGGTGTTCGGTAATCTTTCAAAGGATGGATATCTCAGTACTAAGCTAAACCAAGAATCATTACAATCAAATAGAAGACGACTATATTCTATTTAATAAATAAAAGTGTAGAATAATTATTTCGCAGCAGCCGATAGAGAACGGTTTCAGGAAATTGTAAACATGATGATGACCGTCTGAATATGGACACGTCATCTAAAGAAGAAGAAGATAAAAGGGGGCGAACAAAAGCAGAAGTAAAAACATTAAAACCTAGGTATCAGTCTATGAAAGAATATTTACTCTCGTAATTACATACTTGGATTAAGTCAATCAAAAATCAAGTAGTTAATGCATTTGTAGAGGATAAGAACGAGCTCTTGGAAACTTTAGCATCTATGCTAGATAATATAAGCGGTAAGTAAGAAATTATTATTCTGGGAGACGTTAATCGACGTGTGGGTAGATAACCTAAAAGCAATATTGTAGGACCGTTTGAAGAAATAACAACAAACGATAGTGGAGATCTACTTAATAGAAATTTGCTAACGATATTCAAGGAGAGGCAAAAAGATGGAAAGAGGGATTCAAATAAGCGATGAGAAGGAGAAGGAGTTTGATGAAGAATCCTGGAAGGATAAAAAAGAATGGTGTTAGGGATGTTAGAAACGGCCAAGTTACCTGTAAAGAATGACTAGGTATATACATCTTAGGTATATCATCTTACCACCCTTTTCCCTATAACATTTATGTGTTCAACTTAATTCCAGCAACACAGCAAATACTTACATCTATTACGGCTAAATCATATTTCATCTCAGAAGTGTTGAACTCTTTATGAAATCTTATATCAGATACAGAAAAAGATTCATACTCCTCAGTATTCAAAATTCTTCCGCCGCTATTAACAGATATTATTATAGGTGGTAAAAGACCTCCCCAATCGTAATAAAGACAATGCGCCAAAGTAAGTACTTGATCTTCAGCGATTACTGCTGCTCCGCATACAAATTGGTTGTTATAATTCAGATGGACGGATACCTGAAACAAAAAAATTATAATAAACTAATGATATAGTGCTTACAAATTGGTTAGTTTATTACAGTGACGGCTCGGGCTGGTTTATAAATGTCATGTTATCAAAATTTAAATTTCTAAATAAAATCATTGATGAAGAATTCACGCAATAAATGAATCACTTTTGTTGTGTTTTCTTTACATTATAAGATGTTTCCCTTCTACCTAGCAAATGAGAAGCTTATTACACAACATATTTTGCAAGTTAGTAGATATATTTCTCTCTATATATATATATATATATATATATATATATATATATATATATATATATATATATATATATATATATGTTTTCAGTGGTTTTCTGGGTTTCACTCCACGTTGAATAATTTTGGTTTTAAGAAAAGCCATTATTTTGACGTGTCAAGGCAAGATTTCGTCAAGGCAGCACTTGCCATTGTCAAGTCAAGTTGTCAACACTTCTTGCTCGTGCTTGAAGTAGAAAGTTTACTTTACTTTATTGGTTGGCTCTATCGCCGGATTTAAATCCTCTAGATTTTTGCATATGGGGTTTTCTTAAGCCCTTAGTTTATTTCACTTCTGTCAAAAATGTTGATGACCCGAGGAATCAAATAACCGGCTCTGAGATAATAAAAAGAATTATTTGCGCGAATATGACAACCAGTGAGGCTAAGAGTAGAATCTTGTGGCATATTTCAGGAAGATCATTTTGACCCTTTTTTGTAGCTTTGAATCTATTTAATATTTTATTAGTTGTACTTGCGGTTATTGTGGTGGATTAATGTTTTTTCAGGTGTCCTCAGAAGAATGAATAACAACTGAGAGATATTGACCACCATCAAATCTCGAAGTTACAATTCTTCGGACATATTATACGAAATGAATCCAGATATGCTCTCCTTCAAGCCAGATATCCTGCACGGAAAACTATTTGGAAAACGAGGTCCAAGAAGAATATCTTGGTTAAAGAACCTCACAATCTGGTTCAATACAACATCTGTGCAGCTTTTCCGCGCTGCTGCAGATAAGATAAAGATTACCATGATGATCGCCAACATTCGTAACGGATAGGCACATCAAGAAGAAAATGTTATTTTATTATATAGTTCTTGATAATGTATTAAGGAAATGAAAAAACGTGCTAAGGAAATAAAAAATGATTTTTAATTTGAAATATCTTTATGTCATGCCAAAAAAATTCTAAATTGTATGTCAAAAAATTCGTAATAACTACCTCTTAAAACCCACCAAATTTAATTTGTGTATCTCAACCGATTTTAGAGCCGTAAATAAATTTAAAAATCCTATATAAAAGGTATATAATTTAAAAATACTTTCGGGCTACATCACACAACGTTTTCGGACTAACAAGTCCATTATCAGTGCATTTACCAGCAGTACACGAGTTAAGCCACTAAATACGTGGGTAAAAACCCTTAAAATGGTACTATTTTTTTTTATTTATTACATCTTTGTTAATATGTTGGTGTGATGTTAAAGTTTTTAACAGATACCCTAAATGGCAACGCAAAACTCCCAATTTGGGGGTTGCTGACCCTGAGACGATGTCTCTGTATAGGCTCTAGATGGCAACTCATGTACACTTGGTAAATGCACTGATGATGAAATTATTAGCCTGAAAACGTTTTGTGATGTAGCCCAAAATGGCCCTTTTAATTATATACCTTTTATAAAGTATTTTTAAATAAAACTTTTGTGATTTATGGTATGTAGCCAACTACATACCATAAAAAGATGATTGAAATTCTGAAAACAACTGGAATAGGCGAACAAGACTTGCGAATTACCTCAGAACTATATTGGCACCAAACCGCAACAATTGAAATAGAGCACACAGCATCCGAAGCCGATGCCTTTGAAATGTATATATATACAGACGGATGCTGAGAATTCCATGGATACAAAAAGTTACCAATGCTGACGTACTTCGGCGCATGAGTAAACAAAAAGAATTACTCAGCATAATCAAAGAGAGAAAAATACAATACTTTGGTCATGTGTTGAGAGGTGAAAGATACAAATTATATTGGAAGGTAAAGTGCAGGGCAAAAGATCAGTTGGAAGACGCCAGAACTCGTAGCTGAAAGACCTGAGGAGACGGTTTGACCGATCATCCACAGAAATCTGTCGTGCAGCAGTTTCAAAAGCCACAATTGCCATTTGGATCGCCAACCTTCGAAAGGAGACGGTGAAATAAGAAGAAGAAGCCAACTACAGAAATTTTATTTTTCTTGTGGACAATAAATAAATGGTCAGTTTACAAGAAACATTTTAACACCCCTTATCTAGTACTAGAAGCATTTGCGGACATACGTTTATATAGCAAACTGTCATTATTTTTCATGAAGAATCAACCTCTGACGTTTGTTGCACTTATTAAATAACATCCTGTGTGTCATTTAAATATATATGGACTAAAAACCGATACGTTAAAGCTCTGTAACTCAGAAACAATCGACTTTTGAGTCTTGGATCAATAAGAACTTTGATCAGCATGACCGGCAACGGCTGCGCATTTTTTAGCCAATTTAAGTGAAACCACTTTTACTCAAAGAAAGTGCAGGAGTCCTTTCTGGAATGAAATAGAGGAAACAATACATTCTGAAGTTATAGAGAGATATTTAAAAATCAGTGTTTTTAAAAAGTGACAAAGATGTAGGTCTATTTTGTCCAGCGCTTTGGTTACATAAAAACTATTAATTACTTATTTCCTTATTACCTTTAACTTACTTGATAAGGAAAATCCTGTTCTGGTTCCACACCAAAACTTTGCTGTAGGTTATTATTCATGGTATTCGTAGCTAAAACTAAATTATACTCTTAATTAATATCAGTTTTTAAATAAAAAGTTAAAAAAATCCAAAAGAATATTTGAAGATGTCAGTGCAAAAAGTGGCTTAGTCACATTATTATGTTTCTGAGTTATAGATGTTTGAAAGTTTTAAATGGTTCCCACATCTAGATTTTTAAAAACTAACACGTGTGCTTTTTTATAAACAAAGTACACCTTTAAGCTATACCACATAATTATATTAAACTATATAAATATATTAGAAATTTATTTATTCATGAGAAAAAAAAAATTTTAAATATGAATTTGACTACTTTTACTATAACTATAACTAATTTGACAAGTTTTGTAACAGCTTCAAACTTTTTTGGGTTTTATTTTTAAGTATCTATTGCCATATTCCAATGAAGCACTGCTGGAAATTTTTCTATTCATCCCTTCTTTATAAAGGGTCATGTTGCTACATATTCGTGTCATAGACTCTCTGGTTTGAACGGTTTTCCCGCTGTTAAATTGGACGAATCCAGTTTTGGAAATACCCGTTACGGAAGTCTTGACATATGATATCACCCATTGTTTATAATATCTTACTTTAAGTATGACAATGACCCCAAAAACCCCCGATTAGTTATATTGAACTCATTTTCGTCAAGTATTTCCGAATTACAAATTTATCATTTTTCTTGAAATAATCCCAGAAGCACAGTTTGGCTTCAAAGCAGACTACTTCAGCTAGCTACAAGTACTCAGATTAACAGAGTACATAGCAGCTGGATTTAGCGACAAGCAGTACGTAGGAGCAGCCTTCCTGGATGTAAGCAAAGCCTTCGACAGAGTCTGACATAAAAGGCTGATATACAAAATGAGAGGATATGGCTACAGCGGGGCAGTGACGAGACTAATCTCTTCCTACTTGAGCAACCGAATGAAACTGAGTTCGAATAGGACAAGCCCTGTCCGAACTCGGAATCCCGGAGGCTGGAGTACCACAGGGAGCGATTCTGTCAGCCCTGCTGTAGTCAATATTTACCGTAGACATTCCCAGAACACCAGGAACACTATTAAGCCTTTATGCCGACGACCGTACAATGGCGACCAAGCACCGAAATGTAGACATAGCAGTTAACAACCTGCAAACCGCGTTCAACAAACTCGAGGAATGGAGTATTAGATGGAAAATCGCCATAAACTCCGGCAAAACGCCAGTCGTGCTATTTAAAAAGAGATTTCAGCAACCAGAGGAACAACTTACTGTACAGAACAATCCCATCGAGTGGAAAAACGAGGCAAAATACCTGGGAGTCATCATGGATCTTCTTCTTCACGTGCCATCTCCGCGACGGAGGTTGGCAATCATCATGGCTATTCTGATCTTAGATGCTGCTGCTCTGAATAGTTCAATTCATCATAGATAAAGGACTCATATTCAAAAAGCACGTAGACGCCACAGCAAAAAGCCAACATGACTAAAGCATCCATCAAAGGACTCACAGAAAAAGGTAGAAAAGATAGAAAAAGCAAACTAACGACAAAAACCAAAATGAGAATAATAAACAGTATCATTCTTCCGATACTTGCTTATACATCTTTCGCATGGGGACACACCTGTAACACTACAAAGAAGAGGATTAAAGCAGTTCACAACAGCTGCCTGATAGAAGCTGTCAATTTCCCAAGATATGTAGTAGAACGCTTCATATTCAGGGAACTACAACAGGTCAGGGTGACTGAAATAATGAAGGATAGAGCCAGGACAAAATTCGCAGAACTGGAAAACCACCCTAGTCCCATACTGCGAGAGATCATGAGATATGACGATTTCCACCGTTGGAAACACAAAAGGCCTAAACAACAAATAGTGGAATAAATTAAGGAACCAAATAAAAGCGAAGCCAAACAAAATAAAAAGTAGTGAGAGAAAACAAAATAAATACGGGAGAGAAAATCAAAGAAGGGAACAAACAAAATCACCAGAGAGAAAAACAAAAACCTCAGAGAGAAAAATACACAAACTAACAGAGGATAGTTTGTAGCTCTGATAATTCGATAAACACTGCAAATTGCCGCACTGTGTGGGCCTCAAGGTGGTAAGGACCGAAAGAACACCAATAGAACCTTCACACAGACATTCTACAAAAAAATTAACAAAAAATATAAAAACGGCAATAAAAAAAATTAAAAAACTAACAAAAATCCGGCAGAAGCCAACCAAAAAAAAAAAATAAACAAAAACCAAAAAACCCGGGCAAGTAGGGCCCAAATACTTGAGCAACAAGTCTCCGAACCGAATGTAGTTGATAAAATACATACTTTTTGAGTAATTCTCAAAAAACGTTTGAAAAGTGTGAAATTTTTGGAAATATATTATTTATTGAAAAATATAATTTTTTTTAAAAGTCTGAAGAAGCATTGTCTGGGCTTTTCCATTACTTTTATAAGTATTACCTATTATATTAATAGCATATACTAAAAAAATGCAATCTTGTCATTAAACGGTAACGGCTATCTTTAAGAATAAAAAATCTTACCAGATTGCACAAAACACATAATCACTAAAATATCACAAAAAATAGCACATGTCATATTGCCAAAATATTTATTGACTTATCTTTGATCGGAAACCATTTGCTACATATAATTAGAGTTTTAATAGTAATCACCGACTAACATTCTGTCCGTGTCTTTCGGAATTAACTCATAACGCGTTATCTCGACATCTTTTATCTGCGTTTATTGTCTATGCAATGTTTGCATATAGTTTATTTATACAATGAGACCTTTTATATCTTTACATATGTTTTTATTCCCGTGCACAAAGTAATAAGTTCACAAAACTATCGGAAAAAGTAATCATATAAATATCGTTTATTTATTGGAGAGACTCTTCTACAGATTTTCATCATATGACTAAAGGTTGCCATACACGCTACGATAAATCGATAACGATTTAACTATACCGTTAACACTCTACTATTCGCCGTTCATTTCTCTACCATACACGTTACGATAAATCGTTACGATTTAATGGTACCTTCAATACTGTACTCTTTTTATGAATATTCAACAATTTTCATGTGTAATTCTCATTGTTCGCGATGGCTTCGACTGACGACGACATGTTGGCGGTCGTGGGATTATTATTCGCTGAAAAAGATAAAACAGCGGAAAAATCGTAGTATCTGGTGTAACGTCTGGCTAATGAAAGGAGAAGTTTATTCTCATGTGAATTTGTTAAAGGAATTAAAAATGTTTCCAAAAGATTGGCATAATTTTCCAAGAACGGATAGTGGTTTCCACCATTTTGCTAATGTGATTAATGCATTCTTTTTTTCTCAGGCATATCTTTCAGGCATAGGTATGTCATTATTGGTCTTATACTGGCTTTATAATTTCTTGACTTTATCTCAATGTTAATGTGTCTGTTTCGCCATATAGTGTTATTAAGGCATTCTTTCAGTCTATTTGCTTTTTGTACTTGATCTCTCATTTCTTTGTTCAAGTCTCCATAGCTGGACAGTGTAATTCCCAGGTATTTTACTTCCATTACTTGTTTAATACTAATGCCATTAATTTCTATTTTACATCTGGTTGGTTCTTTGCTGACTACTATTGTTTAAGTTTTCTGAGATGAGATTGTCATATTAAATTCTTTTGCTCTTATATTAAATCTGTGGACCAGTCTTTGCAGACTATCTTTATCTTGGGCTATCAATATTGCGTCGTCTGCGTAACAGAGTATTTTGATTTCTTTGTTTCCCATTCTGTATCCTCTTCCTTTGTTAACGCTTTTGATGATTTCATCCATGATTAAATTGAAGAGTTCAATGAGTCCCTTTGTCTTATTCCGCTATCCATTTCTATAGGTTCTGTAAGTTGCCCATCTATTTTGACTTCCATTTTGTTGTTTTGGTAGGTGTTTTCGATTATTTTTATAATATTTATTTAATAAGTTCTATAAATGTATTAAATTGTATAGACGTGTATAAATAACAGAAATATTTATTTAAGATTTGTTTTTATTGTATTTTTATATTTTGACGATTTTAATTTTTTATTCGAAATGATAAGTAAATATTTTTTTTTTTTTCATTCACTATATTATCATTTTCATAATCTCATACTAATAATCTCAAACTAATAAACAACAATAATCTCAATTGTATTTTTTAAAAGTCCTAAAGTATTTTTTGAACCATAAATCTTAAAATGATAGGTACTATTTTAAGTAAATTCTTCTTCTTAGGCATTGTCCTATTATAAGTTTGCCGTTTTAACCCTCCTCAGCTCCCTCTCCATCATGGCATTCCATATAAATGTTTTCAATTTCATATATGGTCTTCATCTTCCTCTTCCTCCTGGAAGTTCCCATTCCATCACTCTTTTTCTCGACTTATGACCTAGCATTCTTTGAACATGATTGTACCATTGTACAATCATGTGCATTGTACATTGTACGATTGTACCATGTAGTGCCCAAGGCTGATAACCATTTTGGTTTTCCTAGTGTTGAGGTCTAGGTGGTAATCTATGCTAGCTGTTCTCACGCGATCCACTACGGATTGTAGATCATTTAGGCCGGTTGCTAGTAGCACAGTGTCGTTGGTGTAGCTGAAATTGTAGATGTATTGTATGTCTGGCGTAGGGTGCCATCATAGGCCAAAAGGCAGTCTTGGCAAGACGATGATATGAAATCTGCGCTAGAAGAAATAAGAAACAAACATATGGGTAAAAACGTGCTGCAAAAACTTACAATACAATGTCTCTGCAAGCACGTTACGTAGAAGATTTCATGAGAAAAATCGTTTTGCTACAGATTTCAGTAAAGGGTATTTGGCCTACATTTAGCAAGAAGATTAAACAAATACTGGTCACCCATTTAAGTTCGTTTTTTTTATTTAAACATGGTAGAACTTCGTAAACTGGCATTTGAAATAGCAAGTCCAATCATTTACCATGTCCTTTTAATAAAACGAAAAAAATTGCAGGATAGGGTTGGGTGCACGGATTTTCAAAAAGAAATCCCTCTATAAGTTTGCGACTACCAGAAAAAACTTCATTAGCTAGGGCCCAAGTGTTTAATAAACCAAATATTTTGTAATATTTTTCAACGTTGACAAAGGTTATTGACGACAATAATCTTCCTCCAAACCAAATCTGGAATGTGGATGAAAGTGGCTTCTCTACTATACATTCCAGATCTGCATGATATTCGCAACAAAAGGACGCAAGCATTGTCAAGTGAGGAGAGAGGTAGGTTATTCATTTTACAGTGATTTGTGCCATGAAAGCGATTGGAACATTTGCTCCTCTCGGTATCATATATTCAAGGAAAAAAATGAAACCAGATCTCTTAGACCATGCTTTGCCAGGATGGTTAGGATTGTGTTAAGAAAATGGATAATAATAAAATGGAGATTTGTTTCTAAAGTGACTCATACATTTTAGAGATTTCGTGAAATCATCATTGACCTCGAAAGTGCTTTTATTAGTTGATAGGCATGGAAGTGTTAAGAACTTAGAAGTATTGCAATTTGCAAAACAAAATAGTATTATTATATTTTGTCTTCCTCCTCGTAGCACGCATCGTTTACAACAATTGCACGTACGCGTTTATAGGCCTTTAACTATTTATTATAATCAGGAAATTCAGAAGTGGATCAAATCCAGGTCGTGCTGTGACGCAGTCAATTAGGGAAGCTATTTTATAATGGATACAAAAACAGCTACAATAGAAAATGCTTTGAGTGATTTTTCTAAAACGGGAATTCAACCGCTAAACATGGATATATTTTCTGATTATGTTTTTGCTGCTGCTGAAACTACAAATATTGTAAATAATGACGAAAATGACTTACCAAATGAAGTCGCTGAACTTGAAGAACAAGCTGAAGAGACAGCCTCTTCTTCAAAGTAGGTTTCAAATCAACTTCTACAAAACCAGACGAAAATAAAATGTCAAAATGTAACGAATCTATCCTTCAAATATCGCCGATGCCTAAAGCGCCTGCATCACAGGATGGCCTAAGAAAAAGACGAAAAAGAGGGAAAACAAGTGTTTTAAACAACTCACCAGCTATTGCAGAAGTACAATTTGCACAGGCAAAAAAGAACGAGAAAGAAAGACGGAAGATACTTAGGAAGAAGTTGAAATGAACGAAAGCGGCCATGAATCTGATACAGCTTGTATCTAGTGCAATAAATTATATTCAATATCCAAAAAGGGACAGACCTGGATTCGTTGTCAAAAGTGTAACAGTTGGTGCCATACATAACGTGCAGGTGTAGAGAGAAACATTAAAGTGTTTAAGTGTGAATTATGCATATAAATATTTTTTTACTACTAGAGTTTTTGAGTTCCTTCACAGTTTTGTCTTATCTATTTTCAAATATTTAACTTTGAGGTCAAAATAAATTATTCGGTGATTGCATACTTTGCTTTTTTTTTTCAAATTGAACTGTCAAAGTCTTAGTTTTGTTTTATTTGTCAACATCTTTTGTTATTAAAAGAGTAACGTGTTACTAACTTTTTCATGGTAAAAAGAGTCTTCTTTTATCTATTTGATTAAGGATTTTACAGACAATTTTTGTTATGGGTGTCAACACAGACTGGTCTCCCCTACTGATATGAACCCCAAAAATGACACGTGTGGTTTAAATGAACCCAAAATTGCTACCAAAATTTCCTCGATCTGACGAAGAGATGTTAACAAATTCTTTACTTTTATTTGGATTTTCGGTATTATCTTTTTCAATTTCTGGAACTTTTGGCAGACTATGCGATACAGAAGAATAAAATAAAATTCAAGTTATAATAAATTAATCTTTTTTTAATCATACTTTTTAGGGACCCTTTTGCTTTACTGTAATGTGCCCAAGCCCTCCCAAGTTATAGAAGACACTGGATGCGAATTGTTACACTAACAGATAGAAACCCACTAGGTACTTACCATTCCAATCTAAATCACTTTGAGAATCTAGTTGATGGAAAAAAGAAGAAATTCTGAGCATCTTCTTTAAAAATTCTTCCTTTTTTGTTTTATTTTCTTTTGATAGCTCCACTGAAGTACTTGTTTTTTCTTTCACTCATTTTTTTTTCACAACTTTAATAAACCAAAGTCGACAAATATAATTGAATTCTGATATTTTTATAGTTACCTACCTACATTCATAACCCTAATCAACCTTTAATCCCCCTACAATAATACCCAATTTACAACTTGTCCAACAAACTTTCAGGATAAATCATACTCTAACTTCCAACATATTTAATTATACATATTGCTGGCTACTGTCATATTTAGACACATCCCTCCGTTCAGACTTCTGTTCTAATATGTTATTTTAATCAGTTGTTATCAACAAGTCCTCACAGACACTTCGTCTAAGAACTAGTAACCTCAGTAGAGTCTTCCGCTGCCATGTGATCAATTTCTATTGCACCTTAAACATCATAGTTTCTACATATCAAAGATGTAACTGAAAGTTAATCAAACTACATTTAAAGGGATTTCACCCATATATTTAGTGTATTTAAACATGTACGTCCAGTAAGTATAAACCACTTTAATATGGTGGTGTGGCCATACTATTGAAAATTTTTTTTTTTATAATAATCCTACTTTTCATCCAATCAATGACATAATGTGTAATAGCATATCAATTAAACTTAAAACCGGTAAAACCGGTATTAACATTTATTCTATTTATGTAAAACCAAATCTCAAAATTACGGTAAATGAATGGAAAAAGTTTTTTAATAGTATGGAGAAGCCTTTTATAATTGGTGGTGATTTTAATAGCCACAATTATGTTTGGGGTTGTAGTACTGTTGACGTAGACACTATAAAAAAAATCTGTTAGAAGCTATCGAGGAACTGTAATCTCGTACTTTTAAATAACGGCAAAGAAATTTTGCTGCGTAGACCTAGTAGTATTAACAAATCAGCAATAGACCTTACAATATGCTCAGCAAATATTAGTCGTTGTTTCGATTGGGATGTTGTGGAAAATACTAAGGATAAAATCATTTTGCTATTGTTATAAAGTCAAATATTAATGTTAATAAAGCTGAATGTGTAAATACAAAATTCCAATCGAATATAAATAAAGCGGACTGGTCTCTTTTCTCTTCAATCACTGATAATTTTATGGAACTCGATAAAAATTTAAGTTACCAACAATTTTGAAATAAATTAAACGAATATTGTAAAATATGTATATTGTAGAAAAGAATAGGGACTAGTCCACAATTTAGGAAAACTTGGTGGAATGACAATTGGAAAGAGGTTATTCAAGAACAACAACTTGATTTACACAAGTTTAAGTTACAGTAAAATATATAAAATTATATAAATTATAATAAATGTGTAGCAGAAACTAAAAAAGTTATATCAAAGAGTAAGCGTAATGCATGGAAAATTTTTTGTGAAACTTTAAACAAAAATACAACAATAAAAAATATGTTGAATCAAGTCAAACGTTTACAAAACATCTTTAAACCAGAAATAAATCCAGTGACCGGAGGAGAATGGCTTGAGGAGTTTTTGAGAAAATTATGTCCAGATAATATATTTTCAAAAATTAATGTAATGGAAAGGAAAAACTCTAAGCATCCACTTTCAGTGCCATTTAGTTTATATAAATTAGAAATAAGTCTTAAGAACAAGAAAAACACTTTTCCGGGAATAGATAATATATATTATATTATGTTGGCAAATTTACATCAAAGAGGAAAAGAAACACTATTAAAAATTTTTAATCAAATATGGCAATCTGAAGATTTTCCAGATAGTTGGAGAGAGTACCGGATGATTCCCATACTTAAAGCAAATCGAAATTTTGATTCGGCAGAATCTTATAGAGGTATTTCATTATGCTCCTGTACAAAAACACTGGAAAAAATGATAAAACTTAGGCTCGAAAGATGACTAGAAAAAAATAATGAAATATCACAAACATAATTTGGATTTCGAAAAAATCATTCTACTGTAAAAGCAGTGAGCCACTTGGTAAGGCTATTACTCATGATATGACAGAGATATTCGATTTTGGCTATTTTTATTGTGGTTAACAACTCTGTTCCTTTTTGCATTCTTAATAAAACGTCCTGGTTAGTAACGTGGTCGGTATAGAATATCTTCAAGATTCGACGATAAAGCCACATTTCGAAAGCCTCAATTTTCTTGCAGGTAGCATCTGTGAGAGTCCATGACTTCACTCCGTACAACAGTATAAGAAAAATATAACATAACACCTCTTTTTTTTCTGAGGGTGGAAATTTCTAAAAACCATACCAGGTTAACCCATCTCTAGGCATGGCTGGCGTGTGTTGGATTCAGCGTAGAGGAGTACATTCAAGCCCATTTACCCTTAGAAGAACGTCCTGCAAACCTTCATGTTATCATGCCTACCAACTAAAACCACCCTCTCCTACTTGTGCGAATTTGACTGTTGCATGTACCGCACCAGACCTAACAGACCAATTATACTACATACTAAACTCGTATCTTACTGATCGCTACTCCCAAGTCTAAACTGAAGACAGCTACTCAAATTACTACATCATACAATCTAGCGTACCTCAGGGTAGTGTTCTGAGCCTATTTCTGTATCTGATATTTACAGCAGACGTTCCAACTAGCAACGATAGCTTCTTAGCTACTTTTGCCGATGACACGTGAATCTTGGCAGTGGATAACGACCCTAATGTAGCATCACAAAAAGTACAAAATCATTTAGTTCAATTACAAAACTGACTTAAGCGATGAAAGATCAATGCTAATGCCAGCAAATAAGTACAAATTACTTTTACAACAAGAAAATCTATATGTCCACAAGTTTCTATTAATAATACTCCCATTCCTATAAAACCAGTTGTCAAATACTTGGGATTGCATCTGAATGAAAAACTTACAAGTAAAACGCACATTAAAACTAAACGGAAATAACTAGATCTTAAACAAAAAAATTGAACTAGCTATTTAACAAAAGGTCTCAGTTATCCCTTGAAAATAAACTGCTTCTGTACAAAGCTATACCCATACCAGTTTGGGCATATGGAATAGAACTGTGGGGCTGTAATAAAAAATCACATACGAAGATACTTCAAACATTGCAATACAAAATACTCCGTAAAATAAGTAAAGCTCCATGGTATGCATCTATCCAAAACTTCACAATGATATGTACCTCCCACTACTGAAGGACACAATAAAGAATAATTCAACAAATAAAAATCGCATCACTGATCACAACAACGAACCGATAAATAATTTATTCATCCAACCACTTGCCGAAAGAAGATTGAAGAGAGTATGGCCAGAAGACCTGCCGCGATAATGCTTAGAGAACCGTCACTGGACGGTACCTACTCACGTTAATTTACTTACACACCTTTTACTTATTACTCTATGTATAGAGAAGATTGTAAACATGCAATGTAACAATAAAAAAATTGATAGACGGATATGTTACGAAACAGAAATATCCGAAAATCAGTTTGAATTTATGCAAGACAGATCAACAAAAGATGCATTACTTATACTTAGTATAAGGCAGCTGGTGAAAAAATAAAGAAATGAAAATAAACACTCAAATGATATTTATTAATCTTAAGAAAGCATATGGTAGAGTTTCTCGAGAGGTTCTGTGGTGAGCGCTGAATAAGAAAAGAGTTCCCGGTAAGTATCTCAAAAGTGTGAGAGACATGTATGAGGAAGTAACAACTACTGCTAGGACATGTGTGGGAGAAACTGATGACTTTCATGTGAAAGTAGAATTGCACCAGGACTCAGTGCTTAGTCCGTATTCTAGAAGACTACCAAAAGATTTTAAAGTGTCCTTTATTAAAGCGAAAGAGCATACCTTAAGATCGTTAGAGCACGTTCAAAGCCGAAATGATATCAGTACAAAGAATAGCTAGGTGTCAAATAAGTAAGTGTAGAAAACCAAAGAAGATTTGGTGGTGTACGGTTAGACAAGACATGTCCGTCTAATTAGAGAAAGCGGCTCCGTATATGACCGTATTAGGATTTGACCTCCATTTAAAGTATTGTTTTCTATTTACGTTTACCTTTTACGTGTACCTAGGTACCTATTAATTTGTCTTTATCAATTTGGTACTTATTTTTTTCAAGAGGTTAATAAATGAAATAAAGTAAAATTCACTCTGCTCAACATTTATATTTATATTTTTATATGTATAATACTGTCGAAAATCGAGACTCAATAGTACAGTATATATCAGTTCTTTGAAAAAAAATAATAATAAATAAAAAAAATTAAGATTGAGGTAGCAATTCAGAAGCCTCAGGGTAGGTAACTTGGAATAAGTATTGTACATAGTTGGTCGCACTGCTTAACAATCTATAGAACCCTTCGGGTTTATTCCTCCATTTTACGCAAAGGTAGTACACTGGAACACCTAAAAATATGCAAATAAATTAACATTAAAATAAAACAAATATCTAGTAGGTAGTCAAGTATCACTTCTAATACGTGGGTATTTATATGCCATAGTTTTGTAAGGATTTTGGCTCGATCTTTGCACATATCCACGAATTATTTTTTATATTACATGGTTTTTCTACTCACAGAACCTAAACCCATGAAATTAGACCGTTTGTCATTCGCAATAAAATACATTAAACAAACACATCAATATAACAAAGGTCAGTAACTGGAAAATTCAAGTTTGGACAATGCCGAAATGACAGCGTTTTTAACGAATTTTCCTATTATTTAAATATTAAATTCATTTTGGTACCTTGAAGTTGAATTTTTTTTCGTTATAATAAAATGCTATCAAATAAATCAGATGCAATTATGAAACTTATCAACAACAAAGAAAATTAGTAAGAGAAAAAGTACAAAGGACAAAGAAAAAATCATGAAAGGATTTCGAAAAAAAAATTAGAAAATAATTATTTTGTATTATGTCTTTTAAAAGAAAATTTATAAATAATAAAGAACAGTAATTTATTTTTTGACTAGATGACTCACCAATACTTTGTAAAAATTATTTATATGTTTGAAAAGGTGCATTGTTGTGGAAAACGCAGTCGCCAGTGGAATAAATTGATATTTGGCTTTGTATTCTTACTGAAAAGTATCGTCCTCACTTGTGGACTCACGTGGACTGTGTGAGTAAACGGATTCTTCTAGAATAGGTAAAAATAACCTAGTCCATTTATAGTACTTGTTGAAATAAACATATTTGTAATATTTCAGTAGCCAAGATGGAGTTAAAGCGACCTTTGACCTATGAGCAGCTTCTCAATATAATAGAAAATCTTTCAGATTTGAATATATTTCAGACGACAGTGATGGCATTGATGCTTCCGAGCAGCAATTTGAAGATTTGAAAGGTAAAAATATTTATTTTGAAGTAATATAAACAACTAATAATTATTTATTTTCAGTAGAAACTGAAGATGACTTACAAACAGAAAATGTAGGTCCAAATGAACCTAATATTGAAGATAAACCTCTCACAGTAGAAGTGGAGACTGTGGGCCCTGTGGTCGCTGCAGGACCAAGCACTTCTCGAGCATTTTCTGAAGGTAAGATCAGAGTTCACGATTAGATAAATAATCTTCTCAACCCTAAGAATGATATTAAATGGCGTACCAAAGTGAGATATCTCACTCCACCCATCCAGTGATTTGTAGAAGATGTAACGCCAGTTGCAGAATTGGAGAGCCCTTATGCTATCTTCTGCAAGTAAGTACTTTACAAGAGATTTATTTGCACGTATGGCAGAGTTTACGAACCTGTATGCTGTACAGAACCAAATACGATTTTTCCCAACGACTGTAGAGGAAATGCAAATTTTCGTTGGTATACGTACACTTATGGGAAATTTACATTATCCTAGATTCCAATTTTATTGGGATGCAAAATTACGAGTGCCCAAAATTGCTGAGAGTATGTCTATAAATAGATTTTACTCCTTGAGGCAAACTTTACATTTTGTGGATACAATGGATGACGTTGAGCATCAGGAGAGGTCTTGGAAAGTTCGTCCATTGTACAAAACAATACGCGCCAATTTGCTGTCACTTCCATTGGAGACAAATCTGTCAATTGATGAACAAATGGTACCGTTCAAAGGATCACTCAATGTAAAGCAATATATAAAAAAACAAACCAAATCCATGGGAAATAAAAATATTTGCAATTTGCGGTGCAAGTGGACATATGTTCGATTTTATAATTTATCGGGGAGCTAAAACGGAATCGGATCAAACACAAATGACAGTTTTCGGACAAGGTGCAGCTGTCGTTTTGAAGCTGTGTGATCGCATCACAGAGGATAATTGCAAAGTCTATTTTGAGAATTTTTTCTCCAGTTATTGGTTGTTACAAACTCTGCGCCAAAAAAAGATCTTTGCCATTTGTACTGCACTAGAAAATAGATTCAGTAGTCCTAGCTTCTCTGCTGATAAAATAATGCAAAACTGGAAGTGGTACTATAGAAGAAATAATCAGTAATGATGGGGAGGTAATTATGACAAAGTGGTTTGATAACAAACCTGTAATAATGGCAAGTGTAAACGATGGGACAAAACAAACAAGAACTATATAGAAATAAATAGGCTACAGGTAATAAAGGATTACAATTTGTCAATGGGAGGTGTTGACAAATTTAATTTCTTACTAACATTGTACATGACCTTTATTAGGTCACGCAAATGGACGTTGCCAATGTTCACACATGGTATAGATTTAGTCTGTACGAATGCCTGGCTAGAATATGGCAGGCAAGCAACAAATTTGCAAATACCAAAGCAAAGAATCTTAAATTTGGTGCACTTTCGCGCAGAAATTGCTGAAGTTCTTTTAGCTATAAAAAAAACAGTCAATAAAAAAAGAGGACGACCACTTTTGATAAAGCCTGAACCGAAAACGCCTAAAAGAAATAACATTGAAGTACGGCCAGTGAAGGAAGTAAGATTGGACAATATAGGACATTTACCTACTGTTGATAAATCAAAAAATGGTTAGCGTTGCAAGAAACCTGAATGCAAGGGAAAAACTCGTATATATTGCCTCAAATGCAAAGTTCATTTATGCTTGACCAATATTCACAATTGTTTTATGGAGTACCGCAGTATATAAATTATATATAAAGTGCATTGAATAAATATTATCATTGTTCTCAGTATTTATTTTTTCTCTAACCCACAGTATTTTTACCCTGTTATCTCACAGTGTCCTCATGTGTGGACATGCAATTTTTCAAAAATGGAAAACTTTTTTACTTGGAACAAACTCCATAAATCTTAAATAAATTCAAATAACCAATATTCAAAATTTCAAATTTTTAGGCCGAGTTAAAAAAAATCATGAGCGAAAGGGTTAATCATTAATTTACATCTGATCTGAGCTCTTGGCTTTAACCATTGGCTGGTTCTTTTCATGGAATATTAACATGTTTAATGTGTGTGATGTTATATTATGTATATCTTTAAAGTAGACACTGTAGGCCATCTTCATTTTCTGCGATGATTACTGCATCATCCGCATATCAGAGAAAATTCAAAGCTCGGTTTCTCATTTTGTAGCACGTTGGTTTTATTTACAATCTTACTATCATGGCAACATTATTTTAACTTTTTTAAGTAGAGTCTCCTAAGATGTTCATATATATCATCAGTTGGTGCTACATCCCTTCGACAGCCCTGGCCTGCATCAAAACATTCCTCCATCCTTCGTTGTGAAGTGTTTTCTCCATTTCCTTACTTCAATCTCCCTTAAATCGTCCTGCACATCGTTCAGATATCTGAATTTAGGTCGCCCCATTCTTCTTCTTCCGAGTGGCCTATTTAGCATGGTTATTTTAACAGGATCCCTTCCATCCATCTGCATAACGTGGCCCACCCATCTTAGGCGGTTTATTTTGATGGTTTTTACGATATCTGCATCACCAAAAAATTTAGAGTTCGAAATTATATCGCCTTATCCACAGACCCTCTTCGTTAAATCCACCAATATGGTCCTCGATACTTTTCTTTCAAAGATTCGTAGTAACTCTTCATCTCGAGTCATCACTGTCCACGTTTCCGTATATATATATATATATATATATATATATATATATATATATATATATATATATATATATATATATATATATATATATATATATATATATATGTTTTGAATTTACCCACGTCATTTTCTTCTTCCTCTTGAAGTTCCTTCTCCTATCGGAGGTTGGCTATCATCACGTATCTGTACCTTATTGGCGGCTGATCTGAGAAGATCTAGCTGCAACTATACCACTCTCTTAGGTTTCTAAGATAGGTTTCTTCATGTCAATTTATTGCATCTCAATATATCGATGTTTACCCGTTTTAGTTCTTTAATAACGGCAGTTTTTTCTGCTTTGTATATGTGCTTTGTACTTTCTAAATAGCTATACTCCATTTTATTTTTAGAGCATGAATCCTACGAGGATTCTTAATATTTTTTATCCATCTAAGGGGTGTTTGGGACTTTGGGTCGTTGTATTACAACGGTTGTTTATTGTAATTCCCTGGGGAAAAAACATGTCGGTTATTTCCCCTTGTTTTCCCAACTTTGGATTCAGCTACCTTGACATGGAGGACCGTCGTCTGAATGCCTCGTTGTTGCCTGGTGTTTATTCTGTAAGTTTGAGTTTTTGCCTTTTTGTATTTTCTTTCTGTTTTATTTCGTCAAAATTATTACTTTTTACAATGGTAAACCTACCAAACAATAATATACAGTTTTCATACCTGATAAAGTGATTCCCAATCCAATGACTGTATTCCATGGCTGTGTTGGAATGGGAAATATAATTATAAATGCACAACAGAGCAAAAATAATATAGGTATAGCAGTATGTACTTGAATCGGCCTGGGTAGTTCAGGTTTTTTGTGACGAAGCCACAGCATACCAACCACACTTGCGGCACTTGAAAGCCACAATATTTGGCCGTAGTAGTTAATCAGAACGAAGACGTCGCTGATAAACAGCATCAGCAAAGATGTAAAGCACTAAAACAAAAAAAATGTAAGATAAAACTCTACATTAAACAAGATATTAGCACTAATTACAGAGATACATTCCGTATTGAGGTAAAATCAATTAGTGGCTATCTTAATACACTCACAGACAAAAATATTCCATATTTTTTCCATTTTTAGAAAAAATCCACACAAAAAGGAAAAAGAAAGACGGCGATGGAGGAAATTCTAAACTTGACGAATGAAAAAAGAATATACGAAAACAAAGACAAAGGTATAAAGATTTACAAAGGGTAACTCGATCAAAAATTCGTAAAACTAAAAAAAACTGGCTAAAAGAAAATTGTAATGAACTAGAAATATTGCAAAATAAACCTGATAGCTTTATTTAATAAAAAAATAAGAATTAAAAAAAACTTTAAAACTAAAAAACAAAGAAAAAACACTCACAGTACCAGATATAGTAAAAAGTGAAGTAGAACACATTATTAAAGAAATAAAAACTCATAAAGCTGTGTATTTAAATTAATGTGTCTCGGCTGCAATGGCCTTTGACACAAACAATATTGGATATTATAGAATAATAATTATTGTATAGTGAGAACTTGTAACTCATTGTTACAGTTAATCATCATCACAATTACTATTGTAGCGAGATTAAATAAAACGAGTGGTTCGAATTTATATAAATATATTTATTTATAAGTTTACAGTTCGATAGTATCTTAACGACTCTCCAACTCATAACATCGTTACATATATATGCCAAAAGTATTATTCTAGAATAATCTAAAATAATCCCACCTCTAATTCGCCTACGTGACGGGTTGTTCTCTCTCGCACTCGATATCGCCGGAAACTTCTAGTCGCTTTCGAGATGCAACCGTTACACGGACCACTCTGAATGCATATTCGTAACACTATTATAATGGGAATAAGCCACAATTTGAAGGTTAAAGTAAGTTTATTGACGTTTCAATTTCCATTTCGGAAATCGTTCTTCAGAATTTTCTCCAGAGAACGATTTCCGAAGTGGAAATTAAAACGTCAATAAACTAACTTTAACTATCAATTGTGGCTTATTTCCATTAAAATAGTAATTACTTTAAAATGTCAGAAGAAAATAGATTTAGAACAATATTAATCATCATCATAACTGGATCGACAACCCTTTTTGGGTCTTGGCCTGTTCTGAATCTTCCCCATTCTGACCCGTTTCGTGCTTTTATACTGGCTTAGAAAGCCAGTAGCGGTGAGCTACAGCCGCCGTTATTCAAGGAAAATAAAAAAAGGATCGAAAAGGCAAGAAGCTCTTCAAAAACTTTAAACTAATACTAGGACAGACTGAGGTCGTAAGTAACAGGCGGCGAAAGTGACAACTCAAATATCTGAAACCATGAAAACAATAACAGCACTTGCGCTAGTTTTGTAAACTGACAAAACTGCCGACTACCATATTCGTACGTGTGAGCGATATCGAAGAATGATGCGCATACCTTGGGTGGATAGAGTTCGAAACGATGACGTCCTTAACAGAGCCGGCGTGGAAAGAGAACTCTTTAAATTAATTAAAAAACGCAAGATTGGTTACCTTGGGCACATATTAAGAGGAGCAAAATATGAAATACCACACTTAATCCTACAAGGGAAGATCGAAGGTAGGAGAGGAGCCGGCCGCAAACAATTATCCTGGTTAAGAAATATTAAAGAATGGACAGGAATACACAATACAGGCGAGCTGTGTCACGCCGCCAAGAACAGAATTCTAGTAATGAGATAGTCGCCTACACACTTTGGTGTATGGCATGTTAAGAAGAAGAAGAAGAAGAAGAGCGATATCGGCGCCAGTCTCGATTGTGTACAAGACCGAAATTGTGTTTAGTGCTCCTTAGTAATAATTTTCGAGTGATATCTAAGTGAAATATAAGCTTTATTGTTTCAGGTATGTACTTTATCTTGCATGTATAGTTAGTTTAGATATTTGAAGATAACATAAACACAAGTAAGATAGTTTACCGTTGTTCATTGTCAAAAATTAAAAACTTTTTAAAAAATAAGGTCGGGGCCAAACGTAACATACTGCCGAGGGCTAACGATTTTAAGCATTCTGGTTTCTTAATATATTATTCTTTTTATTTCCAGAATGCCTCGTACAAAAATTTGAAGAAGTAATAGAGGTTCCAAAGATAATGCAACTTATGAAGCTGCATACGCTGAAATAAAAAATGATATGTCCATTCGTGCAGCTGCAAAGAAGTACGATTTGTGTAATGTTTCTTTAAGACGATTTAAAATTAAAAAGGAAGCACCAGGTGAGGGTTTAAATAATTCTGTTTCCATTGGTTATAGAGCTTGGAACAAAGTTTATATATATATATATATATATATATATATATATATATATATATATATATATATATATAAACTTCATTGCTTCATCAATATCGTTGTGCCAACTTCTCCGTGGTCGTCCTCTCTTTCTTCTTTCAGGAGGGATCCATTCCAGTACTCTCCTAGGCCATCTGTACTCTGGCATTCTTTTAACATGTCCGAACCAGATTAATTGTTTTCTTTCTACGCCATCATTGATATTTCTCTCCATTTTCATTTCGTTTCTTATTTGTTCGTTTCTAACTCTCTCCAGTTTCGATCTACCGCAGCTTCGTCTCAGATAATCCATTTCTGTCGTCATAAGTTTGTTTCTATTAGCTTTGGTGACGTCCCATACTTCCGAACCGTAAAGTGTAATACTTTGGACTATACTACCGTAAATGTGTTTTTTGGTTTCTCGTCGAATTGTTTTTTGCAAGAGAAGAGAGTTTAAGGCACGGGTCGCTGCTCTGCCCTTGTTTATTCTTTCCCTGATTTCCCCTTCTTGTTGAAAATGAGCCCCAAATATTTGCAGGATTGCACGCCTTTGATTTTGTCGTCTTCCAAGACTAGGTCACATATTTCATCTGTTCCCACTGAGAGATATTCACATTTTGTCATATTCATGTTTAGACCTGCCACCTCATATTCTTCTTGCAGTTTTCTTACCATATAGCTAAGATCGTAGCTGTCTTCGGCAATTACTACCTGGTCATCCGCAAAGAAAAATGTATATAGCTTGTTTTCTTCCACCGTTATTCCCATGTTCCTACATTTTTTTACCCATTTCACTAAGGATCTGTCCAAATAGATTTTAAATAAGGTGGGTGACAGACAGCAGCCTTCTCTTAGTCCCTTTGTTGTTTGAAAAGGAGAGGTGATTTCTTGTCCCATTTTAATTCTTGCAAAGTTTTGTTCGTAATATTTTTGAGTGGCGTTAATAAGAATTGGGTTTATTTTCAAGTTACCCATTTCTATCCATAGTTGGGAGATCGGTACACTGTCATATGCTTTTTCCAAATCTATTAAAGCTATATGAGTTTCTCTATTTCTCTGCACTCGTTTTTCCATTGCAATTTTTAATGTGAAAATATTATCCATAGTGGAGCGTCCGGCCCTAGATCCCGCTTGTTCTTCGGGTTGTTTGTCTTTAATATCATTTTCTATCAGGTTTCGTAGTACTTTTGAGTATAGTCGGCCTATAGTAGCAATCACTGCGATCCCTCTATAGTTTTTAGGATCCATCTTTGTGCCTTTCTTGTGTATTGGAGAGATATACGATTGTCTCCATTATTCTGGAACTTCTTCTCCGTTTAAGCATCTTTCGAATAATTTTCGGATCATCTCAAACAGTTTTGATGATCCATACCTAATCAACTCTGGATGTATGTCGCCTGCGCCTGAAGATTTTTTAATTTCATTCCCTTAACTGCTTCATTCACTTGTTCTATTGATATTTCGATTCTTTCTTCTACTTCCACTTGTTCACAAAGTTTTTACCGAAGACCAAGAAAAAATTATGGCAAATTATATTGTAAGAGCGGCAAACATATATTATGGTTTTTGTCCGAAAGAAATCAGAAAGTTTGCATATGAATTAGCCAATAAATATAAGTTAGCAATGCCACCATAGTGGGAGCAAAACCAGATGGTTACAGAAGATTGGTACAGCAGATTTATGAAGCGACAACCCCAAATCTCATTAAGGTGCGCACAACCAACAAGTTTAGCTCGTGCCACTAGTTTTAACGAGAATAATTTTTCTGTTTTTTTAATAATTTGCAGAAAGTTATGGACAAATATAAATTCGAACCTAATGACATATACAATGTCGATGAGACTGGGATCACAACAGTCCAAAGGCCCAATAGAATTGTCACTAAAAAGGGAACAAGGCAAGTTGGAGCATTGACGTCTGCCGCACGTGGAAACTTAGTCACATTAACCTGCGCGGTAAATGCTGTTGGAAATTTTGTTCCTCCGATATTTATATTTCCGAGGATTCGGTACCAGGAACATTTTATTCGAGATGGTCCAACTGGAAGTACAGGCACGGGAAACGCAAGCGGGTGGATGCAAGAAAGTGAATTTCTTAAATTCTTACAACACTTTCGGAAATATACGTCAGCAACTACCGATCACAAAATCCTACTGCTACTAGATAATTACGCATCCCATATTTCTATTCAGGCACTAGACTATTGCTCTGAGAACGGCACTGTTGTATTATCCTTCCCGCCTCACTGCTCTCATAAGTTACAACCGTTGGATCGCTCTGTAGATGGGCCATTAAAAAAGCAATTAATTTGGGCTGCGATTCATGGATGCGAAGCAATCCAGGGAAAACTATGACCATTTATAATATCCCATCCATAGTAGCTACAGCACTTCAGATAGCACTGACATCCAGCAAATTCCAAGCAGGCTTTAAATACACGGGAATATTTCCTTTTAATAGGAATATATTTACACCTTTAGATTATGCACCGTCTTATGTCACAGATCGGCCTCCACCAGCAAATAAAGTGACCAACGATGTTGAAATTAACACGACAGAATCAGGAAAAAGAGACGATGAACCTACACCAGATAATCAGAGAAATCAACAAAATAAAGAACCTGCACCAGCTACATCTTTTTCTGTCACAGATGAAACCAACAATGAACTAAATAATATTCCTACAGCGTCAACTTCACGTGTTTCTTCAGCTAAGGAGTTTACACTGGAAGCAGTCAGACCTTTCCCCAAAGCCCCACCTAGAAAAGAAGGAAATAAAGTAAAAAAGAAAAGAAAATCGGCCATATACACAGATACCCCTGAAAAGGAAGAAATTAGGGCAGAATATGAAGAGAAGAAGAAAAAAGCGTTAAGAAAAATTTTTCTGACCCTAAACTAAAACCAAAAAATCTTAAAAAATAAATCATTTAAAAAACAACAACAAGAGAGTGATGAAGAAGATGAAGAGTGTTTTTGCCTTGTATGCTGTGAACCATATGGTTCAAGTAAGCCAGGGGAAGGTTGTGCTCAATGCATTGAATGTAAATGTTGGTCACATGAAGAATTCACAAGCCAAGAAGGTTTATACGTTTGCCATAATTGCGAATCAGATTGATACATAATTCGTTAGGTTAAGTTCACTGTTCCTCCTGGTAAAGCATAAGTTTTTGTTTTTATTTTACGTAAGAATATAACTTCTTTTGTACTTTTGTATAACTTTTGTACTTACATTGAATAAACATCAGTTGTTTAAGCTTTTGATCACTGTTACTATCGACCCCACGTGATGTTACAACCGCCCAGGGTTGGAGGCAGTTGTAACAGTTGCCGCTACGACAATGTTTCACAAATAATTAAAAACTATAATTATTTAAAAACCTTAATAACCTATTTTAATATTGCTTAAACAACTTATGTTTAAGTCTTAATTAACGTTGCCTGAATAAATTGCAAGCTTTAGAAATGTAGACATCGAATAATTTTAAACATATCTGGGACAAATAGAGTGACCAATGAATAAGTTACGCGCATAATAAACAAATAAAATGAAATATTGTCCCTAGTATAACCCGTGGTCAAAAATACAATATCCTATAGTTAATAATGCACTACAAGAGTATAGGACGAAGAAGATGTCCTGTTTGAGAAATCTCAGAGAATTCAATACAATTATTGTTCCGTGCAGCTAGCTCAAAGATAAGAAAAACAATGATAATTGCCAACCTCCGGAGCGGAGAAGTCACTAAAAGAAGAAATGCTAATTATTACTTATGATAATTTGTCTTCTTTATATATGATTTATGTCCATTGTTATAGATATGAGTTACATATTGTATAACTATTTTAATTATTTTTTTGTACTGGGGTTGACCCCGTATATTAGTAAATAAATAAAACAAAAATATTGTAGAAACGACGTTGACAGTTTCGAGTAGATAATAATGGAAGTAAAGTAATATAGAAATCCTCGCAAATCAATGTTAATCCCCTTAATATTACTGTTAAAATTTACAAATGTTTATACTAATATGGGCCAATATATAGGTATTCCATGTACTCTAATCCGTTTAGGTATATTAAATAAATATAAAATTAAAAAAATAACTTCAATTCAATACATAAATAGCACTTACTGTGAAGATTAAACTAGGTATTGGAGTACTTCTTTTCACATGAATATAAGAGAATAGTTGTGGTAAGTGTCCCTCTTGAGATCCAGTCAAAAAAAGTCGCGAAGAAGTAAATAAAATTCCATTTACACCTCCAAAAGTTGAAAGAGCGACAAAAATGGGCACTAACCATTGGACGCCGCTAAATATTTTTATTCCAAATGACTAAAAATAAAGACGATTAGATAAATTTTTGTTGTTTATACCAAATGTATCAAAATTTATGCATGTATTTTTGGGAACGCTTATAAATCAATTCTTAATATTAAAATATTTTCGGATTATTTTTCGTTTTTATTTTGTGTCGTATTTATTTTGCTAAAGAGTTCAATTTACACAAAATATAACAGAAAATGCAAAAACGTACTAATACAGTCATAAAACAATACAAAAAACATACCAAAGCAACTGCAGTGGAACTTTCTATTTCAACTGCCGAAAGAACAGCAAAATATGCTACATTTGCTAGTACATAAATACCGGTTACTGTAGGAAGTGCAATCCATATTGCTCTTGGTAAATTCCTAAAACAAAAATTGTGACATTATTGTTGAGAGATTTTAGACTTACGCTAGGCGCTCACACATCGAATTTGGACGGTGGATAAAAGTTCGATCGAACAAATTGCTTTGATGGCGCGAAGAAACAATGTGAGCAAATACAAATACATAAGCATCGATCGCCGAACGGCACGGTGACGGTATCGATGCCGTGTGGCGTTCGATCACTACCACTGCATTGCCGGCTGCCGTCCTTTCGAGGCGAACGGTACCAAATGAAAGGGCGCAGTGGGCGCACACACATCGATCTTTGTCGACCGACCAGAGGACCAGTTACGTTTTTTGGACACTGCGCAAACTACGTCGCTCCGTGTTGCTACATATTTATGTGTTATTCATTGTGATTGTATGTACTCCACCTAACAAACCTTTATAGATTAACAAACGTCATCGAATAAATGCCGTGTAGTGTGCGTGCAAAGCATCATCGACAAAAGTTCGATCGAACTTTTATCGACCGTCCAAATTCGATACGTGTGCGCCTTGCCTTAGTGTAAAACTTCATGAACCATAGAAATACAATTAATCCTAAAAACATTGACTATTTTAATTTCACACTGAATTACGCGACAGGGTCGGATTTGCATATAGTGTAAAGTAAAATTCACATGAACTGCAAACTTTTACGTTTGAATTCTACATTAGAAAGTAATAAAACTATAGTCTGGCAAATAATAAGTGAAATGACTCATGAGCGTGATCGGTTGGGTTTTTCGTATCGTTTAGCTATCGCAATGAATGTTGCCAGGAAGCGTGTCAGTAGCTCAGTAGCGGAAAAGGGTGAGTATTATATATATATATATATATATATATATATATATATATATATATATATATATATATACATATATATATATATATATATATATATATATATATATATACATATATATATATATATATATATATATATATATATATATATATATATATTACACGATCCAACTTGTAAATACAATACATTGTGGAGAAGGCTATCGCCGTATTCCCGTTCTCCTCCGCCAATCCTCCCGGTCCAAGACATGCTCCTCCTTCAAACCTCTCGATTCCATCGCTCTTCTAATTCCTTCATTCCATGAGCGTCGAGGTCTACCTCTTTTTCTTCTTCCAGGGGGCTTCTATCTGTGAAGTTTTTGGGGCCAACGTTCGTTAGGCATTCTCAATAGGTGTCCAAACCATTTTAAACCTCTTCTTTCTATTCTGTCAATGACCGTTTCTGTAGCATTCATGTTATTTCTTATAGATTCGTTGGTCTTCCTTTCCAGCCTTAATGTTCTAGCAGTTCTTCCCAAATAATCCATTTCAACCACCAACAATCTTCTCTTCAGGTCTGCATTAATTGTTTATACTTCAGAGCCATAACAAAGAACTGATTTAACCATGGTTTGCTCTATTCTTTTTGTTCCTTTTGTAAATGTTGCGATCCCACCATAACGAGTTCAGACATCCTACAATTTTATCTCCCTGATTAATTCGGTGTTTAATTTCGGTTTCTCCCAAGAGAGTTTCCTTATATTGCAATAAAACTCTGAGAAATGTCCACCCGTTTCCCTACGAAAGGGTTGGGGGTTCTGGAAACAGAACTCGGCTCTGCCAGTAAATCCTACTCTCACGTCCTCGAAGACATATATGTCACATAACCACCGGGTGTATGGCGTACAATGGATATGCGTTATATAGCAGCGGAGAGAGGTTGAAAGGCGAGTTTCTGGCGCCTTAAAATTGGAACATGTCGACTAAGGGAAGAAACCACAACAGAAAATTCTGGTCCTCCAAGCTTGGGGGTTGGAGCGATAAGCCAGTCCCTCATCATCTGGAAAAAACTAAAAATTCTAACGTCAAGCCTCGGAATATGGATGGAAACTTACGACGACGATACCTGGCAAAGAAAAGGACTTTGAAAATTGGTACTTGGAACACTCAAGGCATGACTCACAAGACAATGGAAATTTTAACTGAATGTTTACAGGATTGTCCGTCAAAAAAACGCTCGGGTGAAGTTCAGGCCCCACAGACTTTAATGAACATAACAATTCAGACATAAGACTTACAGTTAATTTACTTTACATACAGTAAAGACATAATACTTTACTCCCGATTTACTCCTAATATAGCAACCTAACACTACACGTAATTTCACGTAAGTGAAAATTTAATACACGTAAGCTTCCAAGTATCGTTATATGCGAGAAAAACAATATTTTGTGAAGATGTGGCAATGTTATCCGGATTTACCTTATAGTTATTGAAAAAAAGAAATAAGAAAATAAAGAAAAAATTGCTTCAATTGGGAAATCAATTTTTTTAATCGATTATTATGATACTTGTATGAAAAGGAACAACGAAGCGATGTCGTTGTCGTTATGGAGTATGTAAGACTGTCCGAGTGGGGAGTGGGACACGCTTCAAATCATTTAAAGGCAATACACATTATTTTATAAATTTTGTAAAGCTTTTATTTCTTTATAAACAATGTAAATATTTATGTAATAAATATTTCCTTATAAACTTATAAAATCAGTACGTATGACGTATAATGTATATATATATATATATATATATATATATATATATATATATATATATATATATATATATATATATATAAACTCCTGGAAAAAATTAACGCACCACTTTAATTAATCTAAATATTTACAATATGAACACAAAATAGAACTAAGTTACATTGAAATAATAATAAACACCTACAAATAAGTCCAACATGACTTAAATAAGTCCAGCATGACCTTAATTTGCCTTATTGTTTCTTTAAAAATTTGTTTTTGCCGGAAATGCGTAAATAAGCTAGCATAACTAGAAATTACAAAAAGAAAAAAAAAATAGTAAAGTAACACCATAAAATGCATCTGGATCTACACTAATACCGTGTAGGCCCTCCTCTACTTCTTATGACTGCATTTATGCGTCGAGGCATGCTTGATATCAAATGTTCAACAAAAGCTTGCGGAATATTCTTCCATTCTTCAATAACGACCTCAATGAGTTGGTTGTGATTGGCAATAGGGGGTCTACAACTTCGAATCTTTTTTTTTTGAGATAGTCCCATAGATGCTCTACAGAATTCACGTCCGGACTGTTAGGTGGCCACTCTAATAATGGAATATCAACATCATTTAGGTAGCCAATAACCTGGCAAACCTTTCTCCTCGCCTTCGCCAGACACGCTCACGACCATCTGGAGCTTTTAGGCTTACTCTAGTCTCATCGGAGAAAAGAACTCGTTTCCAATCATCGATAGTCCAATTTTGATGCAATCTTGCAAAATTTAATCTCTGAACCCTGTGTTCTCTGGTAAGCAAGGGTTTTTTGGCCGGTTTGCTGTTGCTCAATTCTGCTTCATGTAAACGTCTTCTAACTGTTCGAGATGATATCGCGACATTTCGAACATCTGCTAGTTCATTTTTTAGCAAATTGCTGGTGACTCTCCTATCTCTGAGAGCACGTTGTCTCAAAAAACGATCATCAATTTGATTAGTGTAACGTTTTCGCCCTTGCCCTGGTCTTCGATGGTACGACCCTGTTTCATTATATCGCCTCACCTTGCGACTGATGCTGGAATGATGTCTTCCTAACAAACCTGCAACGTATCGCATTGAATATCCTTCATCTAGGAGAGTTGATGCTCGCACTGCCTCCTCCATTGATAAATTTCTTTGGCGGTTCATTTTTTTATTTAACTTTTATGCAAATGAACTTCCAAATATGCATATGATGAAAAATATCACAATAAAAAGCATGTTTGTCACAAGCACTTTGCTTTAATCGGCACTTTTAATAAAAAATTTAACTCACTTTTAGTCTAAAACGAAGTTTATTACAAGTCATTATCAAATCTGAAAAACATGGCGGCTGATGAAAAGAGCCCTATATACGACGCGACGGAGATTACGAAAACCACGAAAACGATTGGAAACAGCTTATTGGAGGCATATTGAAAAACAGTCAGATTCATGTCTACACAAAAAGAAAAAGAAGAGAAAGATATTTTTAATGTTAAAATCTTAAAAAAGTACAAATATGTAAACTCTACTGATGTTTTATTTTCAATTTTCGATAAATTTTTATTCACAATTAGATAAAAACGGCTACCTATAAGTTTTTTTTATAGATTTACAGATTTATTAAAAATAATTGTAGAGTTAATTACTTTATTTTAAATAGATTAATATAGGTTAATACTCGCATTATTTACTATTACCGTACGTATAAAATATATTTCATTAAAACACTAAAATAACCAATAATGCCTCGCTTTATATTCTCGCTAAAAGGATTTCATCACGTTTCATTTGCTATTATCTTTTTATGTCTAGTGTTTATGACTGACACAATAAATGGTTATTGAACTATAATAGAATTATTACATGTTTTGACTAAATAATCAAAATATAAACTCAATTTAAAGTTTTAGTTTTATTCTTCGTCTTAATAAAAAAAGAATTGTACCATGTGAAATTTACATTTTATTAGAGGAGAGTGGCCCAAAATAATAATCTAAATAATACTTAATTACAGATCAAACAATTCAGAAAATTATTTTATGTCATATTTGTTTATTATTGCGTTTTTATTGCTTAGTTACCAACTACGTAATAGTGTACTTTATGCCCGCGCGGGCATAAAGTGTACTTTATGGCCCACACGGGCGTAAAGATACAAACAAAAAGGTAACTTATTAGAAACATCTATATTTAACAACATTTCAAAACATTATTTAGAATTCACATAAAACTGGCAATTCTGAAAGGATCCGGTGATATTTAGATTACATTAGGACCTCATAAATATTTTGCATTTTCACGGTTTTAGTTTGACATATTTAACAGCATTTCCGTAGAACACGGAACACGGACGATAGAATGTCTACTAGTATTATATATTGTCAAAATTAAATAGAATTTTCGGATTTTTTAGAACATATTTATTTGTAGACGCAATAACGAAGTAGTATGGCATAAACGTTTTTATGCACCGCGGGTATTAATAGATGTATATGCCTTCGGGCATCAATTGTGGAACGAGTTGTGTGACATGTTTCGCCGCGCCGCGGCGCCGTCTTGTTGAAACGACAGCTCCAGCACATCATGGTTGTTCAATTGGGGAATGAAAAAGGCAGTAATCATGGCCCTATAGCGGTCACCATTGACTGTAACGTTCTGGTCAGTATCGTTTTTCAAGAAATATGGTCCAATGAATCCACCACACCAAACAGTCAGTTTTTCTGGATGTAATGGTTTCTCAACATACATTTCAGGATTATCTTAACTCCAAATAGAGCAGTTTTGTTTGTTGACGTCGCCATTCAACCAAAAGTGAGCTTTATCGCTAAACAAACTTCGCTTATGAAAATCGGAATCAACGGCAATCTCGTTTTGGACCCATTCACCGAATCCACGCCTGGCTAGGTGATGATGTACCTTCAATTCTTGCATGAGTTGGATTTTATAAGCACGCAAAGCAAGATCTTTCCGCAAAATCTTCCATAAAGTCGATGGACACATATCCGACTGCTGTGCACGATGGCAGAACTAATTCGGGTCTTTCTGCATGCTACGCTCTACAGGAGCAACAACTACTTCTGTACGCACTGTACGACGTATCTGTGGATGCATATTATCATTTAGTGTAAACGTGGTGCAAAAACGTTCCATGGTTATTTGAATTACTTGCTCTGGTGGACTATTATGTTGACCATAAAATGAATGTAGTACGCGATACTATTTCGAACAACGCCACAATTTTTAAACTAAGTTTGTACAATTTGGAAGCGTTGTTCAGGCGTCAAGTCTATTCATGCTGAAATGCCAAACCAAACTTAACATAAATCACTTGACAGCTGTCAAAATGGCCGACAGTTAAAAAGTGTCACCAACTTACATTTCTATACCTCTAAAAAAACACCCTTTAGTAGGTACAATATTTACAACTTAATACGAACTTTTTCTATCTTGGAATTTTCATTACAATACGCAGGTGTAAAAGTCGCAGTCAATGGGTGGAATGCATAAAACGTAGTATCTGCTAATCCTTCAAGTAATTCTACATTTTTGTAGTACTTGCTACACTTACAAAGCATTTTGCTTTCCTCCGTAGTATTTGCTACTATTTACCAGATACATAGAAGGATGTACTACGCTTTTGAAGTATTTGCTAGTTTAGTAGAATTTGGTTCAGTTTAGGTGAAGTTGGTTAATGAACGACTTCGGCGTAGGTGTTTTTTGTTAAAAAATGGCAGCATTTATGAATGTTCGTCGTAGAAAAATCTAAAAACCGGGAAGAATATACAATGAAGATATTTATCGTAAAATATTCAGGAAATTATCATGAATCGTACAGTTTTATTCATACAGTGCCCTGGAATAAGTGTTATCCCCCATATTAACTGATTTATTTTTAGTATATAAGCAAAACGTTCGGAGAGGTAGATTTTTAAAATAATCATAATTATAGCATCAATGTTTCGAACTGTAAGCAATCATTCTTCAGGTGACAGTCACAACTTTGATTTTTTAAATGGGAAAGTAGGAAAGTAGGGGGGGGGGGGTAAGACTTATTTCAGCTCACTGCATATGTTGATATATATATTAGGTATTAATATAAAATCTTTATAAAAAGTTACTTTCATATTTTTTGTTTTAGATTCAACATAGAAAATGTAGAGTAGCTTGCTAGTCATTTTCATGACGATGACGATTCCGTAGAAACAAGAGGTGGAGCCTTGTCACCCACTCGGAAAATGGAGATATTTTTGAGAAGTTTAGTTTAGTTTTTGAAATAAGTTGTAAACTTTGAAAAATATAAATATTACCTTTTTAGGAGTTCCTGGATATCAGCAGGGAGGTGCTGTTGATTTAAATGTTAACCAAAGTACTGTATCCAGAACCTTGATGAGTGTTTCAAAAGCAATTTACTTAAAAAGAAATAACTGGATAACATTTCCTAATACTAACGAGTTATTTGAAGTTGCTATCAATCAGTGGGCAAATACCAATAAGCAAATGTCCAATGTTATAGGTGCTATTGATTGTGCCCACGTTAAAATAACAAAGCCACTTATCCATGGTGAAGAATACGTGAATAGAAAAGGAGTATATTCCATAAATGTACAAGCTACTTGTAACGCCCAAGAAATGTTTACCAGTGTCGATGCGAGTTGGCCAGGTTCCGTGCACGATAGTCGAATTTGGCGAAACTCCGTAGTGCATCGAATTATGTATAATAATATGCAAGGAGTAGCCTTAGTATGTGATGAAGGATATGGAATTGTACCGTGGTTGGTGACACCTTTTAAAAATCCAACCACACCTATTCAACAAAATTATAATACAATTCATGCGAAGGAACGTTGTATCATCGAGCGCTGTTTTGGTCAGTTGAAAAGGCGTTTTCCAATGTTACAGTATACTTTTTGCCTAAAAACTGAAAACATTCTACAACATATTGTAAGTGCATTTGTACTTCACAACATATCTAAACATTTGCAGGATCCGTTCCATGATTTTGATCCAGTTCAAATTGTAGTGCAAGATGCAAATGAAGTGATACCTGAAGGAAATCAAGCACAAATTCAAAATCTAGGCACACAACGTAGAAATAAGGTTGCGGAGGCTCTATTTTGTAATGCCAACTAACACATATATTATTGCCATATGTACAGGGTCTAATAAAAATTCGTAACGAATATTTTGATTTTTATGTTATTAATATTAAACAAAATACAATATAACTGTTTTTTTTTAATTCATATCTACATACGAATTTTGTCACTGTACCATATCACGTTGAACTATATGGTTGACTAATTGCTCACCAACTTCAGCAAACTTTATCAATGCATTCGCGGCTTGTTCCTGAGCTTCTGCCGAAGACTGTTGAGCTCGAGCACAAGAAATTTAAGCTTCGGCTGCTTCAATTTGTTTTCGTAAGCAGGTCTTCTGTAATTCAATCAGTGACTCCTCCTTCGCACTAGGATATTTGCGAGCTCTGCCTGTTAGTTTTTGGCAACCAGAATTGGAGCTAAAAAGAACGTTTTCATCATTATCTTTTTGTGATAAAACCCCAATCTCCTCTGTTACACCGGCCTGACAAGCACTTGGTACCCTGTGCAAGACTGGATTTTCTCCAATGTTCCGTAACTCATAGAATTTTCTTTGCCAGTCAGTTAGTACGATTTTTTTGTTACCAGTTTTTTTTACGTCAACAATTTTATTAACCTTCGTTTACATGTTGTTGAATTTCTTCATAATTTGTTTTGAATCCAGGTTTTTTTCAATAATTTTATTAAAGGCAGCAGTTAATTTATTCAATGCAGCTTCCTTTTCATGTTTAATTTTTGGGATCATTCTTTTATCAAATAAAATTTGATAATTTTCAAGAAGATTAACAAGCAATGCTTGTTCATTTTTGTCCTCGCCTAACTCTTTTGTCGCTTCGGAATTTGAACCACTCATTTTTTACTTACTACTCATTTATTCTAATAATAATTATTTACAAAACACAAGCATATGAAAAACCACATGAAAAACGAGTTCTAATACGATTGGTGTGATGCGCACAAGAGCACTACGACTGGCGCTACGTTTAGTAGTAGATCCTTTAGGTCAGTAGCAAGTATTTCGGTGGTGTAGTACGGTCTTTTCAACAAAGTACCTCCTTTTGTGTAAAAGAAAATGCTACAAACTAGATACTATTTGCTGAAGCAATAGCATCTACTACGTTTTATGCATTCCACCCAATGTCTTTTATTCCAGCACATCCATCATGAACGTTTGCAAATATTATACTGCACCCAGCCCTTTCTGCGGGAGATCTTAGAAAAGTATCAGAACAAATAAAGCACTCGACATCTTCTTCATCCCAGACCAGGTGGAATGTCATATTTTTATTCCGTTAAATTTTTACTCTAAACTAAAATTTTAACGTTACAATTTTACTCTAGTGTGTTAAAATTTTACTCTCTTTATCATACATTAAAAAATTGAATCTAATGAGAATTTTTGTGTTGTTAAATTTGATTGTCTAGAAGTAACTAAATGTTTTGTTTACTAATTCTGGTTACTAATAAACAAAATTAACTTAAACTACCGAGCTCTTCATGGAATGCAGCAATATTTTGAAACACCGCTTTGCAGAAATAAAATGATTCCAAGAAGACAAGCGTTATAAAAGAGGTCTTTTCATATACCCTATTATGAATTAAAATAGCTAATAACACCTTCATTAAATGTTTATTTGTTGATTACCAGCTTAATTACATAATCCCTTAGGCGCCTACCTAACACTCAGGCACTCAAAAAACAAATAAACAACGTGCATTTAGGTTAAATACTAATCATCGTTTTTCCCACAGTAGCTTATGGATTATATAGAGACACTATAAATGAGAGCAGATGCGTAAATAATCGTCAAATGGTTTTGAGTTTCAGTAATACGGAAGATAAGTGAAGGTACCGTGAAGCTCCAAAAAATTGTTCCCAAATTGTTCCACTATTGGCCATTTCCACAAATCAGAAACCTAAATATATTTCTTTAACGTGGGATAGATCAACTTTTCCAATGTGGTACGTACTCCGAATCAGACAGTAAAATGTTAATACAAATTTTACACTATAGCAGAAGCCACAGTTAGAATGCAGTGCAGGTAAGATAGGCAATGTATTTCTTACGGGAGAACGGCCGACCACGTTACCGGTTTGCCCCGAGCGGCGCATCAGGACCGGATTTAAGAATCATAGCACTGGAATATACGCGCACACAACAATTGCCTACGGTTGTATAAAATACTATCATTATTGTTTCATACTTTGAACTGTATCAGTTATACACCGATCCAGATATTGTGAAATTCGTTAAAGTGCAGAGACTTAGATGGGCTGGACACATTGCTAGGATGTCAGATCACGAATACACGAAGAGATTAACATTTTCAAAACCAGAGGGCACAAGAAGCAGAGGACGACCACGAATGAGATGGATTGATGATGTGGAAGAAGACCTACAGATTCTAGGGGTTAGAAGATGGAGGGAAGTTGCCAGGAATCGACAGGAGTGGCGACTTCTTTGTGAGCAGGCCAAGATCCACAACGGATTGTCGAGCCACTTATGATGATTGTTTCAACTAAAGCATGATTTAATCATCGATATATAAATAAGAGAGTTACATTCTCGAACTAAACAATAATATGAAGGAAAATACTATAAAAAAGTAAAATATATCAAAAACACATTATCGACAGCTTATTTATATTTATCAATTTTCAATAGCTTCCATTGTAAACACATTCTTTGGGAAATAATGATCATTATAAAGTCATCAGGAGAAGCGAATCAGTTTTGACCCCTATTGTCCACGCAAAGCAAAAATGTCTCTTTGTCGATTTGGGTACTGGCCATTAGACCAAAAAATTGTTGGCAAAAACTATGAAAGTTCGGTTCTATGACAGCTAGACTATTACTGTGAAAAAAGTTTCGAAAATGTGCCGTGTGAGTGTTCGCAAAATTTATCCACGAAGAGGCTCAGCAAGGCGAACTGAAACCGGTATAAAAAAGGAAGAAAAACAGTTTCCAGTCCAATTTACATGAGAATTCTTACGATAAGGGAGTGAAATCTCGAATAAGGAAAATTATCCATGATTTTTTTTTTGGAAAATATACCACCAACTGTCGACAGCATAATGAACACAGTGAAGGATGATGAGGACCTACTAGCTTTTTCAAAAACCACATTTCGTAGGCCACTAAATGACATGGGTTTTGAATATGGTAAAAGAGGTCGAGATTCGATAACAATGGAAAGAAAAGATATCATATCCTGAAGACACAAATACCTCAGACAAATAAAAACATTGAGGAAGAAGGATAATGTAACCTTGTTTATACCGATGAGTCTTGACTAACGTCGGTGCTTCAGTCAAAAAGAAATGGAGGGACACAACGATGAAGAATACACTAGATGCCTTCATAAAAGGACTCTCCACTGGACTGAAATCTCCAACCCAAAGAGGTCTTCGGTTTGTTCTTCTCAATGCTGGAAGCGAAACTGGTTTTGTGAAAGAAAATCATGGCAGCTGTATATATCAGAGTTGTTTGAAGATGACAGGAATAATATTGCCGAATTCTACCAAAACTGTACTGACGGTCCAGAAATTATTAAATGCGGAGTAGAACACGCTATAAATAATACTAAAATTAGAAAAGCTTGTGGTCCAGATGATACACCAATTGAGTTGCTGAAACTAATAGAGATTACATAAAAGTAGTATTAAGACTTTTTGATTCAATATATAACACCGGTGTGATTCCCACAGATTGGCTTAAATCCATCTTTGTCGCAATACCTAAAAAACACAATGCGAGAAAATGATCAGAATATCGATTAATTAGCCTAATGAGCCACACTCTTAAAATTTTCCTAAGAATACTTCACAACAGAATTAGACGCAAATGCGAAGAAGATCTCGAAGATACCCAATTTGGTTTTAGAAATGCTTTGGGAAACAGGAAGGCACTTTTTGCGCTTAACATCCTATTACAAAAATGCCGTGACCAAAGAAAAGATGTATTTGCATGTTTCGTGGACTTCGAAAAGGCATTCGATAAAGTACAGCATGTAAAATTAATGCAAATACTGAAAAATATCGGAATAGATGACAAGGATATTCGTGTCATTAAAAATTTGTACTGGAGTCAAACTGCTATCGTAAAAATTGGAGATAAATACACCGATGAAATCTCCATACAACGAGGAGTCAGACAAAGTTGCATTTTGTCGCCAACATTGTTCAATGTTTACTCCGACCAGTTATTTAAAAAGGCAATTGAGAGACAACCACATGGAATAAAAATCAATGGGGAACTACTTAATGTGATTAGATATGCAGACAGTACAGTAATTCTGTTGGATAATATTGAAGGTCTCCAAATTCTGCTTGATCGTATTCACGTAGGAGAGGAAATGGGCATTAAAATAAACTTAAACACAACCAAATTTTTAGTGTTTAGTCGTGACCCACATTCCGATGCAAAGCATCAATTAAACGGAGTCCAAGTTGAGAAAGTTCACAAAATGATACTGTCTGTATATGAAAGATATAAATGATAAATACTTTTATGAAAATGAAGCCATTTCTTTGCAAATAATCATCTCAGTTTAGAACTAAGACAAACAATGGTTAAGTGCTATGTTTGGTCCGTACTTTTGTATAGTGCAGAAATGTGGACGCTAAAAGTATCGATCATAAACAAAACTGAAGCGTTGGAAATGTGGGTTCATAGACGAATTCTGAAGATACCTTGGACAGCAAGGAAAACTAATGAAGAAGTACTAAGGAGCGTCAACAAAGATAGAGAACTACTAAAGACCGTTAAACATCGAAAAATGTCTTTTCTGGGACATATTGTAAGGGGAAGTCGATATAAAATATGACAATTGATCCTTAAAGGCAAAATAGAGGGCCGTAGAGGTGTAGGAAGGAAACGGGTTTCTTGGTTAAGGAACATTCGTGAATGGACTCGGATATCAAATGCGTGACAATTATTTCATATTGCAGAAGATCGAGAAGCCTTCGCAATGGTGATCGCCAACGTCGGATAATTCGATATGGTACGAGAAGAAGATACATGTATATAAGTATTTAGATATTTTATGTATAGAGGCATTTTTTATAGAATTCATTTGTTTTTTTTGTTTATTCTCTTATTTAACTCTTAGTTAAATTATTTAGTAAAGATTTTTGAAACGAAGCGCATACTGTCCTGATTTCTCAGTCTATAGCCAAACTACCATACACCTACCACTGTGCCGACATGAGCGGCATCGCTACGCACTGTAAGACCAACACTAGATTTTAACTGTGGCTTCTACTGTAGAGTAAAATTTAACGTTACATTGGGACTTGACCGATGCGACGTAATAAGTCAGAAGTTCCGCTAGGAAACATTGGAGAACTACGACAAAAGATGATAACCTGTTTTTAACAGCTGTACCAAAGCTTCTTTGCTACATTGTTTATAAATATGTCGGATTGTCATGGATTTATTTTTGCGAATACTGTACTTTAATGTTTCTACACTGGTTTTGACATTTATTCTAATTTTATATAAGAACCTTTGTAGAAATGAACATTTTTTAAAAGATTTAAAAAAAATATATATTAAAAAATAAAAAATTTAACGACCACGTGCCAATTCTCACTCAGCTTATTCGTTTTGCACAAGCAAAATAAAAGTAGAAGTAGAACGTTCGGTAGGTATGTTTGAATTACCCCAATACCCTCAAAAGCATGATCTCGATTTATTTCTAAAGGACGGCAATTAAAGCGGATGACGGAAGGAAAGATGACAAGGAAAACCTTTTACTTCTTATTTGTTTTGGATTCTAGAAGTAGAAATAACACTTGAATGTTTAATTGAAGTTTCATTTGATTCAGGGTAAATGTAATTAAAAGATACAGTTCATTATTGATTTTAATCAAAGAACTAGCAAACATTATTCGGTAACATTCTTAAAATCGACATAAAATTTAAATTAATATAATATGATTTTTAGTTATATGGAGTAGAAAAAGTTGTTTGATAGTTAGACACACATGAAGAGAAGTTTTTAAAAGATTAGATTTGTATCGATCTGGCATCCATAATCTCTGGCGGCCAACCTAAGGAAACAATTTTCTTACTTTTTTTCTGTAGGCAGATACAGAGCCGTATTTAGGTCAATTGAAGCCCTAGGCAATGATCTAGTAGCCGCCCTTTAAACATGTACCATTTTTTCAAAAAAATGGCAAGTAGAATTTTTTATTTAAATAAGAATACATTAAAAATGAATTTAAACTACGATGTTTATATACATATAACAGAAAAAATTCTTTCTTGATTTTTCTTTGACAAAATCATCTATAATCTCGTCATAATTTATGTCACTTTCTATGGACAAAATCGACAAATTGTTAAGACGTTCTTCCGTCATAATTGATCGGAAATTATTTTTAATTCTTGAAATTTTCGAAAATGACCTTTCAGCGGACACGTTGGCAACTGGGATGCACAAATAAATGCACAAAGCAATGCCAAAATTATTGAAAATATCTTTCAATCCACTCTTCTTACAATATTTAGATATCTCAATTGGTGATTTTATTGTGTTGTCCAAATGACCATTTTTTCAAAAAAAAAATGGCAAGTAGAATTTTTTATTTAAATAAGAATACATTAAAAATGAATTTAAACTACGATGTTTATATACATATAACAGAAAAAATTCTTTCTTGATTTTTCTTTGACAAAATCATCTATAATCTCGTCATAATTTACGTCACTTTCTATGGACAAAATCGACAAATTGTTAAGACGTTCTTGCGGCATAATTGATCGGAAATTATTTTTAATTCTTGAAATTTTCGAAAATGACCTTTCAGTGGACACGTTGGCAACTGGGATGCACAAATAAATGCGCAAAGCAATGTCAAAATTAGGGAAAATATCTTTCAATCCACTCTTTTTTAAATATTATGTCAATTGGTGATTTTATTGCGGTGTCCAAATAACCCTTTAAGTGAATGCATTCATCTATGAATGATGTATCTAGGTCGTTTTTATAAATTTGTATCAGATTTTCAGCCTCTTTAATAATTTATTCATTGCTTAATTTTGGCAAATCTCTTATAACACGAAAACGTTGATAAATAAGTCGAAAAGATTCCAGACGTCTATTCAGGTCTCTTATCAGAGTGTCGATTATAATATAGAATGTGTGGATATTCATCTCATCACTAGCTGAAAAGTTTAGTTCATCATCGGCATCCTCGTCAAATCAAATTTTTCTTTTTCTCTTTCTTATTTCTTTATATGTTTTAATTGGGCACAATTTTTTAGCTTCGTCTTTATAAATGGCAAAATTATTTCTGATTGAGGTAAAGTAATTTAAAAGAGCTTCATACCCTTTAACGACAGAACTCAGATCCATTGCAGGACTCTGGGCATACTTATTGCATAGGTTTACTCTTTTTCTAAAAGATGTTGCCAAATGACAGCTAAGCAAGCCATTTCAAAAGTGTCCATTTTTTCAAATATAGAAAGTGCTTGATGTTTCATAGCTGCAGTTTGACATTCGTCGTTAGAGATATTAAAAAGTGCATTTTTTATTTCGCTGAAGCCAGTATATAACGCTTTAGTTGCGTCCGCCCTTGCAGATCACCTACTTTCACTAAGATATTTCACAATAGGTGATTTTAAGTTGTCAGTCAAAATTTTCCATCCATATGTAGAAGCCGAGAAAAATGTATATAATTCTTGTAAAAAAATGAAAAAGGCAGTGGCGTTCAGACTTCTGTTGCCAAAAGATTCTACAAAATTGAGAGAAGTTTACTGTGATTTTTTATTCTGGCCTGCAGCCCTAAATATTTGCCAGACATATGGAATGCGTTATCATATGACTGGCCGCGAAAATCACTTAAATCAATGGCACTTAAATCAATTCCTTTACAGTCGAAATCACTGTCGATTCCAAAGCAGCAGATTTGTGACTTTCAGATGGAATATATTTAATAAATCTAAATATATATATATATACCCGGTATTAAGGCGTTCCACGCCCTTCCGGTAGGGATCTATGGAGGAGTATCACCTAGCCGCAAGCCCTTATTTCTTGCCGTACTGCTCCACCATAGGCCGATCAGATACCAGCATATTCTAGACTAAGCCGCAGATTCATTTTAGAATTTTAAACTACTGCGTTAGCCTTTTTGTTTTCTGTTTACCGAGCCGGGGATTTGAACTGACATCTCTCGCATTGAAGCGAAGGAGAAGCCAGCCGCCCAGCCCGCTTGGCTATCCGATCGACTAATAAATCTAAATGAATAGTGTAATGAGAATACAATTTGTTTTCTAGAAATGAATGCCCATTTCTATTCCATTGATGGATGTACTTAAATGTTATTCGATTTTAATTTTTATATACAAATATTTTTTTGTGCAGTATTTTTGCCGCCCTCTCATAATTTGCAGCCCTAGGCAACTGCCTATATTGCCTAATGGATAAAGCGGCCCTGGGTATATATGCCTGTTGATCTCGGTTGTAGAGATTGTCTGGTCTTCATGCTGATCTCCTCCCGTTATTGATTTATTTCTTGTTATTTTACTACAATCTTCTTTGTCATTCGATTTATATGCTGGTTCCATTCAATTGTTTTTTCTTGATCGACCTGTTTATTTCTTGGATTTTACGAATGTGTCTTATATCTTCGTTTAGTTTTATTTGTGATTCCGAAGACCTTCTGTCTTGCCATCTCTTTCGTGGTCTACCTGGAAGCCCTCCGTTTGGTTTCCCATCTCTTAAACTTTTTTATCTTCTCCCATTCTCGTTACATGTTGATTCCAATTTTTCCTTCGTTCTCTTCTCCTTTTATTTGTTGTTTTACCCATTTTAATATTTTTGTTCACGTTTTGTTTTCAAAGTTGCGCAATACCGCAACATATCAGTGTTGCGGTATTGCGGTCTCATACAGTACGTTAAGTTTTAAATTAGATATACACACTACAAATGGCAACACTGCGCGCCGTCGACTCTCCACGAACCTCCGTTGCCTTGTCGCCAAGAATTTGTCATTAAAATGGTTATTTAAAGCAATAAGAGCGTAGATTTTAATTTATTTTTGTATACAACATATCTGTTTATACGCTCGCAGAAAAGGTTCAAATAATAAAATGGTTTTATGGTGGTAATTCTAGACCACAGTGTGTAGATTTATTTTATGTGTTTTTTGAGCGGAGACTAATTCTTTGTGTACAGTCAGTTCATAATATTGTTAAAAATTTAGAGTTGTTATTCCCTCAAAAATTGCAGAAAATGTCACGCTCAAGAAGTGTCGCCAGAAAAAGTTGTGCAAAGATAATACCGGGATACACAAAGTTGTGAAACATTCGAGGTAGATTCAACACGTTCAAGTAGAAGCGTTGCTAGAGAGTTAGATGTTGACAATGTTACTGTAACGAAAGTATGGAAAAAGCGTGGTTACAAGACTTTTAAATATTCTAAAACGTAGCAGCTTTATCCAGACGACTACTTTCGAAGAATGGGGTTTTATGTAACCCAATTTTATTAAAACATTTTATTTACTGGTAAATCTTCTGTTTCGTTAGTAGGGAGACACAATCCTTCCATTACGAGGTATTGGGCGCGGAAAAACCAGCACAGAAGTGTTGTTTACCGAACTCAACATCCTCAAACAGTTAACGTCTGGACTGGCGTTTTAGGAGAACACATAATAGGTTAATTTTTTATTAAGGGGCACTTAATAGTAGAGTATACCTCGATTTGTTACAGAATCATGTTATTTCCGCTATTCTCAATCTTCCTGATGTAAATCTGGAGAATGTTTGGTTTCATCGAGATGGCTGTTCAGTTTACAACGCTCTAAGGTAGGAAGTACTTAAACAATACTTTCCCGAATCGAGTTATCAGTGGAACAGGCGATATTAAGTGGCCTGCGCGATCTTCAGATCTTACACCCATAGACTTCTTTTTTTGGGACATTTAAAAAGCATCATCTACGATCTTCCTGAGCCTAGAGCCCAAAATTTGGATGAATTAAAAAGCCGAATAAGAGAAGTCTCCAATTTTGTTACAGCAGAAACTCTTTCATCTGGCCGCAGAAGTTTTTATAGCATATTGGGATACTGTTCCGCCGTAGAAGATCAAATATTTGAATCATTTCTGTAGGGCATAAAGAATTATTTCTTATTTTATTAGAAATTATTTTTTATTTTCAATAAGAGTATATTTTTGTTTTATCTTTTTAAAGAAATGCGCTTTTATTTTTAATTCAACCACAAAAAATTGTTCACATTATTAAAAACAGACACAAATGCACCGCTTTATAATGGTCAGTGTATTTTTATTGAGTTTAGTAAGAGTAAAATAAAAATCGACGAACGGAGATGCATATCCCTTGCGTTGTTATGTGTTATTAAATGGTTTTCGTTTTCTGTCCTACTATGTACTGCTATGTACTATTCTCATTTTATTTTTCTGAAAATATTTTCTTGTCGTGCTTGTGCCAAGTCTTGTTTTTGCTCTAGAGGCCCGTTTCTCTATTATTTGTAGTAAGACACCCTGAGGTGCTGCCTTAGGCGAGTAGAAAATATAAATATGACCTCCGTAGTACAACGCGGCGTCAGCTTTAGCTTACAAGCGAAGCAGTAACATCTCCAGAAGATGCCAACCCCTAGTGTTGGCGAAACGTCGAGAACTAATCTCAGAAGACAACGGCCTAACAGCCCGAACAAACAGTTTAATAAGTTAGACGATGGCCATGAAAGCCTAAGGCATTTTATCAGTACCCAAATAGTTGTATTTTGTTGCTCTCGCAATCAACCTTCTACTTCTATATCTGGCCTACGACTTAAATAATAATGATCATTTTTCACATTTACTGAAGTTAGTCTTCTCACGTTTAAGATATGTCTATAAATGTTTTCTAAAATAATTAGAAAAATAGTAAATGCAGCTACAGTTTAAGGAACTGATCATGTTTAATATGAAATGATCCTTTATATGATATATTGATTAAAGAAAATCGATCTCTTAACTATAACATAAAGTTTAACATTATTCTGCTTAACTAGTTTCGTAATTCGCTTTTAAAATGAAATATATTTCAATACAACTTTAATTTAATATGACTCATAGAATTTTTGATGCTAACTCCTACAATACTTTATTATTAGTTATATGGCTGTAAACATTATTAGTGTATTTCTACTCCTACGCTTAAATAAGAATTATATGCATCTGATTACTAAAATGCGTTATCTCAAATACCGTTAAGTGTGAATAAGTATACTTTTTATTAGCACAATGACGTTAATATTGTTTTACACAAATAGCACTAACTTACAGAATAAAAAGTTAAGCACACATTTATGCCACAAATGTGACCTAAAGGGCTTCTAAAACTACGTGAAATCATAGAAAATTCAGATTTAGCAAACCCAAAAACGTCCATTGTTTAATTTTGATGTATAAATTTATAACAACATTAAAGATATACCTAACAAAGAATAAAATTTTAAATTTCAAATTACGTGAAGAGGTGTCCGATTGAGGACACCCAGAAACTCACAAACCTTAGACCAAAACACCTTCTACCAGTCAAGCTGTTCGTAAGAATAAAAAATTAGCCCTCGTCTAATAACACCCCGTCTCCTCAAGCATGTCTTGTGCGAGGTCCTGTGTCTTCAATAGCACCTAAATCCAAAAGAGCCTCTTTGCAAAGATGCCTGTAAATTCCGTTTCATACCATGATCTATCCTTCTAGGAACTAGGAACTCTTCAGCATATCTCTCTCACCACAGGCCCGGGCGCTTATTTTGACAACAATAACCTGTCTATTTCCTCCAGTTCCTCACGAGTGTCCATCGTAGTTGATGGGCACAATGTTAAATCCACCGAATACGTTAGGGACGTAGTGAAAAATATTGTAGACAACTACAGACATCTCTCAGTGACTCTCATAGGTAGGATGCTAACAGATCCTTCTTGAGCCATTAGCAATACCTCTCACCCACTGAACTTCCTACTCAAGTAGCATCTATGTCAATGGGACCTTCTGTCCAAGTGCCTATCAGAATGCAATATGGCTCACGGGCAAACAACTATTCCTAGATGTTTACGGAACTGTATCTGACAATTAGTCTAAACAATCCTGAATTTAGACCTCCCAACCTGAGTCAAAAGGTAACGCAGCTTATGATTGGGATCTTGATGGACCCAAATCCCATCCAACGCCTTTGTCGACAATTCGCAGTCTGATTAAAAAAAATACATAATTGAGTTTGAACATTTCAGCTCTCAAACAAAAGTCAAACCAAATTTTCCTGAAACCCGCTACCAAACCCAAAGAAATATCTAACCCCAAACAAGACAGATTATCCACATCTCAAGCCCAATCTGCTCTACATTAACCTCACAAGCCCTAACCACCCTATAATGTCAACTCATCGCTCTAGTTCCAATCTCATCTCAGCTCATATCACCCCCTGCTCGAAATAGTCTATATATATATATATATATATATATATATATATATATATATATATATATATATATATATATATATATATATATGTCTCTGCTTGTTTCTGTTATTCTTTTTTGGGATAAATCTTGTGGAGTTGTCCTATAAGCATTCGATATTTTCTTTGTAATGTATTGTATGTAATGTATAATGTATATATTCTGACTTTGTATACTAACTTGTATACAAAACAAAACAAAAACAACAAATAGCATTTTTTTAATACGTGATTAATGTTTCTTAAACACTTTATATACCCGTGAGTGCGATCTTTTTTCACGAAGATAAAGGCGTCTAATTCTCATAAAAGCATGTTTAATTCAAAAATTTAACATTTTCAGTCATGATGCATTAAACATGAACTAGGGAAAACACTCAGCTAAGATAGCCGCTGTCTGGATATAGTGCAGATATATTGGGAAAATAAAATGCTTTGTCTTATATGCTCAAAGGATTTACATAGAAATTTCTACAAAAAAAAACCGAAAAAACTATATCGTAGAGGAATACATAGACAACCTTAAATTTTGAGTAAAACTAATGTCTCAAATAAAAAAAACATTTTATACCATTTGTGAGATTTTTACGTGTTTGTAAATTTTGTTTTCACTAACTGACGATGAACAGTAATTATTAAGAACTTTTGTGAAAATAGACGTATTCTTGCTAAATATTCATCCATCACACTACCCAGCGGTTCGTCTTTGTCGATCAAGACTTTGCAAAAAGTAAAGATACACAAATATCGACATTTTTATATACTACACAAATAGAGATTTTCGGCATATTTTTGGTTCAATCATATGTTTCACTACGATAAAAGTAACACTTACCGGTAAGGGTCTTGTAGTTCTTCTGTGACAAAATTAAGGAAATTCCATCCTCCAAAGGCGAATAAGCCTGAGTAGAAACTTAAAGCTATATGTGGGAGATCATATTTTCCATCAAAAGCATTATGAAAGTTTTCTGTGTGCCCTAAAATAAATAATCACATTATATTTATAACTACGGTTTTGAAAGACAAAAAAATTATTTTTTCCATTCTTTGTGTCACTTAAAATTTTAATTTAGATATGTTCAGTGAATTCTACCAAAGAATATTCCAGGTGATATTGACGACGAGATTATAAATGGAACACATAAATCACTGGAGGTGTAGCTAAATAACAAATAATTCGATTTAAATAGTAAAACTAATGTCAAATACTCATATACATCCTTCTTTACTCATTTCCTATTAATTTGCCGTTTCAAAAATCTGGTGTCGACTATACTATTGAATATACACCATAGGTTTGTCGAAGACTTCTAATACTGTAGATTTTTTGCTATATTGGCTTCAGAATCTTCGTCCAATCACCATCTTAATATTAACTTTATCTTAATATTATTATCTTAACATTATTTTAAATAGTATTCACCTCAATGAGATGTCAACCGAGCTCTCCTCCACGCCAAGGTAGAATCCTGGTCCCTAAACCACCAAGGATCAGATTTTTCTTAAAAATGTTCCAAACTTAAATTTCGCCAAACTGTACTAGTATTATTTCTCCGGCATCAATCTATAAATTATTTGCACACGGTCTTCTGGTAGTAAATTTGAAAAAATCTTACAAAATTTTTATTCCGGCCACAAAAACTTCTTCTAGTTCCATGACATCGATTTTCAGTTATGATGTTCTTCTTCTACCAGAACCATGTTTACCTTGGATATTTCCCTGAATGATCAGATGCAAAAGTTCATATTTTTCCTGGTGTCCCATAATGTGACCGAAGTATTCCAGCACAAAAACTTAATTTTTACAAAATTATAACATCGGAATGTCAATTTTGACGTCTAAAACTTCAAGATTTAGATTGAGATCATGCTTGGGATGGATGAAAATGAAGCGTTTTTACTTCTATACTGGCAAAAATTATAGAATTAGCTGAAGCAACCTCTATAACACCGGAAATATCGAAGTACATTATACAAAACGTAACTTACTCAATAATTAAATCTATGTTGAGAATATACAATAAGGTTGATTTGATCTGGAGAAATATGGCAATAAATAATGTAGATTTTCCGAGATTTCCGGGGGTATATTTCCCGGCCAGTACAAACTATGTAGTTATTCACATTTCGACGAGCTACCCCTGATTAAAAAAGAAGAGGCTTCTAGCTGCAATGAAAGCCGAGATAATGTAAATTTTTCCTACGTGTTTCAATTTAAAGTTCCGAACTCGAAAAAAAAACGGAGCTGAAACAGTTATCCCCTCCAATTTCCTATGTCGATCTTTCGAATGTACCTTCGTTTCGAAAAATTGAACGAATTTTGTAGCTATAAGTTTCAATATAAAGTTTAGATTTTCATTCAAAATTGTTGCAAATTTTACTTCTTAATGTTTATAAACAATGGAGATATGATTTTTTAAAAAATAATGTCTGACTTCGTTCGTATTGGTCATAGAAATTTTTTTTTAACGTGAGTTTTTTACCAGCTATCCAATGGTTGTACGTACAAATCTGTAGCTTGAAAAATATAGAAGTTATTACAATTGTTTATAAGTAAAACACATACCCCCTTTTCAAACGTTTATTTTGTAAATAATTTCGATGAAAACGCAATATTCTGCATTTAACTTCTGAGATAGTTTAAGTCTTAAAGAATCCTATGAAATTTGCTAAATGTGTCTAGCATCATTAATAAAGCAAGATCAATAGTTTAAATATTTAGCCTCAGGGAGAAATAAATTAATTAACTTTTAAACTATTTGACCGATCGGAAGGAAATTTCGCACAAATTTAAAAGACGGTAATTCCTCGATGTTCAAATGTATTAATAACATTTTATTTTATTAATAAAAAAATTAATAAAAGTTATAAATTAGTGCAAAAAAACTGTTTTTTTTTTGCAAATATCTCCGTAAATTATTTATCAATTTAAAAATCGGGAAAATAAAGATATTGATTATAAAGATATAAAAAATCAAATTGTGACTATAAATTATTGTTTAAAAAAAACGCAAGTTAAAAATACGAGTACTTTTTTATCTATTCGTCATCTAGTTACCCCCACCTATGTAGTAAAAGCTTCAGATATCTGCGAAAAATTGTGTCGTAAAATCGATGATTTTTGCATAACCAGACTGGGCTAATAATACTAGTTCAGTTAAAAGATAACGTGTTTTTTATTGTAAATAGATGACGTTTTAACAATTCGTTTAAAATTATGCCATATTTCAACACATTTCAGAAAAACTTTACAAATAATTTCACTTAGTTACATTAATTACTTTTTAGGAATTAAACCAAAGTACTTACTTAAGTAAAAATCATGATACTATAACTAACAAGATAAGTCAACGCGCATGTTCTTGCATCTCTCTCGCACACCTGTGACGTAAGCCCGAGACAACTTTAATGATGCCAAGTTAAATGCTCTATTTGTTGCTTTCCTGTGTGCTTCAAAACGTAGTGAATGAGATTTTTATTTATTCATTGATGTAGTAAAGACTTTGTATATTATATTGTTATATAAATTTTGTGGTAAAAACATTCAGTTTACTGTGTTATCACCTAATTTATTTATCGTACGCAACTTCCTCTCGACTACCTGTAGCTACTTTATAAAGAAGACTAATTATTGGGTTGCTATAATGTATTGTGCAGTGGTGGGTTGTTTAAACAATTATAATAAAAAAAGTAAATCTTTTTCGAAGTGTCGTTTTTTTGTGTTTCCTAGAGACAAACAAATGCGTAAAGTATGGGTCTTCAAGTGTTTTCAGCGAGACAAATTGAATGTAGAAACCGCGAGAATATGATCAAAACATTTTACAGAAGCTGACTATTGTTTAAAAAAAAACTATAGTGGAATATTACTACTAATAGTATAATTAATTATGAAATTGTCACTGAAGAGATCTTTTCCTCGCTAAACCTTCCTAGTGGTGATACAGAAATTAACCCTGAAGATTTAATTGACAGTCATCAAGATTTTATTAATTCGAATATAAAAGACCTGGAATGGGATGAATTGGAAAATTTAGCCGGTTTCATTGCATTTAAGTTACAAAAAAAAGAAATACTTGGATACATTCCGGACGCTAACGATAAATCGTTTATTTGGGTAAACCACGTTTCTGAGGGTAGTTTACTCAAACCAACACTGGAATTTGTAACTAAATGTAGTGAACTGGAACATATTTTTCGTAGTTATGATGGCAACAAATTGACAATAACTAAAAATTATTTAAAAAAACCTAATAGAAGCTGCAAAATATGTAAATGTTAGCGAAGATGTAAAATTACTTTTTTTATATGTCAAATATATTTTAAAATACTAATTCTAAATAAAAATATTAAAGATAATTACAATATCCGCAAGAGAAAAATCACGAAAATTGTAAAATAAATGTCTAAATGATATTCATAAAGTCTGAAGTATGACCTGCTTTTCCTTATGTTTCAAATTCTTTACATTTTACCGGCCTTTTTTATTTAATTTATGTTTTGTAGCAATATCTATTTTGTTTGTAATACACACAATCAAATCGAAGATTCATATATTTCTTTAATTAATTTTACAAATTACTTATTAATTTTGAAACCACGTTTTGACAGAAAGTAACTAGTTATGACTTCTTAGTGCACGATATGGCATCGAGGTATACTTACCGTTAACAGTTTAAGTTTCGAAGTTGTCCATTAGAGTAATGGAACAACTTTGCCATATGATGCATCGTTAAAATAAGATCCACACAAGTCCCCTGGCTTTGTTTCGTTATGACGTCATGCGCAAAGTCGATTAAAATTAGAACGGCAAGTGAGCATACCTTGTTTGTTATAGTATCATGAGTAAAAATAATAGTTTATTTAAAACTTCGAACTTTAATCCAAAACCTTAATTAATTCAGATAATAGCAAACGCCACATTATTAAAGCAAGAAATTATTATTTTGCAGATATTACGTACATTTCCTCAGATGTCAACAACCTTGAATAGTAAATAAAGAGTTTGATTAGGCTAAATACTCTAAGTATATGAAACTATATGGATATGAAGTAAATAAAACTTTAAGTATATGGAAAACAATGCAATTTTTTTGGAAACGGTTAACTTTAGAAAAAAATATTATAGGACTTTTTTGTTCTAATTGTGCATTATATCCATACTTTAAAGGAACGCAATATTTTCGAGGATACCCTGTATATATATTATTGGATAGTGATAGAGTTATTTATTCTTTTGTGACTAGGTGAGCAATGGGTTTTGTAGTTATCGATTGGCCTTTAAGCAAAACTCTTTAAGGTTCGTTTGAGGTTTCGAGTTTATTTAACTCATCAAAAACGTACTGAGAATAATATCTACATTGTAAAATACAGTTGTTATTATCATACAGTCTTACCCTTTTGAGCATGTTATTCTAAAACTATCAGCATAACCTAACGCATTTATATTATATAATTTTCTTTTTTCCCCTCATAAGTTTATAATTTTTTTTTATAAACAATATTGTCCATGTCTCTTCTATTTTTATTAGCAAAGCTTTGGCATAGAAGCTAGATCTGTTCTGTTTACTCTCTCTTAGTATTTATTAAACACGCAACTGAGTTTTTTGTACTAATGAAGAAGGCAAAAACCAAATACAAAAAACAGCACTTGATTTCATTTGAACTTGGAATAACCTCTCCAATCTTTTGTGTACTTGGCTTTTATATACGTGGTGTTTTTTCATGGATAATATATTACTATATGAGTATATCATACTTAAATTCTCAATGTGCGCTCTTTTGTTCAAGGTGTTGTGTGTAGTTTTAATTAAACAGTCTTTTTTGTGATTTCTTTCACTTTTGGAGTGTGACCCATCGTGACTGAATATTCACTTAATACACAAGCTTGTACTTTGTTCAGATTAATGTCACTTTTGTGCGATGTTAATATTTCCGACACATTCCTGGATTTTTCTCCAATATATACTTTGTTGCAATTATTACACGGTAGAGACGTAGAGAGTCCCTCACTTTTGGAACTTTAATTTTTTATTTAATTTAATATTTAAGGGTGTTTTTAGTTTGGTGTGTAATTTTGATACCGTTTTTATATTTCTGGCTCCAACTTTGATATTCAGCACTTTTCTAAATGTATTTAAAAGTCTATTTGTCAAGCCTGGAATATATGGTATAGAGTGGTACACCGTTCGTTGGTTGTTTGTTAATATCTCTGTTTGATCTATTGTTTTGACTTTTGAGACACCAAAAATAAGTGTTTAGAAAATTCGCTGGGAATGAATTCTCCAACATAATCGTTTTTAATTTTGTGAGACCAGATGTTCTATAGTCAGGATATGACAAGGTTATAACTTTACTTTTCATATTTAATATTCTTCTTCTTGTGTCACTCCTATCGGAGATTGGAAATCATCAAGGCTATCCTGACCTTGTTTACAGCTGACCTAAAGAGTTCATTAGTGGTACAGCCAAACCACTCTCTCAAATTACGCAGCCATGACATTCTTCTACGGCCTGGATTCCGTTTTCCTTCTATTTTTCCTTGCATTATATTTTGAAGTAATGCGTATTTATGTCCTCTCATCACGTGACCCAAATATTCGAGTTTTCTTCGTTTGATCGTTGACAAAATGTCTGGGTCTTTTCCTATCCTTCGCATTACTTCATAATTTGTAACTCTTTCAACCCAACTTATCTTCAGCCTTCGACGGTAGCACCACATCTCGAAACTTTCAATATTTTTTATATTGTTCTGCTTGAGAGTCCGGTCTTCTACACCGTATAATAGCGTGTTAAATACGTAGCCCCTTAACATTCTTAATCGGAGAGGGATGCTTATATCTCTGTCGCAGAAGAATTTCCTCATCTTTATGAAAGTGGCCTTGGAAATTTCGATACGTCTTTTTATTTCATTGTTTTGGTCTCCAGTTTCGTTTATTGAAGTACCCAAGTAGGTATTTGTAACTTGATACTTTTTCATTGGAATGCCGTTTATACTAATATGTGTTGGTTGTGTCATGTTCTTACTGAAGACCATATACTTAGTTTTTTTGATATTGATGCTTATGCCATAATTGTTGCAGGCAATATTTATATTAGTAAGTAATCGTTGTAATTCTTCTACTGTTCTTGCAACTAGTACAGTGTCGTCTGCGTATCAAATATTATTTACAACCTCTCCATTGATTACGATTCCTTCGTTTGCTTGCAAACGGGTTTCCTGGCAGATGCTTTCACTATAAACATTAAATAGCAGCGGTGACAAAATGCATCCCTGTCGTACTCCTCTACGTATTTCTATTGCTTGTGATATCTCATTTTCTATTTTGATGTTAGCTTTCTGATTCCAATATATATTGAGAATTATTCGCAGATCTTTATTATCTATGTGTCCTTTCTTTCAAGAATGTCTTATAGCTTATCATGGCGTACTCTGTCAAACGCTTTTTCAAAATCGATAAAACATGCATGTACTTCCTGATTAACGTCTAGGCATCTTTGTGTAAGAACATTCAAACCGAAGAGAGCTTCTCGAGTACCTAGTCCCTTTAATATTAAGTTGCTCTAAATCATAGATGAATGTGTTGAAAAGTAATTAATAAACATGTTACTACACATGAGCTTTCGGTACCATTCTGTTTTGAGAACGTTGTTTATATCATGGCGCACCATCATGTCCAGAAATAGTACGCAGTTGTTATTTTCTAATTCTACTGTAAATTGCAAGTCTTGTCAGTTACTGTTACTGTTAAAAATGTGTAGTATGTCTTGAACTCCCAAAAGACAAGTTGACCCTGCACTCCAAACATAAATTCGTTGTTAGTTTACTCTGGTAATTTTAGAATAGCATCTCACAAGGATAAAACTGTATATTAATAACAACTTTATTTTATAATGTACATCATTACTAAGTTTACTATTATATTATCTACATTATACGATTCATATGTCACTAGATATTGTACAACGAAATTTGTTATGATCAACGCTGATGTAGAATAGTGTCACCATATCTTTTTAGGGCGATGGACTGAGATAGCTGGATCCCGGACATTTACCATAATCCGACAAGATTGAACCGCTAGGCTGATTATAACGATGATAAAAAATTGTACGTATATTAATATATAAACAGTTGGTATATTATTATCTTCAAAAACACTTTACCTAACAACACAATTTGAAATTGTGTATGACCCTTAACCTTGGATTAAGAAACTATTTGTCTATTTGTTCATTTTTATCAATTTGATATTATGAAATTTCTTATTACAATATTATAACACATATAATATAAAGACCTTGTAAAGTGGAAAAGTAAAGCCATTATAAAAGTGGGGAGCATGGATGTTCCTACCTGTTTTATAAGTACAGATTCATATAAATTAATATATTGTTTAACTTATTTGTACAGTAATTTGTTTTTATTTATATTACTTCTTCTTCTTCTTGTAGTTCCTTCTCCTATCGGAGGTTGGCCATCATCACAGCTATACGTACCTTATTAGCCGCTGCTCTGAAAAGATCTACTGAGCTGCAACTATACCACTCTCTTAGATTTCTTAGCCAGGAAATTCTTCGTCTTCCTATGGATCTTTTACCCTTGATTTTACCTTGCATTATGAGTCTTAATATCTCATATTTCGCACCTCTGGTAATGTTGGCTAAGTATTCTAGCTTTCTTGTTTTGATGTGGTTTATGACCTCGCAATCCTTTTGTAGCCTTCTTAACACTTCTGCATTTGTAACTCGTTGGGTCCATGGTATTTTAAAACTCCTTCTATAGCACCACATCTCAAATGATTCCAACTTCTTAATATTATCGACTTTTAGTGTCCAGGTTTCCGTTCCATACAACAAAGTCGAGAACACGTAGCATCTTAAGGGTCTTATCTTCAGCTCCAGAGGAAGGTCTCGATTAACAAACAACAAAGGTTTTTATTTTTATAAATGCTTGTCTTGCAATTTCAATACGTGTCCTTATTTCTCTACCTTGGTCATTGTTTTCATTTACCCAGCTTCCCAGATATTTGTAATTATTCACTCTTTCTACTTGTTTTCCCTCGATATCTAGCCTTCCTACTGTATGTTGCTTAGAAATAATTATGTTGTTCAAGATTTTTCCGTTTATTAATATACCCTGCTGTTCCTCTAATATTGCTTCCTTAAAAATAGCTTCGCTGTACAGATTGAATAACAATGGGGACAGCACGCAACCCTGTCTAACACCTCTTTTGATTGCTATAGTTTCTGTATCGATATTTTCGATTCTAACCTTTGATTTTTGATTCCAGTCTTCTTCAAGTGCCATCTCCGCGACGGAGGTCGGCAATCATCATAGCTATTCGGGCTTTTGAGACGGCTGCTCTGAAAAGTTCATTTGATGTACATCCGTACCACTCTCTCAGGTTGCGCAGCCATGACATACTACGCCTCCCTATGCGTCTCTTTCCTTGGATCTTTTCCTGCATAATCAGTTGGAGCAAGGTGTATTTCTCTCCACGTGTAATATGTCCGACATATTCCAATTTTCTTGTTTTAATTGTATTTAAAATTTCTATTTCGGTTTTGTTTTGCGCTTAAGGAATGCGGCCACCCATTCTACTCATTCTTATCAGAGGGCTAAGTGACTCGCTTTTATTGTTCGGGAAACGTGCCTAACTGTTATCACACAAATGTTGTCATCTATTGACGACTTTTCATTTCCAGTTTGAGTTGTGTCTCAGTGTGTCAACAGTCAACATTGTTTTTGAAAAAGCGTAAAGTGGTCTCGGTGGAGGAAAAGTTATCGATAACTCAAGCAATAGAGAAAGGTGAAAAGCAATCGGATGTCGTTCGCCATACGGGACTCTCAGTCAACTGTGGCTACGATATGGAAGGACAGAAAAAAGTGGCTTGAAGCAGAGTTGGAGGGTTGTAGCAGGAAGAAGTTGCGGAAACCTCAGCACGAAGATTTAGATCGCACTATGCTTCAGTGTTTCCCTCAACAGCGTATGAACCATATTCCACTTTCTGGACCTGTGGTCAGGACAAAAGCTGAGTTTTTTGCAACTGAGCTTGTAATTGAGAATTTTAAGGCATCTGAAGGTTGGCTGAGCAAGTGGAAGCTGCGGCACAAGATCGGGCAACTACGGGCAAATCAGCGGAGAGGCTCGCGATGTTAACAAAAACGTAACGAATGATAGGCTAGAAAACGTGTGGCCTGGACTGAAGGCACGATATGCGTCAGACGACATTTTCAATGCTGATGGGACTGGATTGATTTTTAAAATGACACCAAACAGAACTTTAAAATTTAAATCGGAAAAGTGCGTTGGTGGAAAAGCTCTCTAAGGAACGCATTTCAGTTTTAGTGGCCGCTAACATGACAGGTTCGGTGAAGCGAAAGTGATAGGTTAGTGATAGGGAAATCGAAATACCCACGTTGCTTTAAAAACATAAAAATCTACCGGTGACCTATAAAGCAAACAAGAGTGCGTGGATAACTTCGGAAGTTTTTGAAGAATCGATAAGAAAGTGGGATATCAAGCTTAAAGGGAAAAATTTCTTCTGCTTGTAGACAATTGTCCTGCTCATCCTGTACTGTGCGACCTTCAAAACATTGAACTTTGTTTTCTGCCAGCAAACACAACGAGTGTCCTTCAGCCCATGGACCAAAGTGTCATCAAGAGTTTGAAAAGCCATTACAGAAAAAAGACTTTGATGGAATTGGTTGAGAACAATGGCGATCTTAACCTAAACATTCTTGACGCCATCCAAATGATTAGTAAATCCTGGGACGAGGTGACGAGCAATACAATAAAACATTCCTTCAAACACGCAGGATGGCTGGAAGATCAAGGATTGACTGATGATGAAGATGACCTGCCATTCGATGTTTGGGCCAGACTGTTTTAACTTACTATCATCTATGGACCGGAAGAGCTAACAGATTTTTAAGAAGTTGATGAAAATGAAGCTACAACATCTGGACTTTCTGACGAGGACATCCTACAAGCAGCTCGTGTAGAAGAAGAAGAAAACAGTGACCCAGAAGTGGAAGCAGAGCCAGAACCAGCGCCGACTCCTCAGCAGGCATTAAATGCGGAAAAAGTACTGCATCAATTCTTCATCCACCAGGAAGACGATATGAGTGCTGTGGAAGATTCTATGCGTCTTCAGGACAAGGTCAGGTCAGTTCTGTGGAAAGGTAAACGGAAACAGACCAAGGTGATAGACTTTTTTGGTAATGTAGTCTAAATATATTTTACAGTAGCATATTATTTTGTTATTGTACAGTACACATATTTTAATTGTACAGTCATTTTTTTTTATACTGTATTGCTTATATTATTCTTTAATAAATCTATGTGGTGTACAATATAGTGTTAATTCATTTATATTCGTTTTGATAAATTTTTTAAATTAAAATAGGTTATTTAGTACAGTAATATTAATATTACAGTACCGAATTTTGTCTCTGTATAACGATCTCTCCTTATAACGATGAAAATTCCCGGTCCCTTGCATCTCGTTATAGAGAGAGAGAGAGAGGACTGTATATTTAAAATGATAGTGCTGTACTAATTTTATATCTTAATATTCTGACTTTTGCCACATTTATAACACTCTATGCATCAACCAACCACGACATTTGAATTTTTATTCTGTTGAAATTATCACAAACGCAATATTACTTTATTACTATAAAAACAAAGCTATTTGGATTGCATAAGAAGTTTATGCTTTTACAATCTCTTGTGAGATTAGTACAATTAATTGGTAAAAATAAAATATTAATATAATATTTTATCTCTAAATCCATTGAGAACACAAAAACAAAGCATATATCTTCAGAAGTTTTATTTAAAACTTTGCCTGGAGACACATATTCACATTTAAATGTAAAAAATTGTAAATAACAAGAAGAAAACAAAGTAATAGAAATAGATTTATTAACATTATCCTTAGTTTAATACTACATCAGATATATTATTATCCATAAAGCTGAAAGGCAAGAAATAAAACGTATGCATATTAAATCACCTGCACCCACAGAATAGGCAAACGAAGAATGAAAAGTTACAAAGAAAATATGCAATTTTTTCAAAATATCACATAAAAAGCAATAAAAGCAAATGTGAAATGATAGGAAAAGAAGCATGAACTCATTATTTTAACCAATGTCAAATAAGTGTTTTAATATGTCATTTTTGCTTGGATTCTTTGCGTAAATTAGTATTATCATTGTGTTTATTTTGACGTGACAACGTCTTAAATTAGGTTGTGGCTCGGAGTCACTCATGAAAAAGTGTAACGCCCGCTCACGTCTGTTACGATGAGTCAGCGAACGAGAGAGAGGCCCGCCGGACCGGCGAATGCCTTGCGTCTCTCTCCCACTCAAACATGATCGGTCCGCTGGTGCGATGCTATTTCTCCTATCATCGTCCTATCCTCAACAAAATCACTCAAATAGAAATTAGTTAAGTTTAAGTTTACATGTACAATGTTTTAGTAAACAAAATATATTTCTATAGTTAAAATTTGTGCAATTCTTATTTTCATTCAATTCCTTGTTCCTATTGTGCAATTTAATAATATTCATATCAATAAATATTCTACCGAGAAAAAGACGTTGTCACGTAAAATCTTCGCCCGTAAAACCGACTTTACAGGCAACCGATTTTTTTCTTTCAATTTCTTTAACTTTCTGCATATATTAGAGTCAAAGTTTACCACTTTCTTAACACCGCTTGCAGTTTTAGGCGATAGTGCTTCTTCAAGACCTTTTTTATAAGGCGATCCACTAATTAAAGCAGCTGTACCAGAATTCTTTCGTTTAATTTCTGATGGACCAGGTAAAACAGGCAAAGGTTTTAAGTCAGTTGGTTTTACAAAATTGCTTATTTCATCAATACTGGTAGTTATTCCGCCAGGTTGAACAGAAACGTCCTGTAGAATGATAATGTGCTTGGGCTTCTCAATAGTATTTGGAGATTTATTTTCGTTGTTACTCTTATCATCAACAAGAGAAGTTTCTAACCTTTCATGGATTGCAAAATCTTGGCCTCGAAACAAATCTTTATCAAATGGCATAATGCCACATTTTCGAAAACCATGCACCGAGATTTTGAAGTTGCAGCTATTGAACTCCATTGACTCAGGTTTTAGCATTAAAAACAACAATACTGTAGTGGCGAAGCTTAATCATCTGTTGTATATGGATGATTTGAAACTATGTAATTGCTTCCACTCGAAATCACATGTCGTGTATTAAATATAGTCAAGGAAAATATTTAGCCCGGAGGATTCGATATGCAAAATGGCCAAAACATCGAGGCTATAGGCGAAAATGACATGTATAAATATCTAGGAGTAAAGCAAGCGCGGAAAATTGACCATAAACAAATGAAAATCGAATTAACATCAGAGTTGTGTGCCTCACAAAGGCACAAAAACACCATCCTCGAAGTGCAGTAGAGAGAACATAACCGCGGTATTTAGGAGGACGAGGACTTATTGCTCTAAGCGAGCAATTAGAAAAACAGATTACTAATTTAAGAACTTATTTTCAGGTACAGACGAATCTATCTTACTAAAAAGACTATCTTACTTAGTAAGAAACTATCTTACTAAGAACGAAAAAATGCGCATCTGGATGGGTAAACCTCTGCACAGGTGACATCTGAATGAAGTCAGTCAAAACTATATCGACAATATAGCGTCGAACTAATGGTTGACATCAGGAAAGATGTTCCCTGAAACAGAAGGTTCATTACTTGCCATTCAGGATCAGGTTATACCAAACAAAAATTACCTGAAATATATCATCAAAGAACCTCAGGTCCAAAACGACAAATGCCGATATGGATGTCAAGTCCAAGAAACTATCCAACATCTTACCGGGGCTGCCAGGCAGTTGCTGCAACTGAATATAAGAAACGGCATAACTCAGTAGGGAACATCCTTCATCAAGAGATAGCTTTTAAACTGGGACTTCTACAAACAAACCATCTCCCATATTATCAATACGTTCCTGAGAGTATGCTTGAGAATGACAACTACAAGCTACACTGGGATCGCACTGTGCTCACAGACCAAACTGTAGCACATAGTAGACCAGATCTCGTACTAGTTAATAAACTAACAAGACAAACAAATACAACGAAAAGATCGCCAAGTACAGAGATCTGGAAATACAAATAAGGAGGCAATGGAGAATGGAAAGTACCCAGACGATACTTATTATTCTTTCTACCACTGGAGTCATTCCGAAGAACCTCCTAGAAAACATAAAAAAAGCTGGGTCTAAATGAACATCTATATAAGATCATGCAGAAAGCTGTGCTACTTTCGACGTCCAGATTCGTTCGAAAATTTTTGGGAGATACACCGACGTACCAAATCACCTAGGACTCGATAACATGGAAAGAGTCCCACCAGAGCTCAATCCTTTTGATACTGTAGGTATCTGGAATGAGTGAATTTTCCCCTTAGAGGGAGTGTGAGCCGTATGGCTAAATCTGGATAATAGTAATAGAACAGCTCAAAAATCAAACTCCACAGAAATTTTTTTATCAAATTGTTCCCAGTGTTATTTATAATATCATTACTGTATAACATGTTTATGTGATTTTTAAAAATATATTTTTATTACGCTTTAGAAACATTAACAGACTTACAGACTTACCACTTGCTAAGTGATATACTCCCATTATTATAATGCCCACTAGAGCCAAAATCTTAGCATAAGTAAATACACCCTGGATTCTCATGGCCCATCTAATACTCAAACAGTTGACGGCAGTTAACAGACCTGAAAGAGAACAGAACACAATCAAAAGTTAAAAATCATTATTTATCTGAAGTTACTATAAGGACTATTGTTCCCTCTTATTCATCTTTAACGATGTTCAGAGATGAGTTTGAAGTTTATTATAAGGGTCATTAATTGCCTATTCAACATAAATCCCGATTTTCCGGAAACTGCTTCGAATCATAGATTAAACTAGTTAGTCTGATTAAACTTGTCACAAGCAGAGAATTGAATAAATTTACGAAATGAACTGGATACGGCTCTCTTGAATAGTTACAACTTAACAATGTAATGAGAAGTTTATTAACATAATTTCTTATATCAGAATATGACGAATATGATTATGTACCTCCTGCATGATTACATTTATTATTATTTTGTATAGATTTATACAAGTTGAAATTCTAAAGATACGCAGAAATTTTTTCTACAATATTGTTGTTATGAGAAGAATGCAGACAGTCACACTCTAAGAGAAATGAATAAAACTGTTTCGAAGGCAATCTGGAGAGATTTAAGGAAATTTAAAACCGATAATATTGTTACGATAAATATGACTCATATTTAACCTGTAAACATGTTATTATTCTAATAAGAATTTTCTAGTAGTTTCCCCTACGATAAAACCGGTCTTCTTTCCATGCCGTTTAAGTAAGTTCAGTGGTCAGCACAGGTCAACATCCGCCCGCTTCGAAGGGACTCCAGAACAACGGTTAATAAATATATATACAGGAATTTTCATTGTACTAGTTAGTCTGAATAATAATATCGAGTCGAGTTTTTAAATGTAACGCGCGTATTGTCGGGAATATAAATTGTAATAAATGTTGTAAATAAATTATATAATTATAGTGTAAAATAAATTAGTGTAATATTGTATAAATAAAGACTTTAATAAACTAAGTATTAGAACATTTTTATAATAAATAAAGTTAATAAATTAGACTAATAAACTAAGTTCAATATTAAATGTACTATACAGGAAAGTAACAGCTTAAAAGTTCTACGTAGAAAGCTAACGAATGGGAAATACGAAATTCATAAATTAAGAAATAAGCTAAATTAAATAATATCACGTAGAGACGAGTTAATATGGGTCGTCAAAGAGTTCGACGAGGAATTATATGAAAGTAGACGAGAAGATCAAACAGGAATACAAACAGCCGTTTCAAAGAAGGTCATGAATCATGGTTCCGAACTAATGCCAGAAATAAAGGTAGATGAGATTCAACAAGCGTTAAGAAAAATGAAAAATAACAAAGCCCCAGGAGGGGATGGAATTGTAATAGAAGCTATCGTAAATTGATGAGATATATTAAATTAATTACAGAAACTGTTTAATCTATGTTTGCAACAAAGAGAGGTGCCCAAAGAATGGAACGATGCTATAACCATCCTTTGACATAAAAAATGAGGTAAAACGGGCCTAGAGAATTATAAACCTATTAGCCTGTTGAACCACATATACAAGCTCTTCACTAGGTTAATGACATCAAGATTGAAGAAAAAATTAGATTTCTACCAACCAAAAGAGCAGGCAGGATTCCGATCAACTTATCGTACCAATGATCACCTCCATATAGTAAAGACGCTCATTGAAAAATCTATAGAATACAATAAACCTCTTGACCTCATTTTCATAGATTTTCATAAAGCGTTCGACACGATCGAAATAGACAGCCTTATAGAAGCAATGAATGACAATCACCATAGGTATAGTGAACTTATTTACAATATTTACAAAAATGCCACTATGACTGTTAAGATACACGAAAAAACCCGACCAATAAAAATAAAACGTGGGATAAGGCAAGGAGATACATTTTCACCGAAATTATTCATAACGGCATTAGAGTATGCCTTTAAGATCGTCAATTGGGACCACAGAGAAAAACTCCTCCGTTTCGCAGATGGCGTTGTCCTTATCAGAGATAATTTAGGAGAAGCCACAGATATAAATAAATTGGACTTTGCATGTTCGAAGGTGGGCCTCAGAATGAATTTGTCCAAAACTAAGTTCATGACAAATATGGTCCCCAATAACCATTTAACTATTCAAAACAAAGTGGTAGAACTGGTGGAGAAATATATATATATATATATATATATATATATATATATATATATATATATATATATATATATATATGTATATATTTGAGTCACGAAATAAGAATCAGCAGGGATAAACAAACATGCGAAAACTGCGAGACACGCTTAGGGCCAACATACCAATTAGCCTCAAAAGAAAAGTATTTGACCAATGCGTATTACCGTTCATGACCTATGGGGCGGAAATTATGACTCTAACCAAGACTACGGCTTCGAAATTAAGAGTGGCACAGAGACGAATGGGACGGTCATTGCGGGACCGAATAAGAAACGAAGATCTGCGAAGAAGAACGAGTATTGCTGATCTTGTAGAACGCATAGCGGAACTAAAATGGAATTGGGCAGGCCATGTAGCGAGAATGCATGACTTACGATGGACGAGCAAAATTACATATTGGATGCCAAGAGGAGACAAACGTAGTAGAGGGCAAACTACACGTTGGGCTGACGACATCAGGCGTATCACGAAAAATTGGCATTAAAGAGCACAAAATGGCAAAGAATGGAGGAGTTTAAGGGAGGCATATGTCCAGCAGTGGACGTGATAAATGAAAGCTGGATGATAATGATGATTGTTATTATGGGTGTTTCGTAGCCAAAATGTGACTCCAATAGTTGTTTCGGGAGCTGATTTGGGAAATTGTTGGTTGTGGGTGATTATTTTCAAGTTTTTGAGTAAATTTTCGTTTCTTGAGTATTGTTAACTATCTACTAGTTAGCTATTAACAGAAATATTACATTGATTGGGTTCTAAGACGTCGATATATTTGTTTAGAAATTTTGTGTTACAAAAATTTAGCAAATTAGTATAAAGAAAAGGTTATTTGTTGGTATATATTGGTTGTGGGTGATTATTTCCAAGTATTTGAGTAAATTTTCGTTTCTTGAGTATTGTTAACTATCTACTAGTTAGCTATTAACATAAATATTACATTGATTGGGTTCTAAGACGTCGATATATTTGTTTAGAAATTTTGTGCTACAAAAATTTAGCTAATTAGTATAAAGAAAAGGTTATTTTTTAAAGACTTTCTGATTAGGAAATATTCTAGGAAGCTAGAAGCTTTAAGGAAAACCTTCCGAGTTATGATCTTACAGCTTACTGTATCCTGTTAGCGTCACTAGCCTCTCCTAAACAATTCCGACTCTCACCTCCACGTGGTGAATCCCGGTAATCTCAGTAACTCTGTGGAAGATTCTGGTAACCAACTTAAGTGGGGTCAGTGCAAATGAGTGTAAGAGAAATGGTCCTATGATTAGAGGGTTGGGCAACATGTTAACGACCTCTTCCCTTGAAGAAAACTATTGTTATGAGAGCACAAAGAGGAACAGCAGGATTGTTTAATTCACGAAGAACTAGCAAACGACAAAGAGATAATGATTTACGGATCTACATATGGAACATACAAAAACGGTGACAATAACAGGATAAAATGAAAGCCTATGTAATAGCGATTCAACAGATGAGAAATTATCGAGAGAAGGGACTGAAGTATATTCGAGGTCTGGCTATTAAATAACGAGACTGCTTATGAAAAAGAGTTTTATTTTAAACATTATTCTACAATCGAATGCTCTCCTTCAATATATTCCCCTTTCCTCGCCACACACCGTTCCATTCCTTTTTTTCATTGGTCAAAGCAATGCTGGAAGTCTTCTTTTGTTAGACCTTTCAGGAGCTCCGCCGTTTTTCGCTTCACCTCTTCCATCGACTCGAACAGGATTCCTTTTAAGGCAGACTTGATCTTCGGAAACAGAAAAAAGTCACAGGGTCCTAAATCAGGCGAGTACGGCGGATTTTCGAGCACTGGAATGCCTCTAGCGGCTAAATACCGCTTCAGAGACAGCGCGTTATGGGCAGGTGCGTTGTCATGGTGCAAGATCCACGGCTTGTTTTTCCACAACGCCGGCCGTTTCTTACAAACTCGCTCTCTCAGCATTGCCAAAACTTTCAAATAGTAAATTTGGCTTACAGTTTGACCCTCTGGAACCCATTCAGCCATCACGATGCCGTTAATGTCGAAAAAAAAAACGATTAGCATGGCTTTAAATTTTGATTTTGACATCCTTGCTTTTTTCATTCTTTTTCATTCATTTTCTTCTCTTCGATGCAGGAGTTTTCCAGTGCATGGATTGTCGCTTAGTTTCAACATAGTATTTGAATATCCAGGTTTCATCGCAAGTGATGATGTTTTCCATTAATTCAGGCTCTTCATGTAACCTCTCAAGAAAATCTGAGCAGATCTGTTGACGGACGAGCTTTTGGTCAGGGGTCAATCTTTTTGGGACCAACATCGCACAGACTTTCTTCATGTTCAATTCGTCATGTAAAATTTTTTCTGACAGTTTCTTTATCGGCCTTTACAGTCTCAGCAATCAACCGAATGCTCATTTGACGATCTCCGCGCACAATTTCATTTATTTTGGTCACTGTTTGCGGAGCTGAAACAGAGACAGGTCGACCTGGACGTTGGTCATCTTCGGCGATCTCTCGGCCTTCAGAAAACCTTTTATATCATTCGAAAACACGCGTACGAGATAGAGAATTCTCACTATAGGCCTCTTTCAACCAATTATAGCACTCAGTCGGAGTTTTTTTTTAATTTAACGAGAAATTTCACATTAATCCGTTGCTCATGTTTTTCGTCAGACATAGTTACCGGTACGAGAAAAAAACACGTTATTTTCTAACCTCTACAGAAAAAATACTAGTACAGCGACAAAAACGTGTTTTCGTACTGAAAGAGTAGGAGTAGATACTTCCAGCTATCCAATGTTGCATTCGTTTCCCACTCTTCCCCTCTAGGAAGCCTTCTGCGCGCAGTCTCGTTATTTAATAGCCAGACCTCGTACTATGGCAGAAATATCCTCCGACACGAGTTTAATACTGGTTCTCTAGTCAGTAAAAAAGTAAAGCAATTAAAAAAAAAAGAAAAGAGGTTAGTCTTTGTATGTGGGTATATTTTATTTTATAAAAACCCTTAAAAGGGCAACATTACAAGCACGAACGTTTTCGGAACAACTGTTCCATCATCAGGTTTAAAATGCCTAAAATAAGTATAAACCATTTAATTACAGCAAACGTGGTTTAAAATTTTGACTAAGGTTAAAAACAATAAAATGGTTATACTTACAGGTTAACATGCCTGAGCCACCAAAATATTTGGGTAAAAACCCTTTAAAATGAAAAATGTTACCAAAGATTGTACATGATGTTTATAATATTATGTGATGTTTAATATTTTAATTAGATTTTACTTCAGGTAACATACACCCATGCTTAAGTGAGTTCCAGTGTCCGGAGAGTAAACCTCTTCAAACGGACTACGGTTGGCAACTGATTGATGAAATACTCATGAGCGGTGTCAAAAACAAAATGTCAGTGAACCATGAAACAGTGTTGGTTAAACATTATATTACTACAGCCAAAAGATTAAAAAACTTTGATGATGTTAAAATGATAACAGTAATCCAGGTGTTGGGATTTAAAAATTTTTCTATAATTATTTAATATTGGATGTAAAAGATGTAAATTACTGGTGTTGTTGAAGGTCATGTTTAAGAGGATGACGTATGCATTAGGCAGCTTATGTTACTCTTTATCGTATGGAGTGTGGTCTAAAAGGTGTAATTTGAGAAGAATTAGCTGAAATATATGGAAATGTCCTTTTATGTTGCTAACATCTAGGACAAGGAAAAATAAATAATATATATTTGTAGCTAATGTAAGACTTTTTTAGTAGATGAAATTGTTTAATACTGCTAGTATCGTAAAAAAATTTTTTTGTAATATAAGTGAGTCCAATAGATTGAGAAAAAATGATTGAAAATCTTCCGGCTGAAGGAATTAAAGTTATAATATATGTGATTAAATTTAAAAATTTTTTTTTTGGGAAGACTGAGATCCTCAGAGACCTGGCAGGAATAAAAGTAAATGGAATGACTAAAGAATAAAGGAGAGTGGGTTAAAGGGAAATGAATGAGTTAATCAACAAAATTAGAGATGATAGAGGTCCTTCATGCTTAAAGCATCTAGCACCCTGAACAAAATATATTTTGGTTATATTAAAATCCGATACATAAAAGCCTGAAATTTAATTTGTGAGTATGGTGTACTAAGTTGTTGACTAAGAGAGGGGGGAGCAATGGTTGATTAAAGGTTTAGGTAAAGTGGGAGAAAGTGAATTCTGATGAATTGCTGGATTGTGTTTAAATGTTTACTGAGTTTAGAACTAATGGGTGGATGGAAGATATATGAAAAGACAGAGAACTAGCAAAAGAAAAAAGAATGGACAGGAATATGGTGAAAACGTGAAGATTGTAAAATAATGAAATAGTGAGGTATAAAAGATATGATGTTAACAATAGGGGGCTGAAAAATTCTTTTGGAGGGAGTGTTGTGACAGTAGTGTAGAGAGAATGATTGTTTTAAAAAACAACAATTGTTGAGAAGGATTAAGGTGTTGACATTTATAGAGGAAGGACAGATGAAGAAGATGGGGTAAATTTGGGAAGTGTGGGTTATGAGAAGAGTTGTCGGTGTAAGGGTTGAAAGTCACGGTTGAAAGATACATGGCGATTAACGCAGTTGGGGCTTCTTTGCTTTTCCTTGACTATTTCCAAGTCTTCATATAGATCTAATTTTAGAAAATTTTTTTGGGGTATATTATGTAACAAAGAAAACATTTACAACACAACTCAGTAAACATTTAAACACAATCCAGCAATTCATCAGAATTCACTTTCTCCCACTTTACCTAAACCTTTAATCAACCATTGCTCCCCCCTCTCTTAGTCAACAACTTAGTACACCATACTCACAAATTAAATTTCAGGCTTTTATGTATCGGATTTTAATATAACCAAAATATATTTTGTTCAGGGTGCTAGATGCTTTAAGCATGAAGGACCTCTATCATCTCTAATTTTGTTGATTAACTCATTCATTTCCCTTTAACCCACTCTCCTTTATTCTTTAGTCATTCCATTTACTTTTATTCCTGCCAGGTCTCTGAGGATCTCAGTCTTCCCAAAAAAAATTTTTAAATTTAATCACATATATTATAACTTTAATTCCTTCAGCCGGAAGATTTTCAATCATTTTTTCTCAATCTATTGGACTCACTTATATTACAAAAAATTTTTTTTACGATACTAGCAGTATTAAACAATTTCATCTACTAAAAAAGTCTTACATTAGCTACAAATATATATTATTTATTTTTCCTTGTCCTAGATGTTAGCAACATAAAAGGACATTTCCATATATTTCAGCTAATTCTTCTCAAATTACACCTTTTAGACCACACTCCATACGATAAAGAGTAACATAAGCTGCCTAATGCATACGTCATCCTCTTAAACATGACCTTCAACAACACCAGTAATTTACATCTTTTACATCCAATATTAAATAATTATAGAACAATTTTTAAATCCCAACACCTGGATTACTGTTATCATTTTAACATCATCAAAGTTTTTTAATCTTTTGGCTGTAGTAATATAATGTTTAACCAACACTGTTTCATGGTTCACTGACATTTTGTTTTTGACACCGCTCATGAGTATTTCATCAATCAGTTGCCAACCGTAGTCCGTTTGAAGAGGTTTACTCTCCGGACACTGGAACTCACTTAAGCATGGGTGTATGTTACCTGAAGTAAAATCTAATTAAAATATTAAACATCACATAATATTATAAACATCATGTACAATCTTTGGTAACATTTTTCATTTTAAAGGGTTTTTACCCAAATATTTTGGTGGCTCAGGCATGTTAACCTGTAAGTATAACCATTTTATTGTTTTTAACCTTAGTCAAAATTTTAAACCACGTTTGCTGTAATTAAATGGTTTATACTTATTTTAGGCATTTTACACCTGATGATGGAACAGTTGTTCCGAAAACGTTCGTGCTTGTAATGTTGCCCTTTTAAGGGTTTTTATAAAATAAAATATACCCACATACAAAGACTAACCTCTTTTGTTATACGTGGTATACAGCCAGCTACAGGAATTATTTTCCTTGTGGATTTTTTTAAAGCAATTAGTCCTTAACTTTAAACCCATAAACAGCAGAACATGTTATTTACATCTTAAAGGAAAATTCTTTAAAAGGAAAGACAGTTAAGATTTAATTTCACGTATAGTGAGTCTGTGTATTCGCTTATACGTATTTCATCCTACCAGGATTCATCAGAGCGACTGGTACAGAAGCTCTAAAAGTAAAATCAAATCTTTTACGTCAAAAGAAGCAAAAATAAAATGGCTTCATTTGACTATAGAGACATCTCAGAATAAAATACCAAAGCAGAAATGCGAAGATTTCTTGGTTGACGAAACCAAAATTTAGATTTTTGCTTTAATCTGTGTCTTCTATAAATTTCAAGGCAAAACAGACAATGAAAAAAGATGTAAGAAAGACATGCGGAATTTCAAAGTTGCATTCCAACATATCTCCTCAAATAAGCAAAAATTCGTGGTGAACTGGTTTCTTGTACTCATAAAGGGCAAACCGAAATAAAATAAAATACAGTAGAGATTTATTTCAATGGTAGGAAGAAATACGCATAAGCGAATATACAGAGGCATTATACGTATAATAGTAATACAAAAAAAGCATCTTAAAAAAATACACACAGTTGTACAATATTAATTCGATAAATAATTAGTACTTACATAGACAAACAGCTGCTAATAATCTGATAGCATTTTCAGGTGGCTTGCACTCCGGGAAAAATGGTTTGGCAGCATATTCCGCAAATGTTATGGCAACAATAGCTTGTGTTGTTGGTCTTATGATAAGCAATGAAATCCATAACATAAGAAACGCTCCCAGGGGGCCAAATGCAACATATATGTAAGCGTAGTCTCCTCCTGATCTTGTTACAGAAGTTCCCAACTCTGGAAAAAAATATATTATATAGAGTAAAAGAAATTTACGATGAAATATAATTCTCGTTGCACGTTATGTTTTAAATTAAAGATAAATTTACTGTAAAATAAGTGGAACAAAATATTACCCAACTATGTCAATATAAAAATTCCCCAAACTACAACTTGTTTATCGCAAGCATTTTCAAAGAAGAACTTTCCAAAAAAAAAGGTTGCACTAAAAACACAGAAGCTTAAAGCAATTCTGACTAGGAAGAAGACTAACCAATCCTCCTGCAGAGGATTGGTTAGTCTTCTTCCAATAATATCAAAGGATTTAAAAAAAAATGTTACTGGATAAAATAGGGCCTCTTAAGAAATTTTAAAACATATTTCTTGTCTTTTTGGTGTACTTCTAAGTTCATAATTTGACTCGTTGGTCTGTCTGACATATTAAAAATTCTTAGTCGTACGTCTAAATGAAGGAAATATTACATATTCCCGGCGCCAGAGTGATAGATTAAATTGAGATATCCCGTGTTTTAGAATGCCATATACCCCAAGCTAAAAGATATGTATGTGTGCTAAAAAATATATTTATTTGGACATGTATAATTATTCTACAGTGTGTCCGTAAGTATGGAATAAATTCGATATTTCCTAAATGAAAAGCCTTTTTAAAAAAATCTAAAACACGTCGATTTTTAAATTTAATGTTCTACATTTTACAATAAAATTTCTTTATACAAGGTGATACACATTACAGTGATGACGTCATCGGCTCTTTTTTTTTTTAATGAAACGCCCTGTATTTTAGGGCATTTTTAGATCGATAAAAATGAGCTGATTCCAAAAAAGTATAATATTGGGGGTCTAAAGAATATAATTTGAAAGATATGCGCTTAGAAAATTAATTCTTATTGATTTATAATATTAATAAATTATAATAAATAACTTGAAAGTAATCAAGTAAGTAATACATGACTTAATCTTAAATGTTCGAATTGTAGCCCTTGTTGTATTTGACAGTAACCCAAACGTTGTACAAATTCTTGTAGAACCTTGTTTATGCTTTCTTGAGAAATATTGTTTATTTCTTTACGAATTCTTGTTTTTAAGTCTCCAATATTTGTAAGTTTCGTTTTATAAACAACATTCTTTAAATGACCCCACATAAAATCCCACATGATTGAGGTCTGGCGACCTCACTGGCCATTCAATATGTCCAATCCACCTGTTCGGGAAAATTTCGTTTAGGTATTATACCTTCGAACATCTAAAGCGTAATGCGGAGGCGCACCATCCTGTTGAAACCATAAACTTTTATCAAAACCTCCAAGATTAATTATACTGGGGAATAAATTAACTAAAGTAGGTACGAGATACCCACTTAAAAACTGAAGGTATGCTGGTCCGTTTAAATTACCTTCGAAATAGTAGGGTCCAATGATTTTATTTCTTACAATGCCAGCCCATACGTTTACCTTTTGCGGGTATTGCGTATGATGTTCCCGCATCCAGTTGGAGTTTTCTTTTGCCCAGTATCTAGAATTCTGCCGGTTGACCTCGTCATTTAATTTGAATGTAACCTCATCAGAAAAAATAATATTTTGAAGCAAGAGAGGGTTTCGGTGGCTGTTATCCATCATTATTTCGCAAAATCGTATTCTTTTATCTGGATCATCCTCGTTTAATTCCTGTACAACTGTGCATTTTACTTACTTTACTTACTTTTACGTACTTTATGTACCGTTGTTTTACAAACATCGAGATCACAACAAAACCTTACAAACAGAAGTGTGCGCATCTTCTTCAAAAGCAAGTAGAACATCTAATGTTGTAACATAATTTATAGGGGGACGACCTGATTTGCGTGCATTTTCAACCGTACCAGTTTATCGAAATTTCTTTTCAATCTTACTTACTGTTGACTGCGTGATGGGTATTGCTGGATATTTATCATTAAATAAATTACACACTTCCATCTAAGTTCGCGATTTGTCTCCATACCCAATCATCATGAGTATTTCAATTCTTTGCTTTAAACTCAAATTCGTTTCTACTTAAAATTAGTTCTAAGCAATAATACAGAACATTTACGAATTACTACAATTATTGTACCTACATCTGAATTATTGTTATTGAACGTTACTAAAAATAATTACAGTTTACCAAAAACTAGAAGTAGGCTACTTTTTTGCAATTGATAATAAATAATTTATTTTCTAAGCGCATATCTTTCAAATTATATCCATTCGACCTAAGTATTATACTTTTTTGAAATCAGCTCATTTTTATCGATCTAAAAATATCCTAAAGTACATTACATTTAAAAAAAGAGCCGATGACGTCATCACTGCAATGTGTATCACCTTGTATAATGAAATTTTATTGTAAAATGTAACATATAACGTATTGTAACATTAAATTTAAAAGTCGACGTGTTTTAGATTTTTTTTTAAAAGGCTTTTCATTTAGGAAATATCGAATTTATTCCATACTATACAAACACACTGTATAGAAAGAGTTATTAAAAAACTCTATTAATTATAACAGCTATTCTCAAACTTTTTTTTACACGTACCACGTACCATATAAATTCTGCGTCAATCGCGTACCACATATTAAAGTAGATAATAAAATTTACTAATTTTGGCAAAAATGTATTTATTTAAAAAAGGGCATTATAAATGTTACAAAATAACACTTACAGTCTAACCCAGTCCAAAAATTTAGTGAGAAGGATGGTTCTGCATAGCTACAAGTGAATCGATATCAGGATCAATTGTGCTTAGTTTCATTCGTAAATTTGGATTAAGATTAGGCCTACTGAGAAATTTATTTTTCACTTGTATCATAGCAGAAAATCCAGTTTCACATAGGTAGGTGGTCGTAAAAGGAAGTAAAAATAACAATGCTTTTTTTGATAAGGCTGGATATTCATTTATAATATTTAGTCAGAGTTCGGCTAATTCTAATTTTGAAAACTCTATTTTCAAACCCCGATCACAAGATAATAATTATTATTATATTATTGTATTAAAGACCCTTTCTCATCCTGTTTTAATGTTTCATAAATGCTATCCAAAATAAATGGTTGTAGTATCCAAAGAAACTGAGCATAATCTTCGTCAAAATATTCTTTAAAACTATCAATTGGCATTTGAAAATGCTGTTTTAATGTTAAAAATAGGATCATCTTTAATCTTTATTTCCTTCTCAACCACAAAATTTTCTAAATTGGTAAACGACTGCAAGTCTTTAAATATGTCTGTTAAGTAAGCTAGTGTTGTGAGCCACAATTCATCTAGTAACCGATCACGCAATTCAAAATTGGCTTCCATTAAAAACACATCTACTTCAGAACGCAACTCGAATAATTTGTTCAACATTTTTCCTTTTGATAACCATCTTACCTCTGTGTGTAGCAATAACTGAATATGATCACTTCCCATTTCAGAGCATAATTTTTAAAATAAACGCGAGTTTAAGGCTCGAGATTTTATGAAATTGACTATCTGAACGGCTTCATGGACAACATGTTTAAATTCATCTGGCATTCGCTTTGCTACCAAAGCTTCTCTGGGAATACCACAATAGGTAAAAGTACAATTTTCTGCAACCACCTTTACTTTGGCAGTTACACCTCCGTATTTTCTTGTTATGGCTCTGGCACCATCCGAACAGAAACCAACGCATTGTTTCCAGTCTAGTCCATTTTCCACAAAAAAATCATTAATTTTCTTGAATATTCCATCGGCAGTAGTTGGTTTCATCGGCAGTAACGCCTCACAAAATAAGTACTCTTCTTCGATTTTGGTTTGAAGTATATATCGCACATAAACCATAAGCTGAGCATAGTTTGTTACATCTGTGCTTTAATCAAGTTGTATTGCAAAAAATACTATTTTTGATCCGGTTTAATGCCATTTATAATGCCATTATTTAATTTCCTACGACGTATGGTATCATTGGATAATGGTATAATACTAAGCTGTTTATCTGAACTCTCCCCAAAAATACACGTTACCATATCTTGTGCGGCAGGCAGAATTAGTTCTTCACCGATGGTTTGTGCTTTTCCACACTTCGCAATTCTTAAACTCACGAGAAAGGATGCCTCTACTGCTTTTTGGTTGCTGCCGGTGAAATTCGATTTTTTTTGTGCCTCTCATCTCCGTTAACTTCCGAACGAAGTAATCCTTGGTTTATTTTCCAACACTGAATACTTTGTGTTAGATCAAGATATGAGAAATATGGAAATACATGCTTGGTGGATGAAGGCAAAGGATAGGGACGACTGGAGGGAATTGTTGAGAAGGCTAGGACCCACACAGGGTTGTAAAGCCAAAATGATGATGATGATGATGATGAATATTTTGTGTTGAAGTGGCGTTTTAATAGCGAAGGTTTCATACACTGGTTAGAAAGAATTTCCGAACAGATTACACATTGGGGCCTTGGCTAATCATTTATATTCGTAAATGTAAATCCCATATTAATGTATTCAGGATCATATTTTCTAAACGCCACTTTTAGTTTTTTGAAAGAACTCTTTTTGTCATCACCCTACATAGGCTCCGACTCTAAAGTTGAGCTCGATAGACCGGGATTTTCAGATGTTCTGTTGTCTCTTTTAACCATTTGTTATATGCAAAAATTAGCACGAATCAGTAACAGCAAATTACTCGTTTCGACAAAACCAACCACAACGTCTGATGAAAACAAGGATACTGATGACGTGAATGGACGTGAATCAAGGGCGGTGACAATTTGCCGTGATTCCAGTGTTGCCAACAATGAATAAGACATTGCCATTGACATTACGTTGCCATGCACAACGTAAACATTTGTTAGTAAATTTTGTTAATATTCTTTGTTTCTTCTAGTTTATAGAGTACCACCTTTAAGTGCATTGCGTACCACCAGTGGTACGCGTACCACAGTTTGAGTACGGCTGAATTATAACAAACTAATTGACTGGTTTACAGAATTAAAAGTGAGAAAAAGAAAACAATCAAACTAATAAATTTGGGTAAATTTGTTGAAGTATTATTGTTTGTTAAACTATGTTTATTTAATTTTTGGGCATATATTTTTTTTCCTGGAATCCGACAACTAAATAGAACTACATACTATATGCTTTGAAACTAAATTACCAAACGCAAAGTATAGTCGGTTCGCTATATTTACGCGGGTTTCGGATTAACAAAATTATGCTAATGACTCATTGATAACCAGTTGCAGTAAACGACTTCCCAGAAAATTAGGTAAAAACTGCATTAATGGTCATATTTTAAAATACATTAAAATAACATTAGGGTAGGTATAAATTTGTTACAATATTGCAGTTGAATTGATTCTTTGCCAGTGTTGACATTGTATGTTATGTTTGGTGGAAATATTTAAAAGTGCCTAGACGTGTGTTAGATGTAGATAGTCTAATTTGTAGTGTACATAAGCATTTTACGGATGAAAAAGAAAATGGCGGACCTTTAAAATCGGTAATTTCTATTCAACAACGCGTATGTGATGCTCTAGGAATTAGTAAAACCAAACTAAGAGGAGTATTACAAAATCGCAATAATGAACGGCCGAAAGAAGATCACCGAAAAACTCGCCTATCATTGAAAACGAAAGATATTCCAGATGGAAAAAAATTTGAAATTCGTGATACCATTTATCGAATGCGAGCCAACAAGGAACATGTGACCTTAAATACAATTCTCTCGGAATTAAAAGATAGAAAATTTGACGAAATTGGCAGAACAAGTTTATGGCAAGTGATACATAATTTGGGTTTCCAATTTCAAAAGGATGATAACAGAAAAGCCCTTTGTGAAAGAAGTTCTGTTGTGCATAAAAGAATTAACTTTCTAAGAAAATATTCTAAATTAAAAGAAGAAAGGGCAAATTTTATATATTTAGACGAAACATGGATATTTTCTAGGGGTGCAACCAAGAGAATATGGCAAGATGATAACGTAAAGTCTATCAAACATACTGATGGAAAAGGGAAGCGACACATAATTTTACATGCAGGAGGGAAATCGGGTTTTATAGAAGGTGCTGATTTAATATTTTCATCTAAATCAAAATCAAGTGACTATCACGATAATATGAACACAGAAATGTTTGTAAAATGGTTACATGAAAAACTTCTCCCAGGTTTAAGTGAGCCCAGCGTAATTATTTTAGACAATGCACCTTACCATTCTGAAGTATTAAACAAAAGTCCAACGAATTCTTGGACTGTTAATAAAATTAAAGAATGGTTGACAAAGGAACATATACCATTTACACAACATATTTTAAAATCAGAATTATTACGCTTGGCAAATATCCACGCAAAACCAAAAACCTTTGTTGTGGATCAGATTATTGAAAGTTACGGTCATCAAGTTTTACGTCTGCCACCGTATCATTGCCAGTTTAATCCCATCGAATATATATGGGGAATAGCAAAACAATATTATGACAACCATATTGGAACTAACGGTTATATCGACGACGCAGTTCGGGAAACTTGGCGAAAGGCACTTTCAATTGTAACTCCAGAAGTGTGGTGCAACTGTATATTCAAGTGCGAGAAACTAATAGAAGATTGATGGACTCGTGAAAATATAATAAACGAAATATGTCCAATCATAATAACAATTATTAATGGTGATGACAGTGATGATGATGACGATTATGATATTTTTGATGATAATGACTGATTTTCATTTTTGTTGGCAAGTTAAATTTTTTTATTTTTCATTAGAAATTCTCTCCATGGAAAAAATATACATAGACCATATTTTCTGTGTGAAGTGTAATATAAAATTATTATTAGGTTTATATTAGCCACATTAGACTCCATTAATGAAGTAATTCTCCTTATTATACTGTCAATTATATAAAAGATTTTCCATTATTATTTAATTAAAAAAAGTTATGGATTATTTTTCATTTCATTTGACCAGTTGATATTTCCCCAAAGAGCAGGTAATTAAAACTGGGTACTTACAATAAAATTTTTAATCCGAAACCCGCGTAAATATAGCGAACCGACTTTATGTGTCATGACTGAAAAATAGGCCCGGAATTACAATGTTGCCTAGGCCCGCTTTAGTGAAGTCCGTCACTGTATATGCTGCAGACACATTTAGATTAACAGCAAGAGAAGAAGGGCAATTGAAAGTTTTTAAGAGGAAGATTATCAGAAAAATACTGGCACCAAAGAGGGAAAACGAAGAAGTTGCAAGACAATGCATGAATCACGAAATACAAGAATGGATGGGTCAGGAGAATATTGTTAGAGCAATAAAAACACAAAGAATTAGATGATATGGACACATAATGAGAAGAGAGAAGAGCAATCCGTTAAGAGTTATAATGGAATGGATAGCACCAGGTAAAAGAACCAGGCGCAGACCTAAACTGAGATGGAGACAAGTGGAAGAAGACTTAAGGAGTATGGAAATTAGAAATGTAGAAAGGACAATCAAAGAGAGAAAAATATGGAGAAAAGTAGTGAAAACAGTGAAGTAACACCAGAAACTGTAAAACCAAACCCAGAATGGGATGATCTTCCACACACAAAGGATCTTATAATGTGGTATATATAATATGGTTGCCAACATCACTATATAGAAGATAGGCACCTTTAAAAGAAGAAGTACTTAAAACTATTTCTTTTCACAATCACTTCACTATCCAAAGATATCATCATACTCTATCTCTGTCCTACTAGTTTTAAAACTTTTTCTTCAAGAGCTTATCTCTACTGTTCCAGTTTTTGTTCTACGTCCCTCACAGTATTACTTACTAAAAACTTACTTCTAACACTATATCATCAGCGTACAGGAAATCTTATCAGGGGCTCTTCTTATGCATGACTGCCATGATGGCATTGTCCCTTAACGTTGGGATTTTTTCAATTATTAACTAGCTATTATAGAGGACCTTGAGTACTCAAAATTTTTTTCTTCTGTTTTAATACCTTCAATCAAAATGCTATCTTCTTCTGGAGCTCTGTAGGTCTACGTTCATATTTGTAGCAAGGCAAGTTAAATGCCGTATGGTCCTAAATTTAGTTGGTTAAGATTACAAATTAGTTAAAAATGACCTTAGTCCCCAATTTACCACTACTTTGTTGGACATTAAAGAAAAATGACTTTTATTCGTCAGTCATGAAACATCATTGTTATTGCCAACTGTTTAACATATCCAATATGTTTGTAAGAAATTGTTAAGAAAATAGGAATATTTATCAAAACGGAATATCTATTGAATACATAATGTACCAATAATTGCATTCACACCTATTTATTTTTTGGCCGACAGTAACATATTGAACAGAACGAGTAATTATGGCATGCATTTATTATTGACATAATCATTTATCTAACAAAGTAAACATAAATATATATAATGGAGTGCTGATAGGATCAAATTCTGGTTAGTTTAGCATTCCAAAGTTTTAACTATGTATCAACACCTTCTACAAAATGTATTAACTTTTGAATCTATGTGACGTTTTTCTTAGCATTATTTTATAATGTTGAAATGTGTCTGAAAAATGGGGATTGTTAATCGAAAATGTATATAAAGTGAGTTCCAAATATGGAACAACTCGATTTATATAAATTTTGAATTAAAAGAGTTTTATAATATGGCTGATATTATAATATTATTTACATTGTTTTCATAACAGAGTTCTTTTGATAACGTCAGGTATATTTTTGCGGTTTTGTTTCATTATACCAACCACTGTGAGTCCGAAATCTTCATACAGTTCGTCTGCTAACTATGGAAATGTAATAGCGATCTGCAGTAACGTTGCGACCTGTATTTTTTTATTGGTTCAACTAGAAGCTTCACAATACCTTTTGGTCCTCTAGACTCTGTTGTCTTGCTTTCCGCCTTTCCATAATAAACCTCAATTTTCAGGACGTAACGAGATTTACAATCCCATACTTTCCTGGTTTATCTTTCATGGAAACTTTAAAAGGACACCTTCCTCTAAACAGGAACAGCAACTAATCACTAACGACATTCACTGCTGGAGTAAAGTATCTTAGGAATGTTTCGTTGAATAATTTAAAGATATTTCTTCCCTTGTCTCTCTACCACCAAATCGCAAAAATTTTAACAAATTTACAAATATCTTTCTGCTCATGGTACCAACCTGCCAAATGCTTATGAGCACAAATCATGGCAGTTCAGCTTGGTATCCGCATTTATACCCATCAAAATTAAAATACCAGTAAAAGCCAGTAATTCAGATTTGGGTATTTTCTCCACATTCTTCCTTTCAGCCTCCTCATTGGTCTTCTTTTTCTTTTCCTTCTTCTTCTTTTTATGTAGACATGACTCGACTGAGTTGTTTTTCTCCCATTTGTTATCTTCTTTTAGTTTTTACTTTTTTATTATTTCATCCATAATCAGATCAATAGAGGACTCAGGGAATCTCCCTGTCTTACCCCGTTGCCAGCTTCAATAGGGTCGGTTAGTTCTACTTCTACTTTTATTTTTATTGTGTTGTTTTGGTAGATATTTTCGATCGTTTTGATTATTCCTAAAAGTATATCTCTTGCATACAGTAAGTGGATAACGTCTTTTAATTTGATCCAGTAAAATGCCTTTGTAAGGTCCAAGAAACATAGATATACCGGTTTGTTGTATTCTAATGATTTCTCTTGCACTTGCCTCATTATAAATATAGCGTCGGTGCATGATCTTCCCGACCTAAAACCTTGTTGTTCTTCTGATAGTGTGATAATTTCATTCAGTTTATTTGTTATCACTTTGGTTCCTAATTTTAGTGTTGTGTTTAATAAATTAATTCATCTGTAATTTTCCGGGTCCGATTTGTCTCCCTTTTTGAAGAGAGGTATTAGGATGCTTGATCTCCATTCTTGAGGAATTCTGTTTGTTCTATTATTTTTTGGATTAGTTTTAATAGTTGTTTGGTCAGATCTGGTCCTCCGTACTTTAGGAGTTCGTTCGGTATTCTGTCCTCTCCTGGTGATTTTATATTTTTGTGTTTTGTTATGTTTGAATATTAGAAATTATTATGATGAAGTATTTGGTGGTTTAATTGAAGTGGTGTTAGAACTAGTGCATAACAATATTGTTGCTTGTTTCTAAAACATACTTCTCTGATTTTGCATACCCTTATTTTAGGCATTTTCTTATTATTTCGTTATTAATTATATTAAATAAAACAAGTTTCAATTTATCCTTCTTCCTGGATTAAAAATCTGACCCTATAGCTCACAGACAGCTGGTAAATGGTATTCTAGAAAAAATCTTTAGTGATAAGCCAGTCGCCGGCGCTCGGTCCACAGCGACATTCGACGCCTAAATGTTTCAGTAGAAACTTAAGACTGGTGAAAACACTGAATCTTTCTTTTGGAATATCAGTTATCTCGGCTCTTTGTGTAGTGTCTTTTTCATTTTCGAGAAAAATAAAATCTTCTATTTCAAGATAAAATTGAAAATAATACATGGAAATTAAAAGGTTTTGTGTTTTGTTCTTCTTCTCTTCTGCTTCTTCTTTTTATATAGACATGACTGTCTGTTTTTCAATTGCCTCCAGTAAGTTGTCGTTCCATCGTTTTCGTGGTCTTCCTACTGATCGTATTCCTACTGGGGAACCGCCTCTTGCCGTCTTTACTACTCTATTTGTTGTAATTCGGCTTATATTATTGTTCCATTCTACTCTACTATTTCTTACCCAGTTCTTGATATTCTCCATATTGCATCTACGTCGTATATATGTACTTCTAGCTCTGTCCCATAGTGTCTTTCCATAAATTTTTCTGTTTTCATCTCTGTTATTTCTAACATCTTTTTTGTCCTGTCTGTTCAGGTCGTGTTTCTGCCGCGTATGTCATTATTGGTCGGATGACTGTTTTGTAAATTCTGCCTTTCATTTCTTTCCCGATATTTTTATTTCTCGGTTATATTAAATTGGTGCAACATACGTTGTAAATCATCTTCATTTTGAGAGAGTAATATTGCGTCGTGTACGTAGCAGAATATTTCAATATCACAACAAAAGTTGTTTTTCTCCCATTTGATATCCTTTTTAGTTCTTACTTTTTTTATGATTTCATACAATCAGGTTGAACAATAGAGGACTTAGGGAATCTCCCTGTCTTATCCCATTGCCAGCTTCAATAGGGCCGGTTAGTCCTTCTTTTACTTTCACTTTTATTGTGTTGTTTTGGTATATATTTTGCGTACAATAAGTGGATAACGTCCATTAATTTGTCCCGGTCAAATGTCTTCCTAAGGTCCACGACACATAGATATGCCGGTTTATTGTATTCTAATTATTTCTCTTGCACTTACTTCATTATAAATATAGCGTCGGTGCATGATCTTCGCGACCTAAAATTTTGTTGTTCTGCTAGTGTTATAATTTCTTTCAGTTTATTTGTTATTACTTTGGTTGTTAATTTTAGTGTTGTGTTTAACAAATTAGGATGCTTGATCTCCATTCTTGAGTAATTATGTTCTGTTGTATTATTTTTTGGATTATTATTATCCTCATTGGTGTAGCGGATAATTACGTCGATTATGTCATCATGGAGAAATTTTAAAAGTGACTCTGTAATAGACGTAACGATGCCTTCGTTACGAAGATCTTCACGTTCTCGGAAGATGTTCTGATACAACGAGAAATTATATGGAAACCTTTAGTAACAAGTTTTACCGAGGGTGGACATTTTGTGCCCATCCACATTTAACTGACGATATTATTTTTATTTTCAAAAATATCGGTAGAACCAAACTACCATTCGATAGAGGGTCGTCTTTAGGTGGAAATTTTTTACCCACACTTGGGCGTTTAAGGGTAATCAGAGCCTGCTACATTCTGTTGACGGTTCGCTACACATGTTTCTTCATTGAGTAAGATGGGAGCTGCTTCTTTGGTGTTTCTCTTTTTATTGTCTGTTTCTTTCATCAGTATTAATGCATCTTTCCATTGTACTCTGTACTCGTTGTACCAGGCACATTTGCATATCTAGAATCTCTAGGTCTTTGTTTTCGATGTATGATTCATGCTCATTTGTCAAACACTTAGTGGTTTTGAGGTTTCTCTCACATAAAAATTTTTTCATTTACAAGGTGTTTTATAAATGCAGTTCTTTGATCTCTCCTGGTGTTATGTTCTTTCCTTTCTTCAATCTTGTAAAATTCCTCGTTTATAAAAAAATGGTAATGGACAATCATTTTTTGTTAAATCTTTTATTAGCAGATTTTTTTCCTAAAATCTTCTTCTTGAAGGGCCATCTCCGCGGCGGAGGTCGGCAATCATCATAGCTATTCGGACTTTTGAGACGGCTGCTCTGAAAAGTTCATTTGATGTACATCCGTACCACTCTCTCAGGTTGCGCAGCCATGACATTCTACGCCTCCCTATGCTTCTCTTTCCTTGGATCTTTCCCTGCATGGTCAGTTGGAGCAAGGTGTATTTCTCTCCACGTGTAATATGTCCGAGATATTCCAATTTTTTTGTTTTTATTGAATTTAAAATTTCCATTTCTTTGTTCATCCTTCTCAGAACCTCTTTGTTTGTGACGTGTTCTGTCCATGATATTTTCAGAATTCTTCTGTACACCCACAGCTCAAATGATTCCAGTTTTTTCATTGATGTAGCATTCAAGGTCCAAGATTCCATTCCATAAAATAAGGTCGAAAAAACATAGCACCTCGTCAACCTAACTCTTAGTTCCAGTTTTAAATCCCTGGTACATAGAACTCTTCTCATTTTGTTGAAATTTGCTCTAGCCTTTTCTATTCTTATTTTTATCTCCTGATTGTAATCATTTGTGGAGTTAATCATTGTTCCCAGGTATGCATATTTGTCCACTTGTTCGACGTTGGTTTCGTTTATTAGAAGACTCTCGTTATTTCTTTGAGTTTTCGATATTCTCATAAATTTCGTCTTCTTGACATTCATTGTTAGACCATACTCTTTTCCATACTCTGCTATTCTGGTCACCAGTCTCTGATGATCTTCAATGTTTTCGGCTAAAATCACAGTGTCGTCCGCATATCTAATGTTGTTAATGGGAACTCCATTTACCTTTATTCCAGCTGTTTCACCCTCAAGAGCTTTTTTCAGGACCTCTTCGGAGTAGGCGTTGAAAAGAATTGGCGACAATACGCATCCCTGTCTTACTCCACATCTAATTTCAATTTCTTCTGACAGCTGTTCGTTAACACGTACTTTTGCTCGCTGTTTATAGTATAAATTTGATATGATCCTGAGGTCGTTGTAGTCAATCTTCTTTGATTTCAGGACATTCATTAAATGTTCATGTCGTGAACATTTGTGTCATTTCCTAAAATGCATTTCCATTAATGATTTAATAATTTCCCTTTGATATTTATGCTGTGGTTTGACTGATAATGTAAATATCTATTACGTCGTCATTTTTGTCTACGCACTACAAATACATTTTCGATGAAGGTGCAACAAGCAGTGCAGATAAGGTATTCATCAATCATCATATCCTAGAAACGTCGCGGTATCATACATGGCAATGTTATTTCACCTTTCAATAAGCATTGTCTAGACTAGACAGATCTCAATTATACAAATATAAATAGACGACGGACGTTTAATAAGGATAAGTCAATTACAATAAGAGTTTTGTATCGTTTTGAATCAATTTAGTTACTGAATGCTCTGATGTATGTTAAACAAAAAAAAATTAATAGAAAAATTGATATTTTTTAATAATTACCATAACAATATATCTAATTTTTTAAACGAAAATCCTACTTATAAAAAATTATTAGGATTTACAGAATAATGTCATTTTAACCCAAAATATTAGGATGCGTTTTAAGGCTGTACAATACGAAATAGAACATTATAGAACTCTTATCGAAAGTAGTGAAGTTATCGTATGACTGTATAATTGTCATAAACAAATATATTAATGTGATAAGAGAGAAACATTACCTACTTATTAGGACATAAACAGGTTAAAACTATTATTAAAAGTAGTGTGATTTTTTTATAATTCTAAAAAAACTAATAAATTTTCAAGGACGTATCTTTTACTTAACTGTTGTATAAGATATAATATACAGTGTGTCAATTTTAAAACTTACAATAGGCTATATCTCACGAACAAAAGCTGATATCGAAAAATGCTTGAAACTGTTTTTAGGATAGTAAGAGGGAACTAAAATGATATGAAAGAGAACTCACCCCAATCAACCCCCTAGGCCCCACCCAACACAACCAAAAAAGTTTAAATTGCAAGCCCCTACTTGTGATACATCATTAAAAAGATTATAAAAAATTCTATCCAATGGTATAAATAATAATTATACAGGGTGAAGCAATAATTGTGAAACTTTGACTTAAATGGAAAATTTAATGAGGTTTTTGTTGAATTACAAATTTGTTAAATAAATTTGTAAACATTTTTTAGTCTTTCCAATGATGTATCACAAGTAGGAGTTTTCAATTTAAATTTTTTTGGTTGTGGTGGGTGGGACCTAGGGGATTGATGGGGTTAAGCTCTTTTTCATGTCATTTTAGTCCCCCCTTACTATCCTAGAAACGGTTTCAAGCATTTTTCGATATCAGCTTTTGTTCGTGAGATGTAGCCCATTGTAAGTTTTAAAATTGACACACTGTATACATAGTATACAGGGATGAGTGCCTTAAGAACCGGCAAAATAACGCAAAAGATAGAAAACATAATACGTTGTGAAATAAAAAGAGATGCAAGTAGTAGAGGTGAGAAATTATCGATATAAACCTATAATTTATTTTACATTACATTAGATCTATCGAAAGTTTCCCACCTTTAGACGTTAGCTTATAAGCTGGTTGACTTCACTTCAGTCATAGTAATACGTATCACGTAATGTAAGTAAAAACAGTTCAAGTACGAGTATGTTTTTATCCAAAATTAAAGTATTGATCAATAATAAACTGTAATTTGAGACGTCGCATACACTCTTCTCAATACAGAATTATCATAGCTTGTTATTCTGTATTTATCAAATTACTACTAATTAAACAGTTTACTTACATTTACTTTATTGCCTTCAATCAGTTTTTACTTTATGCGAAATTTAAAAAATGTTAATGTTCGACGTCATACTTGTAATATTATGACTGAAGTCAAATAGCTCATAAGCTAACGTCTAAAGGTGGGAAACTATCGATAGTCCTAATGTAATCTAATGTAAATTAGAGGTTTCTATCGATAATTTCCCACCTCTACTACTTTCATCTCTTTTTATTTCACAACGTATTATGTTTTCTATCTTTTGCGTTATTTTGCCGGTTCTTAAGGCACTCATCACTGTATATATATATATATATATATATATATATATATATATATATATATATATATATATATATATATATATATATATATATATATAACGACGCTAAGAATACACTTCTTTGGTGGATAAATTTCGGGAAAGCGTCAGGTAAAGAATTCGCTAGAGATGGTATAAGCCAGTTTTCGGTGATAGGCTGTCACCTTCATCAGCACCTAAATGGAAAACTTATTTAGTACAAGTGGTGGAAGTTAGCATCTAAACTAGTCCTTGTGAACATTGTCATAAAATATGTTAAAAACATAAAAGGGTATTTTTACAAATACAACACAAAAACATCTCAAAACAACAAAAACTACAATTTCATGTCAAAGCCAACTCAAAGGGAAGAAGTAGAATTCTTCTTTGTTGTTTATTACCCTTTTATGTTGTAATGTTTTTATTTAAAATTTTAATGATTTTTTTATCATATTTTATGGCAATGTTCACAAGGATGACAACAATGTTAACAACTGCGCGCGTAAATTTTCAATATTTCGGCAAAAATATAACATATAAACATTTACTAAAGCTGAAAATGTTCGTTTTGGTGAAAAAAAAAGGTAAAGTAATTTTGCAATTTTTTTTTTTAAGCTGAAGCAATTACCAATTAGGTATGAGTGTATTTTAAAAGTTAATCGCACGTATGAAAGCTGAGTTATACTGGGAAAATCCCCATCGAATGCCTATTTTGCAATTGTTTTTCACGAAATTTGTTATAAGCTAACCAAACACCATTTTGTTCATTTTTTCAAAAGGCACAATTTTTATTTTGGTAAAATTAAATATCTCTGATAGTTTAGGAGATACAATCATTTAAACAATTAAATTGCTAATAACAAATTATCTGACGTGTGGTATTCAGCCTGGTACCCTCGAAAAATCAAATGTACGCACCAAAAAACATTAAAAAACGTCAAGGTACCGAGAGGCATAAGAGTGCATACTCAACCACCCCCCCCCCTCCCCCGGCGCTTAGAGTGTCTAGTTTATAAGCAAGCATAGAAAACAACAGAGGCTTAAAACTTCTAAGAACAATACTAGGTGTTCAGACACCAATAATAAGGAAGAGAAAGACAAATATAAAATTACAAAGATAGTTGCAAACTTCTACAATGCCTTGTACGGCTTCGAAACGGCTACAAACGAAAACTTCGGATAGTTGCCTAATATCGGATAGTTCTGTTTTAAAGAAACCTGTAATCTGATTAACAAGAAACCTATGTCCAGTTTAGCATGGAGCTAAACACAGGACGCCTAATAATATTTTTGCGTCTCTAGTAAAACATAGAGGGCATTAGAGTAAGTTAGCCGAATTTTTGCATTACGAGTTTTTACACGTGCTAGTCGTAAACGCAATTTTTACACATTCAGGTAAGTTTTTAAATTTGACTATGTAGTTTAAGTTAGGAAGATGGAATAAAGAAATTGGCCGCTGGAGACCATATACTGCAAAAAGGTCAAGAGGTCGACCGCAAATGAGATGGAAAGATGACATTGAGCAAAGGAAAAGACAAACAGAAGACAGAGACAAATAGAGCCAAATGGGAGAGGCCTATATTCAACACATGAATAGATTTGGGCTATAGATAGATAGATAGTTTAAGTTAGTCTATAATATGTCTACTTTAATTAAGTGCATGTGGACAGTGGATTACTAAGGGTTTTTTAATACATAAACATAACCTTCACAACAGGTGATAATTTGCCTAATATCAGATGGTCGCACTGTCTTAATATCCGATATTAGGACAAAATATTTCTTAATTGTTTTTATATAGAATATCTACTATCATTTCTACGTAGTTAAGGTCGTGTTAACAATTAAATTTTATTGTTTTCGTCGACAAAAAGAATCCTATAATTTTTACACTATGTCTGCTTATTTTATCTCATTTCTTACGGTTTTTTTTTTAATTTCAGAAATAAAATGTCATCGAAATCCAAATAAAAACGAAAGAATTGGATTAGTAAATCCATACATGCAGCTGTTACTGCAGTTAAAAACAAAGAAATGGGTTACTTGCGAGCTTCAAAAACTTTTAAAGTACCCAAGAGCACGTTGGAAGACTACGTAAAAAATAAAATAAAGTCAACTGAAGAACTTATTCAAACCAATATGGGACGTCCACCAGTGTTTTCCAAAAAAATTGAAGCGGATTTACTTAGTCGATTATTGCTTAGAAATGGACAGAAGATTTTACGGACTGCGATCTTCTGATATTCGAAGATTAGCCTTTCAATTAGCTATTCGGAACAATTTAAAACATCCGTTTTCAACTAATCAGAAAAAAAAGAGGTTACAAATGGTTGCGTTTATTTTTAAAGAGGCATCCTCAACTAACGTTTAGGAGACCACAGGGTTTATCAACTGCCAGAATTAAAGGATTCACAGAAAAAAACGTAAATAATTTTTTTGAAATTTTGGAACCTGCGATGGAGAAGGTGAAATTGAATCCCTGTCGAATCTATAATGTAGATGAGACAGGTGTAACGTCTGTACAATCAGTAGATAGATAGAGTTCCTTCTGGAGCGGAAGTGACGTCACACGTCGATCGTCAAGCGTACGTATCCTCATGGGTCAAGGCCACGCCCCCCTCGTGACGTAGGAACGAGTCTAGGGTCTCGAGGCCACGCCCCTCGACCAATGGTGACGTAGGAACGTACCTCGTGTCTCTAGACCACGCCCCTCGGCCAATGGTGGCGTAGGAACGTCCCCCCATGTCTTGCTGACCAATGGTGGACGTCCTCGTGACGTCGGAACGTGTCGTCGACCAATGGCAGCATAGCAGCGTCAGTGGTGGGAATAGCAACACCCCCAGCGACCAATGACAGCTCAGAATTTGAATAAACATCATAGAAATGGCGGTATAGCGATGAGGGACCAATGGTGACATAGTAACGCCCTCCTCGTGACGTCGGAACGTGTCGTCGACCAATGACAGCATAGCAGCGTCAGTGGTGGGAATATCAGGCCAATGGTGGCATAGTAACGCCCTCCTCGTGACGTCGGAACGTGTCGTCGGCCAATGACAGCATAGCAGCGTCAGTGGTGGGAATAGCAGGCCAATGGTGGCATAGGAACGTCCCCCAATGTCTTGCTGACCAATGGAGGACGTCCTCGTGACGTCGGAACGTGTCGTCGACCAATGACAGCATAGCAGCGTCAGTGGTGAGAATAGCAGGCCAATGGTGGCATAGGAACGTCCCCCAATGTCTTGCTGACCAATGGTGGACGTCCTCGTGACGTCGGAACGTGTCGTTGACCAATGACAGCATAGCAGCGTCAGTGGTGGGAATAGCATCACCCCCAGCGACCAATGACAGCTTAGAATTTGAATAAACAACATAGAAATGGCGGTATAGCGATGAGGGACCAATGGTGACATAGTAACACCCTCCTCGTGACGTTAGAACGTTTTCCTCGACCAATGATGCCACAGAAACGTGTCCTCGACCAATGGTGGACATCCTCGTGACGTTGGAGGCCAATGGTGTGCATCAACGGCCAATGAGAAAGACGTGCATCGACTAATGGTGGAGTCGTACCACAATATTAACGAAAAGACGCCCCCAGTCCCCCCCATTCCCCCGAAAAGACGTTCCCAGTCCCCCCATTCCTCCCGAAAAGACGCCCCCCCCCCCAATAATAACGAAGCTACACGTCAACGTAACCAATGAGAACGATGTTCAATCGCTGGTCGGTGACTGCGTTCTATGAATTGACAAAGAGAAGAAGACGAATGACAGACAAAGAGAGCCATTTTTCCTCGTATTTTTTTTGTAATTAAAACCTACAACCATTAGCGTAAAACTTCTAAATTTTTTCAATTTATATTTTACGAGTTACCTCGTATATATTTTATCGATTACCATAATAACAAAAATTCGTTTATTTTTCAATTTATACTTTACATGATCAGTTGAAATCTTTATAAAATAGATCTTGCTACTGAGAATAATGACATCATCGGATACGCCGGCTATTAAAAATGTCTCACGCAATCACGATATATAGCCGGAAACACGTGCACATTCCAATTCGATTATTTAATGTAAGATAAAATATATTCTCTCATGGAGGCAGGAAGTTAATAATTAAGCCCGGCATGTGATGCATAAATGAATAGTCTTACGAAATATTGCGCAACATAGTTTTAGCGTGGGAGAGGCAGTTAGATAAAGAGCAGATGCACTACATATCGTCAGTTCAATTCTGATCATCCTTCAGACAAGTTGTGTGTTTTGTGCAGCGTCAGCAATTATACAAAGTACCGTTCGGAGAAGTTCTGTGTTTGTGAAGTGCCGGCAATTATATATACAAAAGTAAGTTTTATAATACTTAACCTTTTTTATATCATTTAGAATTCATCATTATCTTTACTAATTTCCAATTCTTAATAATTTTTCTGATTTAAACATTTTATTCAAATTACTTGGTTATATTCTCCGTTCTAAAAAAAAATGTTTGTAAATAGTGCGGTATTTGTAATTTTTTGTTTCTATGAAAGTTTTGTTAGTTAAAACTATTTCATTGTTAAATTAAAAAATATACATATTATAATAGATAGAATTTTTGTAAAATAATATTGCTACTCAAAGATATTTCACTGTTAAATTAAGAAATTGCTAGTCAAAGATATGTTACTGTTAAATTAAGAAAATATATATTGTTGCAGATGGACCTAAAAAAGATTAATGCATCCTCTCTGCTTACAGAGAAGACAATCAAGCCAATTAGAAAGCTAAACAGCCTACCCGTAGGAGTACCCCAGAAGATAATTGCGGCAAGAGAAGTCGATACGAAATTTGGGAAATCCATCCTTATTGAATTAGAAAAGGAGGTGACGTTCTTGCCGCAAAGGGTGGTTGAACTCTACAGGCCGCATTTGGAACATTTCAGCGAGGGAAAGTACAGCTTGGTGTTCCGAGGAAACGTTGCCACTGGAAAGGTGCAGCCAGCCGACTCGTTTGAAATAATAGAAAATTAGAGGATAAAAAAAATATTGGTGAGTTTTTCATTTATTGATTTATTGCTTTTTACTTAATCATGAGTAACATTGGTGATCTTAGTAGTGACATTGTACAACATTTAATTCAAGCGCGTGATGTTTTGTTTCGAAATTATACACCGCGAGAAGCGAATATTTGGTTAAATCACATTAAAAGGCATTTGACTTTGTTTACTAAAGCGATTCGGTGTGGGGACTTGGAATTAGCTAAATTACGGCAACTACAGACAAACGCGGGGCATTTAAAGACAATTAAATCGGAAATTCAAAATTTCGGTCTTCGCGTGGGTGGTGGAATTACTAAACATCGTCGGGTTAAATGGGAAGATGTAAATTCCGCATTCAAGAGTAGAATCAGAACAGGTATAATTATTAATCTAGGACACAAAGATTTAATGCAATTTTTCGGGGATTGTTTTAAGTTATTTAGAATTCGAATTAAAAACATTTTAAAAAAATTAAATATGATAAAATGTAATATGACATTATGTGGAGAATTTATTAGAAAATCAAATCAAGGAGGTGATATTAACCAATTTAAATATTTTAATACCAAAAACGAAGCCATAGACGCAGGAACGGACTTGGTTTTATGGTTTCACACAAACATAGTCGATAAATTAATGTCTAAGCTATCGGAATTTGAAGAAACGGGATCAGGGTGGGCTTTGAAAAAAATAGTTTCTTTAGAAGTCAATATAAATAAATATGAAGTGGGAAATGGAGCTTCGTCGTTCATTAGACTACCAGAACAAATCCAAAAGAAGCACGCATGTATTAATATCAAAAACGATGATGAAGCATGCTTTTTTTGGAGCATAGTTTCAGCGATTTATCCAGCTAAATGCAGTTCAGATCGTACATCTTCATATCCACATTATGCGACTGTCTTAAATATCGATGGGCTAGAGACACCTATGACTATACAGGGTATTTCAAAATTTGAAAAGTTAAATAATATTTCTGTAAACGTGTACGGGTTAGAAATGAATGTTGCTAAAGAGAGAACATTTTACGTAACAACGCCGGTAAGGCTATGCAAAACCAAATTAACTAAACATGTAAATTTATTGATTGTACAAGATAAATATTTTCCAAAATTGAATGACTACGAAGCACCTATGGCTCACGATGAATCTGTAGAAATTAAGTATCATTATTGCATGATTAAAGATATGTCTCGACTTATGTCCAGGCAGTTAAGTAAGAACCGTAATAAAAAATTTTTATGTGATAGGTGTTTGAATTATTTTAGTAGTTTTGACAGATTAAATGATCATGCAAAATACTGTGAGAAAATTAATGAATGTAAAGTTTCTTTTCCATCATATCAGAATGTTGAATTTAAAAATCATATTTATAAACAAACAACTCCTTTTGTAGTCTATGCCGATTTTGAGTCAATGTTGAACAAAGTTAAAAACAGTCCATTAAAATGCAAAACAATTAAGTATCAGCAGCATAAAGCCTTTAGTGCAGGTTATTACGTAAAATGCTCTTACGATGAATCTCTGTCGTTTTACCGAAGTTACGCAGGTGAAGATTGCATGGAGTGGTTTGCCAAGGAAATGACGTTGTTGGCGGCATTTGTGCAAGGAAAAATTAAAGATATTGTACCTATGAATGTCACACCCAGTTTTAATGCATCTAATTGTCACATTTGCGAAAAAACGTTTTCAGATAAGGATGTAATTGTTCGTGATCATGACCATTTTACCGGAGATTTTCGAGGACTCGCACACCAAGTGTGTAACTTAAATTTCAAAAAACTTTTCGTTGTCCCAATTTTTTTTCATAATCTTAGCGGTTACGATTCGCATATGATGATTAGAGATCTTGCGAAAAATGGTAGTATCAGCTTACTACCAATAAATAAGGAAAAGTATATTTCATTTACAATATACGATTCTGAGGTCAGTATTAAGTTGAGGTTCGTTGATTCACTGAGATTTTTAAATTCATCATTGGACAAGTTGGCTGCCACATTGCAACCTGAGGATTTAAGATATTTAGCTAGCGAATTTCCAAATACCACTCCCGAACAAATGGAATTATTGAAACGAAAAGGCATATTCCCATACGAATATATTGAGTCTTTCAATAAATTGAATGAAACGCAACTACCATCAATTGATAAATTTTACAGCTCATTATCGGGTGAACACATCTCCAAAAATATGTATCATCATGCTCAGAATGTTTGGCAGTCATTCGGTATTAAAAATATTTTGGAATATAGTATGTTGTACATGAAAACTGATATTATGTTACTGACTTGCATTTTTGAAAATTTTCGACAAAAATGTCGAAGTACATACAGTCTTGATCCTGCATGGTACTATACCATGCCTGGATTTTCTTGGGATGCAATGCTTAAATATACTGGATGTAAACTTGAACTGCTGAATGATATCGATAAAATCATGTTTATTGAGAAAGCTATCCGAGGTGGTATAAGTCAAGTAAGTAATCGGTATTCTGAGGCAAATAACAAATACATGCATAATTATGATCCATCAAAGCCTAGTAAATATGTGCTATATTTAGATGTCAACAATTTGTATGGTTGGGCAATGTCTCAATTCTTACCATATGGGGGTTTCGAGTGGGTCGATACCAATATTGATGTCTTGTCTATTCCTGACGATGGAGATACAGGATACATACTACAAGTGGATTTGGAATACCCAGAACACTTGCATGACTTACATCGAGATTTACCGTTTTGTTGCGAACATCGTGTGCCACCAAGAAGTAAGCTTCCAAAACTTATGACCACCTTGTACCATAAAAAAGAGTACACTTTGCATTATCGCAATCTAAAACAAGCTCTGAATGCAGGACTCAAACTAACAAAAATCCATAAAGTGTTGAAATTCAAACAGAGCGCTTGGCTTAAGCCATATATCGATCTTAATACAAAATTGCGAACTGCAGCAACTACAGCATTTGAAAAAGACTTGTACAAGTTAGCCAACAACGCCATATTTGGTAAAACGATGGAAAACATTAGGAAACATCGCATTGTAAAACTTGTATCAAAATGGGATGGAAGATATGGAGCGAAAAATTTGATTGCTAGTCCAAGATTTCATAATAGAACTGTGTTTAATGAAAATTTAATGGCAATCGAACTTAACAAAACAGAGCTCATTTTCAACAAACCATTGTACATCGGCATGTCAATTTTAGATATATCCAAAGTGTGTATGTACGATTTTCATTATAACTTTATGCTGCCATATATGGGAGTTGAAAATTGTAAGCTAATGTATGGGGACACTGATAGTTTTATCTATGAATTAAAATGTGATGACGTTTACAGAGATGTCATTAAAGCAAATTTATCCAAATTCGATCCATCAGACTATTCTGAGAATAATATTTATGGAATACCTCAAGTCAACAAAAAAGTTCTCGGAATGATGAAAGATGAGGCAAACGGTCGCATTATGACTCATTTTGTCGGACTTAGATCTAAAATGTATTCGTTTAAGATTAGTACGACGGATGAGGATCGAAATGCATTGTGGGATAAATACAAGAATAATATGGATGATGCAAATATTGAAAGACTTGCAAATAATTTAGGCGTCACAAAAAAATCTAAGGGTGTAAAATATTCAACGGTAAAAAATGACATTACTTTCGATGATTATGTTAAGTGTTTAAACGAATTTACAACTAAAAGTGTTTCCCAATCAACGTTTCGTTCCTACGCCCATGATCTTTTTACAATAACACAAGAAAAAATTGCATTAAGTCCGTATGACGATAAACGTTACTTGCAACAAAATTCTCATGACACTTTACCTTGGGGTCATTATGAAACCACAATGATTGAGTAAAAACAAAAATTAATAAATGAAAACATAACCAATTTTTTTATAGCTTTATCAATCTCCACACGAAAATGGATTGGCTATTTGTTAAATGAATATGTAGAATGATAATTGTAATTTAGTGAAAATCAACATTTGTAATTATTATAAGTAGAAAATAAAAACTCTAAAAAATATACATTGTTTTCCTGTAATTTTAAGTCTCAGCTTATCTTTTCCAGCGTTGTGAGACATTCAACGTGAAAATAAAAAAGACATGTTTGCATAAATAGCATTTATTTTGATTATTACATAAAATCATTTACAACTTTAATTTTATAATAATATAAATATTCTCTTAAAGCATTACTTAACAAAGTGTCTGTGGAAATTTCGCAAAACGCAGTTAAAGCTTCAAGTGGTCCATATAAACTGCTTCTGCTGCAAAAGTTTGATTGTATCAAATCGATAACATTTCTATAATAAGCATGAAAGTGTAAATTATCCAATAACGATACACGATGACACACCAGACTGCTGTTTACTTCTAGGATTTGGTTGACATCCCTTTCATCTAGATAGTATTCCAGACCATGCTTTTCAATAACAAGGAACTTGGTTGAATCATACACTATTTGTTTAATTTTACAATAGTCTCCACACTGAAACTCGATAGGATTGTAATCATCTTGAGAGGTGCTGTTAAAGAAATCGCAAATCTTCTGCTTAAAAATTCCGATTATATCATCCCACTCGAACGTGTTTAAACTAATTCTTGCATTCTTGTTGTGCTGACACAAAATAATGGCTGATGAGAAATGACGAGCTGGAGAAAGGCCAACTTTGATTATACACTTGTCAAGCGGAAAGGATGCTTCTAGTAAATAATATGGTTCATTTTTGGCTGCTTCTTCGAATGTCGCCAAAACTCCATCTAATTCAGCATAATAATCGATATCATCTGATGGTGAAGCAGCAGCTACCACCATATCGTCTGATGAACTATAACCACTATCTTGAGAACTCATATTGATGAACTGGCAGGAACAACTGGGCATGAGCTTGCAGCATTTATGAAATTTATACTTTTTGTCACCCCCCACTCATTTAGTGTATATCGACGCGGTGTATGTAAAAGTAGATCCTAAATGATATCTTTAACGTTAATCCAACTATTATGGCTACTATCGAATCCCAACCATTGAACATACATCTTATTTCCACGTCTGCGCAGTACTTTCTCTACTAAATATATGTCTTTATTTTTTGTTTTCTGTAATTCTTCTTCGTAGAATGCTCCTTTGATAGGCGCTCCAGTTATATCTTCAATCAAGTATGTTGTGGGATTCGTTATTTTAATTTCAGTAATTTTAAACAGTTCTGTTGTCCAATTCGGTTTATATCCCTTATCGAAAATGTGTTTATTTTTACTAATGCGAACCACGTCACCAACTTTCAATTTTCTTGGACCGGCAATTTTCAAGTGAGTATAATATTTTCGTAAAATTTCATTTTCGTTAGATTTATTAACATCAATAGGTCTAAGTCGAATTTTGCTGTGTTTCGTGTTGTTGTACTCTTTTGTAATTTGAGGCAAGATATCAATCCATTTGTAAGTTCCATTAAGACTGAAATACTTGTAAAGTTTTTCCTTCAATGTTCGAATAACTCGTTCACATATGGCTGCTTTTTTAACACTAAAGGTATTATAGTGATTAATACTATGCTTTTTCATGAGATTTTGAAACTTGGAATTAAAAAATTCTGTGCCTTGGTCTGTTTGTAAATTTTTCGGACATCGTCGAGTATGAGCGAGAATATCCGAAAATGTTCGAGTAATTTCCTCCCCTGTTTTCGTCTTTAATGGTCGAGTCCACACAAACTTTGAAAAACAATCAATTACAACAAGAATGAGCTTGTAAGATTTATTTTGACTGGCATAAGGTCTCATCTCAGCAAGGTCCATTTGCCACAAATCGTCTAGTCCTTTAATGATTGTTCGTCGACGAGGATAATTTTTTCGTGCAGGCTTGTGTAGCTCGTTAACTAGTTGTATCTTCTCCTCGCTAAATGCCATGTCTAGCTTCCAACGATTCGATTCTTTGAACTAACGCTAATTCGTTGTTCCGTTGGCTTTATTATGTAAGAGGTAATCTTCCATTACATTAAGACGCTCATCTAAATCATGTGAATTAAGATCCGCCGTTTTAATCTTTTTTTCTATTTCCAACGTTTTCATCATAATTTGTGCATTTTGGTTGGCGGCATCTGTAATATTCTTCGTCATTTCTTGTTTAAATATATCAAGATCATTTTTAAATTCATGCATTTGTTTTGATAAATCAGATATTTTCGAAGCAGTCATTTTATTCTCATCAGACAACTCGTTAACTTTTTTACTTAAATTAACTTCTATTTTACTAATGGAGTTTGAGATTTTTTGTTCGAGTTGAGTATCTTTTTGAATTCTATTTTTTTGTATCAAATTAATCTCTTTTCTTAGAAAAGTTTTCGCACGAACAATGCTGTCATCTACATATTTCTTATTGGAAAGATGATTACCTGCTACAGGAGGATCTCGTGTAATGTCTTTATGTACTTCATGTATCTGGTTTTGTAAATCCAAAATGGATTGCTTTAAGCCTTCACGTAGCTTTTTAACAACTTGTTCATTAGAACGGTAATGATGACGACCAAACTTGTCAACACTCATGTTGGAAATGATGTTCCAATAATCCAAACATTAATATATAATATCTGCTTCACGTAATTCGTTGATAATGGCAACAATTTCGTTATTGTGGGATGTGTTTCCTGCTTCTTGGGAAGCAACCAGCAATTTGAGTCTGTCGCATAGTTCGTTTGGATCATCCCAATATACATATTCAATAGGATTATCGTTGTAGATCAAATGAGAATTATCGACGAGCCCTGACCCTTTGGAGCTAGATGGTGAAGATAACGATGTTCGAGGAGACGTTGTCATCGATGATGAACGAGTCGTTTTTGCTAAACGAACAAGACCTTCGAAAGGTTGTCTCTTTAATGCAGTAGATCGAGTTTTCGGTGGCGATTTCTTTGTTGTTTCATCGGTAGGTTTAAATAGCGGTTTGATAATATGATGATATTTTTCCCAGTTGCACCTTTAAGACGACCTTTGGAATCCAGATGAACTTCTGTACTATTTAATAAACTTTTATAGTGCTTTAAATCTGTATCATTATAATCTTCAGGGTTATCATAGAAAATTAGTTGGTATAGACCTGGCGTTCCCGGCACCCATCCTCCTTCCCCACTACCATCACTAATGACTTGTATACTACCTTTGTTTTTGTTAAAGTTTATTCGTCGTTTACCCAACATCCAGCCAATTTCATCATTGTAAATAGGTCCGTAGTTTTTATCAATTTTATTATCTTTCATCCAAAATTCTTTTATATACTTATGGCTCATTGGAGGATATTGCTCGATATATTCATCAATAGCCTCTTTCGAAACATTATTAGGATCAAATATATCATGTTCGTTAACTTGATCGATTGATACTGCATCGGAAAATACATCGTCATCTCTGGCTTCTTTTTTTATCTCTTCCTCCGTTTTCACCTCTTCTTTTTTAACGTGTCTAAGCTTGTTATTAATAGCATGATGCAACGTTTTTGACGATTGCGCAATATCTGTTAGAGGTTTAGCTATGGGCTTAAAGAGTTTATTTAGCGACTCATCTTGTTCTGTTTTACCTAACTTTAATGCCAAATACTTTTTGCGAATGACACGAGCTAGTTCGGCAACTTTACGCGTGCGCGCAGCTACCTCTTTGTCTGACATATTGTTATACAATGCGTGTTTTTCAACCATACCTACAGTTTTATAAACTTGTCGAAACCTTTACGATATCGTCCGTTAGAAATATCGAAATCCTTAACAATGACGAATGTACCGTATTTGTCCTTCCAACATTCGGAACAAAATTGTTTAAATTGCTCAAATGTCATATCAGGTGATACGTGGTCATCAAAGACGTGTTTCAAATTGAGCTCATCTTGCTTAAACAATACAATAAGATTCGCATTATCACGTAAAAGTTGTTTGCCTGCTCGACTGTATGATTGACATAGGTATGCACAATCAATGTCTTTATGTCTACCCATACAGTAATATTCACGTATTGTTTGTTGTGGATCCGTTGATACGTCATCAAATATGAATATTGAGTTTGGTTTAGCTTTACTTGGGCTTATAACATCATCATTATCTTTAAATGGAAAATAACCTACTTCTTTCACAGACTCCAACACTTCCTTCAAAAATTGATACTTGGGCTGAAACAACGACTTTGAATAAACGTAAACATTTTTGAATTTAGCGCCATTCAGGTCAAAAAGTAATGCCAACATAACATTAGTTTTTCCACATCCGCTTGGACCACATATGATAGCACGAAATGAATGTGGTAGCAATGCACCATGTTTGCTGGTTCTTGTCACGTTGTCGACAAAATCAAAGTTTTCCACTGCTAGTGTCTTGTCTTGTTGAATGACCTTCATCTTGTGATTGAGATGTATTTTGTACACATGGTTATATAAAGACATTTTTCAAAAAGCGATTCATTTCAATGTTGATCGTTCAAGGTGAAGGAGTGTTGAATTCTCTGATCAATAGTCTACCGTTTGAATTGCATGCTCCTGGTTACCAATATCTAGGACCTGGAACTAAATTACAGAAACGTCTAGCTCGTGGAGATCCGGGGATAAATCCGTTAGATCGAGCTGCGAGAGATCACGATCTCGCATATTCCCAAAGTAATTCATTGAAAGATCGACATAAAGCAGATTGGGTGTTGGAAAATAAAGCGTGGGAACGAGTTAAAGCAAAAGACGCATCTTTGGGTGAAAAAACCGCTGCCTGGTTAACTACTACAGCAATGAAAGCTAAACGAAAACTGGGTATGGGTATGAAACGTGGTAAAGGTGTTGGTTCATTTAAGCGACATGTGTTACAGCCAATTATCAAAACATTGAAACGTGCTCCTCCGTCACCAAATCTGCGTAAATCCGCTCTACTTGCACTTGCAGCAGCTAGAACAGCCGTTAAGAATGTAGGTGGGAAGAAAAATGTACGTGTTCCAAGAATTATTCCATTTGAACCAAAATCTGGTGGGATTTTACCTTTAATCCCAATCTTTGCAGGCCTATCAGCTCTCGGAAGCCTCGCTGGGGGCGCAAGCGCGATAGCGAAAACTGTTATCGATTCAAAGAATGCTCAAAAGAAACTAGAAGAAGATAAACGTCACAACAATGCAATGGAACATCTAGGCAAAGGATTATACCTGCGAAAAAACGCTAAAGGTGGCTTTGGATTATATTTAAAAAAGACAAAAAACTTCCGCTGAAGCTACCTAATAGGCCTTTAACCAATGTGGATTTAAATAGATTTGTTAAACTACTTAAAATTTCAAATTTCCGCGGCGTGTTCATGCGAGATAATTTACCACGTAGCCCTCGTAAACATGAATGTGCTATTATTAATCTCGACATTTCCACAAACCCCGGTACACATTGGGTAGCTTACAGAAAGATAAACAACGATATAGAGTACTTTGATTCATATGGTTGCTTGAAACCACCGCGAGAACTAGTATCCTACTTGAACGGTGGAAGAATTTTCTACAATAACGACCAATATCAAAGTTATAACCAAATTAACTGTGGACATCTTTGTTTAAAGTTTCTCTACAATGGAACCATCTAACGATATATTGAGAAGTGCCATTTGCATTTTTATGAAAAATATAACGAGCGTTGTTTGGTATGAACTACCTCAAGATATTCGTCGCGCACTAGAAGATTATTTACCCTGCAAGAAAGACTATGATAGACATGAATGGAGTGATGTTTGCGGCATGTATATGGAAAGTAGATGTGTATTTTGTAATGTGTCATATTATGAGAAAAATTTGTAACAGTATAAGAATAAATAAAGGAATTTTTAACATATTTTGCTATTTAATTTCATACACCTATTCAAATGTATCAGTCATGTCTCGATTGTTGACCTTGACAAGTACTTCCAACGAGTTTTCGTTTACTCCTCAAGTACCTCTTGTGCTTGACCCTAACCGACAGTATTATGTAGCAGTGTTGGGATTTCATACATTTAATTCGATTCCAAACATCGATGGCGAAAAGTTTTACTACTACGAGAAAAATGATCGAAAAAAGTTGTGTAGCATCGATATTCCGTCTGGATCTTATGAAATTACCGATATCGAAACGTATATTTATAACGCATTAATCGATAAATATAATTCGATTCGAGATAATGAGTTAATCTTAAGACCCAACAACAATACGCTCAAGTGTGAAATCTTTAGTCAAGATCATGCTGTTACTTTCGAGAAAGATGACAGTCTCGGCAAAATATTGGGTTTCTCATCAAACAGAATATTGGTGCCAGGAAAAATGCATTCTTCGGACCAACCTGTAAACATTATAAAAGTATCGAGCCTACTTTTTGAATGCAACATTACCGAAGGAGCCTTTTACGAGGACAGACCTGCGCACACCGTTCTACATTTTCCGATAAGTGTTGATCCTGGTTTCTCTATTGACGAACGTCCTCATAATCCTATATACATACCAGTAAGCAATAGCATACGTGAAATTGCCAACATTACCGTTAGCGTACTCGATCAAGATTTAAGACCAGTCAACTTTAGAGGAGAGAAAAGTACACTTCATTTGGATTTTAAGGAAACGATATAGATGGGTTTAATTATAAAACAAAGCTCTACGCATCAATATCCATTAGTCTCACGCAAATCTTACAAGCGACGTGACGTGTCTGCTGTCAATAAAGCCTTTCTCGTTTCCATTGGATTACAGCTAAAAGATGTCAAAACGTCAATACATTCGACGACAGGTTCAGGAACCTCAACCACCTATTTTAGATCTGTACCAGAAACCTCAGTTCGACGATACTATTAGAAAAGAAGAATTTCGTACATATACACCTTACATCAAGTCATTTAATAATAGCGACGTTGTCGAGTTTATCATCAATCAATCAGATGCATTTTTTGCCATACACGAAACACTTTTGGAAATTAAAGGAAGTATAAAGAAAGTGGGTACTGGAACTGTTTCTCTTGCACCGAATGCTGGAGCCTTCTTGTTTGATACATGTACATACATCCAAAGTTCACACGACATGGAAATAGTTCGAGATCCTGGTGTAGTTAGCACTATTCGCAGTTTGTTGTGTTACACTCCTGACGATTCCAAGTATCTCAGTACGGCAGGATGGAACTATCCCAATAATCCACATTTATCGGGAGACAGCTTTAGTTTACTGATTCCGATAAAACATATTTTCAACATTTTCAACGATTACAATAAATTAACCTATGGTCGTCAAGTGTTTCGATTTGTTCGAGCACGTAATGATAGAGACAGTATTTTAGTGGAAGAACCTAATGCCACAACAACAACAACAGTGTCTTTAACTGTTACCAGCATGGAACTGAAGGTCAAACATGTCTTTCCGAATGACGATGTGAAAATTGACCTAATGACTCCGATTAAGAATAATACGCCGATAACCATACCTTTCCGTAAATGGGAACTTAATGAACTACCTTCACTTACGGCTGGATCCCGACGTGAGATATGGAGTGTAAAGACAACTTCAGCTGTTGAACGTCCACGCTATGTCATTGTAGCTTTTCAAACTTCTAAACGAGATGACATTCACGCCAATCCAACGTTATTCGATAACATTAAGGTGTCCAGCGTACGAGTGGTTATTAATGGTGAATATTGGCCTAACGAGAGAATGCAATTGGATTTTGCGAAAAATGATTATGCTATAGCTCACTACAACTATACCCAATTCTTTCCCAGTTATACTCATTCGTCAACAAAACATCCAATCTTGGATTATAATGCTTTTAAAAAATATGCTTTGTTTACTTTCGACTGCTCCAAACAGGATGATACGTCATTTAGATCGGGAACCGTTGATATTAAGTTGGAAATCGAAGCAGATGAAGGTTTTCCTGCAGGCACTCGAGCGTACTGTTTAATTGTCCACGACAGTCTACTCGAATACTTTCCTCTAACTGAAGTTATCAAAAATATCATTTAACTTGACTTATTCAATCATATCCAATTCAGTATACTATCAGCCATCATGAGGATCGCATTAGTTGACATTCAAGGATTCACCGTAGATGGGTGGTTTGTTCCCAAAGAACTTAGCATTGAAATTGGCTTTAAACATTGCCATTATATATTTAAACCTCCACAACCGTTTGCTACATTAAGTAATCAAGATAAGAAGACTGCTGTGTACTTGGAGAAAAACGTGCATGGTCTTCGGTATTCTAATGGAGATGTTAAATATTCAAAAATAAATAAAATACTGGAATCTAAGTTGTTGTATGCAGCTGACTACATCTACGTTCGCGGAGAACAACAAGCAGAATTTTTAAGATACAAATGTTATATGCTTGACGTCTGTCCCATAATTATTGATGTTTGCAAGTTTGATGATTCTCCATACTCCACTGGAGGCTTTGCTCCACATGAATACAACTGCCACGCTACTGGACTATTTTCCTGCTCCTCGATAAATGTGGATCACCTCCGTCAATGGCTGTGTAACAAAATATTACCTATATAAATTGGATTTTTTTAAATAAAAGATTAAAAGTTTTATTTTAGTTTTATTTTAACAGTTTTACATATTTATTTTAATGCAAGATGATTCGCATTTACGATTTACAAGAAATTTTTTAATGATATTAATCGCTATAAAGGCATTTATTACGAATATAATACTTAAGAGTATAATCGATAAACCATATTGATCGATGTCATCATTATTAGTTTTGTACCATTTTGAATCACTTTCGGTGTTATTTGGGGATATTAGCTTGATCTTATAGAATGCTCCTCCTGATTTTGGTATCGCTTTGAAAAATACTGGAAGCTGTCCATAATTCACCACGTCATGATCCATTAGAGTCCAGTTCGGTCGATTACAATCAGTTTTTTCATCATTAAAACATATCGCCTGGTTCTTAACGTTGTTTGGAACGTTTGTATAAAGGACATTGTTAACAATAGCTGTAAGGATGATGAATGAGGTTGTTAGTGGAGGCATCTTGTCGGTTGAATTCTTTTTAACGGGTATTGTGTTGTTTTTGGTAACTTTCTTTCTGACAAATTAAACTCTGCAAATCGTTTTTCAATTGCAGTTCTATCTTCGTACCACTGTATATCGGCTTTTAACTTTTGTATTTTTTCGTACAACTCTTCTAATCTACACCGTATGGAAGTCATCGATGAAATAAATGTCTTTCGCTCCAAAAGCCAATATAAATAATATTCTTAGTCACCCCCACTACCCTGGTATAATAAATAGAAATAAATGTTTTAATTCTTTATTCAAAAATACTGCTATTTAATTCACTAATTGTATCTTCCTTATAATAATACAAATATTCCCTTAATGCTAAACTTACAATACTAGTATCACAAGAAGCCTCACAAAATGAATATAAAATGTCTATTGGTTGTAAATCGTTTTTGAATGAAGTAGCAATTTTTAACGCATTACAATAGTAATCTAAAAATCTCAGTCCTTCGAGAAAACGAATGCGTGGTAAAATTAACTTTTCATTTCCTTCAATAAGATTTTTAACATCTTTTTCAAATATCTGCAAAGTAACACCAAGTTTCTTAACATTGAGCCATTTAAGTTGATCTGTCGCTTGAGTTTCAATTGCTAACAATTCACAACATTCTGGAGGTTCATCTTCACAATAGCATTGCAGAGGCATCAGGAAAAACTGATTATATTTACGATTAAGTTCATCGATGAATTGGATCCAATCACATATACCGAACGATATCTCATTATTCTCGCTGCTTAATTTAACACCCGGTCCAAATGATCGAGCTGAACTTAATCCAACTAATACTTTTAAATGCTCAAAATTATACAAAGTATTAAGCAGCATCATTTCACTTTTGGCTCTTACTTCCACACTGTTCATGTTGTAATGACTACGTTTTACGAAATAACGCTGTGAACATGAACACGTTTAATTATATCTTCTTACCTCTCCCACGCTAAAACTATGTTGCGCAATATTTCGTAAGACTATTCATTTATGCATCACATGCCGGGCTTAATTATTAACTTCCTGCCTCCATGAGAGAATATATTTTATCTTACATTAAATAATCGAATTGGAATGTGCACGTGTTTCCGGCTATATATCGTGATTGCGTGAGACATTTTTAATAGCCGGCGTATCCGATGATGTCATTATTCTCAGTAGCAAGATCTATTTTATAAAGATTTCAACTGATCATGTAAAGTATAAATTGAAAAATAAACGAATTTTTGTTATTATGGTAATCGATAAAATATATACGAGGTAACTCGTAAAATATAAATTGAAAAAATTTAGAAGTTTTACGCTAATGGTTGTAGGTTTTAATTACAAAAAAAATACGAGGAAAAATGGCTCTCTTTGTCTGTCATTCGTCTTCTTCTCTTTGTCAATTCATAGAACGCAGTCACCGACCAGCGATTGAACATCGTTCTCATTGGTTACGTTGACGTGTAGCTTCGTTATTATTGGGGGGGGGGCGTCTTTTCGGGAGGAATGGGGGGACTGGGAACGTCTTTTCGGGGGAATGGGGGGGACTGGGGGCGTCTTTTCGTTAATATTGTGGTACGACTCCACCATTAGTCGATGCACGTCTTTCTCATTGGCCGTTGATGCACACCATTGGCCTCCAACGTCACGAGGATGTCCACCATTGGTCGAGGACACGTTTCTGTGGCATCATTGGTCGAGGAAAACGTTCTAACGTCACGAGGAGGGTGTTACTATGTCACCATTGGTCCCTCATCGCTATACCGCCATTTCTATGTTGTTTATTCAAATTCTAAGCTGTCATTGGTCGCTGGGGGTGTTGCTATTCCCACCACTGACGCTGCTATGCTGTCATTGGTCAACGACACGTTCCGACGTCACGAGGACGTCCACCATTGGTCAGCAAGACATTGGGGGACGTTCCTATGCCACCATTGGCCTGCTATTCCCACCACTGACGCTGCTATGCTGTCATTGGTCGACGACACGTTCCGACGTCACGAGGACGTCCTCCATTGGTCAGCAAGACATTGGGGGACGTTCCTATGCCACCATTGGCCTGCTATTCCCACCACTGACGCTGCTATGCTGTCATTGGCCGACGACACGTTCCGACGTCACGAGGAGGGCGTTACTATGCCACCATTGGCCTGATATTCCCACCACTGACGCTGCTATGCTGTCATTGGTCGACGACACGTTCCGACGTCACGAGGAGGGCGTTACTATGTCACCATTGGTCCCTCATCGCTATACCGCCATTTCTATGATGTTTATTCAAATTCTGAGCTGTCATTGGTCGCTGGGGGTGTTGCTATTCCCACCACTGACGCTGCTATGCTGCCATTGGTCGACGACACGTTCCGACGTCACGAGGACGTCCACCATTGGTCAGCAAGACATGGGGGGACGTTCCTACGCCACCATTGGCCGAGGGGCGTGGTCTAGAGACACGAGGTACGTTCCTACGTCACCATTGGTCGAGGGGCGTGGCCTCGAGACCCTAGACTCGTTCCTACGTCACGAGGGGGGCGTGGCCTTGACCCATGAGGATACGTACGCTTGACGATCGACGTGTGACGTCACTTCCGCTCCAGAAGGAACTCTATCTATCTACTACAATCAAAGCATACCAAAATAATCACCTTAAAAGATAAAAAGCAGGTAGGGGCCGTTACTTCTGCAGAAAGAGGATCACTAGTGGCTGTGGTTACCTGTATGAATACGGCTGGTGGTTTTGTGCCCCTTATGGTCATATTTCCCCGAAAAAAATATGAAGGCAGAATTGCTCAACGGCGCTCCACCAGGGACAATAGCTGCCTGCCATATGTCTCGCTGGATTCAGGGTCACATTTTCACCAACTGGTTACAACATTTTATTAGCCACGTTAAACCAAGTGAAGCTGATCCAGTTGTATTAATATTGGATGGTCACTTCTCCCACACGCGGAACATTGACTCGATAAATTTGGCGCGCCAAAACCATGTGATTATTCTTAGTCTGCCGCCGCATTCTACTCACAAAATGCAGCCGCTGGACCTTGCTTTCATGGGGCCTCTTAAAACCTACTACTCGCAGGAAATTGAAAATTGGCTAAGGAACAACCCTGGAAGAGTAGTCACCTGCTATCAAATTTGCGAATTGCTTGGAAGAGCTTATGTAAGATGTGCTACAGCTGAAATCGCTATAAATGGTATTCGAAAGAGCGGTATCTGCCCATTTATTAAACACATTTTTCGAGAACACGGCATTGCCATTCACCATCAAGCGGAAGGTGACCGAGTTCCAGTTCCAAATCTACCAGAGGCGGAACAAGAAAACCAAGTATTGATACGACCAAATGTGTGGAAGATGTATCATCTACTTAAGAACATTTCTAATTCGATAGAGATTCAACAGTGCGGTCACAAGATATTAGCGCTTTACCCACCACTTCATTTTACAAGTCTAGTACTAAAGAAAGAAAGTCCAGAAAAGGATCTGCTGCCTTGATTACGGGTCTTCTTCTTCCTATACCGTCCCCATTAACGGAGGTTGGCGACCACATTTTTAAAAGCTTCTCTGTCTTTTGCAACGTGGAATAATTCGTCTACAGTCATGTTTGTCCAGTCTCGAATATTTCGCAGCCATGTCTTCCTCTTTCTACCTATTCCCTTTTTGCCATCGACTCTACCCTGCATGATGACCTGCAGAAGACTATATTTATTATTTCTTAGTATGTGTCCAAGGTATGCAGTCTTGCGTACTTTTATCGTTGATGATTACGGGTACACCATACAAAGATGGCTTAGAAAGTAGTTTGTCAGAACAGAAGAGAAATAAAAGTATTTCAAAGGGAATTCCGAAATTAAAAATAGACAAATGTGAGCCTTTGAAGAAAACAAATAAAAATAAAGGAAAATCTATTGCTAAGAAGACAATGACAATCAAGGTTAAAAAGAAAAGTGCTGAGAAAGAGGAAGCTTTTAGTTCATCTGAAGAAGATGAAGAATTCATTTTAGATGATGATTCTGGCATGGAGTGTGACATTGGGGAAGAGGAAGCAGAATGTATGTTTTGTACTGAACTTTTCTCTGAAGATACCTCGGGCGAACAATGGATTCAGTGCTCAAAGTTTTTTAAGTGGGCTCACACCGACTGCACCAATGTAGACAAAAAGACACATATATTTGTGAGTTCTGCCTCGATGGCTAATTTTATCCCGTTATCCTAATATCCGGTATTAGGAACATTTGTTTTGTCAGTCTGAATTTACCGTTTTTTATAAAAATTTAAATTTTATTTTTTACTTCGTAGAAGTGATTTATTTTCGTTCAATAAATGATTCTCTATAGTCGATTACTTGTTTTGCTCTAAAATATTCATAAATTAATTGATGTATTAAAACTAATATTAGGGTTCAAAAAAAGAATCCGATATTAGAGCACTTTACTCTACTACCAAATATAGAGGGATTCGAAATACAAAGAGCTTTAAAAGATTCTTGGAAAAAAAAATCCTCTCTAAAAAATTGAAAATAAAGCTCCAAAACACGACGGTATAATTGCCGAGCTTTTGAAAACAAGCAAGACAGTAACAATCCCAATACTAACAGAGCTATTTAATACATGTCTCCATAGTAGCAAAATCCCCAAAGACTGGAACGAGAGTCTAGTAATACTCCTACACAAAAAAGGGGACAATGTGATCTAAAGAATTATAGACCCATATCGTTGCTCAGTCAAGTGTTCAAACTGTTTATGATAATTATTAACAACCGATTGACAAAATGTATAATTATTAATCGGTAGAACGGTCTGACTTTTGCAAAGAATATAGTACCATGTGGTCCAATAAGCCGATCTCTCGGCTATATATCAGAAACTATTCATGTTATAACTTTAAGAGAAAAAATTCCTTAGTAAAAGTGGCCAAGAGAAATCGCTGGAAATAACTTTCAAGTTTCTGGGTTAACCGCTAGGGGGCGTAACCTGTGAAGAAAACTTTGAAAACCAGTTTTTTGGGAAATATACCCAATTATACCAAGTGTTAAATAAGTAAACTAGAAAGAGGCCTAAATTCTGCACAAAGTTGTTCACGTACTTTTTTTTATTTTTTCAAATAAAGGGTGGGGGAGAGTTGGAAAGTATTTGTGGATAAATACCTGTAACTTTGGTTTGGATCAACCAATTTTAACGAAATTAGTGTCATTAGAAAGAGTGTGAATGAGTTTATTTATATCTGCTATAAAATAATTGCATTTAGTTTTAATTGTCATAGGTAGAGGGTACTTTCGAATAGAAAAAATTAAAATTTGTTTTCCTTCAAAATGTTTAATGGAAACACCTATTTATTGTAAATTATAATGGAACTGAATTAAATTCGTAACAAAATGGCGCAAACCGCATGTTACTAGCTTCTGTCGAACTCGAGATATGAATAAAAACGCATAAACAATAGTATTGACTCACCCTGTATTATAAATTAAATTAAAAAATAAGTCAGTAGGTACTTTCAATTTTTTTTATAGCAGAAGAATCTTAATGTTGATACCTATTTTGACCATTGCTATTTCATATGATTAAAAATAGTTTTTTCGAAACTAAGTAGGCTACGACAATGAATTTGACGGGGAGTTCATATTTTTTATTTATTGACAGCAGTCAAAACATTGTTATGAAGTGTTATATTATAATTCGAATTAAAGATTGCACTTTTTTCAATAGATAATATTGGTAATAGTATAGTATAGTAATATAGTATAGTAATAGTAATTAATTATCAGTACTAATAATTCGTGATGAGAATATCAAATGCAGAATTGTATATGATTGGAGTTTATTTCGAATTTCACCAAAATACCGCTATTGCCTCACATATATATTCTGTAAGATATCCTGACAGGAGACATTATGGCAAAGAAGTATTTGAAAGAAAGGCAAGAAGATTAAGAGAAACTGGTAGTTTCTCTACCGAAGATAATTCAATCAATGTTCTTGCTTTAATTCAACAGAATCCAAATATAAGTAGTCGGCAAATCTCTATAGAATTAAACATACCCAAAACTACTGTTCTAAGGATTTTAAAACATCACAGGTTGGTTTTTCATATTATAAAGTGAATGTTTAGGTCAGAAACTTAGAATTCCCTTTACTTTAGATTCAACTGTTATTTTAATATTCCGATAAAAACGGCAACACAGCCCTTTTATCCTTTTATCCGTTTCTTAAAAATACTTATGCACGATTTATCTTGTGAAACAATTGTGGATTTTTTAAGATTTTTTGTGTTTTAGTAAATATAGTGGTTTCTTTTTCACCAATATTTGTTGTCTGTTTTTTAGACTACATCCTTATCATGTAGTTCTCCACCAAGCTTTACATGAGAGAGATTTTGATACAAGGCTGGATTACTGCAATTGGATGTTAGGTCTGCTAGAAGAACAACCGCATACCATGTCAAAGATTTTGTGGACAGACGAGGCTACGTTTAATAGTGCGGGTGGTGTTAATCTGCATAATATGCATTATTGGGCTAAAGAAAATCCGCACTGGATACATGAGGTGCAGGTTCAAGTTATATGGAGTCTTAATGTTTGGTGTGGTATAGTTGATGGAAAGATCGTAGGTCCATATTTTTTTGATAGAACTTTAAATGGCGAAACATATTTGGATTTTCTGGAAAATCAGTTGCCTGTTTTATTGGAAGATATTTCCTTATAAACAAGAAGAGATATGATATTACAACATGACGGATGTCCTGCGCACTTTTCCAGACGAGTTCGACATTATTTGTATGCAAGTTATCCAAATAAATGGATTGGAAAGGGAAGTATATTTTCATGGCCAGCTAGATCTCCAGACTTAACATGTCTGGACTTTTATCTGTGGGGAAAATTGAAGGACTTACTGTACCAAACTCGACCACCACGCGAGACGACATGAAACAGCGCATTATAAACGCAATAAATAGTATATCAACAGCTGAGATTGAAGCAGCTGTTATGTCTACGCGCGAAAATTACATCTTTGTGTGGACAACGATGGAAAACAATTTGAACGTTTAATTGGACATTAAGTTTTAATGATCGAGATATTTGTATGATCTTTTACATATTTAATTTTAAGTTATAATAAAGGGTGAGTCAATACTATACTTACTTATGTTTATGCGTTATTGTTCATATCTCGAGTTCGATCAAAGCTATCAACATGCGGTTTGCGCCATTTTGTTACGAATTTAATCCAGTTCCATTATAATTTACAATAAATAGGTGTTTCTATTAAACATTTTGAAGAAAAATAAATTTTAATTTTTTCTATTCGAAAGTATCCTCTACTCATGACAATTAAAACTAAATGCAATTGTTTCATAGTAGATGTAAATTAAATCATCCACACTCTTTCTAATGACACTAATTTCGTTAAAATCAGTTGATCCAAACAAAAGTTACGGGTATTTATCCACAAACACTTTCCTACTCTCCGCCACCCTTTATTTGAAAAAATAAAAAAAAATACTTGAACAACTTTGTGCGGAATTTAGGCCTCTTTCTAGCTTACTGATTTAACACTTGTATAATTGGGCAAATTTCACAAAAAAACTGGTTTTCAAATTTTTCTTCACAAGTTACGCCCCCTAGCGGTTAACCCAGAAAATTAGAAGTTATTTCCAGCGATTTCTCTTGGCCACTTTTACTAAGGAATTTTTTCTCCTAAAGTTATAACATGAATAGTTTCTGATATATAGCCGAGAGATCGGCTTATTGGACCATCCGGTACATCAGACCACCCGCTGACAACGAGAACATTGATAGAGAAAGCAAATGAATACCAACTACACATATTTATTGCCTTTGTGGACTATGAAAAGGCAGTTGATAGTATCGTGATGAAGACCATAGAACAAGCTTTTAATAATTGTTGAGTAGATTAGAGGTTAGACAATTAAATACATAATATATACGAAAATGCAACCATGATAGTATAACTAAGCGAAAATACAAAGCCGCGACAAGGTGATGTAATATCGGCAAAGCTGTTTAATCTAGCTATAGAAGATGTCTTTAAAACTACAAATTGGTCAGCATATATGGCATCAACAAGGCATCAACATGGCAACAAAAGTTAAACCACCTCAGATTCACTGACGACATCGTGATTATAGCGAGCACATTCGAGGAACTAAAAACTATGGTGGAGGAACACGCAGACAGCCCCCAATACGTCAGCCTAAAAATGAATATGACAAAAACAAAAACAATGACAAACACAGACGACTCCAGATGTATAACTATAAATGGCAATGAGATAGAACAAGTATAAGAATATATCTACCTAAAGCAAATTATGAAGCTTGGAAAAGAGAACCAAAGTGCGGAAATCACTAGAACAGCAAGACTGCCATGAGCAGGATATGGAAAACTTAGTTGGATACTTAAAAACCACAAAGTACCTCAATACTTGAAGAGCAAAGTGTTCAACAAGTGCATCCTTCTTATCATACAGTGTGACCCATTTAGATTGGAAACACCTCTATAAAATTTGAAGTTGTTAACCGATTTTAACCAAATTTTTTTTAATGTCATGTAATAAAAGGTCTACTGCGGGACAAAATATGAAATATTTAGTTAAATTTTTAGGGCATTCTACGATACTTTTTCTTCGTCGAAAATGGAGAATTTGTATTAGCGATTTTTTTATTAAAAAAATTTCTACGCCACTAGATTTAGAGTGGCTTTAAATAGCTATGACAAAAATTTTATTAAAATATATTTATTAATAACGAAGTTATGACAACTTAAAATTTTAAAACTCACTAAGCTACGAGTCAAAAAAGAACACCCTGTATCAACAGATAACCATTAAACTAATTATTTTTTAAATAATTTTAATAATAAACCACTACTAGACAAAAAAATGTTTAAAATAGCATAAAAATTTAATGCAAGTAACGCACTTACATTATTATTAAATTTACATGCTACAACTTAAATCTCAGTTGCCATGACAACGATATTACTGTTTGACATTATTTGTGTCATACAATATAGCATTTCAGTGCTAGCATAAATTTATGCATAATATTTGCAACAATATTTACTTCAAATTCTTTTAATAATATTTTGTGTCATGGCTGCAAGATTAAGTTTGAGAGAAAAAATTAAAATTATACGTCTTTTGGGAGATAACGATAGAAGTGCCAGGGAAGTTTGTACAATATTTAATGACAGACATGTAGATCGTCCTAATATTAGCTGCGGTACGGTAAACAAAATAAATAGAATATTTAATGAATATGGTGCAGTATTAAAACTAATTTTAAAAAATAACCCGTTACAAAGAAGAAGAGGAAATGATCAAATAATTTTAGATCATTTCAGAAATAACCCTAATGCCAGTTTAAGGAATGCCAGTTTATATTTGAATGTGCCTCGAGAGAGTATTCGGCGATGTCTTAAGATAAATAATATTAAACCTTTCAAACCAAAATTCTTACACACATTACAAGAAGGCGACGAAGCAAAACGTTTAGAATATTGTTTATGGGCCCAAGGGGAATATTTAAACAATATAAATTTTCTAAAAAACGTGTTGTTTACCGACGAAGCCACTTTCACTACAAATGGAGTAGTATCATCACAGACTTGTCGCTATTGGACAGCAGATAATCCCCATTGGGTAATAAACTGTAAAAGCCAGTATTCTCAAAAAATCAATGTCTGGTGTGGTATACTGAACGAGCGAGTTATTGGTCCTTTCTTTTTTGAAGAAAACTTGAACTCACAGAACTTTTTAGAATTTTTAAATACCGACTTGTGGGATGCTATTCATGAGCTCCCAATTAATGAACGATTAAATTTGTATATCCAGTTAGATGGGTGTTCTGTTCATTACGTCAGAACCGTGAGGCAATGGCTAAATGAAAATTTTCGGAACCGTTGGAGAGGCCGGGGTAGTCCGTTGATAGATTGGCCACCCAGGTCTCCAGATCTCACAATTTTAGACTTCTTTCTCTGGGGAGTTATCAAACAAAAAGTTTACCAAACCCGTGCAATAGACGTAAACGAACTTCGTGCAAGAATTCGACAAGCATGTGCAGAAATTACTCCCCAACAACTAAGAAATGTAATTAGAAATATTCATAAACGCTACGACAAATGTATCCAATTAGATGGTGGATTGGTAGAGGCAACTAGAATTTAAACTAAATTTATGTTTCCATGTTTCTGTTAATACAGAGTGTTATTTTAACGTTAATACAGAGTGTTTTTTTCTTAGTGAGTTTTAAAATTTTAAGTTGTCATAAGTTTGTTATTAATAAATATATCTTAATGAAATTTTTGTCATAGCTATTTGAAGCCACTCTAAATCCAGTGGGGTAGAAATTTTTTTAATAAAAAAATCGCTAATACAAATTCTCCATTTTCGACAAAGAAAAAGTATCGTAGACTGCCCTGAAAATTTAAATGAATATTTCATATTTTGTTCCGCAATAGACCTTTTATTACATGACATTAAAAAAAAAATTTGGTTAAAATCGGTTAACAACTTCAAATTTTATAGAGGTGTTTCCAATCTAAATGGGTCACACTGTATATGGATATCATACCTGGACCCTAACCAAGGCAAATATGAACAAACTAGCCACAAAAGAAAGGGCAATATTAGGTATAAAACTGTCAGTCAGATAGAAAGAGGCGTGGCTGGGTAAGATCAAAAATAAAAGTCGAGGATTTCACAACAAAAATTGCCAAACTCAAATGGAGCTGCACTACTAAACAAATTGACCAACATTATGGTTGATCTTACAAAGGTAGACTACCAAGAGGAAGACCTCAGATGAAGTGGGTAAATGATATCAAAAAAATAACCGGAACAAATTGAAAGTATGCTGCTCAGAATAGAAATCGATCGAAGGTGTTGGGAGAGGCCTACATCCAAAAATGGACGATAGAAGCGTAAGAAGAATATGTTTACCTACTACATGTATAAAATACGATGTTAATGATATATTTATAAGTTTTTTTATTTTGTACAAACGTCTTCCGCATTTCAGTCTCCATCTCTTTCTATCTCTCCGATCACCCTCCTTCCTGAATAACGAGATCTACTTCTGTCTTGCGTGATGATGTATTCCTTCCTCTTTTATTTCTTTCTCTCGGAATATACCCTAGATTTTGGACGTTTGCATTTAGTTAACTCTTTCGCTGTAACATTAACACGTTTTGTTACAGTTTGTCAAACCTAGGAACGACTTTGAAAATCCTACAATCCGCATGCCCACTTGATGCGCAGTAAAATTACAGAAAATTATCTTAGTAAGAGAAGTAAGCTCGAGCTGTAAAGTACGTTTAAAAATCAAGTAGACGAGTCCGGGTGTTCATCCATTTCTTTCTCCCCGAAGACTTTCTTTGTCTGCTCTTTTCACAGATTTACTGTGCACAATTTAGCTTGCAGTTCGTTAAATATTTTATCCTTTCAATGTGTCTTCAAAAATTAATAAAATCCTTCAATAATATTACTGTATATTTTTAATCTGTTTATTCATGAGATCGCCAGGATCAAACTGACACATGCACTCTCAGGTAAGAGAGAAATTACGAGAGAGAATAATTAACATTTTCTTTTAACATAAATTTACATTTACTCGATAACAAGTTGTGTCTCCAAGTACGTATCTGCTAGTTGCGGAATTCAGACAAGAATACACTGGCCGGGAAAGAACCAGTGAGGACTATTTCAGGGGAACACCAAGGCAGGTTAGAAAAATTAGGATATGGTCTTGGAATCTTAAAAGAGTACATTATATATGTAAGACAAGAATCTTGTCTTACAAATAAGAGTATTGAGTTGATAGATGCAGTTAAAGAGACAGAGTAAACAACGCAGAAAAAAAAACTAAGGAAATAGGAAATAAATGTGCAATAGACGACTTCGATGAGAGACAAATTCTTTTAACAAAATATAACTTTTGAAAGTAAAGCACATAAAAAGAAAAGGCAGAAGTAGATTGATACAAATCTAATAGACGACGACTACAAAAAGATGCTCCAAAAGGTGAAAAGATAGCTTGTAGACAAATTAAGTCTAACAAAAATATAAAGAAGAAAAAAAAAGATATTCTTCAAAGTTAATGAAAAAATCGTTCCTATTTTAAACAACATTCAGGACATACCAATTAATACAAAAATTTACATTATGTACTGCATTACTATAATGTAAAGAAAAATAATATTAATAAATATTGTCAAATAATATTACTATCGAGCTGAAAAAACAATTTAGATTTTTTTTTTTCATATTAATTCCCACTATTTCGAGAACACTTCTTTAGACCACCCTATATAAAACTGTTTTTAAAAGTTCACTTACCAGCATAACATAGCGCTCCTAACATAGAAAAGATTCCAGAGAAGCACCATATGATTATCGACGCACCGACGGATTTTGTGCCGACATAAACCCCTTGGGGTGATACAAAGATCCCACTTCCTACAATTGTACCCACGATAATAGCGACCCCATTCATAAGCGTAATTTTACGTTGAAGTTTTACCGTATCTGTATCACTACTTTCATATTTTTTTGAATTCCCATTGGATAGAGGGGAGCTTTTACCCCCCATTTTAAATATTAGATAGCTCAAATTATTCCTAGAGAAGTTTTAAAATAAATTTAATGGTATTTATGGCACATTTTCTAAATGATTTTTAGTTGTAGGTTATTGCATCACGCACGTGGCCGGTGTTATGGTAACTGGATTAATGCGAGCGAACAGAGGGAAATAGCAAAGCGTACTCGATTCTCAACACTCGCACCGCGTTACTGACATTCACATTTTCATTTTGCAAACAAAAGTTGGCTGTTGGCGCCTACCTTACAGACTTGCGCGATTCTTGTAATTGAATGTGGCGTTGATTTTTTCGTGAGTAAACTCATTACCTCTGTTTATTAAGTGTCGGGTGTGGCATTAGAAAGGGACAAATAATTATTTGAGTATTTCAATTAAGATCCTTTACAATATTCTTGTAAAGAACATTACCTATAGGAACAGAGTGACCCTAGCGATACAAATTATTTCATTTTTATATGACGCAGGCGTGTAGATATTTCCCAAAAGTGCATACCACATTTCAAAGAGGGACAAGTCCCAAGGATCAGTACCAAATAGATTATTATAACATAAGAAAAGAAAAATCTAGGTAGTTGAATATAAGGACGCAAGGTAATTGTTAATGAGGCGGTTGTGGTAAGCCAACAACATACATAAGTCACTGTTGCTGGACGTTGAATTTAGTAGCAAAACAAAACTAAAACATCTAGAAGAACCACAAGATACCAAATGGTGGATGTTAAAAGGTGATAAAGAATGTATATTAAAGGCAAAAATGGAAGACAAATGAGTTCTAATATAATTTGAAGAAGTGTGTCTAGTATTATTAGAAATACTGAAATTTAAGTGCTTAAAAAATATCAGAAAAGAGATAAAAGAAAGAAAGTAAACGATTTTAATAAAGTTTGTAATACAAGAGAGCCAGTACCACTAGTACTAGATGCATCAGTCTCAGGACACAAGAAACATGCAATCAGAGAGAAAGAACCAACAATCTTACGAGCACAAGTGGAGAAGGCTCTCAACCAACTAATAAATAAAAAGTCCCCAGGGATCGATGGCATACCAGCGGAGACTCTAAAAGCAATGGGCGAGATTGGCGTGGATAATAACTAATACTTTTTTTTTCTTCTTTTATGAGGGGTTGGGGTCCAAATGTTCGAAACATATCTCGGTCCTAGGCAGAACCGCCTTCCAGCCTCGGTTATGCAGGACTCCTCCAGCGTGGACACGATGATATCCGAGGCCGCGCGCAAGGGTTGTTCGGATACCATCGTCATCAATGCCAGAGGGCCATATCGCCCTGATTGGGGCGCAACATCGGCACGGCATTCACCCGATCTCTCATTCACGCACAATTTTCACGCATTCTAGCACTTTCTCACTACGACTGAATTCTTCTCTCCCTCTATTCCTCCCTGTTCGTGTTCAATCTCACCCGTTCTCATTTTGTCTTATCTTCTTGCTTGCTCCTGGACACCCTGCCTCCCTTCGGGTCGCCTTTCTTCTTGTTTCTTTCTCTCCAATGTTCTCCTCACATATCTCTGAACTGCTCTAAACCGATCTGACGACCTAAGCATCTTCTCCACCAGTAGGGTGACTGATTGCACTCTATTTCCTAGCTCTCTCTCAAGCAGGCTCCTCTCACCTATCCATATATCGCATACCAATAGAGTGTGTGAGACAGTGTCCGATATTTCGCAATAGAGGCATTTGTCATTTTCTGCCTTCCCAAATCTGTAAAGGTATGCCCTAAAGCAACCATGTCCTGTGAACATCTGCTTCAGGAAGTAATCCAAACGCCGGTGCCCGCAATCCATCCATCTTCCAGATTAGGAATCAACGACTTCGTCCACTGCGCCACCCTTCTCATCTCATCCCATTCCACTTGCCACACTATTATGGATCTCTCCCCTTCTTCTTTTTTAGAGACAGAGAAATGAAGACATAGCAACGTTTCTGTTAACGCCAAACAGGCGTTAATAAAAATCTTTCACAAAAAGACATTGAAGATCATCTATCATAAGGCCACTTCGCTCACACTAAAATCGTTAGAATAATTGCCCGCTAAAATAACATCCCTACGCACTTCGTTCAAGTCTTCCGCGAACTCAGAACAAAAGTTCGCGGAAGCACTGAAGTACGGTATTAAGCTGAACGGGGATATTATACGTTGTGAGATCCCTGGATCGAATAATGTCATCCTCCTGCGCTTAAAATACTATTCTAGATGCTGCCAAAGCGGACATCACAGCACATAATACCAACAAATACCACCATCATGTCCAAAATGCCGCGGCAAACACCCGGCATATTCACACAAATGTCCCGCCAGAAAATGCGTTCCCATAACACAGAAACAGACACAGATAGTCACTACCCCACACAAATTCCCTTATACGAATTCACTTCGGACATGAAGTCGATAATTAACGTCATGTCTATGATCTTCAACGTCTTACCTGAAAAAACACTTACCAACATATCTGTAACGAAATCTTCCAAAATATGTATGGACACTTAACGTCAATAATGGCAATCTTAACGTCGACGTGCAACTATTGTATAAATCAAAGATTTAAACAAACCAGATCTTAATCCAGTTACAGCCTACCTAAGCTCTAGCTCCTAGAAGGCAACAACCCTTAATATTATAAAAATGGAAATCGAATCACCTATAACAACTCCTTCAGAGTCTATTCCATTTGCACAAAAACAGGGGGAATTTGGTTTTCTGTGGTTTCCTAATCCTATTGCACAACGGTACCTGTACCTAGGTGAGGCACTAGCTACAGCTTACCTTCACGCGATTTACTAAAGAAAGTCCAAACAATTCTAAAAGAAATCGTTCCGTTTTTGGATGCATTTCGTATTTTTATCAACGGCCACCTCAACTAGTCCAAGACGAAGTTGCCCATCGAACATCGACTCGATCGATGATAAGATCCGTCAAACTCCTGCCTCGATACCTCCCCAGACATACACAAAAACTCCATACCTTGAAGAGGCATGTAGCCTAACGCAAGGCTTTACAACCCCTTTTCTTCTTCTTCTCTTCCTCAGCTTTTCCCCATTTCAGTAGTCGCTGTTCCTGTTTCTTCGTCGCCACTCATTTCTGTCCATCAGGTCTTCTTCACCTAAATCTTTCTCTCTCAAGTCCATGGCTCGCATTTACCAACGTAAGATGGACAGAGCGACATCATATAATAAGGAACAGCTGCAACAAGCACTGGAAGATGTCAGATCTAAAAAAACGACACTACATACACCAAGCCGGAATTATGCAATTCCAAAAACAACATTGCACAGTCATTTGACTTGTGTCAGAGGGAAAAAAGTGATTCATTAGGCAGAGGACCAGTAGTTATTCCTATCGAACACGAACGCAAATTAGGCGATCGTTTGAAAACTTCAGAAAAATAGGGCTTCGAATTATCAAAACGTGAAGTCCTTATGATTGTCTCTGATTTTGTTACACAAAATATTAAAAGAACGCCATTTAAAAACAACATAATCTGATCATGACTGGTTTACTAACTTTAAAGCAAGATACAAGTTGTCCTCAAGATACCCCTCGATTGAGTACGCAAGGAAGAAGATGTGTGATCATTTCCCATTTATGAGTATCTTGAGCGCTTAAAGAACACCCTTGTGGAATTAGATCTTAATGATAAGCCTAAGCAAATATGGAATTTGGACGAAACCAGCTTATGCATTGACCCATCCTGAGTAAAGGTGCTAAAAGCCAAAGGTAAACCGTGTTCGGGAACTCCCAGCGATCCAGGCAAGGGGAAACCAACAATATAATCTGCAGCAAATGCATTTGGGGACAAACCAGCACCCTGTATTATATTTAAACTAAAGTTCGTATGAGACCAGCAGATGGCAACACAAGACACAGATCATCTTGACATAGAATATGCAGCTATATACTTCAAATGGCTGGATGGAAACGGACGTTTTCGTCAATTTCTTAAAAAATACATTTTTGAATGTTGTGGGTCAACAAAAGCCAATATTGTTGATATATAAACAGCACTCACGTAAATACAAAAGTCACTGAATTAGATTGTAAAAATGAGATTACCATCCTCAAGTTACCAAAACACACATTGCATTTATTACAACCTTTAGATTTGTCCGTGTTTAAATCCTTTAAAAATGAGTGGGACAAAAGATTGGTGGCTTTGCAGCGAAAAACCCAAGGAATAAAAATGTCGAAGCGAATATTTTCTGAGCTTGTTCGTAACGTGTGGTATGGTACAAAACCAAAAATCATCCAAAGCGTATTTCGGAAAGAGGGAATATTCCCATACAAAGATGACGTTACAGGAGAAGATATATAATTACTATTTAAATGGGAATAAGCCACAATTAAAGGGTAAGTACGTTTATTGACGTTTTAATTTCCACTTCGGAAATCAGGATAAGATAAATTCCACCCCGACACCTATAAACGTTGAAACGAGATGAATAACAAAACTGCGAATCAATATGACGAAAATATGGAAGCAACTCTAGAAGATTTACCGCCATCGGTTTCGTTTGAAGACTTGGTTTTGAAAACAGTCAAACCACTGCATCGTTTGTTATCGGTAAAGAAAACATGAGTAATTCCTTGTGCCGAGGTTATGACCAGTAATGATTATTACCAAAAATTACAAGAGAAAGCAAACAATAGTATTTTAACAGTGCTCGGCATCAGTGGGGTAAAGTATCAGCGGAAAATAAAATCTAGACGACGAAAACAGCAGATTCAAGTTCTAGTGACGAGTTGTCTGATATAGATCTAGTGGCGCACTTAGGGGGGGGTTTTAAGGGTTAACTCCCCCCCCCCCCCCGAGCCCTATTCCGACACTGTTACTCACACGTTTTAAGGACTCAAAATGGAGGTAGCATCGTAAGAAAAATTTCGGTGGCCAACCAAACCCCCCCCCCCCAGAAGCAAATTCTAGGTGCGCTACTGTATAGATCTTCAGTTAGATAATGATCCTTTAGATGATGATTTAGATGATGACGAAAAAGAAAAATAACGATGACACATTTTACTGGTCCGATAATAATGACACTGACACTGTTTCCAGGGAAAATATTGTCATGATATTGCCAGATCCCGTAGAAAATAGAAGAGAGAAATCGTTCCAGTTCAGTATATCTTTCGATGGACTGAATTTAGTACGCTAGGAAATCAAGTTTTATATTTTGTTCCCGTCAAAAAACAATAAACTTATTATATAAATAAATATTAATGAAATTAAATTTTGTTTCTTATTCGCAGTTGCCCCCGTCGTCGCCCCGTACATACTGTAATATGCAACACGTATAAATTCAACATGCTATTCCCAGTTGCCCTACAGTCTGGGACAAGTGAGAATATTCAATAAAAAAAAATGTATTATGAATTTGATAATGTTTGCATAATTAACACGTGTTACTAAATCAGTACTTAGAAACTTCTACTGACTTTATATATTAATTGTCATTATTCTAGAATGCATACTTCAGTTTTAATAGTGGCATAAACATCATCTCTAGAAAGATGCGTTCGCTCTTACGCTGAGCTGACTTACCTTACCTAACAAAATTTGTAAATAATTACCGGGGGATAAACCATATATTCAATATTTTGTGATTCACAATCATTAAATCCATTAGTCAATTTGTAGATCCTCAAATCTGCATTTTAATCACAAAACATAAATTAAAATTATGATTTTCTTTTCTTACGTGGTGCCATACCTATTTAGGACGGAGGCCGCGCCTGTACTTAATTTTAGGGAACTTCAATTTTATTACTAGATGTCAAATAGACAGTTGACGTATATTGTCCATCCTGTTATGAGATGTTATCGTTCTTTGATGTGAAGGCGCCATGGCCGCCGAACAGGAGCAATTTTACCAAATCTTAACAACACTTTTATCTACGGATAACGTGATTAGAACTCAAGCTGAGGTATGTAAATATTTTTATCAACTATATTTTTGTATCATAAAACCGAAAACTATATAGGGCAGTTCATATTTTATTAGCAAATCATTAAAATAATTATCATTCACAACGTGTATGCTACTAAGGCATGCCGCTTTGGAACTTGAAATCACATGTGCGTTATTTTAAAACAGTTTAGATATGTATATCTACTTTAGATCCATACCTCACATATGTGCTCAATCTTAGAATACTAAAAATGTACGTGTTGATCTCTTAGTAAGTAATAACTGTACATCTACAAATGCTTCCCGCCTAAGTTGACATCAATGATTAACCAAATTCATTGGTAATACGATCTGATGGGATTTATATAATTCACGGGCGTATGTCCTTTTTAAATTAAAGTTAGTGAATTCAAAATGCAAAATGGACATTAAGCGGTTTTCCATTTTATTTTGAATTATCACTAATATTCCAAGTTTATCATTATTAAAAAATGTAGACAAAAGCAACTATAAGAACTGTGTGACTGTAAAGTGTAAATGCTACTTAGGGTTTTAATTTAGAAATTTTAGATACTGGAAATAAGTTTTGTTAATTATTAGAAGAGTGATGTTAATAAAGCTTTTGAAAAATAACTAAAGAGCACATGGATTGAGTCTTGTATAATAAAAAGCCAAGGCTAATTGAAGATTTATTACAGCCAGATCATACTATAACATGTGTACTATTATGTTTTAGTTAGTGATATTTTTATGGCCGATTGTTCCAACGCTAATCAAAACTTGATTGTAATCAAATATTTTATTAAAATCAAATACCTTGGAACAATAGGGTGAATTAATCATTATAATTGACTGACTAAAAATATTTTTTACAAAGTAAGAAAAAGCATCATTTTTAATGTTTTATTTTTGGTTATAGATAAACTTGACCTTCATGTGTCAATATTGAGCAACAATCAAATGTTTGGTCTAAGACAAAGTTTTATGTGACTACAAATTACAACAGGTGTTGATAAAATAACATGTACAGAAAAGTGATTCTAAAGATTTTTGGAAACATTTCTAGACACAATAAATCTTAAGTCATTTATTTATCAACACAAATATAATTATTACAAAATGTAATAACAATTATTTACTTTTAGTCTAGAGCAACACTTAAAAATTCATAATAAAATAAAACAAAAATAGGACAGGTAAAGAGAAATCACAATAGGTTTTTTAAGCCATTCTTAAATTTGACAACTTTATGTACTAAGTGATAAAGAGGTTCATTTGCACCATGGTTAGTACTGTGAAAAGGTATACAGATATGAGATTGCTTGTTTCTGAATAGAATTTTTAAAGAAAAAAAAATGCCAAAAATTGTTTTTAAAATTGCAGCAAATTGCAAAGCATTTTTCATCAATACTTTGTATATACAGTAGGGCCTCATTGATCTGGAGAGACAAAAACAAGACCTTTTGCGGATTATCGAGGCATCCGGATTATAGTTGCCATATTTAATGGTAATAAAACATATGTTTAACCTTAGTTTCTTTGATCGATTTTTAAATTATTACAATATAAAGAAAAAAAATTACAAAATTGCAAATATTCAAAATTTCAACCATGTAAGAAAAACACTGAGTTTAAATAGAATATTAGTTAATTTTGCTTGAAAAAGTCTAATGCTCTTCTGTTTATAATTTGCGCACTTTATTTCAAAAGCCTGATTCAAAGCTGATGGAGAAACATAACTTCATTGCTATAAAGTTTGTTTTCTTCAGCCTATTTTAAAATTGAAAGCTCCTACTGCCTCTGAACTACCAACTTTTTCGGTGCCAAGAACTTCAAGACTATTGTCCTTATCTTGCTCATCATCCTCACACTAGCTGCTCGCACAATCTCCTCATCAGTTAACACTTCATATCTTTGTATCTCAATTTCGGCACTACCAGCAGCCCATTCTTGAGCTTCTGCCTCATTTAATTGAGGATCATTGGATCCCCTCCACATTAACTTAAAAATCTGGGCTAAGGAAACATCATCTTCTGGTTCATCATTATCAGTGAGAAATTCAGGGTGCAAATTCTTCCATGATTTGTTAATTATAGATGTCTTGAACCATTGATTAGCCAAAGGAAAAACAGTGTCCTTCAAAGATATCGATTTTAATGTGTTGATGAGATTGTCAGAACATAATGCAAGACAGTTAACCAAAAGTGATTTGCAATAATTTAACTTCACATTTTGTATATCTTTCTGATCCATTGGTTGTATACAGACTAGTGATGTAACGAATATTCATATTCGCGAATATTCACATATTTTTGCATATTCGCATTCGCGAAATTTGTGCGAATGTTTTGTGAATATAAATATGTATAAGAAAAAAAAATAATTTGAAGATTAGGTCAATAAAATAAAAATCCATTCACTCAGTTTTTTTTTATTAAGAAAACTCACTTTATTTTACAAGCTTAGAAAACTATAAAATTAAAAAACAAAAAATAAATGATGCAGTGTAAACAAACAAAAACAAATTATTCTCTGAAACTTTTATTATCCAAAAGTTTTTAATTTTAGACAATCATCTTGAAAAATTCTAAGAATTATTAAACTACAAATTAAAAATAGTCTGTGTTTTTATGTAAAGAGTTTAAACAAACATAAACAGTTTGACTTCAGTTAGATAAGTTCAGATAAATTTAGTAATTCAGCAATTTTCGGAACAAGATACATATTATAATGGACACTACACTGTAATGTAATACACAACAGTACATGATTTGTCTAATTGTTCTGAAAATTGCTGAATTACTAAATTTATCAACTTATCTAACTACACAGCTCACGCAAATGAGACTACCGGCAGTGCCGGAGACAATTAAAATTGCCAAATTAAAAAAAAAAAACTGAATATTCGCATTCATATTCGGGAATGTCAGTGGCATATATTCGCATTCGCGAATGTTCAAAAACTGATATTCGTTACATCACTAATACAGACTGTGCTGTTAGCTAGCAGGAACATTGCAAAAATGCTGCTGTCTTCAGAGATAAGTTCATCTGCTGATGGATGCCCAGGAAAATTATCTAACAATAAAAATGAACGAGGAGGCAAATTAAGAGATAAAAGATGGTGACGGTCCGCGGGAGCAAATTCCATTTTAAACCACTCAAAAAACAAGTCTTTCATAACCCAAGCATTTTTTTGTGCACTATAACAAACAGGAAGACGTGTTTATTTAAATGCCCGTGGGCTTTTTTATTTTCTGACAACAAGCAAATTGAAGTTTATGGGTTCCAGCCGCATTTGAACAAGGCATGAAAGTCACTCTCATCTTCATCATTTTCCTCCCGGAAGCCGACTTCTTGTTGGCAGAAGCTAAAGTTTGATCGGACAATAATCGCCAATACAAACCAGATTCGTCAGCATTGTACACTGTTAATTTTTTTTCATTAATAACTTTCTGTAACTCTAGTTGGAATGGTCTGATAGCGGATTCAGCATTGGACAGTTTTTCACCAGCCATTTTTAAACGTCTTATTCCGTAGCGTTTTTAAAATTTGTCTAACCATCCCCTGCTTGCATTAAACCCGATATTGGAGTATGCATTCTGGTGAAGAAAAACACGAGCTTTCTCACAAGTCATATCACCACTTACAGGAACATGTAATCGTCTTTGTTGCAACCAACACGTAAATCACGTTTCTTCAGTGTTTTTTGTACATTGGGACCACATTCTGTTAAGCTTACAAACTTTAAGATTTTGTCTTTGTTTTTCTTTATGCCGCCCACAGTTGACCTGTCTATACCAATCCTAGCAGTGATAGGATAGCTGTCACCTTTATCTAGCATTTCTATAACCCGCAATTTATCTTTTACTGTTAATGTTGAATGTTTATGTGGCGGCGCCATAATGTTAGTGAGCGCGCTAAATTGACACTGTATCAACACGAAAGGCGATATACAAAAGACTGTCGACATGTTGGCTCACGGCAGCCCCTGCAAGTACACACGTCCGCGAACCTCATTGCCTGGCTGAATTACAGCGATCACTGAACAAGGAGTCCGGATTAGCGAGGCCCTACTGTATATATAAATTTTGGTTAGATTTTGTATTCAAATTACTATAGTCATTTGTAATAGCACTTTACACAGCTAAATTTGCATGTTTTACTCAAATATAGTTACCAGTCTTTTTTAACTGGTGGCACAGCGAAGGTGTTAATGCTCAAATTTATTTTATATCCATTCAAAAAGAAGTTCATATTTCCTTTAAAAAAAATTGCAGCACAAGTAAAGAGACAAAAACATGTACAAATACAAGGAAACGAGCACAAATTAAACTTTCATTTCATCTCAGATGTGGCTCTTTTCAATATTTGTGTTCTTTCTTTGATATAATCCTAATTTCATGAATGTAGTTAATCCGTTGACTCTGAAGAACTTTTTACTTGGAAGCTTTCCAAAAATTACTATTTTAGGTATCTCTGACTCATTACAAATTATTCAGTAGTAATTGGTTGCTTCTAAATTTCTGACTACAGTTATAAATATCGCCTTTAAAAGGCTGTTTTTTTTTAATGTGTAGACATTTATTAAAATTGTGTGGTAGGCCTTGTCAAAATACAAATCCATTTTTTTTTAAGAGAAAATAACAGAAGTCCTTCAGGCTCTGAATTTACCTATTTTTAAAACCTTTTATAGGATCAAATATACATGAGTTCTGAAAATAAAATGAAGCAAACAGATTTGTGTTACTCTGTGGAATTTCTATCGTACCATTGTAAAAAACTTTCTGAGGAACACTGTAATCATTTTTCCTGCTTTTTTAGAAGTCCAAAAATATCTTATGGTATCAAATAAATTGTTCTCAATTTTATTAATTTATATATGTTGATAAACAACAAAAGAGAGAAAATACAATACTTGGATCATGTATTGAGAGCTGAAAGGTGTTAATTACTTTGACTCATATTAGAAGGTAAAGTAGATGGCAAAAGATCAGTAAGAAGACGCCAGGTTTCATGCAACAGTTTCCAAACTAAAATTTTCATTTGGATTGCCAACCTTCGAAAGGTGATGGTGCAATTAGAAGAGAGGGATCTACAGTACTACAGATCTACTTCGATAGTAGCAACCACGTGGCAGGACTATTTTTTGATCTATCACGTGCTTTTGACTGCTTAGACATAACATTTATTCGCAATAAATTATATAACGTTGGTTTTAGAGGGATATTCCTAGAATGGATAATAAATTTCTTAAGTGACAGGAAGAGTGTTGTTAAGATGAAAGAATCAAGCTCAGAACCATACACGACAAATAAAGGAGTACCACAGGGATCCGTGCTGGGACCATTATTATTCCTAATTTTTATTAATGACCTACCAGATCACATAAGGGCACTTATAATATCAATGTTTGCTGATGATACCTCGTTAATAGTCTCTGCACGTACACTAGAGGAATTAAAAATGACAATGAAGACTGTTGTTGACTGCTTTATACGCTGGTGTAATACCAACAGACTAATATTAAACATTGACAAGACGCAAATTATTTATTTTCATTCATACAACTCATCTAAATATGACTATACCTTAACCATCCACGATAGAAACAATATGTTATCTTCCACTCACTCTACAAAGTTTTTGGGTGTATTCATTGATTGTAATCTCAAATGGTCAGAGCAAGTGAATTCAGTGAACATGAAATTGAATAAAGCTTTTTATGCTATATCTAGAATTAAAAACACACTACCCATCTCGGCATTAATGAACGTTTATTATTGCCTTGCTTACAGCCACATGTGCTACAATGTAATTTTGTGGTGGAACTCAGTAGATAGTAACAAAGTGTTCATTAACCAAAAAAAAATTATCCGTAAAATTTTTAATTTGGATTATCAACAGTCTTGTAAACCAGTTTTTATTAAACATCAAATTTTAACTTTCTACTGCCTATATATCTATAAATGTTTACTTTATGTTAAAGAGGAAATCAATTCATTTCCAGTAAATTCAGACAATCACTACTACAATACAAGAAGTGCTGAATCTTTACGAGTTCCTAAACACAGAACATCCAAATTTCAAAATTGCTTCAGATATATGGGACTGACCTTATACAATCATTTGCCAAAAACTGTGAAAGAAATACCACTTATCTCTAAATTTAAAAAAAATGTTAAAGATTTACTCTTAAGTAAAGCATATTATTCTATAAATGAATATCTTGAGGACAAACTGCAATAGCTTCATATTTTACTTGTAAAAATGTTATTTTATATATTTTATGTTTTGTCAATTTTTTTTACACTGTGAATATTGTATTATACACATTAATGTTTTTTATACCAAATTCTGTAGTGACGTATCCTATACATTTATTTTGAATGTCTTAAAGGATCAATAAAGATGACTATGACTATGACTACACTTTTGATACTGTTGTTGATGCAAAGATTTTTTAATAAACAATTAATTTCTACATATATCACAAATTCCTATATCCTTGGATATTGCTACTATATGATTTTGCAAGAAGTATATGAATATTGTAGGATATTAGTTCTGTAATCTTTGTTTTCATGACTCTCCTTTTTAGTCTGACCATTGTTTAGTCATGTACAAACTGCAAGTATACTAGTGTAATTGTTATTCATTATGTATGTGTTCAGTGTACATATTCCAATGGTGCCAGTAGCAACCTCCATTCCTTAATCCATAGGTGTGCATTGGATATTGGCTCTATGTGTGTCAGACAGTAATCTGCATACTACCCGATGCATAATTCGAGTTTAAAATTTCAAATACTGTCTTCTTAGATAATGTCTATAACACTGCAAATTATCCACTGTCACATTTAGAATCTGTGTTGTGGAGATAACTCCAACTATAGGCAACTACTTATTATAGGACTAGACTTGTTAAATTTCTAATTAAACAATTTACTGAAAGATTTTAGTTGTTAATGTTTTACAATATATAAGTATTTTTCTTTTTAAATTATTCAGTAGTGATGAGTGTTTATGAAAATTCGAAAACAAAAGAAGAGTGTTTAATTGCTATTACTCATTGCAGGTGACTAAATTTTATCACTTAATATTCATCAACACTTAGGTATTAGTACAGTTAAAAATATTTGATATTGAGGAGGAAGAGGTAAAGGAAGCATTAAGAGAATTAAAAAACAAAAAAATCACCAGGACACAATAGAATACTGAACGGACTCCTAAAGTAAGGAGGACCAGATCTGATCAAACAACTACTAAAACTAATCCAAAAAATAATAGAATAAAACAGAATTTCTCAAGAGTGAAGACCAGGCCTAAAAAAATAAGACAAATCGGACACGGAAAATTACAGAGGAATTCATTTATTAAAAACAACACTAACATTAACAACCAAAGTGATAACAAATAAACTGAATGAAATTATAGCACTAGCAGAAGAACAAGGTTTTAGGTAAGGAAGATCATGCACTGACGCTATATTTATAATGAGTCAAGTGCAAGAGAAATCATTAGAATATAACAAACCGGTATATTTGTTTCATGGAATTTCAGAGGGCATTTGACCGTTCAAATTAAAGGCTGTTATCCACTTATTGTATGCAAGAGTATTCCTTTGGCAATAAAAAAAAAGTATAAGAAGAACCAACTGACCATATTGAAGCTGGCAATGGGATAAAACAGGGAGATTCCTTGAGTTCTCTATTGTTCAACAACCTGATTATGGATGAAATATTAAAAAAAGTAAGAACTAAAGAAGGATAACACTAGGAATCCTAAGATTTCCTACTTGGTGAAACTGAATTCAAATCTTTACCACAGTGCTTTCTAAAACTTGCAAAGCAAGGTCTCATCAGAAAGACCTAAATATGCTGTTGCTCTGAATCGAAACAAAATCTATCCCGTCGTAGGACAATAATTATCGAAATAATTATTTACGACGGGAGTTAGGCCTCATCAGAACGACATATGTTGTTGCTCTGAATCGAAACAAAATCTATCCCGTCGTAAATAATTATTTCGACAGATTTTGTTTCGATTCAGAGCAACAGCATATTTAGGTCTTTCTGATGAGACCTAAAGAGGTTGAAATATGTATAAGCAGCTTGCGATTGCCCTACATCGAAATAAAAATCTAATACTGTCATTATGTTAAAGAAGGGTACTAAATGGGAGAAAAACAACTTAAAACAATGTGCTATGCAGACGACGCATGCTGCACCAATTCAATATAATCACCAGAAAATTTAACATGTTAATTTCCCCAAAAAGGACAGTTTGTTGCCTGAATTAAACAATATGGAGAAATAAAAAGATCAGGAAAGAAATGAAAGGCAGAATTTACAAAACGGGCATCAGACCAATAATGACATATGCAGCAGAAAGACGACCTGACATAGAGAGAACAAAAAGGATGGTAGAAACAGCAGAGATAAAAACACTTAAAAAAATGGATGGCAAAACACTATTGGACAGAGCTAGAAGTACAGATATACAACATAGATGCAAGGTGGAGAACATCAAGGAATGAGTAAGAAATAGAAGAGTAGAATGGAACAATCATATAAGCTGAATGACAACAAATAGAGTAGTAAATACGGCAAGAGACGGTTCCCCAATAAGAAGACCATGAAAAATGGAACGAGAATTTACTGGAGGTACATAAAAAGAAGAAGAAGAAAAGAAAAATATTTGATGAAAATACAAAATATGAACAGGAAATTACTCTTCTTTTCTGTCTTCTTGTATATTAAAGAAGGAAAACAAGTTCGTTAATAGATGCAAATCATAAATTATTTCCCAGAATGTTTTGAAACACTTAAAAAAATCTCATTTCAGCGATTTTTATTTATCGCCAAGTTTTTTGGACTAATGGCAGCATTTGTTTTAATATTGATGTCAACTGTTGGCCGTAAACAAGGATTGCAGTTTAGAAATATGTATTTTAAGCATAACTTACATTAAATATTTTGATTTTTAATCATTTGATCATTGTTCTTATAATATATCTTAGAAAAGACTGCTTGTTGAAATAAATTAAAGATATACTAGCAATTATAGATAGTGTCTTCTCCCAGTAGGAAATTTTTGCCTTCATTGACTTTACAGCAATGAGCCTAATTGTATTAAAATGTGTAGTCAAGGGAAATAGTAATTTTTGATAAGATAATTTAAAACACAAAACCACAAAAACAATAATTTATTTACTACAGATAATAAATTTTTACTATGTAGAGTTATTTTCAGTTCTAGTTAAATTTGAATGATTCCAGGCCAAATTTATGGTTTCAAAAATAAAAATTTTTATTATTACCGCGAAGACGGTAGGTGTCGCGTCAGTCACGCACGGAGCGAATATCTGATTTTACTGCTAATATCTTATACCAGTAAAACACCATGTTTATTTTATTTTTGATTATACTTGATTCTTGCTAGTGTTGTCTGATGCCTATATTGTTTATATCTATATGGTTTGAAGGCTATCACACCCATGAAAGTCTCAGTTAAGATCTACCATTTTGACTTTGTACTTATAGTTCTTTTGCATATTTCATCTCTCAAAATACAGTATCAATATATCGATTTAATGGACATTCTTCCCATCACCCTTTGATCTCACCAAGTAGGTTATTGAGATGATCCCAATGAGGTTAAAAGTGGCAGTGAGCTGTTTGATCTGCTACAAAGGTCCCTAAACATAATGCTTAGCTTGTTCAAGGAAAATAAGTGGGATATCAATCTAAAAATGATAATGATAGTAACTTTCACCAAAAGCATAGTTGCAACTGTTAGTTTGAATTGACTAAAGTGAAGTATCTAGAATTAGTCTTAGACACAATTCTAACCTGGAATGCATATGAAATAAGAACATTTATTTTCTACAGAATTCAGACACGACACATTTATCTCTGGCACTTGATCATAAGACCTTTGTGCCTTACCCTGTTTTTTTTTTTCATTAAACTCAAATAAGTCCTGTGGCTTCAATGAAGACCAACAGTTTCCCCATTGGTAGTTTTAGAATCTCTTGTGACATCTCTACATCGATTCAATATTGAGTATTCTTTTTGGACAGTACAGATCTTCTGTTGGATGAAGGTGTGGCAATTGAAACAAAATTTACTAGCCGTGTTCTGTAATACCATAAGAGAATGAAGCTGTTTGTGATTGGTATTATCCCACATATGATGGTTAAATACGTGAGTTTATTAGAGAATTGAAGTTTGTTACACATTGAAGTTTTTGGGCTTGTTTCACGTGGATCATCTCAGACAATTTCAAATGAATCTTGGTTGGTGTTAAAACTTTTTTTTATAATTTTATCACAAAACTCTTCATTTTTTCCATTGTTGATAACTCGCTTATTTAATGACTTCCGATTTTACATTACTTCTATTGAAATGTTTACCAACATAAATGAAAAAATCATGTGAGTAGTATTGCAATCTCGGACATGATCGAGGATGAGAACTTACCACACACTCGATGATATATGTTTTATTTTTTCTTGTTGTCAGCTTAATTAACTTTATTTATTAGTATTAACTTCAATTTTTTTCTTAGGATGCTTATTCCAATTTACCAATCGAAACAAAAGTAAGTCATCTGTTGGGAGCTATCCACAACACCAGTTTGAGTCATGAAGCTCGACAGATGTCTGCTGTGTTGCTGCGTAGGGTGTTTTCCAATGATTTCATGGAATTCTATCCAAAACTACCCGTGGAAAGTCAAAATCAGTTGAAAGAACAAGTTCTCTTAGCTGTACAACAAGTTGAGACTGAACAATTAAGGCATAAGGTATGTGAGGTAGTAGCAGAAGTCGCAAGAAATTTGATCGATGATGATGGAAACAATCAGTGGCCAGAATTTTTACAGGTAAATATTGTTCATTTTTTACTTTGTTCAGGTACTTACTTTTTATAAAGATTTTGGACAGAAAAAAAGTAAATCTTTTGAAAATATAACAATTTTTTGTGACAGTAAGGTGTAAGGAAAGATGCACTGAAGAGTGGTTAAAGGAATTTGTTCCCCAATTCTTAATTTCTCTTCTAGGTATTCTAAATTTGTTTAGGTGTAGTAAAATTTACAAAACTATTTAATTAAGCTTTACAAAAACATTGTTTTCTTGAAAATTTTATAGCTGTACATTTTTCTCACAGATTTGGATCATTTTATTGCATATAACAGGCTTTCAGTTTATTATGTATTATCATTTTTCTCGTTGTTTCACTAGACCTAAATAATATTTCATGCTCCCTTTCATTAAAAAAAAAACAACAACAAAGGCGCATAAATTTTAGCGACATTTATTTAATTGTCAGTGATACAAAATAAACTTCTGTTATATTAAAAAGAGAAATATGACAGGCAGATTTTGTTACCTAGAGCTGAAAAACCTGGCTCATAAGGAAGGTAAAAGTGTTCACAAAGTAGGAGGCAATTTTAGGATTTACAAAGAATTGTTTGATCAAAATTTTTCGAATCTGCTGAGTTTATCGTGCATGTAGGTTAACTAACCTCTATTGAAGATTTGCAAAAATATTTTTTTAACCCAAGAAATAATATTACCCTTTATTTCAATTCATGAAGGCGAGCCAATATTTTGCCCTTAGACTTTTATTTTCTTTTATTATCAATTTGAATATTCAATAAAACCAGCTCCTCTCTTATTGTCAGTTTATTTTATTGGATTATTTAGGATTACAAAAAATACACTTACATATTTTAAACTACATCTTACAACAACTATCATTTGTCAGTCTCTTCTTCCTTTTCTTGTAAAGGAAAAAGGACAAGAAGCAACAAGGAGGCTTTTAACAATTTACAACATAGACAACCAGTGAATCTTTTGTGTAATAGAAATGGCTTAAATTCTGTAGCAATGTTATCAAAGTCAAAGCCTTTTAGATAAATAACACAATATGTGCTAACTGTATAGGATTATTTTCCTTGAGTTTTTGAGCTAATGCTGACTGAACTGTCAGGGGTATGGTCTGTTCAAGTTCCTTTGAGTTTATTCCAATCCAATTAATTCTATATGTGACTGTTACTGCAAAACAGAATTATACTTCATTTTTACTCTGATTATCTTTTTATCTCTGTGACTTTTAGGATACCTGTTTTGATGTAAGTCCTTACCGATAGTGTGAGGTTGGATTTTGCATTACAATAATAAAATCCGCTAGGAAAGAACCTTGAAAATACTTTAATACATGTGTGATTACTTCCTGGCTGATTTAATCTCAGCTCAACTTTGTAAATCAAAACTTAATATAGTCTTCTGAATACTTTCTTTTTCACTGCCATTTTGAGTTGACGACAATAGTAAATGAGGAATGATGCTGATATTAGCAAATTTACATTTAATAATGAATATTACAGAGGAGGGAGATTCATACACATGAAATTTTCACACTCCACAAATATCTAATATCTATCTGAAATGGTCAAATAAACTTCTAAAATTTTTTGTGAATTTGTATACATGTGAGTTTGGAATGAACAACTAACCAATACATGTATTTATGGTATGCAATTGTAATGCGTTGCAATATTACGCGATACGAGAGGCACGTGGGTGGCATTTGATCTTAGTATTTATAAGATTTATGCAAGTACAAACATATTCTGCCCTCCTTGACATCTCTTTATGTATACTAGGGAGATGCACCATGTGGTTTGGAAGTCGTAGTTTATAAGATCTTTTCAATCTTTTAAGATCAAGCTTCGATATTAATATGGAACAACAGAAATGCTTCCACATCTTAACTTAATACATCCTTTGGTGAGTTCAAAATTAGGTAAACACAAGCATACTAAGCTTGTTTTGCATAAACACATACCTATGACCTATGAGGTACTTATATGGTTTAAGTTTAGGTTTAAACAAAACTTTTTAGCAAAAAAGGAGTCACAACAGCAAGGAATGAAGATTTTTAATAAAGGAAAGTAATGAAACTATACAATTGGACAAAAAAAAAATAACTGGAAAATTTGAGAAATGTATTCATATCGGATATTGGTATACCAGTATTGGAGATGAGAGTAATTTTTGGTCCAAGTGACAGTGATTTTTGTGACATTTCTTGGCACCTTGTCTAGCTTCTAGTTGATTTTATGCAGTATTTTTGTATCCTCAATGGTGTTGATAAATAAGTGTAATTCAAATTTGTATTTTAGTTCCTTTTCCATTGTGCCAATGACCAAAATCCAGTTCTAAAGGAAGCTGCACTTCAAATGTTTACAAGTGTTCCTGGTGTGTTTGGTAGCCAACAAAATAACTACTTGGACTTAATCAAGCAAATGATATTGCAAAGCTTGCAGCCTACTGAAGAATATGAAGTAAGGTTTCAAGCTGTTAGGGCAGTAGGTGCCTTCATGCTTATTAATGACAAAGAAACGCAGATTCTAAAACATTTCGCCGATCTTTTAACTCCTATGTTACATGTTATCGCAGAGAGTATTCAACAACAGGAAGATGATACTTTGTTAAAGGTTTTAATTGATTTAGCAGAAAATGTCCCCAAATTTTTAAGGCCACAACTACTACCTATTTACGAGATGTGTATGAAGATTTTTAGCGACTCTGGAGCACTAGACAGTTGGAGACAACTCGCGTTAGAGGTAATTATTGTTAAATGTTATAAATAAACAAATTACATTGTGCTTTTAATTGTAGGTTATGGTTACTCTGGCAGAAATGGCACCGGCGATGGTTCGTAAGAATGCATTTAAATACATGGAACAACTTATTCCCCTAATTTTACAATTTATGGCTGACCTTGAAGAAGAATCTGGATGGGCTGAGTCAGATGAACTTTTGGATGAAGACAATGATTGTAATAACGTAGTTGCAGAGGCTGCATTAGATCGTCTTGCGTGTGGATTAGGTAAGCTATAGAGTTTAATCTTAAGTTATTTAGATTTGAATACTCTGATACTATGTAATTCAGAGATTAAGTTTTATGATATAAGTAAGATGTATTAGTGAGCTCTACAAGCATTTTGGCGACAATGCCCTGCTATGGAGACTATACATAAACTTTTACTTTTTGTCTGGCAAAATAAGGCCATGTCCTGTGAATGGTCTCAAGGCGTGATATACCTGTTATATAAAAAAGGCGACCACTGTGACGACTACAGAGGTATAACCATGTTAACTGTTTACTATTAGTTTACACAGTGGGTGTAGTTGGAAAATACTGGGCTGAAGTCACTCCAGAAAAACAAACAATTGACTAGATTCATTCAATAAGACAGATCCTCGAGAAAACATTAGAATTTAACATTGAAACCCATCACCTATTAGTTGACTTCAAGGGCTCATATGAAGTGTCAAGAGAACAGTATTATCCAATCAACGCGTGAGTTTAGTACACCATAAAAACTTATCCGACTAACGAGAATGAAAGGGAAAGAATTCTCAATCCTTTGAGATAAAGGATGGACTCAGACAAGGGGCTTACCTGGCTTGCCTCCTATGTAACTTTGCTGTGGTAAAGACAGTGCGAGACACACGAATTAGAGACGTAGGTACTATTTACAATCGATCTATACAAATCTTAGCATATGCTGATGACATTTACATAATAGGGCCTAGTAAGTGAGATGTTGAGCAATATTTGCTAGAATTTGAAACAGCGGCGAAACAGGCCCGTCTAGTCATTAACGAAGATAAAACCCAAGTACATGTTGGTTACTAAGGATCCTATAGCAAATGAGTACGGAAAACAGTCTTTGGAAGTCATATATTTAAATGTGTTGACAGCTTCACATACCTTGGCATGCTAGGTAACTAGTACTACCAACAAAACAAGCAAAAAAATTAAAAGACGAATAAACCAATAGTACATACTCCAGTCAAGAAATAACTAAAATTACATATAAACCACTGCTGCGGCCAGCCCTCACATATCGGGCAGAAACATGGACTCTCACGCAGAAGGATTCTAGACTTTTGGGAATATTGGAGCGTAAAAAAATACTCTGCAAAATATTTGGAGCTGTAAACGACCAAGGGTAGTGACGATGTCATAACGTTCATTAAAACACAGTGACTAGATGGGCTGTACACATAATATATTGTTAAAATGCTATCGACAGAAACACCTACAGGAAGAAGCAGAGGCCGATCTCTAATTGGGTGGTAGATAGAGTTGAGACCGACTTAGGAATACAAAAATATATACATTAATAAATAAATAAATAATCAAAAGATAGGGACGAATCTTATAGCAGGTCAGGATCCACAGACGGTTGTCGAGCCAAAGATGATGATGAGATTATGATGCACCCTCTGATGAAGATAAGAGGTGACGTTGAACCATAAGTGATGGTACCCCACATCATAATCCCAAAAGTGCGGTGCATATTCTATTCGACAAAAAAACTATTGACTTTAGGGATGCCGTAATGCATCCCTAAATACAATAAAAAAATTATCACTAAAGACAACCCTGTTCCATCCCTGGCTCCACATCAGTCATTCTCTGCACCATTCATTTTTTCCAATATAAGCTTGACTTTTTATTAAAATAAAATAATCTATAATGGGTGTTATTATTTCTGTCACTTAGTATGTGTTAATATGAGCCTCCATCCTTTGTCCACTGGTCCACTTTTTGGTCTTTTTAAACCCGTTGATCTTTGAAAATGTCTTTTTTTCTCATTTCCAAGTGTAATTGAAGGTTTTCTAATTCATTATACTTAACAGTCCTTTTGAAATTTTCTGTGGGTCTGTGAATTTCATCATTTTTCGCGCATTTCTGCAGAACAATCTTTTTTGTTGTTGATAGACTCTCATATTTGTTTCCCAGATTCCTCAAAAGATTTAGTTTAGCAATCTTTTTTTTTACAACTTTCTACATAATTACAAAAATAACCTATCTTAAGATACAACCGATTGGCATACATGAAAAGCCCCAAATTTAAAATATGCCGAAATATTTTAGTGTTTCATCTTTTAACTGTTAAAGATAGATATTCACAAATTTCACAGAAGATCACTTCCATCTAGTCTAGTATGTACACGTCATATCTACTTATTGTTTTAAAGAAAATACTGTCTGGAGAAGGATAATATGTATTAAATAAGGATAAAGTAAAATTTCGCTCCATATTTTTTCCTAACAGAGAAATACTTCATTTTAATATATTTGTAAATTAAATTTTTGATGTTACCTATGATTATAAAAATGGATCCAATTAATGATTTATCTGATTACAAATGTATATGAGGTAATATTTGTCATATTTTTTTATTGTAATGACACATACAATTTTAAATCATAACTATATATTTATGTTTTCAGGGGGTAAAATCATTCTTCCTCTCGTAACTCAAAGTGTTCCCAGTATGTTGGCAAGTCCGGATTGGAAACAAAGGCATGCCGCTCTTATGGCTCTAAGTGCAGTTGGAGAAGGTAAGTAGTATGCAATCTATTAAAGTGTGACCTATATATTTATGTAATTGTCTTTTTAAGGTTGTCACAAACAAATGGAAGGTATGCTTCAACAAATCATGAATGGCGTTCCTGGTGTAATGGATGGCGTTTTACGATATTTACAAGATCCACATCCAAGAGTTAGATACGCGGCTTGTAATGCCGTAGGTCAAATGGCGACAGATTTTGCACCAGTTTTCGAAAAGAAATTCCACAATCAAGTAGTCCCAGGTTTGCTTATGTTACTGGATGATAATGCCAATCCACGAGTCCAGGCTCATGCTGGTAAGTTTATCAGTAAAGAAACATACAGCATATCCAATTAAATAAATGCAATAGACTTGTGTTTGATAACTAATGAAAACAAATTAATATGAGTTAATCTAAATAATGCATGAATATATGTATTGTATATAATTCAAATAAATATATATATATATATATATATATATATATATATATATATATATATATATATATATCTGCTTGAACAATGAATAACATATAATAGTCGTCCTAGGAGTACATGACATTACTGTTCATGAGTGCCAGTTTAAATGTTTTTCAAGCTTCCTGTTCAAACTTTGAAATTTAGGCACTATTTGGACACACATTTTTACATATTATTATGTAAACTATTTTGTACATATTCTTTGGCAATTCTCAGTTTCATCAATCATATGAATACTTAATTGATGGACAAATGAAACCAGATTATCGATCTTTTTTATATATTTTGCGTCAATGATCTCGACCATCTTGAATAAGTTTAAACCATTCAAAAGTCCTTGCCGGCAATTACTTATTTATTTTATTTATCAACGGGCAATTGCCCAATTAAATCATACAAAAAATAAAAGTAAGAACAGTAAATAACAAACATTAACAAAGAATGTACGAAACACAAGCACATCAAGCTATCACACACAGTTCTTAAGCTGAGCTTTAAATTCTTTTGGAATTCTATAATTCTAACAATCCAACCTTTGGGAATATTGATTAGCAAACCTTGGTGTTCTAGACCTGAAGGAATTGTGTCCGTAGTTTGTGCGATGGGGTATAACATAAAAGGGTTGATTTAGCCTTGTTTGTCTACTGGGAACATGAAGATTAATTTTTTCCAATAGTTGAGGACCAAAAATAATAGAGTGCAGTATACTATAAAACAGTGAGATCTTTGTGCATGCGTCGAGTTTGGAGAGAAGTTATGTTGAGGGACCTTTCCATATTTGAATAGTTAATTTCTTCAATCCTCTGGTTTTGTTTAAATGCAACAAATCTTAAGAATTTGTGTTCAACTCTCAATAGCTTGAATATGGGTGTTATAGTGAGGAGACCAAAGACATGAACAGTAATCTAGATGGGGTCTCGCAAGTGAACAATACAACATTTTTATGGATGGAATATTTAGAAAGTCTTTAGCACAACATTTGATAAACCCTAAAAGTTGAAGTGATTTTGAGACAACAGATGAGATATAGGGGATGTAGGATAAGCTGGAATCGAGCACAACACCTAGGTCTTTTATCTGAGATAGAGTCTAAAGGGCAACCATTAATAGTATAGATATGATTTGTAGGAGTTTTATTCCGACCAAAAACCATTAAATGACACTTTTTAACATTAAGTTCCATTCCGTTGATAGTCACCATCATTCTCAATTTTCAAATATAATTTTAAATCGTCAGCAAACATTAGGAAAAAGGCAAAGAGGAAACAGGAGGCAATGTCATTAACATAGTTATTGAATAGAAGAGATCCTAGGTGTGATCCTTGTGGTACTCCTGAAAGTACCTTAATCTCAAATGATTGAAAACCCTGAACACATACTATTTGTATTCTTTCAGTTAGGTAGGATAACAACCATTCTAAAAGTTCACCCTGGATACCCAGACTCCTCAACTTATTGATTAAAATCTTGTGATTTACCCGGTCAAACGCCTTTGTAAAGTCTGTGTATACAGCATGAACCTGGAAGCCATCTTCAAGAGATTCTAAAAGGAAATCAGTAAATGTTAATGAATTAAGTTCGGTGGAGCGGCTAGAGAGAAATCCAAATTGTTGGTCCATAAAACAGTCTTTTAAAGTTGCTGACAAAGAGTTACAGACAAGGCTCCCAAAAACTTTGGGAATACAACTTAAAATGCTAATAGGCCGATAATTGTTCACTTGAGAATTATCTCCAGATTTTAGTATTGGGGTAATAAAGCTAGTACTACCTTAGTATTACCTACTACTTAGTATTATTAGCCAGTATTACCATACATTTTCAATAAAATATAAATTTCACTAGCAATTTTTCCAAGTTTGGAGTACAATTTCACATAAAAAACACATTCGTGATTAGTGCAATCAAATTTATAATTTAATATTATAAAAATAAATCAAACTTTTATGTGTAAATATTGCTGCTCTTAGCTAATATTAATTTGCTTATAACAATGTTAATAATGATTAATTAATTTGTAATAATAGGCAACTGTTCCAACTCCCTTGATGGTTGTTCGGGATTATCATATGGGAGGTATGCTGATCTGAGAACTCCAACTCCCTTGATGGTTGTTCGGGATTATCATATGGGAGGTATGCTGATCTGAGAACTCCAACTCCCTTGATGGTTGTTCGGGATTATCATATGGGAGGTATGCTGATCTGAGAACTATCTCCTTCATAACTCCTCCATCTATAACTTTTATCTTTACTGTCGTTCAGTCTGTGGAACAGAGATCACAACCAGTCTTCTGTGTTACGGTCTTGATTTTGCCTCTTTAGACGGGTCCTGATGGTTTCATCAAGTTTTTTCTCGGGGACGCGGGTGAGGACCATGGAGCGGTTGGGCATATTATTTAGAACAATTATATTTAAGTTTACTCCCCCACAGCCCCTCAATAGTCTTCACCACTTCAGTCGTCACATTTTTTTTGTATACCCGTTAGTTAACACAGTTTACCCACAGGGTCCCTTCGCTAAACGATGCTTTATGGAACTGCAGAAGTACATTTTGACCTCAGATAGGAGGTCCTCATCAAGTGCTTGCTCCAGTTTGTTAATGACCAAATTTGCTTGATCCCGATCTAGTTGAGTATCAGGATGGTGTCTGTGTGCTACCAACCTTCTGAATACTTTTGTCAGGGTGCTTTATGACCTAGTCTGCTCGTTAGAGTCCCTTGGTTTCTTAGCAACTCTGTTACGAGGGGGTGATGGTATTCTCCCGAAGTCTCTTTTTATCGTCGGGTGGTGCTGATTTGGATTTCTTAGGATTTGCTATGGTCTATGTCCCAGCAGCCATTTTTGTCTTTTTCTTATCTTCCTTTGTTGAGCTCCAGTTAAGCGTTATTTGAGACTTATTTATTTTTTTAAATTAAAAATCCGAAATATATGAATTATTTCGAATTTTCAAATTGTAAAAAATAATTCTTTGGTGTATGTGCTACAAAAGTGTTTCTATACCTTACAATTTTTTGAGCTTTCTTTCACGATGATTGAATGTTAATTAATTTTATTTATAGTTTATAAGAGAGTTTTAATTATATTATTTGTAGATTTGTACATATTTAAATTAAAAATTTGAATGATAATATTTTTTCTAAAAAGATTCATTTATTAAAAGTTAAAATATTATTTTCTTTAAAAAATTTTATAAAACACAAAAATTTAATGCTATTCTACGACACAAAAAAATATCTAAAGTTGCATTTGTTGCATTTGTTTTGCCACTCTTTCATATTTTAGAAGTAGTAATAGCGCTGACATAACCGCTCCCTAGTGGTACTAATAAGGAACTAAAATTTTGATCTACCTCTGCTTCTTTTTTATAACGTGTGTTCAACCTTTGCCGACGATAAAAAATGATAGTGAAAGATCCTTCTGTATGCATCTATATTCTTTGGTATTAAGGTGCCTCTATCGTACCATGTGACTCCAAAATGTTACAAAACTACTTTATCAAAAAGTTAAATTGTGTAAGCCGCAAGCAGAGGGCTTTGCATAAGTCACACAATGTCAAATGACATGAAAAGCTCTCCAAGCCATCCATTGTATCTCGTACAGCTTTAAATGTTCAACAAAATTAAAAAGAACAGTTGTATTGTATTATCAATGATTAAAAAAATGGATCCAATTAATGATTCTTTTGATTACAAAAATATATGAGATAATACATTCTACTCTTAACATTGTTCAGCTAAGAATCACAGATAACTCACGTTTTTATTTTATGGTTTATTTTATGTCAATATTGGTTAGAAAATAATATTTAATATTCACTTTACATTTTAGGTGCTGCTTTGGTAAATTTCGCTGAAGATTGTCCCAAACATATACTGAACGGATACTTAGAACCACTGATGAGTAAACTTGAAGGGATTCTAACTGCAAAGTTTAAAGAATTGGTAGAAAAGGGCACCAAATTGGTATTGGAACAGGTTGTGACAACTATAGCTAGTGTTGCAGATACAGCTGAAACTGAATTTATAGCTTATTATGATCGCTTAATGCCGTGCTTAAAATATATTATTCAAAATGCTAACAAAGATGAGCTTAAATTACTCAGAGGTAAGTAAATCATGTGCAGTAATAGACATATCCTGTATCAAAATTCCATTTAGAGTGGTTCAAAAACCAGTCAGTTTTTGTCAAGTTTTTGGGTCTGCGCCACCACTGTATCAATAAATTAATAGTTTGTGAAAACAGAAATAAGAAACAAATGACTGAGCTAGTTAGGAATTTAACAAAGAATAAATGTCAATATACATGTATTTGCATATGAGTCCTCATTCTGGATCATCCTAGACGATTTAGACAAAAACTATGGAAAAGACAAGCAATATCAAGAATAAATGGTGCCAACAGTGAAAGTGTAAAAAAGCAAGAATTAGAAAAGATATATACTTGTCTTATTAACACCTATCACAACTTATTTTATTAGACACTATTTGGACCCCGTTATGACATTAACTTAGTTTTGAGAAAATCAAAAAACTCACTTCTTGAGCTCCACCGCCTGCCTGTCCTTCGAGCCATAAATGAAAAGTGGAATTTTTTTGCTTACCTGCATAAATTCCGCAATTATATACCCATAACTGCCGTTTATAAAATATAATATTTGAAGATATGTGAGGTAAAGGCAGCGTTTTTTTTTTCTAAATCAAAGGCCAGAGTTTCTATTTGTTCATCTTCTATTGCTTTGGTTAAATCAAGGTTCATTTGTTTTCTTCCTAATTCAGCTTGTTTCTGTTGTCTAACAATATCCTCTTTTTCATCATCTTTAATACTCTGTATCTTAATTTTAGAGGCATCAGATTTATTGCAGGTGTCTTTTTTGACTTTTTCAGTTGCAATTTAAAATAATTAAAAAAAACGGGTGTGGCAGTCCAGTGGGACTGCCGGTAGAAGTTATACTTCTATACACGCGTTCGCCGTTACAAATTTATATGGAAGTCAATCTGCACAATCAAAAAAATCAAAGTGGAATTAAAAAATTATAAACAAAAAGAGTTTATCATTTTAAAAATTATTAACTAACATACTATTAGATACACGCAACTAATAAATACAATATTCTACACAATTTTAAAAATGTTTTTAAGATTAGAAGTTAAAAAATATAAATCAATACACATACCTTTCGCAAATTGCAAATATAAGCTTCAGTGGAAGTTGATGGCATCAACGTTACATTTCTCATAATTATTTGCACTCTTTGCGATAGAAATTTATTTTGGTAAGGTAACATTTTCACAATAATTATTGATTGCCAATGGTAATCAGAAACCTAATGAAATAAATCTACAACGTGGAACCAACTATCGAATGTTACAGATACCTGCAACAAGGAACCAAATTTACTTGGTTCGAAATTAAAAACCTGTACCACCGAATTTATTATTCTGCAATATGGTTCTATCGTCCACTAGATGGTGCTGAGGTGCCAGAACATTTGGCTCGTTATTGCAGAACATGAATAATATTGTTCTGAAGTTATTTTCTTGTGGCATTTTAAATTAATTACTATTTAAATGGGAATAAGCCACAATTAAAGGTTAAAATACGTTTATTGACATTTCAATTTCCACTTATAAATAATAAAAAATATAAATAATAAAAATAATATTTAATAATAATAATAGACTATAAATAATATAAATAATATTATTTATAGTCTATTCAAACCAAGAACTTCATTTTCGAAAAAATGTTAGTTGGTTCCTTGTTGCATAATGGGGTCCATTTGTAAATGCATGTGAAAACTCATTGGCATTATAGCAAATCTATTAACTTAAAATTTATATCAAAATTGATTCTCCTCTAAGTCAACAAAATAAATAAATACTCCTAAGCAGACTGTTTAGTAAATTTATTCATTAAGAACATGAAACTAAGCATTCTATTCTTGCATATGAGTTTGTCAGCAAAAATTGTAGGTTGTTTTCCATTTTGACGTGTACATTGCCAAAGTGTATTATTCTGAATATTGTTTAAAGGTTTTGCTTGATACAATCCTCAAGAAGTTAAAATTTTAGATGTAGTGTACTTAAATATTGATTATTCATTACAGGTAAAGCTATTGAATGTGTTACATTAATTGGTATGGCAGTTGGATCCGAAAAATTCAGCATAGATGCAACAGAAGTTATGGATATGTTGTTGAAGACACATGGGGACGGAGCTGAACTACCCGACGACGATCCTCAAACTAGTTATCTTATTTCCGCTTGGTCTAGAATATGTAAAGTAAGTTTACATGTACAATTTTTAAAATTAGATTTACCTTTTCATTTCTATCACTGAGTAAGTTTGGCTAATCATTGAAAGTTTATTACTTCTTCTTACGCTGACATGCATTTGTGCATATGCATCCACCTTTCATTGCCTGGTCAAATAAGATTGGGCAGGAAGGATTAAATTGTTCTATTTTGAGCAGATTTGATAGCCTCTGATAACCATGGATTCCTTTCCATTGATGAATGCTATACACTTATGATATCTTTTTATGTTCTAGATTTCTATTACTCTCTGTTTTTCTTCTGTATATTAATTGCTGTAAAAGTGTATTTATAGTTCTCATAATATACACCTTAAATATGTAGGTTTCATGCTTTTTATATGTTTATAAAGTTCTTTAGGTGCCGTTCATTATGTAACCAGATTTATTACAATTATTTACCCCCCCCCCCCCATTTTTTAAAATTCATTCTGTTTTTTTATTGATTGCAGCAGTTTACTTCTAGAAACAAGATAATAGATTTAGGATAGAGGACTTTAACACACATAATATTCAATTAAACTAACTTTATTAACACAGTATTTAACATAGAGTAAGGTACAAATATATGGCAATTTTCTAGAGAATGTTTGGCTAAGGCTGTTGTATTTAATCTGTTGGTTTGTACACTATGTGTGCAACAACCCTTCTGTGCAGGTATTCACGGTCAGGAAATAAGAAACTATATATAGTTTGTGCGACTTTCCAAGTGCGACTGTTACCTTTATTACAATAAGAATTACTGTCTCACAATATGAGATAAATTGTTCCTCATTTGACACTAAAATGATCTTACTTTTAGGTTCTTGGTAAGAATTTCGAACAATATTTACCTTTAGTAATGGGACCAGTAATAAGAACTGCAGCTATGAAACCCGATGTTGCCCTTTTAGACAACGACGATATGCAAGGAGTAGAAGGTGATGACGATTGGCAATTTGTATCTTTAGGAGAACAGAAGAACTTCGGAATTCGCACGGCAGGTAGGGTATTGTCATACATAGACCAATTGAATCATGGCATTTCGAAAAGTGCATTAATTAAAACCTGTTCCATTTCGTTAAAAAGGCCAGGCACTCTGCCACAGTATATGCTCAGTGTTAACTAGGTATTAAAAAACCTTTCTTTTAAAAGCTCTATAGTGTGTTTCCTGTTGAATGTCAGATGGTAGACTATTGTAAAATTTAACACACACATACAAGGACTTCTCGCTGTTAAGAGACAATCTGTGAAGTGGGAAATTCAAATTAAGGCTTCTTGTACTATATTCATGATTTGGAAGGTGATAAAACAAAATAAAATTTTTAAAAAGGAACATAATACATTCAAATATATAGATGGCTGAGAAAGTGAGTATATTGAGTGATTTGGTGAATCTGCCTCTACAGGATTTTCCCGCCTTTAGTCCTAAGATCACCCGGATTTCTTTTTTTTTTTGGACTATAAAGACAGTTGAGCTATCCTTTGCAGCACCCCAGAAGATTACTCCATATCGCATTACAGAATAAGAGTTTGCATAATATACTGATACTAAAATTCCCTGTTCTAGATAGCTGTTTACATAGATAAGATTTACATTTCTAAATAATGTTGTTTATTTCAGGTCTTGAAGACAAAGCTGCTGCCTGTAGTATGCTTGTTTGCTATGCTCGTGAACTAAAAGATAGTTTCTCAAATTATGCTGAAGAAGTTGTCAAACTTATGGTACCAATGCTCAAATTCTACTTCCACGATGGCGTTAGAAATGCTGCTGCAGAATCTCTACCATGGCTATTGGAATGTGCAACAAATAAAGGACCTGCTTTCTTAGGTGGAATGTGGAGTTTTATTTGCCCCGAACTGCTCAAAGCCATTGACACTGAACCTGAAAGTGAAGTTTTAATGGTTATGTTAGACTCATTGACACGGTGTATTCAGAAATTAGGACCGAGTTATATTGATCAAGAATCCATGACTGAAATTTTGAGGATAATTGACAAATTAATGAAAGAACATTTTGAACGAGCCAATGATAGACATAAGAAACATTTAGACGAAGATTATGATGAGGTAAGTCAATAATTTTATATTCATAATTAAAATTTATAAAGTTATATAAAAGAAAAAAACTCGTATCGCAAGATACCTTCTGTTACCAAGGAACTTATAAAGATCTTGTTTGATAATCAACTTTTGTCACTGTATCATATAACTGCTTAGTTCTAAGTAGATTATGACTTGCTATACAGAAATATCCATATATGATATATAATTATACCTTAATCATTTTAGGAAGTACAAGAGCAATTGGAAGATGAAGAATCAGATGATATATATGTACTCAGTAAAATAGCCGATGTTATTCACTCCCTATTTCTAGTATATAGAGAAACCTTCCTGCCGTTGTTTGATCAGATTTGTAGTCACTTTGTTAATCTTTTAACCCCTAACCGCAGCTGGGCAGATAGACAATGGGGAATATGTGTATTTGACGATGTTATAGAATTCACAGGTCCAGCATGCTCAAAATACCAAGGCTATTTTCTTCAACCTCTGGCTTTATACATCAAAGACAAGACCACTGAAGTTAGACAGGCAGCAGCTTATGGATGGGGAGTGCTAGCGCAATTTGGAGGTGAACAATTTGCGGGAGAATTAGCTAAAGCTGTACCAGTTTTAGTTGAAGTTATAAATGAACCTGAATCAAAGGACCCTAGGAATATTAACGCTACTGAAAATGCTATATCGGCTGTTACTAAAATTATGAAGTATAATAACTCACAGATTAACCTTGACGAAATTATTCCCCTGTGGTTCTCCTGGTTGCCAGTTATAGAAGATGTAGACGAATCACCTCATATTTATGGATATATGTGCGATTTAATAGAGCAGAATAATCAACACATTTTAGGTAAGTTAAATCGATTTAATTAAACAAGGTATAAGTTTAAACAAAGCTTATATCTGAATTGACAGTAGAAAGAACTATTAGTGCCTTTATTAGTGACTAGTAATAATAAAACAATTTGATTGTATTATCTATGATTATAAAAATGGATCCAATTAATGATTCTTTTGATTACAAGCTTATATGAGATAATACATATCAATGGAATATTTTTTCTCTTAAAATGCATTTTAAAAAATGTTCAGGTAAAGTTATAAATCTATTTCATTAGTGTAGGTTTCATTATTTTTGATTTCTTGAGGTCACTTGTTTGTGTGATTAATTATTATGCCAAAATAGTAGTTGTTCTAAAATACATCTTTATATTATTTTGGATTTTTGTATCCCCTTAAATTTAATTTTCTTGATGAAGTTTATATTCTTTTTCATACTCAAGTTAATTGGTGTTCCATTGACCTTTATTCCAGCTGTTTTCCCCTCGAGATCTCTTTTCATAACTTCTTAATTCCTGAAATCCCAGTGTATTCAATACACTAGTGGCGACAATACACATCCCTGTCGTACCCCTCTTTAAATTTCAAACTCTCTTGAAGTGTGTTCATTAATGCTTATATGTGCCCGCTTCTTAGAGTGTACAGTACCTGGCCAAATTATTAGGCCAAGCAAGGAAAAATTTAGTACTATAAGTACTGAAAAAAGTTTACTGTTTTGTTCTTTTTTGTGAATATTAACTCTTAGGTAATTAAACTGTACTAAAAAAGTTTTATTTATTAAAAAAGTATAATTTTTACAAAGTAGCAATAAATTTAATATTTTGTATGTCCGCCTTTGGCTGCTAAAAGAGCTTGAACACGTCGAGGCATGCTCTCGATACAGGCTTGAATAGTTTCCTGGAGGTGAAACGCTCATATATGATTCCACTTATATATAAGCGTTTCAAGTAACTCCCTTTTATTAGTAATGTTTTTTTTTTGCAATCTCCTCTCTCTGGCCAGTCAAGAACTTTATTTTTTTTTTGTTTTAAATAAGTTGAAATACTTTTAGAATTGTGGCAAGGACCACAATCATGCATAAATGTAGTTTCCTCTTCTACAGGAAACCATTCCTATAGCTGTGGCAAAAGTCTCGTCTCGAGTACTTTCCGGTACTGGTCTTGTCTCATCGTGTTTTCCACCACGTAGAGACAGCCTGTACCTTTGTCGGATACCACAGACCAGACCATGAGTAATGGTGGGTGTTTGATGGTGGGCACAATGCAGTCGGGCTTGTATCTCTCGTTGGGACGTCTCCGAACAAACTTTGTTTTGTCTGTCAAAACTTGAAAAACGGATTCGTCCGAGAAGCAGACCTGAAATCAACAAAATTTTTAGAAATGCCCATGTTTTTTTGGTTTTTAATATTGATATTCAAGCAAAACAACACAAATATACCTTTTTCCAATCTTCCACTCTCCAGTTTTTGTATTTTTGTGCCCATTCGAAACGTTTCTTTATCATCAGCCTCAGCTTTCGAACTGGTGTCCTAACTACCAGTTTGTTTTTGATAAGTCTCAGATGAACTGTTCTTTCTGAAACACAAATTCCTTCATCTCTTATCTCCTGGGTTTCTTTCTGTTGCAGCATTCGCAGTGGTTTCTTTCTGTTTACTATGCAAATATCTCTTATTTTGCCATCAGTTCTAGGAGTATCTTCCGCTGTGACTCTTACGCTTTATATCCAAACTGATTCCAGACGCATTTTTGTGTTTTATATTGCTTACAGAACTTGATCCTACCATTGCTGCTATTTCATTTTGAGACATTTGTCCAGCTTTTAGGAGTCCAAATACCTGGCCTACTCGTTTTGGTGACAGATCAGCGTTTTTCCCCATCTAACAATGTATAATACCCTTAATTATACCAATAACTTCACGGCATGTTTATAATCTAAAAACCGTTTAGAATTTAAATGTTGATAGACAGTATTTGAGGTTATAAAATGCACACTAGTTCACAGGGCGCAATGCTGTCTATAAATGGCGGATAGGGCGGTGTTGCCAACGTTAAAATAGTAAACATGTTTCAAAACCTCGTGACCTTCGTAAATCCGCATGCCCGAAAAAAATAAATGGACCCTAAAAGCATGCACAATTTTAATTTCATAGGAAATTAGGAGACAGGCAGAGGCGGTGTAGGGCGTGGGCCATGGCCTCGCGGTCCGGGGGTCCTGGCGCCATGGAGATTTATGTATTACCTAAGCCATGAATGCACCGAAAAAAGTACTTGCGTCGCTGTCTCTCGCGAGAAATCCCGCTGCGAAGAATTTCCGGTGTACGTCGTCGCCAAAACAAAATAGGGTATTCCCCGTTCGTCAAACAGCCCCCCCCTGTACACCGTGAAATTCTAGTTAAGAAATGAAAACTGGTTCACTGTTTCAAAACGCTGTGTTATAACTATACCTACTCATAAAATACTAAATATGTAGCCTCGTACTTATCATCATTCAATCTTCGCTTATCCACTGCTGGACATAGATCTCCCTCATAATTTTCCATCTATTTCGATCTTGTGCCTCTTGCATCCAATTCCTATGACAACGTTTTAGATCGTCAGTCCAACGTGTTGGTGGACGACCTCTGCTTCGGTAGGCATCATCTCTTGGTCTCCATTCCAGTATCCGCTTTGTCCATCTATTATCTGTCATTCGAGCCACGTGACCTGCCCAGTTCCATTTCAGTGTTGCTACTCTCTCTACTGCATCAGCCACTCCTGTTCTTTGTCGTAGCTGGCGAGACAGCCTCGTACTTATAATATCGATTTATTGTTTGTGAAAAATAGTTGTACAGCTAGATTACGAGTATGTAGTTAAACAATTCAGCAGTGTAAAAAGTAGAAAATAAAATCTGTCTTTACGCGCGAGCAGAAGGCCTCGCAAAATGTATCTTGCCCACCAATAAAATTATGATCTTGCGCCGCCACTGGGGACAGGGTAGGATTTGCACGTGTTAATGATGTCGAGTATTTCCAATAAACGTGACATTATTTTCTATTAGTTTCTCTAATCTTAAACATTCCAGTTAGTCATCGCATTTTTATTTTATCTCAAATTAAAAGATGTAATAAAAAAATTTCGACTTCCTGTCTTCACTGCCGATAAGAATTGCTGTGTAAAAATGTAAAATATTTACATTGCACTAATTTGGCTTATAAATAAACCTTTTAAGAACTGAAAAAGATCTAGAGGACAAAAATAAATAAATAACAAATCAATGTATGATAGAAAAATAATAGGATTTTGGGTTTAAATTCAGCAAAATATGTTTGTACGAGACAAAAACCTCGAATTCCTTGGGAAAAATATTCCCATGTAATTTTTTGCATAATCACTTTCATAAAATACCGCAAAATAGTGTTCAAGAGGTCGCTCATACAAAAAGTGGTCCTATATTACAGTTTTGTATAAATCCATTTTTAGAGAACAAGGTTTGGTGAATTCAAAAATAATTGTGTGTTTTTGTGTCTTAAAAATCATAAATTTTCGTTTTTTTCCGGGCAGATGAAATTGATTTATACAATTTTATTACATTTTTAGGATCTCACTGTAAAATGTTAAAAACTGAAACGCACTGAACATAAATAGACCTCACTATAAAATATTAATTGTTCATAAAACAATTGTTCACAAAAAAAAAATTCGTCTCTGTCTCACTACGATAACACTCTGAAGAGAACTCATGTTTTTAACAATGCCTGATATAATTGTTTCGTTCGTAGATCGACGTCACTAAATGATTATGTTAGGTCCACGACATTATGAATTATCACTAATCATTTACTATCATGGAAAGTGACTCGAATTTCCTTCTTTTACGTCACCAGACTTTGATTGTAGTCACTCCACAACCCCCTAGTTCTTGCGCGATTCTTTTTATGCATTCGCCTAAAAGAAAAAAACACCCCTAATAATTGTACAAAAGTCTTCTTCTTCTTGCAGTACCGTCTCCTATCGGAGGTTGGCTACCATCACAGCAATCTTTACTTTATTGGCTGCAGCTCTGAACAACTGTATTGAACTGCACCCATACCACTCCCTTAAATTTCGCAACCAGGAAATCCTCCTACGTCCCACATTTCTCTTTCCCCAGATTTTTCCTTGGATTATGAGTCTAAGCGGAGAGTACTTTTCTCCTCTCATTATGTGGCCCAGATATTCCAGTTTTTCGTTTGTATGGTTTTTATGACTTCGCATTCCTTCCCCATCTTCAGCAGAACATCTTGATTTGTTACTCTTCCACATTCTCCTGTAACACCACATCTCGAATGCCTCAATGTTTTTGATGTTTATCTTTTTCAGTGTCCAGGCTTCCATGCCGTACAGCAGAACGGAGAAAGCATAGCACCTTAACATTCTCGTTCTTAAGTTTATATTTATGTCCCGGCTGCATAGGAACTTTTTCATTTTGACAAACAATTGTCTCGCTATCTCTATTCGCCTCTTGATTTCTCTTGTCTGGTCACTAGTATCAGTGAAGCAAACCCCTAAATATTTGTAGGACGTAACTCTTTGAACTGGCTGATTATTTATGGTTAAATTCACATTGGTGTATAGCTTCTTTGTTACAATCATGAATTTAGTCTTTTTGATGTTCAGTTTTAGACCATACTTTTTGGTATGGGTGTTTATGTTTTCCATCAAAAACTGTAAATTTGCTAGGTTATCTGTTACTATTAGCGTGTCATCAGCATATCGTATATTGTTAATTAACTCTCCGTTAATGTTCATACCAATGTTTTGCTCTAGGAGCGCTTCCTGACATATTGTTCCGCTATATATATATTGAATAATAGTGGGGAAAGCACACAACCCTGACGCACGCCTCGACGAATCTCAATTTCTTCGGTTAACTTATTATCAACTTTGATTTTTGCTGTTTGTCCCCAGTACAACCTGGATATGATGTTAATGCTTCTTAGGATTTCATACAGCTTTTGGTGTCTGACTTTATCGAAGGCCTTCTCAAAATCTATGAAACCTATGTAGAGAGGTCTTGGTTTACATCCAAACATCTTTGCATTAACATGCTCAGACCAAACAAAGCTTCCCATGTTCCCAGTCCACCTCTGAATCCAAACTGTGTGGCGCTTATGTCCTCTTCTAATTTATTAAATATTCTTTTGTGAATTATTTTTAAAAATACTTTTAGTGTGTGGCTCATCAATGCTATAGTTCTGTGGTCTGAACACTCTCAACACTCTCTGGCGTTATTGGTCTTCTTGATTGTGACAAAAGTAGAGGAGAGCCATTTCTTTGGTATGATGCCTGTTCTATAAATTGTGTTAAAGAGGTTCACCATTATTTCAAGTACGTTGTACAAAAGTCAAAGAATACAAATTCAAAACTCACCTTTATCCAACTGTTCAAGAACCTGTATCTTTCCCTTTACTGTTTTGTGTTTTCTTTTTTCCATTTTGGACATAAAATTAATACATAAACGATATGTAGATATCTATTTAAGTTCAAAGCACTACTGAAAAAATTGCTGATGAAACGAGGTTCTACTGTTTTCTTAAACCCAAAAGTAAATCATAGATTATTTATATACAGAATTTTATTTTGTTAAGTGCATCTCTATTTTGTTGTATTGTAGATACTTTTAGTTCTGCACTATTTAATTATTGTTAAGGTCGCTCAACAAGTTTATTTTGTAGGCGTAAATAATTCCAATATACCAAGGATAATCAGCATAATTGCAGAGGCATTCTTCAGGGAGGCTATGGAACCAGCCAAACCAGAAGGCTTTAGAATGTTAAACATTGTTAGGCAAGTTCAATCAAATGAATCGTTTTTCCAAAGCGTGGTCCAATCTCTGGCTCCAGAACTGCAGCAAGCTTTACATGTGGCCCTACATACAACAGCAACTACATCTTAGCTGAAAATATAAATTTAAGTTATTGTTTTTAACGTTCATTTGATTAATTCAGAGTTGAAATAAAACATTACGAACTGTTATCGGACAGTTCTAAAGAAATCTGCATCCATAACGACATTTAGACTTTTATCGCTTAAGTATTTAATAATTGAAAAATATTTTTAGTTGGCGATTCATGGTGTTGATAATTTCATATAAACATGACAATGTTTTTTCTTAAACTGTACCGTTTACTTTTGTGATTTTCAAAGTGTTTTAACCGTCTAATTATCTAAAAGGGATGCACATTGTTTTAGAATATCCATATATAAATTATTTTTATATTTGTGAGTTATAGATAAATCTCGTCATGTGTAGTGGTTACATAGAAATTTTTTACGAAACTTTTTTATAATTACCTAATCAACAGGTATTTGTTTTATGAATTCATTATTGTACATAGATATTCACAACTCTGAACTATATGTGATACTTTTTGTTTTCATTAAATTCATAAAATATTTTTGTCTACAAGATCGACGTTAGTGTTTAAAAATTATGAATCACTAATGAATTATAAATATCTCAATAAAATGCATTTCTCGATGTTAACGTTTTTTAATACTCTTCGAATAGTCCTTTCTCTTTAAAATCAAATACCCAAGGACGACTGGATCAATTACATAACTTGCTTATATAGGGAAGACGCAAAAGATGTCAGCAACACACTAAAAATGATTTTAGTTAATGTAAATGTTTACAACAAAAGTATAAGTGTAACAAATTCAATCGTGTTGTTCTCTGGAAAACCAACAAGAACACCGGCCAGGCAGGGCATATGTGGATACAGTCTTTGTAATGACACAAATAACTCAATTTAATATAATAAGCCGCCCTATATATTGACTACTTTATAAAAAACAAATGATGTATAAACTTTTCTGCAGTAAGGCATCTTACTGATAGATACTTCGAGATATATATATATATATATATATATATATATATATATATATATATATATATATATATATATATATATATATATATATATATATATATATATCAAACAACACAGTTTATTAGGGCTGCAGTCAGTAGGTTTGGCCGGGATGTTATAGAAACACTTTTGACTTTTGGTCGAGCTTTCGGAATTCTTTTATTCCTTCTTCAAGACACTATAATTAGAAGAAAGTGTAAATATTTACAACATATCTCAAATTGTCATTACAACTTACTACTCGTTGAGATTATTTGTGTAAAGCTACGACACTCAACATTAAAAACACATATAAAATATAACATGTAAAATAATGGACAAAATACATTTTAAAATTTAGTTGTAAAGTTAAAATGTTGTTAGTGACATCTTTTAATGGTGTGTTTTGACTGATCCATAGAGAACAGAAAAAAAATTTGAGATATGTTGTAAATATTTACACTTTCTTCTAATTACAGTGTCTTCAAGAAGGAATAAAAGAATTTTCGAAAGCTCGACCAAAAGTCAAAAGAGTGTTTCTATAACATCCCGGCCAAATCTACTGACTGCAGCCCTAATAAACTGTGTTGTTTGTATATATATATATATATATATATATATATATATATATATATATATATATATATATATATATATATATATATATATATATTACTTGACTGAAGTCAGTCAAGTGAAATAGTCAACTATTTCCCGCTGATATTGCAAATGTTAACGTGGTCGTTCCAGTTTCAGTGACGAATCCAGGCCAGGTCCACCCAAAACAGCAATCACGCAGCAAAACATTGATGCGGTTCGTCAGCTAATTAAGGATGACCGCTGTGTAATATACCGGAAGAGAGGCATTTCAAAGCCCTCGATCCAAAAAATTATATATGAAGTTGGTTTCCCGTTGGATCCCTCATTTGCTCACAAAAGAGCAGAAAGCGATTCGCGTCAATTGGTGTCAAAAAACGTTGGAACTGTTCAATAAAGCTCAAAAAACGTTTTGAGTTGTTGGTGGCGATAAATCTTGAATTTACTCATACGAACCGGGAAATAAACGCCAATTCGCTGTGTGGATATTTCACGATGAGGAAAAACCAACAAAAGTGATCCTTTCTCAAAGTGTATCAAAGAAAATGGTTGCGACTTTTGTACCAAAATCTGGTCATGTGGTCATGCTTTAGAAGATCGAAGAAGGGTTACTTCTATCGGTTATCCTAGTGGGATGACAACCTTGCATATCAAGGGGCAGTGAGACGAAAATTTAATTTCACCAAAAGATCAGATGAATGCAACTATTGTGGCGAAGCTCTGACAGAATATAATAAGGAACTGAAAAGTGCAAAAAGAGAAGAGAAGAAGACTCTAAAAAGTCTGGTGGATACGCTCAGAATGGCGAAGAGACCCTGAAAGAACTCTTCAGGCAGGTGTACTTTCCCAAGTCGAAAACAAAACTGTTACCACTAGACACATGGTAGCAGACTGGACTGGATATCATGACCTATGGTTCTATGAAAATTAAGTGGTCAAAATCAAATGGGCAATAAACTCATTGAGCCATATCAATCACCGTGTCCGGTCGGAATATATCCAATACTTCTACAGAAGGGAAATGACCTGTACAAAAAATTTGTATGATACTGAAGGCTAGATTAAGACTGGAGTACATACCAAAAGCATGGATGCTAATAAGAGTGGCTTTTTGTATCCAAACCATAAAAGAAAATAAGGCCTTGGGGTCGATAAATCTGATGTCATTCATACTGGAAACAAAAACTACTCGATACATAACGGATAGTATTCGTATCGAACAGGACTCTCTAAGGAAACATCACTGCACCATCTCGTACGGAGGGTGGAGTAGGTTCTGGATAACTAAGAGGAGATGTTGGGTGCATTTGTTGATGTACAGCACGAAACACTAACAAACGCGATTCGTTTAAGACGAAACAAGCTGCAGATAAATAGACTTTATGCTGAGGAGCCGTGTGATATACGCAATATTACTGGGGAACACAGTGTCCGCACAAGTAGCCAGAAGCTGTCCGCAAGAAGGAGTTTTATCTCCCCTCCTGTGAAATCTGGCCATGGATGGGCTCATAGCTAGACTCAGCAACGAAAGGCATCATGCTGATGACCTGGTCATCTTAGCCCATGATAAATTTAATGGCATGGTCAGAGATAGAATTCAACAGGCTCCGACTAGTTATAAATGTAGGGCTTAACATAAGCCCCAAGAAATCCAAAATCATGATATTTACCAGAAAGAGGAATTTAGAGGTATTGGGTCCTATTTCTAAATGGTACACATCTAAATCTGGTGAGTGAAGTAAAGTATCTTGGGGCAATATTAAGGAGCAGTCTTAAGTAAGGGAAAATAACAGGCAAATGCAGACCAGGACGAAAAAAGATTTCATAGTTAAAGAACTTGCGAGATTGGTATGGTATTGATGAAAGCATGCTATTTAGGGTGGCAGTGAATAAAATTAAGATAGCTATGATGATAACCAACGTTCTGAAAGGACATGGTACATGAAGAAGAAGTCTGTCTTATGCTACTGTCGCATGTGTTTCACGCAAGTGACTAACGCACTGGTTGAGGTAGTCTCTCTTATAGATTTAAACGCATGCAATAGAACAGCTGAGTGGGAATTTTTATATTAATAGAGCGTATACAGAGATATCTTCATATTAAAAGAGCAACAATTGAAGGAGGGCAAATTAAAAAAAGATTGTACAGTAGGCGATACTGTAGACTAGCGCGAAGCGTCATACTGTTTTCTTAATTTTTAAATTTCAAATAATTTTAAAATTGAAAGTTTATTTATTTATTTTCATAAATTGTACATTCGAAAGTAAAAGTACATAAAACCGCTGTTCATTAATATCCTTGTTACAGATTTTAATACAATTCAAAAAGTTGTATAACGGACTCTCTTCGTCGAGTAAATGGACTCTTCCAACTATTTCGTGTCGCTAATTTCGTAATGATAGCCTTATCTTATTATATTTTAGTGTAGAGAAAAATTATTACAACGCCATTATAATTAAGTTATAACTTCTATCTAAATGGGAATAAGCCACAATTAAATTAAATTACCATTTAAATAGTAATTACTTTAAAATGCCACAAGAAAATAGCTTCAGAATAATATTATAGTAAAAGTCCACTATTTGGAGTGATTTCATCGTTTAAACGCCAAATGTCCTTAAATTTAAATGTACTTAGCGGCCCCCGAAAACTACCCGTTTAATTTGCGTTTTCTCATCAGAAATCATAGAATGTATAATTGGTACATTTATTTGTGCTTCTCTATAGCAGATATAACTCAAGATGCCGTACAGTTTAGCTGATTCTTGTTCACAAGTAGCAATTATGGTCATACAAACCTGAATTTTTCGACGCAGCGATTATTACCGACATAAAAATTCCAAAAAAAATGAGTTTTTTCAATAGTAAAAATTGAGCACAAAATTGTATTGAAATAAAATCCTCTTTCAAAAACTTGGCAACTTGGTAATTTGTAAAGAATCGTAGCGGTAATACCACCGCACCTGCCGAAACAAGAAACGTTCATTTACATAGGCAGTGCTGGCGGGAGTGCTTCTCTTGCCTTTTGTGATTATATTTTTTGCGGTTGAAGTTTGTGCTGATAATTCTAGTGTTATTGGAGTTTGTCGTTTTATAGTAAATTTTTAAATATATTCTGTGATTATTAAAATATAATAGACGAAGAACCGAGTTGTTCCAAGAGAAGACAGAAAAACGTTAATGTCAGAAGAGAAGGTAGTGATACGATATGAAGTAATTGAATTGCATGATGCAGAAAAATGGCATCAAATATTAGCCAAGCGGTCGATATTAGTAGCAGTTTAACAAAAGTATCCATTAGCTTTATTTATCATGTGCCAAAAATACATCGGAAAATAAAAAGCAAGTAAAACGTAAAACTAGAGGTAGAAAAAATATTGTTTTGGATGACGAGACAAAACATTTTATTTTCGGAGTAAAATTCCAACACTGAAAAAATTTCTCAAGGACTCGAAAACAATTACTTTTTACCTAAGATATCTCGTAGAGTATTAATCAGAACTATGCGCGAAATGAACTTTCGATATGTAAAAACAGAAAAAGTGTGTTATTGAAAAAAAAAAAAGAAATTATTGTGTGGAGCAGAAAATATTTTAAAGAAATACACGCACACTTCGCAGCTTTGAACCGAAAACATATTATTTGGATGAAACCTGGATTAACGAAGGTCATACAGTTGGAAAAGATTGGCAAGATTTAAATGTCGAAGGTAAACACGAAGCATTTATAGAAGGCTGCTTTACATGATTAAAAACTCCATCAGGAAAGGGACGACGTTTAATCATCATCCATATAGTAAGTGATACAGGGTTTCTTGATGATGGTTTACTTCAATATGAGTCAAGGACTCTTAAGACCATTGTTACGGCCCTAGCAATATTAGTCGGTATTAAATCACCCATTTTTACTTACTCTTTGCAATAAGAACACCAGTGATTAGATCAAATCAAAAGAAAAATCACATCCAACAAACTCAAACAAATTAACTTATCAATTAAATACAAGTTTGTACTTGTTATCAACAAACAGAACGACTGTAAAATTAATTTGACATTTTGTCATTTAAGACTTTCTTGTGACAAGGAGCATTCAAAGCTATGTAGATATAGTCTATAAAATATAAATATAAAGAAATATTGCATTAATAACTTGTTCCTTTAAATTTGCCGGTGTGTGTATTAAATTGTTAACTTCTCATAGCCTACTTTAGGCTTGTTTATTAAACTAAGCCGAAAATGAGAATTTATTGATGAAAAACATGGCTAGTTGTTAACGTACCTAACTTTTTTATTATCAAACACAAGCAAATGAATCAAAAAAGAAAATTTTAAGAAAGCCTGAGGCTATAATTCAGTTTTAATTTCAATATTTTATATATGCTAGAATATTCCACAGGGTGCTCCGTACTTTAAGGAAAAAACACAGTATGATTGTTACACCCGGTATAAAGTGACATTGACCTGTCTAGCAACAATATTATTACATCGATATTCTTAAATAATATAACTATAACATACTAAAAATCACTAAAATCGGACAACAGGCTTAGGAAATTCAAGACATCTAACATGTCCCAATTTTTAGGTGTTCCGTTAATTTTGCCGGTGTGTGTATACACACACACACACACACACACACACACACACACACATATATATATATATATATATATATGTTATATGAGAAAATATTAACCTTGAACTAGCTTAAGTTCGCCGACTTCAGATTTCATCATCCCATTCCCATAGAAACCGCTGAGCACGCATTAGAACTTTGTACGAACCGTTGGCCAACATTCATGGGAACAGCAATTCAGCACTTCATACCAAACCTATAAATTACCATTCTCAGATGCCGGAATCACTTTTAGCTGCAACTTCGACCAGTCAAGTTTTTAGTCATTTTAAATTAATTTAATTTTGTACTATTATTTAATATTTAATTTGTAACAAATAAAGTTCTTTTTTAAAAAGTCAAATAAGTGATTAGTGATCTAACAATTGGCGCAAAGTCAGTAGGATCCGGTTAACGTTGCTAGAACACGTGTATACTCACTGGCAGCGGCGGATTCTCATCCCTTAACGGAACCAAGAATCTACGGAAGTCCTCACTCCTGTGACCTACGGAAGGAACACCTAGTGAAGCCCCTGGTAGCCGAGCAGAGAGAACAAGACAACCCTTAAAGAAGGAAGCATCTCCGAACAACCTCACTCCTGTAATCTACGGAAGGAACACTTAGTGAAGCCCCTGGTAGCTGAGCAGAGAGAACAAGGCGTCCCGATGTTCTTCTTTATGTAAGTGGATTTTGAATCATCTCGTTAATAATTTTGTTATATTAATTTACGAAATTGACTATACTGCAAGTCAATTAATCAAGATACATAAAAGAAAATACAAGTTGATTATCTAATATTTGAAATTATTGATATTTCTTTACATACTATTTTATACTGATATTTTATTGACATATTTTTTTTACTTGCTATATTTTGGTATATTTTCTCTCGATATATTTTTATTTGGTATATTTGATACATTTTTGTTGATATATTATTTGATATTTTTATATTGATACATTTTTGCCCTTTATATACCACCACATTTTTTTTTCTCCCTTATATACTGATACATTTTATATTTCTCCATACTTCTATTTTTCATTTTCGTTTAAAAATATCTCGAAAAATGCCTGAGACACGTTCCCAGACTCAACAAGAAATCGAACCATACAAGCTTTCGGAAATATTTTCTATTATCCCAGAATTTGAAGGCGATCCGATTTCTCTTTCTACATTTTTAGATGCGTGCGACTGTGCTTTTAAAATGGCCACAGGCGATCAGCGCGTTCTATTAACGATTCACGTAAAAAATAAACTTAAAGGTAAAGCTGCACAGCTTATTAATTCTAGAAAACCAATTTCTTATACAGAAATAAAACAATTACTAAATCTACATTTCGGAGACAGTAGAGACCTGACCTCTTTAATACAAGACTTACAAAGACTAAAACAACTATCTAACGAATCTCCTCTAACTTTCTTTAACCGTTTACAAGTTCTGAATGCAAAAATGCACGCCTCGATCCAAGTAGCAAATTTATCCCCAGATCAAAAAACTGCCCAATGTGACTTAATCGATACCATGGCCCTAAACACACTTTTAACCGGTTTAGAACCTCGTCTAGGACAAATTATTAGGGCTAGTAATCCAAAAGATCTCATTGAAGCAAGCAATCGTATTAGACGCGAACTTCAATTGTCATATTTTGAAGAACAAAAATCTAATTCTAGATCAACTATTCCTAAACCCTCTCAACCAATGAGAAGACCCTCATCTCAGTTTACAAAATGTACAAATTGTGGCCGCATTGGTCATCTAAATAGTGAATGCCGCTCTTCACGTTTCGTACAGCCAAACCAAACTTTTTCTAGGCCACACGGTTACCAAAACCAATATAATAATGGACCTAACAACTATCAAAACAATCAGAACCCTAATAGGAATCAATATTCGTCCAATAATCCAAATTTCAACCAACAGAGACCTTCCTTTTCATCTCAAAATCAAAATCAAAATCGTCCATCTGTTATTCAAAGAAACCCAAACTTCCAAAGAGCACATGTTTTAAACGAATACCCTGATGAAATGACGACTAACTATTATACAGACGAATACTATACAGATAATTATTATAATACCGATAATTATGAAAACTATGAAACAGATTATTATACAGAAAATAATCCACAAACTGATAACATTTACGAAACCAATAACACACAAAATTATCAGGATTTTCTTTCACTTCAGAATCGAAATCATCCTCCCAATCATACGAACCCCTCAACGGATATTACGAATATCCAAGAACAAATCCAAGCACTCAACTTAGACAACTTTCACCCGAATCTCAATTTTCCCGAACAGACATTCATGTAACCCCATTTCATACAATGAGTTCCAAAAATTTATATTACATTAACGATGCTACCAACACTTTTAAACTTTTAATCGACACAGGTGCTGGAATCACTGTTTTCAAAGAAAACACAGCACGCAATTATCATAATAGATTTCCTGAAAACGTTACTATTCAAGGTATAACCGATCAAAAATTGTTAATAACAGAATCTGTCCTGATTCCCTTCACTGACAATAATCCTCACAAAGTCTTTATTTTCAATTTAGACATTGATTTCGATGGCATAATAGGCCTAGACTTTCTAGATCATTATGAATGCGTAATAGATCTCAAATCCCGACAGTTGCATACAAATTTTAAAACTGTCACCCTTCACAAAGTAGGACACGAGACAAACACACCTCCTAAAGACAAAACACCGACACACCCTACAGAAATAAGACAAAACGAACCTAAAATAAAAATTAAATCAGATTCTAAACAGGAATCAAATTTAAAATATCAAAACCCTATAAATGAAAAATATACTATCGTAAAAAACCGAGATCAAGACAAAAATCTTGAAAGACCAGAGAGAAAACGAATAAAAGGAAAAAACAGAATTACCATTGACAGCCGGACCGAACAAATATGCAGACTAAAATGCAACTTATCAAATACAGATGCCATATTATCAGCTCAAGAAATAGAAAAAGTTAGATTACCTCATGCATTAGTCCATGTAGATGAAAATGGAGAATTCTTAACTTCCGTACTAAATGCTAATGCTATGCCGAAGACAATCGAATTTTCAGACATTTCAATCGAACCTTTCGAAAATTCGGAGACAATCCTATCCTACAACGGAAATGATTTTGGAGAACCCGTAGTAGATAGAACACGAATAATTAAAGAACAACTAAGAATTGATCATCTAAATTGCGAAGAACAAGAACTCATTCTAGATATATGTACTGAATACGCAGATATATTTTATGTCGAAGGCGACAAACTGACCTTCACAAACGAAATCAAGCACAAAATCGAAACAAACAACGCTAAACCTGTCTTCACTAAATCCTATAGATATCCTCAAATACATAAGGAAGAGGTAAAGACGCAAATTAATAAAATGTTAGAAGAAGGAATAATCCAGAAAAGCGTCTCGCCCTGGTCGAGTCCAGTCTGGGTCGTACCGAAGAAATTAGATGCGTCAGGAAAACAAAAATGGCGAGTTGTTATTGATTATCGAAAACTCAACGAACTCACAGTACAAGACCGTTATCCTCTACCACAAATATCAGAACTATTGGACCAACTAGGAAGATGCCAATACTTCACAACACTAGATTTAGCGTCTGGATTTCACCAGATTGAAATCGAGCCACAAGACATCCAGAAAACGGCCTTTTCCGTCGAAAATGGACATTACGAATTTGTTCGCATGCCATTCGGACTAATGAATGCTCCATCTACTTTCCAAAGAGTAATGGACAACATCCTCTTAGGAATACAAAACGAAAGATGCTTAGTGTATATGGATGACATAATTATCTACTCACCCACTATTCATGATCACATGTCACGACTAACAGAAGTTTTTAAAAGGTTACGAAAAGCAAATTTAAAAATACAGCCAGACAAGTGCGAATTTTTAAGAAAAGAAGTAGCATATTTGGGCCACCTTGTCACAGAAAATGGTGTAAAAACAAATCCAGCTAAAATATCTTGTATCAAAAACTTCCCGGAACCAAAGAACACCAAAGAAATAAAGTCATTCTTAGGCTTAGCCGGTTACTATAGAAGATTTATTCCAAATTTTGCCAAAATTTCTAAACCACTTACGAAACTACTTCAGAAAGACGTACCTTTTATTTTTAATTCTGATTGCAAAGAAGCCTTTAACGAACTCAAAAATATTTTAACTTCAGATCCAATACTTATATATCCCAATTTTGAGGAACCATTTTTACTAACAACTGACGCTAGTGCATTCGCGATTGGAGCTGTTCTATCACAAGGCCCTATTGGAAAAGATTTACCCATAGCTTATGCCTCCAGAACATTATGCGGTGCCGAAACAAAATATTCGACTATAGAGAGAGAACTATTAGCTATCGTATGGGCAGTCAAACATTTTAGACCATATCTTTTTGGCCGAAAATTCACCCTGATTACCGATCATCGACCCCTTACATGGCTTTTCTCGATAAAAGATCCCGGAAGCCGATTAGCGCGTTGGCGCCTAAAACTCGAAGAATACAATTATAAAATAGAACATCGCGCAGGAAAAATAAACAGAAATGCAGATGCCCTCTCAAGGATAAAGATTAACCATTTCAAGGATTGTGCAAACTTTCAATCAAAAATCTCATTACATGCATCGAATGAAGATGACACGAAAACTCAAGAAAACGAAGACGACGATGAAGAAAATATAGAAAAAATGTCCGAAGAACTTGACAAGTTTATCGAACTGTATAGAACTAAGTCAATAATCGATTATTCTAAAATTGAAACATCGAATACGGACTTATTAGACAAATCCAACAAAAATATTGTTACATTTTTTTGGCAAAATAAACTTGAAGAACTCCACGAGAAAATAATGAATGACATATTCGAAGAAAACATGGAATATAGTAACCGAAGAATTAATATTGTACACAGCAAAACTGTAAAAGATCGAAAATATTTTATTATACCATTACCGTTTGATCCCGAACGAGTAATATCACATTTGTTTCTTCTACTTTTTGCAAATAAAGATCAATTCGATGAATCAAAAATATATTGCGTCGAAAATAATCTCGAACTACCTATCCTAGAAATATTTTCTTATATTTTTGCTGACAAAGAATTAAAATTAAGAATCTGTCAAAATATAATTAAAACAGCCAGCGAAGACGAAATCCCTCAAATTTTAGATCATTACCATTGTGGTAAAAACAATTTACATCGAGGAATAAACGAAACTGTCAGAAGAATAAAGCAGAAATACAATTGGAAGAATTTAACAAAAGATGTAGAGAAATTTGTAAGAGCATGTGAAATTTGCCAAAAAGTTAAGATTTGCAGGAAAAACTTAAGTGGACCACTAGTCATAACAGAAACTCCAAAAACACCATTCGAAAGAATAAATATGGACATATTCGAATACCCTACTAGGAACTACGCTTTAACTATTCGTGACGAATTGACAAAATTCACGCAAGCCTATCCTTTGGAAGACAAAAAGGCAGTAACAGTAGTCAAGACACTCCTACTCTTTTTTCAACACTATGGAACACCACTAAGAATTCATTGTGACTGCGGTCGAGAATTCGAGAATGCTATAATCAAAGATCTATGCGAATTATACGACATTAAACTAACATTTTCTAGCGTTAACCATCCACAATCTAATGGATCTATAGAAAGGTTTCATGCCACACTCTCAGAAATGATTAGAGCAAATCAAGCCGAGAACCCAAACGATCATCCCTTCACTATACTTCCTTATGCAATAATATGCTATAACAACACAAAGAATAAGACCCACGGTTTCACACCATATGAACTTATATTTGGGCACACTGCAGGCCGACCACCAGAGACTCTATACAATCAAAAAACACTAATGAGTAAATATATTCGAGACCTGAATAACCGCATGGAATATTTTTACAAAGTAGCCAGAGCAAAAACAGAAAGACAGAAAGAAAAGGCGAAAGTAAGATTTGACGAGAATATTTCAGAACGAAGACCTGATTTTAAAATTGGTGACAAAGTTTACGTAAAAGAATCCCAAATTAAATCAAAATCGGATAATCTTTTTAATGGACCTTTCGAAATTCAAGAAGTTTTTACAAATTCCGCAATTATCCTTAACCCCAAAACTAACCAAACCTCTAAAGTAAATTTTGACAGACTCAAACCTTATTTTGAATAATTTTCCTTTACAGATTCTATGGACTCCTTCCTATCGTCCAATCCCAAATTCTCCTCACTCCAATTAATAACACAATTGGAATATTTTTTCATGAAAAAGGAACTATACGAATATCTAACGACAAATGGACTTTACTTGTTTACAAAGAATTATTACCTATCAAAACTACAATATCCAATAATGACAGAATTTTGGAAAACCTGTTAGGAAAATTTATTAACGTGGACACACCGAGAAAACTTGCCTTTCAAGCCGAAGTACAGACACATGTTAGTCTGCTAAAACAAATCTCAAACTCCGTTAATTTAAAATATAAAGAAATAACCTCTGACACAGTACCTTATAATAAACGCCTAAAACGCGGTTTAGTAAATGGTATTGGAACAATCTGGAAATCTATTACTGGAAATTTAGATGCCTCTGATGGCGAATACTTTAATAAATGTATAAATAAGATAAATTCCGATGAAACTCAAATTGAAAATCTCCTAAAAAATCAAATATCTGTTACCACTTCAGTTATAAGAACTTTCAACACTACAATTCAAAAATTGCAAATAGACGAAGAAACTTTTAACAAAGACTTAAAAACTATCGAGACTACACTTCTGGACATTAATAATGACATCTCCTTTTACCAAGCACAATTACAAATACTAGATTTATGTGAGTCCTTAATGGAAAGCTACGTATTTTTAGAAAATTATTTAAATGATATACTAAATTCTATCACATTCTCTCGCCTGCAAATTCTACATAGTTCTATTATTTCGCCCATAGACTTAATGGACGCATTAAAAAAAAAAATCTCACAGTCATTACAAAATAACGTATTGCCTCTACCCACTTATATGTCAAATATAGCTCAGTATATTGACATAATAAAACTACAAGCTTATCAGCTTGATTCAAAAATTGTTTTCGTTCTCGAAATTCCGTTAGTTGATCCCGAATTATTCACCTTGTATCAATTATATTCAATACCAATATTAGATAATCAAACTGGTTTTCATCATTTACTTTCAACTGTTCATAAATACATAGCGCGAGATGATGATTCAATTTCATATGTTTTACCCATGGACACCGAAAAATGCAAACAAATCAGTCAAAACCAAAGAATGTGTACAGACATTCTTCCGTATCCCATAGACACAGATGCTATATGTGAAGCCCAGCTTTTGAAACCTCTCAGCAACTTACCAAAAACTTGCCAGATGTCCATGCTTTTGGCACAAGGTTACAATGTACAAGAAATTGACCGAAATTTATGGTTACTAACCATTTCCGATCCATTACCAGTAACAATCAAATGTGCAAGGAAAGACGTCACTACACAAATAATAAAAACAAATTCAATCTTAAGATTAATTCCCGAATGTATTGCATTCATTGGCAGTACCAGAATTCATGCTAGAGACCAAATTGAGAAATATACAAATATCACGTATAGAAGTCACCCAGTTAACGTACCCTACAGATGCTGTGACCATTTTGAGACAAAGAGTCACCTATCAAAATTGAAACCACTAAAACTCAGTAAAATCAACGTAGATGACTTAAATATTGCACAACACAAATTGGACCAATATTCAGAAGAACTGGACCATATTATGAGCCAATCATTCATTGAGGAACATCTACCCTTATTCACTATATCAACCTTATCCCTGATTATTATCCTAGTTATCTTATACCTTTTCTGCAAATACCGAACCAAAATATTCCCAAAAATTGCAATCTCCTTGTCCCAGGATCAGCCTCCAACTCCACTACCACGCAGAAATTCCATTAGACAGAAACTTCAAAGCTTAACCTCCTTCAGAAGAAGACCCAATGTCCAACAGGAAAGCGAAGCAGAAACACCAATTACTCTGTAAAAGTCAAAGCAATGGCATTGACTTTTCACTAATAAGGGGAGCTGTTATATGAGAAAATATTAACCTTGAACTAGCTTAAGTTCGCCGACTTCAGATTTCATCATCCCATTCCCATAGAAACCGCTGAGCACGCATTAGAACTTTGTACGAACCGTTGGCCAACATTCATGGGAACAGCAATTCAGCACTTCATACCAAACCTATAAATTACCATTCTCAGATGCCGGAATCACTTTTAGCTGCAACTTCGACCAGTCAAGTTTTTAGTCATTTTAAATTAATTTAATTTTGTACTATTATTTAATATTTAATTTGTAACAAATAAAGTTCTTTTTTAAAAAGTCAAATAAGTGATTAGTGATCTAACATATATATATATATATATATATATATATATATATATATATATATATATATATATATATATATATATATATATATATATATATATATATATTATATTAAACATAAATGTTAATATTGTTTATATTTATTGTGGCATGTGATATTTTTTGTCACGGATTAACCGAATAATTGTTAATAATCAGGTAACACGCCAATTAAGAGCCCTTCTATTTGACCAAAATGTTATCATTTCATTTCGAACCAAAAATATAACTGTTTAAAGAAACAACTAACCGTACAAAAATGAAGAAAAAATAAGATTTTAATGAACGGGGCATCCATATCGAAAGAACGTAAAAATATAAATTAAATTAAAAAGGATAGAGCAACAAAGATGGTTGCCTACACATAGGTAAAAATCATATTATAATTATATAATCATATTAGAAATTCAACAAATCATCTTAAATAAATTTTGAAAATAATAGCAAGGCAAAATCATAAACACTTAATACCATTTTAAATAAATGATCTTATATTTTATTAGACTTGTGTTATACTTTAAATTTTTATATTATATTATTATAATAAAATATAATAAAGCAAAATATCCATTTTATTTTTTAGTTATTTGGCTTTTAATGTTTATAGACCGCCGGCGGCGATAAGGAGAATTATGAATTTGTTCCATTTCAAAATATAAATTAATTGATAGATTAAAAAAAATCTTAACTGCCAAAATTCATATTCATAAGTCGACCAAGTAAAATACTGATTCGATTATTCGATTAATCGAAAAAACCAAATCGATTATTGCATTTCTTTCATTATTCATTGTGCTCTGTGCTCTCTCTCCTCCTCTCTCTCAGTCAGAATATTGTGGTGCTCTCTGCTCGAATGTCAGTAATAAAAATAGAAAAATAAATAGTTTATTTCGAAGAAAAGATTAAAAGGTATATTTATATAAATAACATTTTACTAATCAACAATATATTTTAACTATCTATATAATTAATGATTGACTCTTAACATAATCTAAATACTACGCAATTTATTTTATTTTTAGAATTCCAGAATCTTATAACCACAAATCAAATGATATATCCATTGGCTACTTTTTTAACATTCCATAATTAATACCCGTTATGTACATTAATCGGATAATACGGTTGTTTTGAAAAGTGTTCACCTACTATTTTTTTCTTAACTTTATAGGTATATGAAAGAATCTAAACACTAATGTTGAAGATCATACCAAAATCATATCTTCATTATTTCAAAACAAAGTATGACCGAATATAAAATACCTACCAACAAAATTATAGAGCCTAATATTTAAAATACGCATGGGGGCATAGTATAACTTTATGTTCTCAATAAATAAGTAGAATACAGATTAGTATAGTGTATAGTTGTCATATGTTTTTGGATGTGGGACAAATATATCAATATGTTTACATTCCCTTATAATTACTCTTCTACTAGAGAAGTAGATTAGTCATGTTTTAGTGACAGTATGTTCACATTGTTTTATAGTTATTCATTATAGTAAAATTCTAGATATTTCCTATTTACAATTTCAACCATTAGTTTCTATATGTAACTAAAAAGTTACACATATGTAACAAGGATGGGCAGACAAGACCAAACAAGTAAGCAGCAAAGTAGTTTCTGCCTTGAGTTTGTGATTAATCTAAATACTTTTCAGTTTATTTCCAAATCTTTATTTCTTTTTTTTAACATCAAATTTAGCCTTGACAGTCCTATCAAACTCTAGTACATACATAATGTTTTAGCCTATTAGAAAATGTTCACTTAGATTAAGTGGATTTGTGACTGAAAAGTATTTAACAAGACAATTGGACACAATGTGGTTATTATTTACATATTTATTTCTTAATTTTACTACAGTCCAAGTAATATTGTTTTTTATTTTTAGAATCCCAGATTTACACCATGGATGACAATAAATCTGATGATGAAAATAGGGAAAAACCTTCACATAATCCAGGAAACTCAAAAAGATTAAAAACAGAAGGAGAATTTGTTGAAGAATCTTCTAGTACTTGTAGTAATACTGAGCAAGAAACTGCTAGTACTAGTACAGATAGCGGATTTCCCAGATCTAGGAATTCTAAAAATCGTAATTATAGAAATCATACCAGCAGCACAGAATTTCAAGAAAATATAAGGTAACATATTCTGCATCTAAAAAATTTTTTAATTGTTAATTCATTTGTGGCAAATATGTGAACATCTACTGAATTATTAATCACTTTAATTTCAGCTTATTTATTAATGTTTTTCTCTTAGAAACATTTTTGTTTAGAGTATTCTTTTCTATTTTTTCCTATTTTATCTTTCTCCTTCTTTGTTAATATTGTATAATTTCATCTTCTTTGAAAATATTGAGTAATTTTTGTTAAGGTAGCTGTTTGGGATAACTTCCCTGAGGTAATCTATCTTTACCAAGCAAATTGTATTGCTTAGATTTGGTTTAACATATCTTAGATTGATTTTAAGTATTTTTTTATAATGTATTATATAACAAACGTGGGAAATCTTCGAAAATGAATATAGCCTGAAATGATTTTGCCCAGGTGACAAATCCTGAAAAATTATAGCAAATAACAATATAATAACATATTTTATGACTAGATTTTTTTATAGATGATTGTGGTAGATGTCATTGTATTTAATTATTTTTTATGATTCTCTCTTTGCCTTACAAATGGAATGGGGGTGATGTAAATACTAGGCATTTTTAAGTTGGTAGATATGTTGTGTAAAATAAGGGTATCCAATTATGTGCATTTTCATGAAAACATAGAATTAATCCTGTCTTACCCACTTCGACAAAAGTTTTATGTGTCTAGCTTTTGCTTTTTGCTCACTAGAGATAAAACTTTAATTTTTTTAGCACAGTTACTGTCGAAACAAATAAAATAAATAAAATTTCAGATCATTCTTCATATTATTAGTATATATCATTTTTTTTATAAGTTGTTGTAGTGAATTGGCCCCTATCATGTATATATAATTCTGCTAAGAGATCCATTCTAGGTGATTTACTTATTTCTAGCTAGTTTTTAATTGCCTCTTTAACTTCAAGAATCATTGGTGATTCTTGTTCCCTCTCATCTGTCTGTTTCACTTCACATCACTCAGGCTGCTATTGGTTTGTCATTATCTTGAATTATTTTCTGTTGTTAACTTTCTTAGAGATTCTTCTGAATTCTTTCTGTATATTAAGGTTTTCTATATATTTAAGTGATTTCAGTTTTTTATTTTCCATTTCTTTTTTGTGTATCTCTTATTCTTTACTGTGGCTGGTAATTCTCTATCGTGATTTTAGTTTGTTGGGTAAGCATTTTTCTACAGGCTTTATATTTTTCATTGGTTATCTTCTATTCCTATTATATCTTCTACTGCTGCTACAAAAACTTCTTTTATTCTGGTCCAGTAGGGATCTCTTTCTTTCTGACCTTCTTTGTTTTTACATTTTGATTCGTTAGTCTACTGCAAATATCTTCTGAGTATCATTCAGTAACTGTTGCATCTCTCCATTTCTTTATCATCATTTTTTCTTTATTGGTGTATGAAATCATATCCCCAATATTGAGATCACTAATGGTGCCTCTATAACTTCTACAGTTCATTAAGAAAGAGGATGTGATAAATATGATATGTTTCTGTCATGGAAGGTCCAGGTTAACTTGTATATGTTATTGTGTTCAAAATAGGGGCTAGCAACCATCATATTTAGTTCTCCTGCTAAGTTGATCTAGCTAGGCTAAGCTGTCCTATAGTAAAGACGAAATCTTATTCTCGTTCTATTCTCACACTCATGCCACTTAGTACTATTTTAATGTAATTTTTGGGACATATTCTTTAAACTTGTTTTAGATCTTCGAAAAACTGTCCTTTTTCATCTTCTGGTTTTGTGGTCAGTCAGAGCATGTGCGTTAATCAAACTGTAATGAAAGAATTTCATTTTTAAACACTTAAACATTATTTGACTGTATGCTTTAAAATCAATAATGAGATTTTGTTCTCTGATTTACAATCAGCTAAGCTCTATCTATGTTTGCTTTTATTGCAGCTGTAATACACAGAATAGAGTTTTTTTAAGATTAACCTAATGACCATAAGCCTAAGGAGCCATATGCTGAAGCTGTTTTTAAAAGTCATCCACAAAAGAATTTACCGGAAATGCAAGGAACAAATTATGCCCAATCAGGTTGGATTTGTGAACGCCGTTGGTATGAGGAAAGCTTTATTCAGCGTGCAGGTATTGTTTCAGAAATGAAGAGATGTTAGCTGTTATGTTTTTGCATGCCTGATTGACTACAAGAAGGCTTTCGATAGAGTCAGGCATGAACAAATGATGGAAGTGCTGAAGAGGACAGGGATTGACGAAAGATACTTAAAAATAAGAGCTAACCTGTATTGGAATTAATCAACGGTGCTCCGAATAGATGGAGAATATACAGATCAGGTCAAAAACTTAAGGGGAGTGAGACTGGGGTGCATACTTTCACCACTGATATTCAATATGTACTCGGAGCACATTTTTGAAGAGGCTCTAAAAGATATTGATGAAGGTATCTCAATAAATGGAGTCAAGCTCAATAACCTGCGGTATGCAGATGATACAATAGTGTTTTCCAATACCATAGAAGTTCTGCAAAACTTAATGAACAAAATAACAGAAACAAGTAGAACATATGGATTGGATATAAACACCAGCAAAACCAAGCTAATAATCATTAGCAAGAAAAACATAACTGGAGCAAATCTGTATGTGAACCAAATGAGAATTGAGAACTTGGGAACTATAATCAATGAGTCGTGGGACAATACCCAAGAGATTAAATGTCAGAAATCAGAAAGACAAAAAGAGCATTCTTGAATATGAGCTCTGTGTTCAAGAGCCATGACCTCACCCTAGAAACAAAAATAAGGCTCCTTAAATCTTACGTGTACTCAGTGCTCCTGTACGGAGTAGAAACATGGACATTGAAGGCGAAAACTCTATCAAAACTTCAGGCTTTTGAGCTATGGTTATACAGATGGAACCTGAAGACACCTTGGACAGACAAGGTCACCAATGAAGAAGTACTGCGGAGGATGAACATAACCGCGGATTTGCTCAACATCGTGAAGGGCCGTAAGCTGCAGTACTTGGGACATATAATGAGAAATCAAGGCAGATACGAGCTACTCCAATGCATTTTGTAATAAGGTAAAATTGAAGGAAAAAGGGCCCCAGGACGAAGAAGAATATCCTGCCTTGCTAACCTGAGAGCATGGTATAGAAAGACCTCAACACAGCTATTCTGTATAGCACCCAACAAAGTCATCATAGCCAGAATGATCGCCAACATTCGGAACAGACAGACACCCTAAGAAGAAGAAGGTATAAATTGGGAGGTACTCCTTCTTAATGGGTCGGTTGATAGTATGGTGATCATTTTTTATGATATAATTTACTCAGTGATAGAACACTTTGTTCCACTAAAGAAATATAAAACCTCAACTTTCCCTTCTTGGTTCTCCTCAGAGCTGTGTAACCAAATTATATGTAAAAAACAGGTCCACAAACAAATTAAAATTAGTGGTAGGCAAGATGATTACGACCGTTTTGTGGCTTTGAGAAAGCAGTGTGAGATTTTAAGAGCGGACTGTCTGAAACAGTATTTAGAGCCTTGGGGCACCATCAGGGGTGCCCCAAGGCTCCCATTATGGCCATGTTTAATTTTGCTTGTCTCGGGTCAATTTAGTACAAAAAATCAAAAATTGTGCTCAATCCTGGAATAATGCTGTTCTACTACAGAAAGATCTTAAATCGTTTTATGGTTGGTGCAGTTTAAAGAAAATGTCGCTCAACAAATTTCATAAAATGACATTTTCGAGGCAAAGAAAAACATTTACAGTTGTTTACTCTATAAATAATAAATAACTTGCCACTGGCCTCTAGAAATGATCAGACTTGGGAATCTGGTTAGACACCAAATTGTCATTCTCAAGCCACATCAATCAAGTAACAAACATTGGGATGAAAGTACTGAGATTTGTCCAACACACATCTATAGACCTGTCCCTGTTCACAGTTAGAATATTATATTGTGATCTCGTTAGGCCCATTCTAGAGTATGGATCAGTTGTATGGTCCCCATCATACAACTATTACATTGAACAGATTGAAAGGGCCCAAAATAAATTTTTGAGGATAGCAGCCTTTAGGAGTGGATACCGGAAAGAGGAATATGAGAGTCAGTGGGTAAGAGACAGTATTGATTTACCAGCACTTGAGTCAAAGAGGACATTATGTTAGATTTATGTTTCCTGCAAAAAGTCATTAATGCTATTATAGATTGTCCTCAATTGTTATCACTCATTATTCTTAAAGTACCCAGTAGAAACAACAGACAGTACCCAGTAGAAACAACAGACAATCGGAAATCTTTTCAGTGTCATTTCACCACACTAATTATGGTATAAATGAACCAACTACACGATTGGTCCTTAGTGCTAAATAACCTGCCAAGACAAATAAATATTTTTGATTCCAAAATTAGTTTATTTAAAAAACAACTCAAAAACAACAAAAAGGTGTCTTATAATAAGTGATCTCTTTTACATGTCAATACTAGTCTACCCTTCATAGCTGTATTAACGTTTGATATAGTTTATTATTTTGAGATGTTTGACATTTTAAAAATGTATTGTTTTTTGAAGGTGTAGCTTTGTTAAAACTTTTGTAAATGGATTCCATTAATAAATAAATAAATTATTAAAACATATTTCTGTAATATTTCTGAAGTGAATATCATTGGTTTTGTAATGACTAATTTTTAAACATTGTCAATGATTTATACATCTTGGTATGTCAGATATTACCTTTTCTATTAGGTGATCAGAAACATTCAATTGTTCGAAAAACATAAAAATTATAATACAGTCAGTGGCGTTACTCATAAATTATTCAAGGTTTTTTCTCGTTCGTATATATATATATATATATATATATATATATATATATATATATATATATATATATATATATTGTAAAGAGGTTTAGATTTGTCTTGTGTAATTCAATGTTTTCTAGAGACCAAATCGATAAATACAAATATGTGAGTGGTTTAAACAAATCAAATATAAATAATAAAAACTAGAAACAAATTAATTACAATGGATTTCAACTTTAAAACACGTAATCACCATGTTGCATAAATATAATTAAAAATAAGTGAGTCACTGTCAATATGATAAATATTTACAAATGAAATGTTTTATCAATATTATCACTTTTATCACTGCTAATGGCATTATTGTCATTGCTTTAATTTAAATTGATCAGAAGAAATGAGTAATTCATGTATATATTTCTTTTCTATCTTATATTGATCTTTATTAATTTCCCCCTATAATTCTAATGCTTTTACGAAACTTCTGGTATACACTCTTTTAAACATTTCTTCCACATTTTTTAAATTTAATTTTTGGCACTTTGTAAATCTTGATGTTTATATTCCTGAAAAAGTTCATATACCTGTGGTCTGATAAATAAAAACTTAAAAAAAAAGAATAGTTTAGTCCAGTCTTCAGAAACGAAAATGCCACTGAACCTCTAAAAGTCATACAAACAAGCTAAATTTTGCTGAAAATGTCAATTTTCGGATCCCAAAAATATGCAAAAAGTTTTCCACTCCTACCCCGCGCTTCCCCCTAAAACGCCCCCTTTTAACAACGATTTACCAAGAAATTGTACGCCGTAGAAAAAAATGTTTTAAACAAGAAATATAGCTTTAATAGAGATACAATATATAATGAGAGATAATTTTGATTAAAAATGTTTATTGCCACTTTCTCTGTATAATGAACCGTTCGTTCAGAGACAACGCTTGAAGCAACCGGCGATTTTGAACGTCAGTTACGCGCGTGGAATCAATTTTTTAAATAAAAATTGAATCGACAAAAATCTAAATGCTTTTGAAAGACGAAAGTGTAGCTTTCGTTCTCAATTTTTGCATGTTGTCGCAAATGAATTCAGTTTCTATAAAGCTATTATCGATTCTATCGCTGCATTGAGCGATTTTTGCCATTTTTTATGATTCTCATGAGATCAATATAATTTTCCACTTGCATTGACTGTTCACTATGGAATTTCCATTGCTAGAGCCCAATATTCAAAACCTATAACATGGAATCTCGATTTTGAGTTTTGGCAACAGATATGAGGCATTTAAAATATGCCTAAAAAACGCTGAATTTAAACTTTACTTTACGTTACAAACGATCTAAAACGTTTAAAACTCCTTCTTTTGGATTGCACAAGTACGTTTTTCAAAACTAAACAACTTCAGCTACAAATTACGTCTAATACAGTCTTCGTTTAAGCATTTCCCATGTATTTGTGGCTGCCATGTTGTATTGTTTACAGGATTCGATCATTATCTCTCAAGAAGCGTTTCCTCTACGCAACCTAGCGGTAAAGTCCTCTAACATTAGGTCTCAAGGTTTTTGATCATCTTTAAGTCATCAGTTAGTTTTTCTACCTCAGCGTACCACGATTCTAGCTCTACCGTGGGCTTGTTGGCCGTGATGGCATTGTTGTATTTGTCTTCTAAAGTTACTCCAACTCTGTAACGATGAACTGGATCATTATTAACATAGTTATAGAAATTTTTGTTCATGGTTTTAACTTTACCTAAACCTGCCCATCTCACTTCGCCCAAACCCAATATTTGTTTGTATTTAAAATATTTAGATTATTTCTCTGGGGGATTCTTTGCACCCTTTGATCATCTAAGATTTGCAGATTACTAGGGGTCGTTTCTGTTTGAACTTTCATTGTAGTTTTCTTGGGAAATATTTACCAGAGTCCTTTCCTATTGCCTTCTTTGGTTTGCATTTTAGCTGATCCTCTGAACACAGATTCTATCTGCAGCAGCCCGCTCTTAGTCAGACGCTGAGTGCTAGTTTTGGTCCACCCCGGGTATTTCATTTCTCCGGTACCACACATATCTGGGAGCCGTTCCCATATCCGCCACCTAGGGAGGCGCCCGATGGAGGATTAGCAACCCCACACGTTTACTTTTCATTATGTACTTGTTGTATTTTCAGTGTATCCGTGTATTGCTCGTAATCTTCTTTTTATTAGTTCTATAATAGAGGTCTATGACTTGGAGTTGAATGATTATAATCAATACAATTTTTTACCTGGGACATTTAAAAAATTTAATTTGTCATTTATGTTGTTCTAGTTCCAATGATGATGATTATCAAGGCGACGATGAAGACTCCGCGCTGCACGAGGAACGTTCGGAAGATGAGGACGATAACTTAGATGATATAGAACCTGCTAGTACTAGCAGCTCAAATTCGACTATAATTATCGATACCGAAGCAGATTCCGACGATGGAGATTTGGCAGTATTAGCAATATTAAAAAAGGAAAAGCCGAAGCATCGATGGTTCGTTGTACCGGAAATTAATAGTAGACAGTTAGGTGCTAGTGCGAAATTGCAAAGTTCTGATTTGTTTCAGAAGCGTTGTTACGGTTCTTTACATAGTGTACAGAGGTTAGAATTAATGTATAAATTAGAAGGACATGATGGCTGTGTTAATAGTTTAAATTTTCATCCGAATGGACATATATTAGCTAGTGGTTCGGATGATCTACACGTTATACTGTGGGACTGGAAATTAGGGAAATCGATGTTAAAATATGATTCTAAACATAAAGGAAATGTCTTCCAAACTAAATTTTTAAATTTATCTGGTGATCTGCACATAGCCTCCTGTGCAAGGGATGGACAGGTGAGTAGTTTTTTTCTTATTTTGATTTTTCTATGACAATTAGTTTATATTTTCCAAATACGAGGCATACACTAAAAGTTTTTGCACAGAGCCATCTAGCGGAAGCCATCTACTCGACTTGGTACTTAATAATTTTCGTACATTTTGACATTTCTTATTGTAAAAAACATTGACAGATTGAAAAACCATCGCAATTAATTTCGTGAAATAATGGTAATCTTTCCATTATTTCTAATCATTTTTCTTGCAATGACCTTATGCGACTTTAAAGTTGGCCTAATAGACCAGGGTGGATCTATTTTGAGGTGTATGTTCGAAATGTTGAGCAAAAAACGTAAAACTGCTAACAAAACAAACATTTTCGCGTAAAATGTGGATTGAACATGAATTATATCAAAAGGATTTACTGTAAATACCTTTTTATTGATACTGTAAAACAAGATTATAAAAGGATTTTTTATTTCAATTTAGAAATTATTTGTTTCATATTTTCACTACTATAAAGAAAACACTATGTCCAACATTCACCCAAGTTTCGTCCAAATAAACGACGTTGTATCCTTAAGAACGAAATTTTTTTATCTCACGCAAATACTGATGCCTCCATTTTAGAATATCGGGCCGTTCAAATCATGCTTGACTTTACTCCTCGTTTGCAAAAAAGTTCATTTCATGGTGTATTCTCCACATTGTTGTGCGTGACATGTTTGCTAAATTTTTGTTTTTTTTAACCAGTACACAAACTTTGTTCAATGTCGGCGGTAAATTTTTAAAGAAAAAACTATGTACGATGGCACGTAGCCACGTATGAACTACTGCATCGTAAGTGAACTTTCTGCTGTTCACTCTACTTTTGGTCCGTTTTCTTGTTTTTTTTTATGGGCCTTAGTCCTCCTTCTGCGGCTTCTTTGCCTATTTTAGAAATAGTACTAAAACTTACTGCCGTCATAGCATTTACTTTATCGGTTAAACTTCTAACACTTTCACCACTTCTTAAATTTAAATGATAATTAAGTAAATACATTTAAAACAATTTGTTTTGCTCGGATGTCCAAGATATTCCCTTATCTTAATTTTTGAATTTCCATTTTCAATTAAATTTTTTTAGTTTCTTTAAGCAGTATTTGTTTTTACGATTGGTAGGTTGCTAACCTTGCCAATCACCCTCCACATTTTATCTGTGCTTGGGACCAGCTGTGGTAACCGCAGAGCTACTCAATCCACCCCGCAATCACCCCAGGCAATGTTCATCTGTTATGCAGACGACGCAATACTACTCTCTCAAAGTGAAGATGATTTAATATAACCGCCAGAAAATTTAACATATTAATTTCCCCAAAAAAGACAAAATGCATGGTTACAACAGCAAATTTACTAAGATGTAAACGGGAGCTGGAACGTCAGATAATAAAACAAGTGATGGAGTTTAAATATCTAGGCATCACATTATCTAGCTACGGAAAGCTCGAAACCGAAGTGGAAGATCAAGTGAATAGAGCAAACAGAGCCGCAGGCTGTCTAAATGAAACAATATGGAGAAATAAAAATATCGGGAAAGAAACAAAAGGCAGAATTTACAAAGCAGTCATCAGACCAATAATGACATACGCGGCAGAAACAAGACCTGACACAGACAGGAAAAAAATAATGGTAGAAACAGCAGAGATGAAAACAATCAGAAAAATTGATGGTAAGACACTATGGGACAGAGCTAGAAGTACAGATATACGACGTAGATGCAAGGTGGAGAACATCAAGAACTGGGTAAGAAATAGAAGAGTAGAATGGAACGATCATATATATCACCATAATATTATAAGTTGCAATCAGTAATTAGATATATGCATTCCAACAGATATCTGGACAACCGCGCTACACAAAGCGGTCCGTTTAATTACTTATCTTTAATAGCCGGCAAAATGCATGATTTAGCTAAGCAATATTTTCTACTGATTTCCATGATTCATGGCATTTGGAATTTTCACCGAAAAACAAATAAACTGTTGTTACTATAATTAAAATAATATAAAATAAAATTATCTTTTGTAAATACTATTTATTTAATTAAAATCATTTTCCCTACTTTTCATCTCTTGTTTCGAATGGGCACTTTTGGTCAATTACGTTAAAAAACATTAATTTTAATTTATGTCTGTGGAAACGAATATACAAATAATACAACCCTGAATCGTGCTTGTGTTCGTCGTGGCATCACTGCGCTTCTATCGTCCATAAGAAATACATGGTCCTATCTGCTCAATGTTATTTTTTTAACGTGGAACGCTCTATAGTAACATTAAAATTTAGTAAGACGGATTACAATATTAACCGTCTTTTGTGACCTCGCTAAACTGATCCCTACACCAGAAATCGACATATTGTTTTCCTCTGTTGGGTATTTTAATCTATTCGCGAGTTCCTGTGTTATAAAAGACAATTGACTACCTGGATCAATCAGCGCTTTTACCGTAATTTTTCGACCATATTTTGAATATAAATAAACACTCATTGTACCGAGCACAACAGTTGGTCTTTTGTTAAGCGGCATTGTAGATAAGGCATTAAATTCAATACTCCAATTATTATCAGCAATATTTTTATCGTGGGCAAAAGTCTGCGACGATTTTAATGACGAAGTTTGCAATTCCTGATTAGAATTAGCTGACGCTTCGTGTCTTTGTGGAAAATGTAATATTTTTTCTACAAACTAAGCACGATTTCTTGCTCAGGCAGTGACGTAATGTTGGCCTTCTAAACAATTTATGCAAAGTTTATTTGTCTTATCAAATTTAAATCTATCAGAGACCGACACATTTTTGAACTTTCTACAGTCACAGAGTAAATGATCTAAATTTTCAAGATGTGTTGATTTTTCCTGAATTTGATTTAAAAATCTCTCAAGGGTAATTTCTTTGTTTTGATCCCGTGAAAACTCTAAAGACCTTAGAGTAGCACTATCAAGTTTTTGTTCTACTAACAATATAAGTATCCAATCTAATTTACTCCTCTTTTGCCTTCAATCTTTCCCTGGATGATTAGTTGAAGGATTTCGTATTTTTTTCCTCTCAGAATATGGCCGAGATATCCAATTTTTCGTACCTTGATCAAATTGAGTAGTTCTCTCTCAGTATTTGCCTTTCTTAAGACTTCCTCGTTTCTCACACTATCTGTCCATGGTATATTTATTTTAAATAAGGCCTTAAGCTATCTTTGTTAGAATCTATGGAAATCAACAAATTAAAAAACACAGATATAATTCTGAATGACCAGCTTGAGACAAACAGTTCTCCCCTCCTCAACCTATTTCATTAGAGACTATAAAGTGTAAACCCATGCCAAAAACAGATCAAAAACAGATCAATAAATTTTGTGGAAGTTTTGAAAACAAAGTTTTCAGTGTTTTATTGTTACATAAAATGAATTTCCATCAAGTAACGGTCGAATCCATCAATTCTTTGCATTTTGTCGCTATTTGTACCTAAGGGATCATTATAAGGGTTGAATAAAGCCAATCCGTTGGAATGTGGCCAGTATTATGGCATTGAAAATTGTTACCAGCATGTCGATGTTAAAATCTTCCAACATTTTTATGGTTTCCGTAGTAATTTCATCCGGTCCAGGGCCCTTGCCTAGTTTTGCTACTTTTATAGCGTACTCCACCTCGGCGCGAATAATAGGAGGGCCTAATAAATTTTCCGTGGGTAGGTTAGTAGTTAGTTGGCGGATTCGGTCTATTATCCGCAAAGAGGGACGAAGCATAGTTTGCCCAGATTTTAGCTAGTTCTTCCTACAATCACATACTTACATAGTTCCAAACATAATGTTTTAGTTAAATTATATTTATTTCCATACCTCTCAATTAGAGTATCTAACGTTAAATTTTCTGCTTTTACCGGAAAATTTGAAATTAATTTAGCCGGCTCACCTCTAACATAGGATTTTAGATATAGCATTTTTCATATAAAAATGCTTGCACGTCATTCAAGATTTACGACGTCAGAACCCCACAGCGTTGCCAAAACATCAGAATAGTTAGTAACTGAGGAATTTTTAAAATGTCAACTATTATATTAACAGTAAATATACTTAGTTTTAAGACTACTGCAACACACTAAAATACATAAGAAAACATTTTAATACAAAATTATATATTCTAAAATTTAAACTTACCTCTTTTAGGGCTTTAATAGTAAAAACGTCCCGTCATTATTTCTTGTTCAAAATAATCATATCTTATATGAAAGCTTATCAACTTTCTACAGACTATTTATTTGTTTTGGCATAGCACAATCACAATACACAACAATAATTAGTTTTTAAAGCTATTGATCTAAATTTAATATGTATTTATAAATACAATTTAATAATATATATTGTATTATGATCAAATTGTGTAAGAAATCAAAACATAAACAAAATTCTTACTCTAAAAAAGCGGCAACACTTTATACACTTTTGCCACACGCTGAACTGTCAATAAAATTTGAAGTATTTCCGTATCAGTTGCGTACAATTATTGTCTAATCTATTTAATTAAAATTATTATTTTGTGGAATATTAGACTTACAGAGTTATTTCATAAAATTTATATTATTAATAATAACAAGTGTTTTTGGTTATTTAATCAATATAATTCTAAAATTTCCAATATAATGATGATTACATTTTTCTGATTATTACACCATGTTGACGCCTATGAAAGATCGAGCAGGTTCGTATGGGTTTCGTATTTAGGTGTTACGAACATACTTTTGGCATGGCCCAGGTAACGGTTGCATTGCATCTCTAATACTCTCGAAACTTCGCGTATCGAGTGCGAGAGAGAATAACCGGTCACGTAGGCGAATTAGAGGTGGGACAACACCAGAATATTCTCGAACCTAGTAACTGTAGTATATATAGGTAACAATGTTAGAAGTAGAGTTAGTTGATAATAGAGTACCGAACTGTAAACTTATAAATAAATATATGTATATAAATTCGAACCGCTCGTTTTATTTAATCTCGCTACAGTGGTGTTACGGTGTGAGTAAAAGAAATAAATTCAGCAGTGACTTTTGAAAAAGACTTTTGAACTTTTGAAAAGTATTGTTCTTCGGGAACATCCGCGTAGTTCGGTAGTGATCTTTGTACGAAAAGAACATTTAAAAAGTACGTGTGTGCCTGACAAAGATGCTGCTAGTAGAACTTTCAGTAAAACAGTTGCGTGAGCAACTAGAAGAACGCGATGAAGACTGCAGCGGGTCCAAAAAGATACTTCAAGAACGACTTAAGACTGTTCTCAACAAGAATGGAGAAGACCCAGAGACATTCCAGTTCCGGTCAGCAGAAGAAGCAGTTTTAATGAAAATAAAAAATGTCTCGCAAATGATAGAAGAATCTTCTCAAAAGAATGATGAAAGATTCAATGAAACGTCTCAAATGATAGAAGAATCTTCTCGAAAGAATGACGAAAGATTCAATGAAACGTCTCAAATGATAGAAGAATCTTCTAAAAAAAATGATGATAAATTAGAGAACGTTTCCAAAAGATTCGACGAGAAATTTGAAAATGTTTCTCAAATGATGGAAGAAACTTCTAAAAAGAACAATGAAAAATTTGAAGAAGTTTCTAAAACATTTGATAAAGTAGAAGAGAAGATCAAACAGTTAGAGAGCATGATAACTAATACAAAAGTGCTACCAACAGTTAATACAATAGCCTTAGATCCGGTAGTGAAAGAAGAATCACTTAGAGACGAAACGACACATAATATGAGATTCAAATTGCCACCATTTGATGGAAAGTCCTCTTGGTCCATATACCTTAGACAATTTGAAGCTATTTCGACAGCCAATCATTGGACAGAACAAGAAAAAGCTGTTTCCTTGACTGCTGCTTTACGAGGTGATGCTGCGGATATCCTAAGATCGATTCCTAAGGGTCAAGAAAAATGTTACCAGACCTTGTTCACTCGACTAGACAAACGTTACGGAGATGCCCATCTACAACAAGTCTACAAGGCGCAACTAAGAAGTAGAATTCAACGAGCAAGTGAAAATTTGCAAGAGTTTGAAGCAGATGTTGGTCGTATAGTGCGGTTAGCTTATCCAGAGGCACCAGACAACATGTTGGAAGAAATTGCTGTAGATATCTTCGTCAATGGGTTAAAAGACAATGAGTTACAGAAAGCTTTACGACTATCAAGACCGAAAGTTCTAGATGAAGCGCTCGCTATTGCCTTGGAACATGAAACGGCTAGTCAAACTTCACGGACCCATCGAGTAAGAGCCATTGAAGAAGGCGACGAACCAAACGATGAACGTCTGGAAGAAATGGTACGAAAAGTAGTTCGTAACACGATGCCGAAGAGACGCGAGCCCAGATGTTGGAATTGCGGTGACGTAGGTCATATTCGCCGTAATTGCAAGAAAATGATACAACAGTCGGAAAACTAGAACGGGTCGACAACAAGGGGCAACTGCCGACCTCGAGAAACACAGCCCCCATAGTAACTGTGAACATTACGTCCTCAGGTGGAATTCATAGCTTGTACATAGAGGGTCGTATCAATAATAAATGTAGATCGTTTTTGGTAGATACAGGTGCAACGAGAACTATTGCACGGCCAGAAGTAGTACGAGGCCATCTTAAATTATTGCCTGCAACAGTAAAGCTTAGAACAGCAACTGGTGAGATAATTAATACATATGGCGAGGCTAATATGTCAGTATCCATTGGCCAGACCACAGTGAAACATACAGTATTAATTGCAGAGATCTCCGATGAGTTCATATTGGGGATGGATTTACTAAGGAAAGTTGGGGCTGTATTGAATGTCAAACATGGAGTTCTCGAGATCAGTGGAGAAGAGTTGCCGTTTCATGAAGACAAAGAAGATGTTATCAGCTTAATAACTACTTGTGACATAACAATACCCGGTAATAGTGAGAAAATTTTGATGACCAGACCTGATGGTTACTGCCGAGCGGGAAGTTTAAGGATGGTCGAAGATGTGAATAATGCCGAGTTCCTAACGGCAAAAGCTTTGGTGAGAATTCGAGATGTCGTTCCTGTAAGAGTTATGAATTTAAAGGGAACTGCTATTAAGTTAAGTAAAAGAACTTTGATCGGACAGTGTGTTCCCGTGGCTTCGATTTGTTCCATGAATACTAATGAGAAACCGTCGAAATCTAAGTATCCAAAGGAGCTTGTTGAGACGATGATTAAAACGTGCCAAGATCTTGATGATGAACGAACTAAAAAAGTGAAGTCTATGCTGATAGAATTTCAAGATGTTTTTGCCATGGATAAGAAGGATAATGGCAAAACAAGCATAGTAAAGCATAAAATTAATACCGGAGACGCTCAGCCAATCAGACAACAACCTAGACGACTTCCATTTGCGAAAAGAGATGAAGCCGAAGACATCATCAAAGATATGAACAAACAAGGGGTAATTGAACCATCAAATAGTCCATGGACATCACCAGTAGTGCTAGTAAAGAAGAAAGATGGTTCAACACGTTTTTGTATTGACTACCGACAGCTCAATGCAGTAACTAAAAAAGATAGTTATCCTTTGCCCAGAATAGACGATACTTTGGATACACTTTCTGGTTCTCGTTGGTTCTCCACACTCGATCTGAAAAGTGGATATTGGCAAGTAGACATGGAGCCAGCTGATCGTGAAAAAACCGCATTCTCGATAGGATCAGGGCTTTGGCAGTTCACAGTTATGCCCTTTGGTTTATGTAATGCCCCGGCCACATTTGAAAGATTAATGGAGGCAGTTTTAAGAGGTCTAACATGGAAAACATGCCTGGTTTATTTGGATGATGTAATTGTAGTTGGAAGATCCTTCGATGAACATGCCAATAATCTGACAGAAGTCTTTCAACGATTGCGGGCAGCGAATTTAAAGTTAAGTCCAAAGAAATGTCACTTGTTTCGACGAGAAGTGAAGTACTTGGGACATATTGTAGCAAGTAATGGTGTAACAGCTGATCCTGAAAAACTTTCAGCAATTAAGGATTGGCCTGTACCAAGAGATAAACACGAAATTAGAAGTTTTCTTGGCCTATGTACATATTACCGACGTTTTGTCAAAGGATTTGCCAACATCTCCAAGCCATTAACAAAGTTGACAGAAGAAGGCAAAGAATATATATGGAGCGAAGAGTGTCAAAGAGCTTTCGAAAACTTACAAATGGCTCTGACCAGCGCACCGATTTTAAGCTACCCTAGACAGGCAGGAAAATTTGTGTTGGACACCGATGCAAGCAACAGTGCAATAGGAGCTGTTCTTTCCCAAATCCAAGATGGGCAGGAGAAAGTCATCGCTTACTTTAGCAAAGTCTTGTCAAAACCAGAAAGAAACTATTGCGTTACCAGGAGAGAATTGCTAGGCGTAGTGAAGGCTTGTGAGCATTTCCATAAATACTTGTATGGCAGAAAGTTTCTTCTTCGCACGGATCACGCTGCTCTAAAATGGCTCCTACAATTTCGTAATCCAGAGGGCCAGATGGCAAGATGGTTAGAACGATTACAAGAATATGATTACGAGATCGAACACAGGGCTGGCAGAGTTCATTCAAATGCTGATGCCCTTTCGAGACGGCCTTGCAGTGCAAATTGTAATCACTGTCTTAAATTAGAAGAACGACTTTGCCCCGTGAGACGAACCACCGTCATTAATGATCAATGGCAGCCTCAACAGCTACAAGACGCTCAAGCAGATGATCCATGTATAAAAAGAGTATTGGATTGGATGCGTCGAAGTGAAAGACCTTCTTGGCAAGACATTAGTGCATGTAGTCCAGAAGTCAAGTGTTACTGGAGCCAATGGAATTGTCTAGTGCTGAAAGATGATCTTCTGTATAGAACCTTTGAGAACGATGATGGTACAGAAACTAAGCTTCAGTTGATTGTACCTAAAAGTAAAGTGTCAGAAGTATTGCGTCAGTTGCATGACGGTGCATCAGGTGGACACTTTGGTATCACGAAGACTCTGCAAAAGGTTCGAGAACGGTTCTATTCGGTGAACTGTAAAGATGATGTAAGAAGATGGTGCCGGAAATGTGAACTGTGTGCAACCAGTAATGGTCCAGCTGGTAAAAAGAGGGCACCCATGAGACAGTACAATGTTGGTTGTCCTATGGAAAGAGTAGCAATCGACATTGCAGGTCCACTTCCAGAGACAAATGATGGAAATAAATATATCCTGGTAGCCATGGATTATTTTACGAAATCTCAAGAAGCTGCTACCGTTGCAGAGGTACTTGTTAAAGAATTCTTTAGCCGATTTGGTGTTCCTTTGGAGATCCACTCCGACCAAGGGCGAAACTTCGAGTCAACCCTTTTCCAAAACGTTTGTAAATTGATTGGTGTCAATAAGACCAGAACGACACCACTGCATCCTCAATCAGATGGAATGGTCGAGAGAATGAACCGAACAATGGGTAAACACCTGTCCAAAGTTGTATCAGAACATCAAAGAGATTGGGACCAGCACATTCATTTATTCCTAATGGCCTACCGCTCGGCCGTGAATTAAACTACAGGCCAGACTCCAACCTGCCTGATGTTAGGTCGCGAATTTCGTTTACCCTGCGACCTAGAGTTTGGCAGCAGACCTTCCGAAGAACATGTTGCAAGCGAAGATTATGTCGACCGCCTGAAGTTAAGAATGAACAACATTCATGAACTTGCCCGACAACACATCCAGATAGCCAGTGACAGAATGAAAGATCAATATGATTCTCGATGCAAGATTGAAAGCTATGAAGTAGGTGATCTTGTTTGGCTTTATAATCCTCAACGTCGTCGAGGCTTGTCTCCCAAACTGCAAAGACAATGGGAAGGTCCATATGAAATTAAAAAGAAAATAAATGACGTAATATACCGAATTAAGAAGTTGCCGAAAGGTAAACCAAAAGTAGTTCACATAAATCGTCTTGCACCATATGCTGGCTCAAATAAAACAGAAGAAGCACGAACCCTTCAACATGAGATCAAAGATGACCGGCGACCAAGCTTTAATGAATTTATGTCAAATTACGCAGAGAGAAAGAGTGCTAGATTCGGCGTGATCACAGAAGTTCAGCAGGATCTTTTTAGTGTTCCGCATAACGTCTCTCTATAAGAAATTCGGTCGTTTGGACGAGTTAAAAAACCAGCAACCTAAAGTTGGAAGAGTACTGTGATTAGAAGATGGTTCTCGATCCTTGCTGTATATGGTGACCAGGAGGTCGTATACAGACAGGGCAAGCTACGAGGATATATGGCGTGCTCTAACTAATTTGAAGAAAATTGTGTGCAATTACGACATCAAGAATTTGGCCTTACCCAAGATAGGCCATGCACTAGATAATCTGGACTGGAAGATTGTCAGAAGCATGCTTGAAGTAATCTTCCGAGGAACCGGCGTACGAATTACTGTGTGTTGCATTAACCCGATGAGATCGTATCCTTCAAAGTCAGTAGACTGTTATTTCTTTCTAAAGGATTCATGCAGAGCTGGAGAGTCCTGTAGATTCCGCCATGCTGTGCCTACCTATAGAGTTGCTGATCGGGACGATCAGATTTAAGAGGGGAGCAGTGTTACGAACATACCTTTGGCATGGCCCAGGTAACGGTTGCATTGCATTTCTAATACTCTCGAAACTTCGCGTATCGAGTGCGAGAGAGAATAACCGGTCACGTAGGCGAATTAGAGGTGGGACAACGCCAGAATATTCTCGAACCTAGTAACTGTAGTATATATAGGTAACAATGTTAGAAGTAGAGTTAGTTGATAATAGAGTACCGAACTGTAAACTTATAAATAAATATATGTATATAAATTCGAACCGCTCGTTTTATTTAATCTCGCTACATAGGAAAATTTGAACTCTAAGGTTGACGTTCTGGAAATTATAAATATAAGTGACTTCACTTTATATAAATTGTGACGTGCGAGCATTTTTAAATGAAAAATACTATACATCAGTTTTTAAATATCCGACAACGAATCATTTTTTAAAATTGTTATTTCAAATATTTGAAAAAAACTAGTCCCATTCCGTTATTTTAACTGAAAACTGTTGGATCGAAAATTCTGGAAGTCTAACGGCTACTGGTGATACATTTTTTGTTGAGTTTGTGTTAACTGACTCTAAATTTAAACTATCTTTAGACAATAAATCTACTTTCGTACTTCGTAAAATATCAAAACACTCCATATAAAGAGTGTCTTATGTCTTCTGCAATATGCCTTCTAAATATTTATAACCTTCATTAAAATCATGATATGCTTCTTTTAACATGTCTAGTTTCACGGTTAGTGCAAACTAACTATTTATTAGATTCAAATAAATGATCCCGAATCCAGGTTTGTACCCGAGTAATATTGGATTTACCAGTCTTTTTCTTTGAACGAGCCGTTATTTCATCCAATGTTCATCAACCAAAATACACTCTGGGCCAAAATTAACCGGCCACCTTAAAAATGGGTAATTTTTGATTTCTTATATCTCCTAAACCTGTTGTCCGATTTAAGTGATTTTTTAATATGTTATAGTCTTATTCCTTGAAAATATCTTTATAATAATATTGTTGCTAAACAGGTAAATTTTCATTGTATACCGGGTGTACGAATCAAACTGTGTTTTTTTCTTAAAGTTTGCATCACCCTGTGGAATATTCTAGCATTTGTAGAATACTGAAATTAAATCGTAACTATAGCCTCATGCTTTCTCAACATTTTGTTTTTTGATTGATTCGCTTATGTTGGATAATAAAAAAATTAGGTGCTTTAACAACTACACATGTTTTTTATCAATTTTTATCTCCGCGGAAGAGAAAAAATAATCTTTTTGAAAAAAAGTCATTTGTTACAGTAAAAATCCAATGAATAAAATCTTCGAAGAAAATTCAAATTAACAATATTTTGGAAATCAAAGTCTAATTGAAAAAAAATTGGGTATCAATAATGGGTATTGCCGCCTCTAGCTCTTAGGGCTTCTTGGAGCCGGTTTGGCAATCCATTCATGATATCCTGGATATCAAATTGAGGGATATTGTGCCACTCCTCTACCGCAGCTTTCTTCAGCTCTTCAAAGGATGCAGGGGCTGGTACTCTTGCTCTTACCCGTCTTTTGAGGTTGTCTCAGATATGCTCAATTGGGTTAAGATCAGGACTGTGTGCTGGTCATGGTAGAACTTGAATCCCAAGTCAAGTCAAGTCAAGTCAAATTTATTGATCACATGCGACAATATACAAAGTACATGTATGAGACAAGTCAAAGTTACATTTTACAAAGTTATCTTAAAAGTATATAAATTAATAAACACGATAAAACATACTTAAAAGTTATTTTTAGAATATGGCTCTAGCTCACAAATGTATTGATGTACACACCTCCGAAAGTTTGGCTGATGTAAATTCATTCGTATATCTATTGGTAATTTGTTAAAGAAACTTATGGCTGCATAATGTGTGCTACTTTCCAACAAAACAGAACGATGTTGTGGAAGCATAAAGTGATTGTCTCTGAATCTTGTTGAATAAACATGGTTAAATTGAAATTTATTAAATTCATAAATTTTGCTATGTAAATACATTATACACGAAAATATATACAGACCAGGAATTGTAAGAATATTGTTTTGTCTAAAGATGCCTCTACAAGAATCTCTAAATTTCATTTTATACATTATCCTAATAGCTCTTTTCTGAAGTACGAATATCTGCTCTAATTCAGAGGTACAACCCCAGACTTCAATGCCATATTTGGCTATTGAGTAAAAATGGGCAAAGTATACTGTTTTTAATACTGATGTATGAAAGAGACGTGAAAGAATTCTCAATGCATAACATGCACTACTTAATCTGGATTTCAAATTAGAAATGTGGTTTGACCATTTACAATTACTGTCTAGAAGTACCCCCAGCAACTTCGTGCAGTCTGTTTTATCTATTGCTGCTTCTATAGTGGCTTGATGGTTTAATAAATTATTTGACGTGAAAATCATATACTTTGATTTCTCTTTATTCAAAACTAATTTGTTGGATAAGAAATAACTGTTGATGGTGGATAGTATCTGTGTGGTTTTATTTTGCAAATTTTGATCAGACGTTCCTGTGACTAGAATGTTAGTATCATCCGCATAACTGATGATGTTAACCCCAGTCAGTGAATTAGTTAACAAAGCCATATCATTAATAAATACTATAAAAAGTAGAGGACCCAATACACTACCCTGAGGGATACCATAATGGATATCCAATGTGTTTGATTCGTTTACAAGTTCATTAGATGTTATCTTTACTTTTTGTCTTCTATTCTCTAGGTAGGAAGTAACATTTTAGAACTACACCTCGAATACCAATACCCTCAAGTTTTATTAGCAACATCCCGATCCCATTAAGGTACTCACGGGTAGATCTTGCTGTATGGCAACGTATTACAACAACAATTGTATTACAGCAACAATTAGTCTGAAGTTATCACCAATGAATGATGCAAAAGGCATGACATGGTCTTGGAGAACTTCTTGCACGTATACTTGGGCATTCACACTGCCTCTACCAAACACAACAAGATCAGTACGCGCTTCGTAAGAAATACCTCCCAAATCATTATTGACCCTCCTCGGTAAGCCACTGTTTCGGTTATAGCGCATGCAGCAAACCTTTAATTTTGACGCCTATAGACACGTTGGCGTCCATCTGGAACTTTTAGGGCTATTCTGCTCTCATCTGAGAACAGTATATTCTTCCATTCCGTCATAGTCCAGATATTCTCGCGCAAAATGAAGTCTCGCGCAATATGAAGGTCCTAAGTTTGATTTTTAATTTTAAAAACTAAATTAGACTTCTATCAGCCTAGATAACAAGCTGATCGGGAAACAGCACTAAAGACCACTTACTAGTGATAAAGAACCTGATGGAGAAGTCTGCAGAATACAACAAACCATTGGCACTGATATTTGTCGACTACGAGAAACCAAATCAGATACCAAAATTTCACAGCTAGCATAAGACTGTATACAGCGAGGAGTACGGCAAGAAGATACAGTCTCTCCAAATCTATTCACGACGCTTTTAGAACATACTTGTACAAAAAGGGTGTACATATGTGAAATTATGAATATAATTTCAGAGTATGAGGACTGTATTACATAGGGCTGGTTCAAATAAATTAGGATATGGGGTAAAAGGTCATACAGATTATAGCAAATTAAGTTTATACAAAGTCTTACCAATTCTTCTTCTGCACACACACTCGCGGTATTTACAGGCTTTCACTCGCGGTCGTTCTTCATACGGGGAATCTGTCCGGATACCGATTTCTGAACACGTGTCTCGCGGTACTGAGATCACCAGATATAGCACATTTGCATCTGTACACGATTTAAAACAGTATTTGCTGTATTTTTCGCGTAACTATAAGCGGGAGAGAGAATTAGAGTAGAGAGAACACCCCTGTCACCAATGACAGTCAACAGGGAAGAGGAGAGTCTGTTCTCAGCGCTAGACAACAGGCAAGAGAGCGGTACGTCTGTACCAAGCGATAGGTAACAGGAAAGAGAGAGTTCTTCTTGTTTGCTATGTTACAACTGTCTGTATTTCTAATGGAGTGGGGTTGAAATGTGAGTAGGAAGGTTTGAAGAATGGGAAATAATTGTAAAATTGTGGTAGAATGACAGTTCGTAATACAGCGAAAAAATGACATGATTTTTCGCATGTGAAAAAATTGAACACTTGTAAGAAGGCACATCTAAACGAGCATCGTATCAACATAAATGGAGAGAATCTCAGTCATTTGAGATTTTCAGATGACATCGTCCTTATAGCCGATGGATGATGCAATAATAATGTTTGAAAAATTATATCACGGTTATTTGGAGGTCTTAATAAAGATTAATATGAACAAGACGCAAATAATGACTAAATCTGGTGTTAAATCGAAATATTTCTTTTTTTGATGGACGGGATATTGTGCAGACTACATCGTATAAGTACCTAGGACATGAAATTCGGTTGGCCAGAGATAACCAGACATGTGAGCTCCCAAGTCGCATAGGATTAGCCTGGGCAGCGTTTGGTAAATTAAACTATGTATTTAAATCGGATCTACCCATATGCCTCAAAAAGAAAATCTTTGACCAATCTGTGCAACCTATACTCACTTATGGAGCGGAAACATTAACACTCACAAAAAAGGTAGTTAATAAGATTCGCGTGACTCAGATGGCTATGGAGCGCCAGATGTTGGGTGTTTCTCTGAGAGACCGAATCCCAAACGAAGAAATACGTCGTAGAACAAAAACAGACGTTATCGAAAAAATCGCGTCGTTAAAATGGAATTGGCAGGACACGTCACCAGATTATCAGACAACTGATGGGCAAAACGTATTTTAGAGTGAAGACCAAGGCAAGAAGCAATACGGAGAAGAGGACGCCCACCAACTATATGGACTGACGACCTGAAGCTGAAAGAGCTGAGGGAGACCTATGACGCATACCTAGGGACGCATACAGGTTGATGATAAATAATGAAGTTTGATTTTAGTGTGGGAAATAAACTCGCAAAAAAACTTTTTTTTAAGTGCTTTTTTGTGAATTTTTTAGTATTTTTTTAGTAATAATAATAATTCTTAAGATTTGAATCTAGCATTATCTTATGTAAAATTTAATTAACTTTTATGTCTATTCAAACATATTCTAAAACCAATAGTTCTTGAGATATATGCAAAAAAAGGAGGAAAAATATCGAATTTTTTAAATTTTTTTCATATTCTGTTTAATAAAAAGTTAAGCCCACATTTTACAACTCACGCATAGTAAAATTATCATTTTTAGTGATATTTTGGAGCAATTTATGATATGCTTCACACCCAAAAGTCATTATTTTAAACAGATACCGCCTAAACTAATATGTGTATTTTGCATACTTACCAATGACTAACTATTTACGGCACCCTAATCTAAATATAAATCTTCCTTATACTAATTACTTACGTTTGCATTGTTTAGGTGAGAATTGCCCAAGTTTCCCAAGAGGAAGGCTTGCGGGAAAATAGAAAATTGGGATGTCACCGAGGACCTTGCCATAAAATATCTGTTATTGCAGAACAACCTCATATAGTTCTTAGTGCCGGTGAAGACGGTATTGTATATAGCCATGATGTTAGGAAAAGTAAACAGGAGAGGTAGATACTATGTATACTAATATTAAACATTAGCAAATAATTATACTTTTTTAAAATGTTATTATCAAAATTGGCATTCTACACTTAAATTAATTTTCTAGTACGTTGTCATGAAAGTTCAGTTAAATTTTTTTATTAATTCAAAAATGCTTCTTCGACAAATTGTTTTTTTACCAGCATTATATACCATTTTCCTTATTACCGTCTGTATTAAAGTAGTATTAAAAAAATTATTTTTAGAACAAATAATCGTATATATACTTTATTATATAATATTATATTATTTTTTTTAACAAAAAACTGTTTTTTGTTCTAAAAATAATTATTTTATTAGGGCAGAACGGGGGAATGAAGGTCACTTAGAGTAAAAATACTGTGAGTGATAATATGATGTGTAAATCATATTTTATTGAGGTTTCCAGTAAAATGTGTTCGTTGGTTATTTGGCTATGTTATATTATAATTGGATTCGTAAACCGCCGATGATTTCTTTTTTTCATGATAAAAATCAAAACAGCTGATCGACCGGTATTATCCTATGATGTCGGGTAATGGCGTTCTGGGTATGTTAAATAGCGGTCTTGGATTAGAATAGCTCAATAAGAACAATAATACATTAAATTTCATTTATTATTACATATTAACACATAATAAAAATAAATGAACATTTTTTCATGTTTCATTTTTCAACAAGTTTTCCCACAATGTCATGTTTAATGATGACACTCATGTCAACTACTTCTGGGAAAACAAATATGTGCCCTTGACCTTATATGCACGCATAAACTTTACTGAAACAGAGTTCTTCCTCAGTTCAACCACTTCAGCCGGAAAATTCTTCTGCTTTTTCATTTGAAACTGCCACAAGAAGAAAGTCACCTACGCTCATTTGTTGCGGTAGTTATTCCAGGCTTAACTCTTTGGGTAGATTATCTTCAAGTTCGCTGTCATCGAAGTGCACTGAGTCACTTTCTCCAGATTCCTGACATAAATCGCTCTTATTTGGACAGTCCACCTCAGAATCAGATGAATCAAATACTTTTCATAATTCCCAACTTTAAGAGCACATTTTTCAAAGTTTGTTTTCGTTCTTTTAGTTTTAAACGCTCTTCACGTTTTTATTTTTTCTTTTCTAGCTCATCTTTGAATGGTGTTGACGTCAAATTTTGCGAGTGCATCTTTCTGGCGTTATTTGGTCCTGCTTCAGAAAAATCAAGCTCCTGGGTAACATCTTGAAACGTCACCGCTTGTAAACCATGAGATGGTGACACTGCAGCCACCTTCTCAGATTCTAGAGGAAAATACTCTTCGGAGAATATATGACGGTTTATAGGATATATTCCAGTTGATAAAAATCCAGAGAATGGTTTAGCAACCGTGGAAACATTTGTGTATGCTTTGTTAAAGAGTTCCGCAATTTTATAAACTGTAATCTTTTCGGTTGGATGGCTTATCATGAAAAGATCGCATTTCCTGTTATAGGCATTCTTAAGAGGTCCAAAGAAAACGACATCGAGAGGCTGTAGGCGATGAGATGAATGGGGTAGTAGCGACATTATCGTTATGAAGTTTTCTTTGCAATACTCATAGGCTTCTAGGGTTGCCATAAGTGTTTTAACCACTGAATAAAAAGTTCTTCATTAGTCCAGCCTTTTTGGAACATTTGTAAAAAGATCCCGGAGGTCCATTCCCTTCCAGAAGTGGTGCCATTCGTTGTCTTGCATAAGTAAAAGTAGGAGGAACATAATTCCCTGTATCGTTGAATGCACAAATCCCCTTTTTGGAACATTTGTAAAAAGATCCCGGAGGTCCATTCCCTTCCAGAAATGGGGTCATTCGTTGTCTTGCATAAGTAAAAGTAGGAGGAACATAATTCCCTGTATCGTTGAATGCACAAATCCCCTTTTTGGAACATTTGTAAAAAGATCCCGGAGGTCCATTCCCTTCCAGAAGTGGTGTCATTCGTTGTCTTGCATAAGTAAAAGTAGGAGGAACATAATTCCCTGTATCGTTGAATGCACAAATAACTGTAGTCTGTATGCCTCCTTTCACCAGATGTTATAGCTCCTATTCTCTTTTGCCCTTTTGCTGCTAAAATTTTGTTGGTGTTGTAAACGGTTGTAACCTGTTTCGTCCATATTATAAATGTTGTTGAGTGTAAATTTAAAATTTTCCATCACGTTTTCAAGGTTTTCGAAAAATGTTTTCACCTCGGTCTTGTTGAAGCCTTTTATTCGGTTAAGACTAGTTGCTTCAGGTTTCCGCGATGAAATGGATGGATTTCTTTTTAAAAATCTTTCTAGCCAATCGTTACCAGCTACTCTGCTTGTTGTGTTAAATCTGTGGTGAATATTAACCGGTACGATTGAGACAGCGGAGTCCAATATTACCCGAGTCATTGGTCAAATACCAATCGAAATGCTCGAAGGCGTCATCGAGAATTGGAACTTAAGAATGGACCATCTTAACCGCAGTCACGGCCAACATTTAAAAGAAATTATCTTTAAGAAGTAATGGCAGCTATGTACGACGTTGCTCCCGCTTGGCGGCGCTAGTGTAGTTGGGGGTCAACGTCATTATATTATTATCTACCTATGGTCAACGTTATGACAGTTCGTGAAGTTTGTATATGGTGTTTTTGTTTACGATTTAATAAATAATAAATTATGGCAGAAAAATACGGATCTTGGACTGTTTGTGCGTTAAAAAACGAATTAAGGAGAAGGAATGCAAAAGTTACTGGAAAAAAGGAAGGCGTTATCGAAAAGCAAACTATATTAATCATCTTCTTAATGTCTTATTTCTATAGCTCAGACCAAAATAAAAATATTTATGTTCATCTGAGTTTTATAGTGAAGTATTTGTATTTGAGTTTGAGCTAATACAGTCATGTAACGTAACAGTGTTGACTTCTTTTGTATGTTAGTATATTAAATTAATTTAATATAAAAACATACAACAGAAGTCTTTACTTCATTTTAATATGTTATACCTATGGCATACAGCCAACTACAGGGTTTTCCCTGTTAAATTCTTAGTAAATATGGCTCCTTCTTCTTCTTAGCCTTCTGTCGTCCATGTTTGGACATAGGCCTCTCCCAACTCCTTCCATCGGTCTCTATCCTGAGCAACATATTTCCAATTTGTTCCGGCTAATCTTTTAATGTCATCAACTGTGGTCTTCCTCTTGGTCGTTTACTTTCGTAAGGTCTCCAATGTTGTATTGTAGTATTCGTAAATATGGCTACAACTAAATATTTCAGAAAAACATAAGTATTTTAACAAATACGTGCATTTATTGTCGGCACATATTTATCCCTTCTTATTGCTAGAATCCACTTTTTTCTCATCAGAATATCTTTGTGAAACCTGTGTTCTGATGTTCTCGATGAGCACAAAGGCACAACACAACATTGAGGCATTTTATTTTCTCAAATTAAATTCACACAGCCAAATAAACGCAATATTTACTTACAAGTAAATTGATTTGAAGAGTTGACGTGACCTCCAAATACACAAGCGTCACCTACGTCGAGCTTTTCAGATTAGCTGCCATTGTAAAGAATGGTTCTTTTGTATGACAATAAAGATTTTCAAACAAAATTCATTTGTTTCATTGTTTTTTCTTTTTGAAAAAAGTCCATCTAAATGAATATAAAGTTAAATTTATATTTCGAAATATTTCTGCTTTCGTCTAATTTATTTTATACTAATGTCATCTAATGTCATAATGTACACATAATGGAAAATTTCATCCAAACTAATTCAACTCTAGGAGGAATATGTCTATTAAACAATAATGTATTAAATATATTTTTGAACCTTGCTTATCTTATTTTTTTTTGTTTTGTTTGTTATTATATTTTTTGTATATATTGTAGGTTAGTCACCGTTAAGGAAGATGATAAGGATATAGCACTATATACTATCCATAGTAATCCTTTGAGGACATTAGAGTTTTGTGTTGGCGGTAGAGATGAATTAATTAGAGTATACGATCAAAGAAAAAGTGACGAACCCTTACATACATATCATCCATTTAAAGAGAGGGTGAGTATCTGAGTATCTATATTGAAATTACAATATAGATTAGTAAAATTAATACGAAAAAGATTAATATTAAACACACTTAGTTTCGGGATTAAACCGAATAAAATTTGGCTACATCGAGCTTTAGACTCCCTATCTGGAGTCTTCATCAAGACCTATTCTGGAGGCCCAGTCTCCTGAATCACAAATAATTTTACTACCACACTGATTGACACTATACACTGTGCTACTTCTGTCTTTACCTTTGAATTGTGATAAGATAAAGGACGTTCATCATAAGTAGGTCGAACTAACATTTCTTATTAGGATTTTACAGGTAATGAACAAATAAAGTCCTTTTACCCTATGACGGCCGATATGCAATGAAGATATGATCAGTGGGCCTCAAACAGTGGGGCGTTAATATTTAATTCCGATCGCTTGAAAAGTAAAAATATTGAATTTCCTTTATTTTATGCTCAGTAATAATATTGGATTTTACTATATCAAAGGCAAATAAAATGAATATAAGGACTTCGGCACTGATAGTGATCAAATCTACCACGTTATCAGCTGTCCCGAAACATAGTCATTTTAAATGGTAAAAACAAATCATAATTTAATATTTTATACCTCTACTACAAATTTAAGTGCATTAGTTAGTGCTGACAATATTATCTCAAGGGAGTAGCACTTCTTTTTGTATTATTTTTGTAACAACAATAAAATAACCTTTAAATATTACCTACGTAAAGGGATAACAAAAATTCCAGTTGGGTCTTGACCAGTTTTTTGGACCGGCCACAGGACCGGCCCAACTTCTGATCAAGAAAATTAATCAAATGACTTGAACTCCACTAAACACAGTTACTCAGATGTCGTAAATTATTTTAAACATATAACAAAACAACAAGCAATAGTCATTTCCAGCATTGAAGGTACAAAAATCCATGATTACGTCGTAGCTGTTGGAGCACTAGTGGGTCCAGTTAATGTACTTTTTGCCTCCAGAATTGCTTACAATAGGATATGCATATACCTCTCTTCAAAAAACACTGTTGATGCTCTTCTCCATTCTTATAAATATATCAAAATAAATGGATGTCAAGTCGAAGTAAGAAGATTAATTTCTCCAGCCCAGAGACTTCTAATATCTAATGCATGTCCTACAATCCCGAACGAAATAATTGAACAAGAATTACAAAAACTTATTATTCACACTGTATCCAAAATGACTTTTCTTCGAGTAGGTATGTCTGAAAGTGAGTACAGTCATGTTCTGAGCTTTAGAAGGCAATCATTCATTACACCCCTGCAAAATATGTCTATTCCTGACTCTTTTACCATAACTCATGATAATACTTCGTACCGGGTATTTCTCTTCATAGACAGATTCAGTTGCTCCAAATGTAAAACCATTGGTCATCAAGAATCAGAATGCGCTCACAATTCAAACCAAACTAATTTAACTACCCTCTTAGATTCAACCCAAACCACATCATCATTATCTAAACCTCATGAATCTAATGATACCCCTTAAACTCCCCTTCAGATTCAACTCAAACCACATCGTCATTATCTAAACCTAATGAACCTAATGATAAAATATATCAATCTACGGAAACCGACCTCATCCAAAACATATCTAAAGATAATCCAAACACTTCGTCTTCTTTTTCCAAAACAACACCAGCTGTAAATAACACTGAAAATACTACGGAAATCGACCTCATCCAAAACATGTCTAAAGATAATCCAAACACTTCATCTTCTTCTTCCAAAACAACAGCACCAGCTGTAAATAACACTGAAAATACTACGACACCAGAAACACCAATAACCTTAAATAATGCAGTCAATTCTAAACAGCTAAAAAGACATAACATATCATCTCCTGAAATTAACGAAGACAACCCAAAAACCGACTCCACCGACTCATCCGTTTTTAATACCCCTAAACAATATAAACCAAAAAAGAAACCCAAAACCTCTTCCAAAACCCCCGCGAAGATGTCATTCACTCCGTAGAATCCATCAAAGACAAAATCGAAAATAGATCACCTCCATTTATTCTAAATTTCAATGAAATATGTGATTTTATGGAAAAATGTTTTAAACTCTCATAACCCTGAATTAACTTCTAAAGATTACTCCAATGAACTAGAGGAACTAATTTAGATCCTTAATTTTGTTTATTGTTACACAAAAATTCTAGGTTAAGAAATAATATCACCCGACTAAAGAAAAAAATAAACCCTAACCCTTCTTCAGCTGACGAATCATCACTAGTTGAAAGATAATCAAGGGATGACTAATTCTCCCTAAACTATATAGGGAAAATATCAGCACAGAAACAACATCCAGTATTCTCCCAAATTTGCCATCCCAGTATTGGTTCTACAAAACTAACTAAAAATAGTACTCCCCTTATAGAACGAATAAAATCTTCTAACTTTGATATGGATAAGCTAAATCGATCTCCACAAGTCAGTGTAAATTTTTCTCCATGGAAAATCCAACCACTTACCATTGACTTAACCCTCACAAAATATCCCAAATCAACTACAAATCCGACTTTCATTAAACATTTGTACTCCGAAGTGATATCTCATTATCCTAATTATCTCCAAATTTTTCAGTGATGCCTCTAAAGTTCATGACGGACATGCTGCTGCATACTACTGTAAATACACTACTCACACTATATCCATACCTACAAACTTCTGCATCCTCACAGGCGAGACCACAGCCATTTTGGAAGCCTTAATTTTCTTCAAAACGCGTAGTGAGAATAAATGTGTCATCATCACTGACTCATTAAATGCTCTATTAGGTGTAAAACAAATATACCGTACAAATCCAATATTTCTGTCTATAAAGATGAGATAAATATAATTCAATCAACTCGAAAACAAGTAGCATTTATCTGGGTACCGTCTAATGTAGGAATAGCTGGAAATGAAATGAGAAACTAGAAAACCTAGTTAAAGAGCACTGTATGAACATATGGAAGACTACTGGAAAGATTCAAAGAACCAAAGAGATAAGAACCAAGAACCACACTATATGAGATTTATCCCCTTGTGAAGACCATCTTGAATAATCAATCCAATAGAAGGGACCAAGTAATAACTAACCGACTAAGAATTGGACACACTGCACTGACCCATAAATTCTTAATCAACAAAGAATCTTCTCCAACCTGCAGAAACTGTTCTCTCCCATTGACGGTGAAGCATATTCTGATTGACTGCCAGTACCACGAAGAAACAAGAAGAAAATATGAAATCTCAGATGACATCAAAACCACTTTAACCATAAACACTGACCATGTAATAAATTATTTAAAAGATTTACGTTTATATACATCTATTTAATGTAAATAAAATTAACTCTTGTGTACGTTACTCCACTAATATCACGGCGTGGTTGATGTGGATTATATGTTGTTTCTAAATAAAAAGAATGAATATAATATGTATATAGGGCGTGTTAAAAGAAGTGGGACGGAATATTTCGAATACTCTAAATTATCTGCCAATGATTGATTTATAAACTGTGTGTTCTCATCTTGTCCTTACAATAGTCCAATTTATATCTAATAATTAGATATAATCTCTTTACAAACGAAATTATATATCTAATAATTTGTTAATTTTGCAATATAGCAAAAATAACGTAGCATTTTACAGCTTTTCAAAATAGTTCGTCCTCTCCAAAAGTTATTAAACATATCATAGATTTTGTATTTATTTATTCTACAGTGTGATCCAAAGGTGAAACAGTAGTAATTGGATGGGACGTTAAGAGAAGATTTTTGACGGCAGGAGATAATTTGGCTCGAGCTGGAATCGAACCAGGAGTCATCGTCTCTTTTGCTGAGACAATTGGAACATTTCTTGATGTCATTTAATAATAAACTCATATATTTGAAATAAATACAGGATAGATATTAATAAAATAGTTAATTATCTTCTTCTTCTTCTTAAAGTGCCTATCCGTTCCGGATGTTGGCGATCATCACGGCTATCTTTACTTTATTTATTGCAGCACGGAACAGTTCAGTGGTAGTCGTGTTATACCACTTTCGTAAATTTTGAAGCCAGGAAATGCGTCTTCTTCCCGGTCCTCTCTTACCATTTACTTTCCCTTGGAGAATCAGCTGGAGAAGGCCGTAACGTTCTGGATTTCTCATTACATGTCCTAGATATTCCAACTTTTTAGTTTTGACGGTCATGAGAATTTCACATTCTTTCCCCATTCTACGCAGTTAATTATCTAGAGATATTTATTTTAGTGTAGTCATAATATAAAGTTCTAAAAATTGTTACCAGATAATAGCACATTATTATTTTTATTTAAATTGTAACCTGTGTATAAATTGTTGTTTATAAAGATGTACAGTATAGCTGTACAAAGGATGTAAAGCACTAGGATGACATTTTATATAGAATTCGTGTTCACAGAATTTATTTTAATCAAAGACAGTCATGTGCATCAGTTTGTTGGTCAAGTTAGAACTCCCATCGCCAAATCGTGAATTGAGAGACGCTTTTAATTGAGAATAGGACTGTGAAAGTGAATACGATCCGGTTGCATTGAACCAATTAGTTCAAACGAATGTACCAATGTTGAATCCACAATAGAAGAAAGTGCACGACAAGGTAATGAAACTAACTGATGAAACGTTCTTCAAGCAAGTGGGCTGTCAGTAATGGCCGTATTCCTGACGGAACTAATCGTAAAAAATTGGTTAAGTGAAGGAATAATTTTAGCAGCAAAAAACAAGAATATTGATTACTTAAACTTAATAATTCAAAATCAAATCGTTAGTTCATTGCATTCCTTCAAAACTATCGTTGATGTCATTATTTTGGTTGGTTTGACCTATGTAAAATCGTGGAGGATGTGTGGAATTCCACAAACACCAATTTTGTCTTTCATGTATCACGACACGACAAGTTTTTGGAGAGGAGTAAAGATTATTCTTATTCATTGTGATTTGAAAGTTTTACTTATTCTGTCGTGACGCCCTTGATACTAAAAAGAAAAGCTTTGGTATTCTTACGAGTTAAACGACGCTACGCAACTATGAACATTTGTAAAAGCTAATATCCCTTTTTTATTTTAACTTTTACTTTACCTCTCATCCATTTGTTTTAGGGTAACTCAAGCAGTTTCACGGGATTCCACGTAACTTGTGCTGTCTATAACCACGACGGATCACAAATCCTTGGTAGCTATAATGATGACGATATCTATCTCTTTGATGCCGACGGCGAACCCGGCACCTTCCTTCATCAGTACAAAGGTCACCGGAATGGAGCAACGATAAAAGGAGTCAACTTTTTTGGACCTAGATCAGAGTTTATCGTCAGCGGATCGGACTGTGGAAACCTTTATTTCTGGGACAAAAATAACGAATCTATTGTTCAGTGGTTGTTGGCAGATGATAGTGGAGTAGTAAGTGTGGTATGGCCCAAAAATCACGCAAGAAATATTTTTTATAAAAAAATAATTGAGAATTGAAAATTTTAAATTGATTCATAGAGTATACAATGTACAAATAAGTATGAAGTAGCATAACAGGTAAATATTTTCTGTTATCTTGTTAGAACGTCGCGTTTATTTATTGAAAGTTTCCACGAGAATTATAAATGTGGCCGTATTGGTTATGTATTGTTCAATTTCCCTTGAAAAAGTGGACTTCATAAATCCTCATTCAAATAAAGAAAAAATCAACAGTTTAATTTTAATTAGAAGATGATTTAAACCATTGACTTTTTTGGACTACTATTGGAAAACTATTGGATTTAAAAAAAAAAAAAAATGTGACGATTAAGAACAATAACTTTTACAGAAATGAAGTTTTTCTTAATTTTCTCGGCAATTTTAGGGTTATAGTAAAAATGTTATACCGATAATGACATTGTTTTGTTCACCATAGGAATTAAGATTTATTGCAATCCCATCTCTAGATTATATTTATTATAATGCTCTAACTAAAACTAATTTTTTTGGTTATTTTTTAACCTTAATAGCAATACAAATAAATAAGTAATATGCTTTATTGTCACTGAAAATTGTACAAATTTTATGGACAAAGCTTATAACAATAAGACAAGAAAGAAGAAAAAATCAGAATAAGAATCGTTTGTATTTTTAAACAAAAAAAAACAATAAAATTCTTCCAAACTTAAACATAAAAAATACTACCTAATTAAGAACCTACAAACTTCGTAAAATGTACCTAACAAAAAATAAAAATTAGGAAAGCAGATTAACGAATTAAGGGCTCAAATATTCCACCTCCTTGTGCTAAACAGTAACCAAATCTGTCATACAGATTTCTCCTCATATTTTGGAGTAGGACTGGTGTAATGCTTGCAGAGAAATGAAGTATTTTTGCCCTTAATTCGACTAGGTTTGTGGCCCTTTCAAACTGATGCCTATAAATGTTTTCTTTGAGAAAACATTTATAGGCATCATTTATAGGCATGAGAAAGGAAATCGTTAGGCGCCAAGTCACAGGATCTAGCGGGCCATTTAATTGTACCACGTGTACTTATCAGTCGATCAGGAAACGTTTGATTGAGGAAGTCAATAGTTGCTCTAGAGTTGTGAGCCGAACACCCATCGTGTTGGAAATAAACCTGAAAATTAACCGGAAGGCGTCGAACTGCCGGAATGATCTCATTCTGTAAAAGTTGTAAATATTTGGGCCCGTTTAGGTTTCCATCGATAAAAAATGGACCGACAATATGGTCGCCTAACATCATAGTCCAAACATTTAACTTTTGCGGATGCTGCGTTCGCACTGCAACACTGAGGTGATTATTTTTCCGAGAATAATACCTTGAAACGGATGGATTGTGTTTTTTATGTAATGAAAATGAAATATTTTTTAAAAAGTGTACATTTTCATTCTGTTTATCTAACATAAATTCACAAAACTCCATCCACCTAAAGTTATCTTCCGGAAACAGTTCTTGTGTTGGTTGTATCTTAAAACAGTGATACCCATTCCTTTTGAGAACTCGCTGGACAGTTCGAGCATTTATGTTAACTTCCCTAGCAATTTGTACACTATTGCAGGGTTCACTAGCTTCCACAAAAGCACAAATATCAACATCCCTGTTTTGACGCTCCTCATCGACAGGCCTAACACGTGGTTCATTACCTTCATGACACTTTTTACAACTGTTTACACATCCCGAAGTTTGAAAATGTTTAATGGTATTTTTAACTGTTGTGACACTTGGTGGGGGTCTATTTTCGAAGGCAACAATAAATAAATCAATTACTCCGCGTATCGAATTTCCCTGAATTTATCCATGTTTCAAGTTGCACTTTTTCTTGGACGGTATACAACGTAGTAGGCATTTTATTAATTATTTGTTTATTCTTTCAGAACTTCGTTTGAAATTTTTAATGTCAATGTGACAATTACGACAATTCGTACCTACTGTGAAATGAATATAGAGGTGGAAACGTGTAACTTGTCACAGCGATTGCCATTGTATTGTATGGTCAATAAAACAATGTCGTGATCTGTATAACAAAAGTTGTACATTTTTATATTATCTACAACGTTCGTATTTGAAATTTTTGATAGGATGTCAAATTTCGCCCGAGAGATTAAAAAAACTTTTTTCATTCGCTCTTAACCCCCCCCCCAATTACCCGCGGAACTGTTTAATTTTTTTTTTATTTTGTTATTATACCCACACCTACCACTTTTCATCTACAAAGTTTAGTTAACATTTTTGTCACCTCCTTTTTTGCCAATTTGCGTGGTCTATCACTTAAACTTTGTAAGTAAAAAGATGCAAACGTTCGAGAGAATATGATGTAGAGAGACTTCTGATAATGTTTATTTCTACATCATGACTCAGCAACACCCATAGCCAGAGTTTAAGAAAACTATTTGATTCAAGATAAGCACACAAGGAAAAATGAAAAAATCACAGGAAGCACAAAAAACCTAATACAAAAACGAAGGGAAATAACAGATAAGCACACAACGAACATTACAGGACTAAGGAATTTAACAACCAAAACCTGATCTCCTTTAAATTTGTTCAAAAATGTTTTTTTTTTTCAATTTAGATATAAAATGGGTTAAGATACAATATACTTTTTTTTTATACTGTATATCACAATTACAAGCATTTTTGTTTCAAATACAGCTAAGTTGCCGTAAATAGCTGTCTAAATATTCATACGCTAGGCTTTCACAAAACCATGATTTTATTATTAGAAATTATACAATGATAGGAACGGAACTAATGGACTAACGAACATTCACAAAGAAAAAACCTCTCTGTGTTTAATTTTTGATCGGATAATGATCAAGTCTGTTACATCGAACTTCATCAAGGACATTTGAGGTTTTTTGAGGTGTGAGAGTACGAGGTTAGGTGTTAATAATATAGGAAATACTATTGGTCCAATGAAATCTTTGGCTCGATATTTCTAAATAATATCCAGGAGTTCACTATCGATGCATTGAGGCAAAATCGGAATATGGCCAATACCATTTTCCATTTCTAATGTTTATGACATGACGAGCACGCCACTGTTCAAACAAATTCTGACCTCCCATGTTAGTATTGTACAAAAAGTTATTTTTCAATATAAATATAGTATTAGTTGCTAAGAAACAACAAAATAGGACTGATATTGTTTAAGAGACTATAGATGAGTGTTTTAGTATATAATAAATTTATATTGGTATGAATTGGTAGAAAAGACAGTACCAATTAAACTATTGGACATTGCACGTCCGATATCGATTATAAAGGTACTCATAGTACTTGCAAACTCAACTCCTACTTAATGGTCTACCGAACTACAATAGTTACTTCCGCTGATGATAAATTACTTTGATTCATAATGTTTTGTAAAATTTAATATTTTCACCTATTATTTCTAAATGTTGCTGGGTAACAAAAAATGTATGTTATTATAGCAGTCAATGTTTACTTACTAATAACTGTTTGTAAGCTGTCACGTTGACTTTATTTTTTATTGCCAACACTTTACAATCGGCAACAAATTCAACTCTTGCGTGAATTTTGGGACAACTTTTACCTTTTGGAAAAATACTAAGAATTAATTATTTTGCTTTACACTCTTTATAAATATTATTTAACACGTCCACTGCTGCGTGAATCTAGGCATCATCGTTGGAGCCGTAGCATGCGCCGGTCACGCCACTAGGCGACATAACGACAAAGGATTGTTATATTCAATTCACTGAACTCAGTCCAAACTGTATAATTAATTTAATAATTAATTTTGTGCTATGTGCTGTGCTGGTTAAATTTTGTCTTCGACTGGAAGTGGCTGGAAGTTACTATACAAATAAGCACACCTGCTCATAGCCTACATTAACTGTAACTTAAAATTATTCACTTGCAGTTTATCAATAAAATAAAATTGTATCAATTAAAACAATAAAAGGTTAAAATGTTTATTAAAATTAATGACTATACACTTCATGTTTACTTATATTTAAAAGTCATATTTACTCTTCTGTTTTCATTAAAGAAGTCTGCAACTCTAAGCAGTTATTTTGCGAACAAAATGCCAATTTACTGAAATTATTTTATTTAAATTTTTTTTAATTGTAAATATGAAAGGAACAACATTTTTTATGATGTATGGAATTATTTTTACAGTTTAATTATATATTTTATGTTGATTTATATTTAATTAATTGTTTGATAATAAAAAAATGCTGACTACTAAATATTGGAACACCCTTAGCTTGAATAGCAGCCTGGACTATATGAGACATTGTATCAATTAGGCCTTCACATAATTCAGGGGTCAAACTATCCCATATTTCTTGCAATTTAGCACGTAGTTGTGGCAGAGTATGCTGAGGGTTATTTCTTAGGCGTTGTTTCATTTTGTGCCAATGAGTCTCTATTGGATGAAGATTCGGGCTGCTAGAAGGATGTGACAAAACTTTAATGCCATGTTCTTCCATCGATTTTTTGGTAGATTTAGCCGTATGGCATGAGGCTCGGTCCTGCTGAAAGATAAGATCTCCGGATGGATATAATTTTGCCGCACTTGGTAGAAACGAATGTTCAAGAATATTTTGATATTTGGCTGCCTTTACTATACTTTCAATAAAATGTAACGTTCGCAACCCTTTCTCCGACCTACATCCTCACACCATGATGCCCTGTGGAAACTTTATAGTCTTTGGAATGAGAAATCCTAACAATCCTGAGACAATCATAATGGAATGCTTCTGTTTTTTCCCCGAATCACACGCTTTCGGTTATCTCCCACATAAACATCAAATTTGCTTTCGTCGCTATAGTTAACTTTGTTTCAGTTATGTTTGGTCCACAAAAGTTTTGATCTAGCCCAAATGTAACGATTTCTTTTTTTGAGTTTTCGTCCACAATGGTTTGTCTTTGGCCAACTCGAAAAAAATTAAAAAAACCTAAAGTTTATATCGCAAAGAAGATCATATCAAACATACCTTATAAAAAATAAGTCCGCTTTTCTGGATATATTTTAGACAGCATTCTCTGGAAACATTCATCCTAGTTTCTCTATTTCACCTAGCAGTTACTTCTCGTAGTGTCTTTCTTCTTCCCGACTTACAGTCCTCCTTTAAGAAACAGCTTTTGGACGACCTGAGCTTTTCCCCATATTTCTTAATTATACTAAACACAGTAGTTGGTGCTACAGTCAATTCGCTGGAAATTTCACGCATTGTTTTCTCTTTATAGTACAGATGAATAATCATTTCTTGAACTTTTGGATCAGTATGTATTCCACATGCCATTATTATATTTCTCTCGTAATAAAACTGGCGGTTGTTAATTATACATACTCAAATGACGCGTTACAATTATTGTTGACAACGCACTACCCACTCGTATGTTTCATTTCAAAGCCTTTTTGCGCCAGACTGATAAAATTTAAGAAACGTGAGAAAAAGCAAGAAATGTTCCAATATTTAGTTGTCAGCAGTTTTCGATTATCAAACAATTAATTAAATAGTAATCAATATAAAATATTTAATTAAGCCGCAAAAATAATTGCATACATCATAAAAAATTTTGTTAATTTCATATTTACAATTTAAAGAAAAAATTAAATAAAAGAATTTAGGTAAATTGGCATTATATTCGTAAAATAACTGCTTGTTCCAACATATAGTTGTTAGTGATTATAAATGCGTACATATATAAGTTATTTCTTTATCGAAGTGAGAAAATATTTCAATAATTGTTTTCCCGTTTGAATTTTTCTGAAGATGTTATTTTTTCAATAAATCTTAATTCTACACTTTTTTTGGCCTTACACTTCATAGATGGAATGAAATTAAATGCGATAAAGTGTGGAAATAAAATGTTAAATAAAAACTACACATTTGCTAACAGTTTGTCGGTCTGATTTTTTAACTAGAAGACGAAGCCAAGTGCTATGGCGATATCCTCAGAATCATACTTTTAAAATGAATAGGTCGATGAATATATTTCCTTTAATTTTTGTTTTCGTATTATCAATGCATTACATATGTTAAGCTAACATAATATTCCTTTAGGTAAATTGCCTCGAACCTCACCCACAAGTGCCTTTCATTTGTACAAGTGGCCTCGACTGGGATATAAAGGTATGGGTACCTTCATGCGAAACGGACAACGAAATGAAAGGATTAGGGGAGGTTATTAAGAACAACAATAAGAATAGGTTGAATTGGACGTCAAGAATGCCGCCAGATATTAATGAAAGTCAGATGCTGTGGATGCTTTGGAGGCATTTAAGAACTTCTAGTAGGGTAAGTTTTAGAATAATTACTATTATGGATAAATACACTTAGTGCGTCTAGAACAAATATGGAATTTGATTTAAGTCTTAGGAATATTTTGGACGTTTTTCACATTTGGTCCCAGTGAAGATGGCCTCAAATTAGCTGTCAATTAAGTTTCACAGAACGAAATATTGCGTTGACAGTGTTGCCATGTCCTTATAATGTATATGTTATATGCTTCTAGTACAAAGAGATAAAGAAAAAAATTAATGGGAAAATCACAGTAGTTGGCTGTATACCATCGATTAAAAAACTTATAAGAAGTAAAACACTTCACATTTGCATTTAGGTATAAAACATATAATTAAAACTTTTTTAAAAAGTGTCGTCAAAATTTATACTGGAGCATAAAAAGACGTCTGTAACAATCTGGCAACTGACGGTTTAAGGGTTCTGACTCTATTGCCAAATCTATCCGCTAACCTATCAAAGGGCAATTGCCAAAAAAATTTTCTAGTTATTAATTGCATTTAATATCAAATGAAACAAACATTAATTCATTAATGTTTTATATAAGGTATAAAATTACAGAATCCATCAAATAATATAATAAAAATGTACATTTTAAAAGCTTTATCTCTTTTTATACGGAAGTAAAACACTTCACATTTGTATTTAGGTATAAATCATATAATTAAAACTTTTTTAAAAAGTGTCGTCAAAATTTATACAGGAGCATAACATGACATTTTCGATCTAGATAGAAAACGTCACGTCTAGACGTCTTTTTAACTTTATTATTTATACTGACATTTTACTATTTACTTTTAAAAACTGTTTTAAAACTATTTACTTTTTCTTTTTTTGGTAATTGTTAAGTATTAGTTTTTAAATATCTTATTGCTTTTGATTGCGTATGTTACATTTATAATGTAAATTCCAGCACTCCCAAACGCCAATATTTCATACTGTCAAACCCATTTGAGGCTATCTTCACTGGGACCAAATGTGAAAAACGTCCAATATTTCTTTAATTTGGTTTTTAGAAACTCACAACTACATTTGAAAGTTAATAAGATTATCAGTTACTCATTTTCTAAGTCGTAAGCACTTGGTGGAGAGTGGCTAAAACTAATTTATTTATCACCCCACCAATTGCCTCTCAATTAATAACAACAACAACAGCTGCCTTTGCCTGTTCTAACACATGGAGCTCAGGCATGGACATCTACTAAAACACATTTGGAAAAGTTTTCCAAATTTGTTTTAGTAAATGCAAAACTTCAACTTCATAAAAGTTGAAGGGTCATCGAAGGACAGATGCTGGATATTTCACTTCTTGGGTATCTTGGGACCTATAGTTTTACTATATTTTGATGTTTCTCTAATTGCCAATAATTCAGCTGCGTAAATAATGCGATTTTCATGGAACGATATTATTGCTGAGTAGTTCTTGTGGAGTATCGCTGCCGCTATATCATTAATGATTTGTAAGCCGTGTGTATAAATATATTTAAAGGTATAATTAAAAATTCTTTATACAAGGCATATAATTAAAAAGACCTTTTCTGGCTACATCACAGAAGGTTTTGGACTAACAAGTCTATCATCACTGCATTTACCTGGAATACGTAGTACTACTTTAGTGAATACAAACGTTAAGATTAAATTTTGACTAAGGTTAAAACACCTATGTGGTTACATACTCACCAGGTGTATATGAGCCAAGCCACTAAATATATGGGTATAAACAAAATGTGTTATTTATTGTTTGTGTGATGTTAAAGTTTTTAACAGATAGCCTGCATGACAACGTAAGACTCCCGATTTATGAGCTGCTGACCCTGAGAGGATACCTTTGTATGGACTCTAGATGTCAACGAATGACAACGGAATAAAATATCATTTTTATGACGGATTTATGAACAAAGCAGTCAATGTAACCTGTAGTATGTGTCAATGCGACACTAGCCAACAATGTGTTGAATGAATATGTTAAACATAAAAGAGCAAACAACAATATGTTGGGTTTGAAGTTTAATAATGTGCCCTGCAAATTATGTTTAAACGTTGTAAAACAATTGTATGTATAGAATGACTTTAAAAAGTTTTTGAATCTGAAGTAGGCAAGCATCAATTCTCCTCCTCCTAAGTGCCTTCTCTGTTGAGGTTGGCGATCAGTATGGCAAATTTCTCTCTATTCTGGGCTTGATGAATTAATTCATTTCCTTTTGTGTGGGCCCAATCTCTGATGTTTCGTAGCCAAGATTTTTTCTTCTTCAATCTTGCCTTCTAATATTACTTGGAGCTGCTCAAATTCCCTATGGCGCATTATGTGTCCTAGATATGACGTCTTTCTAATTTTGATTGTATTGACCAGATGAGGGCGTGTGTTCATTGCTCTCAGTACTTCTTCATTCGTAGTTCTGCTGGTCCAGCTTATTCTTAGCATTCGGCGGTACATCCACATTTCAAATGAATTTAATTTGTTGACGTCATACTGTTTTAATGTCCAGGTCTCACAGCCATATAGTAATAGAGACCACACATAACACTTTAGTGTTCTCAATCTCATTGAGACTGATAGCTTGGGGTTACAGAGCATTTTACACATATTCATGAAACCAGATCTTGCTATTTCAATGCGTCTTCCAATTTCTTTTGAGTGGTCTAGTTGACTATTTAGTTCTCTGCCCAGGTATATGAAGCTTTGGGAACTCTGAAGGGTGATACCATTTATTTGTATGTTAGGTGTAACTTGTTCATGGGGGTTTTTGTGGAATACCAGAATTTTGGTTTTGGAAAAGTTAATGTCCAGCCTGTGACTTTCTTCTGATAATATGTTCATCAATATTTTTAGTTGGTCTTCTGTTTCTGCTAATACTACGGTGTCATCGGCATATCTTATATTATTAATGATGATTCCACTGGCTCTGGCACCTTCAGGGCGATCTTCAAGAGAAGCTCTAATTATATGTCCGGCATATACATTAAATAATAGGGGGGATAAAATGCACCCTTGGCGCACTCCTCGTTCTATGTTGATGTACTTGGTGTTTCCGTTCTCTGTTCGAACGCATCCTGTGTGGTTCCAGTATGTATTACTTATGATAGTTATGTGGTGTCCGTCCAACTCTACTTCTTTTAGCACCTCGATCAATTTTCCGTGTTTGATGCGGTCAAAGGCCTTTCTATAATCGACAAAGCACACATACAGCCGTTTTTGAACCTCAAGATACCTTTCTGCCATCAGTGCCAATCTCATAATTGCTTCTATAGTGTCTGTACCCTTTCTAAAGCGATATTGAGAACGACTCAGGTATTCTTCACACTTATTTTGAATTCGGTTATAAATTATTCGAATAAAAATCTTAGCGGCATGACTCATTAGGGATACAGTTCGATGGTCTTCACATTTCCTTGCTTTTTGTTTCTTAGGAAGAGCTATATATGTGGATGTTAGCCAGTCATGCGGTATTATGCCATGTTCATATATAATTTTGCAGAGGGATGTTAATTTCCTCACCTGACAGCATTATCACTTAGGTGTTTAAAATGTTCGGCTGTTATTAGGTCTTCGCCGGGTGCCTTGTTGTTCTTTGCGTCTTTTATTGCCTGCCAAACTTCTTCGGTGAGAATGTTTAATTTTTCATCTGTGTCTATTTGTGGGGCTCTTCTGTTCTCTGATCACCAAACAAATCTTTAAGATATTGCTCCCATATTTCTTTCTGTTTTTCAGGGTCCATTTCTATTTGGTTTTTCTTGTTTGTTACAATCGATAAGTGTTTGGGTTTCCATATTCCAGCTACTTCTTTAACCTTTCTGTGTAGTTCTCTATCTTTATGCTTCATATGCAGATCTTCTACCTCTTTACATTTTTCTTTCATCCACTCTTCCTTAGCTACATTAATTTGTTCTCAATTTCCCTGTTGAGTTCTTTGTATCTTGTTAGGTTTTTGTTTTTTACCATCCGTCTCCTCTCCATAATTTGTAATAATTCGTTTGTCATCCATGGTTTTCTATGTTTACGGTTTTCTTTCTGTATACTTTGGTCTGCTGCCTCCAAGACAGTATTTTTAATTTTCCCCCACATGTCTTCAATGTTTTCTTTTACTGTCTTCTCCTTAGTGGGAGCTATTGTCTTAGACTCTAACTGCGTGTCTACCGTGTCTTTATACTTCTGTTGCTGTCCTTGGTTAGCACTACTCCATGCTATTCTCTGACTGGGATAAGCCTTGTCTACTCTTTTAAGTTTTAATCGGATGGTTGCGACTACAGGATTATGGTCTGAATTTATGTCACTGCTTGGGTACGTTTTTACATTTAGAATACCATTAAGCATCAATACATGTGCCTAAAGGAACACATAAAATGAAATATTGATAAGGCCCTTTTAAATTAACATTTGGTACCTAAAAATTAAGTGGAATATATGTGTATAATGCTAATGAGTTGTTAATTAATGAAGACAGAGAGGTGAACTGTCTTAGATAGGGATAGAGTAGAATATAGAAACTAACTAAAGACAAAGAAAGGAAGAGTTATATTGTAATGTGGGGTTAATGTGTAATGTAACTTGAAATATTATGTTAGAAAATTGTAGAACAATTATATAGATGGAATGACTTAAAGAAAATATTTAGGTTATAACTAGGCAAGCATTAATACAAATACCTAATGTACTTAGGCTAACTAAAATATTAATAAGACCCTAAATGTTTGTAATCGACATTTAGTACCTAAAAAATTAGATGGTAGATATGTGTATGATGTTGAGTTATTTTTGTTGATGATTGAGGGCTAAACTGTTGTATATGTGGATTTGTTAAATAAACCTAATAAAGAGAAAAAATATAATTTAATGTCGAGTATGTATTAGTCAATATAAGGTTAGGTATGATGTTACTGTAGTGTATATTCTGGATAGTAGTTGATTTGTCTGATTAAACTTTTATTAAAGTTTATTCTTATTCTATAAGAAACCTAGAAATAAGTATGTCCACGTTAAAATGATTAATGCAAAGAGATATACTAAATACTTAGTATTTACCACATTAACAGTCAAAATGTTACCTTTGTATTAATCATTTTAACATGGAAATACTTCTAGGTTTCACTGATGATGGTCCAACTGGACCAAAAAAGTTTTGTAGATAATTTCAATTCGTTTGGAAACTTTAAAATTTTCATAAAAATATACCATCATATATCAGAAGTTTTTAGTTCATTGTAAGTTTTTTTAACTATGCTATACAGCCAGGATTTCTCCTTTAATTTGTATGTATTTTTTATTTTTTTAGCGTGATTTTCCCATTGGATCATCCGATATTTCAATCAGATCGATAGTTTTCGACGTTGATGACGCTTCGGCATCGATGAGTTCCAGTTCCAGCGACTCCGACACTTACAGCATACCTACGGGATGTTCTCCATCATAATGGATACATAGTAAACCACTGTATATTAATTGAAAAGTAATATGTATAAAAAAATACTTTATAGTTTAGTTTTAAAACATTTAGAGCATAATTGAAATCGGTAATTATGTTAATTAGATTCCAATTATCAAAAAAAAATTTCTTCTACCAAAATTTTATGATTATGTGATTTGTGGAAGTACTAGAGAAACTTTGAAAATAAGGGTTCATTAACACTCGCTAGTCAACTAGGTCAAGATTGCGTAATATCTGAAATTTTGTATTAGTTAGTAAAAAGGGCACTTGGGAGCTTATCTTCATATTTCTTCAAGATTATATCCTCAGAATTCGCTACCAACTTCTTAAAGCTCAATAGGGTATATTCTATAGTCAGGTACGGCATATTTGTTACATCAGTAGAACTCTTTTTCTAAAATCTTATTAAAATATTATTGTCAAGTTCAATCATCTTTATGATTTATATTCGAACTATTTAGAAACATAGAAAGTAGGTAAGAATACTTGACCTAGTTGACCAGCGGGTGTAAATGGAAAAGGAATTTTAGTAACACAGTTTACTCGGTATACATTACAGTCCTAACGTTGTTTTGAAGCTATTTTCTTGTGGCATTTTAATGTATTTTACGATTTTTATTGGGAATTAACCAAAATTTTAGGTTAAAATATGTTTATTTGGACGTTTCGATGATTTCTGATTTCCGAAGTGGAAATTGAAACGTCAAAATAAACATTTTAGTCTAAAATCTTGGTTAACTCCCAATAAAAATAGTAAGTTACACTACAGTCCGTCGATAATACTATTAATGTGATTAAATTTATATTATTGATTTGTTATATTTAATATCAGGCACTCCAGAAAAATCCATAGAAATTAAACAAAATAATATTGAGTAAATAATGTTCTTAATCTGTTTTATCTTTATCTGTAAGGTCTCGTTGTAGACGTCCGTTTTTTCTCCAGATAATGGGCCGACACTCATTTATACTTATAAGATTTTTCACCGAATTATGTCGACGTTGGCTTCAAGTGCCGTTTCTCCAGGTTGTCCCACAGTACAGGTCTACAACAAAGAAAAGAAGTCTATGTCATTTTTTTCCAGTATTAAGTTTGAAATCAGGTCGGCGCAACTAATATCTGTAATCATCGATACACATATCTAGGTATATATACATTCGTTCGTTTTCTAGATCTACATACATCTAGATATAGAAGAAAACGAGTGATACGTCCGGTATCATCCACATACATCAATACACTGGTGTGATTTACATACTGTACCGGATACACGGACCTGCATCTGGTACGTGTTCACTTATTCATTACAAACTAAGCAGCACTTCGAGTCCTGTAAAAACACAGTCCGTTGTCCAGTGAAAATAACAGACGTCTACAAGATGGCTAGAGCTATAAGGGTTTGTTATGAATGTTTTGTTTTCATTGTATTTCTTTCGATAACATACCTACTTATTATTGTTTTTATCTCGATTCTGTAACAGATTTTTTGTTTTTTATTTTACTGACTATAACCATTAGCTTGACATTGCTTTTGGATTTTTGTCTCTGTTAGTGTTCACATTTGGCGATTATACGTTGATGGTCTGAAAATGATGGTTTTTAGGCCTACAGTGAAAACAACAATTTATGCTTTCAATAAGTTATATTCTTCAGAACATTATCACCTCTTATATCAATATATTTTACTCAGCTGTTATCTCCTCTGCAAAAGCAGCGGATTCTTGATTAAAAGAAAATTAATGACGATGAGTTTAGGTTTTGAGAATAGATGAAGTCCCAGGTAGCCAAATCGGGCGAATAGGGTGGATGTTCCAGCTACTCATAGCTGGAATTATTTCTATTAACAGCGTTCATTTCTAGTCTACCAGCAAAACAACGATCCTATGACATTTCCGCCAATAGCCCGTCCTTGCCTTCTTTGGAGCTGAATAAATATGCTTTTACGTAATATTGGGATCTACTAATACCAACTGTACCAACGTAAGAGAAACAAATCACCCAGAGGTCGTCTAGTTTTGCGATCTTTGGGTGAGTTCGAGAACTTATCTGACTGTCTTAATACATTATCTTTGTTCTAGTCACTTTATTTCAAATTTAATTTTGCAATACGTTCTATTGCTTTAATACTTATTTTTGTGTTATTTTTTTGTAATTCTTTAACTTATTTTCGTACAACTTATTGATTTTTTTTTCTATAAATTTTTATCAAAATTTGAAATGCTCAATTTGGTTCAATCATCTTCCAGTACAAATATATTTAATGTCTTTTTTTTCTGCTGAAGATTACTTGTTTCCGTACCTTTCAATGTTTATTATGGTTATTGATACTGATTCCTCATCTCCTTCGAAGTCATCTTCTTCTTTACTTGCAATTCCGTACCATTCCCTTAAGTTACGCAACCATGAGATTCTTCTCCTTTCCCACTCTTCTCTTGCCCTGGATTTTCCCTTGTATAATTAATTGAAGTATGTTGTATCTTTCATTACGCATAACATGTCCCAGGTATTGCAGCTTTCGTGTCTTGATGGTTTCAAATATTTCCATTCTTTTGTTGACTCTTCTCATGACTTCGTTGTTTGTTACATGCTCGGTCCATGATATCTTCAGGATTCTTCTATACACCCACAGTTCAAATGCTTCCAACTTTTTAGTAGTCGACGCGTTAAGTGTCCATGCTTCTATCCTGTAAATCAGAGTCGAGAAAACACCTTGCCAGGCTAACTCTCAAGTCTAATTTCAGTTCTCTTGTACAAAGTACCTTTCTCATTTTATTGAAGTTTGTTCATGCTTTCTCTATTCGAACTTTGATTTCTTTGGAGTAATCGTTTGTGTGATTAATTATTGTGTCAAGATAATTGTAGTTTTCAACTTGTTCTAAAGTTTTATCGTTAATTGTCGGGCTTCATCATTACTTTGGGTTTTTGATATTCTCATAAATTTAGTTTTCTTGATGTTTATTGATAATCCATATTCTTCTCCATACTCAACTATCTTGTTTATTAGCTTTTGGAGGTCTTGGAGGTTCTCTGCTATTATGATAGTATCGTCCGCATATCTAATGTTGTTAATGGGTGTTCCATTGACCTTTATTCCTGCTGTTTCTCCCTCAAGAGCTCTTTTCATAATTTCTTCAGAGTATGAATTGAATAGTAGTGGTGACAATACACACCCCTGTCACACTCCCTTTTAATTTCGAACTCTTCTGATGTGTGTTCATTAATGCGTATGTGTGCCTGCTGTTATAATATAGATTTGCTATAATTCGAAGATCATTGTATTATAATTGTTTTGCTTTAAGGACGTCCATTAGCTCTTTGTGGCGGACTTTATCGAAAGCCTTGTTGTAATCTATGAAACAGACGTACATATCTTGGTTCACATCCAAGCATCTCTGGATTAGTACGCTGAATGCAAGAGAGCTTCATGGATACCTACGCTTCTACGGAATCCAAATTGGATTTCTTCAATATTTATATTAAGTACTTGGTTAATGCGTTTATGAATGATCTTTAAAAACAATTTAAGTGTGTGAGACATCAGGCTTATGGTGCGGTGGTCGGTGCATTCTCTAGCATTTTTCTTTTTTGGGAAACAAATAAATGTTGAGGTCAACCATTCATTGGGTATGTCATCCGGTTGATGAATTTCATTAAAGAGCTTTAAGAGGACATTCATGTACACATTTTCTATTATTTTAAGGATATCATACTGTACTTCGAAGTCACACTGTATGCGACTAACAGTTTAGTCAATATTATTTGTCTAATTTCCAGTATTCTAGTGTTAATTGCCTCATCGTTTTATTAACATCATCGTCCAAACCGCTAAAAACAGGAACATGCTCAACACAAATCTTTGCTTGATACCTCATAATCGTGTAGCAACTTTTTTTAATTATTTATTGTTTGTTAGTTATTATTTGAGTTATTCTGTGATGTTGTTTATTACTTCTGTTATATTTTTTTCTACTCCTTACTCTATAGCATAGAGTACATCATTGTTTGGAGTAGAATGCTATTGTGTTCTTTATGCTACCAACAGTTCTTGAATTGTACGATCGATTTATAACTTTTAATCTTAGGTGCACGAAATAGATCTAAAGAGGCCAAATCATAATAAAAGATAATTTTGGTGCTTAATATTTCTGACATTTTCACTGCCACTGACGATTGTGATCAGTTATTTTCTTCGCACCCATGATGTTTGTAGTCGTAACGTCATTATCAGTGAAAACGTTACCCATGTTAAAGCAAAAACTGGTATAACACAATTTGATTTCTGTGTGAAGTGAGCCGTTGATTTGATTATGTTACATTAATTGTAAATACCTTAGATTGCTAGTTATTTTGTACAAAGCCTAATAATTGGTTGAAATAAAGTCTAATATATTGTAATGCCTACATTTATTTACACAAATTGTAATCCCAATTGTTCTGTATCCAAATATTTTATAAAGATCCAGGAAGTGAAGAGAACATAGGGGACAGGATCTTAAATAGAAGTTTCTTGCTCTACTATCAAGAACACAACATTAAGCTATAATAAAAGTACTATAAATAGCACAATAAGGGAACTTTCACTAACAAGAGAAGTAAAATGCGCCGAGTTGGGATATTCAATATATTAACACCATCAAAACGAATGCTTTTTGTACTTCACTTTCACTTCTTTGTCCAGGCCTCCATAGCTGGACAGTGTAATTCCCAGGTATTTTATTTCCATTACTTACTATTACTTACTCACTTCCATTAATTACTATTGGTTTAGTTTTCTGAGATGAGATTGTCATATTAAATTCTTTTGCTCTTCTGCTAAATCTGTGGACCAGTCTTTGCAGATTATCTTCATCTTGGGCTATCAATATTGCGTCCTCTAAGTAACAGAGTATTTTTATTTCTTTGTTTTCCATTCTGTATCCTCTTACTTTGTTAACCTATTCTGACCATTTTGTTGTTTTAGTAGATATTTTCGATAGTTTTTATAATATTTAGGGGAACTTCTCTGTTATACAGAAGATTGATTACATCTTTGAGTCTTCCTGTACACGATCTTCCACTACGAAAACCCTGTTGTTCATCTGCTAAACTTATCCTCTGATTTATTAGCACTTGTAAAATTTTAGTTGTAAGTTTTAGAGGAGTATTTAACAAGTTTATATAACCTCTAATTATATATATATATATATATATATATATATATATATATATATATATATATATATATATATATATCATCAGCCCATAATCGTCCACTGCTGAACATAGGCCTCCTCGAAAAACCTCCATTCAGATCTGTCTTGCGCTGCTGCAATCCAGTTGGTACAAATCCTCTTTATGTCGTCAGTCCATCTTGTGGGTGGTCTTCCCGGGTTTCGTCTATCCGCTCTCGGTCTCCACTCCAAGATTTTTTTGGTCTACCTATTATCCTTCATTCTAGCTACGTGTCCTGCCCGCCTCCATTTAATTTTGGCTATCTGTTTTATAATGTCTTATACACCACTTTTTCTACGGATTTCTTCGTTTCATACCCTATCTCGCAACGTTTTGCCTAACAATGATCTTTCCATTCTACGTTGCGTCACTTGTAGTTTTCGTGTAGATGTCCTTGTTAGGGTAAGTGTCTCTGCGCCATATGTAAGGACAGGCAGGACACACTGATTAAAGGCTCTTCTTTTTAAGCTGATACGTATATCAGCTTTAAAAATATCACGCAGTCTTCCATATACTGCCCATGACAGTGTTCTTAGCAGTTTGATTATCTCTGCTAATTTTTACCGTATGTCCAAGATATATGTAGCTGTCAACAATTTCAATTTCGACGTCTTCTACCCTTAAAGGATGGCTCGGAACTAAATTAGTAATTATTTTTGTCTTTTGGTAGTTAATATTTAGACCTACTTTACGTGCTGCATCGCTGAGTTCATTGAACATATCACGGGCAGCCTTTAGGTCATCTGAAATCAGAACAATATCATCTGCGAATCGTAGATGACTAAGCATCTTACCATCAATATTCATTCCTTTACTTTCCCATTCCAGTGACTTCAAAGCATGTTCAAGTACAGTAATGAACAACTTAGGCGACATAGTATCTCCCTGTCGAATATCTCTCCTGATATGTATCTTATTGGTAGGACCGTGCAGATTTATAGTTGTTGTAGCATTTCTGTATATATTTTCTATAATATTGGTGTACCTATGATCAATTCGACACTCTTCCAATGCCTTTAGAAGTGCGGGTAGTTCGATATTATCAAACGCTTTGTGGAAGTCTATAAATGTTAGAACTAGAGGTCTATTGTATTCAATTGATTTTTCAATCAAGACTTTTATCCACTGTAGGTGGTCATTTGTACCGTAGTTGGGGCGAAAACCAGCCGGTTCTCTTGGCTGATACAGCTCAAATTTTGCTTCCAATCGATTGGTTATTATTCTGGTGTACAATTTGTATAAATGGTTGAGTAGAGAAATTGGCCTGTAATTCTCTAGGTTCATGTTGTGAACCTTTTTATGCAGAACGATTGTAATTTAGTTATTCCAAGCTATAGGAATTTTTTGACTATACAAGCAGAGATTGAAGAGGTCTCGTATTTTTTTCAGAAGAGAAGTTCCGCCAAGTTTTATAGCTTCTGGAACTATTCCATCATCTCCTGGCGCCTTGTTGTTTTTCATTTTTTTGAGTGCATATTGTATCTCATCTTGAGTAATTTCTGGAATGTCCTCAGATCCCTGGTTTTGAACCTTTTGTCTACCCTATTATATATATATATATATATATATATATATATATATATATATATATATATATATATATATAAGGGTAGACAAAAGGTTCAAAACCAGGGATCTGAGGACATATATATATATATATATATATATATATATATATATATATATATATATATATATATATATATATATATATATATATATATATATATATATATATATATATATATATATATATATATATATATATATATATATATATATATATATATATATATATATATTATACCTCTGTAGTTTTCTGGCTGTTCTTTATCTCCTTTTTTGAATACATGGATCTTGCTTACTATATATGGTTTCCATTTTTTGCTTCTGGTTAAAATTCATTCGTTTACGAAATATCACAATTTATTTATCTGTTTTTTTATGCTGATTATTGATATATGGTGGCTGCTGATCGATACGCTAAAAGAAAAAAGGAAGACATGGCGAAAACAATAAAAGATCAAAAATATATGAATCCATTTCTTTAATGAAAATAATATACATGTTATTGCCTAGACCACAGTTGCATATAATACACGTCTGAATAGGGTCTTACACATTTTTCAGGAAATTCATAGGTACTCACTTTCTAACTTTTATAAGTCTTCTAAAAATCAATACTTATACCTTATATGAATCATACATTTTCGAAATTTGGATCCCAAACAGCTGGAACTTTTTGTAATGAGCTTCATCTTTACGCTACGCTCCCTACACACATATACCTACATTACTAATATTCTAGGGAATCGAAATACAAATTTGTAAAATGTTATTACACCGAATTATCAAAATCAAAGAATTTCATGGACTAATTTAGTCGTGACATCATTCGAGAAGATTGGATAAGAACATTTTCTAATGAACCGATAATTACATGTAAAAGTTTATAAGATGTACTTCATTTCAAGTTTATACCTAAATTTTTTTAGAAATAAAAATGCTGAATTCGAATTTTGTACAATAATAAACATATTAACGGATTTATCCATAAAATATTCTACAAAATAAGTATATAAGTAAATAAGTAATTTTTCACTAAAAATAAAAATTCAGTTACTTATTGAAGATTCCTTCTAACAGTTAAAAGCCAACAGATGACAGTACTTTATTTAGCGTTAGAAATAAACTTAAAAATGTTCGGATTCGGAAGTCATTTAGTGTAAGTCATCTTGGCGTGTCACAGTGTGATTTGAATTTTATTTCACCCTTTTATCGGTTATAATAAGTGAAAATACAGTTGATTTACCATTAGAACTATAAGAAAATGATCCGTACTCGGATAGTGAATTAGAATACGTGCCTAACAGTGTAAATAATTCATCTGATTCAAGTAAGTAACTCAACCTAGAAAGTCGGAAATAACCTTTTTCTGTCATAGAAAAAAATTTTTGACTTACACACTTTGACCACTGAAATTTATTTCAGATGTTTTCAATTTACCTGCAGATGATCTTAGAGCAGAAAATAATGTGATTGATAATGAAGGGGGCGTTATGGTAGAATCACCGAAAAAAGGGAGAAAGCGCAAAAGAAATCCAACAGAATGAACAAGGACAGTCAACGTCGTTCGACGGTATAGTGGAAAATCTTATGTGAACAGAAACCGAAAGAATATGCCTGGCAAATCGTTATCATGTAAGTACTATCATGTTTTCTCATCAAATTTTAATCTTCACTTCAAATCTCCATTTAAAGATACCTGTCAGTTAAGCGATTCTTTGCAAAATATCATCAAATTTAAGAATAACGACGAAGATATACAGAAAGCAAAAACCGAAAAAGAAATTCATCTCAGAAAGGTAAAACTAGCGAGAGATTCGCTTAAAAGATAAAAATTTAGCTAATGAACACATTTATGTTCTTACATTCGATCTAAAAAAAACTTTGCCTTTTCCAAAACTAAGCACGTCTGTTGCTTATTATAAGATGAACTTATATGTTTACAATTTGGGAATTCATAGTTTCAACGACAACAAGGGATACATGTTTATGTGGGACGAAACAAAGGGATCTCGAGGTTCACAAGAAGTTGCCTTCTGCCTGCCAAAACATTTAAAAATGAATGCAGGAAATTGTAATAATATCATTTTATATTCAGACTGTTGTATGGGCCAGAACCGAAATATTAAACTAAATCTATCACTGCTTAAACTCGTACAAGACACTGAAATGAAAGCTACTTCAATCGACCATAAATTTCTTATCTCAGGTCATAGCTACCTTCCGAATGATGCAGATTTTGGAGTTATTGAGTCAAAAGCAAAGAATACTTTTGGATCAATAATACACAATACTACACAATAATTGGATCAATTTAGGTTCCATTGCTAAGAAGACTAATCCATTTTAAATAATTAAAATAAAACCTGAAGAATTTCTTTCGACAAGAATGTTGGAAAACAGCATCATTAATAGATAAATCGATAATACAGAGGGCAAGGTTAACTGGTTGAACATAAAATGGCTCAGATATTCCAAAAATAGACCGGAATCTATTTTCTATAAAGAAATACTGCAAGATTTTCTATTTTACGAGATCAACATTGCAAAAAAGTTCGGAAAGGGAGACCACCTAAGTTATTGTTCAAGATCAACTCAAATCTTAGACCTGTCAAAGACCCAAAAAAGAAACATGTTTGATTTACTTCCTTACATTCCACCGCACTACCACAATTTATATAAAGATTTGCCAGTAATAGAAGGGGGGCTAAACCTCGAGCTTCAACTTCAGTGATCGGCCAACTTGAGTCTAATAATGAGAGTGACGATTCGGATAATGACATAGACGAACTCCTTTCCCGTTATTTAATTTTTTAGTTCAGTAAGCACTTAGCATAAGTCATTTTTCCTTCTTTAAATGTATCAAAAAAGAAAAATGCTTTTTATTTTCATTAACTTTCCTTATATTTAACTTTATCAGTATGTTACCTTTCAATAAAAATTATTACACTTATATGGGAGTCGTTATTTTATTACAACAAGTTTTGAAACAAAGTCTTCAAACTTCTCAAAACAACAAAATATTCTCAGTTTTTATATTTAGCGACCTACACTGATTGGCTTCTGAGCAGGCCATATGAACAATGGCTGACATATTTAAACATATGCGAGAGAAATGTATATTTTATTCGTTGCTTTCACAGAATAAATAACAATCAGAATGCCCACTCTCAGATGCTGCATTTGAAGTGTGTCAGAACGCGATCGCCATATTTTAAACGGAAACATAGACTCGAATTGAGAAATTTGTGACAAGCTACGACAGAACTGGAATTTAAATTTTTAGGGATTAATAATTTAGTAATTTTGAAATAATTTAATCTATTCTTCAATTAAAAGTACGAATAAAATAGTGCATATTATGTCTATGGTTGCCGTAAATCAATTAAACCGGGTTAGTTTTTCTATGCACAACAGATAAAATTTCACTGAACAGCACTGGTTCCGTTTAAAACTTACTTGTCAAAGTAAGCTATATAATTTAATGCTTTATTTGGTTTTATTTTGAGTATTGATATTGTTTCCATAACGCGCACTAAGATTGTTATTTTTAATGAACACACATCAATGACAATGAATTTAAAAGCAGCAAACTTAAAAGAAACTCTGGGAGCATGGATGTAAAGAAAAAAGGCAAATGCTAATGCAAAAGAAAGGCAATAGCAAAGAATGAAGCTTTTCTAGTAAACTTTATGAAACTATTATGAGGGTAAGTAAATTAAACGCTAGGAAAATAAGCTAAGAACTTCAGCAAGAAGTTCCACCGTAGTTCATGACTTTCCAGAAGACATAACCTTAAAATATTATCCGATCAAATTAGATAATAAAAATTAAATAGAACTTTGTGTATTATTATGATTAAATATTGTACTAATATAGACAATTGCCTATTTATTCTAACATTTTCAATAATAAATATGTGAAATAGTATCTTACATGTAATTAAAAGTTTATTTATAAACCTTAATATTGGACTTCTCGTGTGAAATCACACTTTATTAGCTCATTGAATTTTAAGATAATGTATTTTACACTAACTTACACTGATATGATGTATTTCTTGGAAATGTCCATAGGTAAATTTAATATTTATTAAAACTGTACAACAATTAGTGGATATGTGCATTGGTTGTTAAATCTACTCGTGGACGTTTCCCATACTTATATATTCACAAATATGTTAATGTTTGGTCTATTTAGTTCAAAGATAATATTTTCGTATACTCCAATATGTATTTAAAAAATTTTTAACCAATAATAAATCGCACAGTTTAAAAGGTATAAGGTACATTAAATGAACATAGCTCCAGAAGATTTTGTCTTTTTAATACAATAAAGCAAAATCTTTTGCAGATAAGTATATAGGTATAAACATCTAATTTTTCATGAAATTATGCTTGTGGGATAATTTTATGGCCAAAAATATAGATTTGAGATTTATAAAATAGTCTTTAACATCTATGAGGCAGCTAATCTGACACTTAACTCATGTTTTTGGAAGACAGGATAGCATAACTTCAGTTGCATTGATTTGTCTATGTGAACACACTAACTTATATACATATAACTCCTGATTTTGAACTGGATATCTTTGGAAAGAAAACTTTTGAAAAATACCTTCAGTAGCTTGGTGTGAGAGAGCGGCGGCGTTGGACTTGTGAAGATTGGAGAGGGCGCTAGGGCTCCAAAGGGTCGTAAGACAAAAAGATAAGGTAAAACTTCTATGTGGATACAATTTTTTTATAAATAATTTTAAATGATCGGTTTTCAACTCCCGTTTTGCTTTTATATTTTAATGATTATAAACTTCCACTAAATATTTAATTATTTGAATGTATGCATACCTGAAGACAAAAAAAATTACCTGTTAATAACCTCTAGTTATGTTCCAACTAGAGGTTATTAACAGGTAAATTTATAGAATTTAACGAATTATTTCCAGAAAATCAAGGAAAATAGGTTTAATATAATTAAGAAACGAGGAAGGATTTCATACAAGTACATGCGACTATTGTCAAAATTTTGGCAGTGTATTTTACTGAACACTATACTAATACCTACATTAAGTAAATAATAATTCAAGTCATTGTTTATTTAATTAGAAGAAATTAGAATAGAGAACCGATAAAAATATAATGTAATTATAAACGGGATTTTTCATAGAGACAAGACTCATTGAATTAGGTCTAAGTCATTGTTAAAGTTAGTAATCATGCTTTTCTCATACTGGTTCTAGAGTACAAACACTTTATTAAGATGAATCAATGATGAATGAGTAACCAACAATCTATGACGATGGCAAGACTACATTAACCATATACAAAGAGGAAATTAATCACAAAAACTATAATATATATGGAGCTGAAACGACATCTTTACTCTATCTTACTCATTTATTGTTATTTTTCATTAGATCTAACACCTTAGCAAGCCAGTTATACATTTACTAATGAAAAGAAGCTTGTTGTGATGCTAAATGCATTGACCACTGAATGTGAATGGCATTAAGAGAGCAGAAGAGGGTAATCACTTTTTGTACACAGAGGAACCCGAAGATATAAAATGACTTTCTATGAAAACCTTAAAACACTTAGATGAGTAAAAGAGAGCAAAGATAAGATTTAAGCAGCGAGGAATAATGACAATAAATGAACAATTGGAAAACAAATACAAATAACTAGATATGGAGAAAGAAACACCAGGGAAACTCGGTAAATTTTAAGAAACCTAATAAACTAAATAACGTTTAAATGGTTCTGAAACTATTTCCTTCTTATTTGACACTTAGGTATATATTTTTTAGATGAGATTAAACCGTAATTAATATTATTTTTACAATTTTATTTCAGAATTTTTTGGAAAATGGTTTTCGGATTGGAAGATCAGCATGAAAACCAAAACTGAAAATAATTGGAAATACATCAGAATCAACAAAGAGAAAGATGGAACATAGAACATAGAAGCTCTTTAAATACCACATAAAGAACTGGATTATCAAGTAGCCATAAGCAACAGGTTCCAAGTGCTGGGAAAGAAAGATCATAATGTAGACTTACAAGTATGGTAGCGAGTGGCATTAGTTATAGGACAAGTTGCGAAGGAAACCATTGGAAAAAAGAGGACTCGTCCAAAACGGAAATGGTTTGACAAACAATGCGAGGAAATGCTGGAAATAAAAACTCACAAAAGATTGAAAATGCTGCAAAATCCTACTAATAAGAACAAAACAGATTTTCACAGAACAAGAGCACAGACAAGGCGACTACTCAAAACTAAAAAGAGGAGATTTAGGGAAGTGAAGACAGTCAGACAAGGTAAAACTGTTGGGGCAACACAAGCCATGAGAAATGAAGCAGATAAAATAATAATGACAAAAACAGGAATCGTCGAACGATGGAAGGAATTTACTAAATATTGAAAATGAGATGGAGGAAGCAGATATTACATTCCATTTTGCAGATTTGGAAATACCAGCATCAACACTGCAAGAAGTAATTCTTGAAGTACATACATAACTATGGCGTCTACCAGGAATAAGTAAAATATGAAACTCAAGAGAATCCTGACAACAATGTTATAGCCAAAGCTATAAATAAAAGAGATGCGACTGGATGGATAATGGAACTTTTAATCGGAAGTTGGCCCAATCAGTAAGAATCTGGAACAACATGAATAAAGATTTAAGTTTAACAATCGTAAAAGAAAAACAGTCAAAAAAGAAATAATATATAACGAATACTTGTGGATGCAATCTAGAGTACTTACAACTTAGCTCATCGTGAAAGTATAAAAGAAAAAGATAAAAAAGTTCTTGATCGCTTTCTGTCTCTTTCTAATACACCTACATACAATTCCTGCTCTTTTTCTGCATAAATAAATATTTTTTAATTTACCGTCACTGTAAATTTTTGATTTAGTCTCTATGAAAGATCCATATATCATAAAATAGAGAAACTATTTAGTTGATTCAACTGTTACATATATCTTTGAAGTAAATAAACCATTAATTCAAATTTACAAACTTATTTATTTTTATAAATTTGTACATTTAAACCAATAGACAAATATATTGATCTGCAGCATTTTTTCAACAGACGATTTGCTTGAATAATACCAAACGGTACAAATATACTTATTTCTTACACTTTCGGTAAAAAGTGCGGTAAATATATGTGTGTAAAACTAAAAATAAAAACAGACCCTATTCGTGTTGGGTAATATTTAGGTCTTTAAATAAATAAAAGTATTACTGTCAGTCTAACATTTGTTAAATAATAACGAATTGCAAAAAATTTAAAATTACCGTAATACAGGTAATGAAACGATTTCCTTGGCAAAATTCAAAAATGTTTATCACTCACACATACTTAGGTACCTTCTTTATTCTTTGGATACAAGGAAAAAGTATCATTGCTTGCAATCTCAGGTGATTCCAAATACTTTCAATAATAATGTCAACAATTATGTTTCATCATAGGAACTTTAAACATCTCTAAATTGGTCCTCATTAAAAAGAACCACTAATTCGATATATACACTGACATATATAGATAAAGTTAATAATAAAATTCATATACACTAGATACTAAAACGATCATCTAAAACCTAGGTATGCTTATTTATGTCCATAACATAGATTTCTATCTACAGTAGTTTTTACACAATCAGCAAATGACAGTCAATCAAATTGATAATAATATGAGACCCTGCTTAACGACTGAATGCCATCTGCTAAGTTTTTAGACGAATTTGAAAGTAGACAACAGTCCACTTCAACTTTTTTCAAACCAATCGAATATAATGCTGATTAACTACTCAAATCTGACGTCACATCGGCAAGTCAAGCTCATAAATCTTTCCAAACAAACTTATACCATACGTAAAAACCACAAGACCTATTTCAAATCAACTTACATAATATTATGTTGCGAAGGGAGGTACTAGACATGTTTTTATAAAGTAGTAATCGTACTAATGCGTTTTTAAAAGCAAAATATTTAGTCTTTGAGTCGCTGGATTCCCCCCCCCCCTTCCGGCGAAAATATAGACTTCCACCCGCCACGATTAAGTTAAATAATGCCATTTAAATTGTCGTTTAAAATCTGCGCAACAAATTTTCACTGTAATTCCATTGAAATTTTAAAATTGGTCCATTAGCAAACGATGTAGGTTTGCTCAGCAGATGTTTTCAAATAATGAAATAACGGAGCAAGAAATAACTAGCAAATTAGTACTGGTAATAAATAAACAAAACAGGTCCAAAATTCTAGCAACTAGCTACTACTACTACTACTAAGCCATGGACATGGCTTATATCATATATGGATGAAGGAATCATATATGGATGAAGTGGATGAGTCCGTGGAAAGACGAGACCTTAGAGATGAAGAATGGCAGGATAAAAAGGCCTGGAGACGTTGGCTGAAAGAAGGAAGACAACGACAGCCTTTCTTAGAACTCCAGATCTTTTGGACTACAGCCCTTGAAGGGCCTCGGTTGGCCTGCCTCATGACATCTTTCAATTGTTCCCTGTTGTTGACTCGCTGCCGCCACTATCGGATTTCCAATCTAGGTCATCCTGCACGTAATATATTCACCTGAGTTAGGATTTTCCTCTATTCCTTCTTTCTCTCAGGTCTACCAGAAATTATTTCTTCATGGTTCCTCGTTGCTTTCTGTACGTGAGCATCCCACCTTATTCTCTCTTTGTTCACTTCAGTGCCTGGTTTCTTTTTAACCACACTTTACCATCTCTTACTGGTCTATACATTTTTCTGATGATTTTTCTCTTCCAGTTTCTGACCGCTTCTTCATTATTGCTGGTGAAAGTTCATGTCTTGCTTCCATACATCACTACTGGATAGATTACGCATCTAATACTCCCTTTCACAACAAACATAACAATGACGTTAGTATAGTTTTGTTCAGAAACAGTTATAAACTTCATATTTACCTGTGACGTCATATTTTTAGGAGCTTATGGGAGCTAAAAAGTCATTGTAAATAATAAGTTAAGATTGTTTTAACCAAAAAGGAAGCTATATTGACTGTCGCCTTTTTTGAATTAAATAAATATTTCAACAGCTGCCTGCATCCAGCCATGTGTGAGCCATTGTCGCCAAAATTATTCGCGAAATTTTACCACAAATATACAATAATACAATTAAACAGTAGGTACATATTATACAATAAAAATTAAATACTTGTCAAACTGTAATACTTTAAGTATCCTAACCTACATAAGTATATTTGGCATAAATAATAACAGACAGTCGATATAATATTAAATAACATAAATTAGGACAATATTATATTATGCAGATGTATTTTCTTCAGAATGTTGTATTCGTTTTTGTGGCAGTTGGGAATGGTTTGAAAACTGATGAGTTCACGCATTTAGTTTTTCTCATTCTTGTAGATCAAATACCAAATAAAAACGGTTTGATCAAAGATTTTCATATAAGTATTTGTGATGTTTCGGCGACGTTTTATATTCACCTTTGTTATTTAATTAAGTTAAAAACTGAGAAATAAACGATTTAAAGAAGATTGTTCCACCGTGGAAAGTGGATTTTTTAGGGAAAATAATTCGAATTTGCCGAGAATTGATTTTTTTGGTGGCTAATTTTTTTCACAATAAACGGTTACTTATGCCCTGCTAAATTTAGAAATGTACAGGCCTCCATATTGGCAATTAAAAAGACTACTTATTGCTGCCACCGATAAACAGTACAGAAGAGTAATCATAGGTATTTATTATTAATAAAAAACACACTCACAAGTACAAAACAAGTATTGGCGTTTTGGAACGAAGTTAGTCAGCACAAGGATTTTCATCAATTTACGTGGACCCAACCACCGAAAAATTTGAAATCATTATAATATGCAAGGAAATCTCCAAAATAAAGGTTAATGCCGTTAGAATCCATCGAGGAGAAGAGTGTGGATGAAAATAAAAGTTCAATGATACTGCACGACATTTCAACAAAGATATAATCTATTAGGTTTTGAAAATGAGTCTACCCAGTTTCTGTATCGAATGAGGTTGAATTTGAAATTACACAATATTTGTTACTACTCATCAATTAATACGTACAACGAAATCATAAAAGCTCTTGACGAAGCTGCAATTGAAGCTATTGGAAAAGTGGGTAATGTAAAGATTTGACATGAATAGTGGAATAAAGAAATAGAAGATCTTGTGGGGAAGAACAAGGATATGTATAATAAATGGCTAACAACAAAGGACCATTACGATCGGCAACAGTACAACAGTTTAAACAAAGCAATAAAAAAGAGGCAAATAAAGCCAAAAATGAGATGTGGAATAAAGTCTGCCTTTACGTAGACAATTTTATGGGTACCGCAAGGTAGTAGAACAAAAAGAAAAGAACGCAGTAGGTTAACTCAAATATCCCCGGAATTATAGGTCGAATATTATGAACACATGCTGATAGAAGATTGAGCAGAATTAAAAAAGATATTAGCTACGAAGAATATGATATTTCCTACCGCGAAGAAACTGGAATAACACCAGACAAAATTAAAAAACACGCCAACGTTATGAGAAATGGGAAGGCTTCATGACTGGAGGGAGTATCTATAGAACTGATTAAATATGACCCTGACAAACTATTTCAGCTCTTGGCTTATACCCAATTTATTCTTGAGAGTTGAAGAGCTCCCCCAGAATAGAAAACTGCATATATCAGAAATCTATACAAAAATAAAGGCGGCAGAAAGGAATGGAAGAACTACCAAGGCCTTAGTGTAACCAACTTAATCTGCAGGAACATAATTGTGGATTTCTTACATGTCGTTATTGTATAGACAATGTGTTCTGTCTAAAATAAACAATAGAAAAGCGCTTGGAATACAATATGGAGACACACATGGTATTTCTTGACCTTCAAAAGGCGTATAATAGTGTCCCATTAGCCAAGCTGTGAAAGGTGCAAGAAGACAAGAAAATTCCACCGATTTACATTAACAAAGCTGCTGCATTGCACCTCCACTATTTAAGATTTAATTGGAGGGGGTTTTGGATATTTGGAAAAGACAATGTGAGTTGTCAGAAGTGTTCAAATTGAAGATCATCAACTGTACAGCTTGAACTTACTTTGCGAATGGCCAAGTAGTACTGGCAGAAGATCAAGATGATATCTACTACAAGACACTTAGAACCAAGAGGCATACAAATCGAAAATAATGATGATAATGGTCGGAATACAAAAGAAATAGAAGAAATGGTCAAGGTAATTCAGTAATGCGTCTAGTTTACTCCGGAATAACCACATCACTTAAAACAGAAAAATTAGGATAGATAAAAGTATCATAGAATGTATTGATACATATGGTTCAGAGCTCTGGGTAATAAATTAAAAAGACGCATCCAAAATAAAAACAATGGAAATGAATTATTGGCGTAGATGTTGCCAAATCACTAGAAGAGAAAAAGTGAGGAATACTGAAATTAGAGAGCGTATGGGTATAAACCTTGACATCCTGGAAACTATAGGAAGCAAAAGGCTGAAATGGTATGGGGCCATTTCATAAGGATGAATGATTAAAGATGGCCAAGGAGAATGTTACAGTGACTCTCCACCAACCGCAGGAATAAGGAAAACCAAGAAGATCGTGAAGACAGAAGTAAATGGTGCAATGGAAGATAGGAATCTACAAGCAGATGCCTGGAACGATTGCAAGCGTTGGAAGCTATGATGCGAGAGAGGATAACAGCTGTAATAAACTCGTTAAAAATATTAAATAGTTTGGGCTACATTAGGTACTTATGTATGATTTTAAAAACTTTAAAAAAATAGTCAATATCCCTATTGGACCCTTAATCATGAATGGAATAACTCTATCATACTGGTTAAGTATCTCATCTCTCACAAGGACTTTCTGTACGTGCTGTAGACTTGCCGTGGCAAAAATTGGGCCTGAAACCTAAAATTATCTATTGCTCATATCTAATGATTGTCACACCTAAGGTCTGCCTTTCCAAAATGTTGGCAGTGCCTGGTTTGCGCATGTCTTGTACCTGTACCTGTACCTGTTGTAAATGTTGGTATTGTTACTTTAAATATTTATCTACATCTCTCGAAACATCCAACTTGAATGATTACTAATGATCCACTGGGACAAAAAAGATAACTACGATATAATAACAAAAATATTGGCTATATTACAAATTACAAAACATGTTATACCGGGTACTACTTACAATATACAATTATATAGAAAAAGTTTTTTTTTATTTCATTATTAGCAAGTCGTTTCTTTGTAGTATTAAAAAGTTCTTTATAACTAAAAGAAACTTATTTGAAATATTACAATCGGCATAAAATAATACAGTCCTAATTGTCTTACCTAGAGAAACTAAGATGAAATGTTTAGGGATACTTGAAAGACGTAAATAAAGAAAAGAAATAACAAACTCTGCAAAATCATAAATTAATTTTATTGTTTATTAAAAGTTCGTCGCAGTAACCCTTCAAGTTGATATAAATAAATGCACTGAGATCTAAAAACAAAAGTTTTCAAATACTGCATAAAGATGTCAACCTTAAATATAACTTCAGGGTGTATTTTACATTTTCGTTTAAAGTCAAAGAATCTCTATACAAGTTCTTACAAAACTGGCAAAAACCAAATAATAATGAATCTAGACATATTAATAATTACAAAAGATTTTACAAAAATTTCTCAATAAAAGTGATTCTTTCATTGAAAAAATTAGTACACTATTAGTAGGTTTAATCAGTTTAGTACGTTCAGGCATATCACTTAATTGAGAAAGTGATTCAAAGTACCTGATTCAAAGCTATCCTTTCTAAATAGTACACAAAAACCGGGATCATTGATATATAAATTCATTGCACAACAAAAGACCACGCTATTCTAAAAAATGGTCAGCAAAAAAGTTCAGTGAGGGTCATTCTTGCTTGACCATTACGTTCGGATTGTAGTTATGGCCACTTGACGTAACGAGTGATAGAGGACTAGTTGCTAAACTATTAGCGATATGAAACATATTTCCGTTCGTATTACCGACTGAACAAGGTGAACCCATCACCGATGTAGGTGGATTAATTCGTTTTTCTTTCTGCCTTCTATTACAGAACCAAACTCGCACCACTTCTTTCTCCATACAGAGTCCATCGGCTAACATTGTTATTTCTTCGGAAGTAGGTTTTGGATTTTGAACAAAAGCCTTTTCCAGCGCTACTCGCACACTTGTTTCTATTGAAGTCCTTTTCTTTCGCCTCCTTCCTATCGTTTCGGGAGTGGTTAGAGGATTGCTGAGTGATCCAGGGTTTGTCAATGTGCTATCGGCGTCTTCTAACCATTTTTGCAAAAGGGGCTTTAGCTTGCACATGTTTTTAAAACTAAGGTTTAAAGCTTCAAATCGAGAAATTGTGGTTTGAGAAAAATCGTTTCCATATAGTTTTCCCATTGCTAAACCTACATCTCCTTGTGTAAAACCTAAAACAAAAAAATAGTAAGAAAAACCGATCGATATAAATTAAAACAATTTTAACTACATTAACTCTTTACCGTATTATGTGCCATAAATAGCACAAACCAAAATTTTTTTTTAATCTTTTAACTCATATGTGGCATAGTTCTGATGGCGAGATAGCCAGCCATGCGCAGTTTCAAGTTCATTCTTGTTGAAATTCTGAACCACGTGAAACCGTGTTCAACATTTAAGGTTATTTTTATGGTAAAAACGTTTTTTACGGCGAGAAAAAATTGAAATTCAGTGTATTATGATATTAGATATCTTCTCAGGTGAGTACTAAAAATTATGAATGTTGAAAGTCTCTCGAAAACCCCAGAAAGGGTTTGTACTATATATGGTACACTATGAAGTTACGGACTCATTGATTGTTTTTGTATATATGGATCCGAAACTCTTTTATGGTACAATGAGTCCAGTTCGAATACCAAATAGTACTAATAGTGAAGAATCAGATCTCTCCGGTAAAGATGGCACAAATGAGATGATATTGTGTCAAGATAGTGGCAATGAGGAGCGTGAAGATTTATCAAGCAATGTCAAGGAAACTGTCATTCCTGTCACATTCTCAGATTCCTCAGATAATGATATCCTTTTGTTTGAAAGACTGTAATATAAAATCAAGATACTTTATAATTAGGTGAAAGGTAACCTGAGAAGATTAGAAGATGACACTAAATTGACTAGTTCTGAAAATTAACCTTCCTCCATTTTACAATTAGAAACTCCGGTCCAATTGTTTAAGTTTCTCTTTCCTGATAATCTTATAGAGCATATTAGAGAACAATAAAATATATACTCAGTGCAACAACTTCCAGATAAACCAGCTATTATAAAAAAATACGAAATAGACAATTTATAGAAATTACTATTTACATGTTGATAATTCAACTTCCATCAACAAGACACTATTGGAATTCCAATATTAGTCACCGAACAGTTAGCAATGTGATGAGCTGCAACAGGTTCGAAGAAATAAAACGTTTCTTTAATTTCAATGACAATGATGACATGATTGAAAATGATCAGCCTGGACATGACAGATTGTTTAAAATCAGACCTGTTCTGAGCCAAATCAACAGTACGGCTACTCATGGTTCCAAAAGAAGAATTTCTAGCTGTAGATGAACAGATTATTCCAACAAAAGCGCGAAGCCAGCTATCACAGTATAACCCAAAAAAAACACATAAGTGGGGCTTCAAAAACTTTGTGCTGAGTGGAATTTTTGATTCAGATATGACTTTGATTTGTTTGCTGGCTTCCCAAAGTAATATTGTACCTCCATGAGCACCAAATCTTAATATGAGCAGCAACGAGGCTGTCAAATTAGCCGATTCGATACCAAAACATCAACATTACAAGTTGTTTTTGACAATTGGTTCACCAGCATACCACTTATGATATATTTGACCAAATAGGGCATTTTATCTTTGGGAACAGTATGACTAAATCGTGTTCCTGGAGTTGTGATGCCAGCTGAGAAAGAAATGAAGAAGCGCGGCAGAGGTCATATGGTAGAGAAACTGCTATAGTGAACTGTTGGTTATTAGCCAGAATAGCGAACAAACTGGCAATAGCCGATGCTCCATGCAAAGCGGGAAAACCAACTAAATAGAACAGAGTAGGAAGACCGTCAAGTAGTAGCCTTTCAGCAGATGCATGAGTATAAACGAAAAAAGGGACCCACTAAAGAAATAAAGAAGACATCCGTCAAGATGGGTTTGATCATCTTCCCTATTGGGATAAGAGCACTAGATCAAGATGCAAATTTCCAGGCTATAGAGGGAAAGCATATATAATGTGCACAAAATGCTCAATACCGTTGTTTCTTAATAAAGAAAGAGACTGTTATTTGCAGTTTCATACTCTCTAGTGTATACTGTAAATTTAAATTTGTTTGACTTTAATATTATATTGTTGTATGATGTTCCATATTTGGTAGCCTAGGTACCGGGCCACGGGGGTCATAAGGGCAATGAAAAAGTAGATGAAATGGCCAAACAAGGCTCATCAATGCCATTCATTGGACCGGAACCCTTCTGCGGCATTGCAAAGACAGTAACAAGAACGGCTACAAGAAAGTGGGTAGCTCACAAATTTCTGGAATGGTGGAGGAATTAACCAGGACAACGACAGGCGAAACAGTTCAATAGAGAACATTCGCCAAAATTTACGGCAGACCTAATAAGCAAGACAGGAAAACAGTCAAAGCCATAGTAGGTATTCTAACAGGGCGCTGTAAGCTAAATAGGCATTTAAAGCTGATGGGATTATCAGATGATGACCTGTGCAGATTCTGTCACCTCGAAGAAGAAACAGCAGTGCACATTTTATGTCAGTGTGACAGTCTAGCAAATGTGCGATTCTTTGCATTAGGAGAAGAAAATCCACCGGCAAATAGCTACATGGAAGGTACAGTCTCGAAGCTATTACACTTTATAAAAAGGGTCCGGCTAGAGAATGTTATCTAGGACTAGAGGACCACAATAGATCTGAAAAGGTCGCAGTGGAATAGGCCAAAAGGCCACCTCTCTAAATCTATCTATCTATCCATATTTGGAACCAAAAATTTTTTTACGTGAAAATAGAATTAAAAAAAAAACAAAAATTCATACGGTAAAGGGTTAACGGGCAAAGTCTTTTTAAAAAATAATAAAAAACAATTATATAGAATGCCTCAACAACTAGACCAAGAAGATGGAATAGTTGGATTAAATATGAATTACGACATAATAAAAGTGCTGACAAATCAAGGCGAAAAGAATAGGTATATGATCCACATATAATAAAATTGAATAAAGAAAACTAAACAGTCCAAATAAATGTAGAAAGAGGAATAAACATAACATGGGCTTCATTTTATAATTAGCTACGTATTGAAAATAAAATAATAAAAAGACAAAACTATTGAATAAAGAACACAACCACAAAAGCATATTGATGTGCATGGATCGAGATAGAGAAAATGGAGGAGTGAAGGGAAGACCCCTTTCAAAACTCGATGTTTCAAGGTTAATAGATAGATATCTTTACAGATAACTTTTATTGTACTACTTATTGCGTTAATATAATTGTTGATGTACATAATATGCTTCTTAAAACCTTACCTAGTTTTATCCTTCTCTGTTTAAACGTCTTCGCAAACTGTTCAAGTTCTTCCAAATCTGTGGTTTCTTCTGGAGACGGTTCTAGTATCCTTGACGGCGTTTTAAGATGTTGAGGCGTGAGTCCGCCAGAACTCGGCGTGCTTGGGGTGAGCATGCTGGCAGGTATATTATGGTTGTTGTTTGGAGGAGTGGTCTGTGTTTGATGAGGTAACGTCGTGTTTGGGGGAATGCTAGTGTTGTGTTGATTTGTATTTTGCTGTACTTTCTGCAGTTGTTGTAGTTGCTGGGCAGCTTGTGCTATTTGTTGTACCTGCAAAAAATTTTGTGTTTACAAAAGACCGAATAAGAGTGTAAATACACATATAAATGGTGCACAAAATGGACTGAGTTGTATGCTTGTAGATTTTGTCACATGCGTGTAACATAACATCAACATTTTCATATAAATATGTGTGTTTTGTGGCTGTTTGTTTATTTGCAATAAGCCTTATTTTATATTTTAGAATTTTAAACATTAGTGTATGATTTTGACAACTGGGAATAATAATGAATAGTTGCAGTTATACTTTACACCAATACGGTACGAGTTCACTAGTTCACTAGAGTAGACTAGTTCACTACTGTGTGAGTGGTGAACTAGAAGTGACTAGTGAGTGTAGTAGTGTCTGGGGGCTCGGGAGACTGAGACCTCGGAAGCCCTGAAGAAGACATCAGAGAGGATGTCGAAAGCTCGGCCCAATAGATATTGACGCGGTTCAACCCGGAAGACTGGTGAGTTTAATAGGTATTAATTTTTATAATAATATTAATCTTAGCTCTAGGTTTAATTGTACTAACCGCGGAAATCTTTCCGAATATATATATATATATATATATATATATATATATATATATATATATATATATATATATATATATATATATTCATGTATAAATACCCTGTTATAGCTTATTGCAAACAAAGTGTATTAGTGTATTCAAGTAAAGTATATAAAATGTATTATAGTGTTTTATGAAAGAAGCATGCTGATCTTAAACGGCACAATGTTTGTTTGTTTGTTAGATAAAACACACCTGCATTGTATGTGGGGGTCTAGAAGGTATACTTGTTCTAGGGAACCCTTGGAGAAAACCCTTAAATTAAAAAATATATCAGCTGTAGTTAGTATTATGAGCTATTTACTAGCTTTACCAGAAATTAATCAGAATATCAGTTGAAAGAAAATTTATTTTGAAATCGATTACCGGAATGAAAATCGAAATGTCAAAATGATTGGTTTTTTCAATTGAAATGGTAGTTAATTCGTATTAAAGATAGTAAGTAACATATGCTTCAGTATCATAGTAAAGCTTCATAATAAAAGTGTCCGATATTTGTTAATTTCTCAGCTTTTTTTAACTACGTCTTAAAAATTTAACCAAATATAATATCAAAGACAAGTATTAATTATTAATAAATATATAATAAATAGACATTTCGATTGAAAGCAAGAGAGGAGTAGGTCGCAAACAAATGTCGTGGCTACGGAACATAAAGAACTGGACAGGCATAAATAACACTGGCGATATTTTGCATGCTAAATTTATGAAATAGACATTAACTTTGTCTATTAAAATTGACATTGTCCATCTATTCTGACTTCTTTGATTGACCATTTTGTTGTTTTAATAGACGTTTGTACCGTCCTTCCAGACAAATTTTTTCTTAACATTTCTTATTAAGTATTTTTTATTATTATTTTCTTTATTATCATCAACCTGTATGCGTCCACTGCTAGACATAGGTCTCCCTCAGCTCTTTCCATCTATCTCTGTCTTGTGCGGCTAGCATCCAGTTATTGCTAACGCGCTTCAGGTGTTCAGGTGTCGTCAGTCCATCTAGTTGGAGGGCGTCCTCTGCTCCGTATTGCTTCTTGCCTTGGTCTCCACTCTAAAATACGTTTTATCCATCGGTTGTCTGATAATCTGGCGACGTATCCTGCACAATTCCATTTTACCGACGCGATCTTTTCGATAACGCCTGTTGTTTTTGTTCTACGACGTATTTCTTCGTTTGGAATTCAGTCTCTCATAGAGACACCCAACATCTGTCGCTCTATAGCCCTCTGAGTCACGAAAATCTTATTCACTACCTTTTTTTTAGTGTTAATGTTTCCGTTCCATAAGTGGGTACAGGTTGCACATATTGGTCAAAGATTTTCCTTTTGAGGCATATGGGTAGATCCGATTTAAATACATAATTTAATTTACCAAACGTTGCCAAGGCTAATCCTAATTCTCTATCAGGTTCTTTATTACTATTTAGTGGTCGTTAGTGCTGTATCCCGATCTAAATCCAGCTTCTTATCTAAGCTGATAGAAGTCTAATTTAGCGTCCAGTCTTTTTTTGATAATTTTTGTGAAAAGTTTACATATGTGTGAAAGCACACTGATGGGATGGTAGTTTTTAAAATCTGGTATGTCTCCTTGCTTGTGTTATTTTACTACAGGGAGTCATAAAAATATGCTTTCAATGTTCAGTTCTTTGTTCCATCCTTTTTTCTTTTCTTGCATTTAATTTTGTCGTGTTTTGTTAAATATGAATGTCCTTTAGATATCTGATTTATGTAATAAAAGATAATAAACAATTTAAAACGATTTGTTGATGCATTAAGCTTTCTTAACTCTAGTATTTTAGACAATTTTTTATTAATTTTAACATGAACCCGCTTATTTGGAGCATTAAAACAAAATTTTGTTTTTTAATTATAATAAATGATGCGCAGTGCGCAAAGTTCTGAATATCTATCAATACCGTTTATTTGCCAATTATGCACATGATACGCAGTTTGCAAAGACCTTGATATGTTTCAGTATCATTTATTTGTTGATTTGTGCACTGATAACTTATCGAGACTAAAACCTGAACCGTTATTAAAAAGGACAAAAACTATATGACAGATAACGGTAAAAACAATTACTCAAAAATCGAAGTTTCAAGCTTACCTGATTTTGAAATAAAAACTGAGCCTGCGGATTCATCTGATTGCCGCTAGCCTGCTGCAGCATCGCCAGTTGCTGTAGCTGCTGCAGGCTCTGCGGACTCTGGAAAGCTGGTAAGCTTCCTAACATTTGTAAGTGATTGCCGAAAATTCCACCGAGACTTCCTAACGCCGCCAGGGCTGCTCCTACTCCGGGACTGGAACTTGTTACTTGTGAATTTGGTGTGGATATCCTAGGTTGTTCGTTACTCGATCGTACCTGCAAAAATAATAATTTTCTAATATCTACCTACTAATACACAAAAAAGTACTAGGCAATATAAACGGACTAAAAGTAGCTAGGGTTAACAATTATGTACGTACAAGTAGGATGGTACAAAGACCTCACGATTAAGTTTCAAATATGAGCAATGTTTTATCTGATTTTAGAAGAACAACAGTACCTACAATAGTTATAAAGGAAAATATAAAATAAGAAAAAACAGATGAGACAGTTACTGTCTCCCTAAATAGTTCTATAACTTTCTGTTCATTGTTTTCTCCTAGAACTTGAAAATTTTTAGAGGTATGCAAATACGTGGCAATAGTTATTGATGATGATCGTCACAGCATGCGCTACATTGCTAATGCCTTAAACTTAGCAAAAAACTACCGTCTCTCTCTCTTTCAAAAAGATAATGAAGTCAACATATGGCAACAGCAGAGAGACCTAATTAGAAAAAAAAAAAAGAAAAGGAATAGTCACTGGGCGAAATAAGGAAAACATACACCAAAGAATGAAGATAGAGTCAAATAGAAGACTATCTTCCTACAAAGAACTCAAGATAACATTACTGAAGACTTTAAAAACACATAAGATGGGAAGAAGTAAGGTTAATAATAGAGAATGACAGTTTAATTTTTGTTTAATCTCTGTTATCTGTTAATTTATTATTCAGTTCCGGTTAATCTAATACATATTTAATCAACAGAAACCATGAAATTTTAGATTGTTGCTAAATTTTAATTTTGTATACGAGTTTTAACCAAAATTAACCATAAATAAATGATATATCCTCACATGTGCTTAATTAAGTCACATTCGCAGCCATTAAAGCATTTTCTTAATCATGTATTATTCACGCAGAAAACTAATGTATGACGTTAGCATTTATTCATTAATCTATTCACCACCGAACATAAATTCATTTCGTTATCGACAATTTAAATAAAGTTAATCTAAAATTTAAGTCCTATTTCGGCTTTAAATAAGATTCATTGAAAACTAGATTAAAACTGAAAATAATTACGTATAATATGCTATTGATAACTCACCAAAAATTTAATATGTATGACTCCTACCAACTTTCATCACACTTAATTATTATTGAAATAAAATGAATAAGTAAAAAAATGAGGATTGTCAGCAAGGCTTTTTTCTTTGTACAGATAAGATAATTTGAAGTGGCTACGTACAAAGGTATCCGCTAGAAAGAACCATATGGTTTAAGCGTGGATAGCTGTAGTACTTGTGAGATAATATTTTAGAAATACACTCAATAAAATCTAAGAAAGATTTTGTTTTTACTTATTTAACGGTACTAGTACTAGTTCTAATGGTCTAGATTAAGGTAATGTTTCTACAAATTATCCGGAAACAAAAATTAAAATGTGATCGTTTCTCTTCTTCTGTACGTGCATGCTATATAATTGAATCAATATGTCTGTTTATCTAATCAATAATTAATCTTTGGACTAAGTCCAATCTTTTTGCTACTATATTTTTCTTTAGCAAAATTCCCAACTTAAAAGATTTTTGAGCATACAATTGATCGATCATCCCTCATTCAGTCTTCAGTTTTGATTTGATATCAATTGAATAATTGCCATGTATTCTCTCCAATCAAAAGCAAAGTGCGAAACCAACGTTCAACAAGCAGCTGATACTTTTAAAACGTATGTCTGAACGATATCTAGTTTGGATTAAAATTGTGTATCGAAAATTACTAAAAATCCCCGCAAAGGTATATTGATATTCAAGGGTAATATTAAAAATAATAATAAATCCCTTTCCGATGATAAATATTTGATTTTATTGACAGTCTGTACTAAAACTGAAGTGTTTTCCGTTACTTCCATCTTGAATTAAGCATTTCTGCCTCATTCATTTGTCTCGATTTCTCTTTTTTATTTATTTTAACAGTAGTTTCCCCTGGATTCGTACTCTACATTCAACTTTTTCATAGGTTAGTTTTGTTACCATTTACCAACTGATTTGCTACTCCTAGCTCTTTTATTGCTTTAAACATTTCTCGTCTATTTACAGAGTTGTAGGCTGTTTTGTAGTCTATAAATATTTGATGAAACATGTGATGAATTGTCGTCGACCTACCACCTCTGAAATCAGCCTGGTATTTTCCTATTATTCGTTCTGCATAGATAGATAGATAGAACGTTTATTGACCACTTTACATAAAGTTTGAAGTCAAGTGAAAAATACAATAAAAGATATAATAATGTAAACTTAAAATTAACTTAACCATATTGGCTAAAGTAATATTCATATGTAAGTATTAGCAGAAGAATTAAAATTAAAAATTTACGATAAAAAAATCTCTAACCAAAAAAAAAAAACAAACCTAAACTGTCACATAAAAAATCTTTGAAATATGGAAGTAACAAAAATGTGCAAATAATTAAGAATATTCCCGAATCGATGACTAAATAAACTAATACATATTCTGACCAAACTGGGTACACGTTATAAAGGTGTATTGAGGTATTCTGTCTTTGAGTAAAAACAATATGTTAAAAAATGCTTTCTGATCCTATTTTTAAACAGTGGTGGAGACAGAGTTTTTATTTCGTTAGGCAGATAGTTATACAAGTGAATATCAATTGAATTCTTTGTGCTCTTTGATAGTCTGAATCGTTGTGGCCTAATTAAATCCCTCGATCTTGTTAGATGATCATGTAATTGGGAGTTTATAGTAAACTTATTTTTATTATCGTGAATTTCCAACAGTGTTGCATACATATAAAGCGAAGGTAGAGGCATAATACCCATGTTCAAAAATAATGGTTTACAATGATCCCTTAAATCCGCTCCAGCAAGTATCCTCACCACCTTCTTTTGTAATTTAAATATTCTGTCGGCATGACCAGAGTTGCCCCAAACAGCTATTCCATATTGTATATGACTATGAAACAATGAAAAGTAACACATTTTAAGGGTACTTTTAGGTACCAAATAAACCAGGTTACGCATTACAAATATTGTACTGGCGAGTTTAGAACTTAAGTTGTCTATATGGATGCCCCAATCTAAGTTGTCATCCATAAAAATCCCTAACAATTTGATGCTATATCCAAAAATGTGTCTTCGATCTGAACTGAAAACTATATTTTGATTTTTATCCTCGTTTAGTTTTAGTTTATTATGTGTAAACCAGTTTTTAATTTTAAGCACATCGTTTCCTATTTTGTTATTTAAATTATATTGATTCTGGTCGGTACTAATAACGGTTGTATCATCTGCAAAACATATACACCTTAAGGGGTGAGTATAATGAAATATATCGTTGAGATATAGAAGAAAAAATGTAGGTCCTAATATAGACCCTTGGGGAACTCCATGTTCAACATTGTGAAAATTGGAGTAGTTATTATTTAAAAAAACGGCCTGTTTTCTGTTTATTAAATACGATCGAAATAAATTAAGAGCATTTCCCCTTATGCCATATTTGTGCATTTTGTCTAAAAGTAAAGTGTGTGAGACACAATCAAAAGCCTTAGATAAGTCACACAATGTTAAAGACACGAAGTGACCTCTCTCTAGGCCATCAACTACTTCCCTTACAATTTCCTGAATTGCTTGAGTAGTGCTTCATTTTTTTCTGAAACCATATTGATTACAATGAAGTATTTTGTACTTTTCTATGTACTCTATTAAGCGGTTATTCAAAATACTTTCAAAAATTTTACCAAGAATGGGAATAATAGAAATAGGGCGATAATTTTCAATTTCTTCTGGAGATCCTTTTTTGAGTAGCGGTAACACTTTTGTTACTTTTAATACATCGGGAAAAATTCCTTCGATAAGGCAAAGATTATAAAGTATGACCAGTTTATCAATAATAATATCCAGAGTTTCTATCACTAATTGTTTGTTTAAGAAGTAAAAATCAGTGCATTTTGAGTTTTTCAAGCTGTATAATGTATTCCTAACTTCAGTATCACTAACAGGTGTTAAAAACAACGAGTGGCAAGGGGAGTATATTCCCTCCAAAAAATTCATGGCATCATTTTCATCTGTCTCATCTAACGAGTTCAATATATTTCCCGCTACCGAAGTAAAGTAATTATTAAACTCGTTTGATGAAATATTACATGAAGTTACTTTTTTATTTTGAGTTTTATTCCTATGATAATTGATGACTTTCCAAGAATCTCGAGATATATTATCAGATTTTAAGAAAAACTGCTCATATGCCAGTTTTTTCTTTATTGATATTGTTAATTGATAGTGTTTTTTGAATTGATTATACAGAGTGTAATCACTAGTAAGGTTAGCAGTAATTTTTATCTTCGAAAGGTTTACTCGCATTTTCCTTAGTTCATCGTCAAACCAAGAAACAGGTGCCTCAAAATGAATTCTTGACTTTTTTACTGGAAAGCAAACTTCAGTTAATTTTACATATGTGTCAATTATGAACTCAGCTAATTCCGTTGCTGTTATTGAATTGTTTATTAACGACCAATCCACAGATTTTAGTGATTGTTTTAACATTTGGGTGCCTTTACATGTTATGTGTCTTCTGAATATCCTATCATTGTCAATTTGATCAGATTTTATTTTTAAATTCAGGAATTGAGCACAATGATCAGCAAGGCATGGGTCTACAACACCACACCCAACTATTTCATTATCTATATTTGTTAAAATATTATCTAAACAACTTGCTGATGTAGCAGTGATTCTTGTAAATTCATCAATCCTCATAGTTAAACCAAAAGAAGAAATTAGATCGGAAAAATATTTTAATTCATTTGAAGTGCCTTTGAAATCAATATTGAAATCCCCAATTATAATTGTTTGAACATAATTATTAGAACAGAATATTAATAATTTTTCAAATAGGCCTAAGAAAATTTGGAAATCTGCGACATATGGTGTCATACGATGGCATAGAATAGCGGAGAATATTTCATACGCTACATTTAGGAGTTTAATTCCTCTGTGGTTAGACCATTCAAAGATATCTCCTTGATTGTATATGGTGCAAAGTATTCCAATATTCCAATCAGTGTGGAGGAATTTCTGTGTCCATATTTCTTTTATGAGCTGCTGTAGTGCCTCGGTGGTTAACTGGATAACTTGATATTCGATTAGATACGGGTTTTAATGATATCAGGGTAAAAAATTTTAACTGAAGAATTTAAATAAATAGTAAGATGGCCAATGAACGTAGATTCCAAAACCAATAATCAGTAAAAAGTGTACACCAATTAATTTTGTCGTCTCATTATCGAGACAATTATATTTAAGAAGATTATAAATACAAATGACGCAATTTTGTTGTGATTTAATTGGCACAAGAATATTTAGATACAGACATGTACTCTTTCTTAAAATATAGTTTTTAAGAAATGTTTTCAGTTGATAGTGTCAAAAGGTCTTTGAATTAACATAATGGGAATAACATAATAGTGAACACCTCTCAAGACTAACTGTCCAACGGATTATCATTGTTCTCTATTCCGTGCTTTGTTACACATCTTCCAATATATTTTTAAGATCGTCTCCCAATCTCATCATCTCTCATCTGAGACTTTCCTCTCCCATAGTCGTCAACAATTTCAGGTTCATTCAATAGCATTCGCTAACTAAAATTCATTCGCATTTCTAGTTTTTCGGCTTTGATATGACCAACGGAACTTTATACAGAGAAAAATGAATCCAAAAATGCAAAAATATATACATAAATATCGATAATTATAGATACATCAGAAGCAAGGGCAGATGCAAAACTAACATAAATATCACTGAAGAAATACAAAATAAAAATCTTAGGCCATGATCGACAGACGAGTAAAACCGAGGTTCTATGGCTCGTTGGTAAAGCTTGACAGTCTATCATTGCAATACTTCGGTTTTGCCTGACTCGCGCTCATGTTTGTCATATTTTTTACCTGGATCGTCATGTAAAATGGCGTTTTTAATGCACTGTAAATAACTATGTCTATAAAAATGTCTATTCTATAAAAAAGAAATATTTCTATAAAAAAGAAATAGATTCTCGCTTTATAGTGTTTTGTATTAATTATAGGATCTACTTATGACAACAATTCATTGTGTGACTTTTCAGATATTATCAGATAGTTTCTGTAATCAAATGGTTCTACTAAAAATTCTCGATCTAAATTAATGCGCGACAGTTCATGCGTTTGTTCTATCCAATTTTTAACCCAAACTTTCGTTCTTTAAAACCACGTTATAGGCTCGAGCGTCGATCACCAACTTTATAAAATATAACGAGCGGAAGTAGAAGAAATAAATCAGTGGTCCAAATTATCGACAAAATCAAAGTATATAATCTAATCAAAATACATAAAGAATAACTCACATAATATATCCAAGACAATAGAATAGACCACTGATCTTTAATTATATAAAATGCACAACGTTGTGATCACAAAATTAAAAACACTTGATGATACTTATATACAAGTTGTATATCGAAAACAACTACAAATTTAGCAATAAAAAGTTAAATGGCCAAAATGACTGATTCCGACGTATAAAATTAATTTCAGGATATATCGAGGGGTCGTTTCCCAACAGAATTAAAACATTTAAGTTTTGAAGAGGGTTCAGAAACGAATTTGCTACATCTGCGATTTTTCGCGCCAGATACATCATTGTACGACTAAATTTTAGAATCTGTTAAATCTAAATATTTCAGAGACTGTTTTTTTTCTAAAAAATAAAACAATATCAGATTTTTTCGTGTAAACTTGTAATCTTCTAATGAGATGAAGTTTTAAATGATTGAAACATAAAAATTTAGGGCAAGAATCCCGGACAAGAAGTAAATCATGAACGCTCCAATATTTTGTAAATAATGACCTCAAAAACATAAGAAACAAATAAAGACAAAAATAATTTAAACAAACTTAGACCGTTAGTTATTTGCTATGTATAAAATTATTAAGTTTCTTTAGATTTATTTTGGAATTTGCATAAACTAATACTATTTTACTAGCAAAAATTGGAGGATACGTCCGGCATGATTCGCTAATTGAGGGCTTTCGTTTGACACATACCTTGATCTTCAATGAAAACTATATTTATTTGATTATAAGTAATGTGTAAAACAATTACTATTTCATTAAAATATACACTTACTAAATTTAACGCACCGCCCCTGTCCGAGTCCATAGAATTCTCATCGTTTTGGTCGTGATCACTGGCGATACTTTGATCATCTCCACTAACATCACCGTTGATATCTCCATCTGAAAAAGAAAAACAATAAATAATTTTATTAAGAATTAAAAAATAATGTTCATTAAATATTTTTCAACGTTGAATATGTTTGACAGGGTAATTATTTCTTGTTCTTGTGCTTAATTTGATACAGGTGTCGTAGTATATGATGAATATTCCCTTCCTTATCCTTGCATTCAGCGACTCCTGTGGAGGTTGTTGATCAACATGGCCATTTACATTTTCAAAACCGCTGCACGTAATAATTTGACCGATGCAATTACGAATCATTCACGAAGGTTTCGCAGCCAAAAAAATTGTATATGTCCCTCGCTTCTTCGTCAAACTATTTCTGCTTCCATTATATATCACGTATTACATATCTTTGCCTCTAGAACTGTGGCCAAGGAACTTAAAGTTTTCTCTAATTTATCGTCATCATCATCAGTTGGCGCTACAGCCCTTCGCAAGCTCTGGCTTACCTCAAATCATTCTTTCATAGTTCCCTGCCAAGTATCTGTCTTCTCCAACCCCTTACTTCAATCTCCCTTAAATTTACTTTATAGTAAATATAATTTCAGGTTCATATTCAGTCTTTCCAGCACTCCCTCTCTCCAGCACAGATTTGTGACTCTATCCGTCCAGGACACTCTGAGAACGCGTCTATTTCAAAGGCCTCTATCTTTTTTTAAGTAATTTTTAAGGAATTCATTATTTAGTGTCCAGCTTTCTACAGCGTAGAGGAATATGGGAAACACATAACACCTAACTATTCTGATTCTTAGAGTCATAGGAAAATACGGTAGTATCAACAGTTTTTTCATTTTGATGAAAGCAGCTCGTGTGTGTTCAATATGTGAACGAATTTATTCTAAATATTGGTTAGTCTGCATGACAGTAGTTTTAAGATATATGTAAAAACGACTTATGTAAAAATGACCTTTATTAAAACGACTTTCACTTTGGTTTTCCTGATATCAATATGCAAACCGTGCGTCATATTAATCATAGATACTTTATCAAAGAGTCTCTAGAGATCTCCCAAATTATTGGCTATTAGAGTTGTATCGTCAGCATATCTGATATTGTTGACAATAACTCCGTTTATCGCTATTCCAGCTAACTTATCTTTTAATGCTTCACGGAAAACATATTCAAATTGAATAGCATTGACTAGATAATACATCCCTGTGGTCACCCTTCTGACTACTTATTCCCTCTGACAGTGAGTTTTTAAGTTTTATTCTTGCCGTTTGGTGTCAGTATAATATTGATATTCTATGTTTCAATGAACATCTTGATAATCAATATGTTTGCAAGATTTCCATTAGCTTTTCATGCTTAACATTGTCAAACATCTTTCCAAAGGTCCTCAATTTTTCTCAGTTTTCTTGATGGATCTCTTTCCTAAATTAGCTGATTTAGAACTTGTTGAAAAGCATTCGAATTTTCAGCCATAATCTCAGTGGTATACGCTTATTGTAGCCTATCAATTAAGTCGTCGTTTACCCTTGTCTCTTTCGTGTAGGTAAAGTCATATTTTCAATAAAATATTTAACAAATTATATATTAATTTTATAAATTGAATCAAGTTAAGGTGATATCTACATATCTCTTTTAAATGATAAATAAACAAGATAAAAGATTATTATTTTGAAATAATAAATAAAACATATTAGATAAATCTAATCGAAATGCTTTAAGCAGACGTATGAACTTATGTAGCTCTTTGCACATAATTGTATGAAAGGTTGTCTACCTACCTGTAATATGTATACAAAGTAATATTATGTATACTATTTTCAATATTTACGATGTACTTGGCATAGACGTTGTTAATATATACGTTATGGTACTTGGAAGTATCTTATTATATTTTTCTTTTATATTCCCTTTCGATAATATGGTGTATAATATTCTTTTAATATTAAATAAAAATTCAGCTCATCAGACCTTATTGTGGTGGAGAGGCTCTACATGCTCATCAGATCTAGTTAATTCTTTGTGGTCAGCAGGCTGGGCGAAAGCTAGGCTCTAGGCTCAACTGCGAGTTTCAGACACATTGGCTTTATTATCCTTCTCCCGATATTCTGGGCTCTGCAGTGGGTAACTATTCATTGTCCAGCTTTTCGTGGGAAATGAATAGAGCAGAACAAAACAAAAAAATCCATGTTGAAGCTCAAAAGAGTCAGAGCGACCACGAGCGATGCAGCGAGGAAAAGATTTAACTACCTGTTGAAGAAAGGCTTTGACTAAACCTGTGCGCTAAAGCCTATCCTAAAGCTACATAGATATAGGTAATATAAATTATATTCTTTTAGTTGATTTATCTATAAATTAAATAACCTTTAATTGCTTTAATTTAGACATTGACTTAAGATGCTTAACACAAACATTAAACAATTTCGAAAACTTCGCTTAGTTACGTCGAGGACAGAGGCACCAATCCGCAAATGAATACGTATAATTGCTTATAGCGAGGAAGAATCAGACTAAAGATGCAGCTGATAAAGACCAACATGCATTTTTGGTTGCCTACCATCATAATTTGTACGTGTTTAATTTATATATATTATATATATATATATATATATATATATATATATATATACATATATATATATATATATATATATATATATATATATATATATATATATATATATATATATATATATATATATATATTGTTATGATGTGTTTTTTGTTTGAATGATGAGCAATGAGTATTTTTAATAATATAGGGTTTTTATCGCGGTTCTCAAAGAATTAGCTTGTAAGTACTTTTTTAAATTATCTTTATTATAACTATTATGAAACACACATATATATCTAACTTAGCCAATGTAAATTTAAAATAAACTATCTTTAAATTGATATTCTTATAAAACTAATTAAATTCTATAGACAATCTACAATTTAAACAAAACTATCTTCAAAATTGAAATTGTTATGACACTAACTAAATTATATTAACAAAATTTTGTACCTTTCTTTCACTGAATGCCTAAATGAACTGTTTTCTACTATATCGATTCTAATCACCACTGAATGTCTTCGTACTTCAGTTATCCTTGTTTTTTGTGAAATTACTTTTTCCAATTATCAGCTTCTACCAATTTAAGATATAGTTTTCTTCACCAGCATTTATACACCACCAACCAAACCAGCAAACAGCATTTATATTTATTCTTCTTTTCAATATACCAATATCCACTTATTATAAGTTGATTTATACTAATCTCCAACCATAATATAATTTAATTTCTTCCAATATACTTTTTTTAATCTTCAATAATTATTTGTGTATAATTATAAATGTTCATTAAATTATATGCATAATTTTTAATCTTCATTTAACTCACTATATTAAACAATTTGACTATTTGTACCTGATTCACTGACTCCAACTAACTTTATATTTCTTACTAAACTTTTCTGACTGACTTCTTGAAAATTCTCAACAATTTACTTCACTATTCACTAACTAAATGTGTCTAGGTACTAACTTTCATAATAAACTGGCCTGACTTCTGACTAAAAACTTTCAAAAACTTCTTAAAACTCTTCTGACTGCACTATCTAAAACTTTTCTGACTAAAAACTTTCAAAAACTTCTTAAAACTCTTCCGACTGCACTATCTAAAACTTTTCTGACTAAAAACTTTCAAAAACTGCCATCTTGAATCCAAATCACGGGTATTTATATGTTTTTGGATTTCTAGAACCATCTCGTAAGATATCATGTTCCAATTTGTTCTATCAAATACTTGTCTGAATTTTCTGGAACAAACCATTTCGCAAACATGGCCATCTCCGGAGATCCAGAGAATTCCATTCTTTTCTATTAATAATTTTGTTTACATTTAGGCTTTTCAGATCAGAATATATAATTAAATTAGTAACTAACACTCTAATTTAATAAAATACACATTTCAAACAATATATTATATAACCCCACTTTATATTCCCTTATGATTAATTTCTATCTGTCAAATTACTCCGAGAGTATTTTTGGTTGCCTATGCACATGGCTCACTTATATATATTTACAATATTAAAATACAACTTTTTACAATTATTATATGCTAATTTATTAAAAATGCCCTCACATAAATATATTTTTATTAAATTCTCTAGTATATAACTTATTTAAAATAATCAAATACTTTTTTATATCTAATATTATGTAGTATATAACTTATAAATTATTTTCTATAAACCCCAATCGTCACAATACCCCAATTGTGACAATTAGGGTTTATAGAAAATAATTTATAAGTTATATACTACATAATATTAGATATTTGGTTGTTTTAAATAAGTTATATACTAGAGAATTTAATAAAAATATATTTATGTGAGGGCATTTTTAATAAATTAGCATATAATAATTGTAAAAAAATTGTATTTAGTAATTTTAATGTTGTAAATAGATTTAAGTGAGCCATGTGACTAGGCAACCAACTATACAAACTCTGTCTCCAATTTGACATTTTAGAAATTAATCATAATACGAATACAAAGTGGGGTTATTATTATATAATATATTGTTTGAAATGTGTATTTTATTAAATTAGAGTGTTAGTTACTAATTTAATTATATATTCTGATCTGAAAAGCCTAAATGTAAACAAAATTATTAATAGAAAAGAATGGAATTCTCTGGATCTCCGGAGATGGCCATGTTTGCGAAATGGTTTGTTCCAGAAAATTCAGACAAGTATTTGATAGAACAAATTGGAACATGATCTATTACCAGATGGTTCTAGAAATCCAAAAACATATAAATACCCGTGATTTGGATTCAAGATAGCAGTTTTTAAGTTTTTTAGTCAGAAGTCAAGCAGTTTATTATGAAAGTTAGTTAGAGTCAGTGAATCAAGTACAAATAGTCCAATAGTTTAATATAGTGAGTTAAATGAAGATTAAAAATTATGCATATAATTTAATGCACATTTATAATTATACACAAATAATTATTGAAGATAAAAAAAGGTATATTGGAAGAAATTAAATTATATTATGGTTGGAGATTAGTATAAATCAACTTATAATAATTGGATATTGGTATATTGAAAAGAAGAATAAATATAAATGCTGTTTGCTGGTTTGGTTGGTGGTGTATAGATGCTGGTGAAGAAAAATATATCTTAAATTGGTAGAAGCTGATAATTGAAAAAAGTAATTTCACAAAAAACAAGGATAACTGAAGTACGAAGACATTCAGTGGTGATTAGAATATATATAGTGGAAAACAGTTCATTTAGGCATTCAGTGAAAGAAAGGTACAAAATTTTGTTAATATAATTTAGTTAGTGTCATAACAATTTCAATTTTGAAGATAGTTTTGTTTAAATTTTAGATTGTCTATAGAATTTAATTAGTTTTATAAGAATATCAATTTAAAGATAGTTTATTTTAAATTTACATTGACTAGGTTAGATATATATGTGTGTTTCATAATAGTTATAATAAAGATAATTTAAAAAAGTACTTACAAGCTAATTCTTTGAGAACCGCGATAAAAACCCTATATATTATATTATTAAAAATACTCATTGCTCATCATTCAAACAAAAAACACATCATAGGGCGCCAAATTGTTATGATGTGTTTTTTGTTTGAATGATGAGCAATGAGTATTTTTAATAATATAGGGTTTTTATCGCGGTTCTCAAAGAATTAGCTTGTAAGTACTTTTTTAAATTATCTTTATTATAACTATTATGAAACACACATATATATCTAACTTAGCCAATGTAAATTTAAAATAAACTATCTTTAAATTGATATTCTTATAAAACTAATTAAATTCTATAGACAATCTACAATTTAAACAAAACTATCTTCAAAATTGAAATTGTTATGACACTAACTAAATTATATTAACAAAATTTTGTACCTTTCTTTCACTGAATGCCTAAATGAACTGTTTTCTACTATATCGATTCTAATCACCACTGAATGTCTTCGTACTTCAGTTATCCTTGTTTTTTGTGAAATTACTTTTTCCAATTATCAGCTTCTACCAATTTAAGATATAGTTTTCTTCACCAGCATTTATACACCACCAACCAAACCAGCAAACAGCATTTATATTTATTCTTCTTTTCAATATACCAATATCCACTTATTATAAGTTGATTTATACTAATCTCCAACCATAATATAATTTAATTTCTTCCAATATACTTTTTTTAATCTTCAATAATTATTTGTGTATAATTATAAATGTTCATTAAATTATATGCATAATTTTTAATCTTCATTTAACTCACTATATTAAACAATTTGACTATTTGTACCTGATTCACTGACTCCAACTAACTTTATATTTCTTACTAAACTTTTCTGACTGACTTCTTGAAAATTCTCAACAATTTACTTCACTATTCACTAACTAAATGTGTCTAGGTACTAACTTTCATAATAAACTGGCCTGACTTCTGACTAAAAACTTTCAAAAACTTCTTAAAACTCTTCTGACTGCACTATCTAAAACTTTTCTGACTAAAAACTTTCAAAAACTTCTTAAAACTCTTCCGACTGCACTATCTAAAACTTTTCTGACTAAAAACTTTCAAAAACTGCCATCTTGAATCCAAATCACGGGTATTTATATGTTTTTGGATTTCTAGAACCATCTCGTAAGATATCATGTTCCAATTTGTTCTATCAAATACTTGTCTGAATTTTCTGGAACAAACCATTTCGCAAACATGGCCATCTCCGGAGATCCAGAGAATTCCATTCTTTTCTATTAATAATTTTGTTTACATTTAGGCTTTTCAGATCAGAATATATAATTAAATTAGTAACTAACACTCTAATTTAATAAAATACACATTTCAAACAATATATTATATAACCCCACTTTATATTCCCTTATGATTAATTTCTATCTGTCAAATTACTCCGAGAGTATTTTTGGTTGCCTATGCACATGGCTCACTTATATATATTTACAATATTAAAATACAACTTTTTACAATTATTATATGCTAATTTATTAAAAATGCCCTCACATAAATATATTTTTATTAAATTCTCTAGTATATAACTTATTTAAAATAATCAAATACTTTTTTATATCTAATATTATGTAGTATATAACTTATAAATTATTTTCTATAAACCCCAATCGTCACAATATATATATATATATATATATATATATATATATATATATATATATATATATATATATATATATATATATATATATATAGCGACGTTATCCTTTATTTTCTATTTTAGAATTTGTTCTCCATGTCGATGAATTTACCGACAATCACAACAAAAATGTGAAAACGTGTAAAGCAATTTTCCAATAGAGCATCACACCACTTCTGTGTGATGCTGTTAAGTCCTGCATACACTGTGATAAGGTAAATAACGCATCGATAAGCGTATGAGGGCACTTGCCCCCATGTCAGCTATAAGAAATTTCACACCTACTGAATTTTTATATTTAGAGATGGAAAAGGGCCTCGAGCGCTCAACTGTGAAAATAGCTTTGGAGTTTACGTCGATGACCTTATATAAACATTTATTTGAATGACAATGGTGAAATGATAATGGGGAAAACAGATTAATGGTCTTCGCGATAAATACGAGGGTTGTTCAGGAAATTTTTAAGTTTTTAGTGGCATACTATGCGTTATAATAAAAACAAACACAAAATTACGTTGTTTATTAATAATCTACTGACAGATGATTTGGTTGCAGTTGTAAACAATTGTGACCAGCAGTCTACAAGTACTAAGCCTTGCCCATCTATTATTCTTTGTTATTCATTGAATCCATTATTTTCTCCAAATTTTCCATATTTTTCCGTTTTGCAAGACTTGTTTTTTCTTTTCAATCTTACTGGTTTCGTGTTTATTATTTTCCATAGTTCAATTATTTTTTTGTGTTTTGTCTGTACTCGTTTTATTTTCTATACAGAGAAAATTGTGTACTTATGCAGTGTTCGATTTTTGAAACTACTGCGCATGTTTTTCTAGTAATCATTCTTTATGCTCCGACATAAAGCACCAGCTATAATGCGGAGCGATCACTGTAATACAATTTAGACATTATTTTTGTATTGCTCCTTATTATCTAAAGTTAGTTGTTGGATCTATGAGTTTAAACGTGTCTTTTCATCCCAGAGAGTAGATCTAATCCATATATATCAACAGAATGCTATTTGGAGCTACTTGTGAACATTAGGTCAAACTTCAGTGAATAATTGGTGAAAAGTTATTTGAAAATTTTACCAATCATATAAAAGAATTATTAGTAACCTGCCAGCCTTGCTACATAAACAGTAAGTTTACTCTACGACGAAAATGGATCGTGTGGCTTGGATTGAAATCCAGGTTTCTAATAACCAGATCACCTTGATGCCTGCAAATGAAGCTCTAGCGAGGTTAATACCGGGATTGACAGTGCAAAGACGTATTCTGTACGGAAAAAGTCCACTAATAATGGGACTATTGTTTAGGGCTACTGTAGGAATTAGAAAACAGTACTAGCTTGTAAAAATCTGCCCGATATATACATTATCAATAAGTCGGCGAAGAACTGTTTAGTGGTACGAAAACTTGATTCAATTGCCTGGCGAAAAGTATGGGTACTACCAGAAAATCACTATCAAGCCTGTATTGTACATCGTAGGCCAAAGGCTTGGCACAACCTTTTAAGGATGGAGAAACCACATGTGAAGATTATATAGGAAGATACTGCGAGAAAAGATAGAGCAAGCGATAAAAGGCAAAATCGGGGAGGATTAGACAGGTTTCACGGCAGGAAGATCATGCATATACCACATATACACACTGGAACAACTGTTGGAAAAAAAGCAAAAAATAGATATATACATATATATATATATATATATATATATATATATATATATATACATATATACATATATATATATATATATATACATATATACATATATATATATATATATATATATATATATATATATATATATATATATATATATATATATATATATGTATATATATATATTTGGCAGAACTATGGGAGGCAATGTACAAATTAGAAATACAGACGGAACTCATAGAAGCTACAAAAGCTCTGTATAAACAAAATAAAGTGCCCATTAAAATGGGAACAAGAATCATAGGAGACTTCACCACAACAAAAGGGTTGTTCCACATCTCCAACCCTATTCAAAATATACTTAGAGAAAGCCTTGACTACATGGAAAAGAAAATGCGAAGGCATGGGAGTACCGGTACGGAACGAATACCTATATACGTTAAGCTTTGCAGACGATCAAGTAGTGATTGCACAAGACCAAGACGACCTCAGCTACATGATGAAGAAACTACAAAAATAATATACCAAGGCTGGCCTATATATTAACCCCGCGAAAACAGAGTACCTTTCTACAAGTGAAGAAGACATAGAAGATCTACAGATTGATGACAACGTAACAATCAAAAGAAAGCATAAATTCAAATACTTGGGGTTTATAATCACGAAAAAGGCAACAACAGAGGAAGAAATTACACAAAGATTAGGACAAACAAGAACAGCAATCAGACAACTTATCTCAGTATGGTGGGATAGACACCTAAATATGAAGACAAAAACACAGATTTATAAAACATTAGTGCGAAGTATTATGACATATGGGGCTGAAAATTGGATCATAAACAAGGAAAACAGCAGTGATATAGTAGCAACAGAGATGGAATGCCTGCGAAGATGCTGCAGAATAACAAGAATGGATAGGAGAAGTAATGACGCAATAAAGCAAAGAACATCAATAGAAACAGATATACTAACATATATAGAACAAAAAAGATTAAAGTGGTATGGACATGTAAGAAGAAATAGCAACAGCAGATGGATAAAGAGAATAACCGAATGGAGCCCCATAGGAAGGAGGAAAAGAGGACGACCCCGAAAATCCTGGAGGAACGAAGTAGACGACGCCATCAGTAAGAGAGGCATAAACGATGGAGAATGGGACAATAGAGAGATATGGAAACGGTTGAGTAAGGGAAGGCAGTGAATACTGTAGAATCCCTGAATATATATAGAAACCACAACCTATCGACAACATTAAGGGGCTTAGTCGCTACTATGTTAACACCATCACGACATCCAGTTTTCAATAGTATTTTTACGGTTATGCTGGACTCTGTCGAAAATGACCATCCATCCATTGACTTCTTGAGGACAATAATAGATCAAGCACAAACAAACAAAGAAATCAAACTCAGCCTCATTCATCTGGAAACTACGAAGATGAAGTGAAACTACTAAAAAGTAGTAACAGAAAACACGATAAAGCTCAGCAAGGACCAAAATAGTCCAGCGAGCCAGCATGAGCGGTACAATGAGGAAAAGCAAATATAATATTGAAGCAAGATGTTGGCAAAAACTCAATTAAAGACAGTAAAACCTATCCCAAAGTCATAAACATAGACGATAATAAGTATAAAAGATTGTTTAAGGCGTAGTGTCGAAATATCTACAAGGACAACAACTTTTTTGAATTCTACAAAATATACAATCTAGCAACCTTGATGTCCAGACTTGATACCAAATTATTTCTTCTGTTAAATAAAATTAAAAATTCTTATATAAATAGTCAAGATTTAACAATATAAAATTTTCAGTAAAATATAGGGTCTCGAAGTATATTGATACAAGAAAGTAATTTCAAAATTAACAATTATTTTAGTAAAAAAAAAAAATTGGTTCAAAAGAGACGTTTGAGACGAATTGAAGTTATCTGTTTCATTTTTGGAATATTTAAGTTGGCTCAGTTAAGTAATTGTTGTGTTTTTTAATAATAATCATGATACTATGATTAAGAAGATAAGATATTGCGCATAAGTCGTGACGTAATTGGAGAGTTGCACGTTCGTAATGTCAGTTTTTTGTATGTGTCAATAAATAATCTTTAATAAATAGTTTGGAGATATCCTTTTGTGTACGATTATTGTAATTATTAAACCTTTATTTAATATTATTATTTTGCTAATTGAATAATTTCATCACAGAATGCATAAAAATCCCATTTAACTTTAACAAGAATTCAAATTCTACTCTCCAATGACGGCATGCGCGAACACGACCGATTTTGTGCTACGGGAAGATCCTATCTTGTTAGTCATAGTATTATGATAATAATGCTTCGTTTTGACGTCATTTTAGAGAATGTTTCATTTTTTATCTTTAAAAAAAACATACTTAATGCTAGATCTATCATTAGAGCATTTTTGACACACAAATCAACTCAGTTCAAAATAAATACGTCATATTTTTATTAATGTTTCAACATTTGTTCGTATGGTGCAATTCAATGACGACACATCTCTTCAAAATTAAAATTTATTCAAAACCACTAGTGTTTCTGAAAACCCCCATTGAATGTTGTAGATCATCACGGCTTTTCCCTAATGTGTTTCCGCTGAATTTTCCAACCTATCTTCGCTTTTGTTATTCAAAGTGTATATTCAGGGTAAATCTGAATATTTTGTAGATTTTTGTTCGTTTTATTCCGATTTCTCGGTGGTCAGGTGCGACGAGGAGTTTTCAAAAGAAACGAAAAGGATTTAACATTCAAAGCATAACTTAGTTTACATATTACATTGGTTGGTGATTTAGCATTTATATACATACGAAGTTTATATATATATATATATATATATATATATATATATATATATATATATATACAATATGTAGTTCACTGTGATAGTGGGGGGTTATCGGTCAAAAGTTGAAGAATAAAAGAAAACTTGCTATTTCATCCTTTTTTTTATTGATAGTTCATGTAAAACTAGTTAAACGAGCATAAATCCATGGAAAAAAATTCACTTACGAAAGATATGCAGCTCAAAAAGATGGATGTGAAGTAACAACTTAACGTATGAAGCAGAAAAATTAAAACGTTCAGTTTTTTATAAGAAAAAATGGAACTAAGTCAGTTTTTATATATAAAATTTGCAAAGAACAAAATTATAAAAAAAATGGAGTATAAGAACAGAATACTTGCCAACATAGAGGACAAACAGAATTCCAAAAAAGTTTTATATTTGACTGCACTTGACCACGTTGTTACAATCTAATAAAGAAGAATTTATTTTATATTACCATATAAATACCAAGCGAACACTTTAAGGTCTAAAGAGAAAGAGACTTGTCAACAGGTTAATTATTTCAATGTGTGTATTTAACAACTTACGAATGCACCCGATCAAGAATGACATTTAATAAAGCTCCAAAAGATAGAGCGGTAATTTCAAAAACGTTAACATACCGGGGTGTTGCTACTGTTAATGTGACATCTTAATGAAGTATGCTATGCTTCATCCACTTCTATCATTAATGCAGATCTTAACATTACAATAACCAGTGAGGACACAATTTGTGCTATCATGAAGCACTAACGATTTAAAAGAATAAATCATTCACTACACGAATCAAATCAAGGACTAGAAAAAGGAATTCGCAAAAAGAATGCAAAATAAGTATACAAAGATGGAAGGTATTTCTGACATCGATATTTATCACTACGGTACAGCTAAGTTTAAATAGGTACCATTATCTTAAGAATGGATTATTACAGCAACAATACAATTATTAGGTACTAATAAAGATATATAAGTCAAAAATACATTTTTACCTCAGTTACCCTCGTGCGTTATTAATTTTATCTTCCATATCCAGTAGCATTGTCAAATTCAGTAAGTAATGTCAATTGTCAAAGTCAAAGTAATTGTACTAAGGTGCTTTGAGGAAACTGGACGAGTAAAATATGGTTATCTACAAGATCCAGTTGTTGCAAGGAATTAATGAAGATGATTACGACCGAAGTGGAGATTTCAATAAAGGTACAATATACAGGGTATTGTATTTGAGGCGACACTACGGTAAAGGTTGAAAAAAGGAAATGGTGTCCAGTCTTGAGGAATATTTAAAGCAGTTTTAACCAAGATCCGAGAAAACGAAATAGTTCAGCATTGCAAAGAACTCGACAAACAATTTTATGGAATGACGCTGAAGTCATTGCATTTTTTAATTTACTCTTATTATGTAAGAAACCGTATTGAGCATCCATTTCGACCTGTAAATCAGTTGGCTGGTCGGGACTTCACTATATCTTTCATGAAAAGGAACCATGGGCTTTAATAGAGTGCAACTAGCTCAGTATTTTGAAATTTTGGAGAACACTACAAAAAATATAACCCACCTACCAACTGTATCTATAAGGTTGATGAAACATGCATTTAGACCGTTCCAAACCATCTGCCCAAACATGTTGCCCCAGTTGGAAAGAGATATGTAGCAAAAGCTGTAGCTGCCGAGCAAGGACAAACAATTACGGCTTTTTGCTGTATGAGTCACCATGTCCTATTTGTTCAAAAACGGATAAATCTTCTTCTAATCAAAGACGTTCCACTGCCTGCATAGCTGTTACTGATAGTGGTTACATGAACACTCCAACGTTTATTAAGTACCTGGAGCATTTTAAAAAACATACAAGCCCAACAGAGGAGAACTTCGTTCTTCTGATTCTAGGTAATCATGCATCGCACACAAGTCTTCAAGCAGTAACATTTGTAAAAGATAAATTCATCCATTTATTAACTCTGCCACCACATAGCAACCATAAGACCCAGCTACTCGATCGGGCATTTTTCAAACCATTAAAAGCTTATTATGAGAGCGATGGGAGTTGGACCAGTTCACATCCATGAAGGGTTCTCTCCATTAACCTTGCGGCTGGTCTCTTTTTCAGAGCATTTGCAAAAACTGCTACTGTAGATATAGCTAGAGAGGTCTTTCGGTCTACAGGAATCTACCCACTAGATAAAAATATTTTTTCGGACGTAGATTTTATGCCAGCAGAAGTAACAGAGTAAGATTTAGGTAAAGTCTCAGACGATGAAGGTCATGTTTTTATCCAGTTTCAACAAGAAGAAGAAGAACTTCTTACTACTGTTAGGGAAGTCCGAATTTCTGTACCTGGTTCTTCAAATATTGAAAAAGAAACTGTTACTGATACGGAAGAGCCCCAGCCGTCATTAAAATCAGAACAGTCAGTAATTTCACCTTCAGACATTATTCCCTTTCCAAAAATTAAGATAAAAAGGAAACGAACTAGGAAAAGTTTGAAGTCAACGCTATTAACATCGACACCTAATAAGGAGTGACTTTTAGAAGAACAAGAAGCAAAAAAAAAGCAAAAAAAGGAGAGGAAAGCATTACTGAAGAATCAAAAGATCAAATCTCAAAGTGCTAAAGTTCGTGCTTCCAAAAGGAAAGTTTTCGATGAATCATCATCTGATGAATCAGTAGCACTCTCCTATCAAGAAAGAATTGATTCTTGTAACATTAATTTTTCCGATAACGATGAAGAGCAAGACATTTATGTTGTACCAAATATTTTACCTGATGACTTTGTCGTAGTGAATGTTTTTGGAAAAAAATCATACAGATTATTTGTCGCCAAAGTCTGCCAAGTAAATGATGATGGTTATATAGGCGCATTTTTTAAGCGACTGTCCACAACATTTTGTTTTCGTGAGACAACAGAAGATGCCTTTTTTTTCGAAAGGACGATATTGTTTTAAAGCTTTCAAATCCAATAAAAAACATCTCTTTCAGATTTTCAAATTCAGTATGATTCTCTGACGACCTCACCAAATACAGTTCTCTTTTAGATTAACGTTTTGTATTTTACGTCTGGTTTTTTTCAATAAAGATTGGTTTCTTTTAAACGCCTACCATTTCTTTTATATGGGGTCCTATACATTTTAGTTTTGGGGCAAAAATACGCACTTGCGTACTACTGCTCCATTTGTAAAGGCAAGAGTATGCAAATGAGGATTTTTTAAAAACTTTTTTTTTCATTTATTAGTGAACTTATAGGACTACTGTCGATACTCAAAACGGAAAAACAATATGTAAGCTTTCCCGTAATATATATATATATATATATATATATATATATATATATATATATATATATATATATATATATATATATATATATATATATATATATATATATATATATAATTTTGTCCATGAAGGTTTCTATTCGATGCCGTGAGACATCCTGTAGCTATAAATGAAAGAATTCCTCCCATCGGCTCAAAAACCAGATCAAAACTTTAATGAAACGTTAAAATGCAAAAGAAATTTATGAATTTCGCCGGCTGCATCAGTATCGGAAGAAGAATGGTAGAATACAAGAGACAATTATTTGGTGAAAAAAAGTAGTACATAAATATATTAAGAAGGCATCCTTCGCTGTGTTTACCATTTCTCAGTTTTTATAGAATCGAAGTCTCGTACACGAAATGAATACCAAACAGTTATATTCAGATAGACTTAGTGAATTCTTTACTCTCTTTTAAATAGCTGGTATGGGGGAAATAGTACAGTAGATGTGGTATTATTTGTAGACATTTAAAATACTTTTGGACGTTGACTCAATGCAATTTTTAAAATATACAGACGAGTTAAGCATTTTTTAACTTTCCCTAGTTTTCATTTAATATATTTTATTTAATAAGGTTCTAAAACTGATTTCTTGTGACATGTCTAAGTACCTCAACTTTGGCGGTTATACAATCTTGCCAACAAAATTTTTAAATATTATTTTTGAAAACGATTTCCGGAGTTGAAATCGAAACGTCAAATTTTAGATAGTCAAAAATGTAATTTTAATTAGAATAAATTGTGGTTTAATCCCATATAAACACAAGTGGACTAAACGAAGTGACCGTTGTTAAATGGCTGAATAATAAGTCATGCGCAGTGGAAAAGTGAGACTTTGGGTGTGTTATTTAACATTTTCCTACTTGCAAATAATTTTTAATCATTAATTTTTATTTTTCAAGCAAGAATAAAAAGTATTATGAGTCACATCATATTATTTAGCAATTTCAGAAAATAATAAATTGAAATTTAGAAAATTTTGTGGCCGCTATTCGCTCCGTGCGTGACTGACGCGACATCTACGGCCTTCATCTGACAGTTTTGGACCTCCCAATTTGAGGTTAAACATATTAAATAGATACGAAATTGACAAGTATTAATAATTAGTTTTTTAATTATATTTTTTCAGTTTATGTACAAAATAAATTTAGTATTAAAAACTGGGTTTCTAAAAATTCATCAACTTTATCTTTTCAACCCCAAACGGAGAAGAAAGGGAAAATCTAGTACTGGCAAATCAAGTTTTTACATGTGGAAGAGCCTGTAATTAAAAACAATAATAGTAACAATTATGATATAAAAACTAAAGTCATCTGGCAGGCTGCAGTTAGCTCGAAGCCTTATGAAATATCATTTAAGGAAAATTATTTAAATTTTTCCTATTTCAATTGCATAAACATGAAATTATTTAATATTTACTTTTTCACATTAATAGCACGAATCGATATTTTTCTTTTCTCTAATTTATATGTAATCTTTGGAAACCTATAAAACCTATATAACCATTTTTGATAAAATTTATGCGTAAAAAGATTCAAAACAAAAAAATTTCTATATACTATATTATTTATCTATGGATCCAAATGGTCCAAATTTGTCATATTTCGCCGCTACGCACGCTGGCATCATTTCAAGGTACCCCTACCATGGTCACGCACGGAGCGAATACAAGAAAAGTGATAAAATACGGAAAAACAATTTTTTCGTGAAAAAAATTGAATTACCAATATACCATATTTTATATCTAGAAGGTTGAAATTTGGTAAACCATCAAATTTTATATCTAAGTAAAATCGAGAGAGGTCGTCTGACCAACTTTGCATGGTTGGAGTGGAAAACCTAATCATATTTTGTAAAATGAAAGGAAGAAATCACTCTCAGTAGCTAAATTGCGTGTCAAGACTAAAGAATTGTATGAAACCTATGAGAAAAGTTTCCGGGTATCAGATATCATCAGTTTTTTGTTCTATACTAGAAATAGGTGTTTCCAAAATTCTTCATAATACTTTCCAAGTTTTTGGTATTCTCTTTCACTAGTTTGATAAAGTTTAGGTTTTTGTCCCAACCATGTCTGTCTTTGCAGTTTTATGACTCCAAAAATATTCAGTTGTACTCCAAATCAGTATTTATTTTTTATTCATACATAATATCTCTATCTATAGCCCAAAATCTATTCATGTGTTGAATATAGGCCTCTCCCATTTGTCTCCATTTGTCTCTGTCTTCTGTTTATCTTTTCCACATTGGACCTGCGCTTTGCTCAATGTCATCTTTCCATCTCATTTGCGGTCGACCTCTTGACCTTTTTGCAGTATATGGTCTCCAGCGGCCAATTTCTTTATTCTATCTTCCATCCTGATATCTTTCGTTATGTCCAGCCCATTTCCATTTTAATTTCAATGCATGTTCGACAGCGTCTGTTGTTTCGGTTTTGCATCTTATCCACTCGTTCCTCTTTTTATCTCTCAACGATATTCCCAACATTTGTCTTTCAATAGCTCTTTGAGTTTTCTTTATTCTATCTAAGTTGCTCTTGGTACATTTCCACGTCTGGGCACCATATGTTAGAACAGGTAGGACGCATGCATTAAATACCTTCGTTCTTAATTTTAAAGGTATATTTTGATTTTTGATAGTATATGAGAGTTTTCCGAATGCAGCCCACCCCATTCTTATTCTTCTGGTTATTTCTTTAGCCTGGTTACTTTTGTCTGCTCTGATAGCTTGTCCTAAGCAAATATATTCTTGGACGTGTTCTATGTTTGTTCCACCTATGGTAATTACTGATCTGTCTTCTGTATTAGTCATTATTTTAGTTTTCTTTAGATTCATTTTTAGTCCTTTCTCAAGAGATGTTTTTTCTAGGTCTAGGTCTGAAATCATTATTCGCAGTTGTTCCATACATAATATACATTATTTTAACTTTATCCCTCGTGAATACATTTTTATCTAGTAGTAGTTTGTTCATAGCAGAGATGCAACGATTGCCAGCCATAGTTGTCTTTTAGATTTCTTCTTGCGCCTGATAAATGCAGCTTTTAGACATTCCGCACAGAAGACATCCTTCAAAAGGAGCCTTCGAAAAACCTTTAGTTTCTTCGGGCAATGTGCAGTATTTAAAACCATTAATACCAACAAGGATTTTGACCAATGAAAATGAATTTCGAGTTATGGTACATGATACAAGAATAATTATAAAGAAAAGCAAATCTCACCCATTTAAAATCAAGTTGCATTCGGAGTTAAATGAAAATGATTTTCAAAGAAGAATGATTTTTGTATGTGGGCGGAAGAAATGTTAAGTCCAAATGTAAATTTTTTGGAAAATATTTTATTTTCTGACGAATCGACATTTCGTCACAATGGGTTCGTTAATAGACATAATTGTCAATATTACTTACTACTATTTCGAGTCACGTCCCAGAACAGGTGTTCGTTGAATATTTGAGAGGCAGTGATGGATAAAATATTATTGGACATTACTTCTTCGACCGAACGGTCACTGGCAATGAGTATCGTAGGTTTTTAACAGAAGAGTTACCTGGCTTGTTGGAGGATGTTCCCTTAGAATTAGACGAAACATGTGGTTTTAACATTATAGAGCATAACCATGTTGTACAAAAAATGTTGGACGCGTGGTAAATAATATTTACAGCGACAGCGATATATGGTGGTACTGTGGAATGGTCCCCAAGATCTCCAGGACTAACTCCGCTGGACTATTTTTTGGGTGTATCAAGAATATAGTATACAACGGCCAACCTACAACATGGGATGGTATAAAAATTCGTATACAAAATACCTATGCCAGCGTTGGATCTGAAATGTTACAAGACATTCGACAGTCCTTTATTAACCGTACACGACTGTGTCTTCAATATAGTGGGCAACATATTGAACATTTATTAGCATAGTTAATTAATATAGGTTATTAGTAAGGTAAATATTATTTTGTAATTAATTTTTATTAGCATACGTTTTATTTAATCTTTGATATTTTGTTTTATGTTAAGTTTATAAAATTAGGTATAATTTTTGTTTGTTATAAATTAATTGGTACATTAGTTTTTTATACATAAATTTATTAATAAAATCTGTAAAAACGTAAAATCTATATTTGTTCTCTAAATATATAAAATGAAACACGCTAAGGCTAACGAAATACAAGCTTATATCAAAAGAAAGGTTGTAATATTTTCTACAAAATACAATACTAATATATTGGGTGTTCCATTAAAAAAATGACAAATTTTGTAATTGGAAGTAGTGATCACACTGTATATAGTATGGCTATATGTCAAAGTTATAAAATGATTTAAAATTGACACTATACTAAAACTTTGAAAGGTCTCTTACATTTTTATTACTTTTGAAAACATCCATAGCACTTTAAATCTTACCATTTTTCTCAATAAAAGTGTTAATATTTCGAAAATTATTAACTTAGGGCTTTTAAAACATTATACAAACTTTTCATATTTAAAAAAAATATTCTCAAAAACGCTTTAATATACAGAGTGTTCCATTAAAAAAATACAACTTTGGTTCATTCGGTTGTTCTGACTGACCCAGTATAACCGAAAATTTTTAAATTATTATGTTTCGTTATAAACATTTTTATATACTCCATACTTTATTTAGCCGTAATAAAAGAAGCCAAAGATTTAGCACACCCTGTATATTACACACACACATATATATATATATATATATATATATATATATATATATATATATATATATATATATATATGTACACATAAAATCAGTACCGACCCTTGCGTGAATGTTTTGCTTACCCCAACACCAGCTAAATTATGAATAGAAACATTTAAGTAGCATCATTTTGCACCCTTTACAATAACCAAAGGATATTTTTGAATTTTTTATTTTTTAACGAGAGGGTTCACAATATATAAAAGGATTTTTATTGATATAGGATACAGTATCCAATCATATTTCACATATGGACCAACGATAATCGATTATAGCGTATTTTCAGAGATTAAGGGAGCTGCTCAATGTTACTACCCCCAAATTCACACCCTGTCTTTAACGCCTACCCCAGTGTAGCATTTTAAATGATATTTTATCAAGTAACGTTAGAATAGAAGCTGCGATTAATTTTGATTGATCATCCAAGTAATATGACTAAAATGTTTGATTTTTTGTGCTGTACTCTTTATAAACCTAAATATACTGAAAATTTTACGAGACTGGCGTCATAAGTTGATGAATTAAATTTGTGAGTTCAAAAATAAGTAGATTTTATTTATAAGAAACAATGATTGTATAAATCTCTGTATATGTTAAAATTTAATAAGTTTTAACGTAAATATAACCACATAAAACCGAAAAAAAACTTAATTTTGAGGCCCATTGTTAGAAATTCCACTTAAATATATTATTATAAAACTCTTCTTCAAAAACAACTAAAAATAGCACACAAACAATCTATTAGTAATATTTTTCAACGTTTACAAAACTAAGACCTTAGCTAACTCTCCGTGGCAAATAAAGACAGTTTATACGGATTCTAACAGTTTACAGTTCATCTTCTTAAACAGTGAAAGGAAAGATAGCAAGCTGCAACTTCTAAAGGCATAACTTCTAAAAATTTCTATGACACAAACTCCAAAACTGGCAAGTTTTCTATGAGATACTATAAGAATGGTCAATTTGTCAACAATAAATAGTATAGACAGCATTCTATAGTTACTCTGATTCGAAGGTAAGTGGAAAAGGCGAGAAAAAATTTGACGGAGTAAACTTTTGGAGCATTGAGCTGTCGGACACAATAAGTTAATTTCCTGAACAATTAATTAAATTAGTTTCAGCTACTTGTTAGATAGCTAAGGGGTGTGAGTTAAGTGTAAATAGAGTATAACGGTTAAAATTGTGTATGTCTATTATATATAGTACAAATTTTCTATTCCTTGACTATATTTATCATAAGCAACTTTGACTTAAGTGAACATAAATAAAAAATCATTACTTTAATGACAAGCATGCATTAATTTTAGGCCAGAATAAAACTGCTTATTGTTCTTATTCTTCTTATTAGAGTTAAAATGCATCGCAGACGTTAATATTATTAAAAATATGTTAAAAATAAGAATAACATAAATAAATACTTTCTGAGGACTTCAATCAGTTCCAAATTCTACTGCTTCCTTCAATTGCTTTGTTGTATAATTCAGCAAACGACAACACGTGCCTTGTAACTCCCGGCACGTGACATATATTCTTTATTAAAAAGGGTTACCCCACTTAGGGTATTGTAGACGCGTAATGCTTCCTTAGGGGCACGCCATTCTGTATTATAATATCCTACTTCCTCTTTCAACTAGCAAATCGGATTGCTTATAGCTAATGTATGATTTTATGCTTAACGAGAATTTTGAGGCATCGATTTTTTTGAGTGTGGAATGTTTTACTCTAAATTTATAAAGATTAGGGACAAATACTATTTGAATGATTCTTGTAACATCTCAAATTTTAAAATTTTTTATGGGTTTTATTGTGTTTTCTGCTACTTGCGTTTTATTCCCAAAATGCATTACAATTATGATATCGTTAATATATAATGCTAATTGTTCCTATTTCTTTTTATTTTTTCCTCTTCTTTATTTTATTTATTATTTTATTTATTTTGTTCTACTGCCTTTTATAATAAGTTGCTTGTCCGATAAAAATTTACTTTTTATTATTCTCTATACATTTCTCGTTATCATTGTCTTTCTGATTGACACTCTTTCTGTGTTTTCCTAATACCTGATTTTTTACTCTGTGTCTCATTTGTATGACATAAATTGTCTTCTTCTTCTTCACTGGCTTTACAACTCGCGGGGAGTCTTCGCCGCATCCACTATCGCCCCCCATCCTCTACGATCTTGCGCTTCTATTTTCCATTGTTGTACCCCAATTCTAGATAAATCGGCTTCAACATCATCCTTTCATCTTTTTCTTGGCCGGCCTACTGATCTTTTACCATCTGGTCTTTCAAACAACACTGTCTTTAACACTCTGTCATCCTCTGATCGTACCACGTGACCTGCCCATCTTATTCGGTTTGCCTTGATATGTCTAACTATGTTTTCAGTTCCATACAGAGTCACCAATTCAGCATTGCGGCATCTTCTCCAATCCCCTGTGAATTCATCTCTTTGAGGGCCAAATATTATTCTGAGAACCTTTTTTCAAATACTAGAAGCTTATTGATTTTCCGCTGGTTGAGAGTCCATGTTTCACTGCCATATGTAATAATTGGGCGAATAATCGACTTGTACAGTGTTAATTAAAATTTTCTTTTTAGCAGGTTCCATCTTAATAATGTTGAAAGGGAGTATAATGCTCTATTTCCCGCAGATATCCTTGCTGAGACCTCTTTTTCTAGTTGTCCGCTGTGATTACCGCCCCCAGATATTTAGACACCTTTACTACTTCGAAGTTGTGATCATTGATACTGATGTTCTGCCTAACTCTTGGTCTTGGAATTTTGGTTACTACCATGTATTTCGTCTTTTATTCATTTATTCGGAGACCCAGACTACCTGTTTCCTCCTCGAGCTGTGAAAACACCTCTCTCACGTCTCTTGTAGAATGCGTAACTGCATCTATATCATCAGCAAAGGCCAGCAACAGTCTTGATTCTTGATCAGCAAATCCTCCCATCAGCTCAGACGATATTTTACTTATTGAATATTCTAAAGCAAAGTTGAACAGCAACGGTGACAAGCCCCCCCCCTGCGTAAGTCCTGAATTTATACCAAATGGCATCGATGTTCTGCTTTCTATATTTACTTGCGCATATGAGTCTGTCACGCACATTTGCGTTAATTCAACTAATTTTCTTGGTATTCCCATTTCTAACATTGCTATCCACAATTTGCTTCTTTTTATGGGATCATATGCTTGCTGGAAATCTATGAAAATTTGAAAATGACAATACATAAATTGTATTCTTATATATTCTATCTTTATTTTTACTCACAAAACTTCATTTTTAATTTTTATATCCTACTTACTATTACTTGTTTACATCCGTTTCAGTTATAGACCGTCTCTATTTTCCCTATTTCTTCAAATTGATCCTGATACATCGTGTACAGTCATGTCTTTTTAAATCATCTTAATGTGCGTTCTTCTCCCGACTCTTTTTGATTTGCAGAGTCTTCAATACAGCAATACTTTGTTGCACGTATCTTCTTCCAAAATCTTTGTTTTAAAAGTCTCGTTTTCCACAACAAGTAATAAAGATTACGAAATCTAAAACGAGGACCCTCTAAACAACAGACGTATACAATCGACTTACCCCTACAGATATTATTTATTTATTTATTCCATGAAAGTATAAATTTCACTTATAAAAATGCCAAATATACAACTACAGACCCTGAGCAAATGCTATGTGGGTCAAACTAGAGAAAAATATTATACAAACACTAATATAATTACTTTCACACATTAAACATTTTGAATTAGATTAGATTCAACTTATTTATACAAAAAGAAAAAAAATGTAAAAAATGTCAGTGGAAGGGCGTTATAAAATGGTTCTCATAAATTAGCTTTGTGCCTTCACTATGTCCGAGATATGGGTGTATTATTTTATTCCTTCTACCAAAATGTTTCGTTGTCCTCCAGTTTTGTTGGTTGTTATAGTTGTGGTAGTTGTTCATATTAGAGTGAAATTTCTCCATTTGACACTGATGTAAGAACGTATATGCTTGGTATGTATATATTGATTAAATGCACATAATCTTCTTAGGTAGATATAGTTCTTTTATCGGGAAGAGTCTTGGTAGTCTGAAGATTTTTTTATAGCTATATTTTGAAACACACAAAGAACGTGAATATAGTTACCTATGGTTTTTTCCTTAAAATTAGAGTTAAATAGGTGACATGGCTATGTATTAAACTGTGATCTATACTTTTCCGATATTTAATTTCTACATAATTTGCTGCTCTTTTAAGAACCCCTAGTGCAGGTGAGATTATTTGCATAGATGTTGTTTGTGATACTCCCAAAGAAGTCTCTGGTTAATGTACAGTCCAGATATTTAATACATTCAACTTTTTGTAAATGCCTTGAGTACTATCGTTAAGTTGACACTTTTCTTTTCTTGTTATCACCATATAACTTGATTTATCTGCATTAAGGGTAAGTTTATAATGATTTAACCACTTCTTCACCATCTGTAAGTCAAACATCATTTGCAGGTATCATTAGCATACATTTGCAATGTACCTCTTAACAATGATCAACAACGTTGGTCCCAGTATTAATCCTTGAGGAACTCCACACTCAATATTGACTATTGACAAAACTGACTATTCACACTCTTAACAAAGGTAAGTTGTGTTAATCCTAATAGGTAATCATTAAACCACTTCAACGCTATGCTCCTTATAACTAAAGTTTCCAATACAGATAATAACAGCATGTGATCAACTGCATCAAAGGCTTTCTTCAAGTCAAGCGATACTAATATACAAGATCTTTATCAAATTTATCAATAATATTTGTTATAAGATCAACTTTTGCAGTTGTTGTGCTGCTATCCTGTCGAAATCCATATTGGCGTTTATATAAGAAATTTTCATTGACTAAATGGCGCTTGATTCTATTATTTACACATGTTTCCAGAATCTTGGTTAAAGCCGGTAAAAATAAAATGGTTTGATAATTACTAGACATTAAGCAGTCACCTCTTTTATATACTGGAACAAATTTTGCCATTTTTTAGTACTAAAGTTGAGTACTAAAAACAGTTGATATCTCAATCTTGAACTCTTTAATAGTATCAACTGATAACTTGTCGACTCCACGTACAGTTTTACCCACCAATTTAACTATTATATCTTCAAAATCCTCCTTTGTTGTGAAGCTGCAAGAAAATATATTGTTTATTAATGGTATCCCTGGTGGAACATATCCAGAAAGTTAAATGGCCTGAGCAAGTTCTGAACTTATGGGAAAGTAGTTGTTAAACTTGTTAGAAGTGAGGTTAGGATCATCAAGAACTAAATTATAAGTTTTGAAATTGTTGTTTTTTTTGTTAGCTCCTATTTTGTATTATGGTGTTGAGTATATATAAAAATTTTTGGATCATTTTCAGCTGCTGTTATCTTCGTTTAAAAACATTCTCTTTTTCTTTGTTCAATGTTTTCTGTAAGTGTGTTCTGATATGTTTTATAAAATTGAAGTAAATATTCACTATTGTACTACATCTTAGACAGTTTGTAGTGATAATTTCCCTCTTGTGATAATTTTCGTATATCAGCAAACATTTTTTTTAACTTGTGTTTTTTGAAAGGTTCTAATTATTTCATCACATAAAATGTTAGGATCGTCATAGATTTTGTCAAATAATTGAAATAACTCACCCTTAAATATGTCTTTATTTTTGGCTTGTTAACCATACAAAAGCCTTCAGATTGATTTGACTACACCAAGTAGCAATCCATTAAGGTATTCTCTATACCAATCCATTAAGGTATTCGGCCATACTTCTATTAGAGAGCTTATATCATTATGTAAATGCAGATTAGGAGAATCCCTGTCTTCTAATAAAACTGCTTTATTATAGAGAGATGTCCCCGGCATTCATAAGCATGAACAACAAAATAAACTAAAAATCAGTCAACTGAATTATCTGACTGTTAAAATATCCCAACTATCCATACAAAAACAAGGTAATAATTATATATTATATAATTATATAATTAATAGATTAATATATGGGAATACAGAAACCATCAAATATCAAAATTCTGCAGACGTAAATTGGAAACATTAAGAATCATGAAAAATACACCATTTTTAGTTAATTACCAAAACATAATACTTATTTAAAAAAATAATTTCGGAAGCATGTTAATTTTCCTTAAACTGAAAATAAAATACAGCTTACTCGTATTTCTGCACTTCTACGTTTCCTAAAGAATATTTAATATTATTATAATGAAAACTGTAAACGCGTGTTTAATATAAAGCACGGTACATGTTCGAAAAACCGCCACATCATCTGGAGATTGATGATCTCTTTGAATAACCATGTGTCAGACATTGTTGTTGAAGAGTAACCCTAATCTGTTAAAGGTAACCGCTTTGTTACTAGACTTGTCGGCCAATGAACATTACATATCAACCCCACATCAAATTTAACCCTTTTTAAAGCGAATTGACGTGCGCCATTTTGCGATGGATTACAGTTTAAAGTATTCTTTTGCATTTTTTGTAAATTACCCTATGCTTCGCTTGGATCGGCTTTGTCACTTGATTTATTACACCCCATTAAAGCTTTTCAACTTTACTGTTAATATTTAGTGTTTTTTCTGTTTTGTATTTGATTTGTAATAAAAAGTAGTTTTTTCGTTAGTTGCTTCAGTTTAGTAGTTAGCAAACAACTGTGTGTATGTACAGTTAAATAGTAAAAAAGTGTACATAGTGAAAGGGCAAAAGCTAGTTTAAAAAACCTCAACAAAGAAGTGAAACGAAGTTGCAAGGCTGATAAGCAACAATATGTAAAGATATTGAGAACCACGATAAAAACAATCAGTTAAGAGATCTATTTAGAAAAATACGCTTCATAACAAGATACTTAGCTAGAACTTGGCCATTGAACACCACACAGAAACCCTGAGAATCAACAGAGAAGATATAGCAGATGCATGGAGATTATATTGCCGGGATATATATAAAGATGATCAACACCAAGAACTTGTTTACCAAACCCCTAAAGAAAGTAAACTCTAGTATAACAAAGCACCAAATCCAGATATGACAATGGCAGAAATGCTCAAAGCTACAGAAAAAACCGGAATAAAATTGCTTCACTTGCTCTGTTACAAAATATGGGATTCCAAGAAATGTCCTGACGACTGGAAAAAATCTACAATGACGACAATACATAAAAAAGGCAGCTTCCATAGATACGGCAACTATAAAACCATCTCCCTCATCTCAAATACCAGCAAATAATGCTACACATAATCAATGAAAGACTGAAAAGTTTTCAACAAAGAGAAATACCACAAGAGCAAACTGGATTTTCCAAAGGTAGAGAGGTACTCGAGAAGACCTTCTGAACATAAAATAAATAGTAGAAAAATCTAAGAAATTCAATATAGCACAATGGCAACACTTATGTTAGATATTTTAAGAAGTAGGCGTACCACAACACTTAATTTCGCTTATAACTGAGCTATACAAACTCACTACTGGAACAGTTAAAGTGCTTGATAAACTCTTCGACTAACGAATTCCATCCAGAACAAAGTGACAGACAAGGCTATACTTAAAAAGTATATTCCAAATTTGATATTATCTAATTTCTGTTCTATTTAAGTTCTTTTTTCCTTATTATCTGGTGGTCTGATAAGTAACCTCCTCCGCCGATAGGGGCGCTGCAATCTCAAAAAACATTAGTTCTAGAAAGTCTAACCTTTTTTAGGTATACAGGTTAAGGTTAAATTTTAGTGCGATGCAGCGAATAGTACATTTTTGACAGCATTATAAATTTGACGTTTTTGGAAAAATGACGCATATTGAGAAAAACGATTTTCGATCTATCATTAAAAATTATTATTTGAGAAATAAAATGGCGATGGAGGAAACAAAAGAAAAGCTGACTAAATATTATATGACTAATGCTCCATTAGACTACGCTGTCAAATTTTAGTTATGAGAATTTCGTAGTGGCCATATATCTACATTGGTTGAAAATGCAGTTACAGTGGAGAATGTGAAGAAAGTACATGAAATGGTTTTAGCTGATCAAAAATTGAAGGTGCGTGAGTTGACAGAGGCCACAAGAATTAGTAAAGAGCACACAAGTCATATTTTGAAGAAAGATTAAAACATGAAAAAATTATCCTGCCGATGAGTACAGCGTTTGCTGACCATTGACCAAAAATATGATCGTGTGACCACTTCATTGCACTGTTTGGACTTTACGAAGCGCAACCAGTCGGAAAACGGCTCCATATTCAGAAGAAAAAAGTTTTGTTTTCCAAGATAATACACCCACTCACTCACAAGAGCTTTATGACCATCGCAAAAATTCATGAGTTGAGCTTCGAATTGCTTTCTTATCCTGCTTGTTTAGAAATTCTATCACCTCAACAAAAACATGCAATGTCTATTGGTTGCAAATATTAACATACGACTCAAAATAATTCATAAGAAAATGAAGCCAGGATAGATATAAGACTACTAAAAGAAAATGACATCCAGAAAAAAGTAAAAACAGAGATTAATAAGAATTTTGCAATAAAAACATTGCAGATGCTGAAAGAGCGAAGAAAATTAAAAGGTAGAAATGACAACGAATACAACAAGTTGCACAAGCCTATACTAAACGAGATAAAAGGGGCAAAAGAAGCATGGCTGACAAAGAAATGTACGGAAATTAAAACACTACAACGCAAATATGACGATTTCCATATGCACAAAAAAATTAAAGATGTACAGAACACCAGAAAACAACGCAATACAGACATAGACATACCGACGTATGTTGAGGGTCTCATTATACATCACACAAGGAACACAACTATTCTCCACAGGCTAAGTTTTGAAGAACTTCGAGTATCCTATTATTTGTGCGACATTAAGAAGTTAAAAAATCGCCGGAATCCTTGTACTGAGCTAAAAGAATTTTTTGACAAAAAAGTTTTCCATTTCAAAGAAGATTACTTATCAGACCACCTAGTATATTTGAATTTTATAGTATTATTATATGTTATACACGTATAATTAGTTAATTTCCTATAAAACAACAATCAAAACAAAAGATACAATCACCACTGTCTAAGGTGCTACAAAAAGAGACCAGAAACAAATATAATCGTTGAAAACAACGTTGAAGTAGCGCGTGAAAATACTAAATTAAAAAGGAGTCGTACAAAAGTGAAGTGGTAATGGGGAAAGATTGGGCTTTCTTTGTCTTCTATCTCGTAATATATAATTTTGTAATTTTTAACAGGCCGACCACTTCATTCCGGTAATGCTACATAATTAGTTTTTCATTTTAATGACTTTCAATTTTACTTTAATTGTGACACGGCGTATTTTTGCATTAATAACTAAATTAAATATATTTAGATGATTTTTGTAATAAACGAAATACTTATCGGGAATTTGGTTAATTGATTGATTGATATATTATCTCTGTTTGTTTTGAACATTATACAAATTTTAAATATTACATATATATGACTATGTACACCGCTTTACTAAATTGTAGGTCAATATACAGGGTGTTCCAAACTATTTAATTCCATTATTCGGGAACTGCTGTATTGAGAAAAGGTAGTTAGTTACACATAAACCACATATAGGGCAAAAATACCAGCATATACTACCACTTTACTAATAGCACTCTAAATACATGACGCAATTCCTGTGTTATTGAGGATCCAGGATCCTTTCTGAGTAAACCCAAAAAACCCCCCTAGTAATGACTTCTCACTTTGAGTAAAAATATCACAAAACTATTAAGACTACAAAGACCTAGAGAACCACAGAGTAACAAAATTGAACTCATTCCTGCCGATATTTTACGAGTTTATGAGCAATTTTTTTTCTATGCACTTTGGAAATGCACTTTCCTTATACACAAAATGTAATTTATATTTTACCATCATTAATTTTGTTCACAAACTTTCCCGAATCAATTGCAAAAAGTTGCATAGCGATTTATCTTGCTGCGAAAAATTGGTAGGCTTAGTGCTTCGTTGCCTCGCCTCTAGTTACAGTATCCATCATCAAACTTGTTTTTGAAACTACTTAAACTAGTAGCTTCTACTAATGTCATCACTTCAACTGTTCCATTTGTTAAAAACTTAATTAACCAAAAAGATTTGCCATACAGTAGGTTTTAAAACTCCTTTTTCAATTTATAGTTATGACCTTTTAGTCTAGCATGTTCGATGATATTAAAAATGTTGGATGTTCCCCAAAAATCCCCCTTAAGAATTCTATAAGTAGATATGACATTTTCCTTTCGCCCCTTTGTCGTTTATAAGTTCTTCTTCTTCTTGTTCCTTTTTATAAGCAATTCGGCTTGTTCATTGGCGGATTAATACTTCTATGGAAGGTTGTTACTTCATCTTTTGCGCGGTCGTCCGTAACTTCTTCTGCCGATTGGTGACTTATCTCTTGTTATTTTGGCGACACGGGTCTCTTCCATTCTGCTTATGTGGTTATTCCATTTTTTTTTCTATTTTGGGTCCATTCATTTATACACTGTACGTTAAATTTTCTTCTAATGTCTTCACTTCTCTTTCTATCTGTCAGAATATTTCCTATAATTCTTCTCAGTACCCTCATCTCTGCCGTTTCTAGTAGCCTTTACATTGTGGCTGTGTCGGGGCTTGTTTCTGAGGAATAAGTTATTATTGGTCTTATACTAGCTTTATAAATTCCTGACTTCATCTCAGTGTGAATGTGTCTGTTTCGCCATATAGTGTTATTAAGGCATCCTGCCAGTCTATTTGCTCTTTGTACTTCTATTTATAATTTTTATTGTTAGAGATATTCGACGTGCTGATTTCTTAGTTGCCATGAAGCAGTTGTCAGACGACAACTGCTTTATGATCAAAACATATTTCATGAGCGATGATTCGTACCTACACAGTGGCAAGGTGACAGTTTTGTGTTTTGTTCTCAGTACAATTTTCGTTGCGTAGCGGATGCACCCTCGAAATATGTTGTAAAAGCGTGGGTGGCAAAATTTCGAAAGCCCAAAATCAACAACACAAGACTTCTAAGAAGAAATATCAAAAATGTTTTTTAACAAAAATTAAAGGTTCTTACCATTATGTGATGCAGGAGTTGAGGGAGTCTTTTCGAGCCTTGTGATTGGTCGTGGTTCAGCTGAAAAAAAAATCATTTGCTATTACAGTTTGTAGTTAAAAATGACACAATATAGATTCAATACAAATTTATAATCTTGCCGAGCAATTATATCCCATTATAACTACCACCTTTATAATCTGAATTTTAGTATTAAGTAAGAAGAGTACAATTCGTCAACACCGTTAATAACTTTCCGAAATTTTGCCCGTAGATTCACAGGCCAGGCAGAGGAAGTTTTTGGAGAGAAAGAGTTGGACCACCCGGGACTCGGCTACGTGATTTTTATACGTAGTTTACAGGTCGAGTTTACTATTTCTGCTAATTTTGTTGCGCATCAAGTGGGCGAGTGAATTACAGAATTTTCAAAATCAGTCCTAGTTTTGAGAAAATGTAACTTCATCTTGATTTTGTTCTGAAGCTATTTTCTTGTGGCATCTTAATGCACTTACCACTTTTATTGAAAATAAGCCACAATTTAATGATTCGTCTTTGAACCACATGCAATGATGAGAGTAAAATTCTCCTGTTAGTGATTCCTAGTAAATCACGACGAAGAAACCAGGAAAAAAACCGCATAATACTATCTCGACGTGGTAAGTATTTGGTCTTACATTTAGTTTACTCTCAATAAACACCAAACTCTGATTTTATATGTTTGCTACTTAAAAACATAAATGATGTATCCTCGATATGTTACTTATTGACTTACTAATGTGGTATTTTCTTTTTATTGATATCCTGCACGTCATCGTTTAACATATTTTGAAAAATTCAACATCTAGATAATGAAGTGAACTCTTTTAATTGAAGTTTCTGGAGGTTTGGTGACATAAAGGTATAATATTGTAAGACCAATCCATATAGTGTTACTTCTTTGATTCCATGTGATCTATTGAGCTACCCTAAAAATACTCTTAACAACCTCGTTTCGAAAATTGCCCTTATTAATAATGTCATTTTGTATTATATTTTAAGCTGAGTATTAAAATTTTGATATTTTCAAGAGTGTACAACATTATTTGACAAACGCTCCTTATAAATATTGACATTTTGCACTCTTTGTTAAAATGTTTAATACAATTTCCAAATTGGCAGTATCTTATAGGCAATTTAGTAAATCAAGAAAAACAGAATTATATGTGGGATATATTTGGAACCTAATTTTCGAACCATATTGAACAGTCAGTTAGATATGCAGAAGTCTAGAATCATTTAATTCCGTGTCACTATGGATGCTAAGCTGAATTAAACTATTTATACAAAATTTATGCTCTTATAAAAAAAATTCGAAGAATTTTTTTGCGTGTAGGTTTTGTTTTCCACATTTCTGTGTTATACATAATAAATAAGATTCGAATCCCGCTGATATTTGCATGTGAAGAACTGGATAAATCTATATTTCATGTAATATCGCATGTATGAAGTACATCTACGCAGGATGAATATTTAAAAAGTCATCATCAAGAAATGCATTCAATATACCGCAGATTATTCAAATATTCAAAACCAATTACTATGCACATGTAGTGGCCTTTTCAAATATGCCGAACTCAATGAAATATCATAACAAATCAAAACTAAGCCTGCTTATTAGTCTTTCTAGTGTTAGTATTGTGTAAGTTTCGTTCTGTCAGTCGCTATATATCATTATGTAGCATAGTAGAATTATTTTTTCTACGTTTCATAATCACATTTTTGAGAGTCCCATATTCTCACAAATTTTAGCAGTCAGGTCAATAAATAAATAAAAAAATTAAGAAAGATCAAAAACTAAAACCAAAATAATACTAAAAACAAGCAAAATCATCATAAAAAATAGTCTGTATTCCTACGGTGAGCCAAAAATTTAATACGGACAAATGTACCGACAAATGAACTATATATTAGTAATTGCTAAATACATGTTTCTTAAAAATCCATTTAATAACAGTAACATCCACCATAAACTAAAACGAATAAGACTGGTGAAGGCTACAATGTGTAAAGTTATTTGTAAGGTTAACAGGGCCAACTTTAACAAATGTTTAAAATACATATCTGAATAAGGCAGGACGATTACTTGACGTGTTTCCATTTGAACATAGTTCTGTAGTAAGCGATACCAGACGCTAAATTAGATGATTTGAATTTAACTGCCCGAATAACAAGCAAGTGACAACAAACGATTACTATTTTGTCAATTGCTTTAGACGAAATCATACTAAAGGTAAATCTAGTGCAACAGCGATATTTAGAGCTAAAGAAGCCACTAAAAACGCAAACTTAAACAAGAGAAGAAAAATATCATTATATAAGACGTTTCTGTCAGTGCTGCCACACAGACCAGAAACGGAACTTCTCCAAAGCAAAGTAAACACTTTTATTCGTTATTCTCGAAATAGGATACTAAGAGGAATTTTGGTTGCATCTATATGATCATAATCATTCTGGTCTTACAACCCTACGTAGGTCCTAGCGTCCTCAAGAATTTCTCTCCAGTCTTTATCTCTATTGCCTTCCCCTGTCAAGCACATATTTCCATATTTCTCATGTCTTCATCGATGTTATCAAGGAACTTTGTTCTAGGTCTTTCTCTTCTGCTCTGACCAATGGGTCTATCAAGGAGAGTTTTTCTAGCTGGGTTATTTATTAAAATAAGGTGAAAATATGTGATATCGCATATAAAAATGGAAATTTTGAAATTGGTAGAAACATTAAAGAATAACTCTCTCAGACGTATGTATCTAACAGAAAATAATGTTAGAAATGTAAACAGTCTATTCCACATATATAATACATAAATAATAATATAAGATTGATAATATATTTTGGACATGAGCTTTAGGAATTCCGTGAGTAGAGTTACAACATACTCTGGAACAGATATTGGGTCTGACCACAACCTTTTAATCGTCGACACAAGAGTAAGACCAAAGCGGATCATGAAAAATCATTAGCAAAAGAATTTTACCATTTCAGACGTACATAAAATACAACCAAAAAGAATGTAAACAATTTCATGAAAACAATCGAAAGTTTTGAGACAACATGAAAATCATTTCGTTGACAGATGAGAAGATACTAGAAGAAGATAGTGTAACAAGGAGATTAAAGAAACAACAATGTATAATAAAAGAAATACTGGACCTTATTTAACAAAGAAGAAAGTGTTAGAAAATAATTAGAAATGAAACAGATGTAAATCAAGAAGAACCTGGAATCTTAAAATCATAAGTTATTAATGCTGGACTATAAATAAAATAACTGGACCAAAAATCATTTCCACTGGCCTCTTAAAAATGATACACAAAGAGCAAATCAGTGCTCTTGTTTAACTTTCTAACAATATGTATACAGATAACATACCTGATGAATGGCTGAAGTCTGTTTTTATAGGAATCTGCGAAAGGGACCTAGATAAATGCTAGTTTGGTATTAAGGATGTAATTGATACCCGTAAAGTACTTTTTGCCTTAAATATTATTCTACAAAAGTACCGCAACCAACGATAAGATATTTATGTAGCTTTCATCGATTACGAAAAAGCTTTTGATAGAATACAGCATGGAACGCTTTTGCACATAGTACGAATCAATCGTACAATAATGATTACCTACAAATAAACCATGGAGAAAGTTGCGCAATTTATATACATGGGATGCTACATTACAGATAACCAGACTAAAAGATCAAGCGCAGAAATGAAGCAGCTCGCACAATGTTTTTGAAAATAAAAATCATTCTTCTGTAACCACAATTTAAACTTAAAATTTGCATCAAATAACTGCAAGACTCACAAGTTGGGGTATTGAGAGCGATATCTTCGTTTTTTTCGCCAAAGTATATACATATATACTCAACTACAGTCAATACTCCAACTTGCGAGTCTTGCGGTTATTTGATGCCATCTCATTTAACGAACAGACAACTCTACCAATCTGTCATATTTTTAAGTAATTGCACAGCCAATCCTATTATGATTTTTATGGCTCTATATATGTTAATATTCTTTGAGTACTGAATGTAATGAGTACTGATGTAGAGTACAAGTATGAAGTATATTATCAGTGTAAATAGGACTCTTATTATTAAAGATGAAATTACATTTTTTCAACAATGTATAATGGGACTGCTATCAGATAAGTGTTAATGTTTTGTTGTGTATGAGACAATTATTAATATTAATATCGATTATGAATTATTTATAATACGTTGACATTATTTCTCAGAAAGAAGCTCTTGTTTTGATATATCTGAAAGATTTACCTATATTTAACAATTTCTAATACAGTTATTAAATACACAATTTTTATATCAGATTAGTTATCAAATATTGTAATGGAAAGAGGATTTATAGAAAATGAGGACCACGAACTAAAAAATGCGAGTGATATTGAATTCTAGAGAGTGGAGGAAAATGCAGAACATTTACTGCAGGGAATAAAGAACATTACAACAATTACAAAGGTATAAAAAATTAGTACTACTTGCTATCTACGCTGAGGACATTAACACTGCAGTCTCATAGACTGAGGAAGAATTATATTCACACTTAAAAAGAGAGGCGAAGGAGATTGGACTTGAAATAAACATACAAAAGATAAAAACACTAACACAGAAAAGACTGAAGAGAACCAAAAATCAAATTGGGATGTTGTTGTTAAAGAATGTTGTTGAAGGAGTGAAGAGCTTCACATATTTTGACGTTTGAATTGAATACAGAGAAGGAAAAAAGCCGAAATTCAAAGAATAATGAAGGCCAATAAAGCCTATTGCTGGATGAATCACATATTCCACTAAAATAAAAGATTAAATTCTATAAAATCATCATTAGAACAGTAGTATATTATGGATATGAGACATAGGTAATGCCCAAAAACACAAAAAGAAAATTTGACGTTTTGAAAAGAAACATCTTTGGACCCAAAACAACCGAAAATGGGACATGAAGATCGAGATACAATGACGAACTTTACGAACTGTTCAAAGAAACCACTATCTCAGAATTCGCTAGACTCCAGTGACTTCTTTGAATTACTGATGTAGTAATCATGGATAAAAACAGATTGTGAGAACTACTTTATATGGTAAAATACAGGCAGAAAACCAAAAGGAACTCCACGTAAAAGATAAGAGAGCAAAGTGGCAGTGTACGCGCATAATTTACTGAAACTCAGAACTTCAGCCGATCAACATGTGGCAACCTTTGTTGGAGACAGAAATTATAGGAGGCCAAGGCTCAATTTGGGCTACAGCACCATTTTAAGAGCAAGAATCAAGAAAAATTGCTGCAACCAAATGCAAATTTGGTAATGGATAAAACAGTTTTAAAAAATACATTAAATATATCACAGTACATAACATAATTTATTGTGTAATTAACATGATACAATACACAACATGATTGTTAATTGTTATCCCATTTAATAGGAGAAGAATAATATATTCCTGACATGTTTGTATTACAAACCGAAACAATGAACTTTTAAACATTTTTAGTGTATCCATTCGCAGACTTGTAATGTAATGTAATGCTAAACTTTCCAAATGCTGATATCTTATACACACATATAGGGCTTAATGTATTTTATTTATAAATGTGGAGACATAAGGAGAGCTTTTGCGGCCGAAATGTCCATCTAAAGTCGTCTTGGATAGTTTACTCCTTACGACTCCTGCGGGAAAACTGACCCCATGCTATTATTTTTCACCCTTAGCGGAGGCTTTTGCATATATCCTTCTCTACGACTCTATTTCAACCGAAGTTGTAAATTTTACTTTACCGTTGCTTTTAGCTTCCACATTAGAAGTGGAAAAGAAATGGTAAGTCGGAAAAGAAAAATATTATGGGGTAAATTAATACCGTGATAATATTAGTTATTACTTATGTGACTATATAGGGTGTCTCATAGAAAACCCTCTTGATTTTGAATTTTGTTTCAGGGCTATTAATATATATATATATATATATATATATATATATATATATATATATATATATATATATATATATATATAAATATATATCCACTCTGCGAGGCACTTTTCCCATCCGAAAATTCCATTATTGTTATTATTTTGGTGCCTTTGACCCCACCTCTATTTTTAATAATTCTTCCTATCGTTATCAGTTAATTGCAGAAGTTGGTGTTTTTAACATCATCATGATCAACTTGTGCGCGTCCATTGCTGGACATAGGTCTACTTCAGCTATTTCAATCTGTCTCTGTCTTCTGCGGCTTGCATCCAGTTACTGCTTCAGGTCGTCTGTCTAGTTGGTTCGAAGTTCTTCTAGTCTTGGCCTCCACTCCATTGGTTGTCTGATAATCTGGCGATGTGTCCTGCCTAATTTCATTTTAGCCACGAGATTTTTTCCATAACGTCTGTTGTTTTTGCTCTACGATGTATTTCTTCGTTTGGTATTCGGTCTCTCAGGGAGACACCCAACATCTGGCGCTACATAGCGCACTAAGTCACATAAATTTTTTTAACTACCTTTCTTGTGAGTTGGTTAATGTTTCCGCTCCATGAGTGAGTACAGGTTACACAGTGGTCAAAGATTTTTGACAAATTTCAAACGTGGGAGCTCATATGTCTGGTTATCTCTGCTCAACTGAATTTTATGTCCACCTATTCCATCATCTGGTCCGATATAAGAGTAACATTGTGTGAAGTAATATGCATTTGTCACTCTTTGTAGTAGCCTCATTTTTTCCGGGGATTCTTAGCACCCTCTGCTCCAACCCTGTTTCAACCAGTACGTTTTTTGTGGGTATTGGAGCTGCCGGAGATTGAGGGCCGTTCGGAAGTTTCTTACATACTACATCATAAATATGCTGTCAAATATTATTATATTTACAATTGCTTAATGTATTTAGATATGACTAGTATAATTACAATAACAATAGTATAAAAATAGCTTAATTTTGAACTCATGCGCACAAGATATTTGTACATTATTTAAATATCTGGTCTTGGGAAGGATCTTGGTTACTGAGAAGTACGTAAGAGTGAAGGATGTGAATGAGTGAGTGTATATCCAAGTCAGGACTTGCTTAAATACCTTGGCTCCTACATAACAGAAAATGGGACATTAGATCGAAATATTTTCCACAGGATACATTCTGGTTGATTTAACTGGAAGCGGATGAGCGGAGTACTTTGGGAACGAAAAATCGGTGGAGGACTGAAACGAATTATGTACAAGAGTGTGGTGTACGGTGGGGAAAAGAGAAGAAGATGGAAGGACTGCATGACAGAGAATTTGAGAAAGGAAGGTTTAAATGAAGCAGACACATTGGACAGAAGTGAGTGGCGAAGAAGAGTCAGGAACAGTGATCCCTGAAAGGAAAAAGCTGAGAAGGAAGAAGATCTCAATGTCTGGTTTTGCTTTCTTAATTTCTTGTAGACATACAGGTTATTTTATCATATTTCATCCCATGTCCCCTGATAATACTTTTCTACGAACTGTGATTACGATAAGTTTTTTATGGTTAAAAATAGAATAAAGATATTATTGATAATAAAAAATTGAATCAATGTACTTAACTAATTCACAACGTGAGCTAAAATATTTTATGCTAAATCTTTCGAGATATTTTTGTGGCCTGTAATTTAATATTCTTTAAGTAGTCTACGTCTTCGATAAAACGTTAGCCTTCTATCGTTTTTATTAAATTTAATATCATGCGTTAAATTAAATCACTAATCAAAATATACAAAAAGTGAATGAATAAAATATTTTAGAACAGTTAGACACGAGCTCGTCTTTGTGCTTAAATATTACATCTAAAAAGTTCAGGTAATAGATAAAGAATTATTTACGGTAAAGTTTACAATATAGTTGTGTATAAACATTAAAATAAAAAAAAAATATGACGGAATGTTATTACAAGTAATTCTTTTATATTACATACAAATAATGTTTACAGTTTATAAAATATGAATTTTTAAGGTAATTGGAAATAACATTTTAACCTTCCTTTCCTTCAATTAACTTTTGAATGCCTTACTGTCATTTTATATCTTCAAAGAGCACGTTGTTATGGTTAATGACTGTTTTGTAAATTTATTTTCTTCACTACTCTCTTCCTGAAACTCTTAGATTTCCTTAGGTTATCATTTAACACGTGACAATTCTTATCGCGAACTATGAGCTTTAACAGCCGATTTTCGTAATGGTACATTGATTTCTGGGTTAATACAATGCTTTGATAAAGCTTATAGCAAGAGCACGTAAAACATCATAAAGAAATAGTTGCTTATTCTGTCCATAATTTTCATAATATGTGTTTCATCTTTCATTTGTTTCTCTTCCTTTATTAGATCTATGTTGTTTTTCCATGAAAAATCTCTAAAAAGAAAGTTGTAGGCACTTATATCTGTACTTCTAGCTCTGTCCCATAATGTCTTACCATCAATTTGTCTAAGTGTTTTTATTTCTGCTGTTTCTAACATCCTTTTTGTCCTCTCTGTGTCAGGTCTTGTTTCTGCCGCATATGTCATTATTGGTCTGTTGACTGTTTTGTAAATTCTGCCTTTTGTTTCTTTCCCGATATTTTTATTTCTCCATATTGTTTCATTTAGGCAGCCTGCGGCTCTGTTTGCTCTATTCACTTGATCTTCCACTTCGGTTTTAAGCTTTCCGTAGCTAGATAATGTAATGCCTAGATATTTAAACTCCATCACTTGTTCTATTATCTGACCTTCCAGCTCCAATTTACATCTTAGTAAATTTGCTGTTGTAACCATGCATTTTGTCTTTTTTGTGGAAATTAACATGTTAAATCTTCTGTCCGTTATATTAAATTGGTGCAGCATACGTTGTAAATCATCTTCACTTTTTTTTATTATTATTTCGTCCATAATCAGGTTGAACAATAGAGGACTCAGGGAATCTCCCTGTCTTATCCCATTGCCAGCTTCAATAGGGTCGGTTAGTTCTTCTTCTACTTTTACTTGGCTAGAAGTTTTTTTATTATGGATTGTAGTATAATGTCCATATTTTTAGCATAACAAAACTTATCTATTTTCCTCTACAATTATCCTAATTGCGATACCAGTGACGCGGGACAGATTGAATATTCTTCCTACGCTGCAATACCTACAATCGTTTTTAAGTATTTTGTAGAACCTATGAGTTGGTTATGTTATATACAGTGGAATTACCAACGGAAACACCATTTGCAACATTTCTACAATAGATCTCTTTCCCTTATAATTATACCATTAACGATAGCGATAAGCAGTTTTTGTTAATGTTGAAAATGACAAAAGTTTGGGATACATCACCGTAGAATCGAATTAATTTATTTTCAAGCGGAATATAGAAAATAGATCAGATGTTTGTATATTTTGAATATTATGCTGTAAAATAGAAGTGCTAGAAAAGATAAATAAAAACAGCAAAAATATATTATGGTATTGGTGTTAAAATAGTACCTAAACTAGAATGCAGGAATGTTCCACATAATCAGTAATCTTTAAAATATAGTTGTATAATATACTAAATCAATGGAAGCAAAAATGCAAAGGAATGATATTGCCAGTCAGAAACAAATAAGTAGCCACAACTTCTCCGATGATCAAGTAATGATTTCACAGGAACCAGAAGTTATGAGTTACAATATGAAAAAGACACAAGAAGAATCTCAAGGCCAGAAAACTGGCATTGAGATCGATGCAAAAAGTAAATAGAACATTTCCAGATGATTATTAAAAAACGGAAAGCTTAATGAAAGTATATTGGTATTACGATAACGAAAAAACCTGAATAGAGATTTAAGTAAAGAGGATTGGGATTAAAGAGTAAAGTAGGATTAAACTAAGGCTAGGAAAAACAAGGACAATCATAAAATAACCCCATCATGGAGTCATCAATTGTTGATTTTTTATTAAAATTCCCTTAATTGTTAAAGAAACAATTATTTTTTAATGTTAAAAATTAGTCATTTGTCATATTTGATGTACAGAATAAAAGTAAGTACTTAAAACTATTTGATTCCATTCTATTATTTATAATAATTGTTGCCTTCGTATTATTTCTTCCCCCTGTATTGAAATCTGTTGAAAAATACGAAAATGGTAGTCTCGTGATTAATCTTGATAATTAAGAAAAATTTATCGCGTTATTAAATACGCGTCTAAGACTAATACAAAAAATTAACGGTCTAGAAGAAGGCAATAATATGTTTCATAATTGGTTTTCCAATATATATCGAGAATGGTTTTTTGTCGTCAAATTATAGCTATCATCTCCAGAAACTGCAATTAATAGGACATAAAATCAAACTTGCTTTTGCAATTTGTTACCGTTGTCTACCATTTTGTATATGTTGTTGACTCTATAACTGATATATTTATAAATGAAAGGATATTAATTTTTATTTGTATTTCCCAATAATGATTTGTTTTATTGGACAAATGATCTACATTACAATATTATGCTTAAGGCAATTTACACACCGGACATATTACTTAAGAAATGTGGAGAATATTATACTGTAGGTATAATACAATAAAGAAAGGTGTCACTTAAGGTATGTGTCGAACGAAAGCTTTAAAGGCAGAAAAAAAGAAACTCTTAGAGAGGAGTGGGAGAGTGAGAGAGAGAAAGAGGGAGAAAGACAAGACTCCCACCAGTGGGAATAAGCGAGAATAGACAAGTTACTTAAGTTGCATACGAGTATCCTCTGTGAAAAAATGATCTATTTTTGTACTATACTTATAGTAAATCTTCTATACTTATATAATATGAAAGAACTGAAAAGTATAATAACAAATAATTTATTGATAATATAATTCTGAAACATGTTAACAAAAAAAAAAAAAAAATACCAATTGCTGAAACTCAAAACTCATAGAGGAACTGTTAAAAAGAGGTGGGAAATCTTATTTGGAGAGTTGAAAAATTACAACGATTCATGTAGCGCAGAGTGTCCCAACGTTAATAAGAATTGCAAGCCAATTATCTTAAGATAAAAAAGGGAACCTCATAATATGTATTTCTATATCTAATCCTCATTCCTATAAGGAATATACAACTAGGGGAGACTTGCCCAGTACCGGACATCCAAAGCTCAAAATCCCGTGGTTAAACATATCAAATTAACAAATAAAATAAGTTAATTTTTTATTGTGCTGCAGAAACACTTGCTCAGTACCGGACACATTAAAAACACGTTAATTGCATGGATAGCATAATGAAATATATTTTTTGAAATATTTTTTGAGTTATGTAAAGATTTTTGAATTTTTATTGCCGACACATTTTGATGTTCCCCAATTTTCCTGAAGTAAAATATAACGATTGGTTTATGATAAAATTTGCAATTTAGAAATGCATCATTGTAAGGAAGGCAGTAAATATAATTACAAGTGGGCACAGATCACACCTAGAGGAAAGACATTAGATTAGATTGATCATGTATTTATCGAAAAAAGTCATATAAATTATATAACTAGAATAAGAAGCATCGGAGGTGGAGAATGTAACAAAGATTATATAAACTTTATTACAATTAAAATGCACACTAATGTTATAAGAAGAAAATACTAGAAGGATTATCAAATAAATTAAAATTTATTTAAAAAATACAACTGGATTAAAAAGTTCAAAACGTTTTCGGACTAATCAGCCCATCTTCAGTGAACTTTTAGAGTACTTGCATAACTAACCGCAAAACCAAACAGTAGTTGGGTTTACATTGATGAAAACATGCTTGAAAGTATTAAATTATACGGCAAGATGCCGACGTAATTAGATTACTAACCGGGAACATAAGTCCCTACTTGAAGTAAAATATTTGTACATTCCAACTGTCGAACAGGATTTTGCCAACTAACATCCTGGTAGTAATAATTGACTAATATTACTTCAATTGCCACATACTCCTACATATACTTACTGCACCATAAATAAATGTCAAACTAATATAAAAGAGAAAAATAATAGACAAACTAAATGTACAAAATCAAGAAATGAGCAACAAAATAATGTGGGTAGGTATCAAACCAGCAGTAACGAAGATAAACAGCGAAGTAATAAAAAAACTCACCAGTATAAAAAAGAATAATAGAAAATAATGGTTTGACAAAAGACTATCAAATTTTAGTAAAGAAAATAAATTTAAGGGAACAATACAAAGAAACGAAGCTACCTAGTACATACCTAGTAGAAGAACGAAGAAAAATTAGAAACAATGATTCAAATCCAACAGAAACTGAAAACAAGATAGCAAATGTAAACAAACGCATAAAATCATCAAGTAGAAAAGACAAAAATAATCATAAATACGCCGACCGTCAAGAATCTAGAGAACTGTTTGCCAAAGTAAAATACTTAACTAAAGAGTTCAAACCACAAACGCAGATAATTAAAGATAACTTGGGAACTATCATTACCAATCCAGAGGCCATAGCAGCGACATGGAAACAATATTGTGAAATGTTGTTTCATAGTGACCATGAAGACGTGAATCCAGAAGAAATAAATGACGAAAAGGAACCACATATTTTAAAATCGGAAATAGAAACCGCAATAAAAAAATTAAAAACTGGAAAATCTCAAGGAGAAGACGGAATCACGACACTGTATGTGGAAGCACTTAAAGAAATGGGAGACATAGGAATTGTAGTAATGTTCAAACTGTGTAATGCAATCTGGAACACAGGATAATGGGCAGATGATTGGTGTAAGCTCACTTTCATACCCATTTATAAGAAAGGCTCACCAACTGACTGTAATAACTACCGCACTACGGCCCTGATCTCCCACGCAAGTAAAGTTCTGCTTACTATAATTAACGAGAGATTAAAATCAATAATTCTACCACAGATCCCACAAGAACAATGTGGATTTGTCCCTGGAAGAGGCACACGCGAACAAATTCTCAATCTTAAACAAATTATAGAAAAATCTAGAGAATTTAATCTAGAAACATATTTGTGCTTCGTCGACTACTCGAAAGCATTCGATAATGTAAAGTTGCATTAAATGTGGGGAATACTGAGAGAAATGGGTACCCCCTAACATCTAATATACCTACTGAAACAACTATATATCAACAACACAGCAAACGTAAGAGTCAACAACATATACTCCGATAATTTTAAACTAAAAGCCGGTGTTCGTCAAGGATGTATTATCTTTCCCACGTTATTCAATATATATAGCGAACACATCGTGCACATTGTATTCGACGGACGGCAAGGAGGAATATCAGTCGGAGGCCGAAAAATCAGCAATCTCCGTTATGCTGACGACACTTTAGTACTAGCATCATCAACAAATGACCTTGAATACATCATGAATAGACTAGATACTATTAGTCGTGAATATGGACTTAAAATTAATGTACTGAAGACGAAGGTAATGATAATCGAGTAAATTAGAAATAACCAGCCGGAAATAGGAAACGTAGCGGGGTTTGACGTGGTAAGCCGTTTCAATTACTTAGGTTCTGTTATCACAAACAATGGATGATGCGAAGAAGAGATACGTCGACGCCTTACAATGGCCAGATCAGCAACGGTCAAACTTACAGAAATCTGGAAAAATACGGACATAACCAGGAACACGAAACTGCGCCTAGTACGGACGCTTATCTTTCCTATCGCTACCTATGCGTCAGAAACTTAGACCATTAAAGAGTCCGACTCACGACGTATAATGGCCTTTCAAATGTGGGTATATTGTAGAATGCTGCGCATACCTTGGACAGCACATCGCACAAATGTCTTAATATTGACAGAACTCGATGTCAATACTAGGCTTACCACAATCATCAACCAAAATATATGGAGGTACTTTGGACACATTAGCAGACGAGAGGAATGCATAGAGAGGTTGGTGGTTGAAGGCAAGGTAGATGGTAAAAGAACCCGAGAAAGATCGCCACTCCGATGGTCAGACCAAATAAAGTGCGCTACCGGTTACTCTCTGTCTGAGGCAGCACACCGCGCCCAGGAGAGAGAAGAATGGATAGCAACCATTCGTCAAATACCACAACGTCACCACATCCTAACGAAGGGTAAAGGATAGAGGAGGAGGAGGACAAAGAAACACATCTTAAGAGATACAGAAAATATTCAATGTCAGCAGTTAAAAGAGGAAACAAAACGTATTTATTGAAACAGGGACCGGGAATTAGTTAATCCAACAAAAAAAATAATGGAAATGTTGTTTGGAAACGTTGATAACGAAGACATAAAGGTATTACTTATGTCTATTAAACGTCTGTTAAACATTATGTCTATGTATATTAAACATAAAGTATTACTTAAATACCATCAAAAATGAAGTAGAAAATGTAATAAAATATTCAAATAACAACAGAATATGCATGAATTATAGCAAAATTCATGGAGTTCATAAGAAAAATACCCTCTTCTGCTTACTCTTATGTTTAGAGAAATTATAAGTCTAAACATAGGTCCTCAAGCAGTCAAAATTTATTAGGCACTAGTCATCAGTTAGACCTTTTGCAATTGATATTAATAAAATAAATTCATCTAAAAACTAAAATACAATTAAACAATTTCTTTTCCAGTAATGACCACAATATTCTAAATAAGTCTGTTATTTTTGTTATATAATTATTCAATCTGACCAATTTTAAATCTGATGTTATTCTGTTACCCTTTTATTTAATATATGATACCTATACCTTAAAGGACTGTAACTGAAAGTTACACCCATTTACATTGTTTATTTTGTTTTGTTTATATTATGATACCTTTGTCAATATTTATATTGCGTTTGTATTTCTAGTGAAGGTATCGAGGTAATTCATTTTTTTCGATTACAGGTTAAATATTAATAATGATCATCAACAGCCATTTCATCTATCTTAAGTCTCCCTCAGGTGTATGCATTGGCTTTTCTTGCTTGTTATTCGAATCCATCGCAGTTTGAAAACTGCCTTTGCTTCTATTTCGTGCTCTTGGTTTCAATTTAAAGATTTGCTTTTTCCATTCATTATGTGTTAAATACGTGTCGGTTTCATATGTTAAGACTGACAGTGACCGGTCAAAAGTTTTTGTGTTTAAATTGGTATAACTGTGGTTAAAAAACTGTTTTTTAGATGCCCAATGCCACATAGGCTGGGGAAAAAATTCTGTTTAAATCGGCGTTTAGCTTATGTTCTGACAGTTAGTTTTTTGTACTCCTTTGGTTCTAAAGAAAGCATCGTAATAAGCATCATAATAAGCATTGAAAAGTCTAACAGAATATGACATTTGGAAACACACACGGTCTATTCATGACCTAAAGAATCTTTTTACCAAGTTTCAAGACTTTTTATACAGAATTATTAACAACTTTGGGATTCTTTTATATGGAAAGAAATGCTATAAAGCATTTCTTTGGTATTTCTAGCCAGAGGCTACAATTAATATAGCTTAATTAAAATAGCTTAAAAACGTATGGTACTATTCCTAGAGACAAAGGGAATGTCAATCTAAAAGTAATAAACTTTCATTAGAAACCGTTTCCTTAATGAAGTACCAAATTGAGACTATACAGAAGACAACTGGGCGTAAAGCACATTACAATTTACATGAGAGCCAGAGGATATATCTCTCTGATGAACTGAATGTAAGAAAACTCTGGGATCACTACATTAAAAAAAATCCAGACAATAAAGTATCATATGAAGCATATAGGAAATACTTTAATAAAAATTTCAACATTTCTTTTGGCTATCCGATGATGGACACTTGCTCCTCTTGTGATCAATTTTTGGCAGAAATTAAATGTATAAATTCTCAACTAAGAACATGTACAGATGAAACTGTGAAATAAGAATATATTTGTGCATATATTTAACTAGTATTTATTCAATATTCATCAACTGTCTGATGCCGATTCATTTTTTTATGTCTATGATGAAACAGTGGGTAAAAAAGGTGCCGATGCTGTGGTTTCACATTTATTCGACTTTATATACAATGAATTGAATTCTCAAGTACAAAAGTTGATCATATTCTGTGACTCATGTGGGGGTAGAATAAAAATTATACAGATTTTAGATGTCTTCACTATATGGTGGTCCATGTCTGCCATCGCTTTACAGAAAATATTGTTGTATTTCCTATCCGTGGCCACTCTTATTTAGAGTGTGGCCGCAATATGGTTTTCATTAATCAAAAAGCAAGGATTGAGTTACCTAGTGTGAGTGGGCACAGCACATTAGAGAGTCTAGAAAGAAACCTAAACCAGTCAATGTTAAGGAATGTACTACAAATCATTTTAAATTTTGGACTGCTTTTTACAAAAAAAAGTGTCCCTTTGCATGCAGACCTTTAAGACAGTTGAAAATTGATGTTAATCATGGAAGGTTAATCTTTTACAAAGAAAATTACAGTGGCTCATGGTTGTTAAGCACAATTAACAGTCCTCAACAACTGCGGTTTTAATAATACCTGCAAGTGTAACTGATAAATAAATTAAAATTTATCTTAACCAATTTTATAGATGTAAGTCCCTAAATTTACAATTTAAGTTTTCTCATAATAATATCAAGAGGACTTTCATGGTTCAAGCCGTGTGCTATCTTAGATAACTACACCTGTCGGATCCTTAATAAAGCATATAGATATATAGAAGCCGAAAAAATGATATTTATGCGATGGTAAGGAAACTAAATAAACGACATTTTAAAAGGAATCATAATATTACAGACGGAATAGTACGACTAACATAACCTAACAAGAATTAAGAGATGTACTACGAAAATGTGTGACTAGATGTATGAATTTTAAAAGAAGAAAAATACAATGATTGCAAGTAATACTGTTGAGTCCATATGGTTAAAAGAGATAATTAAAATAAAAAAACAATTGCCAAAATAAAATTAAACAAACTCAACAACCAAGAAGACCGATTAAAGATTCTAAAGTTAATATTACAGAGATTACATATTTAAGAAGGATAGTAAAAACACCAAATTAAATTATAACCTTAAATTGACAACCAACAGTAAAGCTAAAATACAAAACATTTAGCTAAAATTTAGAGAAACAAAAACAATTTATCTGTGTACAGTAAAAATACCAAAACGTGAAGTATTCACAAGATATATTATAGTACTCCAGTGGTCAGAGACGAACATCCCACTGACCCTTTAAAAATCATACGAACAAGATAAATTTTGTTCAGAATATCAATTTTGGGACCCCAAAAAAGATTCAAAAAAACTAAAAAAAAAGTTTCATACAATAAATATAGTTGAGAATAAACTGTTCTCTCAGAAACAACGCTTGAAGTGACCGACGATTTCGTATGTTCGTTACGCGCCCGAAATCAATTTTAAATAAAATTTGTATTAACTCGACGGTAAAAATTCGATATCGTCTGATGAGAGTTTCTTATCGACAAAAATCAAAATGCGTCTTAAAGGTGAAAAGTATTCTGTATAAAAATTTGCATTTTGCCACAAATTAAGTCACTTTCTATAAGGCTGTTCAATATATAAACGTTATAATGCGCGATTTTTGCCATTTCGTATGATTCTCATAAGATCAATAAAATTTATCATTTCTATTGAACGGTGAGTATGGAATTTCCATTATTAGAGCCTAATATTCAAAACCTATAGGATGAAATTTCGATTTGAAGTGTTGGCAACAAATATGAGTCTTCACGAATGCATTTCTGGTGACGTGAGATTATTTGTAATGTAAAAGTTCAGCGTTTTTAGGAATATTTCAAATGTGTATATTTATTGATAAAAAACTCAATATCGGAATTTCAATTGAAGACTAAGCTCTAAAAATGGAAATTCCATAGTGACCGATCAATGGAAGTGATAAATTTTATTAATTTCGTCGTAAATCGTAAAAAGTGTGAAAAATCGCGCAACTTTGATTTATATAAGACCTTAATAGAAACTGACCTTAATAGAAAACTTCATCTGCGCAAAATACAAAAATATTATACAATATCTGCTCTCTTCACCTTAATTGATTTTGATTTTTGTCAGTAGGACACTCTGGATGAAAAAGAGGATCATCTGGATGGAGACGCAGTAGGATCAAAAGGTATTGAATTTTTACCGCCGAGTTGAAAAAAACTTTTATTTAAAAAATTGATTTCGGGCGCGTAACTAACATTCAAAATCGCCGGTCACTTTAAGCGTTGTTTCGGAGAAAACTGGTAATAAATGTTTGTTAAAAATTATCTTAGGTACATTTGCTGCACAAAACATTTTTTCCTACGGTGTAAAGGTCTTAGCAAATCGATTTTTTCCGTTTTTCTCCCCTACGAGGGGGGTTTGTAGGAAAAACCTGGGGGTAGAAGTGGCAAACTTTTTTGCATCTTTTTTAGGGTCCCAAAAACGACATTCTGAGCAAAATTCTGCTTGTTCGTCAAGTTTTCAGAGATCAAATCTCTGATGACTGGACTATAGAGCAAGAACTAATAGGACTAATTCTCGAGGAACATCAAGAAGAAAATAATATCAAATTGAAGAAATAAGCAGGAAAAAGGACAGAAATATAAAAAATGAGGGCAAAAACAATACAGACTAAAGTATGGGTAATTGAAGTAATAGTTTAAAAGATTTGAAACCTTTGAAAATAGCAAAATATTGACAAGAAGCTGAAAATTAATAAGAGAAATAATTTGTATATGGAAAACTGGCTGTCCCATGACTATTATATAGCCTAAATGACCAAAAATATTAATTTGTGTTATGAAGACGATGGTATGATCTGTAGCAGTCTTTCGAGATAGGTTGCAGAGGATGCAATACATTAAAAATTGTAACTAGTAAACCAACAATTAAATATTGAATTTGCAAAAAAATTACTGCATGATTTCGCCAAATATCCCCTAAGATATAAACGTGTGGCTAAGGCAGACCAATAAAAGAAATAAAAAGGTTTATAATAAGTGACCACAAAAATAATGCATTTACTTTCACCGATACGTATGATAAATTGATATTACTGGAATTCGAAAAAAATCACAATATACATTAGAAAAGTCCCACCAAAAATAAAAGAATAGGTTACAATTATGTTTATTGTAAAGAAAGAAGACTAAGAGAAAAATGAGTTAAAAAGAGTTAGAAGTAAAAAATATGCTTAGAATTGTTTAAAAACATTCGTGAACATAGGAAGAAAAATATATTATGTAAGAAAAATGACCATAAATCACAAACTTATTTGAATAATAACGTTTCTCTGGTTCATCAACGAAAATATATAGCAAGTGCTGACATTCAATATTTCAAAATATGCTAAAATTTAAAGACAATTATTTTTTTTTATTAACTCCATTGAGTACAACAATCTACCCATTGGACATTAAGCATTTGGTATGGTGAAAAGACAATTATGGAAAGGAAAAATTTATAGCAACTGAAAGAAAAATAACTAGTTCTTTAGATGTTACCTAAAAACCATAACCACGCATTTTAAAACCAAGAAAAAAATCTTAAATCTTAATTAAAACATTTTAATAAATTTTAATAATAATTAAGAAAGTTTATACATTTAAAAAAAAACAAATTATTTTTTAAATTTTCTATGTTTGTAGAAGAAAAAAGAAAATCACCGGTTTCTTAAATTTTATATAGAAATAACAAAAACCAAAATTAATACCAATAATATATATATATATATATATATATATATATATATCTATATATATATATATATATATATATATATATATATATATATATATATATATATATATATATATATATATATATGTATATATATATACAGTAAAAATGAAATAAAAATATTTTTCGGTCGCAAAATTAGCAATCTATAAAGATAATATACATGTTATGGATCACTTTAAACAAATATTTATCGTCTAGAAAAATGCATAATATATAAAGCATACTTACTTAAATAAGATGGCATGAAGTGGGGTGGATTTGTATCAAAGTTCGTATAATTATAATAATTTCTATGCGGCATACTACTATTACTATTTAGCGCTGATAAAAGAGATGTCATATTGTAAGATATTAGTATAACTGAATATTTAAAATTTATTCCATTCACTATATGTATGTATCGATAATACAGATAGATAATTAAAGCTTTCTTCAAATTGATAAGGTGTTTATTCAAACATCACATCACATGTTAAATCCCACCTTTTTTTATTACATACTTATTTATATTATAACCAACATCCCGCGTATTATCAAGAAATATAGGATGGCACTGACTAAGATTATCGGTAAGAACATAACCACCAAGCTGGTCATTAGCATTTTTCGGGAGAAACGGGGTTTATTTTTGAATAGGTCGCTATTCGGGTATAGCTCGAAATTGACTGACAGAATGCCCACTGGCCAGAGTAGATATAGTCAGTAGTAATGCATGCACCCTCACACCCCCATATGTTAGCGTTCGGACCCTGACAACAACTAATGCTTCTCGTAGGCCAGTAGAATTATAATCGACTTAGAGTTGGCTCTCAAGTGTTAAAAAATTACTCTGGATTTAGGGGCGCTCTATTTAAATCTCTAACCCAATGTTTTAAAAGGTTATTTACAGTATATCTTAGAAAATTAGATGTTATAAACAATATTATTTAACGGAAAAATGTAAAATAATTAACAAATATTTGTAAATAACAAATAAAAGTATAGATAAAAAAATGAAATTTTTGCACTCTTAAACACCGCTTAAAAAATACAAAAGACATTATAAATATAAAAAACAATATATAATATGTTTTTTATGAGAATATAATGTATCTTAGGAGTATGTCACACAAAGTATGTTTTACAAACAAAAAGAGAAAATTGCCAATATCATTTCGATATATTTTAACCAAAATATAAGAGATGTATCGATCTATGAAGCAACTTTACTGAACCCCAAGTAGATAGACCATCACGTTCCTTGACTGTGCAAGGCTATGATGATATTTATTCTTATGTCTGTGTTAATGCTAGATGAATACCATATTTAGGGAAACTACGTAATGGTTCTGTCTTTTTGTCTACAAACCCATTATCTCTCTCTCTCTCTCTCTCTCTCTCTCTCTCTCTCTCTCTCTCTTCAATCCTGACCCCCAGAGGGAGTGGTCATCGTGATGTCGTATATTGTCCTCATCCAAAGACCTTGTCTCTGGTTATTTCTTTTAACTTATGCATAGGTTTTTTTGTATATTCCTTTAATCTGATCGAACATCTTGTTGGACATCTTCCTCGTGATCTTCGGCCTTCTTCTCTTTCTTGGAGTCTCTTTATGTTTTCTGTGTTTGCTCCCATAACACACCAAAGTATTTTAATTGTGTGGGAGATGTACTTTGCTGGATAGTCGTTTGCTGACTTTTAGCTCATTTAAAATTGAAATATTTATCCTGTGGTCGGTTAACGAAATTTGTAACATCTTTCTCTCTTCTTTCCGCTTGTGGTAGGAATTACATCCGTATGTCAGTAAGGGGAATATTAAGCAGTTGATTAACCTCATTTTTAGAGTTCGTGAAATTTGAGAGTCCTTCCATATTTTGGCCATCTTTCCTACGGCGACTTTTATCAGATAATATCTACGTTTTATTTCTTGCTGTCGTGACTCTGTGTTTATGATTAATGATCCTAACTGTAAATATGAGCTCTCAACCTCTAACCAATCAATCGGGATTATGTGTGGATGATTGTTATGTAGAATATTTACTATCATGATCTTTGTCTTATATAGATAAAATATAGCTATTATTAGACAAGGAGACATCTTGTTACTATTGAGTACCCTAAGACATACAATGAGTAAAATAAAGTCGGATCTAACAGAGAGTTTTGCCAATCAAGGTTTAACACTTGTGTTGGTCTTTGCTGATGACATAGATATAGTGGCTCATTCAACAAGAGACATACGAGAGGAGTTTTTATAACTCAAGGAGGAAGCAGGTAATCTGTAAGTCGGAGATAGAGATCTCAACAAGAATAACTACTGGGAATAGAGCTTATAGTCTCTTTTAACATTATTGAGATCTACTCTGAGCTGAGCTGTTAAAAAGACAATCTGAACTAATACTAAGTATTAAAAACAGTATTTTTGAGAGACCATATGATAGATCAGTGGGCCGCCCCAAGAAAATATGGGAAAATACAACGATGGGAAATGGAAACACAAGACCGTAGAAGATGAAAAGCGATAGATATTAGATGACGCTTAGATTCATCCCGAGTTACGAGGTCAGATAGGGAGAAGAAGACTATAATATCTAGGTCTACCACTTGGAAGACAGGTTCGTTATCAATAACGTTTGTATGTCTTTTCCGCACTGGACCCTCAGTTTGCTTAAAATCAGCGTTCGATCTCATCTGGGGTCGACCTTCTGATCTGTTGCTGTAAATGGTTTGCAGTATTCAATCTCTATGTTCCACCTTCCATCTTCATATTTTTATCTATTTCCAACCCACCTCCATTTTAGTTTTCGGACATGTTGATAGCGTTTATGGTTTTTTATTATGTTCTTGCTTTATTGATTTTTCTTTGTCGCGCAATAATATCTAGTCTTTTCCTCTTCAATAGTATTTGAGTTAGAAATTGTTTTTGGTACATATTTATATATGTATAAGCTATATATGCCAGAACCGTAGAAAACAAACACTGAATGTCTTCGATCTTCATTTCAGAGATACTTTTTTACTACCACAAGAGCGGTTCCCCAAGGGGGACTCTAGGCTAATGTGGGAATGCCGAGAGAAACAAGCTGAACATAGCCGTGTCACACTGACATGGGTTTGATGGCACCAGGCAATAAACAGCAATGAAAGAGCTAATGCATTTGCCAGAAGAGCAGCAGCTACAAAATACAGCGGAAAACAACAAGTAATCAGCTCAGAGTCATAACAGGTTCCATTACTGGACATGCATCAGTCAAGGGACACCTGTATATAATAGAGCTGTTTCATTGAGACTTAAGCTGCAAACTCTATCGCAGAGAACCTAAAACAGTCCACTATATGTTGCATGCCCCCGATACATTAGATCTTAGGTGGCCAACACTTTTTGGGGGGTACCAAGTGACTCTAAAAACATTTGGTACCCATCCACTAGACCTTTTCTGGTTCTGGTATGAGGTTCCAGAATTCTGGAATGGGTCTCATGAATAAATGGAGGATGTATACTTAGCCAACTGGCTGAAGTATGATCAATTTACAACAGACGGTATCCATGGGAAAAAAGCTAAGAGGTGTACTATGAAGGAGATTTTCGGGATAGATGATAGGATGTTAGAAAGTGTTAAAAAGAAATTAGAATATACGTTGGAACACGACAGATAGGCTCTTGAAGACTATCTTTAAACCAAAATTTGTTCGAAATATGCGTTGCAAATCACAATAGCATATTTTTGTATAGTGAAATGATTTTGAAAAGTAATAGTTGAATTTAGATAACTTGTCCAAAAGTACAAATAGTTATCCAATTTCTGAACTCCAAGATTAAAGGGATAAAAGCAATACGACTGTACTTAATAAGTGAAAATCAATAAAAAAAGTAGCTAATAAGAAATTTTAGGAGAGTGTGAGCTAATAAACTCAGAAAAAGTAACAAAAATGACTCGCCCTAGTAATATGAGTCTAGCTTAGGAGTTAGAAATTTAGTAGAAGAAGTTACTAGATCGAAATTGATCGTTAATTTTAAAATACCAGTTTAAATAGACAAAATCCAGAAAACGCTACAGATGTTGTAGTAAAGGTGTAACAGAAAAAAACCTCATATCTTACACAAACTAGGAGGCAGTGTATACAAACTACGTCGCAAATATTAATAAAACGTTCGATGAAATAGTCGACAATATATCAATAGGAGCACAAAAAATGTTATTTGAATGGTATTAATACATAAATATTTCAAAAGCGATAACAGGTGTTTATAATATTAAAAGCAAATAAATTTGTTCTGAATTGATAATATTGTTTATTTTTCATCATTATGATCGAGATACTTAGTCATGACTGATGACTGAGTGGGCAGGTACAGGTAAAAGTATCTATTTTAGACAACTTACGAAATATTTTTTTATATATTATATATACAGGTAGGCTTAGAATATATATATATATATATATATATATAAATATATATATATATATATAAATATATATATATATATATATATATAAATATATATATATATATATATATACAGTCCTCTCTCTCTATAACGATATGCAAGGGACCGCCAATTTTCATCGTTATAAGGAGAGATCGTTATACAGAGAGAGACAAAAATCGTTACTGTAACATTAATAATACTGTACTAAATAACCTATTGTAGTTTGAAAATTAATTAAATCGATTATAAATGAATTAACACTGTATATACTTGTACTTGCAAAACCGATTAAGTACTTTTGTTGCATCCAATCCCTGCTCAGAGGTCGGATCTGGTTCTAGCTCTGCTTCTATTTCTGGGTCACTATTTTCTTCTTCTACTTTTACACGAACTGCTTGTAGGATGTGCTCGTCAGAAAATCCAGATGTTGCAGCTATATTTTTATTATCTTTTTCTAAATCTGTTAGCTCTTCCGGTCCATAGGTGATAGGAAGTTCAAGCTGTCTGGCCCAAACAGCTAACGGCAGGTCATCTTCATCGTCAGTCATTCCTTGATCTTTTAGCCATTCTGCGTGTTTGATGGAATGTTTTATCGTATTGCTTGTCACCTCGTCTAAGGATTTACTAATCATTAGGATAACGTCAAGAATATTTAGTTTGAGATCGTCATTGTTTTTTACCAATTCCATCAAAAATCTTCTCCTGTAATGGATTTTCAAACTATTGATGACACTTTGGTCCATGGGCTGAAGAACACTCGTTTTTTTTTTTCTGGCAGAATACAACGTTCAACGTTTTGAAGGTCGCACAGTACAGGATGAGCAGGCCAATTGTCTACAAGCAGAAGACTTTTTTCCCTTTAAGCTCGACATCCGATTTTCTTATCGCTTCTTCAAAAATTTCCAAAGCCATCCACGAACTCTTGTTTGCTTTGTAGGTCGCGGGTAGATTATTGATGTTTTTAAGGCAACGTGGGTTTTTCGACCTCTATATCACTAATAATTTTCTCTTCACTGAACCTGGTATGTTAGCGGCCACTAATACCGTAATGCATTCCTTAGAGAGTTTTCCAACAACGCACTTTTCCGATTTAAATTTTAAAGTTCTGTTTGGTGTAATTTTAAAAAATAATCCAGTCTCATCAGCATTGGAAATGTCATCTGACGCATATAGTGCCTTCAGTCCAGGCCACACGTTTTCTAGCCACTTATCCGTTACGTTTTTGTTAATATCGCGAGCCTCTCCGCTAATCTGTCCGTAGTTGATCTTGTGCTGCAGCTTGCACATGCTATTCCAACCCTCAGCTGCCTTGAAATTCTTAATTCCAAGCTCTGTTGCAAAAAACTCAGCTTTTGTCCTAACGACATGCGCAGAAAGTGGAATATGGTTCATACGCTGCTGCTGCTAGAAGCATTGAAGCATAGCGCGATCTAAATTTTCGAACTGAGATTTCCACAACTTCTTGCTGCTACTGCTTTCAATTTCCGCTTCAAGCCACGTTTTTCTGTCCTTCCTTTCTGTCCAGTTAGGCACGCCCGCCTGTACGATAGAATGGTGTCACTCAACCCTTGAATCACAATGAGTAGGAGGCGTGGTTGCATTCCTTAAGCGCGAAACAAAACAACCGCTGGACAATGACCCTGCCACTTGTGACTGAGGTAGTCTGGGCTTTAAACACAATAACACATTTGCCATCGACTATTGAACGCTGAAAAGTCATCGCTATAAGGAGAGAACGACATCGGTATAGAGAAAGAATTAATACATTGTCCTTATGGCGAACCAAACAACGTTTACTATTTTCATCGTTATAGAGGAATTATCGTTATATAGGGAATCGTTATAAAGAGAGACTACTGTATATATATATATATATATATATATATATATATATATTATATATGTATATATATATATATATATATATATATATATATATATATATAACCTATATCTAGACGGGTGCATGTCTTTTTATCCAGGAGGAAAGGAGGATTTGTTAAGACTCAAATTGAAACGATGTGTCTAACTATTGTAACATAGTATGAAGAAATGTGAAGTCAGGAGACTATACATCAATGGTGATTTAAGTAAACTGTAAATTCAAGCTTACTAGAAAGCTTCAGGACGATGTTAGGAATATCTTTAATCCGTCTTGATGAGTGAAAACCACGAAATATGTATGGGAGAATGGTGAGACTCGAATTGAACAGATATTCATCGTCCATATATATTTATTTTAACGACTTTACGTAAAGAGTGCAAATGCGATACATTTGTATCCTAAGATATCAGCGGTAATATCCTAAGAGTTTGGTTTCCTGAAACACCAAGAGTATTTTGCATAGCTACGAGAAAGTTGTAACAACCTTTTTACCAGGTCCTTACTACGAAATTATCCTCTAACCATTATAACTAGGTTATCTGCATAGCCCCGAACATGAAATTCTTTTTTGAGCTTTGTTCAAAAATTGGCATCCACCAACGACCACAATAGTGGTGTTAAATTCCTTCATCCACGAGAATAACCTTTTATTGCTGTTATAATGATTGATCTCTTTGGTAACTATATTCCTAGTAGTAAGCATATATTGAGTCCATTTGATAATAGGAGGTGGTGTACAATTAAGGCATGTACGTATTTCAGAATTTTAAGACTTGATCACAGGTTTGGTTCAAAATAATTAGGGGAGGTAATTAAATATAAAGTCAAACACTGAATCAAATTTATAAAAAAGCTTACCAATATTACTGTTATATACACTCATGCACTAGTAGTCGTCATATAAGCAGGTTTTCAATTGCGGTAATGTACGAGTTTTAATTATCTTTGGCAGATTAGCTGTGTTTGTCTATAACGGATTTGTGGTATTTTTCACTGTATACACGGTACTGTTTCCTTGTGAGTAGTCGTTTACTAAGAGAGGAGGAGAGATAAAAAAACACGTCTGTTGTCTGCGGGAACCAAAGTCAGAGAGGCAAACAAAACGTCTGTTGTCACCGGCAGCTAACATTTTCGTTTGGATTGTCCAAGAAAATCTGGACTTGGATATGGGTAAAAATAGGAAACTTGAATTAGTACTAAGAGTTGGCTTAGGTATTAATTTGAAATTAAGAATGGTAATTTAGGATTTGATACAGCAAAAAATATAGTATTGTTATGTGCGTGTGAAAAATTATACAAGTGGTATACCTTTTTCTGTTGCGGCAATGTTAATAGACTCAAATAAGTTGTTATCAACTGCTCCCTCTATATCTATGACCACATGTAACGCCACTTCTTTGATGAGATCTTTTCGAAATCTTTGACTAGAAAATGTAAAGCATCTAGTCTATATTTGTCTGGTTCATAGGCTCACTGTTTTTCGTGAAGAAAATATACTTGACAGGAATTTACTTCTTATTTAAGTGTTTAGTATTTTTCCATACTCTTTAGAAGAAAGGAGGTTAGGCTAATAGGTCTATATAACTTTGGTTCCTCTGGAGGGCTTTTACTACCCTTAGGAATAAATCAGACCCTAACCTATTGTTATCCGTTTTGAATATAACCTAAGATGAAACTCTTGAATATTTTTACTAGGTGATGCAGGTGGAAATCCGTTCCCTGCTGTAGCAGAGCTGGAAATATACAATTTGTCCAAGAATACTTCTAGGCTTTAAAGATATTGATAGCCCATTCGATGCTATTCAATTTGAAGATTTTTGCGCTAGACTCTTTAATGTTCTTGACGATCTGTAGTTATGTATATTCATCAAGCTCAGTCTTTGGTTTATCTTCAATAAATGTTGAACCATTAAGATGAGCATCCAAAAGGCATCTTATGCTTTTCTTGTTGGTTATCGTAAACTCATCGTAGTTTCACGTACTGAATTTTTCGTTTGTCTTCTATTTGTGGGCTTATTTTGGTAACTGTATAATTCCTGATAGTAGTTTTCTATTATTTTCTAGACTTTCTTAAAGTAGTGAGTATATTTCAGGACATTTCAAGGAATAGTTTTTTTGATACCTTTTTTGCCTTTACGCGAGTGATTACATAATAGATAAAATAGCTAAAAATAAAATAATTGAAAAACATTGTATAGATAATTGTGATTCGATGAGTACCGAAAAACGCAAAATGTATAATTTGTTTTATTGTAATTTATTGCATTTGCGTATCATATCGGTTTTTAGAATTTAATACCTCTAATAAATAAATTATTAATTTGGAAATTTTCATGTTAGTCGTAAGAGATAACGATATTGTTTACAAATCGGAACTAGACTTTTATATTAGATCTACATGAATGTGTCAATAAACCTGCTTCGATGGATAAGATAATTTCTATAAAACGTTTTATTTAAAAGTACTTTAAATGGGATTAGGTAGATAATTAATATTTATAGAAAGCAAAAATGTATTCAGTTGAAGTTTAAAAATATAAATTTTGATAGATTGAAAAAAATACACTGCTAGATAAATTTTTTAATTTTTTAATCGTTTTCTCGTGATATTAAAAATCAGCCTGATCAATCATAAATTTTTATTTGTTTTTATTTAATTCCCAAACATTTTATTGATAGTGCATTCGCCAGAGAGAAGATTCCACTGAATCTCCAAAAATCATACGAACAAGCTGAATTTTGGTCAGGATCAATTTTGGGACCCAAAAAAAAAGATGCGAAAAAGTTTACCACTCCAAAGATTACCACAATACAACTTAATAGTCCAGTCGTCAGAGATTTGACCCTTAAAAATCATACGAACGAGCTGAATTTCGCCCAGAATATCAATTTTGGGACCCCAAAAAAGTTGCAAAAAAGTTTACCACTTTTACCCCTGGGCTTCCCCCTAAAATCCGCCTTGAAGAGGGGTCAAAACTCAAAAAAATCGATTTACCAATAACCTAAACGCCGTAGAAAAAATTATTTCAATAAAAAATGTAGCTGAGATGATTTTAGTACTTTTGCTCACTTCAAGTTTAACCCTAATTAGAGAACTGAAATACAGAGAGCATAGGTAATACGATATAATAGTAAAAACCAACCTAAAACTGACGGGTCAAGATGTTTTCGACTAACCCACCTTGTATCTGAAGGAATACAATACCTTATAATCCGATTACGAAGGTATTTTGAATGGTTACAGATGACCGACCAGTGTCGTAGAGTATATGATTGAAACATTTATTTGAACTAAATAAATATATTTTTTAAATTGTACTTATGTAAATTGTATTTTGTTTTAATAAAACTTTTATATTTTATTTAAAAATAAAAACTTTCTTGCCGTTTGCAAAAGATACATTTATTTAATTAAGGGGAAAGGCGCCAAATGTCGCCTGGCAAAATTTCCAATGTGTTTTAAATGTATCCATTATTTTCGAATCCGAAGAAAACTAATAAATATTTTTGAAAAATTTAAACGCAGAATGAAAGATTACATTATTACTGAGAGCAGAAAGTCCCTGAAAACTTCTACAATGTTTATTTTAATATGTTATGTAACAGGGGTGAAAATAAAAGAGAAAATATAGTATAATTTTTAATTGAAAATATTGCATGCAAAAGAAACTTTTTATTTATTCTAATAAATATTTCATTCTGCCTTTAAATTTTTCAAAAATGGTTTTTAGTTTTCTCAGGATTTGAAAAAAATGGATACATTTAAAACACATTGAACATTTTGACAGGAGACATTTAGCGCCTTTCCCCTTTAATACCTTACGATTACAACTACTATTACTTACCTTATATAATTACGATTAGAAAACTATTCAAATTCAAAATAAATAGGATCAACTTCGGAATCAGAGTCGTCTTGAGGGTTAATAATTAGCGGTTGTGTCTCTACGGTCGCATCAATTATGTTATCAAGATCCCACATTGTTCTTCTTCTATTACATGGCTTACTGCATCTTTCCAGTTTTGTTCTGTAATATGTTGTAAAGACTCGTATAACAATTCACGTACAGCTTGTATTTTATATGACGTATTTTTTCTAGCCACATAACTTTTCATTTGTGTCCAAATGAGTTCAATTGTATGTATTTCGCAGTGGTAGGGTGGAAGTCTAAGGACTGTGATGTTTCGCCTTTCAGCCATTTTGTCAACTACGTATTTCTTGAACTTAGATTTGTGCTGCCGGGCAATTTTTAAAAGTTCTGCTTTTACCATTCCATCTTCGTAAGGCAGATACTTATTCCACAGTCAGTCAAGAATATCCTGTTTCTTCCACGCAGTCGTTGGAAGTCTTTCTACTAGTCGTGAATGATAAGTTGAGTATTATAAAAATTGGCAAAAATCGCGCCAAGTTTATTTATTTAACGCCTTTATAAAAAAATATTTTATTTAAAGCAAAATACAAAAGTTGCGTACAAAAGCTGAACTCTTTACCTAGCTACCTTTAAAACGTATCTTGATTTTTGTTGATAGGATACTTGGATCAAAAGATATTGAATTTTTGCCGTTGAGCTGATACAAATTTTATTGAACATTGATTTCGCGCGCGAAACTGACATTAAAAATTGCCGATCGCTTTAAGTGTTGTTTTTGAGAGAACGGTTCATTCTACACAAAAAATGTCAATAACCATTTTTGTTTAAAATTATCTTAGCTATATTTTTTATTTGAAATATTTTTTTCTATGGAATACAGATTCTTAGTAAATCGATTTTTTTTCCGATTTCCCTCCTCTACGAGGGGGGTTTTAGGAGAAAGCCCGAGGGTAAAAGTGGTAAACTTTTTTGCATCTTTTTGGCGTCCTAAGATTGACATTCTCGGCAAAATTCAGCTTGTTCGTATGTTTTTTAGAGGTTCAGTGGCATTTTCGTCTCTGCGACTGGAGTATTAAGAAAAAAAGACCTGACGACTCCTTAAATATTAGCATTACCGTCTATTATACAAACCAGTCAAGTTCTTATAGTTAAGAACCTTTGGTCGTAATTTAGGAAAATCAGTAAATCTCTTTTTCGAAAAGTACAAGACGCTTAAAAAGGATGAGGTTTGAAATTAATACTTTTTGATCCAATTCTCGTGGCTTACAATAATTTACACCCAACTATAAAATTTAATCAAATGGATAGCTAGCGGAATCGAAAATAGTTCTAATATTTTGCTATTATTTAGTTGCAGAAAATTTACAGAGTTCCATTAGAGGTGACATCTAAATTAAAACAATATAACACTGCCACATAAGATTAAAAGGCGGACAAAAAATATAATCTAATATTGAAGCTGTAAATAACGAAGCGTTCAGTAAATGTCTAAAACTTTGATAATTAAATTAATTAATGTTTCAAAGTTTCGTATTTTGCGCCATTATGAAGGCTTTAATGTCTTTTTGATAAATTGACAGTTATTAATACTGATATAACTTCTTCCATTATTTCTTCAATACATTTTTTGCAAAAATGTTCTTTTTGTCGCTTAATAAAATTCGGCACGATCAGTATAAAATACCTTTTAATTTGCTAAAATACTTACGATACTAAAATAATAATAAACATCTTTATAATCTCCATATCATCGTAATATATCCGAGTATATCTGCTAAAAAGCATAATAACCATAGTAAAATCTTCCAACTTCAATAGGTATAAAGATATAATTTGCGATCCTTATAACCTTTACATTGCAGTGAAGTATTTTAAAAATTTTGATATTTTTGTATAATGTATAATGGCTAATACACTCCAGCGTGGCTGTTAAACCGCGGATGCTTTCTAGATCCTATTTCTTGAGTGGATCAGTCCCTTTTGTTTATGTTATCTTCTTGACGATATCTCTCCATTTTTTTCTGTCTCTAGTTTTGCCTCTCCATTCTCTGACTCCTGCTCTTTGGAGATCTTCTTCAACTTCTTGCATCTACTTTGATCTTGGTCTTCCCCTACTGTTTCTTCCTCCTGAATTCCATTCTATCATTGAGTATGTCACTGCTTCGTCTTATGCTCGCCAAATGTGACCTAACTATCTAACTCTGCATTGCTTTATTTTAGTCACGATGTCTTCCTTAATCTCTGCATTTGCTCTGCTTTTATATTTATTTTGCTCTGTTCTGATTGGTCCCAGTATGGTTCTCATAATCTTTCTCTCCGCTCTTCTAAAGTCTTCTTCATCTTTTTTGACCATCGTCATTGTTTCTCCTGCATATAATAATATTGACCTTATTACGGTGTTATAAATGCTCATCTTACTTTTCTTAGTCAGTGTTTTGCTTTTAAGTAATCTTTTGTTTGCAAAATAAGCTTTATTCGCTGCTAATATTTTTTCTTTTAAAAAGGTAAAAGAAATAATAAATTAGACTTACTCACAATCAATTTAATTTAACTATCCAGACGACCGGTTTCGCTTTCTACAATATGCAAAGCATCTTCAGGTCTCGATACAAAGTTAAATAAATGATGCCGGTACTCTATTAATTGATAGTTAAAAGAACATGGTTCAAACTATCCTGTATTGTTGTTTGGAGAACTCAAGTCTGCTATTGTAATTGTTTGACAGTAAACGGGGAAGTTCTTGAGGAGACAGATTTTATCCAATGAAGTAGAGATAGGTGTAATGTAATTGTTTGTTTGATGAAAGTAATGTTCTATACCATTGAGTTATTTAAAAGTTATTTATATTTATTCTAGAGATATATTTATGAAATATGTGTTATTTATTGAGATTTTATTTTAGAAGGTGACTGTTGTGAGACAATGAATGAGATTAGATGTATAACTATTATTAACTTGTAAATATCAAATTTCTTTGATAAAGTATTGTTGTAATATGTGGCAAATGGTTGTAAAGTCCACTAATTAAAGTTAAAAGATTAAAATTAGAATTGAGGACACTTTAAGACACACAGAAAACACACAGAAAACACTTAAAAAAGGGGAAGAAACAGACATTAAATTTAAAAAGGGGGAGGATTTGGAAGCACTACATCTCTTACTTGGAGACAATGAGTTTTTTTATGATGCTTTGCATATTGTAGAAAGCGAAACCGGTGGTCTGGATAGTTAAATTAAATTGATTGTGAGTAAGTCTAATTTATTATTTCTTTTACCTTTTGAAATGGACTCACACAAGCAACACATTCATGATTTTTTCTTTTATTTGACACTTTCTTTATCCTGTTTTGCTTATTGTAACTCCTAGGTATTTTTATTCTACTTCTTCAAACTCAGGACTTCCTATTTTGATTCTTTCTTTAATTGGCCTTTTCTCTAATCTTAATATTTTTGTCTTTTCTTGATTTAATCTTAGTCCCATTACTTCCCCTTTCTCTTTTATGTCTTCTAGCATTTCTTTTATTATTTTCCTGTTCTTTGCAATAATAGCAATATCGTCTGCATATGCGATTATTTGACCACCTCTTGTTCTTAGATTTTCTTTAATTATATTTCGTAATACATATTCTAAGGCTAGATTAAATAGCGTCGTTGACAAGGCATCTCCTTGTTTCATCCCTTTATTTATACTGAATTCCTCTGTCTCTTCTCTTTGTGTCTTTATGCTAATTTTTGTAGTTATCATTGTCATTTCTATTAATTTTCATTTTTTTATTTCTATTAAGTTTATGTGGAGTTTTTAATTTTTTAAGTGCTATCATTAATCATTTCCTTTTAATTGAATCAAATGCCTGTTTGAAGTCTATGAATAACGTTTCCAATTCTAATTTAAATTCGTTTGCTTTTTCCATTATTTGTTTTATTGTGTGTATCGCATATATTGTAGATCTTCTTTCTGTGAATCCACATTGGTACTGTCCCACTGTCTTCTTTGTGATCTTTGATAACCTCCTTTTTATCATTGATCTTATTCCTCCATAATTTTCACAAATTTGTTGGTCTCCCCTTTTATGTATTGTTATGATCTAGTAAAATCGTCCAATTTCAACATTTACAATATAACTAGTGATCCTAACAACCTAACAATCCTTACCATGTAACTTTACTTTCTGGGTCAGCAGATTTAGTTGAATGATAACGCACGTTTCTTGCTTTAAGTTCTAGAATATTACGGCCGATGGTGGCGGTCAATCAAAAAATTCTTGAATGAAAGATGATTAAAGCAAGACAAATAATATATCCAAACAAAGCTTAATATAGATCGCTGACGATAGCAAGTGTTTTAAAGTCGACTTTATGAACTTTGTATGAAAAAAACCAAATACAAATCAATGCAATGAATATACAATAATTAACTAAATGAGGCATGCATTGAAGTTGTTCTTAAGAATAGGAGCTACACAATTTGGATTTGAAACGGTTTTTCAACACGAGAAATTTTCTTTAGTCTACAAGTTTCAGTTCAGTTCTATTATAACTTTAATATTGATGTCTGTACCTGTTTCGTTGACCATGAAAAAACTTTTAGATGGTACAGCATAATAATTCTCAAGATGATGGGACTAGATGAAGAAGATACTCCAATAATTGCTGACTTTTGTTGAAAATGTATTGCTTTCGATAGAATTGATGGAAATACATCAGAAGAAATGCGCATCTTAAGAGGGATGCAACAAGACTCTGTACTTTCGCCTTTAATGTCCAATATATACTCCGAAATAACTTTTAGGGGATCTGTAGAGAACGTCGACAAAATTAAACAACATTCTCATGGAATGTCTAAAGATATTAACATAGTGGGAGGTCTCTATTGCAATCAACAAGACAAGCTGTGGTAACATTACATGAAAATAGCAAGGATGCGCAAAAGATAAGTACAAGAGTGAGACAAGGCTGTGTACTTTCACCATTACTATTTAATATATACCCCAAAGAGTTCTTTACACAAGCATTTGAAAACTCTAGAAGGGATCAAGATACATGATGAAAATATAAATAACATTCGTTATGTCGATGATATAGTCATTATCACTAAAAGTGAGACAGACCTGCAGACGCTACTAAACACAATTTGAAATGCTGGGGAACAGTTTTATCATCATCATACAACCTCTTTTGTCCACTGCTGGACATAGGTCTCTCCCATTTTTCGCCACTCTTCATGGTTCTGTGCTTTATGGCAACAAGAAGCACAGAACAGAACAGAACCGGAACAGTTTGGTTTAACAGTAAACATAAATAAAACAAAAAACATGGTTATCAGTAAGAGGGGTAAAGTCATAACAAGGATCCAGATAAAAAATGAAGATATTAAACTAAACAAAAAGTGGACAAAATGAAATACTTAGGAATCTGAATTACTAAAAATCTTAATTCGAAATCTGGGAAATTTGAGTAACCAAAGACTTAATCTGCAAATCCAAATAGTAAAATTTTATATCCACTCTATTCTTTTTAATTGTGCCGAAGTTTGGACTGTTAATGTTGACTTAAAGAAATAGACAGGATGATACTTTCTTCCGAAATTGTTTACAGCTGTACTCGAATATATGTTCAAGCGAATGAAAAAAGGAATAATATGGAAATTAATATAAATAGAGAGGATCTGAAATCCTTAAGATTTGTCGATGACATTGTTATAATATCTGATAAAGTTGATGAAGCTACAAAAATGCTGGAAATGCTCTATGAAGTATAAAAAAAATTGGTCTTAAAATTGACGCTTTAACGACAAAATTTATGACCAACCTTGTAGTCAGCGATAAAGACATAACACACTATGGAAAGATCAATGTTAGATATTACCATTAGAGAAGTACCAAACCTAGAAATAAGAAGAAGAACAGGAGTCACAAGTGCAGTTGAAAGAATAGCCATGGTTAAATGGGCTTGGGACGGACATGTTACCAGATTGACGGGATAGATGGATCAGAAAGATTCTGAAATGGCGACCAAGACAAAAGGCATATCGAAATAGACGACAACCATTGACTAAATGCACGGATGATATAAAGTGAACCACCACAAATTAGATGCAAGAAGCTCAAAATAGATAGGCTAATTGATGATGACATGATTTGGTGTATAATTGGGTCTCCTCAGATACTGGCAGATCAAAAATATTAGGAGAGAGCAGGGCAGAATCCTTAATCAAATTTTACCTGAATTTTACCTGACTACAGTATTTAAAAACGCCTGATATTCTTTGATGTTTAAAAATATTAAGCATGTAATATCTGGCAATAGGTACAATATATTATATTCTTATAACTCATTTGAATGTTCGTTTTAAGTTTTTTTAATGACACATAATTATCAGTTTCAGCCAAAAATATTAAAATATTCATTTAAGTTATAACTACTTGCTGCAACTTAGGTTTCTGAACAATAAACTGTAAGAAGGTTTTAAAACTACTTTCATGTGGCTACGTGGGAGAAACTGCAAGATCACTAAGTGTCAGGACAAACCAGCATGCAACATAAATCAATAACAGAGACTTCGGGGAATCCCAAATATGCAAACATGCCTGAGACAACGAGCACAGACCACAATGGATCAATAATCATAAAAGAAACAGGCATAAAGAAGAGAAAAGTCAAAGAAGCAGCCCTTATCCTAATCAATGAAGAAAAATGTGTAGCAACCCATCAGCAGAATGTAGCAGGTAGAGGTTGCCTATACTAAAAGAAGTAGTCAACCACAGACATTTATCAACAATAGCGGAGTAATGATAGGTCGAAAAACATCATCTATAATTTTACACCCAACACATATGCAACACATAATACACATAAACACAAAATCTATTTTATGACAATTTATGTACCTACGTTTAGTGAGCTGAGCAACTCTTTAGAATAGCTCAAGACAGAGACAGTTTCGCCATGTTAATCGCCAACGTCAAGGGGACTTGATAGGGACTTGTTAAGAAGAAGACAATACAGTTTTTTACACAAACATATAACACAAAATACACTTCATAGTCAAAGGATAAAAAAACACCAGCCTGAAATTTTGTTCAGCCATTATACACTGTTTGCCTACAAAATGGAAGTCTAACATATGTCAATTTTGAAACGACATAACCAATAACAAAAACTTTGGTTATACATTTCTCAGAATTTGTATAATAATCTTCTTTGAAAACGATTTCCGTAGTGGAAATCAAAACGTCAAATATTAGTTAGTTAAAAATGTGATTTTCATTACAATCAATAATTGCGGCTTAATTCCATATAAACATAATATTTAAAATAAGATTCAAGCTAACATTTTTTTAGACGCATGAACTAAGATACCTGTTTGCAATTATTAAAGATGGCAGCTCAGCTCCATCTTTTAAAATAATTTTAGATGGACTTAAATATTTTTAGTCTTATAGGTGTCGTGAACAAGATTGTGCAATGAGCTGTATAATGAAGTATTATTTGCAATACAATCCCGTTAAAAATTGTCTTAGAAAATGAAGCCGGTAGGTCATCTTTAATGATTAAGTTACCGAAATGTCATCAAAATTATAAACAGATATTTCAGTTCAGTTATTCAAATATTTATTAATTATGTATAGAAGTTTTATAATGTAGAAAATTTTTCTGTGGGAGAGTATAGAGCTGCACTGTATATATAAAAAATATATATAAAATGTAGTGGCACCAACGGTAAAAATAATGATATTGTATGGCTAAGAGCAATTTATATAAAATAAAGATTCCTTTCAAATACTGTTTCGTATTATTTCTGAAACTGGCATCACATATCCACGATATCCACCCCGTTCTTGTTTGCGTTTCATTTTTACAGTACAAACAGAAAATTCAATAAGTATGAAATTTGTCAGTATATTAACAACGGAAAATATTTGTATATCAAACAAAATTTATTGTTTCTTGAAGCCAATTCCTTTGTGAACCAGAATTCTCAAGCGCCTGTTTTAAAATGTATTTCAAATACATATCAAAGTGGCTGCCGCGAGTAAATTTGCCACCCCGCCAGCGAAATTTTCTATATTACCAAGGTCCACTCTTTTTACTCAAAAGGTACCTACTGTAAATATACTATTCATTGAAAGAAGAAAGTTTTGGTTTTTCCGTTTCCACACTAGAAAAACAGGTTACAAACAAAGGAATTATCTCTTATCAGTTTTGCAGCCAACTGAAAGCAAAGTATCTATATTAGCTCCAAGAAAAAACGAGCATTCGGTCTAAAGTCATGGTATAGCCAAAAGATAAGACTACTATAAATGAATGAGCTATTTTTTAAATTGGAACACTTGTTTTAAAAGTAAATAGCAACTGGAAATTTAGGTAAACAAACAGTTCGTTTTCGTCACATCTAATCAAAGATCTTTAAAAGATGAACACAAATCATTTGCGGTAAAATGAAGAAGGAATATCAAAGACGTCTAAGAATACTACTTCACTTACAGAGTTTACTTAAAATAAAAAATTATCAACCAGTTTTTAGCTCATTACAAGAAATCTAGGATAACTTTACTATTAATAGTTAAAACTATAATACTTGCTAAGGGTTTTGTCCACACGTAGTGTACACGTATTAATGACAAAACAACAACATATTTCATTTCATCAGGAGATTGAACGATTAAAAACTGCAAACTATTGTTATACGGGCTTTTGAAATACTGTTCTAGCAAACTTATATCCCAAAGAGTAATAATTTGTTAATAACTTGTATGAAAAAGACGTTATTATAGCAATCATGACCAGGTCATGTATATAGTTTAAGTTCACGCAACAGATACATTATGAAGGATAATCATTTGGCGATCTACTTGCAGAAAGTCTGTCGATTGGACGCTCAGTTGTAATAATACAATATTTTGCGGGCTTCTGAGTACTTTACATAGGTAAAAGGCCTCTGTTTTCAGCTAACTGATAATGCAATTGATGAAGTGACGCTTGGTGGAGTATTGCTTTAGGTAGGTAATAACAATTTGGGAAAATTCAACATCCAAAGGTAAGTTCGACAGGGGTATGTTTTAGTGCCCTTCTTATTTAAGATTTACTTTTAACAATTTAAAATCAAATCTAGTTAATGAAACTATGACAGTGCTCCTACGGCACATACTCTCTTAAATACATATATGCAAAGTATTCAAGTACAGAAAGTTTTCTGACATATATTTTGCCAATATTCTCTAGCGTAAACGAGAGCAACATGAAGCAACCTTTAATAACGCAATAGTACGCTAGTGTTTTGAGTTTCTAATGTACAGGTATTGGGTTTGTGTTCAGTTTACGAATAGAACCATTCTTCACATTATTTAGACAACCTTCTAGCCATATATAATAGGTCTTTTTTGCCATTAACTAGTACCTTAAGTAGATTACACGGAAATATTGTGAAAAACTTAATGGAAGAAAATGAACCATATAAAATAGAACAACATGGACGATCAGGCCTCGTTAACATTTTTACTATACATAAACTATATGCTTGTTGAACAAGCAGAACAAGCAGAATTGCCTATAAAGAGGAAGAAGAAGAAGAACAAAATCAACTAAATGAAGAAAGTAACAGGAACAAGGACATTCTTCTTTTATTTGTTAACCTTACTAAAATATACAACGCAGTACCAGTAAAAACTATCGCAAGTCCTGGAAAACTTTTCAGTAAATAATACAATCATTGCAGCAGTACAACATTGCAAATGTACAAACAGGCCACGTGAAAATTTAAATTTGAAACAATGTCTAGTAACAAAAAGATTGCAGCAGGAATGCTGTCTTTTCCTTAAACTATTTAAGATATATTTAAATAAAGCTTTGGGAAAGTGCAGTAGATCTCGCTTTGGAGTGAGATTATAATTAAACGAGGAAAATAAACTCTACAGCATTCATTTCGCTGATGATTAAGCAATTATAACCCATGAAAAATATAATGTTACGCTAGCTCCCTGCCTATCAAACGCTTATCTGGCGTTCGATGACCCACCATTCTAGAGTGCCATGGAATAATTAGAACATTCGATTTATGACGTAGTGGTATCGAGATATCTCAATCTCAACAGTTTAAATCGTACAGTTATTTTAAAATATAAATTTGTATTGTCAAGTTATAAATATATATCTACATTATAAATAAATTATGTTTTAGTGTTAGGTTAGGTTAGGTTAGGTTAGGCTAAAAGAAGTAAGTAGTAATAAAGTAAAACTCTTGGTAATATGGTAAGAATAGATCAAGATAAAAAATTTTCTAGGGTATAATTAAATGTAGAAAAATGTTATATTGTTGTTATATGATGGGCAACGATAAGTGCTACATTTTTTAGGTTATAATGCAAAGTAAATTAAAAGGAAGAAGACGAATAGGTAGACCAGACATTTCGTGACTCAAAAATATAAGACGTTGATCTAGTAAAACATCATCAGAACTATTCAGAGACACTATAAACAAATTTATGTAGGCCAGATCGATTGTCAACAAAAAATCAGGATAGGGTACTTCAAGAAGAACAAGCTGTCCATATTTTAAAGAGATTTCCATGTGTTTAATGTTTCCATGCCAACTTTAGAGTTTGGCTAATATAGTCTATTGTAATTAATTTTGTATTTCACTACTACTATTTTGACACTATTATTTTGGTAGCTGTTGTTTCAGCACAATTTTAAATTAATTATAAAGGCATACATATATTAACTTGTGCATTCTTTATATTTCTGTAAAAATTTTCTCAGTGTAATACTTGCAAAACCTGCAAAGATCGAAATTTTCTTCCCTCTTGGCCCAGTGAGAATATATTTTGCAATTCCACTGAGGGGTTAGATGGTCAGCTGCTTTCCCTTTTAAAACCCTTATTGGTATACTGTGTAAACAGGGTTAAATTGTAACCACTCTAGTCCGCATGGAGCTTGGACAAGAATTCGTCAGGATTTTCTATTAAGCAGCAAAAGAGAAAAATTTGAATTCATGCATTTTTTATGAGGAAGTAGGTATATTTTAGAAGTATAAACAGTGCAGATCCATGCAGTCAATATTCAACAAGGTATAAAAGTAAAAATATTTGGTGAACAAATTTAAAAAAAAATCAATGCTGTATGACGTGTACGAACAAATGCATATATTTTTATTCTATTTATAACCGACGTATATCTAAACTTTTTTTTTTCTAGAAATATTTTAAAAGCAGGTAAGTTTATATCGTACAAAATCAAATAGAAAAAAACAAAAACAAAAATAAGAATTGTCGGGAACAGTGCAAACAAGTAGTAAAGAAAGCAACCCAGAATACAAGTTGATGATCTTGTAAAAGCATTAATACAAATGACACATTCTTTCGGATGTTTTGGATGTTGGCCACCATTAAGGCAATGCAAATTTTATTTATTGGCGCTGCACAATCACTTGCGTAGGTTTGCAAGCCAGGACATTTTCCTTCTTCCTGGAGCTTTCTTGACCTCAATCTTTCCCTGAAGTATAACCTGGAGTAACTCGTATTTTCATTCTTTTTACACGTGTGTAAAATATCGTAGTTGTCTGTATTTTACTGTTATGGACCATGAAATTTTGCGAATTCGTCGGTATAATCCCATTTCGAATAATGCCTGTACTCTTTTCTTCAATGCTTCCGATATAGTCTACGCTTCGACTCCCTATAATAGAACGGAATAGATATAACATGAAATTTACACATCACATAAAAAAAAAGAAAAAGAGCTTTAAAGACACCATTTTCGAAGCAGGAGAAACTGAAACAGAAAAAAGAGTTTCAAAATCAAAATCAGTGAGTGACAAATACAGTTGGAAAATTCGTGGAATAGAGACACCAGTTAAATAATAGGAAAACGCATCAGTATACACGATTGGTAACGATATTAAGAAGCACATAAAAGAACACTGAAAAGTAAGGTAATGTAAAGGGTAGAGAAACTACAGGAACAACCTAAATATTGTGAATAATACCAGAAGATTAAAGATATTGAACGTTGTTTTAATCACTTTTAAATTAAAAGGGATTAAAAAATGCATTAGTTAATATCAGTGGGATTGACGAAGATCACACAAATGTTGTACTCGATCCTGGCTATCTATAGGACACCAAACACTAAAATGTGACCACTGCTCGTTTCTTTGCTATGCATCCTAATATAGACCTTAACATAGTAAGATAGAGAAAAGCTGGATAATTTCGACATTGCCTTTTAACATTTATTAGCTTAGATTTTATACACTCTGTATATAATATCAACATAATAACAACTTTTTATATTAAATTGAACCATCTTATTGGTATTACAGAATATATTATATTTTGATTAGATCTATTCTATTTTTTATAGGTCGTCTGTTTATATTGAATTATATTGCCAATATGTTTAGTGATATTATGATCTAGAGGATTATAATATCACTATATACTTAAAAATATTTATTTTAGATTAATATTTACAAAGTATGTTGGCTTGTTTTAACTAGAGAAAAGTATGTCAGGACCTTGAGTAATAATTTTACAAAAAATTCTATTTAAAATAAACTAATCTATAAGCATAAAATATTTTGCTCTAAATTCTGGTTAAATTTTTAGAGTTTGAATTTTATGTACTTATATAATATTTACTTTGAATATTATACTTTTAGTTTCTGCAGTATGATGCCATGATCTTCCAATAGAGACGTCTGAACTTTGTAATAATTGTCCAAACTAGAGAAATATTCGCAGTGTGGTAGATACACGAAACGCAAGTTCTGCCAAAAACATCGCCGCTGAAAGTATGCAGGAGGCAGTTGAGTTCTCGTAGCTCCCAAAAACTCGGCCTTTTACAGAGCACAACTTGGCAAATTTTGCGTCGTGAATTAGACCTGTACTTGTACAAATTTCAACTGACCCAGGAGCTGAAAGTAAGCGACAATAGATAACGACGAGTGCTTGCTGCATGGGCTCTGGAGCAGTTGGAAACTGACTAATTTTCATCGACAAATCATATTCAGCAATGAAGCCCATTTTGGACGAAATATACCTATACCAGGTAATAGCAGGTATGCCGAAGTCATGAGGACTCATATAATAGGTAATGGAGGATGTACATCAGCCAATTGACTACACTACGATCGGTGTAGAACTGACCGTTTTCAAAAAGGTCTGTATGGATGAAGGTAAATGATATGGAGAGGGACATATTTACATACGGACTTTTGGAGTTGAAACCTTCGACTGACTAGTTTCTGATGCTCTAGAAACACTTAAAAATTATTAAAATCACCATTTTATAAACAATTTTCGATACGAGTGTCAGTTGACATTGATATTTAATTTAAAGAATGAAAATATTGGAACTTTATTTACTTTGTTTTAATGTGGTTTCCAATTGTATCAATTTGTATATGAACTATTTTTGTTTGAGAATAGTCATACCTTTGTATTTTATATATTTACAGTTAAATTTGATTAAAATTAACAAATATCTTAAAACATTTTAATACAAACATGTATTTTAAATTTTACATTATATCCAGGGACTTGCAAACAAATAATGACAAAAAATTTCATTGTAAGACTTCAGTTAAAGTTAGTTCAATATTGAGCCAACCCTGTCCGCATTGTTTGTATAATGCTTTCTTATGCAGTCCTTCAGATCTCGGGAATTTAAAGCATCTACTTTTATTGGTCTTTGCGAAATCACTCACCGATACTCAAAAGGAACAAACACATCGATCTGAATAAAATGCCGACTGACGAAGTAGAAGTAGAATTCGACGACCGTTTTCTTAAAAGGATATTTAATTCTCAATTCATCTGTGGGAATATTCAATCAGATTTTTTTCAATGAAAGTTTTGGGGAAAAATTCTACTCCTACTCGTATTAAAATTAAGCATTACGCACATTACTTCAATAACATTATAAAATTATACAATCTAAGGCAAATTGTATATAAACAATGAATTCATTTACACATTACATTCCACAACCAAACTAATAGAAGAAAATACGTTTTGTTGATACAAAAATAATAAAACGACAATTTGCAATTGCAATAACCTAAGAACCCAAGAGCAATTTCGACCCATGCTGTTATCGATAAATTTCTATACAGATCACAAAACATTTTTATTAATTGTTTTTCGCAAATCAACTTCTCTTGTTTCTTTTTGTTATGATATTCTACGATATGTGCATTTTCTGAGTTGCTTTGAGTTTTGAATAAAGCTTATCTGCCTTTAATAATATTTCTAATCCAATTCTGTTTGCTGATCTCCAGCCTTTTTGTTAAATCATAATAATAATAAAATTGAGCAATGATACTGATATTTACTGATATTTATGTCAAATACCTAGGGGACATTAAACAGAGTCTTGGTGAAAATGTTTATAAGCACTTGTTAAAAGTGGTACCATAACAAATTTTTAGATGTATTAGGAAACTTTTAAGAGATACAAACAACAGTACCTTGGGCTTGATAACGAGAAAATAGTCCCCTCAAATATCAATCCGTTTCATATCCCTTACACCTTAAAAGAAGTTCGAGCAAGCTCGAATAGACAAATATTTTGCTAATTTAAAAATTTACAATCAAGGTAGTTTGATATGTAGTTGAAATGGTGCGTCAAACAGTCAGTTTAGTAAGTATTTCGTCTCTTCTTCTTCTTCTTCTTCAGCCTTAAGTAATCCAACTTTGGACATAGGCCTCACCCCAAATCAATCCAGTATTTTCTATTATGCGCCACTTGCTTCCAGTTGTGTCCTCCGATCTTCTTAATGCCATCAGCCATCAGCCCATGTCATTTGTGGTCTTCCTCTGCTTCTCTTTCCTAACCATGGTCTCCATTATTGTATTTCGTGGTTCCATCTTATATTCTTCTGTATGTCTCTAGCATTCGGCAAATTGTTGAAACTATCAACTCCGAAGAATTATGGAGTTGTGATAACCAGAATTTGTAACCCTGATAAATTTAGGTTATTGTTGCTGTTAAGTCGTTAGATAATAAGAGTAAAATTAATGAAATACTCAAAACGTTAAAAGAGCTTTTTGTAATTTGTGGTCAGATTATCTTGAATTTTATAAATACTTTTCTTGAATCATCCAAAATTCCAGATTTATTAAAAATCAGTACAATTTGTTCCAATACCAAAAGTTAATACATAATACTATTAAGGCGGATGAATTTAGACCTATTAAATACTTCCGTCCATTGCGAAATTATGAGAGATGGCATTATATGATCAAGTCATGAAATTTTAATGAATAATCACTCAGGTTTTCGTAAAAAGTATTCCTGCGAGGCTGCACTGCAACTTTCACTTTATAAATTCAGGTCTGAATTGGGACAATGATAATTATGTAGTGGTGATATTACTTGATTTAAAAAGAGCTTTTGAAACTATTGATCGTAATATACTTCTTACTAAATTAGAAGGTCATGGTGTTAGAGGAAATGTTTTTAAATGGTTTAAAGATTACTTATTGGGCAGAAAGCAACAAGTGAGGATTGAATTTACTTCTTCTGAAATGAGTGTTAATATTAAGGCACCTCAAGGTAGTGTCCTAGGACCCTTTTTGTTCATATTGTATTTAAAAGTCATCAACTTGTTTGTTAAATGTTAAATTTCTTTAATTTATATGCAGATGATACCCTACTTGCATGTGTTAAATAAAACTTGCTGTATCTAGAATGAATTTGACATTAAAGTCTCTCAATAAATATTTAAAGAGCAACAAACTAAATTTAAATTCTTTAGAGGTGAAAATTATGATAATAACCACTAAATATAGTCAAATATTGATATAAATACCATTCATTTTCAAATTGATGATCACAAAATAGAAATCATTACTACAATTAAGTACATTGGTTTTCATTGGATAATTTATTGTCTTTTAATGACCATTTAATTGGACTTTTTTTTCAAGAATATCCATAAATTTGTCAACTTCTACTAAAATTACCTTTAATGCATTTATTCAAACTCACTTCAAATTCTGCTCATCGGATATTTTTCTCTTTAATTTAAATCAATCGATCCAGTTGCAAAGATTACAAAATCGCGGAATGAAAATTATTTTAGAATTTAAGAATAGTCTACGTATTTAATATAGGGTGTCCCAAAATTTACGCCAGATTTGATTTGAATAGAAACTACTGTTTTTTTCTTTAGATTATTTTAATTTTTTTATTGAATTATAAAGTACATAGAATAGAGTTATATATGAAACAGCACATTAGGCAAATGACATCCATATATTTGCTGGCACATACACACTCTTTTGTCAAAATTTTCGTTCAAATAACCCCATAAAAATGACACAATTTAGGGGAATTGTGATCATCAAAACGAGAGAGGACACGACCAGCAAATGTCCCATGCAGTAAGTAACACATTTCATGGGCTGTAAGGCAAGTGGCACCGTCTGGTTGAAACCACATGTCGTCCATATCAATATAATTCAATTTAGATAGAAAGAGTATACTAGTTAGTCACCGCTTGACAAGCCTTATTTTAATAGAAGTATGATCCAATGATACCCCCAGCCCAAAATCCGCACTAAACAGTGACACGTTGTGGACAATTTTTTTTTGACAGTTACATGTGAGTACTTGGAAGCCCTAATGGGGTAATTTTGATGAATTCACAAAGCCATCAAGGTAAAAATATGCTTTATTGCTTAGGATGATTTTGCTCGAAAACTTAGCCTCTACTTGTTAATGATCAATAATCTATTAAAAGAATTCTCTTAGTTGTGCATGGTCATTATGCGTCAGTTCTTGTGTCAATTTCAAAACTGTAAGCATGAAAATGCAGATCTTCAGTTAGTATTATACACAGTAAGAGCTTCTTGAAATTTGTAATTCTTGTCCCCGATGCCGAATTAATATTCCTAGACTTTTGCTTGGATATTGACATTTGAGCGGCTTGTTTTTGGACGACCAATGTGCTGGTTCACCAATTGATCCAGTCCTTCTGTTTTTTTTTAATTACTCTCTTTACAGTGGACAAAATTAAGTCAATATTCCAATCATATTTTATACGAAATTTTCGAACTGTGGTAGCGGATATAATTTTCATTATTTTTAAAATATTGTTCAATAATGAAAACGCGTTATTCTCTCGTGTAACGCTCCATTTTTAATAACCGTAAACTGTCAGCTGTCAAATTGTTTTTATTTTTTTTATGGTTAACACTTTACTGCACAAACGGCAGCAAATTCAAATCTTGAGTGAATTTTGGGCCACTCATTAAAACGAGAAAATCCAAAAAGTAGAGATCTTAGGGTACAATTAATATGATAATGGAGTACGGATAGAATCCAAACTATATATATATATATATATATATATATATATATATATATATATATATATCATCATCATCATCATCATCATGTGCAGCTTTATCAACCGTTTCCAATTACGGTGCAGCCTCCCTTATTTCAATGTTATTTTATGTTCTTATTATTATTCGACGATGTCTTAGTTATACGTTGTTCTAATAATTTGCGCTCATTTGCGCCCATATTTTTCTATCTTGTGCTATTCGAGACCACGTTGTTCCTGTTAATTTTCTAATATCATAATCCCATCTGAGATTTGGGCGCCCCTTTGGTCTCTTAGCGTTCCTGGGGTACCACATAGTTGTTCTAGTGGTCCATCTGTTATCTATATATATATATATATATATATATATATATATATTATATATATATATATATATATATATATATATATATATATATATAAACCTGTGGCGTACTATTTTACAGGTTTGCTAATTTATACAAATTAGTGATTTAACATTAATAATTTTTAGAAATGTCCTAGAGAGCATCAAAAAGGTAGGCCTTGATCCTTGATGGACACTTTATAGCACCAAATATGTAAAAAAAATTGTAAAAAATACTTCAGCGTCACTTAGTGCTAGAAAATATAAAAAGGGCTCAATCATTTTATTATATTAGGATTTAGGATAAGTAAATATTCCCTATACATAAGAAAGGGCATAAAAAGAACAAAAAAAAAAAATAAAAACCAGTTTAAAGGATAACTTCTTTAGTTACAATACTGATTCACTGTTGTTGTTTTTATTATATTTATTATTAAAATCATTAATATTTCAGTATTATATTCCTATTAATCTACTGTTACAACACATATCTATTCAACAGAAAAGTTAATAAAGAACCCTTTTTATAATAAATACTTTTCAGAGTGTTACAAGTGGGGATTTAGTCAAGACAAATTCACCTTACCTTTAAACATTCAAATTGTATGACCTGATCCAAAACGTTTTGTGCATATTTGCTCCAAGGGGTTGTCGACAGAGAAAACTACATAATGAATACAACTTGTTCAACTTGTAGCTCATTTTTAAATAAACACTCAGGGGTGAATGTAAATGTAAATCAAAATACCCATACTTTATACAACCCTATTAATATTTAGAAAGGGGTGAATTTAAATCAAGATTACCTGTGCTCTTTTTCATGCGTTGAGAAGTGTCGCGTGTCAACTGCGGTAAATCGCTTTGGGGTCTTGTTGAATGTTTCAATTCCCATATGGAGATACTTTAAATTCCTTTTCTCTACCCTAATTTACATCCTTTTGTCGCTGGGGTAGGGACACGAGACGTATTTATATGGTCGATTCCTTTACGTTAATATATTACATTATATATATATATATATATATATATATATATATATATATATATATATATATATATATATATATATATATATATATATATATATATATATATATATATACATTATAAACAAATTATAATATTACAAACTGATGATTGGTGATTGGTATTGGTACTTTTTTAGGCTATTAGTAAAGAAGTAGTTGAGTGTTTTGTTAATTATGTTTTCAGACACATCAATAAAACATGGCGACACGAAAAGTTGTACCAATGTAGTAAAAAGCATACAGAAGCGATTATATTTTAAGTTTCATTTTGCAATTAAATAAGGTTTTTACGATGGCGGCATTATGGTATCGAGTACTCCTCCTCACTCTTGATAATAAACATTGATCATTTGAATTTCTTTAAACTCGTTTATATGTACATATAGGCCCAGTATATTTGTGAGTTGTTTTTCATTTTTTTTCAGTTGAGGCTTTGTTTTTTATTTTATTACCACTTGCTACAGCCATGATACCAGTATGGCATTACAGCAGCTTATAAAAGAAATATGGACACGGAAATCCCTCCCCAATGATTGGAATATTGGAATACTTCGCACCATACACAAAAAAGAAAATATCACCGTATGGTACCATATGCAGAACGGATAGTAGGAAATACCAGGCTGGTTTCAGAGGTGGTAAATCGACAATTCATCAGATTGCAACCCTGAAACAAATTTTGGAAAAAGCACTGGAATATGGCATTGATACTCATGACATATCTATAGACTACAAAGCAGCCTACTACTCTGTGAATAGACGAGAAATGTTCAAAGCAATGAAAGAGCTAGGAATACCAAATCAGTTGGTAAATTTAACAAAACTAACTATTTAAAAGTTGAATGTAGAGTACGAATTCAGGGGAAACTGCCTGAACCTTTTAAAACAAATTAGGGGCTGCGCCAGGGAGACACTCTCTCCTGTATACTGTACAATCTGGCTCTGGAAAAGTAATACGTATGTCACATATCACAACCACTGGTTCAATATATAATAAATCAGTGCAAATCCTGATGCTGATGATATCAATATTGCTGGGAGAACGGAAAACGCTGTACGAGAGGCGTATGTAGCATTAAAAGAATCAGCTACAAAAATGGGTTTAATAATAAACAACAACAAAACGAAGTATGTATATGAAAATAAGCACGCAACCATAAATTCTACGACCACTCGTTATAGAAAACGAGGTGATCGGAGAAGTGAACGAATTCGTATACCCGGGAGCGCTCCTTAACACTGAAAATAATATTACCGCAGAGATAAACCGCAGAATTTGCACGGCCAACAGATGCTATTTTGGGCTCAATTTGCTCCTTAATCCCACAATTATATCGAGAAATACAAAAATAAAACTCTACAAAATAATAATACGCCCAGTCCGAACATATGGTTCAGAGACCTGAACTCTAACAAAAAATGATGAAAACATATTAGGATGTTTCGAAAGAAAAGTACTAAGGCGAATCTATGGAGCAGTGAATGACAATGGAGTGTGGAGAAGACTTTACAACTTCGAACTTTATAGATTATACCAGGAACCTGATATCGTAGAACATATTAAGATAGGACGTCTGAGGTGGATAGGACATGTAATGCGGATGGAAGAAAATGACCCAGTTAGAAAAACGCTCCTTGATAGACCCATTGGTCAGAGAAGAAGAGGAAGACCAAGAACAAGGTTCTGACTGGTGTTTTGAATTAATCTACCTTTCGCTTTAAGTGATACATTCACTAAATTCAACGTGTCTTAATTGTTTTACATATGCCTACAGCATTTTCTGTTGCTGAGCTGACAGAGGGATTTGCGAATCGGGGATCAAAACTATTGTTGGCCTTTGCTGATGATCTAGATGCAGTGGTTAATCTTACAAGAGACATGAGAGAGGTGTTTTCACAACTCGAGGAGGAAACAGGTAGTCTGTGCTGGTATTTGGAAAAAAGATTCTAAGAATGATATTTGGCCCTCAAAGAAATGAACTGATAGGGGAGTAAAGAAAACGCCGCAATGCTGAATTAGTGACTGCATGGCACTAAAAACGTCGTCAGACATATAAAGCTAATCGTCGAAGATAGATAGGTCACGTGGTAAGATCAGCGGAAACAGAGTGCTGAAGTCAGTGTTTTTTGAGAGACTAGACGAAAGAAGATCAGTAGGCTGTCCCAGAAAAAGATGGAAGGATGATGTTAAAGCCGATTTATCTAGGATTGAGGTGCAACAATAGGAAATGAAAGCGCAAGATAGAAAAATATGGACGGCTATAGTATGTGGTGTCTATGCGGCAAAAACTTCTCCCGAGTTGTAAAGCCAGTCAAGAAGAAGAAGAAGAAAAAAGGTATGCTTTTCGATATATTTTCGTTGTACATAGCTTTATTCTGTTTTGGGTTTTTTCCTCCTATCCTATTGGTGCAATGACTTGTAGACTACGTGAGGAATCTGAAATATTCGAAAATCAGTTTGGAGTTATGCGGAACAGATTAACAATATAGGCAATATTCATTATAAGGCAGCTAATAGATCAAATATAGGCATAAAGAAGCAAAAGCTAACGTGGTATTTATTGATTTTCAAAAAGCGGATTATAGGGTATCTTGAGAAGCTCTGTGGACATTCCATAAGAAAATGTTTCCCAGTGAGTATATGAAGATTTTGGGATATAGGATAAGAACTAGTGTTAAAACAGGTGTGTTAAAAGCTGACACATATCAACTGAAAGTAGAGGATCAGGCATTACATTTTAGTTTTTATTTATTATCATTAGTATTGGATTAAGGCGTTGAGGCTTTGGGAGAAAATAACAGGAATGAAGAACTTTTAAATCGACAAAAACTTCGAGAAACACATACGCCAACAGGGAAGCAAATTGTGGAAGAATATTGAAAAAATATAAGTCAAATAAATACACTTGTATGAATGCTAAATGCACTTCTATTATCAATATTTCTATACAAGGCAAAAACTTGGCCGATGACAGATGACAAACTGATAACAGAGCTTTAAGTATTTTTCTACGTATATAAAAACATTCCTTGTGTCGGCATGGAAGTAACATTCAAACAATTATAAAATTGTGCACTTTTAAAACTGTGCACATAATATAATATTAACATAATTTATATATTTTTTACCAGACAGTACACTAATACTGACAATTTGTATTTTCAGCATTTAGTTACCTTACCGGAGACCTGACGATGCATAGCAAATTGTGGTATACGAAACCGGTCCGAGGTAGAATAAATTGATTGCGAGTGAATAAGAATATTTACTTCTTTTAACCTAAATAATGGGTTCATGTTTAGGACATGAGAGATCCTAAATATATAAGTAAAGTGACAGAAAGGCATTATATTTAAAACGAATATATTAGGGGAAGTATAGGTGTGTCACCAATTGATCCCAAATAGGAGCATATTCAATATATTAGTTACAGTTCTATGGAAAAATGTAATAAAAGAAGCCGACCTCGTTTAGATACAAAGACAGAAAATAAAGCACATTAATATTTTTCTTTACTCATTACTGTATTAATTTAACCTTATTAGGTTGGCATATTGTATCTTAAAAGGTAATGTACGTTGATGTTGACTTTTTGAACGTTTCTAATAATTGTTTAAAATAATTATCTGATACAGATTTGTTAAATTTGAATAATTTCAGAATGCAGATAGGCATAAACTAATAATGGACTATTTAAAAAAAAATAAAGGTTCTTTGAACTTGAAAATTGATTTAAAAGAAAAGGGATATTATTATTTGTAGGTTCTTCCCAGGTAATAACCGATAGCTGGTTAATTAGATAGCCACTTGACTGTTCATCAACGTTTTATTAACGTAGCCGATACCATTATTAAATTCAATAAATAACCTATCATAAATGTCCTTCTGCAAATGCGTGGACATAAATTGTCCATCCCCTTTCTATAATTAAAAGATCCAACCCTACTACCACTCCCTGTATGCAACTGACGTTTTCCCTATACGTTGCATAAACAATTTATCTTTGATCGAGCCCTATTAGAGGATCAGGATCGTGAAATTGGAAACGAATACACTAACCATCATTTTCTCTGAATGATATCCAGAATATTTATAAGGTAGATATTGTTGGAAATGTGATAGTGCAGTGAATGCGACATTTTTTAAAGGTATAGGAATTTTTCTGCAAATTTCATCGAACCCTATTATTCAGCTATTAAATTTTATGCCACTTTTCAGCGGCGGCTCTTGATTCCGTAATGGGACGTCTATTTTAAAATTTTATTTTATTTTTTATTATTCATTTTATTTATTAAAAATCTATAACAAGATATTAAATTTTCCTAATCGTTTTAAATCTTAAGTATTTCTTTTCCTTTTCATTTTTTTCAGCCTGCTCCATCGCTTCCATCAGTTTGCAGCTGGTCAAAATATTTTATATGATTATCTTTAAATAAAAATTAAATATCTTGCTCCCAAAAACAAACTATATATATGCAGCCTATGTGACCGCTATGTTTTGATGCCTGTACGTTGTCCATTACTACCTCTCGCAGGGTTACCAGGTCTACTGATTATTCAGTAGATCTACTGATGTCAACTTCTATTTACTGATTTACTGAAACACTGTATCGATCTACTAAAAAATATGTAATGATGAAATCATGTTCAAAAAGTAATCATTATGTCAGTGTTCAATTATAAATTTTGAAAGATATTTATTTATTGATATATATCCATTATTCTCAATCTACTGACGAAATAAAATATGACCTGGCAACCTTTCTGGTGCCGGTTTGGCTTCAGTCAATATCATAGGATTACCCTATCTTTCCTTGTCTAAGAACTGCCGCGTCGTCTGCCTAAATGCATCAAAAAAGATATATTGGTTCAATAAGTAATAGAGTAAAGGTTCATAAGGAATTTTAAGTAAAGAAAAAATTTAATTGTACGTAATGAAAACAGAAAAATTTAATGATTTTAAGGATGTAACTTTTAACAACATATTCACCGTACTATAGTGTATGTATTTTTGTGCAGTCTGAACTCCCAGTGATCGGTTTTTTCTTTTAACCAGTTATTACATATGGCTCAATCATTAGGGCAATTATCTCCTACAATTAATAAATAATATCTTTATAATACAGCGACAAAATAAAAGAGACTGTAAGTACTAGCTTGCTTTTGATTCCTAGCATTTATTGAATATTGATGGCTACCTAGAATAACAAATATATAATCGTTTTATTTTTTCTTATGCAATTTTATAAAATATTTAGTTTCAAAAGATTAAATAGAAAGTTTATAATAGGGTTAAATTTGTATGCCCCTTACTATTTAAACTAAAGAAATAGTTCACTAAGAAGGTTTACAAGGTCTTTACAAAGTACTGTAAATACATTTTATCCACTGAACTGACCCTAACTGTCTAGTTGGGATCTGTCACATTTTGATTTAGACTTATAGAAGTGGCTGCAAGACTATAAAAGTAAAAATATATTCAACTGCCGTTTGTCAACTGATAGGCTACTTTTTTTTCGTTAATTTTAACAAAGCTGTAGTTAAATCTAAAAAGAACATATAATCCGTTTTTTATACCCCGTTGTTTTCACGGCAATTGTCTGGGTATGAATGTAGCTTCTGTGACCTATTTTGTCGAAGACCTTTTTGTTCTTTATTTGGTATTTTTTTTACCATACTTGCGAATATCCATTTTAGGATAGTTGATAGGATTTCTACCATTTCCATTTGTATTTACATATTGATGTCATAATCAACGTAATTGTAATTTCATGAAAAAGTTTCTGTGTGCTCTTAATTATTTTTTTTCTTCTTCATTTTAACAGTTTACTAGGTATACCATCGAGTCCTCAGAATTTCCTGTTTTTTAATTTACACATAGTATTTCAGATTTCTTCTTTTGTGACTTCTATACTGACTTAATCATCATTTTCGCATTATTCTTCTCATTCTATGGACATAACACTATCTCTATGATAAAATTCTCTGATATAGGCTTTCCACTGTCCTGTTTTTGTTTGGATTTTATTTTTATTTTCAGTAATGAGTTTTCTGTTCCATTAAAGATTTTACAAACTTTTCGTTGCGCTAGGTGTTCATATGTCGTGTTCCATCTCTTTACTAAATTATGTCCAATAGTGCTCTTGAATATTTCTTATCTTAAATTTAATGAAGAATTAATTTCTTAGGAAATTTACCTTCGCAACATTTTTAATACAGCTATTTCTTAGTATGATTCTCTAGAAACTCACTTAATGTTTTTCAGTATTTACATAAACTTCTTGATTAGTGGCATTTGACTAGAAATTTGCTCAGAACTAACTTTTGATGTTCTACAGCTATATGCGTTTGAGGTACTAAAAGTTTATTGAAGAAAAAATGTTTTTATAATTTATTATTTTATGCATATTTTTAGAACAATATGTATAAAATTAGAAATCTTATCAGAAAAATATTGAAAATGTAAGCTAAAATTAAAAATTTGGCTTTAAAAATATGTACTATCACTCACAGTAATCATCTAACAACTATCTTAGACACGTGGCATCTTCCTTCGGAAGTAGTTTGGATCCAAAGATAGCGTAACTACCAAACATGGTAATTTTGAAGAAACAGCAATGTTGGTTCAACAAACGTAGAAAATCCAATTTAAAAAAGGATTGATATTAAAGACTGGAAAATAGGAGTGAAGATCTGCAAGACGCATTACAGAAAATATTGGTTTGCATAAGGCAATGCCAGGTAAGTTTAAGAGTATGTATATCAGTGGAGCATAATTTTTTACCCTAAACTGATACAATTTATGGTTGAATATGTTCTTTATTGATTTTAAATAGGCTTATGATACAATGAATACATCTAAGCTTATCAAATTGATAGAATTTTAGATTCCTAAAATATCTCATAGAAATGACCAAATACTTTGGAGAAAAGATTTAAGGAAAGGTAATTTGCTATCTTAATTTTCTGCAATTTTGTCTTAGAGAATTTTTTAGAGAGAATAAAGATCAAGCATCCTAATACCTCTCTTTATAGGAATTAATTTATTAAACACAACACTAAAATTAACAATCAAAGTGATAACAAATAAACTGAAAGAAATTATAAGATCAGCAGGAGAACAACAAGGCTTTAGGTCGGGAAGATCATGCACCAACGCTATATTTGTAATGAGGTAAGTGCAAGAGAAATCATTAGAATGCAACAAACCGACAAATCTATGTTTCATGGACGTTAAGAAGGCATTTGATCGGTTTAAATTAAAGGACATTATACACTTATTTTACGCAAGAGAGATACCTTTAGGAATAATCAAAACGATCTTAAATATCCACCAAAATAACACAATAAAAGTAAAAGAAGAAGAAGAAGTAGAAGAAGAACTAACTGTCCCCATTGAAGCTGGCAATGGGATAAGACAGGGAGATTCCCTGAGTCTTCATCACCTGAACAAGTGATGGAGTTTAAATACCTAGGTATCACATTATCTAGCTGAGGAAAGCTCGAAACAGAAGTGGAAGATCAAGTAAATAAAGCAAACATAGTCGCACTTTGCCTGAATGAAACAATATGGAGAAATAAAAATATTGGAATTAAAATGAAAGGCAGAATTTAGAAAACAGTTATCAGATCAACAATTATTGTAATGTCATATGCGTCAGAAATACGACCTGACACAGAGAGGACAAAAAGAATGTTAGAAACAGCAGAGATGAAAATCCTTAGAAAAATTGATGGTAACATATTATGGGACATAGCTAGAAGTACAGATATACGACGAAGACGCAAGGTGGAGAATTTTGAGGAATGGGTAAGAAATAGAAGAGTAAAATGGAATGATCATATAAGCCAAATGATAACACATAGGTTAGTAAAGATGTTAAGACACGGTTCCGCAATGGAAAGACGATTAATAGGAAGACCACGAAAACGATGGAACGACAACTTACTGGAGGCACATTGAATAAAAGACAGAGTGATGTGTACATAAAACGAATAAACAGAACAAGAAGAAGAAGAAAAAGAAGTACTTTTTAAAAGAAAGCAAAATATGCACTGCCGGTTCTATCTACTACCAAATATACGCTAAAACGCTGTTAATATTATTAAAGCAAAAACTAGAAAAGTAATGAAAATAGTATATACTCTGGTTACGTGATTGTCTATTTTATATGTAATTGAGCCAATAATTTCCGATAAATATGAAGTTAGACTGGAGAAATAGATTCAAAGACTCAAAAATATTAAGAAGGATTTTTGCAGAGAAATTGGAGGAACATATTTAGCTAATAAAGACAAATAACGAAGTCGTGGAAGTGTATGGACAATAGACCATATCACTAGAAAGAAAACTGATATCACTAGAACTCAGTTGGCATTTAACATTCCTACAGTTCGGATGTAGAAAACTCTTTCGAGTATGGAAATATTCCCTGTATTCAATCTAAGTACATCAGCATATTGCCAGATAATTTAACAATTTCAAGTATGGTTTAATCCAATTAAACCTAACCACTGTTTGGTTTTGAGGTTATTTTGCAAGTACTACAAAGTTCACTGAAGATGGGCTGATTAGTCCCAAAACGTTTTGAACTTGATCCTTTTGGATTTTTAAATTTATTTCTTAATTAAATGTACTAATTACAACAGAAGTGTTTTACTTTGACATAACTATATGGTATACAGCCAACTCCTGGGAATTATCCCTTCTTAATTTTATAAAATATAAACTTTTATATTTAAATCTTAAGGTAGTCTTAAATAAAAGATATTAATATTTAATATAACTGAAACCATTAATAAGTTAACATATCTTTAAAAAATGAATACAACTTCATTTCAGGTTTATCACAGGATTCCAGTTCGAGTATTACATTACTCAAAATTTATAGGAAATAAAATTCGTCATCGTGTATGTACCTTCATATAAACATGTTTTACATCAATATTCGCTGGCGACCATAAGGTCCTTTTCGTTCTGGTAATATATAACCGTGTCGGCGGTCTTTAGGGATCGAGGATATATCGAAGTCCTTCAAAGTCCTACGAGGTCCTGCCTCTATGGAAAATGACCATCAGCTGGCAAGGAATGTGCCACCTTGAAATGATAGGCCCTGTTTGATATATTGCTACAGCAGGTTATATATTCCATAAAATAGATGTATATCGAGAAAGGAGACATTCGGTAGGATGAATATGCACTTCAATAACTGAGATGACTTAGTCATATAAAACAATTTTTTACGTTTCTTCATTTTCGATATACAAAAAATGTCATGATAGCACACTATAAAATACAGGGTGTAAAAGTAAACTCACATTATTTATTTGACACAAAATATTGCATTGTGGGGTTTTGTGTTACAAAATACGCTTTACAAATGTACAAAAGTGAAGGTAGTGAAAAAACAGTTTCCTTGTTCCATGTTTAAGTTAAATTATTATTTTATATGGAATCAAAACATTTACAACAATTTATTGTAATGAAAATTAAATTTTAAGATTTATTTTGATTTTAAAATTGGAATTTTACCATTTTCAAATTATTCTAAAATGAAAATAAAAATATCTATAGTAAAAATTATTACTGAGTTACACCATGAGAACTAATATGAGGGAGACTAATTGATAGGCAGATACATAAAAAACAAAAATATCAGAAAATCAGTTTGGATTTATACAAAACATATCAGCAACATATGTAATTTTCATTAGAAGACAGCTAATGGATAAATTTAAAAGAACATCTGGTACCCACTGATCTTGAGATAAAATAGATAAAATATGCTATCAATACAATATGATAGAATGGAATAGAAAATTGAAAATCCTCTTGTTAAGAGAAAAGAACATAAATTGAAAATATTAGAGTATCATATTATTATAACATATATTATATTTAATTATCCATTTTTTTATTTCAAGGATTTTTAGATATATCAAAGTTACATAGACATATATTATAGACAACTACTTCTTGGTCTTCCTTTTCCTTTATTACTGACCTTTTCTTAGTAAGCTCTTGTTTAAAACTTTTTATTATCTTATCGTCTGTGCTTTGTCAAATGAGATCCAAAAACATGTCAAAACAATCTTATTCTTTTTGAGCTCTAATACATCTTGCAATTTTGGGTTCTCGTTTCTCGTTAGGACTTATATAATTCATCGTTAGTTCTTCTTTTCCAAACATCATTTGTAATTTTTTTTGGTCCCAAATCCACCTTAAGATTTTACGCTTTCATATATCCAGTTCTACTCTATTACTTTGTTAAAAAACAAATTTCACTGACAAAAGTTACTACTTGTTTCACTACGGTTATATAGCCTTAATTGTATTCTCAGAATTTATTTCCAGTCCGCTTTTCTCCGATGCATCTTTTTTTCTTATTACACATTTGAGTCAAATTTCTTATCGGTCGATAGCTTCATGAAGTAATTGAAGCATTGGCGAGCGGAGTGGAAGATATTTTCTTTATGAGCGCTCTCCACGTCGAAGGTAACCCTATGTCGTCATCTCTTTTATTGAGACAATTTGGCCTTTTTTTTCAGTTTCTATGACTTTTCGGTTAATTATTGGTTTATAGAAGCGGATGGGGGCTATGGTTCTGTAATTTTCAAAATCAATTTTGGAGCCAGCATGAAGATGGTGTTGACCTAGAACTGAAATCGAATCAGAATTGCGAACAGCAATGAAATGTTCATAAACCCTATTTTGGATTCTACAATTTGTTTAGCCTATATAAGATCAGGGGCAGCTGGGCAAGTAATTTCATAAACTTCGAGTTGTTCATTTGGAATGTTGTTTTTAATTGATCGGACAAGAGATGAAAGTTATTGTTGGGAGGTAAATATTGTTTTTATTACTCTTGATTTAAGAATTTCGTCGATTTTGTCAATGACACTTTTGATGTAAGGAAGAAAAGCTTTCCTATGATGAGGGTCTGAGTCTTTGGGTCGAGTTTGATGTCTCTGGATGCTCCTATTAATGTAATTTTGGCGGTAACCGTGAGCGCTTGTTTTAAACTGGAGAGCTCAGCGGATCTACTTGCATAATCGCAAAGGCGTATTGATCTGGAGACAAGGCTATTAATGACTGAATTAATTTGTGAAGATGGATGATGAGAGTTGGTATGCAAGTAACCATTGGTATGGGTGGGTTTTCGATAAACAGTGTGATGAAAACCTTGAGATTGGTTTTTCTTTGTATAGAAATAGGTCTAGGATGTATAACATTCAGACGGAATTGATTCAATATATATACCAAAGCATCCCTGCCATGGGGACAAATGGCGAATGTACGGCCAACATATCATAGTGTTTCATATATTTTCATATGGCATATTTCAAATGGCAAATAGCCGAAACGATAACCAACATATGGTTTTGGCTATTTGCCATTTTCAATAAGCACTTTATTTTATAAACATTACATTATACAATTATATTTCATGTTTACACTCTTTAGAAGTTTGACATGGATTAAAAAATTGGTAGGTATCTCTTTATATGTATATGTATACAGAACATACCCTTCTTTATATCAAATTAGCCCAAACTGTCATGTTCAGCTTGTTCAACTAATATTAAATCAACTGCTTTAATTAGAGTTCGCTAGGTAATAAATGGTTGCATAGTTTCTACTATATATACAAATGTCTAGTAGCATTGCAAATAAACCATAATTTATATCAATTCCTATGATCCTCTTCCTAATCGAGTGTTATTACTGCGTCAATATTTTATTTACTTCTATTTAACCTTGAAACTTAATTTTACTTGAAAAACAAAGTCATTTATTTATTTGTATTTTATGAGCTGTAAAGTTGTGAAATGGAGTTGTTGAGAAAACGTATTATTTTCATTTATTCGTTGAAGTAAACGCTAGTGTTATTTCAATGACCCGACTTTACATATTTTAAATATAGCTTACCAATGGGTATCTATGACTTTATTAATTTAATTTTAGTTTATTTTGATCAATTTTAATATTAAACTTCTTAGCTTGTTTGTCTGTTTGTCCTATTTATTTATTTAAACAGTTCTTTTTGTCTTAAAATCCAGTGATTAGTAATAATTTATATTAAAATTTGGTATTTTTACTTGCTGACAAAAAATTCACACGAACTATTTGTACACGATTTAGGAACCTTACTAACGAATTTTACTAATTTAAATACAAGTGTATTGTAAAATGTAATAATAAAAATCAATATAGAACTTTTAGAACATTCTCGTTTAAAAAAATCGTAAAGAAGAAGGAGCTACATAATTCAGTCAATCTTTATCGAATTCTCACGTCCTTTACTCCACTCTATTTGTCCCTCCATTTCAGATTGCCCTTCTGGGGTGCTCTTGTAGTGTGTAGAGCCCTCCTCTTCTCCACCTCCTTCAAGTAGGACACTTTCTCTTATTTAAATCGAATTATAACGAAGTTGAAAGGTTTGGACCTTTAGATATTCTTGACCCTATTTGACGATTCTCCGATGGTTAGGACTGCTTTTGTTTTAACGATATTTCTATATTTTCTTTCACTTTGTTCGACCGGTAGAATAGCACTCATTCCTTTTTATTAATATTTGTGTTATTCATGTTGACATCTAATACGATTTTTATTTGTTTTTGACGTCTTATGGGATATAGTTATCTGAATTTTTTTTATTGCTCTAAATCAACAAACTAAAAAACAATGTTTTGTCTCTACTCTTATACTTTGATACAAAAAATTAAGTATAAATATTGGTTTCCTATTCTATAAGCGAAGTCGTTGTCTATTTATTTATTATTCGCAGGTTGGAGGCCACTGACAGATTATTAGTAACCCCATTTTCGCTGAATCACCCCTGCCTTTTCTAGCATGCTCTGATTTTTGCAGCATCATCGAAATTATAACAAGCTAACAAAAACATGACAAGAATTAAAATGGGTTTACATTGTCTTTTTTGAAAAGCAGAAGCTGGACGATTTTTTCCACAAAAATAATAAATAATGATCATTTATATTGTGACGAATAGCGAAATAATCGAGTTAAACAAAAAGACGGATTTTAAGAAGAAATTTCAGGAAGAAAACTAACGAGATTGCATACAATAGCTTTAAAAATTGATATGATTGAGATGTTAGTGTATGATGTGTGGTTGACTCGGAATAGGTCCTATTTCTAAGCGCTTCAGAAACAGATTTCTTAGAATTGGTCCATTCTACAGTTTTAAAGACATCTTTACTTGAATTGCTTGAATACACGCCGAAGTCTTGTCTCATGAGATAGGCCAGTGCTGGTTATCTACAGAGGTTACGGTAAAAAGTTTACTTCTCTAATGAGAAGGCACATTAAGGTGCCTTCTATCACATAGAAGGCACCTTAAGTTAGCTATCTTACAAGAGCATCTTCTACGGTTAAGTAGAAGTTAAGTTGCGATACTCTTAAAAGTCTTCACTGTATAGAACCTAAACTATCTCATACCTCCAATACTAGTCCAAGAGTCTTAAAACCTAATGCACTGGTACCCATAGCAAGTTCACTTTCTTCGTTAATGTAGTGGTAGCTAGAACTCTTTTCCATTACAAAACTAGCTTGTAGCTAACTGGGCATTTCCAGGACCTTTATAGCTGTCGGATTGTCAGAGCAGATACACATAGATATTTTTCTTCTAATGCAAGCGATGTGTCCTGAGTACAGACTAGATGCATGCGATAACATAAACGATAACATAAACGATAACAAACCAAACCAAAACTTCAAAATAGGATAGGAATTGATATGGTCAACTGAGACGCAAATATTTCTTCCTAGCAACCAGCACATTTTCTTAATTTGAATGCCCAGTTCTTTACGTTTCCGCCTTTATGTAAATTTTCAAGGTCAGTCTGTTATCTGCACGAAATCTTAATAATTTCGCCAATTAAGCTTCTGGGATTTTAATATTACTAAAAAATCAGAAAGACATGTCGAGAAGTTTAGACTATGTCGGAAAATATGCTTGTCTTGTAAACTTTTCCTTCCGTACCTTCCATATTACAATTGCACCATTGTTGTGCAATTAGCAAATTTTTGTGTGGATCTACTGTACTTTTGTGTGAAATACTATAGACATGTAAGAGAAAAATGTTTACTCGATATTAAATGTATAATTACCGTTTCTTCTTCTTAAAGTGCCTATCCGTTCCGATCATCACGGCTATCTTTACTTTGTTTATTGCAGCGCGGAACAGTTCAGTGGTAGTCGTGTTATACCACTTTCGTAAATTTTGAAGCCAGGAAATTACCGTTTGATATTTAAAAACTTACAATTTTCAAAATATGCAAAAAAGAGCTTCAATTAGATAAGCTATACTTACTTGGAGAGATACCTAGTCGAGTTTGAAGGGCAATTTTTGATTCTTGGCTGGATGGAAGAGGCACTTCTTGCCTCCATGTCATATCTGGTTCATTAAGCCATAATTTTCCTGTGGACAAAATAAATAAATTAATATCTAGTTGCATATTAGAGTCTTATTAATTGACAGTATATTTTATGTATTAGTATAATCTAAACAATTTAAAGAAATAATTCGCGAAGTTATGCAAGGAAGCATCCAAGAGGTGTGGCAATAAACCAAAATAAAACTAAATACCTAATATGCTCCAGGAAAAGAGTTATTACGACAGAGATAAAAATTGGAGAATATGAGTTTGAACAGATAGAATACTTTAAGTACCTAGGGATCTCAGTTAATGGAACTAATGACAGAAGTACGATATTCAATGAACGAATTCTGGCAGGAAACCGAAATTACTGGAAATACTATAACATAGTGCTATGTATGGTCCATATTGTTATACGGCATGGAGACATGGACGTTGAAAATATCTTCCATTAACAAGTTGGAAGCCTTCGAAATGTGGACCTTGCGAAGAATGTTCCGCATACCATGGACAGATAGGGTGAGAAACGAGGAAGTCCTAAGAAGAGCAAATACTGAGAGAGAATTGCTCAGCTTGATCAAGGCACGAAAGATTGGATACCTGGGCCACATCCTGAGAGGGGAAAAATACGCAATCCCTCAACTAATTATCCAAGGAAAGATTGAGGGCAAGAGAGGAGTAGGTCGCAAACAAATGTCGTGGCTGCGAAATATAAAGAACTTGACAGGCGTAACTAACACTGGCGAACTTTTGCATGCCGCAAAAGACAGACGTCTGACCTTAAGATAATTCGCCAACGCACTATAGGTGCACGGCACCATAAGAAGAAGACTATAACTTTCTAAAAGATAAGAAGCTCATCAAAAAACAAAAAAACTAAAATTGAAAATTTACACAGCAACAATTAGACCAGTAATCAGATATGGTGTTGAAGTAATGTACTTGATACAGAAAGATAAAGGATCATACAGACAAGAATCTTCATGCGAAGAATAGCAGGCCGTCTAAACTTAGATTACGGTCAATTTAGAAATTTGATAAACCAAAAAATAAGAGAACTTTGAAAGGAGAAGACATCGTCAGGTTTATCAAATCACCAAGACTCAGATAGGGATAGGGCATCTAGAAAGGAGGGATCCAGAAGTAGTCAAAAGAAAATCACCAACTAAAGAACAGTTATAGATATATCACTAGGAAAACCTAAAACGAGATGGGAGAACCAGATAATAGAGGACCTTAGGAATATAAGAGATAGAGTATTGAAATATATATGTAAAAAGAGGAAAAAGTGAAGAAACATTTTGGAGAAAACAAAAAGTTAATGCGGACTGATTCCCCGCGACAAATGAATCGGAAGAACCCAAAGAGGACAGCAATCGCTCCATCAGGAGTGTAGATGCCATGATGATAAATTATGCATATATTAAAGTAAAAAATACCAATATTAAGCAATTATTAAAAATATTGTTCAAATGTTCGAACATTTAGTAAACTAGTTTTTATTTTATTATTATTAAAACATAGCAATCAAAGGATTTAAATAAAGAAATTTTCTCGTCAATCCAGTTATTTGTTTGATAGTACTGTTCCCCATAAGATGATCGCATAAGATCTTAATGTCATGAGTGAACTAGATAAAGCAAAAAAAAAGTTGAAATTAAATGGTGTATGAAAAAAGGCCATAAAAATAAAAGGCATGCGACAAGGATGCGTGAAATCACCCTTCTTTGTTGACCCCTGTTGTGAATGTTGTTACACATTTCACTGTAATTTAACATCAATTATCATGTAACGTTATAAAAGTTACATGCTTCATATTTTTCTTTAAATAATTATTCAATTTGAATTTCTGTTGATTTTATTCATTTTTAGACTTTCTGTTTTATTTTACTATTTTTCTTCTACAAATAGTTGGCGGTCAACTCTTTGTATAATTCCCATATTCTTTTCCAGTCTATTCTACGCCATATACATATATAAAATCTCTATGATGTCTGTAACCAACTCCAAGCGACAAAATATATTTGTCAGTTGTCAACTACATTGTCATGTCAGCTTCACTTCCAAAACCTTCTACATAATGGAGATGGAAATGGTTTTCTTCATTTCATAATTTAAATTTATGTCCGCTTTTTTAGATCAGGACTTCCCGAAAGATGTAGTACCACATAGGGAGTAAACTGCAGTAGCAAGGACACTGCTACAAAAAACTCAACAGCTCCTTGAAATTATTACAATCCATCCAACTGTATGAAACCTAACATCCAGTCACCTGCATGAAGCCAACAATATATGCAATAACAATGCCATAAGTATCATTTTTAAATTTTATGTACGGCTCTAGACAGGATTTGCTTTATTTTTTTATTAATATTAAAATTTTATGTAATTTCTGTATAATAAATATGTATTATGTATATATAAACTGAGCTAGACAAAGGCTTAAACAATAGACTCCCAACTTTCTAAGGGTAGTTACTTTGTTACAAGCTAAGATAATTAAAGAGACTTTGTATTAGAGGCCATTCAGATAAAGAAAACGGGAAACAGAATTGGATTTCCTCACCCATACTGTTTAACGTTTACTCTAGCATATCAATCTATGCTAAAAATGTTAGCTAAAGTTTCAATCAAAATTAGGTCTATAAACAACTTATAGGTATATTGACGACATGCAAAACTATAGAAGACTTCAAACTCTGATAAATATGGTGTTATAGGTTTCCCAATCCAAGTCCCAACTGTCTAGTAAATTTGGTAATTTTTTGCTTGGTTAAATTTTGACCTACTGACAGTGGCTGTAAATTACTATACAACCAAACACTCGTACCGATAGCCAATATTTATAAATGGAAAGTTATTAGCAGCAGCTAAAGTCTGCAGCAGTAAATATTTGATCAATTAAGAGTAAGCGGTAGGAATTTTTGTGTTATATGTTTGTAGCCCAAAGAAGAATGGAACGCTCGCTACTTGGACCAACTCTCTGACACAGGGTTAGAAACGAAAAAATAAGAAGGACATGCGTCACAGATGTCATAAAGCGCATAGCATGTCTGAAATAGAACTGGACGGGCCATGTAGCTAAAATTAATAACGGGTGGTGGACCCAAAAATTACGGTGTGGAGACCACAAGCAGACAGTAGAAGAGGATGAGTAGAGATCACCTACATTATGGGAAGAAGACGTCAAAAGAATCACTGGGAATTGGCTGCAGTAAGCTGATGATCGACAGAACTGGAACAAATTAGGGGATGTCTATGTTCAACTTTGGACGCAGAAGGCTGGATGATGATGATGTTTTAGACAATGAATATGTCAAAGCTGTGCCAACGGACTATAAGAGAAATTATGTTTTCTTGTTTTGGCAGTAATTTTTGTTGATGTAATAAATCTTACATCAACATAAATTACTGCTAAAACAAGAAAAATGGCAAGATTTTCAAAAAGAAACAGCAATAATAGAGAACAATTTAGGATACAAAAAAGATTGAAGACGTATTTGGCACCCTAATAAAGAATCGTTTTTGTCATAAATATGGGATCACTCTTATATAGAAAAAAAAATGGTTAAAGAATTTATAAAAATAAAGAAACTATCGTCATGGAAGTTCCTCGATGAGTAATCTATGAAAATTATTTAACTAACGCCAGTGGAGTTGATTTAGCGAAGATTTATGCATTAAAACCATTTAATCAACAGTAGTAAAAATGAACATCAAATACATTAACAATCAAGCACAAACTGAAAAATACAGTTTTATTTGTTGCTAATTGTTTTAGTTCGAATCATGTATTCTGTGGGAATATTTCTAACTATATCTTTAACATAAAGATAATTATGAGCTTTTTATTTCTCATGATAACATAATTCATTTATAAGTACTTATGTTAAAAAACACATATACACAAGCTATAATCACCAAAACAACAACCAGAAAAAGCTACCGCTTAAATATTATGATGAGATTCTTTTTCATGTTATAATTACATAATTACGGAAAAATTGTACGCGTATTTTGGGTTTCTTTGATTATTTAAATAAGAACTGAAGTTACGGTAGCACAATTACAAGGATATGGAATGATTACAGCTTAAGGGAAACTCAGATTTTTAGTTTAAAATGATATTTATTATCATATGTTACATCTTTGGCACTTTCGGGATTAATTGATGTTCTTTAATCCGCACAAACAGAATTAAATATTTCATTTCATTCTAAGACACATGCTATAACACATAATTGAAACCAAATCATTTAAATTCAGGCAGGAATCAACATTCTTATATCTACAACAAAAAGCAACAATGCGATTCAAAAATGAACTGCATGTCAATGTCACCAGCATTATTTAACATCTTGAAAACATCTTTAGGGAAGCTTTCGATGAATCAAAAGTTGGTATTGCAGTAAATGGTCAACTTATAAACAATATTAGATATGCAGCAGACGATACCGTATTGCTGGCAGATGTGCACTGGGGTTTCAAAGGGGGATGCAGAATGTTCTAGAAATGTGTTACAAGTATGGTCTAAAACTAAATTTTAAGAAGACAAAAATAATAACAAATAACAACTTAAGCAAATATATAAAGAACAACAAGAGCCAAGAGAAAAAACACTTACACAGTGGTGTATAAAAATTACATGTGGCGACCTCCCAAAAACTGACATCGGTCAAACGGCTGTAATCTTTAACAAACGGATACGAGAACACAACAGGGCTTTCAATAATAGAAAAACAGATTCCACTTACGCACTTCACCTTCTAGATCATAATTGTTCTTTTACTGACTAATTTAAAATTCTTCACATTCAAGATAAAGACTTAGCTATCATTCCTTCTATCAAATAACGGTCGAATCCATCACATTTATCACTTTCATTAACCGGTCACTGTGGAATTTTCATTGTAGGAGCCTAATTTTCAAAACTTATAGCACGAAATTGCGGAAACACTAAGACTAATATTCGGTGATTAAATAATGATAGATTAGAAATAAATATATTTAAATAGCTACAAGTCACAGAGACCACGAGCTTCTAGGTTTTGATCAGTTTTTCCATTTTTTTTTGGTCCAAAATTTGTTTCTCAGACTCTGCTATTTCTTTGATGTCTCTGGACTTCGTTTACGTATCACATTCTTGGCCATCCTTTTTATTTCTTTCCTGTTTCTCCTCCTGTAAGTAATATTCTTAGAGCACATATTTTTTTGTCATTCATCATTTTCATAACCACCTGATCCACCGCTTTAATTCTCTCTATTATTTTGTGTAGAATATATTATATTTGCTTCACATTTGGGTCACTTCGTATTCTGCATTTTCCTCTTACAAATCTCTTTCTGTCTTTCCAATTTATTTTTTATGGTCCACATCTCACATATATGCCATACTGTGAGTCGAATTATTATTATTAATTCCCTGTGTACGGAGTTTGGTTGCCGAATGCACATATTTTGCTGTCAAATATGCGTATGATGACCCCACTGTTCTGCTGTCCTTCTTAGTATTTTATATGTTTCCCTTTCTTCGTCACCTCTGGCTCAGCATTATCTATTTACTTTCTTCTGTGACTATCCCTCTCAACTCTATAAGGTTTATTTTCACTTGGTTTAGAATCAGACCTTATTTCTTAATTATCTTGGAAATACAAAATCATCGCCAAATATCATCTGCTGTCTGTTGTATAAAATCGTAAAAAAGTGGAACAGTAGGCTGTATATATATATATATATATATATATATATATAAATAATATAATTATTATAATTAAATAAAGTAATTTTGTTACTTATTTCTTATTTATATTTTAAACAAATTCAATAAATTATTATGTTTGCTCCTAACGCCACCTATTAACGTATTAACAAAGCATACGTTGTTTACTTATGACAAACCTGTCAAATTCAGACCAAATATTAATAATAAAATATAAACAAATATCATTTGATAGTAAATTTAATTATTTTATAAACTAAATAATATATTTAAAAATAATAATTGTATTTATATGAAAATATTTTAACACGAGAATAAAAGTTTAAACTGATGAGTCAATGTTGTTATTAATTGGACGACATTTATCACTTTTATTAAATTTTGACAATCGTTAGGAATTGAATCTCTTAGTGAAAGATATTCTTTTAATTTTTTACTTCTCATTTAATTCTATATTTTGTTAGTTATTATTCCTGCAGTCTTTAATTTAAACCTGTTTCGAGTTAATAAACGATGACTGGAAACGAATTGATCGAGAGTAGTGAATCGCTGGCAAGAACCGCTATTCTATGACGCTACCCGTGACGGTGCCATTTTGTTGCGCTAGTTCCGTGACGCTCGCCTCAGCATTCTATTGCAGTAAAAAAGTAATACAACGCCAGCATCATTATTACAGAGGGGAGATATTCTGTTATTCTTCGATATCAGGTGGATTTTGTTAATATAGATTTTGGTTGAGAAATAGTTTTTTGTATGTTACAGTTGATTTCCCGTAGGTAAGTATCTAGTTGTAAATAAAATAAAATGCAGAAAAGTACTGCAAGACTACAAACATCGTCTCTTAAAAAAATTTAACTATACAATATGTAAAATTTTTTAGTACATTTGTATTATATTAGTGTAACAATTATTTACATTTAATTATTAAATTTTTTTGTAAAATTATTGTTATTGAAAATTATTTGTGTGAACCGCTGTTATTAATAAAATAATACAATTTTTACTTATCTTAGAATATTTTGTTTTAGGAAATATTTTTATAATTTTAAAATAGTTTTCTAAGTAAATATCAAGACAAAAGTTATCGATAGAAGTAGGAACGTGTCTGCAGCTTAATCTAAGTTGATTTTGGCGTTCATTTACGAAGAGAGAAATGAGGGGTGAGCGCTAACTAGGGACGCACTAATCAATATCCCCTCCGTCTCTTTTCCATCCCGATGATGTCTACCTCATCAACTCAGCTTCGATTCAGGAACAGCCACAACGTTGTTACTATTCTGGGTCTTCAACCTCGAAATCGCATAAACACTATGCTTTTATGATTGGAAAGGATAGGTCGGCGTTCATTCGGGATTTTCACTGTTGTTTATTATTTCAAATATTAATTTTAATAATATTTAATAAAATCAAAAAACAGATTTTAAAATATATGTCAATCTATATATATTTTCATCAGTTTGGTCCATCATAATTCCATTTCATAATAATATTGTTTTACTTATTAGAAGCAAGTTGGAAAAAAATGTTAATAAGATCAGATGATGTGCTTATTTCTGAATGATCTCCTTTTGTTTTATTCTTGCTATCCATTTGGTCCCACGAGTTGGAACCAAATAAGTGATAGTGTATTTGTGTATATTTTTGTGTATGTGTGTGTATATGTATGTGAGTGGTTTATGTTCATCTAATCAATCTACAGTAATGTCGTAGTTATGCCATGTTCTCGGTTGATCCACGAGCGATTATTTGGTTATACTTTGTTTAGATCTACCTTATTTATATCCATACGATGTTAATACACCGATAGATAAGATGTTAATACACCAGACCGATAGATTAAGTATGTTAACCGTAATTTATTGTACGGGTGCTCAGACAATAATCGGATTGGAATTAAAAACTAAGGTAGAAAGTATTTAGGAAATATGAATGTTTGATTTGGAATTGATTTTTTGTTAGTACTAAGAATTCGGAGAAAAACATATGTTTGTGTATTATGAAAGTTATGCGGAGCAGGCGGATATCTTGCAATTGACTTATGGAACCGGGAACTTTATTGTTGTATTTATTAAGTAAAACTTAATGGAACATAAGACAAAAAGAATACATACATCATGAGTTTTTTATATATTCTTTATCGGCTTAGTATGTAAGTTAGTATTGAAGAAGCATAAGAAAGCCCTGAAATTAGTCTTTCCACATTTATATAAAAAGCCCAGTATCTTCTGCTCGATTACATACACAGACAGGATATCAACAAAAATAGCCAAACACATGAAAAAAGAGGGAATAACATTAGATTTCAGGATAAACAACAACTTAAGTAAATATATTAAAAACAAGAAGAAACAACAGAAAAAGCAGTTAAACAGTGGTGTATACAAACCTACATAGAGTGACTGCCCAAAAATTTACATCGGTCAAACTGGTTAAATATTTAACAAACGTATAGTAGAACACAAAAGGGCTTTTAACAATAAAAAATCAGAGGAAACATTGAGAATAAGACAATTGGTTGTATTGATTGGTAGTGCATTAGATCTTATTACATAAACATTGGATAATGATTAGCAACTTACCGATCAATGAAGTATGATGGATTGTTGGACTAAGAGCATTATAGAATGGAATTTTAAACGTTACAATATATATCGAGAAAAACTACTTGAAAATAAGAGCAATTAAAAAGCAGAAGAAAAAATATAAAATTAAATTTTGTTCTTATTATATATAAGTTTTTTTGTGTCGGATAATTAAATGAGAAATAAATTCGACAGCAATTTTAAGAAAAATAAATTTAATAACAAATCTTAAAGAGAATGGCAAATAATAAAATACGCTAATAAATTAGGCAAATACAATGTATGTATACGAAATAAACATATATCTGTGAAGGCCCTTAATAAAGCCGGTGCTCTAAAAGTCCATTCGATCTTTAATCTTCAATTTCCTGAAAGTTAGTAGTCAAGATTTAACATCCAACGGCTATGTGATTTGCCAGGAGATAAAACGGGGTTAAATAAAAGCGTTGGCAGTAGAAAATAGGGGCATTTTCCTCGGCGGGTAGAAGGGATGAATTTCTTTTGAAGATTCGCAATTTGATTTGGTGAAAATCTACACAATAAAAAATGTTACGAAAAACTTCGTTAGATATCCTTTTTTTAAAATTACTTTTAATATTCGTGAAATTTTTCATACATCGTACTGATGACTTCTGGTAAGCAAGGTCCAAATCAATGTTTCTGATGACAACCTCCAAAGTACATATGTAACATATTATAAGATAAGTTATAAGTACGAAGAGAAGACCATACCTAATAGTTGATATCAGCTTTATTACAGAAAATTATAGATGTCTTCTAAAAGCATTTAAGATTTTTTTGTCCCTAGCTTATTCGTATTTAGTTACCATATATGGAGGTTCCCATTTTAGATTTCATAGTTCCCCGCTCTAGAGTGTATGACTGACGGTCGTGTTTGGTGTCCTTCGACAGATTTTTGAAAAATATTGAACATGTATTTTTCAGTTTTTGATCCGATGTTTAATTCGGTAAATATTCGTCCGTCACGTTCCTTTTATCACACCCTACATATATTTTCATACAAAAGAATTTATAAACATTATAAAACATATTTCTGAATAACGCATATCCTAATAATAATCTTAAACAACTAATCTACAACTCAGACATATGACGGGCAATGTGATAACATACCAACAGAGTCCGATATTTACAAAAAGATACCTTACGTAAATGGCTTAACTAACAATATAATTAAGCTGCTGAGTGGAATTCCTAAAACCAAAACAGCATATCCAATTACAGTTTATTCTTAAAGCTTAAAGAACAGACATCGCTTCTAAATAAAAGTTCTCATTTACCAACATAGGGCAGTACATAGGCCAAACATCTCAGTGGTTAAAACAAAGAATAACGCACACAAAAGTGATTGCAAAACAGAGAAAAATTCTTGTGCAGTAGCAGACCATTCCAACACAACCGGCCACATATTTAATTTATTAGATGCTAGAAAAGAACTATATAAAAAGACTATTTCTCGAAATATACCACATTAACAAAGATATAGATTGCTAGTATATAGATTGGAATATTTTAACATTCTGATAATGGATACAATGAGGATATTTCTTGTCCATAGCATCAATTGTCACTTTAAAATGAGCGCAATATTATTCAATATCTGGTGCATCCTAGCATGCTAGACGAAGGAAGTAATTGGATGTAAATACTCGATGTATTTGTTGGCGTTGTCGGTCTTTTGCTCTGGGTATGTTAACTAAGAACCGGCGCGTTTGTCTTTGTTCAAATCGTCGTTGATTTCTTTCAGCTCGTGACTCATGGGATTGAGTCATGCATATTTGCAGGATCTTGTTGGATTTTTTCATCTATTCTATGTGCTCTATTTAGCATGTTAGTAGCTATAAGCGACAATTTGGGTCATTTCACTGCCCAAATTGTCCTCTTGGCGTCTTGCCGCCATTGTTTACTGTACAGCACACATACTTATAGATAAAATTGAAATGAATTGTACTTAGTATACAGATAGTGTATTTGTTCTTTTATTATTTCATTGACCTTTCACAATCATTATATAGTAAGTATGCCCCTTTTTATTATTTGTGAATACATAGACAAGCATTGATACATATATAATAACAATTTTTGTGGTCAAATGGTATATCTCTTGGTGCCAAATTGTGGCAGGTTGGCATATGTAACTTCAGAACCTATTGTTCTGTTATGTTTTGACGACATAACTTTTAACGATATTCTAGATAACGAGTTCTTTTTCTTTGAATGTGGAAGGTGGTCTTCAGGTGGCGTCGTATATTCTTCTCTTTCGTTTAATAGCAAATTTTCATGATGATACATCCATTCTTGGTCTGTTTCCACTTTCGGCTAAATGTTTAAGCTTCTGTGTGTCTTTTTTTCCATATAAAGTATTAATTTTCTATCCTACAATTTATTTTTCTCTAAGGTTACGGTTCTTTTGACATCGTTTTCTATTTCTTTTGCTATAAGTTTACGTATGTTATTAGTTACCTCTAAATTCTATATTCCCAAATGTATTATTAGATCTGGATTAAAATTATTAGTAAGTGTTATTTTTCTGAAGGTTATATTAATTATCCATCGCCTCAACCCCCAACCTAATAGACTACGTAATTTTTCCGTGGAATTTTCTTCACAGTATCTTCATAGTACTCAGTATATCCTTTGTTTCGAATTTGTTGTTCATCTCCTTCATTCATTAGAACTTAGTAATTGTTCTGGTATCCCTTTTGTGTTATTGACATATGACACAGAAGTAGATGAGAATACATATTGAGTTAGTAAAAAATGTAAGAAATAAATTATAATTAACAAAAGCGAATGATGTCATTGTGCTATCTCATTTTTAGCAGTATAAATCACACATAATTATATCATATGAAAAACTGAATAACTAAAAAACTAAAAAAATTTAAAAACTAAAGAAAGAATAAAAAGACTAAAACAATAAAAAACTACTAAAAATGTACAGAAGTGGACAAAACATTATGTAGAATTAACATAAAAACCAACAAAACAAAAATAACTTTCGACACAACATTAGAAAGTAAACTGCAATAAAATAGTAGTAGTAGGAGAAGTAGTAGGAAAAATAAGGCGAAAGATATATAATATAAGAAGATATAGCAAGACAAAAAGACATAAAATAGCAAATGTAGGTATACAAATAATATAGAAAATGGGCTAAATTAATGGAGAAGACAGGTTAATCCCTCCCAACTTACCTTTTAAAACGAACACGCTTAAGGGTTAATCTAATTTTATTTTTTGTTGTGTAAAGGGTCAGACACTTCTTTTGAAGACTCACAATTTGATTCGGCGGCATGGCCCTAAGTAAATTGCGGCCTTCTTTTTTGTTCTGATGCATTTGTAGACCGGACTGAAATGTTGGTTAGATGATATATAGGGGAGACCAGGAAGGACACGTTGTCCTGTTGGGAACACTGTTTACACTTTTCGCTTCGCTGAACTCGAATGTTAAACATACGTGCCGGGATTTGGTGCACTTGTACTTCTGAATGTTGAAATAAAAAATATACGGTGGCCGTACTGTTTGCCATTTTGGATGGACAAATTTAAACATGGGCACTATTTCTGAGAATCTGTAGTAATTAAAGATAATAAAAGTGTAACTTTTTAAGATAAAAATGAAAATCACTCGACTGCTATTACCTAGACTGAAATTAAATATTTTTTTATTTACTCTTGGAACAAAATTGGGAATAAACAAAATAAAAAAAGATCAATGTTTGTATTCGTTTTTTTTTACTTAAAGACTTTTATTTTAATATTTATTTTTATTTTTTTATATTAACTTCTTTGGTACAACTCCTACAAACTAAAGAGCGGATAAAGAATCTTTTCTCTTTTTGTGTACCGCTATATATTGCTTAAGTGTCTACATGTTTGTCCAATATAAATCTGAACTTGGACTAGATAATGCAATGCGAACACTACTTTAAAAATATTTTGTTTAATTTTTATTTTATTATTGTTTTTATGTGCGCTAAAACGCGCTTAATCAGACTTTAAGCCTTATTTCGTTATTTTTTGACATCGCGATTTTTCTTGCGTCTATGCAATATACTAAGAAAGGTGGATAATTTGTACTATGCTACTTGAACTAGCAGAGTAGGACAGATATATATGAAAGTATAATAATTTTTGTAAATATTTAGACATTTCATGTATGTTTGGTGCAGAAGAGCACTCCCATGATGACCTGTGGCTGAAATCCAGGAAAGGTTTTCACAGTGGCGTTCCCGTGGAACCTCCAGAATTGTATGATCCGAAACCAAACACACCGACTGGGTTAAACTGCGAATGGAGCACATGGGCTATACTGAACCAAATAAGATCGAGTGTGGCTGCTGTGAAGACCAACAGAGCAAGATTTGGGAGAGTTCGATAAAAATGACACCTTATGCATGTAGGTGAAAGACAGGACAAGAAACACATACTCCAGTGTAAACAATGCTCTTTTCAACCCGTGGAAGACCAATACCAAGGCAATAAACTGCGTCTGATTCTGGACCGAACAAATGAAGTGATTGCGCTTGGACACGAAAAAGTTAGACTAGATAGACATCTATGTCATGGCGCTACTTTCGGGATCGTCGTCCTAGCATTTTACTATAGAGAAAATGGTGCTCTGGAATAATCTCTTCACAACCATCAACATTCAATGCAGCATTCAATTTAATGAGCGAAAATTAGTTAAGAATAAACAAGGAGGCTGTCTGTAAGTAGGTATAAGCACAGTGATAAAGCTAAAAATTCGTAGTATCAATCACCGTCCTCTGCAATATTGCTGTTTTTAAGAATAAAAAAAATATCAAAATAATTCGTGAGGAATATCCTACATGTGCCAATAGGCATCGAATAAATTTTACAATTTTAAAATATTAAATTATAGTAATATATATAGAAACAACAAAAAATATTGGGAAAATAATTTGTAATAAGAGAGAAACAGAATAAAAAACAAACGATATGTCTAGGTCTATAAAAGAGAGTTACATACTACTACAAAGATGGCATCAAAATTTCACAAAGTTTATGTAAATATATACAATGACCTATTCTTAAGATGTTATTTCACGGTGTGAAAAACCAAAATTCATAATTATATCATACCAATTCTTATCGGATATCTTTTATTAACAATTATACAGGTAAATTCGGTACTTTAACAGATCTGCCACATATAAGTTCTTCCAGTTAGCATACTAGAATTAGCAATACTAATTTCACCATATACAAAGTTAGTTTTTGTGTGGATGACTGGTAATTTGAAGATTGAGTATGTCATATAACTAAATATGTGTATATGCAGTCTATCGTGCTCGGAATACTAGAGGGCATTTTTCTCAACATAACCTTAACGTTAAAACTTAACGCTGATGATAACGCTGGGTATATATATATGTCGCCGAACGTAAATTTATATTTATTTATAACGGAGATATTGCTATACTCGGTTTGTTGACTCCAGTCTCAACTGTTTAGTTAATTTTGTAATTATTTTTGCTACGTTGGATACATTTTTCCAAGCAAAAGTGCTCAGTATTCACATGAAGTTTATTAATAAAATAAAACAGCATCAATTAAAATAAAAGTTTATTTCCGAAATTTTATAGTTGTTCATAGTTTTTATTTAAAATGAAAGAGATTATTTTAAATGAAATGAAAATAAATGAATACACACTCCCAAAATTTATGATTTTTCTTCTTTTTTCAATGAAATAATTCTACAACAGTAAGTTTATTTGAGCTATTAATAGTAAGAGATAGGAATTTTTGTATTGTATGTTTGCGACAATAAATCTGTCAAATAGTCCAGACGGGATCTGTCGAAAAGTAAATCATAATGAATAATTTCCATAGGAGTCTATTTTTAAACTAGAATCACTTTAGGAGGTACCTTGTATTAATAATGACGATATGTGTCAGTCGCAAAGCTTGTGCTTAATGTTTTATTTAACAAAATCTAAAAAAAGTCGAAAAATCCAAAAAACTCAAAAAAAAAAAATTATGGAAGGACAAATTTTAGTTTTTCAATTTTACATAATATGTGACAAAAAAAGGCTATCAAACGCACTTAAAAAATTTAAAATTGGTTAACTAGAAGAGCTTACGGAATTTTTTTAAAAAATTATTTTGAGCCCATAATAATTTTTTTTGCAGACCCTGAATTTCAAAATTATTATGCAAACGTAATTATTATGCTTATATCGTAAAGTGATTCCAGCAAAAAATACTCTTATGGAAAATGTCTATTTCAAAACAGATCCTACCTGGACTAAAAATATTTCCAAGCTGAGCGAATGGACTATAAAAATAAGTATAGGTGGACCTACAAGACAATTGCAAAAGTCTTGGAACTTTTATTTTTGAAAGGCGTATTTTATTGAAATGTGTTAAGGCTCAGAAATAGCTACTTATACATTTAAAAATAATTGAATGAAGCAGATTTAATTTTTTATCACTTACTGCATATTACAAATCGATTATGCTCGATTCTTATTACTTTTTAAAAAAATATTGTATTTAATAAGCTCATTGATCATTGAGCATGATGTATAATACTTCTACAATGCATATATACTTTTGTATTTTAAGTGTATTAACTCACTTTTTTAATGTAAATCAAACTAAATTCATATTTTTTTTCGTCGTTGAATATGTTTATCAATAAATCTACATTTTGATTATTTTAACTTTTCCTTCAACCCTGTATTATTTATAATATCAAATAACGTTGTAATATTGTGACGACATACAATAAAACAATTGACCAATGGCTATAATGAAATTTATAGTAAAAGGTTTGTCTAATAATTGGTGAATTCGTCACGCAGAAACCAATAAATGGCGAGCGCACCGTGGTTAAAATACACTGGTATATCAGATTTTATTACAGTTTTGTCAATTTTGATGTGTTTTCAAGAAAATGATATTTTACAAGGTGTCCCAACATTAACGGTAACTGTTTTTCGGATTTTTCTCAAAGAGATAATGCAAATTGAAATGTTAGGGTGGAACTTGTCGCATCTGCTTAATTAAGTTGCCTATTTTATAAAGATGTACGCTATTAATCATGTAAGTCAAAATTTATACAGCACATAGCAGCTTACGTTCTAATAACAGTATATTCAGGATTAAATAAATTACCAGTAGACTCTTTTTCCACATATAAAAGACTCCTTTTTTCACTCATCTTCTGTAGGAAATTTCTTGTTTGTAAGTTATAATATAAATGTACATCTTTTTAATGAAAATAATAATTTAATATTATTCGTGAAGTAAATTTTATCTAGATATATGAGTGATAGCAAATAAAAATAAGATCCTAAGTAACATCAAGAGCAGATATATGAGCAGTTCTTTCGTCCAATAGTTTTAATACTAATAGAGGTATTAACAATTCGAGAAGATGATGTATGTTCCATTGTATTTTTTTTTATTTAATTCTGAGGTTAAATCCAGTAAAAGAGCCTAAATAAGATTATAAGGTCGAAAAAATATCTAAAGAAGCAAAAATAAGACCACCAGAGTACTCTGAGTTTCAAAGGTTGGCTATTATCATGCAATTTTAACTTTAAAGTAGCTGCTGGGACAGCTGGATGAAACTATTGGAATTATTTTCTTAACTAAGACATATCTATCCTTCCTGTGCAGCTCTTGTCCCTATTTTTTTCCTGCATTATCAACTGTACTAATTGGTATTTAATTCCACGTGTAAAATGTCGCCAGATAAACGTATTTATGGACGTTTAAAATATAGTGGCATATTGGGAAGAACTAAAAATAATGCAAAAATACCTTGTCTATTCTTGTTTTTCTTTTTTTTTATTACTACAGACAACCAAATATAATATCTCTTCAACGATAGCCAAAGATCAAAGGTTGATATGACTCAGGAAAGCAACTACAGAAGAAATAATGCCTAGAGAATTATTGGAAATTGAAGCTCGCACAATAAACAAACAGGGTACGAATATAAAGAAGATGGATACAGTTAATAAACCAAAAGAACCTGAAATTTGAAAAAATAGCTCACTAAATCAAATACCAAAAGCAAAGCAATTAATTTTGAGATACTTTGTATGTATACATATTAATAGATTCACTCTTATAAAAGAGATATTTTTCCAATCTATACACCAATACAGTTTTACAGAAAAAACTTAACAGAAAAAATTTAAACAGAAAAATTACTTATTTTTCGAACATTCTGTATTAAAATGTCAATCTTCTGTCGATTTGTCTCCTGATTATATTTTCCGGAAAAGATCCAACAAAGAAGTTCCTGTTTCTGTTTTGTATTGGCCGTTCGGTGGCCGTCGCCATTCTTATTTTTTAACGTATGCAGATGTAAAGGGGTATTTTAAAGGGGCGCAAGCGTAAACCGTAACCCGCCCCATATCTCCATCGATATTATGTAAAAGCTGAACGCGTGCGCGACCTCGCACGTTTTACATGTACATTTTTATGAACATCATCCCTTTCGCTGTATAAGATTTCTACCCTTATTCAAAAGGTAGCCAATAGCAACCAGCGCGTGTTAAACGGGTGTCTTCCTGGTTTTTTTCTCTCGAAATTTGATCACACGTTTGCTTTTGCTTTCGTCTATTTGTTCTTTTTTATATGACTTCCGGTTACGAGAGGTACTGAGGAGGACAACAATTAGGTCGGAGGATAATTTTAAGTCGACCCTTCAAGTATTATATAAACATGCAGTCCTTTCCTTTACAGGGGTGACAAGGGTTAATCAAGATTCAAGGTCTAGAAAATTTCCGCCAACGAAATACCTACTACTTTTAATATTTTGTTAAATAAACTTTATTGATTATTACAGTGAAATGAAAAAAAAACAGTAAGCTTTATTAAAAAAATCTCTTAAACTATTTTTAAGAATTATACAATCTGCACAAAATATACGAATTAATACTAATTAAGTGCTTATTATATATACAGTGTGTCGCATTTGAGATTAAGGACATTTAAGCCCTATATTTCGTCTATCAAAATAAAAACATATTTAAAGTTTTGCATAGTCATACAGGTTGAAGGTTTACATTTATTAAGATACTCAACTGAAATTAAAATTTTAAACGCGGGGTGCTGCGAATTCACAAACAAGGTAAATTTTCGATATTTTGCTTCGCGTTAGAGATATCATATCGGAAAAAAGTTATTTGCGAAAGTTGTTCCAAATATTATTCTTATCCCACATATAAGATTTCATGACAAAATTCTTACTTTTATTATTAAATTATTGTAAGATAGTTTATTCGATTACATGAAATCAACTTTAACTTCAATAATGATAAGATTATCATTAGTTTTATTAATATTTAATGAAAATAATGGAATTACCGAAGAAAAGAAATGTTGAGGGATTCAGTGGATAGCTCTGAAACTAACAAGACGTATTGTGAAGGACCTGACATTAAATAACTTGCAATTGCATATTATATAGATATAAAAGGGTTAGAGGGAGCACAAAATATACATCGGCACATACCACACTGGCAGAACGTACATCTTCAATAAAAATAAGTCAACATTCTTGTTGGCCAAAAATTTACTGTTTGTACCTAGAACTATAAAACTACTTGGCATATCTTTGTTATACTTGGCAGGAAGCGAAGGTACTATACACCCTACTAAATTATGTTAAATAAACGTTTCTGGCCACAACGAGAGGCGTACGACAGGGGATAGTGAAAGGTTGACCCTTCTCAAATTCTACTCCACTGGCGGAAATGCTATTTTTGTGCAATTTTTCGATTCTTCAATGCTTTCTATGTAAATAATATACTCTTTATTCGAAACGTTAGTTTCGTGAAGTAAAGTTAAATGAAGTGATGCTGCACAGTTTATTAATTATTGTATTAATTATGTCGGTGGTTGTGGGTAGTAGGATTACATTGTTTATTATGAATATTTTAATTGCTATAAACAATAAAACATAATGTCATTTATTGAAATTTTTTGAAACGAGTAGATGGGTTCAACATTCAAAAACAAATTGTAGTTCTAAAAAGAACCATTGTGGCATAATCTAAATAAAAGAACAATGTTAATAACACGAAAATATAGAACACGTTCTAACTAACCTTTTATAACAAATATTATAAAATGTTGACTTCAAATGTTTTAGCAGCACTTCTAATTGACAATTTTTCTTCTGTCACCGCCTTTATTGCTCGTTTGATGGAAATATCCGTCCATGAAGCACGTCCTGTTTTTCTAATGTATATTCACGACAGTACACCCAATTTTTTTTAAACTAAAAATATAGATTAAACATACGTAAGATTTAATACAAATTATGGCAAGATATCATCTGTATCCATGAAACGTAAAATTTATTATATTTGGAAAATATTTAATAAAGAAAATAGATATAGAAGCAAAACTGATAACATGGATCCAGGATGAGTGGTGCTACCATACTAACGGTATAAATGAGGTACATTCGAGACCATCTCTTGACCGATCGGTTTTTTCATTTCGCTCGTATGGCGCCAAGTTTATGAGATTTAAAACCCAGTCGATTTTGCACGGCGGTCGATATCGAGAGAGTGGTCGATCCCCCACTCTCTCCTATATATGAAAATATTCTTTGCTATTTGACTTCTCCTGTAATTTTCACGTCTTTGACCAATTTCACGTTTGATATTAAAGTTATATCTCGTTCTTTATAGTTTTTGTTCTGGAAATTTCCGTCAGTTTGTCATGTTTAACCCTATCGAAGGCTTTGATGAAGTCTATGAAGTAGACGCAAATGTCTTGGATAATATCTAAGCATCTTTAAACAAGAACTCCAAAAGCAAGTAACACTTCCCTTATACCCACACCTTTACCGAAGCTTAATTGGGCGTTAATAATATCCAGTTTTACTTTGTAGTGTATTCTAGGGTGTGTATTAATTATTTTTAAAGTCTCATCTTTCATCTAGACTTTGTCCTTGCATTTTATATATTTAAGCGCATTTTTTACTTTGCCTCAAAACGGCTAGTTTAAAATTATTATTCTTAAATTGCATTTAAAAAGAAAGTTAATTAATGCTATATTAAACTTGTTTTTATATTAATTATATCCATATTTATTCGATCTATATCACAGTATGAATTCCTGTTAGTTTTAATAAAGAAAAAACTCATGTTGTAATAAATACAGTTTTAAATTTTTTTATACATTAGAAGAATATTGTTAAATGAGTAAATATTGATACATTTATTTATTGATAAAGATAATGTCATCTCGACACATGCCATAAGAACGTTGCGCCGTATACCACTTTTTTATTCCTTTGAAAACATGTGGTGCTATTGTATTGTGCGCTTCTGCGTACCTGGTGTGCTGGCGGATAACCCCAAATAGCAAATCTAACCCTGTTTGTCTCTTCCGCCCTCCCGCCCTTCCCTTCAACCGATTTTGCACATCAGCTGTACTATACAAATAAAAGCAAACCATATAAAACGCTAAAAGCTTGGATTTAGCCCGTGTCAGTTTTTTCTTTCGAATTTCTTTTGACGGACCTGAAATATTATTTTACATTGTCATGATAATTGTTAAAACGTCTTGAGGAATAGAATCTGTAACATTGAGATTAAAAAAGGATTTTGTATCGACTACTAGGAATTCTTTGAATGGAACATAATGGCCAGCGGGTTAAACATTTTTTCTTTGGGATTCTTTTGTGTTTTGTTAGATTTTTTGCGTCTTTTCATCTATTATTTTAAATGTAACAAATACTTTTACAAATATAAACATAAAACATTCTAACATTTTATTAGAATTTAACTAGTGAATGTTTAATTATTTTTGTTGTTTATATTTGTCTATTCGATTTAATTATAGATAGAGATAGTTAATATCTGATATTTAGTTTTTCTAAGATATCTAATGGTCTGATACGAACCTCCTTATCCTATTAGGGCACTGCAATCTCAAAAAATGATTAGTTCTAGAAAGTCTGCTTTTTTAGGCATACGTATCACATTTTAGCACCATGAAGTTATTAGTAATGAGAACTAATGCTACTTCAGACTACACTGTCAAATTTTGGCGTATATCTACACTAAATGAACCACAGAGGTTACAAGAATTAGTAGAGAAAGTAGACAGCGGACTAGTCAAAGTTATATTTTGGACGAAGTTTGGAATATGAAAAAAAATTTTCTGCCAATGGATACCACGTTCGCTTACTATTGACTAAAAACATAATCGTGTGACCATTTCTCAACAGTGCTTGGACCATATAAAGCACAATTTGTTAGACTTTTGGTGCCGATTGATAACCGGTCGATTCAATGATTCAATGGATTCAATGACCATTGTATTTTGGGATTTCAGAGGCATAATTCTAATTGACCACCTTAAAAAAGGTAAAACTATTAACATCCAATTTATTGTGCGTTAATGGACAAATTTATGTGAAAACTTAATGAGAAACGCCCTCATGTGTAGAAGAAAAAGTGTTGTTTCTTCAAGAGAGGGCATCAGCTCACAAGAGCGTTGTTAGAATGGCAAAAATTCATGAGTTGGGCGTCGAATTGGTTTCTCATCCGGCCTATTCTCCTGATTTGACCCTCTCAGATTATCATCTGTTCCCAAATATAAAGAGATGGCTATTAAATACTAAATTTAGCTCGGACGAAGAGATAATTGACGAACAAATTGACCTTTTATTTATTACCCTGAAATCGTTTACTACGCAAGGGTTAACTGAAGGATTGTTTGTATGCTAAAACTACCATCAGCACCAAGGTCCTAAAGAGTCATCCATTTTTATTATTTAACATCAAAATAGTACTGTGATTAAAATATTGTATTTAACGAAAGTTCCTTTGGAAAATAGTGTTTATTTCGCAAAAAAAGCCATATCAAATCCTAATATATAAAACTATTACTACCATCTAATCTAATAAAAGGTATGATACGTCAAACGGAAACGCAGTTTGTCCAGGACGATAACTCCTAGCGCCACCTAGGAAGCAAATCTGAACTACTAACTGCCATTTCAACCTACTGAGTCAATTATATTTTGTTCTTTAATAATACGATTAATTCTTTCGCAAAATTGCCAAAAATATTGGTTGCTGTAATTTTAAGGTAATATTTAATAAGCAAAATAATTTAAAGCTTTATGTTAGTTTAGATTTAAGCTACTAGCGCCACCTAGGAAAAAAATTGCAACTTCTAACTGACATATCAACCTACTGAGTAAATTATATTTTGTTCTTGAAACGATATTTAAATAATAATACTAATAATATTAATTACATATTAATATAATTAATAATATTATTAATTTTTCGCAAAATTGCTAAAAATGTTGGTTACTGCAATTTTAAGGTAAAATTTATTAACCAAAATAATTTAAAGCTTTATGTTAATTTATACATATTTACTTGGTTTACATGCAAAAAGTTGATTATTTTAAAAAGGTAATTTTAATTCTTTTGAAAGTTTGTTGATCCTCAAATATTGGCTGCGAATGTGGTGATACGTAAAAAATATAATACAAAGCTCGAGCGTTCCCAACAAATGACTTGCCAAACTCGATCTATGTTGATTTTGTACGTAGATCGAATTCATAAGACGACTTAACGCAAAAGTTGAGCGATTCTCCGACAGTCACTTATTTGTTATGAAAGTTGTACAACAGACTAAAATATATTTTTGTTGTCATCTTAGCCTTAAAATAAGAGGAAGTTAGAAAAAATGGTGTCTGTAGATGGGAATTGATTGGATCCGCCTCGTATAACGATGAGCAAAATCACTAGTTACTGATAATTGTTAATGTTTCTTATAATCTCAAGTATATTAGACCTTGATATATGTCTTCCCAAGATTTTTGGATTGTCGCGTTCTAATGTTCTCCTTATTTAATATATTCCATCAGCTTTGGTTTTGTCCACTTCCCATCTTGTTATTCGCCTTCCTCTGTCGTCTGGTTCTCGATGTTTAGATAGTTAGCTATTTGATCCCTCTTCCATCCTATTTTCTTCAGCTTTTAGTCCTACTTTTGGGAGCTGCTACTTTTAAGTTATTATTTCCACCTTCTTCTTTTGGTGCCTATTCGTTTCGCATATTGGCGATCATTCTGGCTATAATTATTTTATTAACTGATGCTTTAAATGGATTAATTGTTGTTGTAGAGAACCATTTCCTCAGGTTTTTTAACCATGATATTCCTCTTCTCCAAATTTTTCGCTTTTCGAATACGTTGCCTTGAAGGATTATTTTCAGTAATTTGTATTTAGTGCCGTTTCTCATTATGTGTCCGAGATATTTTTTCTACTGTAAATCGTATACATCACTTCTCTTTCTTTCCCCATTCTTCGTAGTACAGTCTCGTTGGTTATCTTCTCCGCCCATGGTATCCTTAGCACTCTTCTGTATAGCCACATCTCGAAGGCTTCAAGTTTTTTCTCTATTGCTTCAGTGAAGGTTTAGGATTCAACTCCGCAGTATAATATCGAGAAAATACAACATCGTAGGAGCCTTACTTTTTTCTCCAGATTAAAGTTGTCGCTTTTAAAGAGTTTGGCCATGATGTTGAATGCACTTCTAGCCTTCTCTATTCTACATTTTACTTCTTGTGAGTGATCCCGTTGTTCGTTTACTATTGTTTCAAGATAGGTAAACTGTTTTACTCGGTTCACTGGGGTATTCTTGATAAGCAGTTGGACGCCTCTAATTTTATTTTTGCTGATAACCATAAATTTAGTTTATGATATGTTTATTTGTAGTCCAAATCTTTCACTTACTTCATTTATTTTGTTTATTAGTTGCTGTAAACTGTTTAAACTGTCTGCCAAAATAACGGTGTTATCTGCATAGCGGATGTTATTTAGGCGTTCTCCATTTAAAAGGATTCCATGTTCGCAATTTTCCAAGGCTTCACTAAATATTTCCTCTGAATATAGGTTGAATAATATAGGTGAAAGTATACATCCTTGTCTAACGCCTCGCAGAATCTAGATCGCTTCCGTCGGTTCATCTCCAAGATTTGTTTTCTACTATTTCCATCAGTTCAACCATATTGTTTGATAGGAACATTATATCGTCAGCAAATCTTATGTTTGTCATATAGCATCTGTTAGTTATTCCTCAATATCTTGTCATATCAGATTACTTCTTCGAAATCTATGAATGCCATATAGAATGGTAGGTTAGAGTGTATTTGTTCGATTTCTGTATTATTTTTCTCGTTATATTATATAAGTCGTCTATTATACTGTACTCTTGTTTAAATACTGCTTGTTTTAATGTCAACCTTATCAAGTGTAGCAGATTTCTATTTTATAATACTCTGGTGAATAGTTTACATATGTAAAATATTAAAAATGAGGTATCAATGATATTATTCCGAGGGTGCGTTCAGTATATTCTGGCCAACATTAATTATTTAGATAATAATTCCCTATCTTCCAGGGAATTATTATATGAAATTTAGACCTGCTTTGTCCCGTTATAAATATAATTACCTAAAGAACATAATTTGAAAATTGGCTGAGTACACAAAGTGTCCTTAATTTGTTTGTTTCTAGATATATTGCTTTGCACTTTGCATTCAATAAAATATTTCATAAAATTGAAATATCTCAAATAAATTATTACCATCAAAGTACCGATATAAATACTCATTATAAGGTACTTGTAGGAAATTTCTTAATTGCCCAGACTGAACTATATACATATCAATTAGGTATTTTAATATTCACAATTATTTACGTAAGTGTAACTAAAAACGTTTGTAGTAACGCTTATGTATAAAATGTTAATTGACGTTATTCTGGTGTTCAATATAATTTTAGTAAAAAATAGACAAAGAAGAGTAATCTACTTCATAAAATAAATAAAAAGACTTGATACAGTGTCTGTCAAAATCTGATTAAAAGGCGTTGCCGATAATTTAAAATTGTTGACAATTTTTATAATAATTTATGACAAAATAAGATAATTATTGTACACACTGTGTTTTTCACAAACGTTTAATTCCTGGTTTTCGATATGTGCAAAAAGCTTTAAATTACTCGAAAAAAACGTGGGAATATTTTTAGCGAGATTTTTCCTCCTTTAGTCTTAACTGGAAATTGCTGCGCGCAAACATGGAGCATTAATATTAATGATTATGAAACAAATATACTAGTTTTTGCGCTGAAATCTGCTGTGCTAAGGCAGTTTACATGAAATAACAATAAAACTTGGTTATTCGAGAACGTTTACGCTGGTAGGTTGCTGAGACACCATTTAAATGATTCCAGTTTGATGAATGTTGAACTTGTCGTATTCTTCATAAATTAGAATGAAAGGGGACAGTAACTGCTGTCTATTGGCTATTGAATTAAATATCTTAAATGGCTGTATTAAAATTTGTACGCTAGATATTTACATAATAGTTATATAACAATAGTACTAGAACAATAATATTCTTTCGAGATATTATTTTCACTTATTTAAAAATGTCTCAATATAAGGTATATTTACCTTTAGTAAACTTTATGAAAGCCATCGATAAAGGAACAAAAAATGTAAAGTATACTAAGGTCCATTCGCTTAGCTCGGGCATATTTTGACAGATTCATAGTCGGAAACCTACAACACAATTCCTACTTCTCAGTATTAATAGCTCAAATATACTACTATTGCAGACTTCTTCCTTTGAAAAAAGAAGAGTGGAAGTGTATACTAAACCCATAAAATTTTCCCTGTATATTTAAAATATAATATTTGAGTTGTTACAATTTAACATATAGTAAATATTTGTATTATTCGCGTAGTTTATTTTATTTAATACAGTTTTATTGTTTTATTACTTTTGTTTAATTCTTTTGTTAGTTCTATATAGTAAATTAGTTAGTTCTATTTTGAATTTTATTATTATGGATATTCAAACTTTTCCATTTGTTCCTTCAGCTAATGCATTGGTAAGTTTTTCTTTAATAAATATGATAAAATGTTCTTTAAAAGTTAATATTCTAGATGAGTAAGGATGCTGTTAAATTACAAGGTAATAAAACTGCACAAAGCTTTATTCAAAATGCTTACAATTTTTTTTTAAATTATTGGCCGAATGAAAACCCTGTTGAGGTAAGTTGATCATTAAAATGTATTTGTCAAATTATGTAAATGTTACAAATAATGTTCTTAATAACAAAAACATTTAAGTTAACATCCAAATATCAGGAAGTCTCAGAAAAAAGTGTGCGTAAATATAAAGTTGGGCCTAATACAACCCTCACTTTAAAGAAGAAAAGTCGCAGAAGGAAATTAACGACTGACTTAAATGATAGCGTCAAAAATCAAATTCGCTCGGAAATTTATCGCATGTATAAAGAAAGTAAGTTTCTATTATATATAAAAAAATATATTTTATAATGAAGTTAAGCTAATTTAATTTATACCGTTAAGTTGCGCCAAATGTAGGCAACCAGTTTAAATTTCTTGGTAGCATTTAGCGTGAGTTTCTTGAGAATAGTTTCAATAAACGAATAAAGTTTAATATTATCGTTTTATAATCGTTATATTAAAGTTTTATATTATTAAAAGTGATGATAATACCGCTGAATAAGCAATATTTTAAATGATATATAATCACAAAACGTACTTAGTATTGTTCTACTTACTGCACATAATAAAGTAAGTTAGATAAAAAAAGTAAAATCCCAGGTCGTCCAAAACTAGTTTCTGATAGGAATAATAGAATATTAGTATAAGTTTGCAAAAAAAGTAGACGAAACACTCAAAAGAAATATGCTATGAGCACGTGTGCTTGGTTGTATAGTAATTTCCAGCCACTTTTAGTCTGTCAAAAAGTAACTAATCTTCGCAAAAAAAATTACTAAATTCACTAGACAGTCCGGATTGGGATTAGCGAACCGACTATATCTGTAGAGGCTATCTCTTTACCTAATAGTTGTATAAGATAGTAATACGGTTGTTACGATAACCTCTTAAATACTTTCTCGTTAAAATAAAAAAAAAAAATAGACATTTACAGAGGACATAGAGCACTGATTCTTCCAATATTTAAAGCACTATCGAAGAACAGCAAAAATACGGTTTTAACTGATAATGTACTGTCGGTATCTTCATTTGGATTGTAAATGATGACTGGGTTAATTGCTTCTAATCTAATCTAATTTAATCTAATATTTTCAAAACTGTCAGCTTCAATGTAACCATTACATCCAATATAGTTATCGTAGTGAGTTTTGCATATTCACCAAACACATTATGTCCAAAAGTATGTATAATCTCGTCTACTATACATATGTTTAGGTTTTCATTCCTCTTGGCTAACTGTAGTAATTCCAGCTTAAAAGAATACTGAGAAAATGAAATATTTTGATTCATTAAACATTCTTTTAAAGCTAAAATTATTATTTGGATCGCCAACCTTCGAAAGGAGACGGCGAAATAAGAAGAACCAATCTTTTATTTTATGATATGGGGCAATATTCAAAACTATAACAGATGGATCATGTAAACTTGGAAGCAGTTTTTGTTTCAACCATTTCACAAACATCTCCGTATTCATGTTATCATAATAATCAGCCGATTTTAATTTTGACGATAACACAAGATCCGCTTCATCAATGAAACCATGTTTCCACCCTCGTGCCATACAATATGTTTAGTATCAGTGTGTTTTATGGATTTTATGCATTCGTCCTGACAAATCCGATTAATTCTAACTTTCAAAAAATCCACGTTTCATCTTAATAAACAAATAAAGCGTGTTTCTTTTTAAACTTATTTTAGTTTATTAAAATCTCTATTTGTGAACTACACCAGTTCTTTTTCTATTGTCTTCCATTTTGAACCTTAGTACAACCTATTTGAAAAGTCTCCAGAATTTTAATCTGGAAATTTCAAATGGATTTCTTTGTTTTTTATTTTTTTAACATTGTTTCTACATAAATGTTCTTTCTTTTCACGCATTTTACATACAATGTCTCAAGTGCACGGTTTATGTACGGATTGAAGTGGTCGCAAACAACCTCATTAATTTGGCTTTTAAAGCAGTAAAATAAGAGTGAAAATTAAATATTACTTGATTTATATTTAAAGCTCGTCTCGTCATTTTCGCTGTCAAATAAACTCTTTCTAATCACAAGTACTACTATGACAAAAACTTATTAGAGCACCATTAATTTGCAACCGGGTAGGGAATATCGCTAAAGTAAGGTATCAGTTTCTTCGAATAATCAAAAACCCAAGTAAATGCTATTAGAGGTCTAATACGCTTATGCTAATCTGTTAAAGCTTACTAATTAGAACAACATTAAATCCTAGGTAATAACTAACCTGATGGTATTAAACATGTTGCAGGTAAATATAAAATAAAAATATGCTTTAAAAATCTAAATCTTTTCATAACCTACTGTCTTTAAATTTGAGCAAAAGGAGTAAAACTGTTAGGCAAACAAACATTTACACGTAAAAGGTGCAGTGCACCTTTCAAATTCGTAAAACATACTTTAGACTCTCTTTTTGCAGTCATGACCACCAGAGGGAGTGTAGTGATCATTGTTATGTCGTGTAATGTCCGTCTCCAAAAGTTCTCTGTTTCTGGTCATATCGTTTAACTCATGTATAGGTCTTTTGCATATTCCGGTAATTTGGTTGATCCATCTTGTTGTGGATCTTACTCGTGATCTTCATCCTTCTACCTTTCCTTGGATAATAAGTTTTTCTCAGAAAACATAAAAAGAACTAAAAAACACAATACACTTGATACTTTACTTAAAAAAGAATGCAAAAACTAGGTTAATGAAAGAACTATCTAGTAGATAAGGAAAAGGGAAAGAGATATTGCAACAAAGATGTGATAAAATATTTGAAGAACTTAAACGAAAACAGAAGGATCAAAAACAGTTACCTGTCTTGTTATAGGAAAGTTTCTGATTGTTTTATAACTCTAAAAAATTAAGTCAAAGGCGATTTTTTAATATCCGTTAATTTAATAATATAATAAAAATGACTTGATTAAAATTAAGTCAAAATTATCTAAATAGTGGCGGAAATTTTAAATGCATGTCCAAAGAATAAAAACAACGAGAAAGCTCACACATTTTGACGAATACGAGTGCTGTATTATAAAATATAATATGATGATTACGTTTGATTTTGTGCAATGGAATAGCAATTTGTGATCAGCATTCATGTCCACCAGCTAATTAAAATACAAACGACAAAATTGATTTCTATTGGCAAACTATTGTGCCATAACGTTCTACGTGGCCCATAATGTCAACATTTATAATCGAATATTGCATAATATCCAACCATTTTAAATTCTAACATATGCATACCGTCTTCTATTGGTTATAGCTTTACCAATGGAAATGTAAAACATTTCTTACCTAACAATAACCCCAACCTTTTATATTAGAACGCGCGATTTAAAAAAGGGTTCGAGTTTCGATCCGTGACTATTCAATTGTATTGGAAAAGTAAATTCAAAGGCTGTTACTTTAACTGCACACACGAGCTGGGCACGCTTTAAACCATTATCATGTTGAAAAGTTACACAGAAATATTTTTCAACGGTAATCTCTTTCAGCATCCCCTTCAGGCATAATTACTACCGGGAGGTTTAACCGACAAACGGTCATGGTGGTTGTAACTTTAAAATAAAATGGAAAGAAAAGTCGTTTCCCTACGATCATTGGAGGATTTAGTAATTATGAAAATAGATTTGGTATTAATAAGTAAAAAATTCTTACTGTTGAAGTAAAAAAATGAATCTGAAACACTCGTGTTTTGCACAAATTTTTATTCTATAATGATACCATAGTGAGTATTCTCTTCGGTGGTGAATTAGATAAACAAATCCAAGCTTACTGAAAGCTATTGGACAATGTTGCGAATAATCCTTAATTCCGATAATACATCTATAATTTACCCTTAAAAAACACAATCTTTTGCAATTTTTGTGTAGAAAAAAGACGTTAAAGTGAAAATAGACGATTGCATTTCTTTTCAATTTAAACTTCACCATTTCTCTAGATGTGTTTCGAAGTATTCACCAATCATCAGGTTAAAGAGTGCAAAATATGGTGTTTCTCAAGGGTAAACTGTAGATGTATTGTTGGAATAAAATGTTATTCCTAACATCGTCCAACAGCTTCCAGTAAGCTTTGATTTGTAGATACTAGCGTAACAGGCTTAAGTACGCTACTAGCGTACTTAAGCCTGTTATGTTGCTATAACGGCTAAATAGTCGAGAGCATTTCATGTCAGTTTAAGCTTCTACAAATGCCTCTGATAAGAGATGAATGCTTCGAGACACGTGTAGAGCAATGGTGGAGCTTGAATTGACCAGAAATACAATCGTCTACTTTCATTTTAAAGAGTATTCCATAATTATCCTCAACGAAACATATAGATTGCCTTGGATTTCAAACTGTCAATGTCAAACGTAAATGTGACGTTTTAGTTGGTTCGAGATTAAGTTGAGTTTTAATTCGATTCAAAACAAATTTTTGTTTTTGACTTTTTTATATTTTTGAACTATTGGCCTAAATTTAATAGGGTTCTGCCTTAGATGAAATCCTCTTTTTATCAATTTTCAAGGATCTGCAACTATTGCTTCAAGAATTATACAATAAATTGAGTACCCCTAGACGTTCTACGTGTGTTCTGGACATAACACAGAACCAACCCCTCGATTCTGGAAGAGCTCAATATAAAAGACAATTTATTAAAAAAAGTAAAGCGAGCATATCTAAAGTACTGCCGCCACATAGAAAGGAGAACGGGTACTGTGGAACTATTCATGAACATTCATCTGGTACAGGATCACAGTCAATGGATCACAGCCAATGGAACAGCAAGCTAATGAAGCTAATAATATTAAGAATGTCATTCACCACGCCGTAACAAGGACTCGAGGAATGGGGAGGAGACGTACCCCAAGATTTCAATGAGTACCTGGTTACAGTTACAAGAATATATTGACTACTGCTTCTACTGCATCTCAGCGACTTTGTGGGTAAATATAGATGCTTATATTACGACATTAAAAAGCATGCAAGCTGAAAATTTTTTCAAGTAGAAAACAAATTAATTTTTTATTCATTCATTGTTTATAAACACTATAACTATTTATAGCACTATAAATATAAATATTAATCCAACGGAATACAACTCTGTCTCAATAAATAGTTTATTTTATTTCTTTTGGTATGAAAACAACGGTTCAATGTAATCGTTATTTTTGTCTATTTTCTTGTATTTTTTTGGTTATGATGACATATTCCTCATAATAGCGTTTTTTAGTATGTATCACGTTTTTAGATGTACGTCTTAATCTTTTAAACTGTTATTTAATAAATTATTGCTTAATAAATATTGAAGTATAATAAAATATCCTGCATCAGTTATGAGGGAAGTACAAAAACATAACAAATAATAAAAAAAACATTACCATATTTCATCAATACCAAGTTGATTATCGAAAAATCTATAAAAAAAGTTCTCACGATCTAAACCAAAATTTAGAATTCATTCTCATCGTTTTCACCCCATTTTTTACGCGGCGAATTTATGAAATGTAGGTAAAAATTGCAATAGCGTAGGATAAAGGAGCACTTTACCCTAAAAAAGTATTATATATAGGGGAGCGATTGACCTAAAAAGGTGGTTCTTTTATAAAAAACAGCTTTTTACAGATTGCAACGGAATTTCTCAAAGCTTTACCTAAAATGCCAAAAAGGTACCTACTGTCATTTATGGGGTGAATGTTAAAAAGTACAATGAGGCTGATTTTTAAAAAAATGATGATTTAACGGAATCTAAGAAGGGTGAAATGGTAAATTAAGAAGCTGGGATCTATAAACTGTGGATTTATTTACAAATTTTGCTGTTTAACGAATAACAAGGCACGTAACAAAGCTTGATTGAATACGTCTTGGAGGGAACGCATTGTTCACTTTTAACGAGTTTTCTAGAATCACTATAAACTCTATGACAAATGTACTAAGTGAGAAATTCGAAGAAGTTGTTGGTTCATTGATAAAAAAATCGTTATAACGTATACTTCGGTAGTGGGGATAACTTTTGTTCCGTAGAAAAGAATCCCTTTATAGTTTTTTCTTTATAACGGAAAATCTTTGTAGTAGATTATAGAATTACCTATACGTGACTATGTTTATCTAAAAATAATGCAAAATAACTAAAAGTGATAATTAACGTGCAGATGTTATTCCTGAAAGGATATTCCTAAGTTAGAACAATTTGTTTCAGTTATATGTGACTACTGTATTTTCTAGAACCTGTGAGTACTTACTATATTCAAAGGAACTGAAAAAAGACGTTATAACGTATAACTGTAATGGTGGGGATAACTTTTGTTCCAGAAGAAAGAATCCTTTTATATTTTTCATTATAACCGTAAATCCTTGTAAGGAGTGACAGGAAACTAAACAACCAATGGAAATAATTACATCTTTAGTCGCAGACATTGTTCAAAAAATCTAAATAGAACTACCTAATTGATAAATAGTAAAGAAGGGGAAATTGTATAATTTTAAATATACTAAGCAATTGGAAATATGTATAATTTGAAAAATTATTTAGTTAATTTAGATATTTTATTCATTTTCTTTGGAACGTGTCTTTTTAAAGTTCTTTCTTTACAAATCTTTGTAACGATTCATTGAAAATGATGCAACTGTTGGTTAGAATAGGTTAGGTTAGGCTTCTCATCAGGAAAACACTGATTAGAAGAATAAGTAAACTGTGACGGAAACTATGTAAATGTGAAAACTGTAAAATAAAAAGTTTTTTCCAATATACATTACTCCTGGCTTTCCTATGTTAAATGCAGGCAGGACATAGGAAGCATATGTGAAATAAGCCAATAAGCCAGCAAAATAACTAAAACTTTATTTTTTTAGAAAAAGGCGTTATGCAAATAAATATTTTGGTTCTCCAAGTTCGTCGTTCAGTAGTTTACCAGTTAGGGATATTCTTATGTAAAGGGATACAGACCGAGACTCGGACACTCTAAAATATCGTATAATTAAAACGGCTGCTTTTTTGTCCTCTCTGATTATTTCGGAATTTTTACAAATTTCTTGTTTTTTCGGTGTTAAGTAGTCCTAAATTTTGGTTTCTTTTAACCGTTTTTATTGTAGATCGGTCATGGTGGAAATAAATCTCTCCGAGTTTTGACTGGAATTAGTGTGAACTTAACGTTATAAATTATATCAATAACATTTGAGATGCTCCATCGTTTGCTTCATATAATGTTGACCCTTTTTTGTCTTTATTCATATTAGCGCAAAGCTAAATATCACTCATATCACCCGAGAATTTGTACAGTAATCTCAAACTGAAATTATAAAAACAAGAGAAATCATAAGATTTCTTACCTGGCAAAACTGAATTCAAATCTTTACCACTGTGCTTTCTATAACTTGCAAAGCAAATATATTGATGAATTGGCAAGGGAATCTAAAATATTCATGCCACATGGTCAAAATTCGTAGTCAATTCAGTTTCTGGTACTCCAAACAGAGTAAAGAAATAAAGCATAATGACGGTATTAGATTTTTATTTCGATGCAGGGCGGCGGCAAGCCGCTTATACGTATTTCAACCTCGTTAGGTCTCATCAGAGCGGCATATGCCACTGCTCTAATATCTATATGTGAAATTATAAAGTTATTGTTTTTTGTCATGTTTTCAAGACTTCTGCGTCACTGTAACCTTTACGTTCAATATAGTTATCGTGGTAAGTTTTATATATTCTCCAAATATGTTCCATGGGATTGAATTCACAATAGAAATGGATCAGTCTTAACACAATAAGTTTAAAATTAGGCCTGGCTTAAGGGAATCCTGAGAAAATAAAATATTTTCATTTACTCACTGTCCAATAATTTGTTGGCTGTCTATTTAAAATTTCCGAATGTTATGAAACTATAAGAGATGGTTCATGCAAACTGGAAGTAGTTTTTTTTTTCAACCACTTCACAAAAATATCTCCGTATTCATGTTATCATGATAATCAGCCTATTTTACCTTTGACAAAAACACAAGATCAGCTCCATAAAAAATTCACCTTTTCAGCAGTATATGCATGCAATATAATGTCTCTCTTTCTACATTATCGGTGTGATTTATGGATTTCATACTTTCGTCCTGCCAAATCCGTTTAATTACACATTTAGCAAAAATCCATGTTTCGTCTACCGAAACAAATGAAGCGTGTTTTTTTTAAATTATTATAGTTTCTTTCGACTCGATTCATTTGTGAATTTAACACAAGTCTTAATTTTTGAACCTAAACCAAGACTATTTGAAAACTCTCCAAAGACTTACCCTGGAAATTTCTACAGAAATATCTACTTTCTTTTTAGGCATTTTATATATAATATCTCGAATGTCAAACTTACAACCCTCAGGGAGATTTTTAATCTTACGGCGTGGTCTAGGTTTATATTGTGTGACCTTTACTTCAATATTTACGCTTTCTTTGTTTTTCAAAACTGACTTAGAGTTTTATCTCATTAATATACAATGCATCATACATATGTATGTATTGAACTGGACACAAAGAGCCTCCATTGGCTTTTTCAGCAGTAAAATGAGCGTGCCAATTAAATATTATTTGATTTATATCTAAAACACGTCTCGTCGTTTTCGCTGTCAATATACAAACAAATTCTTTCCAATCTCAAATACTATTATGACAAATATATTCTGGTACCATTAATTTTTAATCAATTTGGGAGTATCGCTAAAGTAATGTATCAGTTTCTCCAAATGGTCAAAAACCCAAGAACAGGCTATGAGGGATTCAATAAATATCTAGGTACGCTATATTAATTTCTTAAAGCTCACTGAATAAAAACACATTAAATTCTAGGTAATAACTAATATAGGTAAATATAAGATATTTTGCAGCTAAATATAAGATAAAAGTATGTATCAAAAATCTAAATCTGTTCATAATCTTGTTGACATGGAACTGTCTTTAATGTTGAGCAAAAAAGGTAAAATTGCGAGACAAATATTTCTGCGTAAAATGTACAGTACACATGAATTATATCAAAAAGGATTCACTATAAATAACTTCATATTAAGACTGTAAAAAGAGATTATAATATGATTTTTTTTAATTCAATTTAAAAATTACTTGTTTTATATTTTTAATGATAGAGCATTACTAGAGCAAAAAAATTTGTCCTTCTTATACTGTACAGTAGAGTGGACTAGTGATGTAACGAATATTCGCATATTTTTGCATATTCGCATTCGTATTCGCATTCGCGAAATTTGTTCGAATGTGTTGCGAATATGAATGTAAGAAAAAAAAATAATTTGAAGATTAGATTAATAAAATAAAAATCCATTTACTTCTCAGTTTTTTTTATTACGAAAACTCACTTTATTTTACAAGCTTAGAAAACTATATAATTAGAAAACAAAAAATAAATGATGCAATGTAAACTGTAAACAAATAAAAACAAATTATTCTTTGAAACTGCTATTATGCTGAAGTTTTTGATTTTAGACAATCATCTTGAAAAAGCTAAGAACTATTCTACTAGAAACTGAAAATAGTCTATGTGTTTTTATGTAAAGAGTTTAAACCAACAATCATAAACAGTTCGACTTCAGTTAGATAAGTTCAGATAAATTTAGTAATTCAGCAATTTTCGGAACAAGATACATATAATGTTCTCTACACTGTAATGCAATACAGTACATGATTTGTATAATTATTCTGAAAATTGCTGAATTACTAAATTTATCTGAACTTATTTAATCAAAGCCGGCAGTGCCGGAGACAATTAAAATTGCCAAATTAAAAAAAACTGAATATTTGCATTCGCATTCGCGAATGTCGGTGGCATATATTCGCATTCGCATTCGCGAATGTTCAAAAAATGACATTCGTTACATCACTAGAGTGGAAATTTTTTTTGACATTTATAAATAAAACTAAAGCAACATCACAGGTAGGGCACATGATATAGTGTTTTTGGGTTATCGGTTTTTACCTGCTAAACTATTTTTTAGGTACAACAATCTCTTTCTAGTTCGTTTGGACACTTTACCTCAAAGAAAATAATTATCTATGATATGAATGAATCTATGAATGACTATTTAGATCGAAGTAGATTTTACTTGGAAAGGTATTGAGTTCTTGATTAATCTAGTGGTAGTGTCTTTAATCGGGTTATTAATACTACTAGAAGTATAAACGCTAATAATAAACTAGATTTATTCAGTAAAATCAACTGCAATTACTGAAACAATGTATAAAACATAAAAAAGATAAATCTTAACAAAAGTTTTGTTAAAGAATATTTGAAACTGCATTTGTGATCAACTCTACCTTTAACATAATTAAAGAATATTGTAATGTGTGACTTAAAATATTAACAGAATAACAAAACGCGACCAAACCAACAAATTTAACAAAATCTGCCCAAAACACCCATCACCAGAATAATGATTTAAATCAGTTTTTCTCAAAAATGAAATTTCTTTATTCGTAGGCATAATTGATGGAAAATGATGAATGTTATTCAAGCTACATGATACCTTCCTTACACTTAAATGCACTCTATGTCGACTTGAAATAAATAATAAAAAATTTGCTCAAGTATTGATCGACGAATTGTCGAGAGCTTCTTCTTCTTCACGTGCCATCTCCGCGACGGAGGTTGGCAATCATCATGGCTATTCTGATCTTAGATGCTGCTGCTCTGAATAGTTCAATTGATGTGCATCCGTACCATTCCCTCAAGTTACGCAACCATGAGATTCTTCTTCTTCCTACACTTCTCTTGATCTGGATTTTCCCTTGTATAATCAATTGAAGTAGGTTGTATCTCTCATTACGCATAACATGCCCCAGGTATTGCAGCTTTCGTGTCTTGATGGTTTCCAAAACTTCCATTCTTTTGTTGATTCTTCTCATGACTTCGTTGTTTGTTACATGCTCGGTCCATGATATCTTCAAGATTCTTCTATACACCCACATTTCAAATGCTTCTAACTTTTTAGCAGTCGACGCGTTAAGTGTCCATGCTTCTATCCCATAAAGCAGAGTCGAGAAAATATAGCACCTTGCCAGCCTAACTCTCAAGTCCAATTTCAGTTCTTTTGCACAAAGTACCTTTCTCATTTTATTGAAGTTTGTACGTGCTTTCTCTATTCGAACTTTGATTTCTTTGGAGTAATCGTTTGTGTGATTAATTATTGTGCCAAGATAGTGGTAGTTTTCAACTTGTTCTAAAACACTACCGTTAATTGTCAGGCTTTCACCATTATTTTGGGTTTTTGATATCCTCATAAATTTGGTTTTCTTGGTGTTTATTGATAATCCATATTCCTCTCCATACTCAACTATCTTGTTCATTAGCTTTTGGAGGTCTCGGAGGTTGTCTGTTATAATGATAGTATCGTCCGCATATCTAATGTTGTTAATTGGTGTTCCATTGACCTTGATTCCTGTTGTTTCTCCCTCAAGAGCTCTTTTCATAATTTCTTCAGAGTATGCATTGAATAGTAGTGGTGACAATACACACCCCTGTCGCACTCCTCTTTTAACTTCGAACTCTTCTGATTTGTGTTCATTAATGCGTACGTGTGCCTGCTGTTTATAATATAGATTTGTTATAATTCGAAGACCATTGTGTTGTATTTGTTTTGCTTTGAGGATGTCCATTAGCTCTTTGTGGCGGACTTTGTCGAAAGCTTTGTTGTAGTCTATGAAACAGACGTACATATCTTGGTTCACATCCAAGCATCTCTGGATTAGTACGTTGAATGCAAATAGAGCTTCATGGGTACCTACGCCATTACGGAATCCAAATTGAGTGTCTTCAATATCCATATCAAGTGTTTTGTAAATGCGTTTATGAATGATCTTTAAAAACAATTTAAGTGTGTGAGACATCAGGCTTATGGTACGGTGGTCGGTGCATTCTCTAGCATTTTTCTTTTTTGGGAGACAAATGAATGTTGAGGTCAACCATTCGTTGGGTATGTCACCCGATTGATAAATTTTATTAAAAAGCTTTAAGAGGACATCAATGTACTCATTTTCTATTATTTTAAGGATATCAATAGGCAGTTGATCTGGCCCCGGGCTTTTTCCGTTTCTGGTGTTCTTTAGTGCATACATTATTTCTTCCTTTGTAATTTCTGCACTTGTTTCTCTGTCCTCAAAAGACAAGTTTTGTGGGTTTCCTCTTTCGTCGTCGAAGAGCTCTCCCATATACTCTTCCCATCGTTTTAGTTTTTCGTCAGTCGTTATCATAGTATTTCCATTTTTATCTAAAAGAGTTGTATTGTGGTTTCTTTTTTGCAGTCCTGCCATTTCTTTAACCTTTTTATGTATGTTGAATAGGTCGTATTTGTTCTGAAGATCCTCTATCTCTTTACATTTTTCCTCATAGTAAGTTTGTTTTGTCTCTCTTATCTTTTTTCTGATTTTGTTGTTAATGATTTTGTAATTGTGACTGTCTTTGTCGAGAGCTATATTTACATTATTAATAACAATAATGTTGCTAATTTTATTTTCTAATTCAAATTTTGTGTTGGTTTTTTAAACACTATTTGCGTAAGTGTTGTGATAATAGTATATATTTAACCAAAACATATTTTAACATTTCTTTCTAAATGATTTCTTTCAAATACATCCATGTTTATTATAAATTATATAAGTTTTTTTTACCAAAAAGAAAAAATACAATGTATAATCATATTCAAATAATGTCGTATTGCATTTGGTAATATATAACATTTCTTTTACCGCCAAGAAAATACGGGAACGGAAATAACCCAAAGAAGTAGTTTTATTCATCTAGATTTAGCCTGAAGATGAAAATAACCAACAAATAGCAATTCCCGACCACATTAACCTTCTCGGGTCGAAACTAGAGGCGACATCGATTGCACCTTAATTCAAGTCTGACGTCCATTATAAGTTGGAGATTGGCGGCGTGGTTGGCTGCTGTATTGGGGCATTTCTCTCCTCCATCCTACTCTCTCACACCCTTTTTGGCGGCTCCGCTAACTACCCACAGAAATAGAGCCAGTAATTGAATTGTCTTGTTGGCAAGCCTGCTTCGTCTTCGCGTACAAGTGTAGTGTAGGAAACAATGACGTACATTTATTTCGTTTACAGGAATATATACCTTTTTATTATGTAAATTTTATAAAAAAGACAAATTATTCAACCATCTTCGAAATCAAATAGACGCTAATAATAATAACACATGATTTAATATGTAAATAACTATCGTTTTTTTACACAGCGAGTTCCGTCTAATGTTAGACATGGACACCTCTCAATATCTTTTAATTTTCGCTGGTCGGGGCATTGTTTTATTCCGGTTGTATCTATTTTTTACGTTACATCGTCCACCGATGTTCCTACGGTTTTTGTAACCTGGATATTTAACTCGTAACTTTTTAAAGCAAAGCTTCTATACTGGCGTTGTATTACTTTTTTCTCTATAGTAAAATTCTGAGGCGAGCGTCACGCTACTAGCGCCACGAGAAGACCTCACGGGTAGCATCACAAAAAAGTAATAAATTAAAAGAATATCTGTCACTAAAAGATTTAGTCAAAATTTAAAAGTCATAAATGTCATCAAATTGAAATATTTTAAAATAATTTCAGATAATTACAATGTCGAATTTTTATAATTATGCGTGAGACTATTGAATTAAAGTGCGACAAAAAAAATTATTAGTAAAGCATTTGAATCTTGATATTTATATAGTCACAGAGGACAGTTGCAAGAGTCCGTTTATGTAATGAGGAAAAGTCCGGTATACCAAATGTCAAAACTGATCATAACTTGTTATTTTAATTTCTGAAATGTTTTATAATTTTTTACTTAATAAATTCCTTTTAAACTATACTTAATTTTGTTTTTATACATCTTATTTAGTTTATCAATCCAATCAATCATCCAGCCCCGTTTTCACATCCATTGTTGGATATAGGCCTCCTCCAAACGTCTCCAGTTCTCTCTATCTCTAGCTGCTGCAATCCAGTTTGTTTCTATTCTCCTTAGGTCGTCGGTCCATCGGGTGGGTGGTCTGCCTCGACTTCGCTTGTCGGCTCTTGGTCTCCACTCCAATAATCTCTTCGTCCATCTTCCGTCTTCCATTCTAGTAACATGTCCAGCCCACCTCCACTTTTGTTTATTGATTCGCAGTATAATATCGTCAACGCCAGTTCGTCGGCGTATCTCCTCATTTCTCACGCGATCTTTCAAGGTCAGACCCAGCATTGATCTCTCCATTCGCCTTTGTGTTACCCTAAGTTTTTCGGCAGTAGCTTTCGTTAAAGTTAGGGTCTCTGCTCCGTAGGTCAAGACTGGTAGGATGCATTGGTTAAATGCCTTCCTTTTCAGGTGAATTGGAGTATTTGTTTTAAAAATGTCTCTCATCCTTCCATATGCCGCCCATCCCAACGTGATTCGTCTATTTAGCTCGCAGGTTTGGTTGTCTCTGGTTATTCTGATTTCATGACCCAAGTATGTGTATTTATCGATTAATTCTACCTTGTTGTTATTGATCTGTATCTCTTCGCTGGGAACCATATTGGTCATCATTTTGGTTTTCTCGAAATTTATCTCCAGCCCAGTTTCTTGTAGTATGTAATTCAGTTCTTGGAGCATGTCTTTGATCTCTCCCAGATTATCTGACAGAAGCACGATATCGTCCGCAAAACGTAGATGGTTTAATCTTTCTCCATCGATGGATATTCCTTTCTGTTGCCATGTTAGCCTTTTAAATGCATACTCAAGAACGGTAATGAACAGCTTTGGTGCCATGGTATCACCTTGCCTGACTCCCCTTTTTATCTTTATCTTATTAGTTGCTGAATGTAGACTTATGGTTGTTGTGGCATTTTCATATATATTTTTAACTATATTACAATATCTGTGGTCGACCCTGCAATCTTGTAGTGCTCTTAAGATGGACGGTAATTCTACTGTATCAAACGCCTTTTTAAAGTCTACAAATATCAATGCCAAGGGACGGTTATATTCGTTAGTTTTTTCTATCAGGGTTTTTAGGCACTGCAGGTGATCATTTGTGCCGTAATTAGGGCGGAAACCGGCTTGTTCCCGAGGTTGGTAAAAATCCAGCTTTGTCTCTAATCTGTTCGTTATTATTCGGGTGTATAATTTATAAAGATGGTTAATATAGTTTATATAGTAACTAAATTCACCATTCAATGATGTTTATTATATTTTATTATTAATTTAGTATGTAGTCTTTGACTTTGACGGGTCTGTCAGAAGTAAACAACGTAAGTTTTGTTGATACGTTAGCAGGTGGCGTTATTGAATTATTTTAATATAATATAATTGTTTATTAAATAATAAAATTAGTTTCTTTAATTCTAAAAAGACTTAAATTTTAAAAATATTGTAAACACAGTGTGAAATCTTGCCTTCTAAATATCCAATCTTGGGTTTCGTTATTCTTTTATCCAAAATCTGCTCTGTTTGTTTGCGATATTGTTTGGTATCTGAACACCTATCGTTTGTATTATTTGAATGATTTGTATCCCATCCTTCTTGAATTCGTGTCGTTTCTTGTTCTTCTATCGACCTGTCTATCGACATGTGCAATAACTCTTAAAGGAAAGCTTCTATAGTCCTAAAACTTCTTCTTCTTCACATTTTCTTCTTGGTCAAAAGAGCAAGATCTGGACTTAGTAGATCAAAGGTCACCAAACAAAGGTAAATAATTTGTAATGAGTTTAAAAATAAAAACCAACTGCAATTTGAATAAATATTAATAATGAATAATGTTTTACCATCTTTTAAGGCTCTCTTCTTCATCAAGTATCATCTCCGCGACGGAGGTCAGCAATTGTCATAGCTCTGAGAACTTAAGAGACGGCTACTCTAAAAAGTTTATTTGATGTATATCCGCACCACTCTCTCAGGTTGCGCAGCTATATTCTACATCCCCTACGATTCTGTTTCCTTGGATCTTTTCCTCTATAATCAGTTGGAGCAAGGTGTATATCTCTTAAGGTGCAATGTGTCTGAGGATTTCCAATTTTCATGTTTTCATAGTATATAAAATTTTCGTTTCGTTATATATCCCTCTCAAAACCTCTTTCTTTGTGGAGTGTTATGTCCACGATATTTTTAGGATTCTTCTATAAACCCAAACTCGAATGATTACAGTTTTTTCATTGATGTCGCATTCAAGGCCCAAGCTTCTGTTCCATAGAAAATGTAGGACTTCGCCAATTTAATCAAGTTTAAATCTCTTGTGAAGAGCATTTTTGTCATTTTGTTGAAGTTTGTCTAAGCAGTTTCGATCTTCCTTGTCTCTCTTTGTTTATTTGAGTTTTTGATATTTTTATCCACACTCCGCTATACTGGTTACCAGCCTCTTCTAGAGATCTTCAATATTTTTAGCTAGACAGTATCATTCGCGTATCTAATGTTTTAATCGAAATTTCAATTGCTTTTATTTAAGCTGATTCATCCTCAAGAGCTTTTTTAAGAACTTTTTTAAGTACGTATTAAAAAGGATTCTTATCTCCCCCCACGTCTAATTTCAATTTCCTGTGATAGCTGTCCATTAACGTACAGTTTTGCTAGCTTCTCTTTGATTTCAGGACATTTGTTCATATCGTACTTTATCGAATAGTTTATTATAGTCAATAAAATGTTTATATATATCTTGATTGATGTCCAGGCACCTTTGAGCCCATACATTAAGTAAAAAAACAGCTCCATACGTACCTAGGTTTTTACGAAACCCAAATTGTGTTTCATTAATGTCTATGTCCAGTGTATTATATATTCGATTATAGATGACTATAAGTAGTATCTTTAGTACATGGTGCATCAAGCTAATAGTGCGGTAATCGCCACATTCTCCTACTTTTTCTTTTTGGGAAGACAAACTAAGATAGAAGTCAACTAGTCTTTGGGGAATAAGCCTGAACTAAAAAAATGGATAAAGATTGTCACTACAAATATGTCACTATAAATTTGGATAAAGATTGTCACTAAGCCATCAATGTGCCATTAAAATTAATATATTTTATATAATAAATTTAAAAATAAAACAATTGAAATACCAGAAATACATTATATTACAGACTAAAACACATTACACTAAGATAAAGCTGATTAGACCTAAATTACGGGTCTAATGAGGTACAATAGTACAACTTTTACCTATTTACTTTTAATGTTTCGATGAAGAAAATAGTTTTGTTTAGTCTTTCTGAAGGTTCTTTAATTTAGTTATCGGTTTGGATCATTGAATTATGCCACAAGCCAGTTAAACACTTAAAATCTTGATGATGAATTTACATATCTCATAGTAGTGCTTTCAAAAAGAACTTTCGTTACTCTTGTTAGCTTCAGGAACTCTGATAATAGTAGAAATTTTTAAGTTTAGGGCTGTAATATTAAAAATGTAGGGTGTTAATTAAGTGTTTTTTAAAGGTATTTTGAACTACATAATATAATTTATTATTTTGCAATGTTTCACATTTTTTTTATTTATTGACGAAAAATAAAATTTCTTTACGAAATCACGAAATCAAAATCAGTTTACCCTTGGAAACATAAAGCTTACCGCAGAAAACATAAAATTTGGCAGCTACAATTCCCTCTAATGACTTTCCCTGATACGTCCTTGGAAAAAAGAGTGAGAGGACCAACACCTACTGCGCGACGATTTAACTGCTATACGGCCCTTGTTACTTACAGAAGTTGGTAATTGAATTTTACCCTTAGATATATATTTACAACTCGATAAATTTTATTTCAATACGGTTTCAGGCAATTACAAATTTTATCAAGAAGGGACAGATGAAGCAGATAGAGTTAAGGAAACGATGCGGTGGCTAAAATTTTCGGGCTTCCTGCTTAATGGATTTAATAAGAAGAGTAAGCAAAAATGTTACTTCTAATTATAAGAAATTATTTAATAAAAATCAATAAATATTAAATATTAGGATATAAATATTTTATAAATGAAATATTAAATTAAAAACCCATGGAAAATATATTATTTAGTCATGGTGGCCTCAGTATTAGAATAGACAAAAACAAGTGCAATGCAAGTACTTAAAACAGGCAAGAAATTGGGGAAAATTCAAAATGTATTATTGTTGGTCGTTGCTTCCTTTCCATGTCATTCCATCTTTTCATTCGCCTTCTCTACGTTATCTGCAACTCATCGCTTTTAATATTTCCTCTTTCCAAGAATTCTTGATCTTCATGGTTTTCTGCAATACAAATGGTATCAATTTTATGATTTTCTTATATTAATAGTCTTATTCTTTTAGTGCTTTCTAAACTATCTGTTCTTAATTTTTGTTGAATGAATGAATGAATGTATGAATCTCTGCATTACCTCTCGTTATATTTCTATTTCTTCTGATAGTTTGTTCCCAACGTTTATAGATGCAACTTAATTAAAGTAAATGTTTGATATTATTCTTATATCTTTAATATCCAGAATTTTATCTTGAAGTAGCTGTAGAAGTCGATTATGCAGGACTTTGCAGCCATTCCTCATTGCGCCAATGCATTAAGGGCAAATAAAGTCTCTCTTGTAACCATTGCGTTTCTAAAGCCAACCTGAAGGTTTCTAATATCTCGCTCAAGTTTTCTGAAAATCCATTGATCTATAATTTTCATGAATATCTTTAGAATGTGACTCATTAGGCTGATAGTTCGTTGGTCACAGCATTCTCTAGCGTTAACTTTTTTTGGTAAAGTTACGAACGTCAACTATCCCGCCATTCTTTTGGAGTGACGCCTGTATCATATATGGTGTTGAACAAGTCTTTTAGTACCTTTAGTACAATAATTTAATAATTTCCGCTGGTATCTCATCAGTGATTTGTTAATAAGTGTAATAATTTTCCAAGGGATTTTAATATTACATTTAATTCTATGGAAAAAATTGACAGACGCATGGAGAAACAGCATAATGATAACAATGTTCAAGAAAGTAGATAAAGAAGACCCCAACAATTATAGAGCTATAAATCTACTAAACACCGCACTTAAGTTTACCACAGTCTTAACCAACAAAATCAATAAACTAACAACTTTATCATATGAACAACAAGGATTCAGACATAAAAGATCCTGCGTAGACGCCGTATTTGTACTAAGACAAATCACAGAAATGGCCATCGAGTACAATAAACCAGCATATCTATGTCTTATAGACCTCACAATGGCTTTTGATCGCATCCAAGTCGAAGACGTCTTACACCTACTGTATAAAAAAACATACCAATCAATATTATACAAACCATCGAAAACATCTACTTACATAATCGAATACAGGCAAAGATAAATGAAAAACTAACACAGTGTATACTAGTACAAAGTGGAGTCAGACAGGGTGACTTGTTATGCCCACTTGAGCGAAATCATAAAAGCAGTAAATAAAGGTCATGGTTACAGAATGGGGAACAAAGAAATCCAAATATTATGTTATGAAGACGTATGTAGAGGATAGGATAGATAGTACGAGTAGCACGAGAAGTCACCAAATAGACAAAGAAGTATTAGCAGACCAAGAAAAAGATGGTGCGATCATTTAAACAATTTAGGAGGCTAACGTTTAAGAAGAAACAGGCTTTAAAGCCTACATACAGGAAGAAAGAAGAAGAACAAATTTGAATTTTATTTATATCCATCTACTCCTGTTTATTATTGAACACTAGATACAAAGATATTTCTGAACTGAAATAAGAACCCCGTAAAAAAATCTAAATAATAATTTGGCGTCAGTAATTAAAATTATCCAGATATACATCAATTAAAAAACTCAATAATTTGTTTTGTTTGTGTTTTGATTATATTGAAATGCATTATATTCAATTTTCTAATTGATTTCCAAATCATTATATATATATATATATATATATATATATATATATATATATATATATATATATATATTTATTCGATTATATATAAAAGCAATCGATAAAGTATTCTTACATAAAATTTCTTTATAAAAATGTACTTGTCTAGTAATTAACCTGTCAGGCTATTATGAAAAATATTTCAAAAATGAATAATTTTACCGCTACTACAATCGATTTCTATGATTTCTAAAACGGGCCTTATTTCTTTTCAGATGTCAATCACCATATTATATACCTCAACAAAAAGTTCTCGACTACCTGTTTTTAGCATAAACCGGATATAGTTTATTAAAAATTTGAATTTTTGAATCAAGTGGCAAGTTGAAGCATATATTATATTCCTTTTACCGTTGTAGCTTAATTGAAAAGGTTTCGAAAATATTTTGTTCCATTCGTACATTTTTAAGAATTTTTTTATTTAGTCTATCCATTTAAGTTAAATATTAGTTTATTTGGGATTAAATTACAATTAATTAACATTTTATTAATGGGCATGAATCATACATTCGAAACAGATACCAAATATACAATGCCTAGGATAATAAGTATAACGTGCAATGGAAAGAAGAGGTCAGCAATACTAATATACCAACACTAAAGAGTTAATAGCAGGTCGGAGACACGTTATCTAGAATTAACCACATAAGAAGAGAAAGAGCAGAACTTGATATGACTCCAAGGAACAACAACTCTCAAACAATTTGTAACTCAACTGTCAACTGTCAAGTAAGTCAACTGTCAAATTAATATTACCACCCAGCGCCAATTTATAAATATTTACAGATTAAGATTATTATAATAATTGATCTTGTTATTTCCGAAAACCATAAAATGTAATTCGCATTTCAACTAATTGTGATTTAATCCCATATAAAACAACATTTCACTCACAAATGCCACAAGACAACAGTTTCAGAAGCTGTCTATCCATTTGAATAGATGGAATCGTGGATCTTTACTATCGCGTCAAAGTCATTGCTCCGTGGGCGCTCGACCTACGACTAATAAACTGAAACTCACACTGCAAATAGAAGTGAAATACTAAACATTGTACTTACAATGGAAGAGTTAGTCCCTGACTGTTTTTAATGTAGCAATCTGTTATCGAGATATCCAGTCGCATGTGGACGATAATCATTCTAGATGAAAAGCGATTTTTTCGGTTTTAAGCTGATGTTACCGATACAGAATTAGTGGCACACTAATAAAATTCACTTTCCTTTGTATCGAATATACTTTTTTTAGGTTAAGAAAAAATCAACGGTTCTTAAAGTGATTTATGTCAATTCTAGATGTAAGTACTCCATCAACTTACAGATACGCATCTTAAGTTGAAAAATGCCGAGGACGACTCAATGTTAAACTGATTTTTGACAAAAAATGAGATGGCAGAGACATGTTCTTAATCACATGATGAATATCATAATATTGCACATATATTTACAAAAAATGAGTAAAAAGAAAAGTTAAACTTACAAATTAGACCAAACAGAAAACATTGAAAAAGGGAAAACGATTCAATTTAATTTGTGAATAATCGATTCTATTTAGTAAGAAATACTTAAATGTTGACTAAAACTAAAAAGTAGATATATCATGTGGATCTTTTCTTAACAAAGAAGCTGTCATTATTCAAGTTAGTGAATTTGTTTTAAAATTTATTGAATTAAATGAACAACTGAACTAATTAAAAAAAATTAGGTAGTAGCTTTTCCATAAAAGTTGCAATCAAATACCAAAAAACTTTATCTCGTAGACTTCAATGGCGATTTTGAACGAAGATTGTGTACATTACAAGAATTGGATTTTTGGGACCATCCTCAAAAACTGATATTATGATAGAACAAACCGCCAAATGTAATAAAATATACCACTAGAAAAAAAACCTGAAATCAGATCCAGCAATCGTAATTTTGTAACAAATATGTGGGGTCAAAGCAGTGATAGCGTTTCTATTATTCGTAAATGGATATTCATTCCCTATATAAACGAAATCATTGATTCAACGTTTCCCGAAGCTTTTTTAGCATGGGGAGATGCTATCTCTCTCACACCGAGTTTTCAAATGATTGGCTGGTTAGAAGATTCGATAAGACCCTTTCTAGTATTCGTCCAGAAGTCCAGGGTAAATTCCATTTTATTTTCAAATTGAAATTTCAAAATTCCTATAACGGTGCTTTGTGAGACCGCATATTGCTCCTAAATTGCCAACTCTGGCCTAAGAATTGGCTTCTGCCCTATATAGCCGTTTCCCAACATTTAAAAGTATTTTAATTCAATTTTCGATAAAAATTTGAAAAATCTTCCCAAAGATTTTCGGATCATGAAAAATTTGTAGTTTTCTGTAGATTTCCAAAATAGTTTACAAACTTAATATCCCAAATCGCTAGATCCTTTAAATACAATCCAATGTTTTAAAAAATATTAGATAAGAAATAGTTCTTTATGTTTACGTAAAAGTAAAGCTTTACAAAATTTTAATGTAATGTACAGGTGTATTTATACAGATTTGATCATTTTGAGCAGTGTATTTGATTGGTCTGACATTATATTATATTTATTATGACAGACAAATAATAAAATAAACAAACAAACAAGAAACAATTGTTTGTTGTACATATGTTAATTCATAAATTATAATAAAAGCCTCTCTCCAATGAAAGCGAGCGTCTGTATGTAAATATAAAATTAATATTTTGTAATACCTTCATCAGCATTGATAACAGCTTATAGTCTTCGGTTCATCTGCGTGAAAGGAACTATGAAATTGTCTTCTTCAGAGAGCTCTTCCCAAACCTGTTGTATACCGTGCAACAGCTCTTCAGCATTTTGAGGTATAAAATTACGCCGATACAACCCGCCCGATTTTATAATAACCCGCCACGAGTTCTCGATTGGGTTTAAATCTCTACTCAAGCTGGCTCATGGTAAGGTTTCGATGTTGTTATTCAGGAGCCACTGGTTTATTATATTCGCAATGTGAACAGGACAATATCATCTTCTAGATATAACTGATTTACACTGGAAAACATGATGTTTTCTAGAATATTCAGATAAGTCTGACCAACGAACCTGCCATAAATATGCAATACCATTCCCATTCCTCTAAATGAAATCCATCCCCAAACAATGGAGCTAAAATGAGCAGCTGCTCGATATCTATCAAAGTATAGAGGATTAAAATGGAGAATAAATTCCAATCTGTAAATATCACCCTGTCCCAAAAATCTTGATTTTGTAGCTGATGGTTTAAAGCAAACATAAATCTTAATTGCTTCTGTTGTGGTTGTAAGAGTTTGGTTTTTTGCTGCAGTTCCGTACCTAAGACGCGATGCTTTAATTCTGCGCTAAGTTGTTGTCTTTCTTCCCAAAAACTGTGACATAATACTTGCAGTTTTCGCATCTTCAAAAGGATTCTTTTGTAATCTCTCCAAAAGCGTACGATCTTCATGAGTGGTAGATATTTTTGTCTTCCAGAACCTTGCTTACTTTTGAGAGTTTCTTGTTTTCTCAAATCTTTTATTAATATTAAAAACCGTAGTTCTGCTTACGTAAAACTGGTTCGCTACGACAGATAGTGACCAACCATCTTCTAATTTCGCAACAATTGCTTTTAGTTCTTTGCTAGCATGTGGAGCCATTTTTTGAGGTTTAACAGAATAAGTAATCTGACAAATTTTAAGATTTGGCAGTGACAGTGAAAGTATGTAAAAAATAAGTATTTATCCTTCAAAATACACTGCTCAACTTTCTACAAAATACGCTTAAGAGTCGTATCAGTTTTTTTAGGAACTAGCACATGTATACATATTTATATAAGAAAATTGGAATTGTTGTTTATTTTTTTCACAGCTGAAGAAATAATAATTTTTAACTTTGATGACTATTAGCGTATTGGAGCCCCTCTCGTCCTATATAAACCAAAACATCTGCAGATTATGCTAATTTTATTGCCCAAAAATTCTATTATTTCCTAAAATCATGGCATAATAATAGGTATATATACTGAACGTTTTATTTTATTTTATGATTCCTGAGTTATGCTTTACTTCCATGTTTTTTAGCTCATAGCCCAAATATATATATATATATATATATATATATATATATATATATATATATATATATATATATATATATATATATATATATATATATTGATACGATTAGGGTTTATAGAAAATAATTTATAAGTTATATACTACATAATATTAGATATTTGGTTGTTTTAAATAAGTTATATACTAGAGAATTTAATAAAAATTATTTATGTGAGGGCAATTTTTAATAAATTAGCATATAATAATTGTAAAAAGTTGTATTTTAATGTTGTAAATATGTTTAAGTGAGCCATGTGCTTAGGCAACCAACTATACAGTGAGTAATTGACAGATAGAAATTAATCATAATACGAATATAAGTGGGGTTATAATAATATATTGTTTGAATTGTGTATTTTATTAAATTAGAGTGTTAGTTACTAATTTGAATGTTTATTCTGATCTGAAAAGCCTAAATGTCAACAAAATTATCAATGGAACATTAACGAATTCTCCAGAGTGCAGAGTGTGACCATTGTTTACGGTCGAACATTCTGGAATAATGATTATGTCGGTGGATAGAACAGATATTTTTTTTTCGAGAACATCGATATCGAAGAAATAGAACAAATTGGAACATGATCTCTTACCAGATGGTTCTGGAATATCCAAAAGGATATAAATACCCGTGATTTGGATTCAAGATGGAAGTTGTTAGTTTTTTAGTCAGAAGTCAGGCCAGTTTATTATGAAAGTTAGTAGAAGATAGACACAATTAATTAGTGAAGTCAATTGTTCACAGTTTTAGTAAGTCAGTCAAGCAGTTTAATAAGAAATATGAAAGTTAGTTGGAGATAGTCCAATTGTTTAATATAGTGAGTTAAATGAAGATTAAAAATTATGCATATATTTAATGCACATTTATAATTATACACAAATAATTATTGAAGATTATAAAAGTATATTAGAAGAATATTGGATGGACATTGGAAGGAATTAAAATTATATTATGATTGGAGATTAGTATAAATCAACTTATAATAATTGGATATTGGTATATTGAAAAGAAGAATAAATATAAATGCTGTTTGCTGGTTTGGTTGGTGGTATATAAATGCTGGTGAAGAAAAATATATCTTAAATTGGTAGAAGCTGATAATTGAAAAAAGAAATTTCACAAAAACAAGGATAACCGAAATACGAAGACATTCAGTGGTGATTAGAATATATATAGTGGAAAACAGTTCATTTAGGCATTCAGTGAAAGAAAGGTACAAAATTTTGTTAATATAATTTAGTTAGTGTTATAACCATTTCAATTTTGAAGATAGTTTGTTTAAATTTAACATTGTCTATAGAATTTAATTAGTTTTATAAGAACATCAATTTAAAGATAGTTTATTTTAAATTTACATTGGCTAGGTTAGATATATATGTGTGTTTCATAATAGTTATAATAAAGATAATTTAAAAAAGTACTTACAAGCTAATTCTTTGAGAACCGCGATAAAAACCCTATATATTATATTATTAAAAATACTCATTGCTCATCATTCAAACAAAAAATACATCATAACAATATATATATATATATATATATATATATATATATATATATATATATATATATATATATATATATATATATATATATATATATATATATATATATATATATATATATATATATATATATATATATATATATATACGTTTTGTTTTAGAAATTTAATAGACATGAACAAGTCAATTTGCATGTTGCACCTTTTGGAAGAGAGGAGCACAAGGCGTCGATAATGTTAATTGGTACTTGTCCCACTCGTTTCATGTTTACATCTTACATGTAATTAAATAATAGCCAGGATACAATTTCATATAATTTGTTCACGTCTGGCGAAATGGTTGAGCTTTTTCTTAATTTGATCGTGAATATTCATAAAATAAAAATTACTAATAAGAAACTTTCAAGGTCGGATCCTAAAAGTAGTCAAAGAGGTTTATATAATAAATAAAAAATATATAAACATCAAATATTAAACATTTCTTATTAAAAAGAAATTAAATTGAAAAATGTGAAAAAAGGCAATTTAAGACACATCAAAAAATAAAACCTATTGTTTGAGAAACCATAGTTGTCACTTGTTTATAACGGCAAGAAATTGTTGATAGTCTTGGTCAAAAAGCAACTAATAGACCTTTCAGTAGACCAAAAAACCCTCAGAAGATATCCGTCGATAAGAAGAAAATATTATAGGCTAAAGGCACGCTAAAAGGTAAAACCTTCTGTTCGCTATGTAAAATTACTTTTAAGAGTTGCACAAAAGTATACTTAGAATAATAGCAAAAGAAGATCCTAACACTTTGTGTGAAACTGCAGGTTAATTACTCACTAATGACAAAAATCCTTTTTAGGCCAGGATATGACATTTTTTCTGCTCAAAATTGGATTGTCATAAAATTTTGACAGAAGGTAAAAAATAGCTCAAAGATCACAATCTATCCTATGCCAATGTGTAATTTTCCTCTGGGGGTGGTTACCAACCTAATCCGGGAGTGGAAAAAGTTTATAAAAAAAAACAATGGTGGTCGCTACAATAGCGAATTTTAAGGCAAAAAAAAAGTTCACAAATTACACGTCAAAAAGCATGTTTTTAAACAAGTTTTCTCGAATAATTCCAAATATTTAGATTTTATCGGGAAAACTGTTTGTATATAAGATAAATGTTATAATACCAAAGAGATTCGTTCTTTATTATTACCGTAAACTTAATATTAACAAAGTTATGGCTGTCCGAGAGTAGAGTACAAAAATCGAAACATATGATCTTCAATGACCGAAAAACGGTAAGTTTTCCAGGAAAACTTATAGAGACTTTTTAAACGATTTTTAAAAAATTTGGAATTAATGGATGGTGAACATGCATTATGCAGAGTATCCATAAATTATTCTGCTACATAGGTACTTTATAAGTCATCCCATACGACGGGAAATTTGGCTTTGTAGTTCTTATGTACAAGAAGAGAGACAAAAGATTCTGCGAATATTGGACTGTACACAGTATACAGTAGACTGAAACTGATTTAAGATAAAATAATAGGCGAATACCAACATGATTTCCTTTCAAATAGATCAGCTATAGACCAAATACATATGTTAGCAGAAAAATGTTAGAGTATAACATACCAATTTACAATCTGTATATTGATTTCAAAGAAGCGTTCAATGAAGTGTATAGACAAAAGATGCTACTCGTAAAGTAATTACCTATGATAGATATACCGAAAAAGTTAGTTAAACATACAAATAAAGTAAAAATATGCATTTAATGCCATATCAACACTACTTTTTTATCTAAGTCTGGAAGCCATTATTAGAAAATTAGACATTACTGGCTGTATAAATATAAAATCTTCTTAAATATGTGCACTTGCGGATGATATTGCTATAATAAGCAGCAACAAAGGATGCAAGTCTAAGCTAAGAAACTATGAATAATTCTTATGTTAGTACGCACATATGGATGTGAAATGTGGACTCTTAAAGCAACGTTGAAAATCAACTCTTTGAGCGCAAATTATTGCTCTCAAAGGCATAGGATAGGCTCAAAGCTCAAAGGCTCAAATGATATAAAACAAATATACTTGGATTATACCATGGTACCGATGGTAGAAGAACATCATGGCTAAAAAATCTAAGGCAATGGTATGGAAAATCAACTACATCGTTATTTAGAGCTGCTGGTAACCAACATGATCGATAACGGTTATGGAACTAAAAGAAGAAGAAGACCGATGGTACGTGAAGAATTAAAATGAAACAGTACAAGTACAGATAATGTTAAATTTAACAAGTCACAAATCTAAACTGAATCGGTCATTTGGCAAGAATGCTGGATAATCGAGCTGTACAAGTAATCCAGAGATGGAAATCCCATCAAAAGTAAACAAAAGATAGGCCCGTAAAAAAATTAAAGCTATGGATCTACATAGTAAATCCCGTAAGGATTTATGATGTAGAGGAGAAACTTAAAGCCAAGAACATAGGTAGTAGAGAAGGAAAGTAACCGACAGGACTTCATGAAAGAAAATTGTTAAGCAGACCAAAACTCAAAAAAGGTTGTAGTGTTAAGTAAAGAAAAAGATTATCTGCGATAAACTACAATAAATAGAAACAGCTTGAAGAGTGAGGAAATCACTTTGTTAGGAGTGAAGATGCTATTATGCTGAAAACTAGGTTATGAAACCCTCATTCCTTGGGCCAAACAGAACTAAAGAATGTAGACTTACATTAGTCTTTCTTAGTTTAAATATCTTGTTCGTACATTTAGGATAGTATTGTAAAAGTTTATTATAAAACTTTTCCAAGTGTACAAAGATTAACGTTGTGTTGCGTGGTATTGTATTTGGTAATTGTAACAACTCTTCGAGTTTATGGCTGTATCTAGGGTTAACTTATGAAATAAAAATAAGAAATTATGAGAGAAATTTTTATTAATTAATTAATTTTTAAATGATTTTAAATACCATATTGATACTAAATTTAAACAACGAGCTGGTGATTAAAGATAAGATACATGGCTTGACTTGGGCTACCTTGCTTTGTCGCAATAAAACTTCTGTCGTTGTAGTCTTCGCGTCCTTCAGAACAAAATCAAGGCTACAAGCTTTTTTCATCTACGCCGGCAATGGGTAAATGCAAATGCAATATTATATTCTTTGATTTGGTATATGTTAGTGCGGATTGACTACCTCAATATCAACTTGTTAAGACACAACGAAATGTTCATCAACATCTTCGACTATAGTATGTGATAAGTATAATTGTTTTAATGGGTAACGGTAATGGATTTCAAACACTTATATTATACTGTTAAAATATTATTTTTTTTACAAAACTGATAGCATCCACTCCCGTCTAACCTACGCCCTTGGACCGACTATTATAATAAAATTCCGTTATGGTTTTTGCCCATGCAAATCATTAATGGGAACATCTTTTATGTTATACTATGAATAATTAATTTGCATTAAGTTCATTCTTTCAATTATACAATTAAATGAGTGTGAGTGAGTTCGGCGTACTCTAGTTTTGTAAATTTAAAACAATTAATAATTTTACTCAGACTGAACACAAATGCCATAATAAGGAAACGATACTTCATCCTCCACTGACTTCCAGCTTCAAATCTAAATAGACTTAACCTTACTTTTGTAAATTGTAAGATATTCAAAAATAACGGCCGGGCTTGGTATTTAGTATTACATGATTGTTAGTATCCAGCTACAATAATTTACTATACTTATGACTTCGGAATTTTGTTTTGTTATGAATTATCTTGATAATTTAATTAATATAGCACAATTTTTTTGGTGCTTCCCTTTTCTTAATCTCTTGGTATGTGCCATTCATCTTATACGGTTGTGTTAGTATACCTGCTTTCTCTATAATACTTAAAACTGATTACTTTTTTTATTTTGTTCGTTTTTATGTGATCTTACAATATTTTTTTGCAGCATCTTCGCCAAAAAGTGTTAACGACTCATATACTTGTTTACTATTAACACTTTGGAGCCACCATGCTCTGTAGTTTACACTACTATTGTTAATAAGTATCTTTTTGTTATTGCATATATTGTAAGTGAACTCTGTTCTTCTATGTTGGTGCACCAAGCTTTCCACCAGATGGCCAGATGCTGGAAGACAACGAGATGCCAAAATATCTCGGCATATGCCTAGTTAGAAATCTGTCTTACCAATATCACTATTATGAGATAAAAAAAAGTAAGCGCAAGAAATAACATCATTCGCAAAATTACTAATATAAAATTGCAGGCATAACCGTACTCTCCTCACCTCTGCCTCAGCATTATGTTTTGCCGCCGCCTAATTTTAGCAAACTCTGCTCATTCTAAAAAGGTCGACATGGCTCTTAGTTTAATATAAATTTAATATTGCCTGAAACTGCACCCATCGAAGAGGTGTACCTATCAGAAGACAGGTCACAAAAAACTTAAAAAGCACCAAAAAAATATATGGCAAGAGTCTACTACCACAACACATTTTGCCTATTTAGAAAAAATGCCCGCTGAATACAAATTGCCTGAACCGATATGGAGAGCGCTAAATAGACTAAAGCCGGGATCTATCGGCGCGTAAAGTGCCAGTCTTCTCCTAAACACGGTTGGCGCGTCGATATGTGGTCGGGCCATTCCCATGGACAGTGGAGTATCAAGGTTTCAGTTTAGCTCTGGCAGCTTCCGAGCTCCTTTGAACCATGTTGATTTACCGACAAATGACGAAATTCACTGCGCTAACCGAAGATCGTCAATTTTGCTCTATTCAACGACGTGCCTCTGGATCCCGACTTAACGAAGAACTGTGCTAATAATCTAAAAAATGAAGATACCAGAAGACCGTTAGCTTTGACTGTGGCGCGGTTAAGAGTAGTCATTACCTACTAACAAATGCACAAACACATGTTGGTGTTTCAAAAACAAAAAGTAAGTACGTAAGTAATTCTATTCCTTTTTAAATTTTACAAGGATTTTTTTAGAATAAATTCAATATCATAGGTGAAAAAATACGTTCTTGTTGGACTTTCCAATATATTCTGGTGACAACATTTAGGTGACCTTCAAGATGTTCGTGTCTGACGAAAAGTGTGTCGGTAGCTTTTAGATATAATTATTTATATAAAATTAGACAAAGATAAGACATAGAGCATTGTGTACCATTTCAACACAACATTTCTGAATAAACAACATTATTTTTTTAACGTAATTTGTTCGCTTAAACGATTTTGATATTTAAAATATATGTTTTTGCAATCAGTCATTATGTTTGACCTGCACAAACCAAATAATTAATTTTCCAGAGAATAAAACCATTATTTAAATTAAAGAGTAAACTGTTCCATTCAAAATATATGACAGACCGATTGTGATAAAACACATGTATTCAAATCCAAGCATAAACTAATATTTATATCAACAGATGATTTTATTATAGCGGCTCAATTAGATCCATGGGGTATCTCTAATCATTAGTTCGGTAAGCTGGCTGTTGAATCAGCAGGTAGAGACCACTATCTCTTCGGCTTAATTGACGAGAAAAATCCTTTGTACTCCTCATATATTCCGCTTGAATAACAAATAACCCATAACAATATCAAACACAGACGTTCTTATAAGAAGACCGAAGGGGTCCGAAGCAGATCTGAATATTGATGATACTTATCGATAAAACAAACGAAAACAAACATTTAAAATAATATCTAAAAAATTGAAAGAAATTTCGTTGTGGTATATCACTTCTTTAATTTTTTATTTAGGTTACGTTCGGTTTTCAGATCGCATTTTTTCAATTATAAATGTTAATTAAGCAGATTATGCTTTGTTAGGTTGAAAATAAAAATTCATGATGATTATATAGTATTTACGGTATTTTTTAAAGCGAAGCTTCTATACTGGGGTCGTATTACTTTTTCTCTATAGTAAAATGCTGAGGCGAGCGTCACGAAAGTAGCGCCACGACACGGCATCATGAAAGTAGCGCCACGAAAGCTGCACTCTTTATCTTTAAAACGCATCTTGATTTTTGTCAATAGGACACTTGGATCAAAAGATATCGAATTTTTACCGTCGAGCTGATACAAATTTTATTGAACATTGATTTCGCGCACCTAACTTCAAAATCGACAGTCGCTTCAAGCCTTGTTTCTGAGAGAACGGTGTATTCTACACCAAAAGTGCTTGTAAACATTTTTGTGTAAATTATCTCAGCTACAGTTTTTTTTGAAACATTTTTTCTACGACGTACAGATACTTGGTAAATAGATTTTTTTGTGCTTTTACCCCCCTACGAGGGGGTTTTAGGAGGAACCTTGGGGGTAAAAGTAATAAACTTTTCTGCATATTTTTTGGGGTATCAAAATTAATATTCTCGGCAAAATTCAGCTTGTTTGTATGATTTTTAGTACAGTACACTTCTAGTTCAGTACACATTTTCAGTACACTTACTTTTTTCTGAAAGCCGTATTTCTGTGTGGTTTTTAATATCTTAGATTCTCTTTATTATGACTAGAGATAAACTCAGTTAACTCAAAGGACAAGGGCCTATTGGTTTTCTATGGTTTTTCAATTTCATTGCATAATGATATACATCCTAGATGAGTTGATAGTCACAGCACGATTTTGCTTGAAAATAGTATTAAAAATATACTGTAAAAACTGTCTTAGCAATATTAACTGCTCGCCTACCATAACAATCCTCAACTGCTTCGCACAATCGTGAGTCAACCGTGTCCGTCATAAAATAAAATCAAAGGTACTATTTTCTTGAGCAGGCTAGAATTGACTAATAAAGGGTCTTTCAACTTAATAATTCCAACCAATACATACAACCAAATAAGAGAAGATTTGAATTTAAAAAAAATGGATCAAAGGTGAAATCGAACTAAAGTTAAATACCTGAAAAGTCTCAAAAAATAAGAAGACGAATACAAATTTTATTTAATGCTTTTATCTGTAGTATATTTATTATAACGAGTAATAAACTAAACCGGATATCCGCATGATTTTTTCTATAATCTTGCAGAAAACCTGAACATATTGTGTTGAAATCCATTAATTTTATAAAAATTGCCAACCCTCTGCCAGCTTATCGCTGGGCGCTCTTGGAAGTCTATAACAATAACAAAAAACCACCTTCATTGTTTAGGTCTTCGGCATTCGACAAACAAAGGGAAGTAGCCGAGAAAGGCAAAATGTAAAATTATACCGAAATAATCGTAGTAATGTAATAAATGTCAATCAAAAATTACCATACGAGCCATTCCTTAGCATGATAATTTATCTTGCTAGTTTTTTGCAACTCTTCCGAAAGAATTTCAATTTGCAAAAAATTGTTTTATTCACAATTATTGCGTTGGCAAAAAATGCTTTGTAGATAGCGTCTTGTATAGAATTATAAAAAGTATGAAGGGACATAAACTAAGCTTAAAAATGAAAATGGAGATAAAACAGTACTCAAATCGAAGAAATTAAGTAATAAAAATTAATAAATAAAATATAAAAACCGTAGGGTATCAACATGTTAAATTTTAAATATTTGTAGCCTGCGTCATAAGTACTTTCAAGACCTTCGTAAAGAGATTTATATTTTCAAAAGATCGTTAATATCATAAAATTAAAAGCAAAAGTAAAGTAACTATTCAGAATAGTCTTTTGGGACAAAACGTGTGTTCCAAGCTGAAGAATTTGCAATGATAGACCCGACTGATTAAATGATTTGGTGTTAAATCCCTACAAGCCGTAGAGGGCGGAAACGATAAATATTTATATGGATAAAGCTGATAAAATTTTAAAGGATTTCCTTAATAAACGGGCACCGTGTTTCTGTTAGCGTCTCCGTCATGGGAGATGGCATATAAAGAAGTCCAAGGAACTGGAGTAGCAAAATATCTAGAAAGGGGATCTTATATGGATAAAGCTAGTTAAATTTTAAAGGATTTCCTTAATAAACGGGCACCATGTTCCTGTTAGTGTCTCCTTCATCGGAGACGGCACATAAAGAAGTCCAAGGAAATGGAGAAGCAAAATATCTAGAAAGGCTCTAAGAGGATCTTTAAACACATGATAAGACATCACTTAAGATATTTTGTCAAAAGAATAAATGAAGCAAACACAAGCGACGAAATTATAAAAAAAATCACAGAAGGATTTCACTAGACTATTGGATCTAGCAGTCGGGAGCAGAAAATGGTCACAGATATTATGACTGCATACGGGGAAGTAAGGAAACATATCTACAACATAGGTAGTATCGTTTGTGAATATGAAATTGTCACTGACTTGAGGCGGGTATACAACGCGGCAAAACAAGTATTGAGCCAGCAATAAACTCTTCATAAGAATGTCGCCGATTTTTCGTAAACAAAGAACTTCACCATACGCCATGCAAAACAAGAATGAGGTAATTGCCGTTGTTCTAGACATAGAGAGTGCTTTCGATACCACTTCAAAATCAATAATTCTTGCAAAACTTATTGACCTCAAATTAGAAGGTAATATAACAACATTTATTAATAATTTTTTAACGGATAGAACGTTCCAAGTGTCTGCAAATGGTAAAATGTCTGCACCACAAGCTGTAGAGAATGGACTACCTCAAGGTTGTATACTTAGCACCACACTATTCTTAATCTGTATTAACGACATATGCTCTACGATAAAAGCACCAGTTCAACACGCTATTTACGCTGATGATATCATTCTATTTTGTCAAGGTAGGACCACATCCAGTACATGCGCGTTACTCCAAAACACCCTAGAGTCTATAACCAATTGGTCAGAAAGTACAGGATTCAAATTTTCACCACCTAAATCTGTAGTAATCCAGTTTAGTAAAAAATACAGGTCTCCTCAACCTAATTTACAACTGCATGGAACTCCGCTTCGTGTAGTAGATAACCATAAAATCTTAGGTATGCAGTTTGATAAAAGACTGTCTTGGAGAAATCATATACAAACCACTAAAGCTAATTGTTTAAAAAGAATAAACATAATTAAATCTCTTGCTCACTATCATTGGGGCTCTGAAGAGGAAGTATTACTCAGAATTTACCAAGCCCTAATTAGGTCCAAACTTGATTACGGTAGCATACTCTATATGTCTGCATGCAAGTCTCTCTTAAATTCTCTTAACGTCGTTCAGAACACATCTCTTCGTATTTGTCTTGGTGCTTTTAGATCTAGCCCATCTGAAAGCATTCATGTTGAAGCCTATGAACCTCCACTGACCTATAGGAGACAAAGACTACTTCTGAATTACTTTGCAAAGGTCTCTGCCAACCCCTCAAATCCAGCTGCCAAGCTTGTTGCCAGACACACAGTAATAAAGCCAACAGAAAAACTTAGGTCTGTATACCCATTTGACCGCAAATTACACCAGTTAATTAACAACACAGATTTTTCACATATGACCCCGATCTGTATCCCTCATACCCCGCCTTGGACCAGAAAGCAGCCTAGTTTTAACATTAGTCTATGTAGATACGACAAAAAGGAAACCCCCATTAGTGTGTTTAGACAAGAGTTCAACAAAATGATTGACATGGAAAAGTTTGATACAATCTTATACACAGACGCCAGTAAATGAACATGGTACAAGCTGTGCTGTTACTACAACAAATGAAACAATAGCGTCATTTCGCCTCCCTACTATCTGCAGTATACATACAGCGGAATTATATGGAATAAACAAGGCGCTAGAAGTCACACCAAAAAGCAGCAAACGTATAGCCATATGCACCGACTCTCTGTCATCGATACATTCACTAAAAACCCTAAGATCACAACACCCTATAGTCAATAAGGTACACGCTCACTGTCATCAGCTGTTAACTTCGGGCACCTCAGTCTCCATAATCTGGGTTCCTTCGCACGTAGGTGTTATTGGTAACGAGAAAGCGGACCAAGCGGCGAAAGAAGCTAATTGCCCTGATCATCCAGTCGAAAGGATACAGCTCCATCAGGACCTAAAATATCTCTTCAGGCAATCAGTCTTGGAAAATTGGCAAGATCAATGGAGTAGAAGCACATCCAAATTACATCAAATACAACCAATAATTCGACCACTGCAAATTCCCATACAAAAAAGAAGAGACAAAGCCATAATCAGACGAATAAGAATAGGAAACACTCGTCTCACGCACGGTTACCTCATGAGTTCTGGAAATCCACCAGTCTGCGAACGCTGCAACAACACGCGGCTTTCCATACAGCATATCCTACTTGAATGCAGTACTTTCAGCTCCACCCGACGACGGCATAACATTAGTGGTACCCTTAGTGATATACTTAGTTCACCTGGTTCAATGAACTCTTTGATTATTTTTTTAAGAGACTCTAAATTATATAATTTAATATAAAATATTTACGAATTTTGTAAAAGTACCAAAACTGTAGCTTAATCATATATTGTAAATACCGATTTTGTTTGTTCCCGTGTCAATGACCATAGTTGTCGAGACACGTAAATTTAAATAAAAAAAAAAAAAAAAGAACACCACTACTTCACCAAGAAGTTTAATCAAAGAATAGGGTTTGTTAAAAGACCTCACGATTAAATGTTAGAGGCCAGTAGTGTATCGTCTAATTTTATAATAGGAAGACGATTTTTAAATTAAATTTTTTCAGATGTGACTCTCATGGAATATAACAATTCTATTATCTTGTTTAAAAATAGGTCTACTATTTAACTATATTCTCCTACTTCGATACGTTTATCTTAACATTATTGCTTAATATTTCTCCAGGTACAGGTACACCAAAAATCAGTCTACGATTCATGATACGAACATACCTACCAAAATATACTTGTTCCTCAATGACTAGGTCTCAAACAAACAATTTACTTTAACTAACTACTGACTGAATACTTTTAGTACGTATTACGACAACATAATGATTGGTTAAAGCGTAAAGTACTTCAGAATATACCACAAGCCGCAACCGTTTATTGCTTATAATTTTAACAGTAAGTGAAACCATGATTATATTAAATTTATGTGTGTAGGGATGAAAATAATCCAACAATAAGTTTATATTTGTGCAAGTTAGATCAACAAAAACTGCAATTTTCATTAAAAGTTAGCTAACCAAAAATTATAAGGGTAAAGAAGCTTATTTTAGCAGAAAATCAACGCATACCACAAAATATCCCCGGTATCTAGATTTGGACATTATGTAACAGAAAAATTCCATTGAAACTGAAAGTATATTCAATAGTCTAAATAAGTAGTATTCTAAAGTTTTTTTTAGATTATATACAATATTCTTTCTTTTCGTTATCTGTTTTGTGACGTATTTTCATATTTTGTTTTCCATTCATTCTTAATCATCAGCAACAATTTTTTTTTGTTTATGTTGTAGGACTACACCACTGCCATGAGCAAGGATCTGGTTCCTTTTATCAAGACCATCCTTTGTGTTATTAAACCACTTTCCATAAATATTTCTTCTAGAACAAAATTAAAAACTAATATTGATAATATATATTATTCCATCCCTTTTTTATTGGAATTTTTCTAACAAGCTACTTTCCACAGTTACTTTGTATTACATTTTCTTTAGTGTCTTTTAGACAGACAGACTAGATTATTTTTAGTACGAAAATTTAACCAATGGTAGGTTTGCCCTATCTAGGACTTATATCTTGGTCATATAGTGGAAGACTAACGTTATAACTTGTTTTAAGTAATAGTACAGCCAAGAAAAACTCAAGAAAATGGTGGAGCATAACAGTGTCACACTGTTATGGGTGCCAGGCCATCACGGATTATACAAGGAAAGAGACGATGGATGTCTTTAGTTCTACTTTATTTCAGATGAATCGAAGAGATGAAAAACTCTCAATAGGAAAGTATATCCGGTCTGGAGCATTGCAGAAAGTATACTGGATGGACATACTATCAGAGGAATGAAATACTGGGGAAAATAAATAGAAATAAGCTCAAAATCCTAACAGGATTCCTTACTAGACATGCACCAGTCCAAAAATATCCTTATACAATGAGGTTGTCTGTAGCATGAAAGAGACTTTTGTCCCACTCAGTATAAAGTTCATTTTGCGTCTTAAAAAAATTCGGAAGAGAAACACTTAAGATGTTGGAACGAGAAGGCATACTCTAGATTTTTATTTACAGTCTAAATTGCAACAAATAAAAGCAATCGCGTCATTCTTTTTATATCGTTTTCTCTGTAAATCTCTTAAGCTTCTATTTAACGCTTTTAAGAATTGCGTATTAAAAACCTTTAAAGAAAAACACTTCAGTGTCTCCTAGAGTAAAATACTGAATACAATTGTTTGTTTACTTTGCCAGATGCCTCTTAAAAGTGAGTTCCTATTTTAGATCTTGAAGGAATCACGGAAGGAAAGAAGGTGTTTGAATCACCTTTGGCAATCACGTATATTTTTGTCAGTTTTGTGATTAAATTTGAAGAATATGTTATCGTTTGCTTGTTGTGCTGCCCCTTAGTTTTAAGAGATTCCCATTTGGATTCAAAACCAGTCCTGGGATGCAGTTCACCCAACTATTCTTTTAACGTATTTGGACCTAGAATTTTTCGTTCAACTTAAATTTCAAGAGAAAACTTCCCTTTGGCTTAATGTTTACGTTATACTATAGTGCAGCCACAGTAATTTAGGTATTACCACAGTAATACCCTACTTCTGGTCCTTCTTTTCTTCACATCTAGGTTTAATTTTCGTTACAGCCTTGAACAGCCAACCACATCTTACATGATCGCAGGCACTGCATTGTGGGCTGAACACACTTTTTGGAGACTCCAAAATGACCCCGAAAACGTATGGTAAAAATCTACCAGACCTGTAGAAGCTGGTTAATTATTCTAGAATTCTTTAATGGCTATCATGAATAGAATGCATATAACGGATTTTTATAGACGGCCTCTGAAAATAATAATCATAATATAATAAGAATGTAAGGACACATATAAAGAAAAAAAGGTAAATATATTTCCTGGGTGAACAACTTGAGAGCGTTTGTATTTAATTCCGTTGATTTGTTCAGGGTGGCACTCAAAGAAGAAGAAGATCCTTCCTTTTCTTTAAAACTCCCTTAATACTTGTCCAGCATTTGTCCAGTCTACATCAAATATCATGTGGAGAATTTGTCTGTAATTTCCAAATTCTATTTTATCGATTTCTTGTATAATTGATATAATATTTTTACCTCAAAATTTCTGTTATGAGCTGTTGCATATTGAGTTCAAAACTTCTATAAATATTTTGCTGTTATAAAACTAGAAATATTTCTTGAGCGAATAAAAAAATACTTTTTAATGTCCAACATACTGTTTCATTACTTAGAAGTTCAAAAAACACAAGTGTAGTAATGATGGAATGATTCAAATTATGTCAAATATTTAAATGACCCTTTCGGAATCGTAACTTAGTTATGGTTTGAACTGGTTGGAATAGCAAAAGTACGCTAATTATGTGTTCAAATAACAACGATTTAAAGACGGATACATCGTCTGAACATGCAATATGATTAATATGTTCTTCTTGCCAGCTTTGCTTTTGTATATACCGACTATCTGTTTTACAATGTGATTATTCTCAGATCAAATCAATTCGTGCGTTATGAACAGAGATGGATTTAAATAGTTTATATGAGATAAAAAATCTTAAACTCATATTTTTATTTAAATTAACGATTTCGATTGCTGAATATTATTGATACGGTTACACAAATTCTTACAGGCGTTTTAGAAATTTATCCCGCGCATAATAAATAACTAAATTATCACAATAAAGATACTTCTTCTTAATCCTAAGTGTTTATTTCTTCTTTTTGATACCTATCCGTAACGAATGTTGGCGATCATCATGGCAATCTTTATCTTGTATGCAGCAACGTGGAAAAGCTGCGCAGATGTGATAAACAAGTTTTTGAGGTTCTTTAACGTGGAAGTTCTTCTTTTTCCTGGACTTGTAGGTTGTAGGTAAAGTGTTTATATAGTTAAACCTTGTTCACACCTGTCCTATGTACTCATAGGACGTTTCCCAGTTAGCCATTGGAACATGCTGTGTCGAAGATTTCTCCTATAAAGCACATGTGTTTTTGAACTTACGATCTCGCGTAATGTGTCTCGTATTTCAAGAGAATATGGGTTTAGTATCAAAATATGAGTATATTGCGTCATTTCCCAAGATTAGCTAATCCGGATATACATCTGCGTCCAGGGCCTCTCTTGCCCTTAATCTTGCCTTGTAGAAACTGTAGAAGTCGGTATTGGTTATTACACATAATGTACCCGAAGTAAGCCAGCTTTCTGTTCTTTATGGTGTTAATATTTTCATTGTCTTTTCTTAGCGTCTGGAGAATAGTTATATGGTGTATATATGAGACCCTTAACATGCATCGATAGCACCACATTTCAAATGCCTCTAACTGTTTTTTGGCATCTTTTGTAAGACTCGAGCTTTCTACTCTGCAAAGAAGGACAATAAAAACGTAACATCTAAGACTTCTTATGCTTATATTGATGCTTAAAGATAAGTTGCAGGGAATAGGGCTTACTGAATGCAATTAAATATACTTTTTCAATCACAATTAAAATAAGAAAACTGATATGGACTCTACTAAAATATGCTTGTGCAAAATATTCGTTATATAGCATATACTGTCATTGAGTACTTATTCTAATAAAACTGCAGTGTGTACATTGTTCAATAACTCAATCTAAGCTTGTAGAATCACACTGGTCACTTATATTTATCATTTTACTGGTCTTTTGGAAATCATATTTCACCGTCGGAAATTATCTTTAATTTATCGATGTATATTGTTTAAATTTTATTGTTTAAATTTGATAAGGAACTTAAAAATTTTTAATTATGTATATCAGTTTAATGCAAAGTGTATTGCTGCCAATGGCAAATCTTTGAATATTAATTCAATTAAGTTAGAATATAATCAAGGGCTAATCTGGAATGTTCAATTTTTTATATGTCCAATCCAGACAAATCGATCAATCTGGGACAATATATCAAAAGGTATTTAATCTGGTGAAATTCTTCTTCAAAATTTTATTTAATCAAAATCCATAAGGAAAATAAAATTCCTGTAATTGGCTGTATATCATGAATCATAAAAACTTTTATTAAAAAAATACTTGCCCTTTCGGTTTAGATCACAGAACGTTTTTGGACTAGTAAGTCCATCATCATTGTAGTTACCTGGTATACATGAATAAAATCACTAAATATGTCGGTAAAAAACCTTTAAATGATATTAACTTTGTTAATTAATACATACTTGTTGCTTATTGTTGATTAACGTATTCCTGCAATTTAAAACTATATTCTTGTTTTTTTCAGCTTTTCGCTGTTTTTTTTTATAATAAATACATAAACAGTGAAAGAATTTCACAGTGAAGACGATGGTTATATATCTAATAGTAACTGGAGCATTTTAGGTATTACAAAAAACACTATAGTGCAACTGAAAACAACACGAAAACATAGAAAATACACCAGGATGGCGAGAACCCCAACCAACATTCAAATTGGACCATTCCCTAAGAGAAAGTAAAGGCAATGACGAGAAAAGTAAAGAACACAAAGTCACCTTGTATCGATGAAATTTAATAACGGTTGAGATGCTAAAATATGGGGGTGATACATTATTAATAAACTGAATATCCTATTTAACAACATAATTTAAAGTAAAAGTGAAACAAATATCATCTGAGTATATTGCTACCAATTAAAAAAAAAAAGGTACAATATTCGGTACTGTAGACTAGCATGAAACTTCATACAGTGTTTTCTTTATTTTGAACATTTAAATAATATTTTTAATATTTAATAAAGGAATATTATTACTTATTTATTTTTTTTTTATAGATTTTTTATAAATTTTAATAAAACTGAATAAGTTTAAATGCAGCCCCTCGTCGCCTAAATGGACCCTTCCAACTGTTTACTGTGACAGCGAACCACGAACCACTATTTCGATTCCTGGCGCTCCTTCCGTGACACTCGCCTCAGCATTTTACTATAGAGAAAATATAATACAACGCCAGTAGAGAAGATTATCTTTAAAATTAGTTCTTAAACTTGAGCTCTAATGTAATTTTAGCGGCCAGATTTAGCGCATTAAGCTTTCCATTTTTCTTTCTTTATTTTTCTTTTATTTACCACTGTATTACTATCCTAAGTTCTAACAATATTTCCAGCAAGACGGCATTTTGTATTAATAATTATCTTTCCAAATATCTATAATATTTTCTAGATATAAATAAAAATTAAATTTTTAAAAGAAATAAAAATTATTACTTTATGGATCACAATTTTATCTTATTTGTATATTCTTCTAGTCCGGTTCTGTTTTGACGGCTGCTGACCAATGGTCTCCCAATGCTCTCTAATATATTTAAGTATTAAGACGATAATTTTTAGATTGAATTTATTTAGCTTGATATTCGATAGGCATCTAATTTTTCGTCATTTTTTACGGTTCGGATGTAATGATTATTAATTATTAAGCGTAAGAAGTTAGTTAAATTAAGTATGACCTGACCAGTTTGCACTAACACTTTATACTTGTACAAAAAAGATAATATTTTAGTAAATAATATTTTGTTTACATATTAGTGACAGTAACGAAAAATGAAGCTTTTTCAGTCACTAATTCCCTCTATGATTTGGTAAAGTTAATAAAGTTTACCCAAAAATAATACATACTTATTTTGGCATAAATATTATATCGCATTTTACGACAATTCATACATTTCTTGGCTCTACATCTTCCGTACATAATTTATGAGATATTTTCTGATTCTTTTTGCTTGGGTCTTTCACTTTTGCATTATTGTTACATTATCTGATACTTAACTTACTCATAGTAATGGGTTCTCTACTTATTTTTTTAACTAATATTCATCAGTTCTGAAGGAATTTCGCATTCATTCGTGAGTACTAACCCAATAGCTATTATAGATCATTAACTTATAGGAATTATCTATTCCTTGACCGACGTTCTTGTTGTCATTTAAGATAGAGTCCAGGTAGGCAAAGCTGGTGACATACTAGAATGTATTGATATGATTCTTTACTTTTAGGTTTCTATGTGAATTTAATTTTGTACATATTTTGTTTTCCCTTTAGCTTCCCGTTCAGATTTCTAGTTTTTTTATATTTGTAGTAAGTCCCAGTAGATCGTAGCAGCTGCTAAAATCTAATTTGGTGATGGTTCATTTAAAAATTAGATGAAAAAGTACTGTTAATAAAGCATCATCTCACCTACCCAATTTTTTATGTGAACTGAATTCATCAGCTTTTTGTACGTTCCCTTTAACTGTCTTGAAGTTGATCTGTTCGTTCTGTGATTGTCAAAAATGCAAATCTTTTGATTTCATACAACTACAATAATAATTTCAAAAAAGGGATATTTTTGGGCTTGTGTAGGGTGTTTGGAGTTATTTTCTAGTATTTAGATCGTCTACACCTTGTTGTGACGTAGCCTAAATGATGCAAGCTGCTACTTTAACTAAAAACCATAGTAGACTAACATAAGTTTGCTAGAAGACCGATGAAAATAGCGTATGTAGGTACTTTACCTACAGATAGTTGCTAATTCTCGCATAACTATTAAAAGTAAGAGTGCTGGTTGATGAAATAAAAATAGGAAAACTCTAATATCTTGGCCAAGTAATGAGAGGACCACTATATTGGAGCGAAACGGTTGCATTGGCTCCACATTCTCACATATTGTTTAGATTTTCGTTAACCAATTTTGTAGAGCAACAGAAAACAGGATCCAAATAATCAAGCTGATCTCCAACCTCAGAAAGAAAACTCCTTAAGAAGAAGATTGTGGGTTTCCTGGAAGAAAGCAAAATCCTTAAGATGTTACTAAAAACAATACTTTTCAAATATCAGATATTATTCATTTATTCATAAGGCTGTAAAAAATGTAGTTTTGTCGGTTGTGTTATTAACAAGTGTTTGTTTTTGTGTGCAATAATCCTTCTGTGTAGATATTGATGCATCTGACCAAAATATGTTGAACTTCAGTCCTTACAATTTATTTGTTATACTAAATCTGATTGACTGTCTTATTGATACTAGGTGTTGTCTGACTTAAATACCTTTCTAGTATATTTTATTTAAAAGAACTCCATGACGACATGAGCAGGTTAAAAAACGGGAAAGCTGCAGGTGTGGATGATATATGAAGTGAACAAATAAAGCATCTAGGCCAGCGACCAAAAAAACTGGTCTTGAAACTTCATAACATGTGCTGCAAAGCCTGCGAAATACCAAAATCATGGAGGAAATCTAAAGTAATAGCCTTGTTAAAACCAGGAAAGGACCCAAAAAATCCCACTAGCTACAGACCTATTTCGCTGTTGTGTCACTTTTTTAAACTATACGAGAGACTCATACTCGCCAGAATAGAAAAAAATGTCGACAAGCACCTCATCCCACAACAAGGAGGATTCAGTGCAGTGAATGCATTACATCTACACACATCAAGCGACAGTCGCATACTAAAACAGTTCCTTATACTATACCCTGCAGGTAACTTTATATACAGTATAGTCCAAATAGGTTTATGTTATAAAATTCAATGGATTACGTATGTAACTGGAGAGTTAAACATGTATTCTTTTGTAGCAGCACTGAAGATGGAATATTTCGTTCTGTGAAATCACCTTGGTGAATACATCAATAATATCCGCTACGCCGATGACACTGTGTTACTAGCAACCAGCCTAAACGATCTGCAGGCCTTACTAGACCGAGTGCGAACTGTGAGCGTATCATACGGACTGAACCTTAATATTAAGAAAACTAAATTCATGGTTGTCAGCCGTACAAATTTAGATCCCGGGGCACTAATGGCAGGTAGCGAAGAGATCCAGAGAGTCGACAGATTCACTTACCTCGGAACTACCCTCAACGTACAATGGGACTACGCTCAAGAGATTAGATCCAGAATTGAAATGGCACGGTCTACATTTATTAAGTTGAGATCCTTGCTGTGCTGCAGTGATCTCAGTTTGGGAACCAAGATGCGGATAGTGAGGTGCTACGTTCTTCCAGTGTTACTATATGGAGTTGAAGCCTGGACACTGACGCAAGCCACTGAAAAACGAATCGAAGCCTTCGAGATGTGGATATACAGAAGGATACTAAAAATATCTTATGTGGACCATGTCACCAACGTTGAGGTCCTACAGCGCATGACAAAAGAAAAAGAAGTGCTTAATTTAATTAAACAACGTAAGCTTGAGTACCTCGGCCACGTGATGCGGAACGAAGAAAAATATCGAACTTCAACTTGTTATGCAGGGTAAAGTATTTGGCAGAAGAGGACCGGGACGCCGTCGTATCTCGTGGTTGAAAAATCTCCGACAATGGTTTGGGATGACCTCAGCGGAGCTGTTTCGCAGAGCAGTCAACAAAACCATGATAGCCTTGATGATCGCCAACATCCGGACCGGATAAGGCACTAAAGAAGAAGAAGAAATCACCTTCTGTGATTTAGCCCCAAAGGGTTTTTTTAAATAAATATACCTTTTATAAAAGATTTTTTACTAGATTTTTTATAACCAACTTGATCCCTGTTACGTAAAGATAAAATATCGTGTAGTATTAACGGCTAGGACCTAATAAGCCGAAGGTCGTGACCTCAATTTCCCTTCTTCTTCTTCATGTGCCATCTCCTCTAAGAAGGTTGGCAACCATCATGATAATTCGCACTTTCGATAGCGCTTCTCTAAAGAGGTCAGCAGAAGTGCAGTTAAACCAAGCTCTCAAATTGTTTAACCAGGAGATGCGTCTTCTTCCGCGACTCCTTCTTCCTTTATTCTTCCTTGCATTATTAAGTGCAACAAGTTATAACGCTCGCCCCTCATGACATGTCCCAGATATTGCAGTTTTCTGACTTTAATTGTATTTAAAACCCCTTTATCTTTTCCCATTCTTATCAACACCTTGACATTCGTGACTCTATCCAACTCAATTCACTCTACTCAATTTCCCACAAAAACACTATTTTGTCTTTTTTATGTAGAAAAACACCCTGTCTATTTTTTAAGACAACGATATAATGGGTAAGTAAAGAAGTGATCAATTACTGAACATGCACCTTATGTCTAGTTTGTTGGTTACATAAAACTCGGTGCAAATTTTTTTAAATGTAACTCCGTTGTAGATTTTTATGGGATTTTTATTACCGCCTGTCGTTAGATATTACTATTAATCTTTTGCGTAACATGTTCTTTAAATATGCAGACTTTTATCTTGAAATTCTTATGATTATTTCCTAATATTAACAGCCTGTGTCGGATAATCCACTCGCACTGAAAGCAGGTAATTTGCAGTATATCAAGCACTTGCGCATGTAAAAAACAGAATGTATACTTATAAATTTAAAATCTTCATTCTTGTTATTCTTTTTCTACTATATCGTGTCTGGAGGCTATAAAATAAGAGCAGTATTTATCAAAGTCTACTATTTAATCATGCCTTGGTAATTTCTTTACATTAACTTATGGATTTAATGAATTATCGCACTGTGCACTTACTTGCTAGAAAACCGTAAATGTGGGGTTATCGGGAAGCTTAATTTATTGGGTTATAGACGAGAAATAAGTTACTAATCATAATATTTTCGCTTTTTCTATTTATTAATTTATGGTCTCTTAGGTTTCAAACCGCAGCGGCTACAGTTCAAGATGTTATTTATATTCACAGCAACATTTATTAGAAAAATATTGCTAATAGATAGATAAGTAAAATAACATTTAACATTTTCACAAAATTTATTACCAAAAAATACATATCAAACAAAATAAATAATTAACTAAATACAACAAAACTGAAATAAACCATAATTACATTAAACAAGCTTTTCTGGAAATAATTAACCAGCATAACGATTATCTTCCTATATATACCGATGGCTCAAAAACAGACCAACATCTTGGAGCATTAGTAATATCTCCTAGCGCTGCTAAAACTTTTCAATTATATTCGTTTAATAGCATCCTTACAGCCGAATTGTACGCCATCTTGGAAGCAGTAAGATTTGCAAAATCTACTCATCACTCCAAAGTAATAATAATTACAGACTCTCTAAGTTCCATCCACACCATCCAACAGTTATACTCAAAAGATCCAATTACCAGCTTAATAAAATCAGAATTATTTTTTCTTCTCCAATTAGAAATTAAATTATTATGGGTTCGATCTCACGTAGGTATATACGAAAATGAAAAAGCAGATTTGTATGCTAAAGAAGCAACAACCAGCACCGAAGCGAAGTGCACGAAGTAGTAGCGAGTGATATGAAAGCGGTTATTAAAAATAAAATAATGTGTATGTGACAAAACAAGTGGAATACGACTGCAGAGAAACTTAAAGCAATAAAACCGAGAGTGAAACCGTGGAAACAACTAAATATAAGTCGTGTAAACCAAGTTAAAATTGACAGGTTACGCCTGGGTTATACAAGACTAACTCATTCTTACTTATTTAATTGAGTTAATCCTCGGAAGCATGAGTTTTGTAATAAAGACCTAAGTGTGTATCACATACTAATGGAGTGTAACAAACCCAACAATATAAGAACTAACCATAACCTTGCAACTAACCTCACAGCTATTTTAAAAGAGGACTAATTCGGTAAATGTTATAAACTTTTTGAAGAATGTAGGTTTATTTGTAGAGCAATGTAATATAACTTTAGTCGCTAATAACTCTTAGCAGTTACTGCGAATAAATAAAACAAAACAGAGACCAAATTACCAAAAGACCAAAATACTTTACTTGTAAAATAGCAATAACACGAAAATGGTTGATCTTAGGCGATTCGCTTGGAATTCTACAAACCTTAAATTCTACAAACAAACATGGAAGGCAATAGTAAACGAGGCAAAGACTCACGAAGAGTTGTAGCGCCATTGATGATGATGATGATGAAACCTTAAATCATGTATATCCTAAAAGCCACTAGAGGACATAAAGCCATTAGAGGTAAAGGATAGAAACGCACCTGTCATCGATGAAATAACGATTGAGATGCTAAAATATGGAAGTGATACTTTATTAATAGAATTGAATGTCTTCTTAAACAAAATAATTGAAGTAAAAAAATACCGTCTGAGTGAAAAAAAGGCATATTAATACCAACTTTTAAAAAAGGGAAAAATTTAACCCACACAACTACAGAGATATTAGTTTAATAAATACGATACTAAAATTGTTAACCAAAATTCTAGCAAAGGAAGTAAGGTCAATAGGAATCTGGGAAAAACAACAACGTTTTAGCAACAATAGGTACGATCTGCATCATAATATCATAAATCATAATAGAAAAAGCCAAAAAGTCAATTAGGCATCACTAGGAAATTGAAATACGAGAGCTTCCATTTGCATAAAAAAACTAAAAGAGTCAACAGGTAAAAGCAGAATTTACTGGTAAAATATATTACAAGTCTCTGGTGGTAGAAATTTAGGGGATATTAAAGAACGCTGTGAAAATTACATAATATAATAATTATTTAAATATGACCAAAGGATCTACCAAGAAAGAACATCTAACCAAGATACTGACCCACTGATTCTAATCTCAGAAGTTCAGGCCATCGACCAAGCAAAACGAAGGAAGCCTTCTGGTCCTGACAAAATACCTGCACAATTGTTACAACTATTAGATGATAAGAGTATTGCGATTTATCACCTTCTTTTTTAACACGATATACAGCAGCTATAAATTACCTGACAAATGGTTAGAATCAATGTTAATAAGTATTCATAAGAAAATAAATGCCAGACAGTGTAGCAACCATCGACTTATTAGTGTAATGAGCAATGAGCTTAAAATTTTTATGAAAATATTGCATTGTAGCATATATAAAATTACGGAGACCACATATACTACTATTTCAATGCTTGGACTCAGTTGGTCTGTACACGTATGACATTAGATTGCTTAAAAATCTTTACAACGATCTGACTACTAATACGTTTGTATTAAGGTAGATTAAGAGGATTCAGCTAAAGTTTATATTAAGCAAGGGGTCAGACAGGGATGTGATATGTTATCGATGTTATTTAATGACTACATGAAGCAGTTTTTGAGATATCGTTAAGTAATCCTCGCGAAAGTGTCAAAATCGGTGGTGAAATTATTAATAACATCAGATAAGAGATGACACAGCCATAATAGCAGAGAGTCTAGAGAACGTTCAAACCTTGTTGAACGCTGTAGACAACAAATGCACTGAAAAAAGCGTAACAATCAACGCAAAGGGTGGAACACTTTAGATATCTGGGTAGTTAGATTGACTGCAGGGTTAAAAGTGACGAGGACATTTCGACCAGAATAGAACTTTCACAAAAAACCTTTATTAACTGGCGTTCTGTATTATGCAGTAGAAGTCTGTCATTGGCCATAAATCTAAGAGTATTGAAGTGCTACGTCTGGTCCGCTTTATTGTATGGATGTCAAACCTAGACAACAAAAATAAAAAATCTTAGTAAAATAGTCAAAGATAAATTAGAAGCGTTGTGGTGTTATCGTCGAATGCTCAGAATCCTGTGCACAAAGAGGTATCATCAAAATGAGAAAGGTACAATACTTTGGCCATATATTGAGAGGACCTAAATATCGCTTATTCCGGTTGATCATTCAGGGCAAAATCGAAGGAAAACGCTGGGTCGGAAGAAAATAACTGTCCTGGCTACTTAACATGAGACAATGGATAGGTCAAACAGTCAAGGAATTGTTTTGTCTAGCTACCGACCGGGAAACATTTCATCAGCTAGTTAATATGACGATAGCCAACGCTTGAAAACAAGTACGGCCCACAAACAAGGAAAAGAATATTAGGGTATCTTAAAGACATATTTTGGAGAAATAAATTTGATGAGTACTAGGAGTACTAGGAGTAAAGTAAGAATGTATATGAGACATGCGTAAGACCGATTATGACCTACAAAATAGAGACCAGAGCTGAAAACACAACAACGAAGAGAATTTTAAGAACCACAGAAATGCAAACATTAAGAGCAACAGAAGTAGAGTGGAGAGAGAGCATGTTAACAAAATGCTAAATGATCAGTTAGCCAAAATTGCCAACGAAAACGTCCAAACATACCTGGAAGCCTGGACGACCGCCTACGAGTTAAACTGCTATTGCTGAACCATTAAAGAAAACACAGGATGTAGTTCTAAGAAGAAGAAGCAGATTTCTTAAGAATTGTCGTGTGTTCGTAGTTCTTTTTCCTCCAGTACGTCCATCTAGTTCTCTGCATTTTTACTTCTCTTGTTCATCTGTCAAGCAAAAGTTATGAGCTCTTCGTAAACATATTTCTTTCCCAAGGGCTAATTTGTGAACTACGTGCTGAAAAATTTGTTATTTTATTCTTCCGTCCTCTAAATGTATCAGATTGTATTTGTATTTGTGGTTGTTCTTTTTTATATTTATCATAAATTTTTCATCACTTTTATTTTGTCCGGATGTTTTATTCAGCGTCCCAATTTTAACTCTTACTACCAAGAAGTGATTAGTTCTACATACTAACATATTTAATTTTTATATTTTTTGATTGTTTTACAATTAAATAATCAATGATGAACCTTAGGTTTCGAGTTTACTGTCTTTAGGTACATTTATGGATGTCCTTGTGTTCGTATTAACTATTTACTATGCGAAGTTCCTGTTGTTCGCATATCATAATAATATTTCAATCTTTACAGTCTCTTTTATCATAATTAAGATACACCGATGATGAATTTTGTCACACAGTTTTACCTTAACTGTTATATACTTATAATTTACAAATGGCAGCTTGGGCCCTTGTGCTATATTGCTCTCCAAGTATAGTTTGAATGTTTCAAGAACAATTTCTCGTTCATATTAATACACAAAGGTACTTGGTAATATCACCACAATTATCCACACTATGTAATAAAGATGCAATCTTTTATTACAAAAATGTTATGCAAAAACAAGCGCAACAATTTGTCCAAGGACTGAACCACACTATCAGCAGTCACTTTGGATCCCATGCGACTGGCTATTTACATTAATCGACTGTCTTTTGTCATAAAACTCGAATTTCCGAATACACGAGAGATCGAACTGCCCACAGAGACGCGTATAATTACTATTATTCTTCACATCTACGTCCCAGTTTGGCACTCGTGTCTGAAAACGCATCTTTTAACGATTTCTGCAAGTTTTCAACGGATGATTTTCTTCTTTTTTGCACACAACGCCATGACAACGCCTGACAATTATGAGACAATACTTGACAATTCTGAGACGGAGGATAACTACCATTTTCGGGTTATCGGTATATGTCATTATAAAATGTTTACAATGTGTGCGCAACATCACAGATGTTTGAGTGGGTGGTGTTATGCGAAGACCTTTATATTGTTTATCAATAGCCAATGGCTGTATATTGTCTGGCTACTTTCTTTCGTATGTTTCATTACATTGTTATAAAAGTCGAAATGACAGTCTACTTCTTTATAATTAATTATAAAGATTTTTAGACCGTGGAAATATACGTTAATATTAATGTATATATGCAATAAAGTATGTTAACAAAATCTTACTTCTAATATCAGAATAAAGAATATAAAAATATGTACAAAATCTTGTTGGAATAATAAATTATTAGTTGTTATTAGGACTAACAAATGTAATTATAAACTAAAAATTCGACTAACATTTGTTACTCATTAAATAAGGCGTACTATCAAAATCAAACGATTACCTGAACAATACCTTAATAGAAGCAAGAGGAAAAAATGAAAGTTAAACACATATAAAGTAACAGTGGTGGACATACCAATTCCAAAAAATAAAGGATAGCAGGAAATGTAGAAAAACTAAAAAGGTTTGAAACATAATATAAAAAAAAAACAGATAAATCTACATTCTTTTTCTTCTTATGTAGACACGACTGTTTTTCAATGTGCCCCGAGTAATTTGTCGTTCCATCATTTTCATGGTTTTCCCACTGTGGTTTCCATATTTTGCCATCTTTATTACTCTTTTGTTGCAATTCTGCTTATATGATCGTTCCATTCTACTCTTCTTTTTCTTATGCTCTTCGTAATGCTCTACACTTGTCCTCTCGTATATCTGTAGTTCTAGTATGTCCCATAGTGTCTTACCATCAATTTTTCTAATGTTTCTCTATCATCCTTCTTATTATATCTGTATTGTGTCGTATTTCTGCCATTATTGGTTTGATGATTGTTTTGCAAATCCTACCTGTCAGGCATCCTGCGGCTAGGTTTGCTCTATTCACGTCACCTTCCACTTCTATTTCGAGAACTCCGTATCTAGACAGTGTGATTTCCAGATATTTTAACTTCATTACTTGTTCTATTATATAATCCTCCAGCTCTAATTAACATCTTAGTTGCATAGCAAATTATTTTAAGATTTTTTTCCATTTGGTATCCTTTTTTTGTTCTTACTTTTTTTAATTATTTCATCCATGATCAGGTTGAACAATAGAGAGCTCAGAGAATTCTTTTGTCTTATCCCATTGCCAGCTTTAATTGGGTCGGTTAGTTCTTCTACTTTTATTTTAATTGTGTTGTTCTGGTATATATTTTCGATTGTTTTGATTATTCCTCTAGAGGTATTTCTACAGGTGGTTCTACTATTCCTAGAGGTGGATACAAGTGGATAACGTCCTTTAATTTGATCTTGTCAAATGCCTTTTGCAAGTTCATATGCCGGTTTGTAATATTCTAGTGATTTCTCTTGCAGTTACCTCAATATAAATATAACGTGGGTACAAGATCATCCTGATCCGAAACCTTGTTGTTCTTTTGATAGTGTTATAATTTTATTCAGTTAATTTGTTATCTGCTCTCCCACCTATAATTTGCGGACAATATTGACAAAATACGAAGAGATCTACTCTAAAAACTCACCTCACTACACCTTAAGATAAAAAATAACGGATTTTATGTGTATATAGTGTATCAAAAGTATCGCGTTAAATTTTTAATTTTGTTCCTGATAGGGTTTGGAAAATTTACAAAAAAGAGGTCCATGATATATGAAAAACATATTATTCAATCAAATGTTCAAAATGAGCACTCTTTCTATCTGACAGTGGCCAATTCGATGTTGAAATGAGTGACATTCTAATAAACTTGCTTCTCTAATGCTTTCTAATATTGTCTGGCCTATTTATAATATAGACTTTGCTTTTTAAATAATCTTACAACCAAAAGTCTAAGGAGGTTAAATCCGGACAAGAAGTTGACCATTAAATAAACCTTCTTCCACCTATCCATCGATTTGGAAATATTCCTTGAAGATAATTGGGCACATCATTCCTTAAATGAGGAAAGTCACCGTCGTGTTGAAAACCAGATGTTAGACTTCACATCTGTATTGTCTTAATTAGGTAACATGACTGTTAAGGCTAGGAAACGTTCAAAACGTAAAAAGTAAACATCTGAATTCAAATTGCCATCGAAAAAATATGGTCCTTCTATTCGATTTCCAGCAATCCAAACACAAACATTAACTTTTTGTGGTACTATTGCATAACCTTGTTGCAACCAATGTGGATTTTGCAGACTCCTAAAGCGTGGGTTTAGTTCCGTTTATATACAATATTGCTTCATGAGAAAACAGGATACAATGTTCTACGTTGAGATCTCCTCCTGGCAAATTTGCAATTGTTTCACAAAACTCCAGTCTTCTGTCTGTGTCATTTACCCAAAGTTTATTCATAATATTGACTTTGAAATGATATCAATTTTCAATTTTTGAGCGCTTTGACAGTTAAAAGCTGATCTAAGCAAAGTTCTGACCCTTCCAATAAATTTTTTGATTCTGTTCTACTTACAGTGGTTTGATTAAGCCTCTGATCTGGATATTTGTTACTAAATAATTCGCAGACTTCTTGTTGTCTCCACGATCAACGTTAATCCAAATTTCTGTTCGTTACCTCTCATTTAAATAGAAATCCTCTTTGGAAAATTACTTTACTGTAGATAGTTTATGCCAATTACAAATTTTTTAATCTTTTGTAGCATACTTTTTGTAATACTAGAAATAAATGGATGATAAATTAAAGAGAACAACAAAAAAATATATACTTAATAGCAAAAATTTTGAATTGGTTGACTAGCAATGTTTACACATTTAGTAATTAATCTTTCGATTGAATAAAAAGAGAACTCCACAAAAATTTGATAATTTTGATATATTGTAATAAGAGTCCTCCAAAATGAAAATGATGATGACTAAATCAATGACTGAAATTAATATTGTAATATTGTTATTTTAGGGTAGAGATCAAATAATGCTATAAGCTGAATGATTTATACAACTTTTTGCGACACCGCAGATAGATAAACTCATTACCAGCATTTTTGCCGCAATGCGCGGTAATCTATTAAATTATTTTAAGCACATTGCTTTTAAATTTAACTGATATAGTTATTTATAACGGATCTCTAATGGATGGAATCAGCAATTCACTATCCATGTTGAATGTACAAGGGCAAATGAAGGAATTTTTCTTTTTGTATAGTTTTAAGTAGATCAATAGAATTTATTGAAATTCCCAAATGCGATCCAATGCATTGCATTTGCATTTAATACTAGCGGACTTGGATTATTCTTTTAAATTATCAAACTTTAGCGTTTTGCGATCATTTTAATGTTTAATTGCCACTTGGTGCAGGTATGCCAGTGATCAGCTTGCAAATCTCTCCGAGTCTACTTTTAAATCCCTCGTTTTATTGCGGTGATGAGTGTAATATCTACGAGTGCATTTATGCTAATTGGTGATGATTTTACGTGTACCCATGCATTAATGGTCCAAAATCTTTGCCTGGAAAAAGTCACTAGATACAACGTTGTTTCAATAGACTGTAAATTTGAAATATTTCATTATTTGCAAAAAAAAATGATTTTTACATTAGAATATACTTTAAAACTCCAATATGTCTATTGCTCCAATATGGTACTTAGTTAATTTTACTTGTCACCTGACGAATATATCGATATAGCATCCGATGAGCCCAAAGTAAATAAACAAAAAAGAACAGTGCTAAGCTCAGTTTATCACATTTACATGAAAAACAGGCAATAAAGTTGTTGGGCAACTTTATTGTCTCTTTTGTTGTTATACAATATCAAATAAGTAATGCTACTAAGTATTCTTAAATTTCCACAATTTGGTTAAACAGCGTTATATAATATAAATGCTGATAATAGAATTCAATAGACACTGTTGGTAATAAAAAAGTACCAAATCTCATTTCAAGTCACATGCATGTGTAATTTTCAAAAATTTAGAGAAGTAAAATCATAAGTAGGTCCCGAGACATATAATTTGATGGTCCCGGCATTAAATAACTATAATGAATTCTAAGGAACAGACTGTTTTAAATAGAAATCCCATGGCACAATTATTCTATATTTGTTGGCGCCAAACAGTACCTGATTTTGTCTCCTCTTTCAAATCATACTCTCGGTCGTAGCGTGTCATTTTGAGTCCTACATATATTACCAAACATAAAATTATGGTCCCATGTATTTTACTCCAAAAGACTTCCTTATTGGGTTAACTTCTTGAGAGCGCCCTTGAGCGATTTTAAAATTTGACATATTAGCTATTTATGTTTGTGAGATCGAGTGTTGCCGCCTTTTGTTGGGACAAATGCGCGAAAATTCATAATAATCAGTACGTTTTTTATGTAATGATATATGTTTTTGTGGCAATTGTACAAAATATAAAGGTCAATTTAAAGTGTTTCGGTGATTGTTACACCTGTTGTGTCGTGTAAGATTATACATATTATATATTTTATATATAACCGTTATTTGGACTGAATTGTGAGAGAAAATATTCTGATAGTAATATATATATATATATATATATAACTTATCAAATACAAAATGATGTCATCAGCTAATGAGCCATATACTGAAAGTCTTTCTTCACGTAATTCATGGAAGAAATTATAAAATGCTTGCAGAAGAACAGAGAAAAACGGAGGTATTATTAAGTCTTAAAGGTTGTACAGTGAAACAAGAAGTAAATGCAAATATTTTTCTATATAGATTTCGAAAATGTACAGTTAGGCGTACTGAATTGATAGTAGTTACTGATAATTTACAAACGTTGACTAAAAAAATATATAAATTAATTCTTACTTGTCGTGGGGTCGAAAGATGTCAAACAGATTTGATGAAGTTCTCTTTAACCAGGAATATACAAATTACATTTTGTAACATATCGGACTACGTACAGGAGATGCCATGATTGGCATGCCTACTTTCTAACATAGTTCCCAAGAAAGCGGTAAGCTACCCAGAATTACGCAAAAGAAAAAAATATTTTAATAAATATTCACAAATTATTATTATCAGAACTGGAATCACTGTTAATCTCTTGTAAAATAGCTCTTTTAACTTTTCTATTCACTTTGCTTTTCTTGTTACCAGTTTTAGCCACTTTGTTATTTGTGATTTCTTGTTCTTTACGTAGGCTTATCAGTTGACAGTTGGTAGTTGTTAATAGTTGACTTAAATGATCCAGCTTTAGGCAGCGGTCGTACCATTTCGGGCGAAAAAACTTTCTTGCAGATCAACTAATCTATATCATATAATGGTAATGGCTGTGAATTCAACGACTTTGAAGGCTATAGATTAGACAACAGTGTTGGCAAAATAGTAGACGACCTAATAATAACCTCCTTAATAAAATACTGCATAAGAAATTCGTCATTAGTAATCCGAACGCTACAATTTCCAGCACCAATGCAATCAGTAGGACCACCCCAAATAAAATGGTATTGTAATTTCCGAGGGAAGGCATAGAAGGTATTGACGAGCATATAGCTGAAATTGCGACTAACAGTTTCACGCCAACCTGATGTTATTGAGCCAACATTGCGATTACCTTTATCAGGACTATTTTTGATGGTTTGATGACAGTGGATCCGCCAGTTATATCTGCATTCTAAAAGCTGTAAATTTAAATCGGTCCATACCTTCTGCTAATTTCTATAAAAAACTTGCACATTAGATTTTTTAAATAATGTAGCCCTAGTGAGAATTGTGGCTTTAAGTTTTTTAATGGAGAGACTTGTATTTTGTTTAATAAACGCACACTTCCAATCTTTACCGGTCATTTTGTTGGTATGCTATGTTTCTGGTTTATTTATTTATTTAATTTATTAATTAATTTATTTATTTCATATATAATGGCGCAGTCATAAGCCATACGAAAAACTTCTTTAGGATCCATACTGTAGACAATGTGTGCAAGTTTAAGCAAGTGATAATTGCTTCTTGTTGGTTAAATTAAATATCTGCTTTGCAGTACCGTAACCAAATCTCAAGTCAGGATCATTATTCTTCATTTTTTTAATAAATAAATCTTGAAAATGAAGTTTTACCTAATTCGAAATCACGATATACTTGCCTCAATAATTTATTTTCATTGATAACTAAATTGCTGCACGGTGCATTAACTCTACAAATTTAGTGCCACGATTGGACTTTCTTTTATAATTACGCGTACTGAAACAAAAAATATTAATGTATTAGTGATGTGAAAAACCAATGTATTAGTGATGAGGTAAAAATGTTTAATGTGTGAAAGCTCCACAGTGAACCTTAACCGCGTGTAGTGATCATACAGGTTATAAAAATTTACCGTTTAAACTAGCTAAAAACTAATCATAAATTATGAAAAACAACAAAATCATGTAAGGATACTAAACTTGCGTACATAGAAATTGGCAAACTTTAAACTTTTGACTTTTTTTCAAAAACTATTACTCGGATCAAAAAAAGAGATAATACTGTTTGAAAGGTAATTTAATATTCTTTAAAATCATCATTTGATTTGACTTCTTATGTTTATCATTGTAAAATTATTGCACCCAGCAAATTAACTTTTTTTATTGTTAACACAAAAAGGGCGTTTGACAATTAAAAATTTAACAATTAATGTTTTAATAATAGGTATGACATCCTCTTGCATTAATAACTTCTCTCATACGATTAGGCATATCTTTAATTAAGTTTGCTATTGTTTGTTGTGGGATGGTAAGCCACTCTTCTTCTAATGCGACAATAAGCTCTGGGATCGAGTTTGAAGTATGAAGTCCAGCTCGAATTCTTTGTTTTAGGTAATCTCATAAATGTTCTATGGGATTGAAGTCCGGACTGCACGTTGGCCATTCTATGACTCAAAAACCGACTTCGGTAATCTAATCTTGCACGATTCTTGAAGGTACGCCTCGTTAATGCTCCTTGCTCATAAAGACGGTTACCCCTAATGAAAACAAGGTCGATTCGTACCTCTCTTAGAAATTACACCCCAGATCATGCAGGAAACAGCTCTATAAGGACTATGCTGTTCATTGCAGCATTCTGAAAAACGCTTTCCTCGTCTTCAGTATATTTTCGTTCTTTGGTCACTACCATAGTGGCATATTCTGTTCATGTTCATTCATGTTCCAACGTCCAGTTCAGATGATTTCGTGTAAAAGCTGGCGTGTCCGACGATGACCTGCAGTAAGTTTTTTCGAGGGTTCAGATTATTTTCCTTCATTCCTTTAGTCTGAAACAACAGACTGAGACAAACAAGAAACTGTATAAGACAACTAAACTCAGTGTTGTGGGATAAGAACATTACGATAAAGACAAAAAAGAGAATATATAACACCCTGACAAGAAGTATCCTGACATATGGGTCCGAAAACTGGACAATAAACAAGAGAAATAGAGGTAGAATAAGAGCAGTAGAAATGGAGTTCCTGAGGAGAAGCTGTAGACTTACAAAAAGAGACAGAATTGAAAACGCAGAGATTAAGCGGAGAATGGGAGTGCAATCAGACATAATCGACTATATAGAGGAGAAGAGACTATCCTGGTACGGCCACGTCAGAAGAGCGGACAGAGGACGCTGGATAAACAAAATCACAGAATGGAGCCCGATTGGAAGAAGAAAGAGAGGAAGACCCCGAAGGTCATTCAGAGATGAAATCGACGAGGCTATGGAGAAAAGAACCCTGCGAGATGGAGACTGGAATGACAGGGAAAATTGGAGAAAACGGTTGAGTGAAGGAAGACAGTGAAAACTGTGGAAATCCTTAGTAGTAGTAGTCCTTTAGTCTTCCTCTTACTGTCCACTGACTAATAACCACTCATTTTACTTTACAGAACTAATTAATTATAAAAAACGAACAATACACAATTCTTTGTTGCAAAAAGAATAATAACAAATTTTGATAAATTTCTTATTATCATTAAACATCAAATAAACACTTTTCTATGTTTATAGGTTGCTACGCATATAAATGATAAGCAATCCATGACAAATTAATACTCATAATAAAGTATTTTTCCGTCTACCGTCCATTTATGATCAATTTTAACACCCTCAAAATAATTGATTAATGACCCCTATTAACGAATGATTTTCTATTAATGAACGATTTCATTATAGGCAACACAACATACATCGCTTGCATAAATTAATTAAACACTCTGTGATTGGCAGTGACCTGTGGTGTAGGCAACCAAACATATACCTATTTATATTCCTACTAAAAAATGAATTTAAAATGAAGTAGCCGCTGTTTGTACTATCTGTCATTGTATGTCATTATTTACTTTATTGTTTAAAATTCTGTGTATTTGAAAAAATCAAAGGATGGCTATTGACGAAGAGTTTAAATTAACTCCACCAGAATTTAACTTCTTCTATCACAGAATTTACAGAGGTCCAAGAAGACTTAAATATAAATTTGTCAAAATGCTATACAGCAGATAATCATTTATCAATATCTTCCTGTAATTTCAGTAATTGTACCATTTCGAATCTTAATGTTTACTATAATAAAACTACCACTAAGGAAACTTTGAATAAAGTCAATGAAAGCTAAAAAAATTGTTGTTTATCGTTAAGTAAATAATTATTTAAACTAAGATATCTTTATTTCTGAAAAGTACGGTCGACGGAAAAAATTTGTAACGAACTCGTGAATTAAAATGGCGATTAACAATCTCGAACATTAACGCGCTCGCTTCGCTCACGCGTTAAAATATCTCAATTGTTAATCGCCCTTATTAATACACTTGTTGGTTAAATAACTATTAAATTATCTTTCAAATAGTATATCCCTTTTTTGATTTGAGTAATTAGTTTGAGAAAAAAATATAGTTAAAGTCAAAAGTCTAAATTGGGCCAATTTTTATGCACACAAGTTGATTAAAATATGTTCTTCCTTCTTTTTCTTAGAACGCGGACCTTTATTCTCCGCTCTACACTACCTTAGGACTGTAAGGCAAATAATTATCTCATAATATCTCAAATATAATCTCAGAAGTGAAGAAGGAAAATGTATTGAAAATATTATAAAAAATGTTTAATAAAGTTTTAAAATTATTGTCAATAAATAAATTTTTTACGCTGTAATGAATTTTTCTTGTAAAATCTCATTTTTAAAATTAGTTTTTGATAAATACTTCTAACCCAGACATATACATTTCGCTGTTTAGCATATAAAACATTAATAGCTTTCTGTGAATGCATTATGAGGTTTGGTAAGTATTTTGATGAAAAATGGGCTGTGGTTACGACTCGGTGGAGACCGTCAAAAATGTTAAACCATCGTAACAATAACTTGCCTGATAGCTCAAACTAAATTATTAAATTATAATGTTATGGTAGTAGGTGTTACGGCATGATTGTCACATCTTGTGGCATTAAATTCGAATTAAGTTAATTCCCAAGTAAATTCTCTTTTTGTTATTTTCATTACATCAGATACGCAAATTAACTCTACAGAGCCCAACACGACAATTTACAACCAACTTTCATGAAAAAAAAGGACTGAACACAGCTTTCACTTGGATTCAAATCGACGATTATATTTTAAATTTTACATAATAATCAGTACAATACCTATTTTTATGTTTTCTAACGGATTTTGTTGTGGTACAAGATGTAATTATAACATGAGTCTAAGTATATGTTATTTGAAGAGGAAGATTTAGTGAGAATTTTTAATTATGGTGAATGGTATCATAGTTATACGTTGATAATTATTCTTGTTAAATTTTATTTCTCTTTAACATTAGTAATAGAGTTTTTGAATAGTTGTCATTATATTAAGATGCTACAAGAAAATAGTTGTTATTCAGTTAAAGTTGTTATTAAGTATTGTAATATTGTTGAATAAGTAATTAAAAAGAATTATAACATTGGTGAGAGCGGTCACTAATGTTATATATTGGAGATAAAAATATATTAAGTAGTTGTTAATGGTTAATACAAGATCTACATAATTTGTTGATCAACTAATAACTGTACGACTAATGTTGAATCTGAACAGTTTCTTTTATATTTGAAACTGTTGGTCCAACAGCATGGTTAAGTTATTGTTTTGAATTCGAAGCTGCACTTAGAACAAATGGCCAGACTGAGAAAGAAATGGCAGCTTCCTTGGCAGTTTTGTCAAGGACAGGCAGTCACGGTGTGGCAGACACGAAATAAATCTCTTATTTAAGATTTAGAGACAAGATATGACCAGCAGCATGTAAAGTTGGTTTTACAAAGTCAGCAAGAATCAAAAACGTAACGAAATCAAGAAGGAATTTGAAGCCGATATTAAAACAGCAGCAAAAAAATGTTTGAGATTTAATTTTAATGCAGGGCTCCTGCCATTCGCTTATACGTATTTTGACAATATTAGGTCTCCTCAGAAGCTCTGGATTGAAAATAAATCTCTCCCAGAAAGTAAAGTTAAACAGAAGCATATTTGCCGTGGTGGATCGACAAGTTGTGGAATGCAAATTGTAGATTCTCCTTATCGGTTAATTCATCAATCTGTTTTGTATATTGTAGAGAGCGCAGTAGACAAATATCTGAATTTTAGGTTCGCCATGTAAGAAATCTTGATTTCCACTATGAATGATATTAGATTGTTTTTATAATTATTCTTTTTTGATGAGAAAGATTTATTTTCAATCCAGAGCTTCTGCAGAAGTTGCTCTGAGGAGACTTAATAAAATCGAAATAGTATAAGCGGATAGCAGGAGCCCTCCTTGCATTGAAATTAAATCTCAAACGTTTTTCTATGTTATTAAATTACTCATTTTCGAGTACTATAAACTAATTCGCGAAGGATATTTACGTTTGTGTTTACATTTATCAATCTGTCTATTTTGTATATTGTGAAAAGCTTATTAGACAAACATCTGCATTTTAGTTTTGCCAAGTAAGGAATGTTCTGATTTCTAGTATGATTATGACCGATATTAAAAGTTTATTACGTTTGGTATACCCTCCAAATATGTTCTGGAACCAGTTGGTATATAGGTATTCACTGATGGACTACGGGATATTGAAATACATTAAGTTCTCCGATTACAACATCACCAAACGCTAAATGGAGTCCTAATCTCAGCACAGAAGTATGAAGTGAAAAAAAGTATTTCCAGATCTCGCCCAAAATTAAAAGAAATAAATAAGATTTTGAGAAAATGAGGAAGTCACTACCGCAGATAACCAACAACGTATCCTATTTTTATCCTAGATCTTAAGCATACTGCAAAATCTTCAAATTGAAAATGAGACATTTTGGCGTCAAAAGAACACTTACCAGAGTTCGAGATGGAAAAGGTTGGTGTAAGAAATACAATTTATGTAACGGTAAAAACGGCACAATATCTTTTCAGAGAAACTTTTGAATAACTAGCGGTAGATATTCTCGGTTCACTTTCGGTGACAGAGAGAGAAAACAAGTACTTAATGGTCTCAATGCATTATTTTTCATTCATAACACACGTCGAATCAAGACATGGAGTTTCTTTTGAGTTACATTCTGATCAATGAGAAAATGTTTAATCAATTGTGGCAAGAATTAATGAAAATCTTGGACAATAAAAAAACTCCCACTACGCCTTTCCATCTGCAATCTGACGGAATGATCGAAAAATACAATAGAACTACTTGCCAATACCTTTTAATGTTCTTCGCTGATAATTAAAAATATTGGGATACCTTAACCGGTATTTGCTATTTATTATACCTTATTTCTGCTATCCGATATAAGTTCTGAACATGAAGTAACCGGTTATTCTCCATCAATGATGATCACTGGTAAGAAGAGAACTTAAGCTTCCTCAAGATCTTATTTTTGGAATATTGCCTCCCTAGGAAGAAAAAGGTTCATCCCTGACACCGAAAATTTGAAAGAAAAATTGGAAAAAGTCTTTTCGAAAGAGCTATAAAATCCCAAACGTAAGAATGGACTTTATCCGAAATGCCGGACACCGTTCCGCAGAAATTAAAAGATCTAATCTGCAGCATCCAGTTATCAGTTAGAAGTAAACCCAAGGCAGTTCATATTGCGAGATTAGCTTTATACCATTAATTAACTTTATGTCCGGAAGGCTGCGAATAGTGCGGCTGCATTGGGGAGGGTGATGCCGAACAGTGGAGGACCCAAATTCGAAAGGAGGAAGGTCTTACACGGTGTTGTACAGTCGATCGTCCTCTACGCGGCACCTTTCCTTCGCGGGAAAGGTCAGTTGAAATATGGCAAGAAGAATGGAACAGCATGGAAGCTGTGGCACAGTGAACGAAAATGCTGATCCCGAACGTAAGAGATTGGGTGGACTGTGGCCACAGGTGACTGGATTATTTCCTGAAGCAGGTGCTCACAGGAAACCCAAGGTGTTTTAGTGCCTACCTCTAAAGGATCGGAAAGACTGATGCAGATGAATGCCTATACTGTGGATACTCGGACACTGTGACACATACGATGTTAGATTGCGGTAGATGGATAGTGGAAAGAAATAGAATGGAGAGAGAGACAGGTGTGAATTTTGTTACAGTGAGAGAAATGATTGAGAGAATGATTGAAAATAAATTAGGTTGGACTAACATATACAGCTATATCCGTGCAGTGATCAAGAAAAAGGAAGAGCAAGAAAGAAAGCTGGACCAACGCTAAAGGTAAGAGTGAATGATGCTGAAAGGTGAAGCTAGAAAATTGGGTCACACTGTATGAGTTAGAATGCGTGAGTCAGACTGTGGGGAAGGAGGAAATGCCCATCTGGGAATGATGCCGAACTAGGAGCGATGAGTGTCTTCTACGCGCTACTTGGAACGAGACAGGGAGACTCCCTGCTGATGAATAGAGTGGGGATGTGTATGAATGGAGAATGAATGAATAAAGGTAGTGCTTCGGAAGTGATGCCGGCCTTACAGCAGCCATTCCGCTTCCGGATCGCTGGATGACAGAGGAGGGTCTGGTTTAGCAGGTAGGCGTTCGACGTAGACTCGGCGACGAGAGGGCATTTTAAAGCCCCTCGGGAACTATCGCCGGGAGTACGAAGAACGAATCCTGCACTAAAGTTAGTCAGGTGGCGTCCTGGACTGAGATGTCTTTTGAAGATTCCAGCCTCTATAAAGACGAACTCTGTCCCTGGTAGACCAGTTATTCGAGGCGAATAACTATAAAGAAAGGACGCAGTGTTACCACAATTCCGTAAGATTTAGTTCATGAAAAAAGTCATTTGACGAAAAAGAAGACGTAATAAATATCTACAGAGTTCGAGATCTCATCGAAAAATGTGAAAATGTCTCGTAAGGCCTGGAACGTCAGAAAATGTATATAAATACAGGAAGTTAAACATAACCCAGAAAAGGAAGAATTGGAAACAGAAACGAAAAATACTGAACGAATAAAGGACTTCTAATGGGACTAGAAGCAGTGGGACTTAAGTCATGTTGATAGCATCTAGTATCTACATGCTATCAAGATACCTTAAATTTCTGATATTTTACTGTAGGTCAACCATCTACAAATATTTAAATGGAAACCCGCTATTATATGTAAAAACGAGATATGAAAAGGTGCGATAATTGTTTTAATGCATAATTATTTTTATTATAGTAGTCAACAGACCATAAATCGAGCTTTGTCGAAACAGTTCAGGAAAGAAAACTAGAATTACTAAAAATCAAGATGCACAGCATAATAAAAAAAACTAAAATAAAATATAGGAGCTAAATTTAAAGCTAAAAGACGCAAATTTACTATTCTTTGGATCATTCGGATATTTGCAAAAATAAACCTGAATGAAATTAATCGAAAAAATCATACAAATTTGAAAAAAGTCATATAATAATGAACATATGAAGTAAATGAAACAAAGAAACAATTTCATTGTTTTATATTTACCTTTTTTCGCAAATTACAGCTTCATGTTTTATTATAGCTCTCATTTAAGTTTTTACTATCACTTCGGAATGCTTTTATGGCCTTCAGTCCTCTGAGTAATAATAATGGTGGTAGCTTGCAAGTCATCTGGTAGGTATATGTCTTAATGTATTTTAAAATATGTAGGGTTTCACAGGTAAATCGCTATGGAAATTATCTTACCCTCGAAAAAGTTGTTTTCGTAAACATTCAGCTACTGCATTACCCGGTAAAAAACGATGAGTATTTTTTGTCCAAAAAAATAAAATAATGTAGTTTAAATTAATATTATTTAGATTCAGATTAATTAGTTGGGAGGCTCAAAAGTGCAGACTATAATGTCAGCAATTCGAAAAGATATATCTTCAAAGAGTTTTTCTTAACATCGAATGGATCGAATGGATCATAGGTTTCAAGAAAAAAAATTAACTTAGGATAATTAACAAAATTGTTCAAACTTCAGTACTAATATTAAATAATACATATTTTGACAACGCGAAAACTAATCTACAGTGTATCCGTAAAGTATGGAATAAATTCGATATTTCCTAAATGAAAAGCCTTTTGAAAAAACTTGTGCTCCAATTTCCCATCGTTGTACCCCCATCTTAGATAAAATATCCAATGGAAACAGTATTGCAAGAAAAAAATATCCAAGCAACTAGCGTTAGCTTAGAAAACTGTAATGATTCTCTGATAGTCATTTCAATTTACCGCTCTCCACCATATACTATAAATAAATAGTATGTAAATTCTTTTATTACTTGTGATCTATAAATAAAAACCTAAAGAAGAGATTGCAAATTAGGTATTCAAAAAAATATGATAAGTACAAGAAAATCGTCCTCACAATACAGAACCTCACAAAACGACAACTCAACCAACGACTGAAGCAACACGCACCGTGTGATCTTCCAACAAGATTTTCAAATTGATTTATTTATCTCGTTATCGCAGTTATTTTATTTTATTTAAGTATTTATTCTGTTCTGACAAATCATTTTTGCCCAAATTATGAAACAAGAGGAAATTATAAGGACGCTTTCCTGCATGTATACATGTTTATAGAACCTAGAACATCAAGGCTGGAAAGGAAGACCAACGAATCTATAAGAAATAACACGAATGCTACAGAATAGAAAGAAGAGGTTTAAAATGGTTTGGACACCTATTGAGAATGCCTGACAAACGTTGACCCCAAAAACTTCACAGAAGGAAGCCCTTTGGAAGAAGTAAACAGGTAGACCTCGACGCTCATTGAATGAAGGAATTAGAAGAGCGATGGAATCGAGAGGTTTTGAGAAGGAAGATGCCTTGGACCGGGACATTATTCAGTCTTAAAGTATTTTGGGATCAAATAAAAAAAAATAATTGCAATATAAAATGTTATTTCAAGTTCGAAGCAAGTATTGATCGAACATGAATTTACTCCAGTAATTTTCGTTAACAAGGTGTTGAAAGCAATTGAAAAAGAAGTAAATGAATAAAAAACAGGCTCTGTTTTTTTATTCTCCATTTTTCAAAAAAAAATGGAGACCTAGTACAATAAAAGATAATAAAAACCTACCACGATGTAAATCTTAATGTAGGTCATACGAAATTAAAGAATCTGTCTTAACTAAATTAACTTGAATAATAGTGACCTCAAAAATAGCACCTTAACCCATTTTCTCTCTTCTTATCGCACATATACGTATATATGATTATTGATATATGTCCATGAAGTTAATTTGTGGATTGAAACAAAACTTACAAATATGTAATACAATTCTTTAGTTTGGCGCAGTCGGTCTACCCATCGGGGATTAGTGCAGTCAAAACTGGAAGTTTTCTCTCTTCTTATCGCACATATACATATATATGATTATTGATATATGTCCATGAAGTTAATTTGTGGATTGAAACAAAACTTACAAATATGTTACACTAAATATGTTAAACTTACAATTCTTTAGTTTGGCGCAGTCGGTCTACCCATCGGGGATTAGTGCAGTCAAAACTGCAACAGATGCAGAAAAACTGATGAGAGATTTAGATATTTTATTAAACCGCGTTTAATTTCCGTTGCACCTAAAATTTATAAAAGAAATTATAGAAAATTCCATCAAATACAACCGACTATTAGTCCTGGCTGAAGTGTCGGTGGAAAGTTGTATATATTGTAGCATTTGTATTTTCTTTCGTATGTATTAAAAATCACCCTGTATGTATTAAAACACCGAAATATTATTTTCAATCCTTTTGCATTGCTGGAGCTGATAATAAACACATTTTAAAGTTTGTTTATACAACACAGATGGGTATTTCTTCGGTATTCCTTTGATCGAGATGCCGCTTTAGGATATTTTGCGCGTCAAATAAACAGAATTTTTTTCGTTTACGTTTGGTTTATGCCGAGTTGGATGAACGATTTTTAAAGATTATGAGATCACTCTCGGTGAAGCCGCTGTTAAAAGCGTTTAGTTTTATTGGAGTCCGAATTTTTCTTCAAATTCGTAATGTTTTTTCGTTTTTCGTCTTTTGTCATTGAACATAGTAAAGTTTGGTAGCATGTAGTAGTTGAAGTGAGGTGAGATTAAGATCTTAAAGAGAAAAGACGTGGCGTGAGTAGCCTAAAGGAACCGTCAAATTTTGTTTGTGGAAATGTGAGTAATCAATCTTTTGTTCGTGCTGTTGTTTTACCTGAGGGATTTGTAAGACGGCGTTTTCGAACAGTTTAAAAGATGTCCAAATGGTTTCAAGCAGGAGCTTGAGTTTTTAAAAAGCCAAGCCCTATAGATTTCATAATCCAGTGCCCAGCTTCCATCATCTATTTGTTGTCCCTGGTCATTTAAGACCATTTTGCAGCTTGTGAGACGCATTTGTTTGTTTTGTAGTATTTTTGAGCCCAGTTTCAACCCCAAAACTTTTAAAGGAGATATAATGTTCAGTGATATCAGGTACTCCTTTTTTTTGTTTAAAATTTTTAACTATTTAATTATTCTTACCAAGGTAAGACCTTTTCTTCGGACATTTTGTTTTGTTTTTAAAAAGGTTGACCTTAATGTAAACTGCATTGAAAGATCTAGATGGTGTTTGTTTTGCTTACCTTATCTCGAGCCCAGTAATTTCTGTCTCCAGTTTTCAACCCCCTATAAGTAATACCCTATGTGGTAGGCAATCTTTGCACTACAATATTATTGGTAACCCAAACTGAACGGAAAGATAGATATATAAAAATCGAAAGAGGAATCACACAAGGAGACATGTTATATTACAAGCTCTTAACGACACTCATAAAACATGCTTTCAAAAACAGTTAAAGTGGGATGCCAAATGAATCCACATCGACGGCGAAATGCTCTTCCACCTGCAATTTGTGAACGACAGTTCGTTCCGATAACAGATAACTTAAAAGAGATTGAAACTATGCTTACTGAGTTAGACTCCGCTTGTAAGGAAGTTGGTTTGAACATACATTTTGGAAAGACATAATTCATGATAAATCTGGTACCAAGCAAAAATCCAAAAGTCATCTGCAACGAAATATCATTAGTTCATAAATATAAATACTTGCCAGTGACAACCAAACCAATGAAATCTAAAGAAGAATCACTTTAACATGGGCAGCATACGGAGTTTTATCAGACATCTTCAAGAGCAACATGCGAAATTATTTGAAAAAGAAGACATTCGTGCAATGTATACTTCCTGTTATTACTTACGGCGCCGAAACACTTTCCTTAACCCGGGCCCCAGTAATCAAACTCAGAGCAGCTCAAATAATGACTCTCAGTGGACAAAATATCAGTGTGGAGACCACCAGCAGACAGGAAATGCAGAGGTAGATCAGTTAAACGATGGGTATACGAAGTCAAAAGAATCACTGGGAAATGGCTGCAGAAAGTTCAAAACCGATAGAATTGGAAGAAATTAGGAGAGTCCTATGTACAACTTTGGATGCAGAAGGTTGGATAATAAAGGGTACTGAGCTTGTACTTCCGATACCAAAGTTATAGGTAAAAAATATGTGTATGTAATAGAAAATATGGAAAATATGCACATATTTTCTACTCAAGTACTACTTCACTTTGCTAAGTTCGATCTAAAATTTAAGCGAAAGTTATATTGTTACCCCTTTAAATTATTTTCACGTTAATGTGATTGTTTTGAGCCGCTAGGTACATTTCACATCAATTCGTATATTCCAATTCACAGACTAAATTATTTCTGAATGTTAATAAAAAGTCCATTAGGTATTAAAAATAGTAACTGCTACTTATTTAGTCATTTTCTAAACATTCGCTGGCTAACAAGTATTGAAATGTAGCCAGTACGAGGCGGTGCGATGCTTCGTTAATTCCAACTTCAACATCTACAATTTAAGTCGTTTTACAAAGTTCCGATGACCACCGACCGCGTGATCAAATAAATAATGAACTACCGTTGGGTTCCTTCCATTTATAATAATGTCGAATAAATACAACCAGCATAGTCTGTAAACTTTAACGAACATATATGCAGGAACAGGAGAATATAGGAAGCAGTACTATAAATAATATATATAAAGGTGAATTTATCCAGTCATAATAATATGCATTTTATCTTTGTGTATTCCAGCATGTAATATATAATTTCGATTAGATGTATCTAGAATCACAAATAATATTAAAACTTGTCTCTGGTAGTGTTCAGTGTTTTCCATTTGAAAATATAAATATTTGTAGAAATGCAGAAAACCTCAACAACATATTTATTCAACAACAAAAAAAGTAAATGTATTATTTATTTATTACATTTTAATAAAAATTGTAGTACAGTTAATGTAGCAAGTATTTCCATTTTAGCAATAGGTCTGCTGGATCTTTATTTTTTTCTTCGTTTGTCTTTTATTCTTCGTAAGTATGTGGTGACCTTATGGTATTCGACATAATCATTCTTCCCTCTTCTGCGCAAGATTTGCTTACTCAGAAAGAGAGAAGGAAAAAGAAAGAAAGAGAGAGAGATAGAGACTAACCAGTGATATTCCTTATTTGGTCTGACCATCGAAGTGGCAATCGTCCTCGATTTCTTTTAACATTTATTTGTCCTTCAACCACTATTCTTTCCATACCTTCCCTTCGTCTGGTTATTTATCCAAAATACCTCAATATATTTTGATTGATGATTGCTGTAAGCTCAGTGGTGATGTCGAGTTCTATTATTATTGAGATATTTGTTCAGAGTACTGTACAGGGCATCATTCTACGATATACCCTTATTTCAAAGGCCAGTATACGTTGTGAGTGAGACTTAAGTGAGATAAGGGCATATCTCGCTACATTTCTCATATTTCTGCTCCGATCAATAATCATCACCTTGGTCTTTTGTGCAGTAATTTTAACTCCATATTCATGACTATCTAGTATCTAGTTGGTTCATAATGTGTTCAAGCTCGTCTGTTTTTTCGACCTCCGAGCTGTTATTTCTTCTCGCCATTCAAAGATAATGCAGATTATGTGTTTGCTATATTATATTGAATAGAATGGGGTAGATATTAGTTCCTTGATGAACGCTGGCTTTGAGTTCGTCATAGGAATATGTATTGTGTTGTTGACATACAGTTGTTTCAGTACATGTATTAAATGTTCAGGAGTGGCCATTTCTGTTAGTATGCACCACATTTTATACGACTTTACATTGTCGAATGATTTCGAGTAGAATCTCTTCTCGTGTGCCTCTTCCAAGGACATAACCACATTGTTCTTGGGGGATTTGTGGTAAGAGTGTTGATTTTAGTCTCTCGGTAATTATAGTAAGATGAACTTGGATGGGAGATTGGGGCCATCGTACGGTAGTTATTAAAGTCAGTTGGTGAATCTTTCTTGTAGAAAGTTATAAAAGTGAGCTTATATGAATCATTTGGTCATTTTCCTGTGTTCTAGATTTCATTACATAGTTTGAACATTATTTCAATCACAATGTCTTTCTATCTTTCTTTATTGCGATTTCTATTTCGGATTTTAAAATATGTGATTCTTTGTATATAATATATGTACGAGAAGGAATATTGAATATTGATTGGCGTCAAACCAGCCATTCTATGACACGTGTTTCTAGCTAGGTAAGATGGAATGAAAAATATTTCTCTTCGTATAACAGTGGTTAATACAAAATTATTTTGGTATTCACTGACTAGTGTAATCTACTTTAAATGGAAGCAATGTGATTCATTTTCTTTATTAATTTCTTCCTCAGTATCAACTTCTTCAGTATCAACTCAGTATCTTTAACGATCTGAATTTGTGATTTAAACTCTTTGTATAAGTATTTTAATTTGTCAAACAGTTCACTAGTTTCTTGACAGTCAGACATAAAAAAATAGTTATCTGCATATGTTTTCAGTGTCGTCTCGTCAGTCATCCAATGTTTTTCTTGACCTGATTTTTCCTTAGGATGTGTAGTATTTATGGCACCTTTAATCCATGTTTTTGTATGTAATATTTGATTAGGATGTCCAGTAGTTTGTATTGTATTACTATTTCTTAATTTTTCTTTGAATTTTTAATGTTCTTTGAGTATATATATTTTTGAAGGAACCTAAATATCTGGCCTAACATAAAAATGAATTAAGGTAGCACGCCTCAGATGGATAGGTCATGTAATCAGACGAGAGGAAGATGCCATAGTCAGAAAAGTTTTTGACCGAAGAGGGCCGATCGGACAACGAAGAAGAGGAAGACCGAGACTTAGGTACCAAGACAACCTAGAAAATGATTTGAAGTCTATTGGAATTAGAGCATGGAGAAGAGTTGCCAGAGACAGGGGCGAATGGAGGATTGTTCTGAAGAAGGCTTTGGCTCATAAAGAGCTGTAACGCCACTGATGATGATAATAAAAATGAATAGAAATATAATAGAAAATGGTCCCTACTAGCTTTAAATTTCATTGTGAATAATAATTTTAGGAGCATATACGTAATCGTCGAATAAGGTAAGTAATTTGCTATTGCTATTCTAAACAGAACGTTTTTGATAATAAAACTTTTATTCATCTGTATCTGCTTTTTAAATAGGTGTGCTACAAAAAAACTTATCAATAACAAAAAAAGTTTAATTTAGATTTAGTACTGATAAATCAACAGTATATGGAGATATCATTGAAAATAAGCAGAGCGAATTTAAAAATCTACGAAAATAAACGGCATGAATCAATCCTATTATTGAAAATCATTTGAGAGATTGAACTAATATCATTTTTTAGATATCACTGTTTTCATCGGCAACGGTATTAAGTTTCTCCTGTGGACAAAGTTTTAATCACAATTAAGAAAGAGTCATCATATCCACTAATCTGCAGAAACACAAGAAGAACTTATTCGCCAATATAAACTCATAACAAATATAAAGGCAGTTTAAAAGTTTTGTAAAACGAGGTTTAATAATATTTGAATTAAGATATACCAGCGACCAAGGCAGGAATTACTATCCGTGAAGATACAAATGCTACTATTCCAGATTTCTAGAAATATGATCAATGAGCCGAGAGCCATGAAATTCTGTTATGGTGGAGGCCAATCCTCGATCATGGTCAAAAATTCTGTGAGTTTAGCGAAAGAGTGGAAACTAAGAACGGTTCAATTCCAAGTTTTACCAAGTTCTACTAATTTTTTCATACCAACCCGTCATGCGGGGATTGTCGCAAGTGATCACCTCTTTTTTTAGCTATTTAGTGAAATAGTAGACAGTAACAAATAAATAAAGCAAATAAGGAAAGCGACCAGAAGAACGAATCTACAATCTGTGTAGGCTTCTACATCTTTTACTACATTCTGCATTTTGATCTCCACCTCGTTCGGTTCCTCTATTTCCTCTGGTTTATGACTCTTTCTTCCAATATTCATTTGATTGCTTCTCTCTATTTCACTGCTGGTCTGCATCTCCTTTTATTTCTTGGAGCATTATTTAATATCTATTTTGGCCATCGTTTATCATTCATTTTCATTTCTTATCCGAACCATAAAAGTTGTTTTGATTTTGATTTTAGTAGGCCAAAGTAATGGGTTACATGTTTGTATTAATCTCGAGCTTTGTTGTAAGTTGACCATCTTTTCCAATGTATTCATTTACTTCGGGTGCTGCTTTATGCATACAGTCTTTTATTTCTAAGTATATTTTTTTCACAGAATTGTTCGTTGTAATCAATTATCGTTTAGTAGCCAATTTCAGTTTGTACAAAGATTGTGTGGATTTATGTTTTAGAATCTCTATACTCTCGATATTTAAGTAGTACCTTAAGTATTTACGATCTACTTGTCTATATTCCTTGATGCTTTTAATATATTTGGTTACTTCTTTTATGATTTCAATCATTTGTGGCTTTCTCATAACATGCCCCGCTGTCTCTAATATTTGAAAGTTATGTTATTTTATTTCTGTCTCTTTTTTTTGATAGGGTGTCGTATGATTTCTTATTATGATTAGCGTAGTCTATCTTTTTAGTGTAATGATTAATCGATTAATAACAAGTGGATCTACCAAAGTCACTATATCGTGTTCTTAGATTCTTTAATCATGATATTTTTCTGTAGTAATATCCTCCCTTTAAACGAATACCGCGTTATAAAATAAAGTTGCCAAGGTTAATTGATTGTTGTTGCTTTCATGTTCTTTTTTATTCTGGTATTCTGTTACCAAGAGTTCCTAGGCATTTTTAATACGATTGTGTCATTCAGAAACCATATGTTGGATTAAAGCACTTGGCAAATGCAAGTCCTCCTTCAACCAATCGGCACTCCCAATTTTTTTAAATTAATATTATCACAAAGAGAGACAACGTATAAAAAGAAGGTACGTTATCATGTAATACACGACATAATTTTAGAGTGTGGAGGTAATTTTTAAATCTAAAATGCACATGGTACGTAGGTAATAATCGCTGGTTGCTCAACGATTAATATCCCCGAGAGTGTTGCCAGTTTTCTATACAAATCTGATATACTCATAAATCAAACTCTTTACTCTGCAAAATATTAAGAAATTGACAGAATGAGAATTCAGGAGTGGTTTTAGAAAAATAAAAACATATTGAATGATAAATAGAATAACTAAATTAAAAATGAATATTGGGAACTATATAAAAAAAGAAAATACACGCAAAATGAATGAGTAAATACAATAAATTCAAATTTTAAAAGTTGACAATCACTAATTATTCCTGAATATTTATATATGTCCAAATAATCATCCGCATATTGTCGAGACTTTCTTTATCTTGGAAAAATGATACATGTCTATCTTTATTTAATTAATTTCGCCAAATTTTCCCAATTATTTGTATTATTTCATCTGGTATTTTAATGACGTAAATTACGTAGAATTATTCATAGAAGATCGAGAGAAATGCAACGTTAGATTAATTAACCAGCATAAAATTTATCGAATATTTCAAGGTAAAGGTTTTAGAAATTCCAGATACATTCATAGAGAGGGATATACATTTTATGATATTACAATCATACTTTTCTGAATATTTAACAGATGTGATTGTTGAGATACGTGTTAAATATATCCGTTACAGTTACATTGTATAGAATTTTTTAGCTTTGTCTTATTATATAAAATAAATAAAGCTTGTTCTTATACCAACCATTAATAAACATTTATTAAATCAATTAAAATACGGCGCTTATATTATAATATGGTGATTTCAACAGAGAAAACTACGTCGATAGTGATATCACCAAACCTAAGAAGATGTTAATAACAAAATAATATATTGTGATGAAAATTTACTTGGGAATCAAATTGACGAGCTACGAGAAAGTGGAGGAAGTATAAAAATAAGTATATGTGAATGAACAGAGTAGCGGGAACTCTAAACAACACAATATGGTTAAACAAATACCTCACAATGGAAAAGAAAACTGGGATATATAATTCAACAATAATGCAAATAAGTACACAGCGGAAACAAGGGAGGATACGTCCAAAACACAAAGGTGGTTATAAAAAAAAATTAAAGAAAAACCAAACGCTAATAAATGAAGTAAGTAAGGAAATAAGGGCAGAAATATGTGTAACAGAGGAAATAAACCTGTAGTCAAAAAAAGTAAAATAGAATGGAGTCAGCATATAGAAAGAGTGACAGAAAATAGAACAGTAAGAATAACAAGACATATCGTCAATCCAAAGAAGGGCAATAAGACGTCCGAGAAAAGGTGGTCCGGCAACATCAGTTGAGTCTGAAAATCAAAATAAAACAAGAAGAAGCATAACATAGAGACCGTTAATCAATTAACGGTTTCACATATTCTGCATACAATATTTTGCTGCTTTTTAACAGTCGGTGCACATAATCATAATCTTTCTTCTAGACTTTTTTAACTGATGCTTATCGGGGCATCAGATAGCTAAATGACCAAAATAGTACTAAAATTCTCCTTGTATTTTCATTTTGTTGAATGATACAATTTCTAGATAGAGAGATAGAGAGAAAATATAACGAACAAAAGATCCAGTCAAAAGAATTATGAGATCAAAGAAAAGACAACACAATAAAGGTAAACTGAAATGCTTAGAAGAAAGATTTAAACATGGAAAACAGAAACTCGTACCAAAAAGGGAAAAATGAAAAAAGGGTTACCAAACAAAACATGTACACTACAAAGGCAAAAATGGAAGAAATTTAGTAAATGACGAGAAAATACTACACAGATCGAAATAATACTTTAAAGAGTTTTACATGGAATATCCGCAACATAATATAATAAAGAAGAAGAAGAACTGAAGGAAAATACTGATCACAATAAACAGATGAAAGACCGCCTAATGAAAAGAAATATTACAGAAACGAATGTAAAATAAGAGCCCAGGAAAGGATGAAGTAACTACTTGGTTCAAATATGGAGGATCAGTACTAATGAAGCATTTGGAAAAGTTGCTGAAAGAAAAATGGAAATAAGACCATATACCGAGAAGAATATTAATATGGATTCAAAAGAGGACTCAGCACAGTAAATCAAAATCTACTGCGCGAAATACAAGCAGAAAGCTAGGAATATGGGAAATCTACAGTGGCGCTATACACCGTCTTTATATAATAAGCTTTTGAAAGAGGAAAAAGCAAACAAAAATCCAATACATTACGTTAAATGGGAATTAGTAAAAAATTAGTAAGAATGATATAAGCGACACTCAGAAAAACAGAGAATAGGCTTAAAATAAATTGAAAAGAAATAGATAAGTTTGAAGCCAGTTAGGGGTGCTACAAAGGGAGCAACAGTGATTACTGTCGTTCAGTATTTTTCTTGAAATTATCGTCAAAGAAGCCAGAATCAACAGGACAGGACTTGTATACCAACGAAAACACAAATGTATTTCATTGACGACGACATAGTACTGATAGCCTGAAGTATATAGTACACCAGAATTAAAAGAAATATTAAAAAGACTAGAAGCGAAAGCAAGAAAGAAATGTATGTATATATGTACATAAATAAAGAAAAGACCAAATATATGGAATAGAGAGAATGAGAATACATACAAGGACAATACGTGACAATTCACAGAAACACAATACATAAATTCAAAGAAGTAGAAAGATTCCAGTACCTAGGAGCGACATTCACCAGGAGACCGCATATGAAGGAAGAACTCTAAGTGAGAATTATGGCTAGTAATCGCTGTATCTTTGCTCTAAATAAGTTATTAAGAAGTAAAAACATATATAGAAGGGCTAAAATAATAATACATAAGACAGTGATCAGATCTATAGCATTTTATGCCAATGAAACAAGTCATGCTCCAGGTGTGGGAAAGAAAAGTCCTCAGGAAAATATTTGGAGGAAACAATGTGGATGAAAAGGCCAAATATATAACTAGATGTAATGTATGGAGAACTGAATAACTTAGGAATCATAAAATCACAAAAACTGAGATGGTTGGGACATATTTAAAAGATGCCAAACACAAGACTACGCAAAAGAATACTAAAGAGAGAAACAGGAAAAAAGAAGAAGACAGGTAGGCCGCAAACCATGTGAAAGAAGGATGTTGAAAAGACATAAAAAAACTTAAAATTAAAATAAAAGAATGGAAAAAAATAGTTAGCCAAGTCATGGGCCTCTAGGTCTGGAAAACTAAATGGTATATACATTTATAAAAGTTAATACTTATATACAACAACCTAGTTGTTTTTATAAGAAGATTAGGCTATCATCTTACCAGAGTGTGAATCTATTTCAATCCTTTGTATTATATTTATTTACAGTTTTATTGAATCGGTTTCTATTTACTTCCCATATCATGATTAGGATATAGCTTCTGCAATATTGTCTTTAAATAATTTTAAAGTTGTGGAAACCAACTAAACCAATCGATTTTAAAAGAGCTGAATTTAAAGATTATTTATAATTTTTAAATGGCTACAATACAGAAATGAAACTAATAAAAACAGCTTAACAAAATAAAGAAATTCAAAATAAAAATATTAAAAACAACTCATGGACTCATAAAGAAAGAATACATTTATGGTAAATGTGTTTTATTCAATAAGCAGTAATTGCGAAGCAAAATTAATGAAAAATCACTAGTGTATATTAATTTAGAACATAAGTACAAAAAACTATAACACTAAACAAGAAGAAAGAATATAAAATCATTAGTATGTCCCGAAGAAAACAAAAAAAAACTGTTTAATTAAAACCTTTTTTAGATATGCCTATAAATGTAAACATTTTGGATATTGGCAACGCCGCTTAAGTAGTTCAGTTACGTTGCATGTCTCTACCGAACGGAAGTGCACCTGTGATTCGTTAATTTTATTATTATTCCGATGCACTAATTAAAACAGACACTTTACTTGGTAGACGGTGCATTCTATGCAGTTACCAACATGGACACACTCATTCATAACTATTGACGGTAGACATGCAAATTTTGACACTATAAACGGGGATTAACATTTGTAACTACATGCAAAATTTCATTTCCGCGGCTTCTATAGGCTTTATAAAAATAGAAATTTATTTAAAAATAACAGCAATATATACTGAATACAATTTTTTCAACAGTATACAAAAATGTGAAGCAACAACAGTGTAATAATATAATATAAAATCTCTCTTCAACCCTGATCCGTCTGGATCCATCGTGATGTCATGTATTATCAGTATCCAAAGATCTCTGTCTCTGGTCATTTCTTTTAACTCATGCATAGGTCTTTTGCATATGCCTGTAATTTGATCGATCCAACTTGTTGGGGATCTTCCTCGTGATCTTCGGTCCTCTACCTTTCCTTGGATAATAAGTCTTTCCATGTTTTCTGTGTCTAGTCTCATAACATGTCCAAAGTATTTTAATTCTTGGAGATGGACTTTGCTGGATAGCCGTTTGCTGACTTTTAGCTCATTTAAAATTCAAATATTTGTCCTGTAGTCGGTCCACGGAATTTGTAACATTCTTCTCCAACGGAACATTTTAGTGGCGCCTACCTTTCTTCTTTCCACTTATCGTAGGGTGCAAAATTTACATCCGTATGTCAATATTGGGAATATTAAGCAGTTGATTAACCTCATTTTTAGAGTTTGTGAAATTTGAGAGTCCTTCCACGTTGTAGCCATCTTTCGGCGACTTTTACTAGATCACATCTACGTTTTATTTCTTCCTGTAGTGACCCTGTGTTTGCGACAAATGATCCCAGATATAAATATCAGCTAACAAACCTCAAACCGGTCAATCGTGGTTATGTGTGAATCATTGATATGTAGTCTATCAACTATCATGATCTTTGTCTTTGATATGTTTAACTGCAGACCAAATATTTGACTTTCCTCAACCAGTCGTATGAGATATAAAATATAAGGGAAGCTAAATCATTCAATAAAAAATATCGAAAATTCAAAATTTATTTAAAAACTCATTAATACGTGTGCCTGTGCACATGTTTTAGGCAACTGAAAATAGAAAGCACTTAAATATGAAACAAGCTGTTTCAACTCACAAAGATTATGACACACCATATGCATTTTTTTATAAATACAATATTAGTATTAATAATCCGGTTCGAAGGACCAAAAATACGTATTACTTGGCATAATTCCATAATAAAATATGACTTAATTACATGTTTATAATTCGTTATAATTTTTATTTATCACTTGTGCTCTTTGAAGCTTTGTCACTTCCATTATCTATACATTTATTTTATTCTAGTTATTCATAATTCTCATTCCCAGTTAACTTGGTTTCTTTTATAGTTCCCAAATATTTTTTAGCATTATTTTTTATCTTTCCCTAACATATTTTTTTTAAACACCTTATTATTTCTAATTACTGTCGATAGAATAATAAGCAAACCTAAATTATTGAGATTTTTTCAAGATTTTTTATTCTAGCTTAAAGAAAATAAACAAATTCATGTATTTAGGCTTCCCTGTGACTAACGAAAATACATGATTATACAAAATTAAGATGAAAGGTCTAGCAAACAATTGCTACTTTGGTCTAAGAAGACAAATGAATTGCAGAAAATAAAACTACCAAACAAAAGTAACTGTAAAAAAAACATTTATTTTAACAATGCTATAATACGAATCAGAAACATGGACCATTTCGAAAGTACATGAAAATATAAAACAAATAAAAACAGAAATCAGTTGAAAAAAATGTGGTAACTCTTATAAAAAAGGAAGACTGAGATAAGCAGAATATCTAGCATAATCACAACAGAATAACTTTCGTAGACTAGTTTTTATGTCACAACGCATTGGAAGTAAACATACGTATAGACCAAAACTTAGGTGGAAGGATGGAATTGATGGGTATGCAAGGATAATTTTTTCGACAAACTGGCAACGGATGCCATTAGATATGAATGCATGGCAAATAAGCGTTGGAAAGGTTAAGGCTCTACTTCAGGACATTAGCACCAATAATGATGATGACCGGTGCCATGTCTTGTTATCTAAGAAGTGATGAATTTAACGTCTGACCCTAAAATTAGTTTTGCTCTTTTATATTATCTTAAGCCACGTCGATGAGTCAGTTTTATTTATAGTAAGGGACAAGATCTATGCGAAATTTTAAAAACCGACCTATTGATAATCCGATATTGATACCTATTGTAACACAGACCCCCAGAGAGACATTTACAGAGTTGCACTAATCTGTATCCAACATTCAAATAAAATTATCGGAGAAAGTGTTGAATTTTGAATTATTAATTTGTGTACTTAAATGTTTTTACCAATTGATCGAAATACTGATTATTTTTAAAGTAAACTACCTCATAATTTGTATTTGTATTAATAAAATATTTTTGATACCATTTCACAAAAATATTTAATGACGATGATTTGGAATAAGTTTTACTTCTTTTTGTGTATATCAATAATTAGCGTTCATTGACGAACCCACAAAACAAAATGTCTACTTAATTTCGTAACTGAAAAGTATTTTATTTTGCCAGTCCTAAGTTTAGGAAAAAGATTAACGCAAGTATTTTTTTAATAGTATATTGCGGGATTGTTTACTGCTAAAAACCATTTTTCCGATCAATTTGTAAAAACAAACTAATAATTCAAAATTCAACACTGCTCCGGTAATTTTATTTGAATGTTTAATAAAGGTTAGTACAACTCTGTAATGTCTCTCTAGGGGTCTGTGTTACAATAGGTATCAATAGCGAATTATCAGCAGGTTGGTCTTTAAAATTTCGCATAGATCTTGTCCCTCACTATCACTATAACTACGTCTGCAAGATCAGCCGCTTCCTCAATAATTTCCGATACCCCTAGAGTAACTGTATTATCTGCCAAGGCATCAGTGGAGTTTTCTATGTAACTCTGGAATATAATATGTGTTTGTTATAAAGCATCTATCTGAAATGTCTGATTTTAAGATTTCTAAGTACCGTTTAGCCAAAAATATTGTTAATTTGTAGTTTAAATAGTTTCAACGTTCAAACCACTTTTTCACTAGTTTTGACTACATTTAAAAAAATATTATAAAAGATTTTCGATTTCCTAAAAATTTCATTATTATGTTTGTTATTATATGAATGTTCATGACGAGCAATGTGTAGTATTATAAGTAGACTTCGGCAAATATGCATATTGCATATTTTGCATATTGTGCATATTTTATGCAAATATTTCATATTTTGGCATATTTGTATAAAAGTTTGCATAAAGTGCATAAAAGTTCAGATTTTTATACTGTATTTGAAAATTTTTAAACATACCAATTTATTTCAATTCTTGTATAAAATTTTGTAGTCATTTTAATCAAGAAATGATCTAAGTACGTAATCTCTACAGGTACAAAACATTTACAATTTCAAAGAAGATCAATTTAAGTAGCCCTCAACATTCTTAGAAAGTCTCGGTCACTGAGGCATTCAGTTATTGGATAATCGCTAAGGGTTCGCTCATTTGCATTTTATGATATAATCCCCAAATCTATCTACAATTTATTGTATCTTAACAGCAGGTAAACGGCTCATAGTTTTGTTCCTAATTTAGGGATTTTCCAAAATCTCCCAGTTTATTGAATTAGGTACCTAAACATTTCTAATTTGATGCTCAGATTTGTAAATCATTTTTGTTTTGATATTCAAAGCGTAAACACTCGTTGCGCGTAACAAAAAGGAAGATTGTGATTTTATAATGCCTAAAACAACCAGTGCTTCAACTTGGATTAAACCTTATAAAGAGCTGTCTATGGATATGGGAAAAATCTACTGTTCAGTCTGTGGCAAAATTGTAAGTATCTAATATTTTCTATTAAATATCTAATATTTCATACATACAGGGTGTTTCCAAATGACACTTGACTGTAGATATTTCTCGAAAAATTGAACAAAACGATATAGTTAATGAGGGGTCAAACTTATTTACTTTTCGAGATACAGGGTGTTAAAATTAAAAAAAAATTAAATTCTTTTAGTTAATAACAACAATAACTTTAAAACCAATAAACGTATTTACTTGAAATTTAGTACTCGTAGGTTGTTTTTAAATGAAAAATAGCTTCCTTTAGTGAGAAAAAATTGTCCATGGTACAATACAATGGTGTGTATTTAGAAAAATTTTTCACCTTTACTTTTTTTATGAAGTCAGCTATTCTAAAACACAATTATTTTTATTGTAATTGAATTAACAAAAAAAAACTTTTGTTGAATTTTAAAATAAGTTATATGATGTACTAATGGTTAGTAACAAAAACTAATTTGTGGATTAATACTGCATTTAAAACACTTAGCGAGTGTTTTTTTTCCAAACCAGTTATTTGATTAACCAAAAACACCTTGTATATTTTTATATTTTAAAGGTTGGGTTAAAATAAAGGTTTTTATTTTTATTTATAGATAGCATGTGAGAAGAAATTTCAAATAGACCAACATGTGAGAACTGCTTCACACATTGCGAAAAAAGGAAAAATAGGAGGAAAACATCAAACTTCAATGGCTAAATGTTTCCAATCTACTTCAAAAAAATTAGATGAGCAAGAAACTTTTAATGAAGACTTGTGTTGCGCATTAGTGTCTGCAAACATACCGCTTTCAAAATTAGCAAATGTAAATTTTAGTTCGTTTCTAAAAAAATATTGCAAACTTAATGTTCCAAGTGATCGGTCTCTAAGAAGAAATAATGTGAACGGGCTATACTCGTCGGTGTTAATTAATATTAAGGAAGAAATTGCAGATAATTATTTTTACATATCTGTAGACGAAACCACTGATTCCTCAGGAAAGTATATTGCTCATTTATTGATTGGTGTTCTTAAAGAAGATACCTTACCAAAATCTCATCTTATTTCATGCCAGCAACTTGAGAAAACAAATGCTTTAACAATTTCGCGTTTTATACAAGAAACATTAGCAACTTTTTTTCTTCCGACAATTATTCCTTCTAATAAATTACTGCTTATTTTATCGGATGCTGCTCCTTATATGGTAAAAGCAGGACAAAATTTAAAAATATTTTTCCCAGATTTAATACATGTTACTTGTGTAGCGCATGGATTAAACAGAGTTGCAGAGGAAATGCGAAAAAAGTTTCCTCTTGTAAATACCATGATATCCATTGTCAAAAAAGTATTTCTTAAATCTCCTATAAGAATTCAACTTTATAAAGAAATGCTACCTAACATTCCTCTTCCACCACAACCTATTTTAACGCGATGGGGAACATGGTTAGAAGCAGCTAATTTTTATGCAGATCATTTTGTTAAAATAAAGAACATAATTGATACGTTAACAGATGAAAGTTCCCAATCTCTTTTGGATTCTAAACAAACTTTTCAGAGTAACTTGCTTCAACAAGAACTTTCATTTATAAAATCAAATTTTAGTTTTGTTCAAAAAACAATTACTCAGTTAGAATCACCAAAACTGTCATTGTTCGAAAGTACAGCATTAATAAAAGAATTTGCGTCATGTTGTCGGAACGTTAGAGGTAATATTGGAAAAGATATTTTAAAAAAATTTGAAGCTACTATGGAAAAAAATAAAGGTTACCATATTCTTTCTGAAGTAGTCAGTGTTCTAGCTGGAAATATTTCGGAAACAATTAATTTAGAACCAAATGTTTTGGTTAGTTTGAAAAATGCTCCCGTTACATCAGTTGATGTTGAACGAAGTTTTTCCATATATAAATATATGTACTCAGAAGTTTTTGTTAGAAAATTTTGAACACCACTTGGTCATTTATTGTTACCATAATTCTAAATAAGTTTATTCACACTTAAAAATGATGTAGTTACTTAAAATAAATGTAAATCTTAATGAATAGTAGGAAATATTTAGTTATGTACACTTTTTTTTTTAAATAAAATTGTTACTATTTTATGATTTTTTTATTTATTTGTATGCATATTTTGTAAAATATTTGCATATTTTCGGGTAAACACGTGCATATTTATGCGCATATTTTCTACATTTTTATTTGCATATTTGCCGAAGTCTAATTATAAGCATTACTTAGATATTATTTGTTATATTTTTTATTATGTACCTGTTGATTAGCATTATTTAAAATGGTTTTATCTTATAACTTAAACCAAAGAAATGCTACTGACAATAGAATATATGTATTAGAATCGAATACAAGCTGTTATTATATAAAATATTTCTTAAATAGTAATTAACAAAAATGTCCAAATTAAATACAAATAACTGAGTTGTGTAAATTAAGACCTATATAAACAATGCCTATATCGTAAATCTCAGTCTAATTGCTATGCTATGTCTCGGCAAATTAACATGTTTTATGTTCAAATTTTTTTACATTGTTTCCAGTTAGGTAGCTCAACATGGGTACTGGACAGGCACTAAAAATCTGAATTATATTTACTGGTTGGCGCCATATCTATACCACACCAGGTTCAGAATACTTTTGCTTAAATAGAAAAAAAAATTTACTCAATGTTTTGCATGTTGAAGTTTTATATGTAAAAAATTGTATCAATTCTTCAGCTTCTTAATTTTAAGAGGTCATAAATGTCCAATAAAACAATAAGATGGAATATTTTTGAGAAACCATCATTATAATAAGATAGTTACATTGTGACAATAGTTACATTGTATTCATCCCATAAACTTCTATTTTGCTCGCCCCTGCTTAGTTGCCACTACAGGTATAAACCCATAAGATTTTTCTCATTAGTGCAGGTACAAGAAATAAAAAAGGTACATCTTGGGTGTTAGCGGCATCATGCGAAATCAAGAATGACTATTCTTTTATTTTCTAAGAAAATCGAATGGTAGAGTGAATTATTAAAAAATGTAAAGAATATAGTAGAAAGCAAAAAAAATATAAAAGAATATTGTAATTAGTTTATTTACAGTAGCTCTGGAGAGCTCTAATAGTTTACTAGTTCATTGTCCTATATTTTTTGTCCTGTATTATTAGTTGTCTATCTGTCTTCTATTTCCCTTTAATTTACCTAGAATTAGAACCCAAAGAATGTAAATAGAACTATATTGAAGGGTATCTACATCGCGTCTCAAGATCTTAAAAAACAGACTGGAGGAATAAACTGGAAACACATTTAGACTTCACCAGCAGTTGTCTGGGCGATGAACTGGCACCAACACTGTTTACTTTTAATCACACAACACACTTGTCTTAAATCAGTCCAACTGTCAGCATATGCAAATGACATAAATATTATGAGCAGAACTAAAGCAACAGGCAAGAATACAATTACTATTTTTATTGGTGATGAGCTGGGAAAAAATTAAAAACAACATTGAAGAAGCAGCAACAAAAAATCTAGAAAAACACAAGGAAACGAGAGGCCTACACGAAGTACAAAATATCAAATACTCCAGAATATCGAGACACCTATAGAAGAGTACGAAATGAAACAAAGCAGTTGGTAAGAAGAACAAAAAATGAACACTGGAAACAGTTTACAAAAAGGATGGAAAGCGACTTCTACGGTACACAAAAATAAATATGGAGATCCATAAGATACCAACGGAAAGAAATGACAGAATTAAAGAAATACAGTAACATACCAACAAACGAATGGAACAGATACCTCATGGAACTATTTAAAGGAAAGGAAAATAATAATCAACACAATAAAGTACCTGAATTAAGACACGAAATAGAAATCAGTTTTCAGGAAGTAGAGATAGCCATAAATTCAATCAAAAATAGAAAGTCATCAGGACCAGACGGAATAACCAACCAGCTTCTAAAATACGGAGGAGAAAGTATAACCCTAGATATGACAAAACTTACACAAAAACTAATATTGCACTGCAAGATACCAGACGCATGGATAAACAGCATAATGATACCAATGTTCAAGAAAGGAGATAAAGAAGACCCCAACAATTATAGAGGTATAAATCTACTGAACACCGCACTTAAGCTTACCACAAAAGTCCTAATCGAAAAAAATCAACAAACTAACAACTTTATCAGATGCACAACAGGGATTCAGATCCGGAAGATCCTGCGTAGACGCCGTATTTGTACTAAGGCAAATCACAGAAAATGTCATCCAGTACAATAAACCAGCATATCTGTGTTTTATAGACCTAACAAAGGCTTTTGATTGCATCCAAGTCGAAGACGTCTTACACCTACTATATAAAAGAAACATACCAATCAACATTATACAAACCATCGAAAACATCTACTTCCATAATCGAATACAGAAAAAGATAAATGGAAAACACAGAGTAACACCAGTATAAAGCAGAGCCAGACAGGGTGACTCGTTAAGCACACTTCTCTTTAATATAATAATGGATGAAATAATACAAGCAGTACGTAAAGGTCATGGTTACAGAATGATGTGAATGAGGTGAACAGAAAAATCCAAATATTATGTTATGCAGACGACGCCGCATTAATCGCCGAGACAGAACACGAGCTCCAAAGATTAATACATACAATACAGCAGCCAAGAAATACAATATAATAATATCAGCAGAAAAAACCAAATGTATGACAACATCTAAATACCCACTATGAGGTAAAATCGAAATTGATGGGAAAATAATAAAGCAGGAAGCAAGGTTTAGATATCTGGGAATAGATATAACTAGTTACAGAGATGTTGAAGAATAAGTAGGACAACAAAGCTTAAAAGCAAGTAAAGCGGAGAAAGCGGAGGCTCTGAATGACGCAATCTGGAAGAACAAACACCTAAGACAAGACACAAAAACAAGAATCTATAAAGCAGCAATTAGACCTATATTAACATACACGGCGGAGACAAGACCTGACACATCTAATACGAGACGACTACTAGAAACAACAGAGATGAGAATACTTCGATGACTATCAGGAAAAAGTCTATTAGAGAGGGGGAGAGAAGCGAAAACATAAGAAAAGCATGCCATATATAAGACATAAATGGATGGGTGACAAAATAGAAACAGGAGTGAAACGAACACATTAGTAGAATGACAGAGGATAGGATAGTCTGAATAGCACGAGAGAAGTTACCAAATAGACGAAGAGGTATTGGCAGACCAAGAAAAAGATGGTGCATAATTTAAACAATTTAGGAGGCTAATATTTAAGAAGAAACAGGCTTTAAAGCCTACATATAAGAAGAAAGAAGAAGAAGATGATTGATGATGAGCCACAATATAAGTTTATTTAGAAAAAAAGGTATTCTAAACTGAAATTGTAACTTATTCCCAATAAAAATAGTTATTGCATTAGGATGCCATAAGAAAATAGCTTCGGATCAATATTAAGGCGAGAATACCCATAAGGAACTTAAATTATCCAACTTTAAATCAGACCAATAATGAGCTATGGATGTAAAACTTAAATATTGATTCAAAAATATATAAACCGCATGCACATCTTTGAAAGAAAGGTACTGAGATGAATACTAGGCACTACAAATGAGAACAACAGGTGACGAATCAGATACAGTTATATAATATATAATATAAAGAACTATCTTTATCTCAGTATGTCCGCGTATAGTGTCTTCAATGTGCAAGCCATGTATTTAGAATGCAAGAAACAGTGTTAAAAAAACTATTGAATGGAAGAATGCAGTGGAAAATACCTATTGGGAAACCGAGAAAACGACGGAAGGATAATGTGGTTGAAATGGTTGAATGGAGAGGTTTGCTGAGAGAGATCAGGACTCAAATTCAGTTGTAAAGTCATAGGATGGGGAAGTTATCTAGATATAAAGGAAAATTAGGAATGCCAAAAAGAATGATTGTCAAAGAATTATTTAATAATGAAATTAGAACCCAGATGAACGAAGAAAATATTATTTGATGATTAAAGGCTCAAACTTTAAAATATTTTAGTCATATCCGAAGAAGAGGACACTAAGGAGTCAGAAAATATTAAAATTGGAACCAACAAGTGCAAGACCTTAAGAAAGACCCTAGTGTATATCGGAAGGCGCGGTCATATATGATAATAAAAAGATGATATAGCTAATACTTTAAGCTGAATAAAAACGATTATAATCACATAACAATATGTGATAGAGCAGACTAAAAAAAAAAACAAAAGTTAATTGATCCATTGCAGAAAAAGGATGAAAAGAGCTCATTTTTCTAATTTTAGGCTACCCTTATCTTCTCCAAACATTATTAATTTTCTATTATTTTTATATTTTTAGTGTATTACATTAGCTAATACATATCGTTTTGTATATTTTATATAGACGATATCTTTAAATCAGGTTGTAATTATTTGCGTCAACTTTTTATATCTTTTTTGACGTAAAAGCACTAAAATTAGATTTGGTTATACTAGAACACTTATAATTTAATTGCTTTCGTTTTAATTATGCTATAGAATAGTTCTTCTTTCAAGCCAAACCTTTTAATTTTGGTCGAATTGATGTTCTTCATTATAATGCCAGAAATATTCCACATCACTTAATAATATTGTGGTTAATAAACTTACTAAAAAAATTTGAATATAAAAGATTAAAATATGGATATGAATATTTATAGAACAGAATAAAATCGCTGAATAACTTTTGTCGGCACGGTGAGTCAGCTGGTTTGGTGTTTTTGAACTGTTCTACACCACTCAATTATTTTCTCCAAAATCTAGTAAAATTACAAAGAGGTATATTGCGATAATTTGAAAATAATTTGAAATCCGTTAAGCATATTTTAATTTCAGTGAAGTCATATGTCGTACTGGAGAAAGACAACATTAATTCCATGGGTATAAACAAGCCAGTGACGTTCTCTAATCATTAAAGACGTTATACGGAGTCTTGAACGCAAAAATAATTATTTTAAATAGTTTATTCGTAAAAACGTTTGCGCAAAAAAAGCAAAGTGCTTATTATAATACAAGTAGGGTACCAAATTTTGTTTGTGGATATTAACTTTTAGCAAATGAGGTACCTACATAAAACAATCTAGTTATTTTAGTCTAGTAGTCAGAGATTTGATCTCTAAAAATTATACGAACAAGCTGAATTTTGCTGAGAATGTCAATTTTGGGATCACAATAAAGATACAAAAGGTTTACCCCTCCTACCCCCCTTCTTCTTTGTGTGCCGTGCTTGTATTCAAGCGTTGGCTATCGTCATATTGACAAGCTGATGAAATGATTCTCGGTCGGCAGCTAGATGAAACAGTTTCTCGACCATTCGGCTCCTACCCCCCGGCTTCCCCTAATACCGCCACCCGAAAATGCAAAAAATCGGTTTACTAAGAATCTGTACGCTGTAAAAAATATTTTTTAGAAACAATGCTTGAAACCACCGGCGATTTTTAATGTCAGTTATGCGCGCGAAATTAACTTAAAAAGAATTGTATTAACTCCATGGTAAAAATTCGATATCTTTTGATCAGACGAAAAAAACGAAGTTATTTTTTAAATATAAAAAGTGCAGCTTTCGTAGTTTCTATAAATCGAAGTCAGTTTCTATAAATCTGATAAATAAATAAACTTTGCGCCATTTTTTAATAAACAGATCAATAAACAGTGACCGGTCGCTATCGAAATTCTATTTTTAGAGTCTAATCTTCATTTTCATCTTTAATAAATATGAGCATTTGAAAAATATGTTCAAAAAACGCTAGATTTAAACTTTCACATCGCAAACGATCGCACGCTACGGGAGATACTCCCACGAAGACGGTATTGAGATCAATTTGTAGTTGAGGTTGTGCTGTTTTGAAAAATGTTCTTTTGCAATCGAAAAGAAGCAGTTTTAGATGTTTTAGATCATTTGAAATGTGAAAGTTTAAATTTAGCATTTTTTAGGCATACTTCAAATGCCTCATATTTGTTACCAAAACTGAAAATCAAAATTTTATGTTATAGGTTTTAGGCTCTAACAATGAAAATTCCATAGTGACCGGTCAATGGAAGTGATAAATTTTATTGATTCTATGAGAATCGTAAAATTGATAAAAATCGCAAAAAGTTTATATATTTAATACTTTCATGGAAACTGACTTCATTTGCGGCAAAATTAAAAAAAACTATATATAAAGCTGTACTTTTCACATTTAAAAAGCCTTTTTATTTTTGTCGATAAGACACTGATCAAAAGATATCGAATTTTTACCGTCAAGTTGATAGAAATTTGATTTAAAATTGATTTTACTCGCGTAACTGACATTCAAAATCGCCGGTCGCTTCAAGCGTTGCATCTGAGAGAATGGTTCATTTTACACAAAAAGTTTTAATAACAATTTTGGTCAAAAATGGTTATTATGGTTATGTTGGTTCATCTCCTGATCTCTTTTTTATTTTACCTTTCAGAGTTATTCCTAACATGGATCTCTCCTTCTCATTCTCCTCTGTGTGACTCTCAGTTTGGTAGCTAAGGCTTTTGTTAAGGACGCATAGGTGAAATACTTTTCTCTTCAGGCATGTAGGCAGCTCACTTTTAAATATTTATCTTAGTTTTCCATATGCTGTTCACCCAAGACCGACTCTTCTGTTCAGTTCATGGGTCTGATTATCCCTGCCAATCATAATGTCACATCCTAGGTATTTATATTTATCTACGAACTCTATTTCTTGCCTGTACTGCAATACTGATGTTCTGGTTGGGTACCAAATTTGTCAATATTTTTGTTTTCGACCTGTTTCTGCATTTTCTGTAGCCACGAGTTCCTGTACTATCTCTCAGCTATTATGACTATATCATCGGTGAAACGCAAGTTGTTTAGATATTCCCCCATCTATTTTTATTTTCTATATCAGCCAATCAATATTCTTAAAAGCATGTTCCAGCACAGTATTAAAAAGTTTAGGTGACATTCGGTCTCCTTGTCTAACCCCCCGCTTTATTTTTATGCGTTTATCTACTATTAGTATGTAATTTGAGAGTGGTTGTTGCTTGTAGGTATATACTGTTATTGTATAATAATTTTGTATACCTATAATCTAGCTTGCATTCTTTAAGCGCCTGTAGTATTTTGCTTAGCTCAACTGTGTCAAATGCTTTGTGAAAATTCATAAATATTAGCACTAGAGGTTTACTATATTCTACTACTTCTCTATTAGTATTGTAGATTGATCCGTAACTTTTTCGGAATCCTGCCTGTTCTCTTGGTAGATAAGTCTTTAATATTTTTTTCACTAGCATTAACCTTTTCTTGTTGTTTGAAACGTTCTAAACGTTTGGCATTCCTTTCCTCATGTAGCTTACCTTCCTAAGTGGATGTGTTAGTTGTTGCTCTGGAATCTTCAGAGTTTATGCAATAGCATCATAAATAGCGTTGTTCCAGTTTGTTGGAATATTTGCGTTGTAAAGGCAGATATTGAAAAGTAGTTTAAGTACATATTCTCCTGGCGAAATAATCGAACCCCAGGCGAAGATTACGGATGTAGAGCTAAAAATATTTTATTAACATGACAACATATTAACAAAACTAGGTAGACAATATGACCGTTGTCTTTTTGTTTGAGGATCCATTTTAATTTTGTTGAATGAAAAAAGATTATGGTTTTTATACTTGTTTCCATTCAACCTCCATTATAGTAAACCTTTAAATCATTTTATCATTATGATGATTTCAGCCAACATTGCATCCTTCTTTATTCATCACTACTATTTCTACAGATTTCGTACTATTTTTTTTTGTCATTTGTAAAATAAATTCCGTAAAAACCTCGCCGATCATTGCATCAGCGGTTACTAACTAGTTGAATAATTCAATTGAACAATACAATAAATTGCGACGACTTCTAATAAATCCTACAAACAATCTTCGAACAAAAATCTTAGCTTCTTGACATGCAAAAAATTTATTGTATATTTTCTATACGTATTTACTTTATTTAAATATATTATACAACATCGTTACATACTTCGTCACATATGTTTGTATTATAAGACGTTATAAAATATTCCGTATCTTACGCTACTGAAATCTACAATTTATGCACGCGTAATAATTCTCTCACAATTTTATAAACGTAAATGTAGGTAAATTTTCTACACTTGTTAAGGTAATAATGATTACTGAGGCTGAATAGGAAGGCAACATTATTACTTTCAAATTAATAGGTTATAAATTACATGCGACCGGATAAACATAAGCTAGAATATATTATTTAAGAGTTCTGTTTGAATGTTTGTTGTGATCTCATCTGTTTTTGTTGTAGTAAACATAAACCAATCAGGTTAATACTCATTAAAATACAAAATATTATAATGCCATTGTCGTTACTGGTTAAGATTTTATCTGCTGGTAATCTCTTGGTCAGTGCTTTCATTCTTTGAGATTACGAATCCTGAATATTAGAATCTTTCAGTGCCGTACATTTTCCTATCCTCGCCTATTTCCAAGTTTCTCACTAGTTCTTGTTCTGTTGTTAACTATTCGGATTTTTTCCAGGTTTATTTCCAGTCCATTTTTTCTTTTTTCTTTTTCATCTTGAGCCATTAACACTTGGTCATCTGCAAAACTTAAAGTGTTCAAGAAGTCGTCTTGAATTATTATTTCCATATTTTCACATCTTTTTTCCATGGCTTTAAAATTTGTTCTAGGAATATCTTAAACAGCATCGGCGATTGGTAGAGTCGGAGCCAATAAAAGTAACTAAAGGACTAAGACAAGGATGCAGTATGTCACCCTTACTGTTTAATTTATATATTGAGGCAGCCTTCCAAAATTGGAAAAATCACTTCCAGGGAATGGAAATCCCCATAGGAAATGACGTACTGTTCTCCATGTACTTTGCGGATGACCGAGTCGTCCTAGCTCAAGATTCTTATGATCTAGAATTTATGATAAAGCGTCTATACAGAGAATATGTAAAATGGGGGTTACAAGTCAGCATGAAGAAAACAGAATATTCAGTTATCAATTCAGATGCAAGGTTTGAAGTGTGGATAGACGAGGACGTGGAAGTCAAACAAGTGGAAAAATTTAAATATTTAGGTGCACTCATTGATAAGAACGGCTTGGGAGAAACCGATATTAAACACCGAATTAATCAAGGACGTAAAATTGTAGGATGTCTGAACTCCTTATGGTGGTATCGCAACATTTCCAAAAGAAGAATAGGGCAAACCATGGTTGAATCAGTTCTTTGTTATGGCTCTGAAGTATGGACAATTAATGCAGACCTGAAGAGAAGATTGTTGGCAGTTGAAATAGATTATTTGAGAAGAAGTGCTAGAACATCAAGGCTGGAAAGGAAGACCAACGAATCTATAAGATATAACATGAATGCTACAGAAACAGGCATTGGCAGAATAGAAAGAAGAGATTTAACATGGTTTGGACACCTATTGAGAATGCCTGACGAACGTTGGCCCCAAAAACTTCACAGATGGAAGCCCCCTGAAAGAAGAAAAAGAGGTAGACCTCGACGCTCATGGAATGAAGGAATTAGAAGTGCGATGGAATCGAGAGGTTTGGAGGAGGAGCATGCCTTGGACCGGGAGGATTGGCGGAAGACAACGGGAATACGGCAATAGCCGTCTCCAAAATGTATTGTATTTACAAGTTGGGTCCTGTAATATATATAAATTTGGTAGAATATGTATTTATTGCCGATTTTAACTCTTACCCTGTTGTTGTTGTATAGATTTTTTACGGCTTCTATCAACCTCTGAGTTATTTTATTTCCTTAATCGTTTTCCATAGTTGCTTTCTGGAAATCGTGCCATACGCCTTTTTCAAATCGATCTATGCCATATGTACTGGTTTATTTTGTGTCAGTCTTTTCTCAATTAGTTGTTGGAGTGTATATATTATGTTGTGCATGCAGAACCTTTTTACCCTAAATTACTAAAGAAGATATTAACAGTTGCAGAAAAAGCTCATTTTCCATCAAATTTTCAATGTTTTCTGTGATAGAGCAATTTTAATTCAGTAAGTCCTGTCTTTAAGATGTTCTGGTGACAAAAAAGTTTAAGTGAAAAGGTCTGATACAAGTTCCAAGTGTAAAGCCTTTGTGCTGAGGAATACAAATAAACATACATAGCCCTTATAAGTCTTGTAACTACGTCCTCGTCTGTGCTTAAGAAGAAACGGACCAGAATAATCGACCCCAATAACAGCGAAACGAAATGAAGGCTGTACACGGGCTGCAGGAAAATCAACCATTATTGGATTAACAGAAGAAGGATAAGCCTTAAAACAAATTACACAGTTACGAACAACAACCAGCCTTAGCAGTGTTTTTGCCATGAATTGGCCAACATTTTTCCCTTATAAGGTATAACAATTGCTGAGGATTACAATGTAATGATCAAATGTGAATGTTCTTAAACAGAAGTTTGGTAACATAATGACTGGAAGGAAGTAGGACAGGATGCCTTTTTTCCTGACTAAACAATAAATTTTTAAGTCTACCTCCTACATGGAGAAGACCATCAGTATCGATGAAAGGATGTAAAGAAATAAGCTTAGACTTGAAATGGAGAGTTCCCTTTGATGAAAGTGTTTGAATTTCAAGCTTAAAAGTTTGACTTTGAACTACCTTAACTACATATTTTTCAGAATTTTGCAATTCCTCAAAAGAAAGTGGACCAAAATGTCTAAGCGAACGATATGAGCATTTTACGTTATGAATTAATCTAAAGCAATATGGGCCGAAATTGAAAAAACGCTCAAAAGAAAGTAATTCTATAGTAGGTGATATTTTCATCGATATTGATTCGATCTTTAACTCAGGTAGATCCTTATTGTATTGAACAGGTTGAATTGGTGTATCAAAGGGATCCACAGAAAGAAAACTGGACTTTCCCATCACAAGCCAGAAGAAAGTAGAAGTGGGGGTTCAATGCCTCTGGTGAGTAAGTCTGCAGGATTTTGCTTGGTACCAACATGAAACCACTTGCTGGAATTGGTATTGGAGACAATTTCTGACACCCGATTTGCAACAAATGTTTTAAGGACTTGTAGTGGTGTATTGATCCCTCTAAGAACTAGAGTGGAATCTGACCAGAAAAATATATCATGGAATTAGAATAGCTAACCTAGAAAGAATAAGAGCTCCACAAAGTCACAAAGTTTTAGCCGGGAAATACTTATTTTCTTAAGAAGTGCAAGTTTGCTCTTTGTCCAAAGAAGATTGACAAAAGCAACTGCAGAAGAATTAACTGTACAAACATATATACAAGCTCCACAGGCTTGTCCTGAATAATCAGAAAATCCGTGTAACTCAAGCCTAATAGCTTTTCTCCATTTGAAATTGCGGATTATCTTAAGTTCATTTGGAAAAGAAAGTTAGCGTCTAAATGATGACCACTCAGTATAAATGCTAATTGGTAGTGACTGATCTCAATCCAACTGTTCTAATCACAGTTTTTAAATTAATATTTTGAGCTTTATGACACAAGGTGCAAGAAGACCCAAAGGATGCGTAACAAATTAGATGTGGGTTTATATACGTGATACATGAGGGTATCTGACTCATAACATCATAGAATACCTAACGTGTTGGTTATCTCTCTAATACGAAGAAAGTTAGAATCAGTAGAAGAGATAGAAGAAGAATTAATACTGTTAATGATGTTAGGATTATTAGAAACCCTTTACGAAGTGGAAAACAGCCACGATCAAGAATAGTAGTAACTAGCGGACCAACTCGACATCGAGTTTTTTAAATGAAATTTTTATTTTCAAACCAAACCGGAAGTCGACCTCAAAACCGGAATGCAATTTTTAATTCATCAAATGTCGACATGAATATCATTTAGCAGTTAATTTTGCATGCTGATCACGAATCCGGTGTCAGATTTGCTCTATCTTGACGTTTTATGCGCGTTTCGGGTCACTTCCGGTGTCGGATCGCAACCGGAAGTACATATTTAGATTCGAGAGACCTTTCGATCCATATATACATTGTGGGGTCTAAAACTTAAAGTAAATTTTAACTTCCGGTCATCTCAAAACCGGAAGTGAATTTTTGTACCAAAAGTATATCTTGACAATCTCATACGTAATACTAATAATATTCCGAAAAAATATTTTAATTATCTAATATGGTTTTTGAGTAAAGTGGTGGACAAGAAAAGGGCTTAGCGTTTTAGTATATAAGATTTCGAAGCATAAATGTGAGAGATCCGAAAAAGAATCAGATCCTGTTAGAAGATCATCTACATAAAAAATCTGCGATGTATTTCATATGTAGAACATTTTTAAGATTTCTACCAATATGGCAGTTCTTTAAATTCTACACTTTTATTGCTTGTTCCAATAAGAGAACCAAATTATCAATATCAAATTTGTTTTAAATATTATGATTTTCAATATTCTCTGCTTGAATTTTCATTTATTAAACTGTATTAAGACTTGTATATTTTTATGTTTTTAAAGCATGTAAAATGACTTTTATTAGTAGGATTTCCGCACCATCTGTTACAAAATTTGCGAAACATAAAATTCTGGTGTCTTGACAATCGCTTAACACACGTTCTTTCTGTAGCAAGGGGTGTTCTCCCCTTGGGGAGTGTAAGCATATGAGATATAAAAAGCACATTTAAACCTGTTGCAACCCCTGCAAGACACCATTCGCGATCCCTTTTAATAAAACACTAAACTTCAGCCCCCCGAGGTTATGTCATTTTTTCAACTTCTGAAGAATATAAACACTTGTCGATATACTTTGCAACCCTCAGTTCATTATTCTGCTAAAGGGAAAAGAGATTTAAAAATTAGCCCTTAAATCCGAGTGGATTGTAGTAATGGCGCGTTTTATAAAGCCCGATTTTTATACATAACTGCATGTATCGTTAGTGGAAAATTTCCACAATGTTAAAATATTCAAATCTGTTATATAAATTTATAAAATAAATAGATTATGTAAATTAAAAAACATGTAAAATTAAAAAATCCAAGATGTTGTAAATATCTCTGTTGAGGTAAAAAGTTTCGACTCTGTTTTCTCTAATATTTCTATATGGGATTAAGCCGCAATTAATCGCTAGGATTTCTAGATGTGTTAATTACAAAGAAGGATACAAAAAAGTCGATAAAAAACAAACCCACACCACAACAGATATTAATTTAAATTATCATTTAAACCACAACATAATATAGGAAATGCACTTGAAGCAAAAACCTGCTAACAACGATATTAAAAAATAATTATTATCCATTGTTATTAATTTATAAAGAAGTTACTCCACAATATAGAAAAAAGATAATAACAAAAGGTTCAAAAACGATTTCGAAATGCTCTCAAGAAGGGATTTGAAGAAAATATAAGAAAATAAATATAGTTTCACAACAATATTTAAAACAACCAACATACAGAGATCTATTCTTTCCAAATCCAAACCAAACAACATACAGAAGAGATCAAAGAACTGTATAAATAAAATATTTTGCGAATACAACAACCATATCTGAGAGAAATTTCGAGGCCATTTAGCGTTAGGATAAATTAGCAATTCAAACATGCTTGGGATAACGAACACAGAGCCCAATGGAAAGATGCATCAATAGCCATGAAAGAGACAGATAGCAGAGAATTTCTTGAAAACTATTTCCAGAATGGAAATCGAAACGACAAGCAAATATAAGATGTAATTCTGATTGTAATCAATTGTGGCTTAATGCCATATAAAAATGTCTATGTGTTGTCGTATGCAGAACGGAATGAAGATTTTCTAAAACTGCAGCTGATAAAGTGATCGATGGAATGGCCAGCTCGATTCCCTGATCTGACGTTATTAGACTTCTGTCCTTATGGGGCCATGGCAAAAGTATACAAAACTAAATTCCTCGACTGAACTGATTTCAGAAAAATGATAACACGTGCGAGTAGATCGGTCTCGCCTGAGTTGTTCAGTAGCATTAGAAATACAATATTTCTAATATTAAGACTTAACCAAATTTCGTCTACTGGTGGTCAGGAGTGCTTCCACTATCTCTAAAATCCTTTGCGGATGACAGACCTAAATTGTAACAGATATCGACGTGGAAGATGAAAGGACCCCCAATCCTAAACGTAGAGGTAGATCATACGATACAATGTGAAAAGAATTGGAAAGCTTGTAAACCAGACGAAATAGAAATACATGTAATAAAACATATAGATGATAACAACATAAACCTACTAATACATATTTTTAACAACATATATAAAAGTGGCGTAATACCAAAGGAATGGCTTAACTCAGAATTCATAACTAGACTAAAGAAATCTAGTTCTCACAAAAGTGACGAATTAGGGTTCATTAGCTTAATAAGTCTTAAAAATATTCTTAAAGATTATACACAACCGAATTTATTAAAAATATGAAATAGACATGTGGCCCTCAGTTCGGATTTAGAAAGGCATTGGGAATAAGAGAGGTGCTGTTTGCGAGTCAAACACTCATTCATTCAAAAATTCCTTGATCACCAGAAAAAAAGTATATCTCTGTTTCATCGACTACCAGAAGGTTTTTGATAGAGTGTCCAGCATGAAAAATTTTTGTATGAACTACAGAAAATGAATCTAGACGGAAAAAATCTCCCCATAATTCAAAACCTTTATTGGAACCAAGAAGTAACTTTACAATATTTTAGCCACGCTACTAAAAGCGTTCGTATATAAAGAGATATCCGACAAGGCTGCCTGATGTCTCCATTGCCCTTTAACTTGTACTGTGAGTGCATACTCAAACAATTAATAGACGGCGGCGAAAGTGGTATAAAAATAAACAATAAATATATTAACAATATTAAGTATGTAGACAATAAAGTTCTGATAGCAGAAAAAAATGGAACAGATACAAAATATACTAATTTTAGTACTAAATGATAAGTGGAATCCAGATATAGAAATCAAACACGAAAAGAATAGGCTAGGAACATGTATAATAAATGGAAGCAAATTATATATATATATATATATATATATATATATATATATATATATATATATATATATATATATATATATATATATAACTAAAAACTAATCTTATACATTGAAGCCTGGACATTAAAATTAAATACCATGAAATGGCTAGAAGCTTTTGAAATGTGGCATTATTGCAGAATGCTCAGAATATCATGGAAACAACACATTACAAATCCAAAAGTATTAAACACCATAACAGAGAGTTAGAACTTATAACAACGATTAAGAAACGAAAGACCTCGTACATAAAGAGATATGACAAATATAACCGGCTACGAATAATAATTGAAGGGAAGAAAAAGAGGTGAAGAAGAGTAAGCAGAAGAGCCATGTCATGGTTTCGTAATATCAAAGGAATAAGAATTCTTAATTCTGTCTATTTTAGAAATCGAGATAAAATAATTGGAAAATTATTGGAAATGAGGAAGAACGTTAACTTGTTCAAAGTGGTTTAGTCTTATTATGAATAATTAATATAATTTAGAAAACGACAAGAAAACATACTCCTTAAAATGTACGACTAACTTCAGACAAATCTGTGATAAAGATAAGCATACTATCAAATAAATTAAACTGTGCAATTAAAGTCATAATATAGCCAGGGAGTTCAGTAGCTAAGAGGTCTTAAAACCTGACGAGAAGACAATAAAGTGAAATACATATTGATACATCAATTGATTGAATTCTCGAAAAACTAGAAAAATCTTCGTGTTTATTATGACATCATTGTTTCGAAGTTGTCATATTTTTTCAGCTAAAGCTCATTAATACAAAAATTTTTTACCACAGACTCACAAAACATTCAGACCGACAGAATAAACCCTTCTGAAATTACCCCTTATTGCCATTAAACAAGTTTATTGAGGGTAGAGATCATAAAAATTGGTTTGCAAATTTTTATGAGTATCTTTTTTAAAATTTTTACTATGTATTGACTAGACAAAAATTTGAATAACAGAATTGTTAAAGAGAAAGTTGTGCTCTTTAGTTCTATTCCAGTTAAAATGTGCCCTTGTAGAAACTACTTTTTAAGTTTAAAAAAAGAGGTAGAATTTTATTACTTTAAGGCATTTTATTGGCTTACCGTATTTCGATTCTGATGTGGGTGTATTTGGTGAAGCTGGAATTTCTGAAATAAAAAATCATTTGGTTAACTCAAATTAAAATATTTTTCAACGTAATAATAAATTTGTTTATGAATATCCATGAAACAAAATATCAAAAATGATCTAAACAATGCATATAACTGATAAGAAATTATGCATTTACAATAATAGCAAAAACGGATTGTATTCACCTGAAATCTAACAAGAAAATCATTATAAGAACTGAAATAACTTGATACGAAAACTTGATGATACGGTACACAAAATGGGTAACAAATGTTTTAAATAATATATCGTGCCAAACAGATGATGCTGAACCAATAGGTAAAAGAGACGATGATTTCAATGCCGATCATTTCGATTTAATTAGTACATATTTCTAAATATATGATTTTTATATGATGTAAAGATTAGCAGATAACCTATATACCGGTTTTCTAGTGTACTAATGCTTTCCTTCTTCTTTAAGTGCCTTGTCTGTGATCAAAGCAAGCAAGCACTGAGTTCACTTAATTGATTCTCGCCTGAAAGACTTGCACACCCCTTGAAATGACATTCGGGTGTTACAATTCATTGGAACGAGGTGTATTAATTAGTGTAAAAACAGAAATCATTATATTGCGCTCCAATGCTCCAGACCATCCCTTTCCCCCCTATAGCACTCTGATGCGCGATAGGGACACAACTATCAGCCAAATGCTGTTCATGTGGGAGTTCTGGGTACAAGAACTCCAACATCGTTCCCTAACTGATCAATGCAGTCTAGCAATTGCTTGCTCGGTCCTCAAGTCTCCTCTCCGGGCTACGCTCAGTTCGGCGACTTGATGTTCGAGGATTTGGGCCCTTCGTGTCCGAGTTTTTTGGTTTTTGGTTAATTTTTTTTGTTGGCTTTCGCCGGTTTTTTCTTAGTATTTTTTAATTGTTTTGGTGGCCGAAGCCAGCTTTTGGCTAGTGGCTAGTTTTTTTAAGGATGTCCTGGAAAGAAAATCATCAGTAATGGGCCTACATAGTGATTGTAACTATCTGCGTTGATAGAGCTACGAACTATCCCTCTGATTTTGTTTATTTACTTTCTCTCTGGTACGTATTTTCTTTCACTCCAGTATTTGCTATTGCGGATGTTTGTGCTTCCATCGATGGAACGCTTAATATCCCATTATCTCTCGCAGTATCGCACTTAGGTGATTCTCCAACTCTCCAACTCCTTGTATGATCCATTCTTCAATATTGTCTAACGCTGTTTGCAGGTTCTGTGATCAAACGTTGGCTATCATTATATTTATAAGCTCTTGGAGGTTTCTCTATCAGCTGCTATGCGAAATAGTTCTTTAGCTGTCACATCCATTTCTATTGTCTAAATTTGCATAGACAAAATAGTTTTTTATGCCATATAAATATTTTACCTTTCAATTTTTTCTGTACGATAAGTCGAATAAATGGTATTTGCGTCCTCTAATTATGTGTCCATAATACTCCGTTCTTCTTCTCGTTATGTTGTTCAGGAGCAGAAGTTCCGTGTCCATCATTCTGAGAGTACTCTCGCTGGAAGTGCGTGAGATGCACGATATTAGAATCCGGCAATAACACCGCATTTTAAACGATTCCAAGTTGTTTAACGTTGTTGCTTTTAGAGTCCATCTTTCGCACCATAAAATGAGATCGACCAAACATATAACCTCAAAACGATGTTACGAAGATTTAATGACATATTTCTATTCCGACATAATGATTTCTAGTGGGGATCAAATGTAATATTCACCGATTACCTTACAGTCCTGACTTCCAATCATTTAAAGCCGCAAATACACTTGAGATTTTATACGTCTACGCTTGATAATAAAGTTTACGATTAGAGCAAAATAATGAAAAATATCAAAAATATAGCAACATATTTTACTCATGCCTTTATGTCACTTTTCAGTAAACGAATTTATGGTCTAACCATTCTGTTAAACAGTAGTAATTCCGTTATTATTTAAATTGTAAAATAGGAAGATTTTTTTAGACGAAGAAACAGTATACTTTTATTTAACGAGAAAGTTAAAACATATTTTAGGTAGTTGAATTTTAGAATGGTTAAAGATTTTGAACATAATGGTCTGACAAATCTGTTAACGTCAACCGCTTCAGTACTTATGTAATTTTACATAATGGTATCACCAATTATAATGCAATTAAGCATCTAGAAGCATATACACGATGTAAGAATGTTATGAGAACGTTTTTATTTCTTTGTGCATCGGAACTCTACCGATATTTCTTTCAGACGTGTTCTAATATGCATTCGTACCGCCCTCTTCAGATTAAAATATTCCTCTTTTGCATATGAGATAACAGTGGCGTGAACATCTCCAGTGCCTAAATTATTTTTAAATTAGTTTTCTTTCCTGGTAAAATTGTTTTCCTTTATTTATTATGAACTTAATTCCACCTACATGATCCGATTGTGTAGATCGTGGAATACTATGTTCATGTTGATGACAAATGACAATTGACAGATGAAATTTTTGATAATGAGTTGTTTAGTAGTTGACGAACTTTTAAGTTTAAATGTGCTATTTCTGGCGACATTTCTTTTCATTTAAGCCCAGATTAGTTCAATGGGTTAAGGTTGCAATGGTAAGGTGGAAATAGCAACACCATAACACCCGTTATTTTGCCACTTCATTTATATCTACAAAATACTTCTTAAATTTTGGTGAAAGTAATTTACATAGCTGTTGAAGTTTCTTTTGAGTATTTCTTCTTCTGCTTTAATTTATTTGTTTATTCAATAAACGAAAAGCTTATTTTTTCCAGTTACTGCTAAGTAATAGTTCTTTTACATTTAAATGGTAACTGCCATTGTCTATAATGACGACAGAATTTATCGGAAGAAAATGTTTTATTTGTTTTATATAAGTCATTTGTTTATAGTAAAAATTCTAACAAAACCTTTTACAGTATTTAAAGTCAAATTAAAAATAAAACAAGGGCGCCGAATATCTTTGACTAGTATGCGAAAGTGAAAATCACTGTATTTTTTATAAGTCTGCAAAAAAATGTGTTTTAGTGACTAGAAACCGGTAATTAGCCTAACATAACCTTTAGTTTTAGATATTTTTATTTTAAAGTTTCTGAAAGTTACTCATTGATCTTGTCTAGATTATACTGAATGTTCTTTAACAAACAAAACCATGGATGAAACCAGCAGATGTAGATAATTTTTAGCAATGTATTTCCGACATACTTAGTAGTCCTGAAACAGACAATAATATAAACGACTTAAATAATACATTGACAAATGCTTTACTGGAAAGTCAAAACAAATTCTGTCCTAGAACTCAAAAAGAAGATAATATTAGCCAAAATACCAGACAACTAATACAGAAAAGAAGAGAAATGGGAAGCGAGACGGAAACTAAAAGCGACGAACTACAAAAATTAAATAAAGAAATATCAAAACCTGTTAGATAAGACACTCGAAAATACAACCATGAACACACCATTGAGAACAATAGAAGAATAAAAGTATTGAGAAAATGACTAAGAATGGGAACAAGGCAGATAATAAAGATTAAAGATATAAATTGTCATCCTACAACCAACAGAGAGGAAACCCTTAAAATAGTTGAAGACTTCTAGAAATTGCTGTACACAAGCCAACACAAAGCAATAGCAGAGAAGATCAAGTACCAGAAATACTAACAAGAAAAAAGGGCATTGTCAACCAAGAATCCGAACTACTACCGGACATCACAATAGACGAAACTAAACTAGCCCTAAGAAAAGCTAAGACTTACAAATCGCCAGGCAAAGATTGTGTAGTTACTAATGCAATCAAAATCGGAGGCACTTCCCTACTTAAGAAAATAAAAAAAGAAGATCACCATGAACTAGAAAACTACAGATCTATAAGTCTTCTTAGTCACCTATACAAACTCCTTACAAGAATAGTGGCGAATAATCTTGAGAAAAAACTTGATTTCAACCAACCAATAGAGCAAGCGGAATTTTGTACCGGATTTGGAACAAATGATCACCTACAGAGCATTAAAACTGTAATGGAAAAGACTCTCGAATACAATCGAGCACCCGTTCTGGCTTTTGTAGATTTCCAGAAAGCCTTTGACACGGTAGAATTTTACAAAATCCTGGAAGCACTAAAAGCATGCCGCATTGACTAACGATATAAAAGGTTAATTTACAATACATACAAGAACGCAACTATGTTGGTGAAACTACATAAAAACACGGATCATATCCCAATCAGCAGAGGAGTCTGACAGGGTGATACTGTATTGCCTAAACTGTTTACCGTAGTACTAGAATATGCTTGTAAAAAACTTAACTGGGAAGAGAACATTGACGGTAGAAGAATAACAAATATGAAATTCGCAGACGAAATAGTTTTGTTCTCGGACAACCTCAAGGAGATATGTACAATGCTACATGAACTTCAGTTAGTGTGTGCCAGTGTGGGCCTTAAAATAAACATCTCCAAAACAAAATTCATGACAAACCTAGTACATAGCGGAAATATCAATATTGGATACAACGAAGTAGAGTTGGTGGAAAAATACATACACCTTGGACACGAAATAAAGATCACAAGAGACAACCACACATGCGAACTACGAAGAAGAACTCTAGCATGGGCAGCCTATAAAAACACAAAGATATCTTTAAAAGCGATATACCAATTTCTTTAAAAGGTAAAACATTTTACCAATGTGTGTTGCCTGTGACGACTTATAGCGCTGAAATCTTTGACATTGACAGCTACAACTTCTTGAACGCTGCAAATAGCTCAAAGGAAAATGGAAAGGTCAATGCTGAGTATATAGCTTCGTGACCGAATTAGAAATGAAGACTTACGGCAAAGAACAGCAGTTACCGATGTAATTTCCCGAACTGCCACACTGAAAGGGAACTTGGCCGGATACGTCGCCCGAATAAGTGATGAAAGGTATACAAAGAGATTGCTTGAGTTGAGGCCGAGGTTAGACAAAAGAAGTAGAGAAGACCCCTACTGGTTGGACTGACGATCTCAAGAAAATGTCAAGAAATTGAATGAAAATTGCTCAAGATAGAGCACAATTGACAAAAATGAGGGAGGCCTATGTCCAGCAGCGGACGCAAAGGGCTGGGTGAAGATGATCTTTAACAAACAAGGCAATTACTTGAAATATTAACAGGGTTTCCATGTTTTCTATTAAATTTTCGTTATTATTGTGATATGTAGTCTTAATTTAATTTTATTCAATCTGTGTCACACCCGACACTGTATTAATTTATAATTTGGTAGGATGAACCCGATATAAATTATCGATTTTTCTTCAGACACGTTCTCTAAGGTAATAAAGGCTAATATCATGTGATTTGATGTTATCTCCTTATATGCATTTGCTTTATAACATCTGAGAATTATTAGATCTGATTTGGACTTTTTCGCATATGCTTATAATTATAACGCTTTACCACATCATAAATCAAACAGTATTTAAGAAATAATATTTTAAATCTAAATGAGATACAGAAATGATTAAATAAAAATTACATGGCCCCCGAAGGGAGTGTAGTCTTTATTATTGTCATAGGTCTTTTGCATATTTCTATAATTTGGTCGATCCATCTTTCCTTGTATGATAAGTCTTTCTATGTTTTTCGTGTCTGCTCTCATAGCATGTCCAAAGTATTTTAATGCATAGTTAATATTAATATAAATGTGCAATAGGAGGTTGAGTTGTATTTCACAAGCAAAGGGGAGCAAGCAATAAGTGCTAATTGTTCAGTTTTTATGTTGTAATATTTCTTTTTATTTTATGTAAGAAAGGGTTCACAAAAAGGAAAACTTAACAGTAGAGTACAGAAAACCTGAGATTTTATGTCACTAAAACCAGAAAAAGATATCTTTAGGAAAACCAGAAAAATTGTAAATTAGTTATTATTGTAGGTGGATTGAAGATTGATAAAAGTTATGAATGTAGATAGGCAACCAACTATTCAGATATATGAATTTAATGGTGGAGAACTAAAGATTTTTATAAAAGGCCCTATATGTTTTTTTACACATTTGGTACCTAGAATATGGAAAGCAGATGTGTAGGAAGTTGGATATTTTTAATTTATTATTACAGAGTAAAATGTAAATTGATGTGAGTGTATATTTGATATAGAAGGTGAATAGAATACTTGGTGTAATGTACTGGTGGTATATTATAATCTTCCTGATGAGTACTTCGACACCCTAGAAGCAACACCACTAAAATATTGCTGATAATGATAAGCTGCACGCTGAAAATGCTAAATCCAAGAGCCGTTTCCACAATCTAATTGATAACATACGAAGGTACTTCCTCACTACGGTATGGCTAACAACCCAACAAATTCTAAAATTCGGACTTCCGCTTCTTAGCAATCCACTTGTTCTCCCAAAACTGCAATAACCCAACAATATCTTCCACATTCACAACCTACGCTGTCTCTTTTCCATTTATAACTCCCGAAAAAAAGGGAGAAACCGTACCTTAAAGCAAGCAAACACACTTTTTCCAAAAATGTAAAAAAACTAAATAATCTATTTTGTATTTTATATTATTTTCTTAAAGATGTTCGATATAAACCTAAAACATTTTTAAAATATTTTAATCGTGAAACAAAGGGAATGTGGTCATTTGGTCTCAAAATACGGTATTAACATACGTTTCTAACAAAATAGTTGAGAAAACCGCAACATATTTAGGACAAATGCACCTGCGGATATCGTTAATAATTAGTAACGGCCAACTTTTTTACGTCGCATATTTAAAATAAAACAGATAAAAAATTACCGAACGTAACCCCAAGAATGGAATATTCATGCCAAATTATCAACCGAATTATAGAAGTATTTCTTATTAGTCAGGTAAAAAAGGGATTGAGCTTAGAAGGCATCAGCTGTGAAAATTGGTGTTAAAGTATGAGATGAAAGATGTATTAAATATTTTTTTATTTATGCAAAGTGTATAATTTTATAGATTATAGTATAAGACATATTATAGTATTTACACTAAATACTGTGTATTTGTGGTCATCACACAGTGTTCTGTTGTGTATGAGCTTAGAGTTATTCCAACTGTGTAGCACCTTTTTATTAAGCTTAATATTGGTGACAAAAATATCATCTTGGATGCACCTTACATATTCCACCAGATTCCACCAAGATCCGACATTAACATCTATTTGACCCACTGCACTATGATTGAAAGATCCAAAATAGAAGCCGAACGGAGAGTGGAAGATATATTCTACTGCCCTCAGGTACATTTGGGACCTCATCCTTACCAGATGATAGCCCCTGTGATTGACGACACCGTTAGGTAAATGTGTAATATTGGAAAAAACACAACTCCTGGCCCTGGTGGCATCCAAAGAAGATGTCTCAAAAATCTTCCAGAAAATATTATCCCGTTGCTCACCAATATAATCAATGCATCTCTTACGCTGAGCTACTTCCCAATCCCATGGAAAGTGGCCAGCACAGTCATGATTCCGAAACAAGGGAAATTCCTTACCAACCCTGAATCGTACAGACCTATTTCATTATTGAGCACCCTAGGTAAAGTCTACGAGAGGATCCTTAAGGAAAGACTCGTAGAATTCCTAGACGTTTACCTAGCCATTCCAGACTACCAATTCGAAAAAACTCCACCTCGCTGGACTGCCCAATTCTTTCATTAAACTAATAAATTCCTATCTCTACAATCCTACGATCAGGATCAAAGTCGGCAACACCCTATCCCCACCCTTCACTCCACAAGCTGGAGTACCCCATGGTTCAATTCTTGCTCCAACATTAGAGAGTGACCATTAATCCCTCCAAAACACAACTAATTCTATTCAAATTTTCTAATTGTCGTGATGTCCATGGCCGAATAACTCTGTTAGGAGAGAACCTTATTGTCAGAAACTCAGAAAGAGTTCATTTTACTAGTACTCTCAACTGGAAAACCGACATTCAAAGTACCCTTGATAGGGTGAGAAAAAGGTTTAAACTCCTAGCAGTGCTATCCGGCAAATTGGACAGGACGGCATCTAAAATACTATTGCACACTTATAAGACATTCATAAGACCTATGACGCCTCATCGACGCCTCCCTTAAACCATACGAAATCGAGACCATCCTAGCCACTGAAAGAAAAATCCTTAGATCCTGCATGAGGGTGAGCAGTCATTACCCATCAGCACATATATACACACTGGCAAACATAACACCAATTAAGAACAGAATCCTATCCCTCAGCACGAGGTATGTCGTTCGTACCATCGCAGGCTCGAACAACCGAGTCAAACAAGTACTAAAGACTCCTTGCAATCGCCGAGGGCAAATAGTCACCAGGTTTCTACAAAGAAAAGTTTCGTTCCCCCCAGCTAAACTTCTACAAAACACTGGACATGAGCTTTCTGATGAGTATTTTGAAATCTTAGAAACAATCCCCATCAAATATCGCAGCTAAGAACTGCACGCCAAAAATGCTAATTAAGAGCCGTTCCCATTGTATGGATGGTAACCCCTGAAGTACCTCCTTCGACATGTTTGGCAAAGCTCACCCAAATTCCTCTTGTGCGCTTCTTAACACATCGTCCACACACATCATTCATTACGTTTTATTACACCATTACTACTCCTGAAAAAAAGAGGAGTACCCCTTCTCTTTAGGAGAAGGGGTACGTTTCTTCAAGGATTCTCTCTGGTTCCTATGATTGAAAGTATTGTCACTCAAAACCCTGATACATCGCTCTACTTTTTTGCAAATGGTTGTATAATAGTTAGTACGATACTACAAGGGGAATTAATGGTACTACAAATAGGTCTAAGTAGTGTATTGACTTTAGGAACTTTTGGTACTCTCTAAAAATAAGGTGTCTTGCTGTAATAAGGGGTAACTAATCTTCTTTGATAATTTGTTAAATAATCTTTAAACTTGAATAAAGTTCTATATATTCTGTTTTCCAAATGATTCGTTGGATTCTTTGTTAATTTTGTATAAGGTCCGTTAGTTATTAGGTATTTAATTTTGTTTTCATACTGAATTTTATCCATTATCACAGTTGCATTCCCCTTGTAGGGAAATTGGTAGGGTAATTATGGAGTCGGCATTTTGTAAAGTTCTTTTAGCCTCTAGTTCCTCTATGCTTATGTTTTGTTTAATATTCACCAACTTGTAGGTATATAAAAACAATTAATACGTGTTAATATATATGCTAATCTATAAGAAATAATCTTTTTTTCAATATGTTTATAACTACTGTTCTTTATACTAGCTGCTTTTCTTTTTTTTTTTTTATTTATAAACAAACCGATGAGGTCCTAAGAGGTTTATAAAAAAATATTTTGTACCTACTAACTCTACCAAGCGCCCAACTTACCGATCTATTAGACACTCACAATCCAATTTAAATCCGTTGAAGTAGCCACGTTCAAACAAAATCTGAAATAAAGGTTTCTGTCTCCTGATTTATTTTACACCTATTAAAATACTAATCTAGTTTGAAAAAAGTGTAAAATCGATACTAACGTCAGAATAGCAGACTGGCTATTATTATGATTCATTTCACAGTGTATTTTACCTACCTAAGGCGTAAATAGTCACGAGCTTCTTGAACTTGCATTGTTGAATTAACTGGATAACGATCGAGGAGAAATTAGAAAATTAATAGGCAACGGTCAGCGAAATTGACAAAAAATGTGATAAGATGCATATAGTACTAAATTTAATGAGAATACTAGTTCTAAGAGGATGTAATCTATAATTAGAGATTAAAAGGATGAAAAGGCAAGAAATTCCGTAAATGAAGACTCATTATAATAACGAATACATGAAAACACATTATATATTATATATTATATATATATATTATATATATATATATATATATATATATATATATATATATATATACATATACAGGGTGAATCACCACTAACGGGACGGAAGATTACAGCGAAAGGGTAAATTTAAAATGGTGTCCCAATTAATTGCGGCGTATCAAAGTTATATTTTTCTTATGGGACACCCTATATTTTATTACATTTTCTAATTGTCCGCAAAAAATAAGGTATAGTCTCATAAGGGTTCTCTATACCTAAGTACAGAGTGTTCTGAGTTATGTCGATTATTCTTAAAATGTAAAGTTTTAAAAAATACTCATTCTCTACCTATTTAAGAAATTATCTATAACAAATTTACTATTCCATCATAAATAGTTGGATATTCCTTGATTGTATTCCATGATTGATTATTAAACATCTCTTTACAATTTGTTTAAAAATTGTAGTTTTGGATTGATATGGAATAACACTTCAACCAAAAAAAAAATCGAGAAAAACATTACTAAAAATAAAATAACAACAGTTAAATTGGACTTTATGAAAAGATGTCTTCAAATTATCATAAGGGACAGAATAAACTGAGGAAATATTTAACTGGCCAAAAAGAGTAATGTAATGAGAATCTCCAGGAAGAAGACGAGGAGGAAGACCAGCTATGGGATGGAAAAAATATATAGGGAATGTAATAATAAACAGACATCTCAGAGGAAGTAAAAAGAGAGAAGGTGAGTAAAACGGCGACCTCATAATGGGAAAATGCCAAAGAACAACAGGAACAAGTTCTAGTAATGTAATGGTGTTATCTAAGCCTGGTAAAAGCACTTTGGTTTCAGAGTCTGTAGCATAATAAATTTCTTAGTATAAAATTTTCTAGTACGTCTCCGGGCCAAGTATTAAGTATTTCCGTTTCTATGTTTACATTGTGAGGTAAAAGAAAATAATTTCAAATTCTAGTTATTTACTACGACGAAAATATGGTTATATTGATTTGTACTTGTTAGTTTTAAACTGGGAATGTTTCAAGGTTATTTTGCGATATTGTTTGAAGGGTCTGATAAGAATTTTGGGTTTGCGGGGAAGGAAAACGGTAGGAGCCGGTAAGCCGGTATACAACATCGAAGGAGTGAATGCAAGTTTTAGGTTGGAAGATTTGGTCAAACGGGACACATGTCGTTATGTAGTTTGCAGAAGCCGGCAAATTTGTCGAAGAAAAAGTGATTTTTACTCAAAGTAATGTGTCAACTCTGAATGAGTAATCACTGTTTTTTTTTGTTGTGTACCATATCTCATATGAGAGATTTAAAATGGCGTTTTACAACAGTTTTGAAGATGACCTCATGTTGCCATTGTGTTGTACCTGTTCCAGTCTTTAAAGGAGACGAGTTTTCCAAGGTTTGTGTTCCAGCCAGTGCTAGCTTCTACCCTCATTTTCTTATCCCTAGTCGTCGTCTCAGTTCTACCCCCAGAAATTTTAGTAGGTCCAGTTTCCAACCTCAGAAATGTTAAGAAAAGTAACTTTAGTGCAATGTAGGTAATATTTTTGTGTTTTTAAATATATTAAAAGAAGAATAAACATTTCAATAATAATTTTCGTTAAAAATTTAAAAATTTGTAATAATTAAAGTTAAGTGTCTTAGGGCGTGGTTAGCTGTCATTTTTATTGCTCTGTTTTAAATTTGATGTTGACATATGACAGCTAGGTTTATTATTTTTGACATTAGTTGTTTTGTTTTTAGAAGGTTAACCTCTATACATGGTTTCACTTAAAAAGTTAATTCTTTATCTGTAATAATTTTTTTTCTGCCACAGTTTATAGCTCAGTATTTTTTTGTAAGTTTTGTAGCACCTTGTAAACGGATTTTGTAAACGAAAAGGATATGTAAGTTTTTCTTTGTTATTTTTATATTTACTTTTGTGACTATTCATATAGTGTCTATGTATTATTTGTATTTGTAACTGTTTGTGGTGAGACAGTAATAAATGTTTTATGAATTTCAATAAATGTTTTATTGAAATTTATTTATCTGAACCCTTTTGTCTTTTTATTTTAGAAAAGTCTCCTAACCCCTTTTGTGTTTCTTTTTTAGGAAGGAACAGCCTTTTTTCTTCATCCAGCAAGACAAGGATTCTTCGAAGCGGCGTCCTTATTTTAAATAGCTAGAGCCCTTTCTTGTTGTTTTTGTTACCCATTTGTCTAGGAGACTTATGTAAGTACCCTTGTTTTACTTTTTGTAGTTGCCCCAATCCAATCCCCTTATTACATTCACTTATCTACGACCCCAGCTCTCCAAATAAACCCTGAGTGCCGTTCGCATAAGTATTGCATATTTTGCTTGCCATACCTCTACCCCAATAATTTCTGTCCCAATTTTCAACCCCATAGTAATACGTAGTATGTGGTAGGCACAATATTTCGTTATAAGTCCAACTTCTAAGCGCCATAGTGCTATACTAACATCTGGACCATTAGCTTTAGATGATACTTAAAAAAATATTTCAACGTCGATTCCACCAACGGAGTCGAAAATTTATTATTGGCAAAGGCAAAAAAGTAATATTAATATTATATAAAAGAAGTTGAATAGAAAAGTGGAAATAATGCACATTCAAGTAAAATAAACTTTCGTTTTCACAAGAAGTCTCAAGTTGCCGTGTCTTAAACATTATTTCTGATAAATCAGAGACCGAATAACATTTACAAAGTCAGTGGTTTACTTAAACAGAAGTTTTTCCTACATGAATAAATCAAACATAAATTATTTAATTTAATAATTGGGTTTCTTTAACGAAAATTTATTAGCTAAAATACCACAATTTAAAAATAACATTTTATTACTTTTCCGGCGAAAAGGGCAGTATTACTTGGATATCAAGACTAAATCTCCCTATGGGCCGTTATATATTATCTAACTGTTTTTTTTTGTTATTATTATTTAGTCAATGACATTAAATCAAGTAGACTGTAGGAATTCCCGTCTCGTAAGCTGCAAAATTCACGTCATTGATTTCTCCATAAAGATTTATTTAAAATGATTTTACACAAACTCTCAGATATGATTTTATGAACTGATGAGAACCGTTCTCATTGCTTTTAATACCGAGCATGCAAATAACCAGAATACACAATAATGGATGGATAATAATAACCATTATCATCACTCACTGAAAACTAATAATAAACCATTAATAAACGCAATTTCTTTCATTATTATAATTCATTCTTCGGCTTCGGCCAGATGAGTCAGCGTGTATCAACATTTGACTACAGCGGTATCTGAGTGCTCTCTCAGATTCGACACGAATAATCACACGCTGATATTTACGGGTGGTAGATGAATGGTACTGATGGATAGAGGTACCTGTAGAAGAAACCATTAGTATGGGAAAATATGTGTTCCTCGCTAGGTCAAATCGAAGACAATGCCAATCGTACAATTTCCGATTTAATAAATCCAAGTTTGATATTTAAATACGTGGGTAAGCCCAAAAGTACTTTACACACAATGTTTATGTAACAATTTTTTTAAAATAAATGAATGATGAACTGTGTTCGTTATCATCATTCGGATGAGCTTGAAGAGACCTGAATAGTACTGCGAAGGGAAAAGAAAGCAAGCAGAAAAGATCGCCATCGTTAAAAAAAGTAATAAAAGCTGAACTGTTAAAAACTTTCTCTGATATGAACATATAAATGAGAAAAATATCTCCTAAAGTAAACAAAAATGATTTTTTTTATATATAAAAAAAACAAGATTTTTTCGAACGAAGTAATTACCCTAAATTGTTTAAACGTGTTTAAGTTTAAATAAAACTTACACATTCCTTAATATTTATTTAACGACAGAAACGAATGGGAATGTAATCGTATATTCAAAAGAGCAACAAGTTGATCATTATTTCAGGGGTATTAAATATTACACAGGGATCAATTTTTAGAGGCATTTGGAATGTTGAAAACGATATTATCTGGACATATTTCAGTGCCAACAATGCATCGCTATTTATTGTTTTTTTTTGTGATTATTTAATCTAATTTTATTTTATAAGTTTACTGTTACAACTATTCTCTGAAATTCTTCTTAGTACCACATCACTGTTTAATAAATGAGAAAAGTGAACGAAAAGAATTCAAAGAGACGGAAAAATCTCAAAAATGAATTAATTGTAATGGAGAAATGCTTAAAAAATTGGTCAAAATGGCTTAAACACTAATAAAAACTAATCGGAAAAGTAGAGAAAAGGAAACTAAAAAAAGCTCGAATTATTTAGAATTATTAGTCGAGTTAGTAAGAAAAAGCAAATAAGCTAAATAAAACTAATAATATCTTTAGACAAAATAGTAATTTTCAAACCCGCCTTAATATTTTATACAAGTAGGTATGCCAACAGTAAACCAATATCTTTAGGTTTAACCAGAGCATAATGCCTTCTTTGCTGATGCATCAGCAAGACTCAAAACAGTCTGAATTGGTTGATAAGCCGATAGTATTTAAAAAAAAATCAACTTCTTTCAAAAAAGAAAATAAATGTATGACAAGCTTATACTAACCTTGGTCTTATAGCTTTTATAAGACCATCCTACTTTGCTAGTTATAGGATTGCAAAATATAAAAAGCTTCATACAATAGGTGAGACCCTTCTACTACCGGTCGCTGTGGATAAAGTCCAAGCTGTGTTAGCAAAAAAGGCAGCCAGAGGAATTTAAAAAATACCATTGTCAAGCAACACAGTGAAAAGGCGAATTACCGGCATAGCTACTTGTACCATTTGATTACCATGAAGAATGTATATAAGAGTTTTAGGCATTCCTAAGTCAAAGTGTGTTAGTTTGAAGATAGATGGAACAAAAGCTATGTCAAGAGAATTGACGCGACTAGCAGTAAACATAAAGAAAGTAGCTCCTGAATGCCGAAATACACATTGTGTAATTCATCGGGAAGCATTAGTTGCTAAAGACATTCCAGAAAAATCTGAACTCGATTTTATTAGATGCTGTGAGATTTATTAACTTCATAAAGGCTAGAGCCCTTAATTTAAGATGATTCTCCTTGATGTGTGAAATTATGGGTGGAAAGTTCAAAATTTTTCTATTCCATACAAAAGTTAGATGGTTATCTCGTGAGAAATGTTTCACCTGTCTCTCCAACCTAAGGTCAGAAGTTTTCATGCTTTTAGCTGAAAAAATACTGCATAAAAAAATTGTTCTCTGGAGAACAATGGTTGTCAAGATTGGCATATCTAGCTGACATTTTTGATGGACTCAACACACTAAATATGAGTCTTCAGGAAGTAAAAAACAATACCTTTCAGAGCCAATGACTACATATGTACATTTTTGCTCGCAAATACAGAAGAATGTTTCAGGATTTCCTACACTCCCTTCATTTTTAAAAGAAAGTGATATAAGTCCAATGCCAGATGTGTTTGTTAAATTAATTCTGCACTTGGAAGGTTTTCAAAATAGTTTTAATAAATATTTCTTCGGATTATTTCAAACTTAACTGGATCAGCAATCGTTTTTTTTGCAGGAAGGGTTTCAAGCAATAATATCTAAATGTGTTTTTGTCATACTAGAAATTTAAGACATATGACAGAGATGTGGATTTAAGCTTAACCACAAAAAAAAATTCCATAAAGCAATCTAGAATAAATATATGAGTAATAAAAATTTAATAAATACATATTTCTGAATAAAAACTATTTTTTTAGTTTCCAATGAAAAACTTATTTGAACTATTATTTGAGAGGAAAGATTTTGACATCGAGTTATCTAAGAGACGTTTTCATTTTTAGTTTCGGGTTGAAAAATTTCTTTCTTAAAATTAGAATGAATATTTACGTCAAAATTTTTCTTGTAAAAATGAAATACTAGAAATTTTTACTGTTTTAAATACTTTTTGGATCTTTGAGACCAACTCGTTGATACTGAACAGGCTTTTTTAATTTTAATTAAATTTAAATTAAAAGTTTCAAGATGTTTTTTCATAAATTGTTTGAATACAGTCAGGCAAAACAATACCTGAACAATCATCTGCCGATACCGCTGAATTAGTGTTTATATTAAGACTGAAAGTTCATTAATAAATAGAATAGGAGTTAGGCAAGCTCGGAAAATCAACCATAAACCAATAAAAACTGAGTTCTAGGTTCTAAGTTTATATGAAGAATAAAACAGCTGCATCGTCCATCGTCTTCTTCTTTTTCTTAAACTTATATCGTCCATTTTTGGACATAGGCCTCTTCCAACTCCTTCCATCGATCTTTATCTTGAGCAACATACTTCCAATTTGTTCTGGCTAATTTTTGCTATCTTCCTCTTGGTCGTCTATCTTTGAAAGATCTCCAATGTTGTATTGAGTTGCTCTCCAACGTTGGTCTTTTTGGCTAGCAGTATGACCTTCGTTGCATTGTTCACGTAACAGTAAACATTTCTTTAAGGCACTAAGGGAAATAACATTACTGTGGTACCGAGAAGAAAGAGAGAACAAGCAATTCGTATATACCATCTATCCAAGGTAGAAAAAATGGGCAATTGTATAGAGAAATCTCTGCATAAGCGACACCCAATGAAGTCAGCCAGAATTACGTCAAATGTTGATTGACATCAGGAAAGATGTTTCCGGAAACACATAGTTTCTTATTTGGTATTCAATATTAGGTAATACCAACTAAAAACTACTTGGAATATATCGTCAAAAATCGACAGGTCAAAATAATAGATCCCGATAAGTCCAAGGAGTCAATATATTACCAAAGATTATCAGACATTTGTCGTAATTGATTAATAAGAATAGCATGACTCAGTCGGTAAGGTACTTCATCAAGAACTATTTACCAAACTGACACTTTTCGAAATCGATCATCTCCCGTGTTGTAAATATGTTCTTGATATTATGCTTGAAAATGACAACTACAACAGCTATATTAGCACCGTACTTTGCTGTACAGTAACCAGTGGTACAAAATGATCTTCTATTGGTAAACAAAGTAGACAAACAATACTTATTGATGTGAGGATACCTTGTAACAAGATTGATGTCAAATACAACAAGAAATTCACCAAGCATAGCAATATTGAGATACAAATAAAGAGACAATGGAGAATGAAAAGTACAAAACGTTGAGATACACATCTCTCAGCAGATAGTTGTTCAAAGTATAAATACTCTAGAATGATAAATATTTAATTTTAACAATTACCTTTTATCACAAGCATTAATAATCACGACAATTAACACATAAGAAACTAAAATTTCTAACGAAAATAATGATCAATCGAGAAATTATGAAACAAATAAAGCAAATAAGAAATGAGAGGTGCGAGCTCGAACAACAAAGGATAAAATAATGGGGCCCTAACTCTATCAAGAAAACAAGCAATTTTCCCATGTAAATGTATGCAAAAGCGTGTGCATTAGCCGTTAATATGACGGCTCCGTTCATTATAATATCGACTAGATTATACCTAAGCTAAACACAATCATTATACCGGATGTTTAAGGAAACAACTCAGCGATATTATCTTTTGCTCTCTTAAATGCTTTGACCGTTATATTTTTTAATAAAAATAGCGTGTATTCTAATGTTAATTAATTCTTAAAATACTTGATTTTTAAGGGCAATATTTTCTCTAGAATTTACTGGCGTGATTGGCAGTCTCGTATACAATAATCACATTTCTACAATGAGAATTTTGAGCGAAAGTTTATTTTATATAATCAAATGAGCTATTACGAGCTTTTAGATCAAATGTCAGTTTTTTTAACAATGGTATTTTGATAACAGCTTTATCAAATTTTATACTCGGTGTTTAGTAAAATGATTTTTATAACAATTAAGCTAATCTAGACAAAACAGCATTTAACAATACTTATATTTCCTGCAATTTAGTAAGTAGTTCTTTAGATTCAACACTTTTGATTCAACACCTACGGTCTTCTTGGATGACTAGGGTGAACCTAAGTATTCAGAACAAAGACCTCGAAGGGTGGCAAGTACCAAACTGAGACTGGTCTTTTTTTCAGAAGGATGCGTAGGAATACGACACGGGTATTGTAAAGCAGGTCAGTCTCTTCATCTTCGAAGGGACCCAGATTCAACGGGATTCAATTCTGAGGATAGCGGTGAGGGTTTAGATCTTAGTGTACTTTTCAAATTATTGGTCCTACACAAAGAAACAGAGGGTCGACTTAACTCAGTCCAATGATGCACTTAAGACTTGGTATTTACTGCAATCTAGTTAAGATTTTAGGAGATGGCATAATAGACCTATTCTAAGTGAATTCAAGGATTTTTGCCCCACAATTATCATGACCAAATTATGACTGTTCGTGGTATAGTGTAACAAGAACATGTAAAATGGAAACTTTAAATGGTTTAGTTGTATTAAACAGAGCAAAATCTTAGATGGGCATAGATGAAACGCTGTTAAGCCTGGACAGAAATAGCGGGAAACTTTATACAATACTAGTTTTTAATATAAATCTTGTTTTAATGCTATTTCGTTCTGATTTTTGCTCTGCGAGTTTTTCCACCCGTTCGCCTGTTTTAGAATCGTCTTAGTTGATCACGCTTCATCAAATCTTTTCCGGTGTCCCAGCTATCCAATTCATTTTATTGTAATTTAACTGAGGGGCTACCGTTTATATTCAATATTTATTGATTTGTTTTTCTGCTCTAAATACCACTCATTTATTTCCCTACGAGTATTCTCCTGTTCTTGTGCTTTATTTAAAGTCCACACCTCGCACCCTTAACGCGTTATTAATTTGATAACTATTTTATACAATATTGTTTTTCTACAATATATTTCCCTACTTTCTTCATTTCAACCTTTATACAAATTAATAGGCTAATATTCAGGCCTTAAGTTTTGCCGACGATCAAGTAGTCATCGCACAAGATGAAGAAGATCTCAGCTTTATGCTCAGAAAACTAGAAGAAGAATATAAAAACAACGGAATGGAAATAAACTTAGAGAAAACCGAATACCTAACAACAGAAAACAAGGATATGAGAAACCTAGAGATAGACGAGGGAAGACAAATAAATGGAACAGATAAATTCAAGTATTTAGGAACCATAATATCGAACCAGGGAACAACAGAAGAAGATATAAACAACAGACTGAGATAAACAAGAAACTGTATAAGACAACTAAACTCAGTGTTGTGGGATAAGAACATTACGATAAAGACAAAAAAGAGAATATATAACACCCTGACAAGAAGTATCCTGACATATGGGTCCGAAAACTGGACAATAAACAAGAGGAATAGAGGTAGAATAAGAGCAGTAGAAATGGAGTTCCTGAGGAGAAGCTGTAGACTTACAAAAAGAGACAGAATTGAAAACGCAGAGATTAAGCGGAGAATGGGAGTGCAATCAGACATAATCGACTATATAGAGGAGAAGAGACTATTCTCGACCTATACTATGGTACGGCCACGTCAGAAGAGCGGACAGAGGACGCTGGATAAACAAAATCACAGAATGGAGCCCGATTGGAAGAAGAAAGAGAGGAAGACCCCGAAGGTCATTCAGAGATGAAATCGACGAGGCTATGGAGAAAAGAACCCTGCGAGATGGAGACTGGAATGACAGGGAAAATTGGAGAAAACGGTTGAGTGAAGGAAGACAGTGAAAACTGTGGAAATCCTTAGTAGTAGTAGTAGGCTAATATCAGAAACATAACGAGCTTTGTAGCCTACATCTCTTTTAATTTACTATTTTTATTGGAAATTAACCACAATTTTAGTTTAAAATCTGTTTATTTTGACGTTTTGATATTCACTTCGGAAATCGTTCCGTTTACATCATCTTGGTATATTTTCTACCATTTGGTCATGTTAGCTTTTACTGGAACGACTCGTGTTCGTTCTATTAATGTTTAAAGTTTAGATCAACCTAACCAGTCCATCAAACCCGAGGAGAGGGAAATATTCGGCCGACTCAATGTGCACTGTTCAAGAAAACTTGTTCCAGATTTTAGTCGTTTATGTGGGTGTAAATGTTCTAAATTTGGAAAAAATATGCTACTCATCTGAGATTTGTTTAATATCGCTGCGACATTAATAATTAGAGCAAACAAATGATTGAATAATCTGCAACACTTGCTAATTTGTATAGATATCTGTGTGGTGCTGTCTTCAAACAACTGGTTACTTCTAGCTGGTCTACTTTAATTTCTCGTCTACCTGTTTAGTAGGAGGTTTATTCTAGACGGGGTACGCATTTGCGTAACATACTGCTCATGCTGTTATTATTCTCGCAGTGCAATATAAAGAATCATAAGCGCGATACCTAGAAAGAAAAAAGAATAGGAAATTCACATACACCATCTATCTAAGGAAGAAAAAATGCTCACCCGGATGGAAAAATCTTTGCAAAGGCGATATCGCAATGAAATCAGTCATGGTAGGTCATTATTGGTTGTTATTATGAAAGATGTTTCTCGAAAGAGAAGGTTTGTTACTTTTCCTTTGGACCAGTCAATTCCAAATAAAAACATCTCAACAATTTCGTCAAAGATCCTCAGGTACAAAAGGTAATAAATATGGATTTACAGCCCAAGAAACAATTCAACATTTTACCGAATGTTGCCACACATTTGTCGCAAATCATTATGACGAACGGCATGACTTAGTAGGAAAGGTAGTTATGGCATTAAGAGCTAGCTTACAAACTGGAACTTTTTCAAACCGACCATGTCCTGTTTTATAAATATATTCGTTATTATATACTTGAAAATAACAACTAAAAGCTATATTATTGGTACTGCACTATACTCACAGAGTAACCTGTGGTACATAATAGTCTGGATGTCATACTGCTGAACTGTGGATCGACATAGAAATATGGATTCAATCTGCTTCAAGAGACTTTTTCGAGATTTCAGTCGTTTATGTTGTGTTTGTAAAAGACATGTTGCTGATCTGCAATTTGTTTAATCAACACGTTCTGTTGCGTTTCTGCGAGTCGTGAGATATGCAACAATTCTACGTTGTATAGATTTATGGGTGGGAATGTTTTCTTTTTCCCCATCACTCATATTAAGTACCACATCTACGTGTTTGGTACGAGTACACACCACACAATTTTACCGAACAGAATTTTATAGAACAATAACTCAACAATTACCGTTTTTCCTGTTTTCCAGTCAACAACTTAACCAAAATATTTAGTTTCTTGAACATGGTGAGAAGTTTGTAAATAGTATTTGAAAATACTATCCAAAAATTGCATAAAAATAATGAAGAACATATATTGTTAGTAACAAATCGCATAAAAGAATACAGTAATTAAAAATTTTAAATATTTCATGCTAAGCTTAAGAATTACTGCTGTTTTCGAAGCTTTCAATGCTTCCGTCGGAACTAAGTGTTGTTTAATAATTTACAGAATTATTTTTATAAACTAAGCCCAAGACCAGTTTATTTATGAAAAATATTAAAACATTTTTAATGACAATAGTAATAAAAATAATGTGATAGCTTGTAATGTAATAATAATGTAATAGATTAGCTACATCTATTAATTTTGATAGCATTTATTGTATTACATATTAGGTTGCCCTTATCTCTTTTAGTATGCTATAATGTTATTCTCACCTATTGGATTAATACCAAAGTACGCATTTTGATAGAAAAGACAAATGGTTTGGGTACGCTGACATAAAAAAGTGCATAGGGGTCAGAGGCATAGTGCTTGAATGCTTGAATCTTTTAGATGCATCTAAAAATCGCAGTTAAGAGTATTTTCCACCATTGACTTTTTATTTATTATAAAACTTATTTTACTGGTGAAAGTTCCTATTTTGGTAGTGTTTACTCTTTCTTATTCATCTTGAGAGTTTTTAAGTGTTGACGTTCCATAGTCATAAAGTAAATTAATGATATAAACGAGAACATTACTCCGACTTTAAGCACAAAAATATCACCTTAGCCACTTGTACGAAAGTTCTTTCAGAATTTTAGCACTAATTAAGTCGAATCCTGCAGATTTTTTTGGATTCAACATATGTATGGATCTTGTGACATTGTTAACGGTAAATTTTTGAATTGGTCCAGTTGATATGGAGTTTGCAGAAATGCTTTCACTTTATCTTAAATTTCTAAGATATTTTCAGCAGGACATGATTGGAAGTTGTTCGTATCAAAAAATTGGCTTTGTACTCAATAATTTTTGCCCAGTCACCATCTGGATTACGTATGGGAGGGTTGCTAAGTTGAGGCCTTTTTAGTTTTTTTGCAGCTTATATCACAATCATAGTCAGCAGCTTCTGAAGCTGTTAAGTTTTAAGCTGGTTCTTATTGTATTATGTCAGTGCTGATTGTAATTAGAATTAGAGAATGGTCAGAATAGTTGACCAATAGGTTGGTTCCCTGTTGATATGAAATCAAGATTTTTGTTTTCTGTTGCTTTTAATAGTTGTCTACCTTTTGGTGTTATTATTCTAGAACCCCATTGTATATGCTTAGCATTATAATTACTAGCAGCAATAAATCTGTTACCAAGTGTAGTAAACAGCTGCTCATTGTGTTTGCTAGTTATTGAGTGCTTTGGTGGGCTATGAGTATTGCAGAAACTATCTAACATGCCAGTCCTCTATGCTTTTATTGGTTGCTTGTGTGTGATCTCTTGAATATTAGTTTAGTTCATGATGCTTGATTGTCGTCGACCTAATAATAATTGTGGTTCCTCCGTATATCGTGCCATCTGCATGATTTGTGTAGTAACCTGTGTAGTTCGAATGTTTAAAATAGTTTAGATGTGTAAAATGGGGTTTAGAAACAAGCATTCTATTTATATTATGGTTTATAATGAAGGTTTTTACTTCTGTTGCATGTTTTGCTAGTCTGTTTGCATTTCACACAGCTATTTTAAGCAACTTAATTATTTTGTTAATTTGATCACGACAGTGGTGAAAAGATTCAGTATTGTTTCCATCTTTTCCTTAAGGTTTTTTAACATTTTTGAACATTTGGTATGCTTGTTGCATTATTTAAAATTTTTTGTGGCTTATTCCGTGTTAAAACACTTGTGCATAAGGGACAAAAATAATTATATTAAATCATATGTGTACAACTAGAGGAACATGCTGACCGCCAAGAATCTAGAGAACTTTTCTCAAAAGTTAAGTACCTAGCGAGAGAATTCAAACCGTAGACACAGATCATCAAAGACAATAGTGGAAATACCATAACAAACCCAGGCGGTATTGCAGAGGTGTGGAAACAATATTGCGAAATACTATTCTCTAACAATGACGCAGACAATAATACAGAGAAAAGAAGTTATGAAAAATAACCTCAAATATTGAAATCAGAAATTGAGGCGGCAATTAAAAAGCTAAAATTCAGAAAAAAACAGAAGGAGAAGATTGAATAACAGCTGAAAGACTCAAAGAAATGGGAGAATTAGGGACAGAAGTAATGCTTAGAATGTGCAGTGAGATCTGGAATACCAGAAAGTGGCCAAATGACTGGGGTAATCTCACGCTTATTCCCATAAAAAAGGTTCACCGACAGATTGCAGTAATTACTGTACATAGTAGCATAGATATAATATGCGAGCAAAGTACTTTTAACCATCATCAATGAAAGACTAAAATCAATTCTCTTCCCACAAATTCCCCAAAAACAATGCAGATTCGTACCAGGTAGAGGAACAAGAGAACATATTCTTAATATTCGTCAAATCTAGAGTTTAACATAGAAACATATGTATGCTTTGTTTACTATTCCAAGGCCTTCGATACCGTAAAATGGGATAAAATGTGGCATATACTTAGAGAAATGGGTACGCCACAACATCTAATCTATTTATTACAAAAAATATATGTAAATAATACTGCTAATAAAAGAGTTAATAATGTGGTTTCGAAAAGCTTCAAATTAAAATCTGGAGTTCGACAGGGATGCATAATATCCCCTATTCTACTCAATATATATAGTGAACATATTATGCTTCAAGTTTTTGAGGAATGGCAAGGTGGAGCAGCGATAGAAGGAAGAAAAATCAAAAACCTTCATTATGCTAATGACACTGTTATATTGGCGTCATCACCAGTAGAACTGGAACAAATTATGAATAGGCTAGGCACGTTGAGTACGGAATATGGTTTGAAAATAAATATGCAGAAAACCAAATTGATGATCATCGATAGAATCAGAAACAATCAAGCAGAGATAAAAAACATGGCAGGTTACGAAGTGGTCAGGCAATTTAATTACTTAAGCTCCGTTATTACTAACAGTGGAGGATGCGAAGACGAGATCCGTCGACGCATCACAATGACCAGATCGGCAACAGCCAAACTTACAAATATTTGGAAGAACACTGACATCACAAAATACACAAAATTACGCCTTGTTCAAGCATTGCTATTTTCTATCGCCACCCATGCTTCCTAAACTTGGACAATAAAAAAGACGATTCAAAGCATATAATGGCATTTGAAATGTGGGTCTACCGTAGAATGTTGCGCATACCATGGACCGCCTGTCGCACAAATAACTCAATTCTAGCAGAACTTAACATAAAAACTAGACTTATCACAACTATTAACCAAAATATACTGCGATATTTTGGACATATAACTAGAAGAAGAGAAGGCATGGAGCGAATTATAACTAGAAGAAGAGAAGACATGGAGCGAATAAGCGAAGTTGAAGGTAACGTAGTGGGTAAAAGATTCAGAGGAAGATCTCCAGTATAGTGGTCGGACCAAATAAAGGACATGGCTCGCTACTCATTCTCCGAAGCAAAATAACATGCACAGGAGAGAGATAATTGGACAGAAATAGTCAAACAAATTACATGACGCCACTACATCCTGACGAAGGAGAAAAGATAAATGATAAAGAAGGATTCCTTGTTACCTGAGAATTATTAATACCGGGTGGTAAGTGTCCAGAATTTATATGAGGTGTAGGATAATTTTGTTTTGGTCTAAGAGTCGGATAATGTTTTTCCTGCAATTCTTTGTAACCTTTGTAATTTGCAGGATGGTTTTCCTCGCAAAGTATGCATTTTACATTATTTGCCCATTATTTACGTAAAGATAGCTCAGTTGTATGGTCTCCTATGAATTTATCAGATCTCGGTCTATGGTAGCAGTATTTCTTTTTGTGTCCATAACGTTGGTATTTTGTACACTGTACTATTTCTCTTTTATGGTTTGAGGGCTCAATCTTTATTTGACAGTTTAGTAGGTATTCTAAGTTGTATATTTCTTTATTATTATTAGCTGGTTTTATGACAATGTAAAACATAGGTAATGGCGCTTTGGTTTTAAGGTGTTTTAGGTTCCATATGTTCTCAACTTGATGATCATGTTTTTTAAAGTAATTTTTTAATTCACTTGTATTGAAAGTTCCAATTTTGGTAGTGCTTGCTCTTATTCATCTTAGAGTATTTAGAATATTACTGCGACTTAAAAAAAATATATTTACTTGCCAAAGAATTATTATGCAATTTCTTTCCGTACTAACAAACTTGTTAAAATAGTTAACCATTATTCCAATTTTATTTTATACATAATCTGATACACTTTCATTCGGATCCTCAAAATACACATTCCCAAGAGTCAAGTTAGCACCCTGTATATCGTCTCTAAATATATCCATATATCGACCGGGTGGCGTATTTGTAGATTAAAATTGGTAAAACGACTGTCACGCCTACATCATCTTGAGGCAAAATTTTGTATTGTTTGAGAGCGGTAAATTGTTTGAGGAGGTAATTATCAGAGCACAGGTTATACGAGCTATATTTACTATGTAGATTTAATTTACGATCAGCAATTTTTACGTTAAAATCAAATAGATCAAAATAAGACCTGTTTTTTGTTTGAATAAACATGATGAATAATTATGGTCAATATAATTGCAACAAACAAGATACTGAGTAGCATAACAAGCAAGGCATAGTTGCGTAAACTCGATTTTCCGCCGAAAAACCTCACTCAAATTTAAAGTTCAGTAGCTTTTCTTTAATTTTGGCATATTTGATGAATTCCTTGGATGTCTTTTTATACGTTATACATCTATATACCGTAATTTTTCATTTATTTAACATTTGTTGGCAAAGCTCATTATTTTTGACCCCGTCATTGAATAATTTTCCTTGCATTACCTATATGTTATGTTTATATTACTCTATTATTTCATTGATGACTGGCATTATCTGGTGCTGCAGATGCTAGTACTGGCTTATTAGATTATTGTTTAGTTACTTTATTTAAGTATTACTTTTTTTCTACATTAGGTATTGGATTATTGTTTGTCTTTAAATTAAGCAATACTGGTTGCCATTTTGATTATTTTATCGCCTTGTAATCGAAAAACGTTTCGTTGTTCTGCAACTGTAATGTGTGGTAAGTTTTCTGGGTCTAATTAATTTTTTGATTGATCTCTTTAGCCTGTTAGGTAACATGATTATGTCTTTCAATGATTCTTACTAGATCAGAAAATTAGTTTGTAATTTTGTCCGAAATTAAAGACTGTACGTTTTCAATCTCTAATGATTCATATATTTATAGTAGATTATGCCATAGAAATGGCTGTAATCATAATGAAAACAAAATATTCCCAACCGTAATACATGCTAGGATATACAGAAAACTGGCCTAGGTACTCGTGAAACGTACTTCACACTTAAGGTAATGTCCGATGGATTTAATATTAACGAAGGTATAACACAAGGAGATGCGCTATCCACAACACTTTTTAACCTTTAGTAGGTACAATATTTACAAAGATCAACCAAGTCGTAGCTTACGCAGATGATATAGACATAATTATCTGGACATTAAAAGACCTAGAAAAGATTTATACACATTTTAAAGAAGCGGCACATACTATGGATCTAGAAACTAATGTCTCAAAGACAAAGTATGTGAAAACAACTCGGGAAAAGTACAAATGAAAGGCACTCATATATCTTTGAGCAGGTAAACATTTGGAAGAGTAGACCATTTCAAATATTTAGGATCAATAACAAATCAATCAATAAAAACGTGGTCAACTATAGTTAAGAAAGCAAAATATACATGACACTTAAATGATCTGCTCAAAGAAGACAAACCAGTAACGATTTTGTATATAAAACGTTTAATTTTTTAAGGAGTTATGCATGTGGCTATCCTCCACATCATGTAAAACTTTAGAGCCTAGAAACCCCAACGGGAGACCATGGCCCTCCATGGGCTGTCATTGGTCACAGATAATGATGATGTATTTATACTTTATTAACTACAATCTTGTGCCAAATTTTAGAAAAGTGTTGGGTATACCAGCAAAGATGTACTTTAAATTTTTCTAAATTTTAAACAAGCGTATAACCATGTAAACAGAGATACACTGTAATATAATGTAATAAAGGTAATAGAAGAAATTAGAGTACCCAGAAAGCTGGCAGAATTAGCCCAGAAAATTCTGAAATTGGCAGCAGTACATTGGATGAGCTTCAAACTAAAACGATTCTAAGAGAAGGCGATACACTTTTCCCTTTGTTATTCACCTTTGTGCAGTTAGGAAAGCACAAACAGAATGAACAAATGGCTTCGCTGTCCAGGGAGCGAAGGTACTGTTAGCTTCTGTCGACGATGTCGACACAACTGCACACCAAGAGGCAGCGAGGCACCACCAGAGAGGCAAAAGAAATTTAACTTTTTTTGAAAGCGGTGTCAAGAAAATAGGTCTTAACGAAGATAAGAACAAGTACATGGTAGTTACCAAAAATCCAAGACTAAGAATTAGACAAAACATTTCGAAAAATGAGTATAATTTTGAGGTTGTCCAAAAATTCAAATACTTGGGAGCAGTGATAATAGCCGAAAATAGTTATGAAACAGATGTAGCAGCTACAATCATGGCAGGAAATAAAGTATTATTCCCTAGGGACGTTAATTAACTTAAAATTGCTCTTAAAGACAGCTAAAACAATTCACTACATAATAACGTGTAGAAATGAGACGTGGACACTGAATTAGCGCGAAACAACAAAAATATTATTCTTAGAACGGAAGTCCTTTCAGATGATCTTTGGGTCTTGCAAAGACGAGATAAGAGGAGAGTAAAGACGATGACATAACTAGGAACTCCATGTACTTAATAGAGAAAAAAATATAGTAGGATAGATTAAGGCTATTCGGATAAGATGGAAAGGACATATACTGAGATCTAGTGATGAAAGACTACTAAATATAACCTTTTGGGAACGGTCCGATGGCAGAAGCTCAGCTGGTCGCCCAAGAAAAAGATGAAAAAATGCAGTAACCAGTGATATACGCAAGATGGGGTGTAACAATGGGAGATTGCTGCACAAGACCGGCAAGGGTGGAGGGAAATAATAAATTCAGCCAAGACTCACTTAGATTTATAGAGCCAAGAAAAAAAGGAGTTAAGTAAAGCTAACAAAATATTGGAATATCTTAAATATATAATCTGGCGAAATAAACTAGGAACAAACATTAGGACCGGTATTTACAAGGTAGCAGTGAGCCAGCTTATCAATAAAACGACCTAAGAAAAATAACTAGTTAAAAAGAAAAAAAGGTAAAGTGATAACCAGGACATTTAATAAGGGGTCATTCAAATATGATAGATGGTTGATGCGAAATCCGCAAGACAAATGAAACAATTAACAATCAAGAAAAAATTAACGCATTTTTCTTGTGAAACGATCCTAAGAAGATGACAGTAAAGGAAAATATAAATTAGAATAAGAAGAGGAAGATATAAGTATAAGGATCTATATTAAGTATATTGCTTCTTTTAATTTCTATAATATCTCGATTTTTTTAAACGTTCTAATCTTGTGAAATATCTAGCGGATAATTTGGTTAAAGAAATATCAAAGTACATAGATAACAGAAATATTTGTCTTAGAGTTTATTTTAAATTATTTAAGTAAGGTTATGTTTATTTTGTGTACGATCTGCAATAAGGAACTACTTTGCAAATATGTTTTATCTACCTAAACTAGAACACCATCAAAAAATACATTATACTCCCTCAATTTTCAGCATGCATGTGTTTCTCTCACACCTGCATACTTTATGCTTTGTAACAACGAACAGGATTCCGATTTTGAGCAGGTAGAAATACTTCTTGCAAAAGTAGGATCTACGGGCACGTTTTTACATTTTACATCCATTAAATCTATTCAAAATATACGACCTTTTGGCATATTTAAATTCTCCCACAAAACTAACATATAATTCAAAGAACCGAAGCATATATCACACAGAAAATACCTAGAGCGACAGATGGGTGTCATGGTAATTACAGTAGTGCCGTTTTTTGTACCTATTTTTTCCTGAAAACGTCTGATTTAAAAAAAAAACCATTCAATAAATAAAGCCAAAAAGAATATTGACATAAAATACTACATACGAATACATACGAAACTATACTCATTCAATCAACAAAATTAACTTTTCTACACAGAGAAATACCGAACGAGTATTGTAATTTTAAATCACACTTAGAAAAAGAGTAAAGTGGTATGATATAGTTTTTCGTGCTCATAAAAACATACTGCATACAACAATATTGTACATTAAAATATGCCTAAAGAGAGCATTTTATTAAAGGCCTAAAGCTAAAGGAAGCATACAGCTAAAACTAAAACATGTATGTTTTATTTAAGATATAGTTTGTATTTAAAAATAAAACAGATGTAGTTAAGAGGATAACATTTAAAAAATCCCCAGGCTCAGGTGAAATAGACCTAGCGCTAATAAAATATGATTCACATAAATTGTTTGAAATGTTTCGGAGACTATTTGAAAGGTGTTTAAATAATGAAGACGGTGCTACTTCTCCCATATATAAGAAATGCACAAAAATTAATCCAACAAATTACAAGGGACCAGCAGTAATACCAACAGATTATACTTCGAAATTTTACGAAATCTGGTAGAAGTAGACATTAAAGACAAACAACCTGAAGAACAATCAGAGCTGAACGAACCACCATCGATAATTTATTTACATTGAAAATCGCTGTAGAAAAAAGAAAAAAAAAATAGAGAAAATCATATGGCTTGAATAAACTTGGCAAAAGCATATAAGAGCGTGGCGATTGCAGTTATGGAATGAAAATGACGAATTTGAAAGTAAATCAACTTATAAGTTACAATTATAGCTACTCAAAAAAAATATAAGAAAAACTCCATTTAATATTTATCTAAATAGATTCTTTCAGAAGTTGGTGAGGAAATGCCGAAGTTCTCGTGCTTCACAACGGTGAAAAACAGCACCTTTTTACACTCTTCTTTGCTGATGCCAAAAAGTGATGGCAGTAAATGAAGAAGATCTTAGCTATATGATTAGGAAATTGAAAGAAGAACATGAAGCGGCGGGTCTAAAAGTAAATATGGCAAAATTAAAATCTCTAATAGTGGGCAATGAGGAAACATCCGATTTAGATGTAGAAAATGAAAAAATCAAGGGTGTAAAAACCTGTATTTTTTTGGGGGTAATCTTCAATAATAAAGGGAATTGTGAAGATAAAATAAGATCAAAAATAAATTAGGGTTAAGCAATGGCAAGAGCATTAAACTCCTTTCTCTGGCAAAAGTTAATAGAAAGAAACAGAAAACCATATACCTATAGAAGTATCAAAGAATATAGACGCTTAGCGTCTATCTTCTTTGGAAGTATTGTACAAAGCGTTACATTATATGAGTCGTAGATTTGAGATGCTAACAAAGCTACTAAAAACAAACTTATGACGACAGAGATGGATTGTTTAAGACGAAAGTTATGGTAATTAAAAACTAGAAAGGGTCAAAAACGAGCAAATACGAGATGAAATAAAGTTAGATCGTAATATAGGCGAGGAGATTCAGAAAAGACAGTTGACATGGTTCGGACACGCAAAAAGGATGCCTCTGAACAATATTAGAATGGATTCCCACTGAGAAAACAGAGGACGACTTCGAAAAAGTTGGCGTGACGATATCGATTAAAGAATGACAGCAAGGAGTCTAGAAGGGGCAGCAACCTATAACAGAAGATCACGAAAAATAGGGAAGAAGATATGGCGGCTGCCGTAGGAAATTAAAAATGAAAATTTTGAGAAGGAAATCTTTCCGGGTTAAAAATTTATAGTAGAAGGAGATGGAAAAAAGGAAGAGGAACTAACTAACAGTTCTATACAAACAGGAGATGAAACAGATAGAATTCGGGATTATTAAAACTAAAATAAGGATAAAGTATAGAAAATATAATGTTGTACTAACTCATCACTTTATAGCTCTCCATAACATTATTAGACCCTCCGAGATATGGCAAACTGATCACCGGCATCCCTTGGAAATCCGTAAACTGATTACCTTAGATAGGTAAACTAATCACCAGCATTTTTGCCTCGAGGTGCTGGTTTCTAATAGGAAAGATTGCCTGTTACCTGTTACACTTCTTGTTTACGTGATAATCTATTTAATTTAGAAATAATTTTGAAAAAATTGCTTTAAAATTTACCTGATTATATTTATATCAGGTGTCTCACGGTGAGTGGCCTATTAGACATATCTGCCAATCTAAACAGATTTTAGATCTGAAAATTTAGCTGTATAGTTTTTAATAGTAAACTTTTTAATACAAATATTTTTGAGCATGTGTTCTCTCCATGTACTTAAATCAAAAATACTCTCAATACCAGCAAAAATAAGAGTGTACAAGACAATAAGTCGTCCCACAATAACGTATGGAAGCGAGACATGGACTCTGAACCAGCGGGAAACGACAAATTTACTTGTACTGGGAAGAAAGATACTGCGGACTATTTATGGGCCTTGCAGAGAAGACACAACAGGAGAATGGAGAAGAAGACACAATGATGAACTCCAGACAGTATATGGAGAGGAAAACATAGTAAGCTACATTAAAGCAAACCGAATAAGATGGGCGGGCCACGTACTAAGATCGAGTGACGAAAGACTCCTGAACGCCACATTCTGGGAAACGCCCGATGGCACAAGGTCAGTTGGTGGCCCAAGAAAGAGATGGAAGGAAGCAGTAGCCAGTCATCTAAGTAATATGGCAATACAGCAATGGGAAATAGCTGCTCAGGACCGACAACAATGGATTTATAGATTTTGATAAAGCATTTAATAGAATCCAACACAATAGGCTGTTGAGTATCTAGATATGATTGGAAGTGATCATAAAGATCTAATATTTGCAAAACAGTTAAGATTCCTAGCTTTTAAAAACGTTCTTTTATGCTCTGTATCTACCACATGGTGCAGGTTTACCGGCCTCAGGGTGCATGTAGACCAGTGATCGGTTTAAAAATCTCTCAAGGTCTATTTTAATCCTGGTGTTATTGCGGTGATGAGTTTGTACTATCTACGAGTGTATTTATGCTAATTGGTGATAAGTTTACGTGTATTCAAAAACATGACACCCATACTTGTTACAAAATCTAGTTTAGTATGAAAAAACTATAATGAAAAAATTTAAATCCGTAGGGAATAAATCATAATAAAAGAAATTAAATTTCAATTTTAACGAAAAAAAGATCAAAATGGAGAATATTTTAAAAATATAACCATGGATAATTCGGGAATAGATAATGGGAAGCAAGGATAATTAATAAAATATCCTAAAAATTTTTTTAGAGTATAAGCTGAACTTAGAATAAATTTTAATTTTTGAATAATTTTTTGATGTTTTCTATAATACCTCTTTCCAAAAAGTTGTTAAACTAATTAAAAGCAATATTAATAAATATATAGATTATTTTTGGTTACAGTATTTTACGAGTAAATCAAAAAGTAAGCAATGATAGACATGAAAATGACAGACCGAATAACTAATTAAGTCAGTTGACACCTTTTGAGGAAAAAATAATTGGAAGTGGGCTCAATTTATCTGGGTAAATTATTCTATTGATGGATGATGGAAAATATTTCACATAATGAAGTAGTAAGTAAAATATAATGGATTTTAACAGCAAATTAATGTCTATATTTGTTCAATGTTTGTTCAGCGATTGCTCTTAATTTATTATGTAAAATCATGAATTACTACATTTATTAGAATAATTAAAGTACTACCTTAATCAACGTAATAAATGCAAGAAATGGAATAATATATACATGAATAAATTGTTAATACCGTTATAAAAGAAATAAGAAAAACTACAATAAACCAATTAATATCGAAATATTTATATATGATAATAACGAACGATGTAGACATTGGTAGTTTGAAAGAATATACCCAAAACTCTAATTTATTATAAAAAAAGGTGTGCGCAAAGGCAAACTGTTAAGATTAAGAACGAATATGAAAAGATAGAAGATGTATTTGGTACTAGTTTGCACAAATAAAAAAAATGCTTTAATATTGCGTTTATATGAATAAATCTACAATTAAAAAATCTGACATTGGGATTTTCACTCCGAAAATCGTTTTAAAAAAAGATTGTTTAAGAATTTTATTAAAAACAGATGTTGATGAGGTTATGTCTTTTCAAAAATTGACATAATATTGACAACAAACATTATGATCCTGTTTCAAAAAGGAGAAAAAAATTAAGCGAATAATTACAGGGAAATATACCTGTTGTACAATTCTAAATCTCTAAAACCTGTTCTCTTTAACATTTAAAACTTAAAACAAATATTGTAACAAATCTATTAAACAAACAAGCAGGATTCATAAACGGAAGATCCTACAATTCAGTATTTTTAATCAGACCAATGGCCAAAAAATCCATAAAATACACCGAATCTATTTAGCTATATTTCATATAAATAGAGAAGGATTTTTGACATAATATGGCGACTTGCATGGAAAACATATACTATATAACAGGCAAGTATCATTAAATATCATTATTTTGGTAAAATATCTAACATTTATTTAAAAAAGACTAGAGTAAAATCACAGAAACAAAAGACCTCATTGAAATAACAACCAGAGATTATGTAGGAAGGATCATTAAGCCCATATGTTGTTAGTCTAATATTGGAAAAGGTGATTAAACTGGTAAGAAAGGAAACAATGATATCACGTGGAAAAGAAAAAAATAAAGATAGTGTGGATTGGTAATGTTAAAATGAACTAATAAGAAGCAAAGTTTAGATGAAAAACAAAATGGTAAAACGACTGGTAAAATTTAAATGCCTTGGAATTTATAAAGTGGCAACAATATTGGGGAACATGAGGGAATAAGTGATAAAACAGGGAGAATAGCGGGAAACTTTAGTGATACAATCTGTAGGAATGAACACCAAAATAAAAGAAACGAAAACGCGCATATACAAATCTGTAATGCTGTCATTTACATAAACCTCTGAAACAATGAAACAAACTTATAAAATAAGCACAGAACAACGGTACATAATAACCAATGACATGATAATTATAAAAAGAATAAGCTAAAATACAAAATATAGTGAGATACGAAACACTAGTACAGGATAAACAGAGAGATAGAGACAGGATAAGCGAGCCGGTGCAAGGGAAAAATAGAGCAGAAATAGTAATAGAATGGTAGAAATCAGAAAAGAGACAAGTTATCAATCGGAAATAAGTATTAATCACCGTATTGCTTTCAACAGATGGGAAAGTTTTGAATAATTGATGTTGTAAATCCAAAAAATTTTTATATTTTGAATAAAACTACCCCTGCTGTTCTTTAATGGTAATATTGTTGGAATATATTTATGTTTTTATTTTTAATTTTTTTGAAGAGATTGGCAAAAGTATGAATGTTTCTCTATCACTACCAAAATAATTGGAGAATGACATCAAAAATGGTTTTCACTTATATTGTTAAAATTTTTTTAACAATTTCATAAAATATATTTTCAAAACATTTTTAAAACCTAACTAATTAAAAACTACAAAGTAAAAAAAGTATAAAAAGTATGATAATTTTTGATGTGCCTATTCTAAAATAACTGATGTTAACTTCTCCCCGTATAGTTGAAGGTTATATATTTTAATTTAGATTTATAAATATAATAATAAAAAATAAAGTAAGTATAGAAATAATGGGAAAGGACAGTACAAAGAATAATATTCGAATGAATAGGCATTTAAAGAAAATTTGGTTTGATTTGGCGAAAGAAAATTCGGCGATTTGGGTTTAAAGAGTTTCTGAAAACTGTTTTCTTGTGGCATGTTTCACTTAGATAATATTTTATATCGACTTAAACCACAGCTTATTGTACCGAGAATTACATTTTACATTTTCTTTGACGTTTCAATTTCCCTCCGAATCCGGAAATCGTTTAAAAAAATTAAATACAACTTATGAGTGATCCTAACCAGTAAAAAAGCATTTTTTCAGTAAAAATCGACTGAAATCGAATGAAACATTTACAATCAACTGTGTCGAGAATCAAAATATAACCAATGAAATATTTGACAGAATTTAATATAATTAAGTAAAAGAAAGGCAATTTGTGATAAAATCTTTAATATCTTGATTGTAATGAAATTCTCATAACAATCAATAATTGAGATTTAATTAAATATAAAATAATATCGGATTTAAGGTTAATATATAAATTACAGAGACAAGATTAAAAAAATAGAAGGGGATCAGACTCTCATTTACAAACAGTTTTTTTATGATTGCATCAATTTACAATGCAGAGAAAATTTTCAAAAACATTTGATAAATATTTTTCTAGCTGCGTTTATATTCAATCTAATATATTCAAATTATATATAATATTTATTGTATATTTAAAATTACTTTCCAAAGTCACCAAAACTTGTATTATTTTTTCCCGACGATGTATACCTATTTGTATTTACTTTATTATTTGAAGAAAAATTTCTTTTTTGCTTACTAAAAAATAATGAACCCTTTAAATAAACACCAAATAAACCTTCAGCTCAGTTCTAGTTGATTAAAAACAACAGTATTTTTAAGGTTTTGTTGTGAGAGTTTGCAAAATATTAATTAGGCACTATCATCAATTAAAAATTTTACTAAAAAGTCGGTAAAACTGAAATAACTCAATCAAATGTAACCATTGAAAAACTAACATGTGATTAAAATATGTCAATAAAAGTCTATTAAAAATGAAGAATGGACAAATATAGAGATCACCCCGTTTAATACACAGAAATCAAACAATAATTAAAAACAAAAAGAAAGTATACCATGACAAGCAACATTAAATAACTGGACCTGGTATTGTCTGAAAGTTTAATAAATAAGCCGGTGATAAGAAAATATATAATATTTATACAAAGCAACTAACTGGAGGGAGAGAAAAATTGAGAACTGGAAAGCATGAAATTTATATCATTCCCAGCTAAATATCTACAAGAAAATAACTGACAAAATAATAATGAACGGATAAAAATGCCAAATTTAATAAAAAATCGTATGACGTAATGTTTTTACATTATATTTATTGTAAACCTGTCATTAAAAAGAAAACTAGACACCCAAATCCTCTTTTAGTTGTATATCAATTTTATAACACTCTGAATGACATCAATTTTCTAAAGTAGGGAAAAAATCAATTTAAATAATAATCAATTTCAATTACAATAGGAATATAATTGTAATTATTACATAATTATCAAAAAAATTACACAAATTATCAAACAAAATGTCGGTGGTCTAATAAATAAGAAAGTATGTTCTTTTCAAAACTTCTGGTAACACAATTTTTATTACAATATTTCTTCTAGATAATCTCTTACAAATGAATCCATCTGTCATTAATAATTATCAAATTATATTGTTGATAAACTTTTTTTATTTGTTTTAAAACAATTATTCTATTTAAAACAAATACGGTGATAATTAGAGTAATAATAAACTTACCGTCTGATCTAGGCCTAATGGGACTTGCCGGAGGAGATCTAGGGGAACCCCCTGGGGGACCAACCCCTTCTTCTTCAGAACTACTCGAAGATGGAGTGCTACCACGTGTGAAACTTTTGTTGTTATTATTCCTGCTGTAATAGATGCCGTTATTTTGCAACAACATCATGTGCTGCTGAGCGGCGAAGCTGTTAAACTGTTTCAGCTGTGAAGCTACCGTCGCGGATGTTTTGCTTTTAAACTTCGACATGGTAAAATCCAGCGGCTGATCTGTTTCATGAGGAGCGAGGATCATATGGCTGGGTGGTTGATGTAACAACATTGACATACTATCGTCCTTTGGTTTGTTCCAAAAATGGTGCGGAAAGTCTATAATGTTATTGTTGATATTGTTCTTAAACGATTTCGGAGTGTCCAAGTTTTTATTTTGGAGGGTGGGCGAGGGGTTGGATTCTACCCACCTCCGTACTGTGTCACTTTTTAAATCCGCCAGATTCGCAATTTTTTTTTAAAACACTAACAGTCACAAGTCATTCCACTGCACTCGATTGATATGTGTCGTCACTGTCACTGGGCACGGGGTAAATTTTTGTTTGTTTTTTTTTCACAGTGCAGGTCGCGGAGTTTCCCCGTGTTGATAGCGCCACTGACTATAGCCGTATAACAACGCGTTATTTGCATCGAGTAGGATGCTGGAGTGGAAAGGTGGGGATGTGGACCCGGGCGCTAGCGTAGTGGGGCCAACGTTCGGCCAATAGCATTCTGCCTGTATTCCGATATACAATAGTATATAAATTCTATGGATTATTTATTTATTCTACATCTTATATATGTATTTATGTGAATATATGTATAGAAGCAAAAGGATTACACGTTTCTTTCCTTTTCTTTTTTCTGATGCTTATTTTAATGGCGTACTAAATCAATATAGATTGCAATTTAGATTATTCTTATACTTTTCGCGATATTTCTAGTAACTTGTAGCGAACGTTACTCTTACGGCGTTATCATTTATCGAACAGGTCATATTTGTAGACATGTTCTATTTTGGGTAATTAATAATATTTTATAACAAAAAGCATAAAATTTAACAACTACAAGACACTGACAGTTATTTGAATGTATGAGAAACAGACGCAGATCGAATATATAATGTTTATGAACACATAAGCATTTTCCAGAGAAGAAAACATCATGCGCTAATATTTGTCAAGCACAATACCAAATGGTACTGAAGGTTTAATCATAGGTAAATTAAAGTTATATTTTTATAGACAGAATTTCAGAAATTATCATAATACATAATAAATTATTAATTATATGTAAAAGTAAGGCATCAATATATTATAATGAATAATACCTTAATCAACTGAAAGATACGCAATAATGTGGTACTAAACTAAATCAAATAAGTATTGTTCTGAAGATATTTTCTTGTGGCATCTTAAAGTAATTACTATTTAAATGGGAATAAGCCACAATTAAAGGTTAAAGTACGTTTATTGACGTTTCAATTTCCACTTCGGAAATCGTTCTAAAAATACAAACATTAGTATATTAAACAAATTTTATTTTTTTGGTACTTGGTGAAAAATTCTTCTAATAATTTAATTTTACCTGATTCATTTATATTGACAATTCAGACATACATTATACATTTTAAAGTAGACGACTTTAAAATGATATTGCCAATATTATTAAGTTGCGTTCCTGGGACGACTTTACTTGCAAGATAGTTTATTCGATTACCTACATGAAATCAACTTTAACTTGAGAATATCCGTTAGAAAAAATCATAGCATGTAATTCGTCTTTAAAAAGACAAAAACATGCAATGATGACAGTAAAAGTCTCCTGTTAGTGATTCCATAGTAAATTATGAGAGAAAAACCAGGAAAAAACTTCATAATACTATCCCGACATGGTAAGTATTTGGTCGTGCATTTAGTTTACTTTCAATAAACACCAAATTCTGATTTTATATGTTTGTTATTTAAAAAACATAAATGATGTATTCTCTATATGTTACTGACTTACTAATACTGGTATTTTTCTTTTAATATGGTTAACCAGATCCTACTACGTTCTGCCGAGGAATTTGCGACACAATTGGTCTCATTTAGCATAATTAGAGCCGCTTCTTTGATTTTTCTCTTTTTACCACCCGTTTCTTTTAGGACTATATTTGAATCATTCCATTGAACCCTATGTTCATTATCCCATGCGTGTTTACATATTTGAGATCTATCACATTCTCTATTTTTAATATAAAATTGATGTTCACTTATTCTAACATTTAATGGCCTTAATGTTTCACCTAAATAAAACTGATCGCATTCACAAGGTATTTTATAAATGCAATTCTTTGTCCTTTCTTGTTCATTGTTAGGTTTGGTTTTAGACAAAATAGATCTCAATGTGTTTGTTGTTTTGAATGTTGTTGAAATGTTGAATTTATTTCCTATCCTTTTAAGTTTTTCTGATAATCCTTTTATGTATGGTATTGTTATTTTCCTCGTATTATTCCTAGTGTATGCTGTAGGATCTCGTTCTAAAATGTTCTGTTCTATTCGGTCGATTGTTGAAAATTCCTTATTTATAAACGATAAAGGATAATCATTTTTTAATAAAACAGATGTTAACCAATGTTTTTCCTCCAAGAACGAATTTTCGTTAGAACAAGTAACTTTGGCTCTATCATATAAAGATTTAATGATTCCCTTTTTAATATTAATATTGTAATTTGATTTGAAATTTAAATATCTGTTGGTATGTGTTGGTTTTCTATAAACATGAGTCTCATATCTAGTATCGTTCTTAGAGATTAAAATATCCAGGAAAGGTAGTGTGTTATTATATTCCTTTTCCATAGTAAATGTTATTGTCTCTTCTTTATCGTTTATATCATTTAGGAATGCGTCCAACAGCTCTGATCCATGAGGCCATATTGAGAATAGATCATCTACATATCTCCACCATACTGTGGGTTTTAAATTTTGTTTAGAAATAATATTTGTTTCAAAATATTTCATAAATATATCGGCTAATAATGGAGATAAACTAGAGCCCATTGCTAGACCAAAATTTTGTTTATAGAATTCATTATTTAGTTGAAAATATGTATTATCAGTACATAATGTTAATAACTCCATTATAGCTGATATGTTTAGTCTTGTTCTAGTTGCCAATGTATCATCACTCTCTAAATTTGTCTTGACTATATTTAAAGTCTTATCTAATGGCACATTAGTAAATAAACTATTTATGTCAAAACTAGTATCATTTGAATTAAATTCTATATTGTATAATTTATTTAAAAAATGTTGCGTATTTTTTATAGATGTGTCATTTTTATTTGCAAATGGTTGTATAATATTTAATAAAAATTTTGATAGTTCACTACAAGGAGAATTCATGGTACTACAAATGGGTCTAAGTGGTATATTCGTTTTATGAACTTTCGGTACTCCATAAAAATGAGGGGTCTTACTGTAACGAGGTGTAATTAATCTTCTCTGATAACTTGTTAAACAATCTTTATACTTGAATAAAGTTCTTTATATTCTGTTTTCCAAAGTCTTTGTTGGATCCTCTGTCAATTTTACAAGAAACCAGAAAACACATTGAGATCTATTTTGTCTAAAACCAAACCTAACAATGAGCAAGAAAGGACGAAGAATTGCATTTACAAAATACCTTGCGATCAGTTTTATTTAGGTGAAACATCAAGGTCATTAAATTTTAGAATAAGTGAACATCAATCTTATATTAAAAATCGAGAATTTGATAGTTCTCAAATATGTAAACACGTATGGGATAATAAACATAGGGTTCAATGGAATGATTCAAATATAGTCCTAAAAGAAACGGATGGTAAAAAGAGAAAAATCAAAGAAGTGGCTCTAATTATGCTAAATGAGACCAATTGTGTCGCAAATTTCTCGGCAGAATATAGTAAGATCTGGTTACCCATATTAAAAGAGGAAGTTGTTAAAAGGAAAATACCAGTATTAGTAAGTCGGTAACATATAGAGGATACATCATTTATGTTTTTTAAATAACAAACATATAAAATCAGAATTTGGTGTTTATTGAATCACTTGCAAGAAATATTGCAACTAATTGCACGTGGGTACTATACCATGCCAGATTAGGTTCTGCTGGATCCTGCAAGCTGTGTTCAGGCTTTCTATATTCTGTTGAAACATCGTAGTTGTCAATTTTCAAAATACAAAACAAAATAACAATATTTTACAATAAAATTAAGGGATTTCCCGTAAAACATAAACGAAAATGATTGCCATCTTGAAAGATTTTAATTCAATAGTTTTTTTTTATTTAAGTAAAAAATAATGTTATGTAAAGCGTTGTTGGAACCCCTCCGCATCTGCAACGCACCATAACGTTTTAGAATACCCCCTTCCCCCTAATTGGGTTATTTAATACTTGATCGACCCCAATACGGCCTTACATGATTACTATGATGATAAATCGGTTGCACAGGTGAGTCCATTTCAACATAGTTGGAAAACACTTACTCACAATCCATTCATTAAACCTTGGACGACCAGTTTTGAACACTAAAATTTGCTGTTCATCGTCAGGTCTCAGGAAAGTTTAACGTAAAATGCTAAAAAATTACAAATTATAACTAATAGGGTTCTATCAGGTATGAAATAAATAGTGCCAATATTACATATGCATGGTTTGAGACAATATATAATAAATTCCACAAAAGAAGAACTGTCATATATGACCTTACATGACACAGTGAATTTTTGCTCTTAAAAAGGTATCACAAAATGTGGTTTCAATAAAAGTCTCTTATCCCTATTATACAAAAGTTTTCCCAATGTAGTGCAAAAATTGTTATAATTTACAATTTTTAATTTTTTAGCATTTTAAGTTAACTTTTCCGAAGACCTGAACAAACAGCAAATTTTGGTATTCGAAATCGATCGTCCAAGGTTTAAAATATAGATTGGTAGTAAGTCTAACATTTTTACTTCAATATTAATCAAATGAATTTTAAAAAATATGTCTAATATGAGTAGCAGAAAAAGATGAATGAAAAAATAAAATAATTAAAGTTACAAAATAAAGCTTTTAAAGTTTCATTTTTACATATTTTTGATTAACAAAATCATGGAAGTTGTAAAATTTGATTAAGAAAAACAATTTTTTCTATATTTATTTACTATATACACATTTGCACGAGGACTGTAAATAAGTTCTTAGAATATCTACATTAATTTCTGTTTTGTCCAGGAGGTACTTGATATACTGATCAAAACATCCGCTTGTTGAAATTGTGAGGGTAGCTTGGGACCTTCTGCTACCCCCATAGTTCACCCCTAGGCACGTGACATGAAGGGATTCCATGTAGACCATTAACAATTTAGAATCTTTTATTAATAGTTAAATGATTAGAATAGGTTTATATTGTAAAACTATTTTCGCACATATATAGCGGGTTTTTTAATGATGATTATTTCCTTTTTAATTAAGACAGATGCATTATTAGTGAGTCTGGGTATTAAAAGACACGAAAACACGTCTGTTTAATATTTATGTAATTAAGACGATTGTTACAGTTCAAAAATTGCAAGCGTAGCTGACGTTTAATGAAAGTTTTCGTTGCGCTTTTAAAATCGTTCACTAATATAAATAAAAAACATGCAAAAAGAAATCGTGTCGACACAGCAATAAATTCTCAATTGAATTAAATGTGTTACATATATAGAAGGTACATAGAAAATTACTTGACTACTAATGTAATTGGTAAATAACATTATATTTGATAGCGTACGTAGCTTTAACGGATAGAGTGTTTAACAATATAACTACCCATCAGAAAGTTAGGAGCCAATGTGTTACGCATATAACTCAAACTATCATTGGGAACCAAGTTTTTGGGGCTTCGTCTATAGTACATTTGAAAATGATTGACGAAGGTTGTAAACAAACGTGGCTTGGGGGTATATATATATATATATATATATATATATATATATATATATATATATATATATATATATAAATATGTTGTCAAAATAAACTTATTTTAAAGTAAAATTGTGGCCTTCATCATCATCATCATCAATCAGCCCTGAGTTGTCCATTGTTGAACATAGGCCTCCTCTAGACTTTTCCATCTGCTTCTGTTCTGCGCCTCTGCTGTCCAATTGGTCACGATTCTTTTGAGGTCGTCGGTCCATCGCGTTGGGGGTCTTCCTCGGCTTCGCTTGTCAGCCCGTGGTCTCCACTCAAGCAATTTTTTTGTCCAACTGTCGTCTTTCATTCTTGCAACATGTCTGTGGGTATTTGTGTAAATTGTGGCCTATTGCCAGTAAAATTAGTAAATTGAGTAAGAAGTGGAACATAATCAAAAATCCAGGTGCAAAAAGAGAAGGCCACACAAATTAAATTGTGGATGTTGAGAAGGAAAGTTTATTTAGAAGAAAATACCTTTACACATACTAGAGAGTCTTAATACAAAATTAAAGAAACGTGTGAAAAATGTCGAAAATGTTTTTCTTTTTTTCGTAGCAGCAGGTTTTAGTTTTTAAGATAGCTTTAGAACCAAGCTAATATGGAGCTTTTTTTGGAAGAATAAACTAATTTTTTAACTTCTATTAATTTCACGTCATTATTTCTTACTCTTCTTCTTGTAGTGCCTCTCCGTTTCGGATGTTGGCGACGATAATGGCAATCTGTATTTTGCAACCTTCTGCTCTGAAAAGATTTGTGGTTGTTGTGTTGACCCACGTACGCAGATTTTTTAGCCAGGAAATCCTTCACCTTCCTGGTCCGCGTTTTCCGTCTACTTTTCCTTGAAGAATTAATTACAGCAACCCATATTTTTCGCTGTTCCTCATGATGTGACCAAGGTATTCGATTTTGAGCGTTTTTATTGTAGTTAACAACTCTTTTCCTTTTTGCATTCTTAATAAAACGTCCTGGTTAATGACGTAGTCGGTAGCATTTATAAATGTAGGACTTGTAAATTCCTTGGTATATATTGAAATTCCGTCGTAGATGTCAAACACCCAAAAATATTCTTTCAATTCCTCTTTGCGTCGCCGAGTTAATATAAAGCATTTTACAGTTTGTTTATATACAGACTCGTATTTCTTTGGTATTTTCTTTTGATCGAAGCCGCTAAATATTCTGCTTTTCAAATTAATATTCCCGTTTTGTGTCTTGTTTATACCAAGTTACGCGAATGATTTTTAAGAATTTACTCACTCTCGGCAAGGTTGGCCGCTGTTAAAAGCGTGTTTAGTTTTATTGGATTCCGAATTTCTTTTCAAATTCGTAATGTGTTGTGTTTTTCGCCTTTTTTCATGGGGAACTGTGTAGTATAGTAGCAGTTTTATGTGCAGTCTTTGTAGTTATAGCAGGTTTAAAATGTTGGCGATTGAGTACAGACGTGTTTAATTTAGTCGGAAAAAACCGAATAAATTGTTGAAAAAAGTGATTTATACTCAAAGTAATGTGTAACGTCAGATAAGAGTAATTACGGTTTTTTTGTTATATACCGTCTCTCATATGAGATATTTGTAAAACGGCGTTTGCAACAAATTTAAAAAAAATACCCACATTGTTCCAGTTTTTTTTAAAGACGCAGATTTTCAAAGCTTGTGTCCAGGGCCCCAAATTGTAACCTCAAATTTTTGTCCTAAGAAGCCGTTTTAAAATACTTTTCGTAGTATGGAGATGAATTTGTTCGTGTGGCAGAGAGTGTAGGTCTAGTTTCCACCCCCAGAAGTTTTAGTGCAATCCAGGTAACTTTTGTGTTTGATTTTTAAAGGAAGAATAAACATTTTTAATAATAATTTGCTTTCATAACAATTTAACAAATAGTAATAATTAAAATTGTAGATGCTAGGGTGTGGTCTAGGTTTAGCTGTCATATTATTTGTTTTGTTTTAAAATTCAATATTAACATCTGACGGCTAGTTTTATTTTATGACATTAATTTGTTTTGGTTTTAAAAGAAGGTTAACCTCTATGAATAATTTCACTTAAAGATAATTTTTTCATTTGTAATAATTTATTTCTGCTACAATTTATAGCTCAGTAACAATTGTAAGTTTTGTAGAATCTCCAGCTTCTAAGAGTTTGTAAACGGACAGGACATAGTAAGTGTTTCTCGTTGTTATTTTTGTATTTACCTTTGTAACTATTAATATAATATTTTTGTTATTGTCTATATTTGTAACTGTTTGTGGTGAGATGGTAATAAATGTTTAATTTTTTTCCCTAAACCATTTTGTCTATTTATTTTAAAAAGGATTCTAACCCTTTTTCTTGTGTTTTTTAGGAAGGAAGAGCCTTTTTCTTTCATCCAGCAGGAAGTTTCCTCAAAGCGGCGTCCCATTTTAAATAGCTAGAGGACCTTCTTGTGTTTTGTTTGGCCATTTGTCCAGAAGATTCATGTAAGTACCCCCTTTTTGTTTCATTTGTAGTTGCCCCAATTCAACCCCCTTGCCATCCACGACCCAGTTTCTCCAAATAAACCCTGAGCACCGTTCGCATTAGTTTCGTTTCGCATTTTGCTTGCCCTGTCTCTAGCCCCGTAGTTTCTGTCCCCAATTTTCAACCCCCCATAATAATACCCTATGTGGTAGGCAAAAATATTCGTTACAATAGGATATCTTCATGATACGACGATAAAGGCACATTTCGAAAGCCTCAATTTTCTTACAGGTAGCGTCTGTGAGAGTCCACAACATCGTACTAGCCTGATTTTTATGGGTACTGATAAATGGTGGCATTTGAATAGCTTAGTCATTTTTTGAAATGCAGATCTTGCTTTCTCTATCCTAAATTTTATTTGTAGGAAATGGTCCCAAATTTTCATTAAAATTCATACCAAGGTAAGTAGAGTATGTTTTTACTCTTTCTATTGTATGACCATTCACACTGATTCTTTCAATTTGCTGTTCCTGCTTAGAGATCATTATACATTTTTTTTTCTTAATGTTCAGTGAAAGTCCATGTCTCTGACTCACTTTTGTGATTCTATTCATTAACTCCTGGAGGGCTTCACACCTGTCAGTGAATACCACCGTGTCATCTGTGTATCTGATCTTATTGATACATTCTCCGTTAATTCGAATTCCGGCTTCAACATCCTCTACTGCTTCTTAAAAGATTTCCTCAGAGGATATGTTAAACAGCAAGGGTGATAGTATACATCCCTGTCGGACACCACGTTTGATTTTGATACCATCGGATTCTTTTGCCTCTGTCACTAAAAAAATATAACCTGGGCAATTTATTTATATTATATTCATATACATAATGTATGGCCAAATTTACTCATCACTAAAGCATTTCCTGACATGACTTACTAGCATGTAACCATCCAAAACAATATCGCTAAAGTCTTTAAGAATAGTAGTTCGTCATACAACTATCTTTTTTAATATTGAGTTTCTATGATTTGAATATCCTGAAGGAATATTTCTTTCTGTGCTTCACTGAAGTCACATGAAGTTTTCTGGAAACCGATTTAAGGAACTGTGAAGGTAGTGAACTTTATTCCTCTTGTTACAATCACGAATATTAAAATTGGATAGCATATTTCATTTAAATTCTATGTAATTATCAGATTTATGATTTCCAACAAAATTTTATACTACTTTAACAAACGAAGACCAAGCCTTCAATTTAATTTCCTTCATTGATGATGTTAATTGTTGATCTTTAATTCGCGGTCTTATTTGGGGACCTTCAAATATTACAGCTTTTAGTGCTTCTGTGCTTATTCCAAGAAATTTACGTGACAAGGATCAAAAACATTGTCCATATTAATCTAAAGCCTTTACATATTACTTTATCAGCTCCAAATTGATTTACAAGCGTGGCAATAGAATTGTCTCTTTTGCAAGTAACGGTTTAACGTGATCAAATGCTTAGTTTTCCTTGAATCGTGACATTTCTTAAAGGCCAATCCTTTTCAACCAAGTGATGATTTTTTATTCTGATGCCCCAAAGACATAAAAACCAAGGATATTCTTGGTTGTCCAAGAAGACAGTTTACTATTTTTAAATGGACACAAATTATCAACTGATGTTCTTTGTACTTTCATACAACTTTCATTCTGGTAGAACAACCCAAATTTGTTACCGTTGTATAAAACGACAGATTTCAAACTGCGTTTTGAACTATCGACAAAAAGATGCCATTCATCTGGTGTGAATTTCGATAAACTCATTTTTCCCAACAGTTCTCTTATATTTTCAGAAAAACAGGTTATTTTGTTTTTATTTTTTCCGATAATATGTAATATTAGTACATATATGGTAATGCCAGAATATTTTCTTTTAAACAAAAGGCAAGTAATTAAGTTTCCCTATATGATTGATACGTTTAGGATTCTAACAAGGTGATTTAGTTCTTGTTGATTGAAACGATAGGTTTCTCTGTTTTGTGCCGCATGTATTATGTTCGTAGCTTCTGGTATTTGAAACCATTCTCTCAAGTTTCTCAGCCAGGATTTCTTCTTTCTGCCCAAACCTCTTCTACCTTCAATCTTGCCTTCCACGATAAGCTGTAGCAGACTGTACTTATCATTACGGAACACATGGCCCAGGTATGACGCTTTCCTCCTTTTAACAGTTGTTAACAATTCCACCTCTTTACCCATTCGTCTTAATACTTCTGTGTTGGTCACTCTGTCTGTCCAAGGTATTATCAGTATGCGTCGATACAGCCACATTTCTAGAGCCGCTAACTTCTTTATAGTTGCTGCTGTTAACGTCCACCCTTCAACTCCGTAAAATAGTGCGTGCCATCGGAGGTTAACGCTTAGGTGGCTGTTGCTTAAGAGCTTTCTCATTTTGATGAATTTGGATCTTGCTATTTCAATTCGGATCTTAATCTCTACGTCTGGGTCCCACTTATCATTTACTGTATATCCCAGATATTTAAATCGGTGTACTCTTTCAATACGTTCGGCTTCAATATTCAGGTCGATATGTTGAATGTTCTTTTTACTGATCACCATAAATTTAGTTTTCTTTCTATTGATCTTCAGTCCAAATTGGTTGCCAGTTGTATTTACTCTATTTAGCATCATCTGTAAATCTTCGATGTTATCGGCCAGTATAACAGTATCATCTGCATATCAAAAATTACTTATTGGTACGCCATTAATCTTGATGCCCTCATTGTACTCTTCCAGTGCCTCTAGACATATTTGTTTCGTGTACAGGTTGAAAAGCAGTGGCGAAAGAATACAGCCCTGTCTAACCCCTCTCGAAATGGTAACGTTTTCACTCACCATATGTCCATTCTTGATGTGGGCTGTCCGTATACTACTGAATGTTAAAATGAGTGATTTCTTAGAATGCGGCACTTGTCTCCTTGCTAAATCAAGGCCGGGATATGCTCATTTTTGTTGTTGGTTCCAATTGATGCCTTTAATGTTTACACCACAAAAATAACAATATTCGTAATGGTTTCTTGGTTTCCTTTAAACCATTCCACCAAACTTTCGACATTTTCTCTTACCATTTTTACTAATGTTCAATGTTTTATATACCACATGTGGATCCCAAATTTATCCTGGTCTCCCAAGTGGACGCCAAAATAGGCCAAATAAGTTTTTTTCACAAGTTTGGAAGCAGGTTTTCTTCTAAAATATATTCACCACATATTATGTAACAAAACACATCTGATTGATTTAAACAACCATATCTACTTATAGATGCCGTGATCTTAATTATTTTGTTAACACTGTCGACAATAAACACATACTGATAGCAAAAATTCAAAATTGAGGCTAGCGTGAAGTGCTTAATAATCCTGTTAACCTGTTGTCCTCTAGTAACTTGTCCGCGTAACTAAAATTGTTCGCTTGGACCCCAAGCCACTGGTCTGGGCTAGGCCCAGTTCAGGGACTTGAAGCTGGCCCTACGTGCCCGAGTTTTGTGGTTTTTGTTAATTTTTTTTTGTTGGATTTTTGTTCTGAAAATTATAAGAGTATCGATACACATTAAATATACAGGCAGTGATATTCGAGCTCGAAGATTTGGCAGGTTTCGAAAATTTGGGTTTTATGATCGTGGGGATGTCCAATTACCTACAACAAGGAAATTTGATTCTTAAGTTTCAAAAATTTGCTATTGATCTGTAAAAAAATTTATAATTTATATCTTTTATCAAAACTATACAATCGATTCCAAAAAAAAAACTAGGGCTACTACGGAATACAGGAAGGCATTTTTTAAGTCAGCACATCAAAAATATTTAAAATTTGTTATTACTTCTCCAGCAGCAATTTTTTATTAATTTTTGGAGCCACGTTATGGACAGCGCAATTGTAATATTTGGAAAAGCCTCAGAAAAGAAATATGACATTAAGGAGATCTGATGAAGGTCAAACTCTGCTTGGATGATTAGTACCTGAAATTCTTTAAACTTTTCAAAAGTGGACTCAAGTTCAATATTTTTTCTCGGGTACCGTTTACTTTTACAAAAGCTGCTTGATTTTCTGGTATTTGGTGATGTAGATAAGCTTTTAATCGGTTTTTAAGGATATACCTTAATATTTTATTGGTATGGAACAATATTAATAATAATATCGTATACATTTTTGCCGGAGAGACTCTTGTGGACAGGTTAGGCGCTAATTACATCTTTAATCTTGTTTCAAATAGCTGGTGTCGATGCCCAATAGCCCAGGGGCCCGACCGAATGCTTAACTTCCCTTCGAAGCACGGTGAATGGCTCGTATCATTTTTAGAAATAAAAAATTCGTAGTTGGAGATTAGAACTGGTGCATTCTGGCTTAGATGGGCAGTATCTTACCGCTAAGCTACGGCTGTCCACGAGTTAAATTTTCATATATCTGCGGTTCACTCTGATATCAATTTTATTACGTCTCAAATTCAGAATATTACTGATCACTTAGACCATATTCTTTCTTCCCTTCTATTAGATAATTTTGAATTTTCTATACATAAAAATTTTAATTTCACTTACCATAAATCTATGGATAACCTCCGTAAGAAACTTGATAACTTAGGTTCCCCTGAGTTTAAGAAAATCTCTAATCCTAAATGGATTAAGAATCTTTCCGATGTTGAGGTTCTTCACAACATTCTGGAGTTGTTGAATCTAGGTCACAGATTAAGCCTTTAACCTTCATTGAAGAATTAGTCCATTAGCAGAATCTTGGCTGATGTTAAGAATATTTTGTCGTGTTTTGACAATTCTGACCATCTTGAACTTAGGTCATCTTCCAATAATATCTTGTTGAATTTTATTCATCTTTCAACCACTTTCTGAGATATACAGTTAACCGGGAAACGGTATTGTTTTTAAAAACATTTACATAGTTGCTTTGTTGGATATAGTGAACTACAGATAAACAATTATGATTTATTCATCTGAATCCATGTAAGCTCCATGTAAGCACGAGTTGTGTCCTGACATGTTAGTGCAAAGTTGAGATCCACATATATGATAGAGGTATAGCCTTACAGATTAATGCAAAGTTGAGATCCACATTAATGATAGAGAAGGTTTTTTAACTTAGAAGTTAATAATGAAGTTAACCTTCACTTCATTTATGTCAACTTACACTAACTTTGGCAACACCCTGGCATATTAACTAATTAGAAATTATTGCTCTGTTAGAACGAGCAGACTGAAATGTCACTCATGTTTTCTGGTATACTCGTATTTGTACGATTCTACTCATAGTAATTACACACTTTCAAACGAATACCTGTCGAATTTGTGGATCCGTTTCGATACAACCTTTGAAGTGATTGCATTGTGTCTTTGCCGGTAATTTTACGTTTTCACTTATTAACCCTAAGTTAAATATAAACTACTATAATATCTATTATTATTAAGTAATATCAGTGCTAACTTTGGAACTTTGTTTGTCATCCATATTGGATATAATTTTTTTGCTTTGTTACTTACACTAAAGCTTTTTAAACATGTCGGTTCTTTGAACTCTTTTTTAACTTTTGCAAAACTGACTTCTGTTTTTTTTTGATAACACAAAAAACAGGGGTTTTGTACTTTTTAATCATTATGATTAATAAATTAAGCTATTTTCTTCACTTCCATCATCTTATTGCTGCATCTTCTTCTTCTTCTTCGTTTAGCCATTCACGTCCACATCTGAACATAAGCCTCTTCAAGTCTTCCTTTCCATTGTTTTTTATTGTACGCTACTTGTAGCCAATTTTTCCCGGCAGTCCTTTTCAGATCATCTGTCCATCTCATAGGAGGTCTGCCTCTGCGTCTTTTGTGTTGGTATGGTCTCCAGGTTAAAATTGATCTGTGCCATTTGTTTAGATCGCTCCTAGCTACATGTCCAGCGTATTCCCATTTCAACTTTAAGGATTTTTGTACCACATCGGTGACTTTGGTTTTCTGTCTTATCCATGTGTTTGTTTTCTTGTCCTTAAGTGATACACCAAGCATTGCTCTTTCCATCGCGTGTTGAGTGACTCTAAGTATATTCATATTCTTTTTTGTGATTGTCCATGTTTGTACCGCATAAGTTAATATCGGAATATTGCTGCATATCTTTTGTAAAATAAACCCTGTGCAAATTTTTTTGTATCTATGGAAGTTTGCTTATTTAAATACGTTTGTAGATAAACTGATGATGTGTATACATTTAAGACACGAAACGTCTTCAATAAAAACGATGAAGTAGCTGATATCCTTTCTTTTATTCTACAACTGTTGATCGAGGAGCCTCCACTATTTTAGTGAACCACATTTAATATATATATATATATATATATATATATATATATATATATATATATATGCATTATATACATATCACATAATATATCCTCGTAGGCGTAGTCGACCCGAATTTTAAAGTGAAAATCTAGTGGGCGTTGCGATGCTGATATTTTATCACGTCGTTATAGGTTCCTCATACCAAGGAAAATATACGCGAGCCATGATGTACGCATATTCAGATTTCGTGTAAAAAAGTTAAGCGAGGGCGCAGAATCTGATCGTATTAGGTATGCACCAATGCCACAATAGCGTCCCGGTGTCGATACCGATGCCGTCGCTGCAAAGATAGGGGTGAACAGATTTATAACATTTAAAAAATGGTTGGAGATTACTTTTAACAGTTGCCGAATAACGAACAACATATTTTCATATACTGTTTGTGACAATAGGAACTGTTACCATTCATGATTACAATTTTTTATAAAAATTGTTTTATACATCGTGTTTATACAGGACGTAAAATAAACAAGATTTCTGTAAATTCAACCACCTATTTTTGAGCTAAAAATAGCTTGAATAAATCTAACTTACCTTAGTACAAATGTGCATACAAAAAAAGCGCCTCTTGGAATAAGAGTTAAAAATAATATTGATTTTTGCAAGATCTCGTGAACAGTTTGACATTTTTTAAAGAGCAAAGAACATTTTATGGTACCTACTTAAACTGTTCTCTAAATTTTTGTATACATTACAATTAAATTATGATTGTAGCACTATTAGTTTACCACATTATTTTAGAAATTTTTTGCCCTCACAGTTTTTTCGACACTTCTCGAAAATCTTTACGATATTCTTCACTCTTCATTCAATCACATATTGCCTTTTTTCAGTAAGGTTAAACAAGTTTGAATAACAAACAGTAGGTTATAAATTAGCTTTCATGTTATTTCCGAAAATAGACTGATTGTCAAAAAAGTGATTACTGTAAAAATTTTGAAAATAAACAAATTATTCTTAAAAATGTTATGCATCGTTTCATATTTTATCTTAACACATTGACGGACAGTACGAACAAGTGAAGTTCGATAATATCACTATATGTTTTTGTAATTTTTATAATATTAGAAGTATAGTTTTTCTCTTTCTGCTTAAACGCAACTTAATTTTGATTATTTCAGCACCTTTAATTAAGTTACTGCCATGGCGCCAGCGGACGCTAGACACTAAGTGATGTGACGAAGGTGGTTATAACAGTAAAAACGTAAATAAGAGGTTTAATGACACAAATAAGCAATTTTTTGTGCGCAAAAAAATATTTTTGGGAAGTTTACTCGTAATGTTTGTTCATAATCAAACAAAAATAAATAAATGACAAAATTTATTATAATTTTATAATTAATAATAATAATAATACTAATCCCCTTACAGGGAGTGTGAGCCGTATGACTAAATATAATAGAGTTTATTTATAACAAAAAAATGCGTTACAATATAAATTTACATATTTTATACAATAAATAAACCCAGTTTCTCACACAAGTTGTTTGTCACATGGACTACAACTTGTACGTGAGGGTTGAATTTTGTTTTTAACATATTCGCACAAATTACAATTATAAATTTTTTAAAGTAGTAACATACAAACTGTTGACAAATAACAATTAGTAAAACATAAAATTTAAAAATATAACATTTATTTGAAATTGAAGCTCATTAATAGCTGTTACCATTGATCCATTGTTTTAATTTTTTTTTTTAATTTTTTATAGTTATGTATTATTTTGATGGTAGATGGTAAGCAATTAAACATTTTTGGTCCCAAAAATCAATGCAACGTTGGTCAATGGTTTTTCCTTTTTTTAGTACTAATATCGTTAAGTTTCTATTTCTAGTTTGATATGTATGGTGGGTACAATTCAGAAATTATTTCTCTCTGTTTAAATATAATAATGATTTGTAGGAGTACAACTGGTTTAAATCCATAAAATTACTGTCTGTAAATAATTGGTCCACTGAAGATCTTATACCCCTTCTATATATTATTCTAATTATCCAATTTTGTATATCGTTTAGATTTTTAAGGTGGGCATCGTACGCTCCACCCCATCCAATAATCCAATCTGTTAATTAAGATTGTACCAGAGAATAGTATAAAATCTTCAAGTGGTGAACATCTAAGAAGTCGCGAAGATATTTGAATTTTCGGAGTAAACCTCTTATTTTTTGGACTATATATTTGATATGATGGCCCCATTTTCTGTGTCTTTCTATTACAATACCAAGGTACTTAATATTTTCTGCTTCTGGAATTGTATCGTTGTCAATTTCAAGTTGGTTGAAGTTTGGTAACCCAGTGGTGTATGACGAAAATGGCAAGTATTTAGTTTTTTCAATATTTAATGTTAACTGGTTATGTTGAAACCATTTTTTTATTTTTACAAAGTCTATTTCGACATTTTCCTTTAACTTTTTCCAATAATTATTGCTATAAAAAATAGCTGTATCGTCAGCGAAACTTATGATCTGGCCTGAAGTCTGCAATGTAAGTAACGTATTTATATAAATACATAGTAAATAAAAGCGGCCCCAACACCGTTCCTTGCGGGACTCCGTAAGTTACAGTTCTGGTCATTTATATATTTATTTTATTTATAATTTTAAAGCCTGCTGCAGGATACAGTGCAGGTTTTGACATTGCAATTCTTGCAGCAATATGATGATTCCTAATCCTCCCTTATTTCCTGTTTATAACATTGTTTACAACACTAAAAACGCGATGTAAAAAACTCATTGTCTTCACTACCCGAACAGTTATTTTCAATACTTTCAGCATCATTTTCAGATTCGCTATTGCTTGACTTACTACTCATTTTCTTTCACAGCTTCAGCAACTTAGCCTGATCTTTTTCAAAACTGGAAATTTTCTGTAAATAATAAAACATTTTATTTTATATTATTATTTATTTGTATTTCAAACTAGCTGACCTGCCAAACTTCGTACCGCCTTAAAATTAAATAATATATCAAAGTTTAATAAGCTCCTCTTTCGAGTCTGGCGACATACACGACATCTCGAAGACCATTACACTCCCTCCGGGGGGTCAGAATTGAAGAGAGAGAGAGAGAGAGATATTTATTATAACATAACATTCTTTGAAGGGTACACGTAAACTCATCACCAATTAGCATAAATATCCTCGTACATAGTACAAACTCATCACCGCCATAAAAGTAGGGATTTTAAAATACACCCCAAGAGATTGGTAAACTCATCACTGGTCTACCTGCTCCCTGTGACAGATATAAACCATAAACCCCTTGCAAACCGCCAAGATTTGGTAATTTGGCAGAATAAATCTAAAATAGATGTATTAAATGCAAATATAATTCATTGGTTTCTATTTGGGAATTCCACAAAATTCTGTTGATACCTACCTAAAACTATGCGAAAAGAAAAATTTTTCTTCATTTGCTTTTGTTCCTTTAACATGGATAGAGAATTGCTCTTTGATTACGTTTTGAGCCAACGCGGTCGAAAAATGATAGATATCAATAATTTCAAATTTCAAATTCGAAAGACTCTGGCTAGGGTGTAAGGCTAATTGTCATACACCTGGTGGGTAGATTTTATACTGTTTTTTTTTTAGTTGTTTCGCACTGGTGGCGGATCATTTTGATCAAACAGAAAAAATCAGCTTAATTAAGTTCTTAATTCAACTGTACAAGATGTTTCTTGTAGACAAGGCATAATATTACTTTGTTGCTTTAAGTATGTAGATTACCTTTTCTGATATTACATTTTTAGATTTCTGATTAAATTGTTAAAGTCACATTCTTACGTCTTCATGTAGAGGGAAATTGAAAAGAGACCAAATTGTCTCAATAAAAGAGATGACGGCATACGGTTACTTTTAGATGGAGACCTCTCATAAAGAAAATATCGTCCGCTCCACCCGCCCATCAAAATCCTGCTGTCAGAAATGTTCGCGGCAACCCCCGCGCCAATCGCCACGCTAACCCCCACGCCAACCTCCACCCAAACCACGTCACCATCGACGGTATAAATAAACCGTCCTCTGTTCCCAGTACCAATAATGCATTGATTAATGATTTTCTTTTGCCTACCCCCATAGATCTCCTAATGTTTCTAATTTTCATAGTTTTCTTCCTTTGCGTATTGGCGAATAATTTTAAATTCAGTTCCATGTTTCAAGTTTTTAAAGACATTTTCATTTTTAAATTTTTTTGCTGTTTTCACAGAATAATCTTTCATCAAGTAGGCTTTGACCGTTTATAAAAGCCAGGAAATTGTAGTACAGTATTTTGATTCATTCTGTCATAATAAATAGATTTCTAATTAGTTAACAAGTTAGGGACTATTTTCGATATAAACGGAAACAGCTCATGCTCATATATATTTTCATTATAAAGTTCACTAACGAAAACCTATGCAACTGAATTTTTAGATCTCAAAACCCTTTAGATTGGCAGATACGTCTAATAAGTCACACCGTAAGAAATCCGATACTGATATCTATTTTAAAGCAATTTGCCTAAAATAACTTTTGAATTTAATAAATTACCACATAAACGAGAAGTGTAATATGTAACTGACAATCTTCGGCATTAGAAACCAGCGCGTTGGGGCAAAAATGCTGGTGATGAGTTTACCTATCTGCGGTGATGAGTTTACCTATCTCCAAAGGATGTTGGTGATCAGTTTACTATATCTCGGAGGGTCTAATAATTTTATGGAAATATATAAAGTGATGAGTTCGTACACGTCCGCTTTGAATGTGACAGTTTCTATCTTAGATTTGAGCTTTGTATTGTTGTTTTCATTATTGATGGATTATCTAAATTGAAAACTTTGATTTAAAACGTAATTGATCTTATTAAATGAATATTTAAACTAAATCTATGTTTAAAACTATGTTAATAAGTGATGTAGGTATGTAATTATGATTAATTATTATATTATGAATTATGTCTTTACTGCATGACAGAAATGTCAAGTTTTAATTGCATCAAAACCTTCCATAGGTTTTTGATGACTGACACCTATTTACGCAACATATTTTCATTCGTAAAAGAGACCTCACAAGGAGGTAATCGTTTATTTTGATGGAACTAAAAAATCGCTATTTCGTTGCAATTATTGCTCATTTACTTATTATTACATACTACATTGGATATTAAAACAGTATGACGTCAACAAATTAAATTCATTTGAAATGTGGATGTACCGCCGGATGCTAAGAATAAGCTGGATCAGCAGAACTACGAATGAAGAAGTACTGAAAGCAATGAACACACGCCCTCATCTGGTCATTACTATCAAAATTAGAAAGACGTCATATCTAGGACACATAATGCGCCATAGGAAATTTGAGCAGCTCCAGGTAATATTAGAAGGCAAGATTGAAGGTAAAAGGGACAACGAAGGTAAAAAATCTTGGCTACGAAACATCAGAGATTAGACCCACACAAGAGGAAATGAATTAATTCGTCAAGCCCAGAACAGAGAGAAATTTGCCATATTGATTGCCAACCTCAACAGAGAAGGCACTTAGGAGGAGGACATACTACATTATCACATTACATACTACATTATCACATTAATTAAGCGAACAGTTAGAAGATGGCCAAGTAATTTAATTAATTATGTACATTAAGGCAAGCCATTGTTTCGAAATATATTAAATACGAAATATGAAAAACGAAAGCTCCTGACCCAGATAATATTTATTAGAAGATTATAAAACTTATCGAAGAGGAAAATTTAAACCTGTTCTTATTCGTTCAAAACAAAATGTGTAAGGCAGACGATATTCCTAAGGCATAAGTTTTCAAGAATCAGTAGAGAATGTTGAAGCCGGAATTCGAATTAACAGAGAATGTATCAGTAACATCAGATAGGCGGATGACACGGTGGTATTGGCTGACAGTTAGGAAACATCCCAGAAGTTAATGAATAGAATCACAGAAGTAAGAGATATGGACTTTCACTGAACATTAAGAAAACAAAATCAAAAGTATGATGATCTCTAAGAAGAAACAGCAAACTGAAATGGTCAACTAATAGAAAAAGTAAAAACATACACCTACATTGGTAAGAACGTTAATGAAAATTGGGACCATTCCCTAGAAATAAAATGTAGGATAGAAAAAGCAAGATCTGCATTTTAAAAAATGGCTAAGCTAGTCAAATGCCATGATTTATCAGTACCCAAAAAATCAGGTTACTACGATGTTATATCTTTCTTATACTGTTGTAGACTCTCAGAGACGCTACCTGCAAGAAAATTAAGGCTTTCGAAATGTGGCTTTATGATCGAATCCTGAAGATATCTTATACCGACCACCTTAGTAACCAGGACGTTTTATTAAGAATGCAAAAAGAAAAAGAGTTGTTAACCACAATAAAAACAGTCAAAATAGAGTACCTCGGTCACATCATGAGGAACAGCGAAAGATAAGTTTCACAATAGCTTTACGAGGTAGGTCTTTTAGTATACTTACCAGTAATTCAATCATAGCCTGGAGCTTTTTTCGGATTGATATTTTCTTTTATTTTAGTCATTACTATGAAATGTTGGTCTTATTACTTTCTCTACTCGAACTGGTTCTTCCCAACTTTGCTCATCTTCTTAGCTTTTATTGAGTTTAAATATATTTTACCTACTGGCCTAATTACCGTCCTTTAGTCTCATGGGCGAGGAGTGGGTAATTGGTCTTTTTAGTTTTTTTTGCAGCTTTCCATAAAAAATAATTAGTTCTATAGTATAAAGAATATGGGTTAAATTTTTTAAGTTTGTATTAATTGTTTCATTCTTTAGTTGATGGATTTCTCTTTGGAATTCTTGACTCGTGTTATTTCTAATATTAAGTAATATTTAACCCTTAACTGGTCCGGTACTGTAGCAGTGGCGTAACTGGTCCGGCGTAGTCTGCGAAACTACTGTTTTCAAGAAAGCAAAACAACACTCAAAAAATAATTTTTTTACTAAGAAAAATTATTACAAACATACCCTGATATATTTATATAATAGTGAACGTATTAGATTTGGGCATTATTTGGGTTAAGAAAAAAATATTAAAAGAAAACTGACATCCATACAAATATTTGTGAAAAAGTACATAGTTTTGTAAAGTAATAAAAAAAAATATAAAAAACACTATGAAAAAAAAAAATGTATTTCTAGGATATATGTTCAAACTGCACACTAAACAAAAAACTAGGTAAAATAAATATCGATCAAAAATGTTTGTTTACAGCATCAGTCAAACTTTACTAATTTTATATGCAATTTTTACATAGTCGTTTTGTACATCCCAAACAAACAGGCTTTTTGCAACGCAAGTACGGGTATTTTGTCATCCTCCGATTTCTAATAGGACACAAACTGCAAATCTTGCGTTTTTCTAAAATATGAACATCCGTCTGATTGTCCTCTTGTTCTTCTTGAACTCCAAGTATCTGGCTAATTGTAAGACGTAATTGACGTGGAATGTTCGTCCATAGCCAACTCCAAAGCAAAAACACTTTTTTCTTTAAACGTCAAATAATGATGACATTACTTATCTAACTTGATCCTGTCAAAGTTTGATGTCTCCGCCGGCAGCAGTTTTTTTCCCATTTCTTTACGGCCGAGGGAAAAATGTTGTCATGGCAACAATATGAAACATGTCACAAAGCAACAATACAAATGTCATTAACAACAATTAAACACCATTTTTATTTATAGTAATATTAAAAGTACAATTAGTTAATGGGGCATTTTCAAAATTGAAACCGTGCAAAAATGTTCCCGACTCTTGATACGCATTGGTAATTGTTGATGATACTGATCGTCAAGAACAACTTTCAGCAATCATTCCAACTTGCTACTGCATCATTAGCCGCGGACTCAATTTCGTTTAGGTTTTCCATTTTTGCACTAAATTTGCGCTACGGTTGCAACAACAATAAGCTGTCTTTAATAATTGCAAACAACTGTCAAAAAACTGTAACCAGGGAGACGCAAATCCCACCGACGACTTAATTATTTTAATTTCTAACATCTAGACGACTTTGTTAGTTGTCACAGTTAATTTCGAGTAAAAATAGCGTATGAGTTGTACTATTTATGGTTGAAAATTGCTACGTTTGAAGAAAAAATAGTATACTTTATTCGGCAAAGAAGGGACATGGGACACAGGAGGGAGATACAGGAGGAGAAAGTCATGCTTCTCCGCCTCATAAAGTAATATACTATTTTCTTATATTACTGGATTGTTTTTGTAACACTAATGTAGAATATATGAATTTGCTATAGAAATGTCCAATATGCGGAAAAAATTGTTAAGGGCCATCTTCGGGTTCGACGGCTTGAGGTGATTTTGGAGCATTTCTCATCTAGGGAATCATTCAGCCTTACTTTTTTTCAGTGTGCCCCCATAAGTTTTTAATTCGTACAATATCCACTAATTGAATAAAGTACCAATTATCAGCTGTGATATTTCGGTTGCTACCAAAGAGCGGTTCAGCTAAGCGCAACACAGCTTGTGTAGGCTTTAGACATTTTTTTGTACTCGTCACTGATACCAAATCCATCTGAGTCTTTTCCGCTGTAGATATAAGCATTATACAAATAACCATTGCGTGCATCCGTAAGACACTGTATTATGAGTCCGTATTTAGCCGGTTTGTTAGGCATGTACATTTTAAACCGGCATTTACCTGAAAACTTACAAGCATTTCATCAATTGTGGCAGATTGACCAAGTCCGTATACACTTTGACAATTTTCTATAAAAATATTGAATATAAATGAAATAGCTGCAGTTGGATCATCTTTTTTGCGTTCCTCCCTGTCTTCACGATTGTCGAATCGGATAGCAAGTAAAAGAACAGCAAATCTTTTTTTGCTCATGACTGCTTTGAAAATTTCTCTTCCAGTTCCATCTGTTGCAAATAAACGGTCTATATTTTCGTGACTGGAGTTGAAAATGGCAGTGTAAACAAGGAGTCCCGAAAACGCTCTTAACTCAATAACATCCATTTCTCTAAGATGATGGATAGAACTAGCAGAATATTTCTCACCCATTGATCGTAATTTTGTGTTTGTATTATGCTCAATATGTTGTAGAATGTTATCACTAAACAACATATTCCAAACAGACAAGGGTATCGCAGCCTCGCCGAGCATTTTTGCCTTTGTTTTTAGAATTTGCACTTTTATGACAATGTTGTGTTTACATGTTCTAGATGAGGGGATAACTTCTGACGTACACCACCTGTGTCGATTTTTACCATAAACATAGGTTTTGTCACTATCACTTACTGCTAATTCTTCACAATGTGCAGGCTCGTCAGAATCAGAAAATTCCGAACATGTATCGTGTTCAGATTCAATGTTATGGTCTTCCGAAATATCGTCTACATCACTGTCACTATCACACTCCTCATTGTACCACTTTAAAAGAGTTGTCTCATAATCGTCATCGCCGAAACGCACTCGTTTTGATGGCCCGGCCATAATATATAAAAATGCACGACACAAAAAAAAGTCACAACAGTCCGGCGTCGTTTCCAATAAAATATAATTAAAAATATGGAATCGTCTGTCAGACGACGCCGGACCAGTTAAGGGTTAAGATAATTCGTGTGTAATACGATAAAATTTGATTTTTAACAATATAATCATAACGATAAAGAATAAAGAAAATCCAATATTAATTTTGTCACACAAAAACACAAATTCATTGATGTTAACTTTTAAATAACCTGTCTTTAATATTCCTAATACAGAAATATCAATCTATCAAAATGATCTTTGTGCATGTTATAACAATACTCATAATCTTCCTTTTAAACACGAAATTTTTGCATTCAGGTACTAAAGCTATAAAATATCGGACAGGTAGGCTTTTACCACTACAATATCCAGTAATAATTATTGTTTAGGTACTTAACCAAATCCTTTTAAAAGACAAACAGTGTAGGCAGTTAAAGTACCACAGGTACGGAGCCCATTATTCTTCCTCCCAACTATAAACGCTTTCTCTATTGTCTATACGTGTCATATTCAAGAATTGTTAATAATTCTTAGCTGAAGAGTGCATCAATTTTATTATATAAAGTTTATATTACAATTAAAAATAAGTTTAAATTTCATATATACTGATAAACCAAAAAAAAATGCAACACTTTGTATGCGGTTATTTATTCGGATCAAAAGTATTTATTTGTAAGTCTCATCTAAAAATATATAATATATATGTGATAAAGTTTTGACTTCGCTACCTTTTCTTTAACTGAAGTTTTTTTCTTTTTGTTTCGCAAAAAACAAAAAAGATTAAACAGTTTATTTCCGTGTCTTAAACTTTGATTTAATTGTAATTTTTAGTCATTTTGTATTATTTTGATTTATCCAAACAATTTAAAATGCCAAGAGTTCGTGGTCGTCAGCAATTTTGTCATTTAGGCGACGTCATTTCGATGCGACGTTTGTCCTTTAATGAAAGAGGCCGGTTTTCGTTAACGGGAAATTTCACGAAGAGTTAAAGCTAATCCATCAACGGTGTTAAGAGTTTGTAGGAGGTGGTTCAATGATAAGACTCATTGGTGTTGTGGAGGATCTGGATGTCCTAGAATAGTACAAGGCCGTGATTTGTGCAATATTAGACGTCTTGTTCTCAGAAATAATCGGGACAGTGTACATTAAGTAGGAGATGATTTACTTGCAGCTACAGGAAGGGTAGTCTTAAGAAGAACAGTTGAAGATAAGAGAAGATAACTTGTAATGGGGCTGAGAGCTTACAGTCCGTTTTTCGTTTTACAATTGACACCAAAGCATTAGGCTCGACGCTTAGAATGGCGCAGAGCTCGGCAAAACTGGACTGGTCAATGGAATTTTGTCTGCTTCAGTGATGCATCTAGGTTTCGTTTGGGTGGCTCTGATAGGCGGATAAGGGTAAGACGTTTTCGAGGTGAGGGACTAAATATATACTTGGCTGTTGAACATCATACAGCAAGACAACTAAGCATTATGGTATGGGGTGCTATATATTTGGGAACCAAATCACTTTTAGTTCTTATTAATGGTACTCTGACTGCTCGACAATATATTGGTGAAGTACATCAACCGGTTTTACAGATTAACGCAAGTCCTCATATTGGCCGTGAAACCATGGGGTTCATATTACAAGAATCTGGTATAGAGACTTTGTAGTGGCCATCAAGATCAGCTGATTTGTTACCCATCGACCATCGAACATGTGTGGGATATGGTAGGTCGAAACCTAAATAGAGTGTCACGTCCTCTAGCAAAGTTAGAAAACTTGTGGCCCGCCATAAGAAGAATCTGGATGAGTATTCTGCAATACGACATAGACCACAAATTCAATTAATATCCCATAGAATAACTAAGTGTAGAGAAAATCAAGGAGGAGCGATTCATTATTTATGTTTTGACGAAAATGTTTGTTTATAATGTTATCAAATAATAAGAATATTATAATGTATACTTCCATAAATAAATATTTAAAAAAATATTTGTCCTTCTAGGTATTGCATTTTTTTGGCCATCAGTGTATACAGAGTTCACTCCAAATATCATTTACTATCATATCACTCCAAATACAAAAAACTGACTACGTGAAAGACGAAAAAACCTTTAACACTCTTTGTCTGTACCTACAATACCAGAAAATTATTATTTGAAGAAAAAGTCGCCGAAATGGAAATCGAGGTGTCAAAAGTAAAATGGGACAACATTGGAGTCAGTGAAGTAGGCGACATGGAGAAAACCTGACAACACTAAATTCAGGGCATATATTTTATAGTATAAGTAGTGAAACCGAATCAATCAGTGGAGTCGGTTTCTTTATACTCAAAAGACTTGCACTTGCTCTTTATACACAAAATAATTTACAAGAAGCTTATCCACAAGAGTAGCCTATTCGTTAAGCTAAACCGAAGGTATAAAATAAGTATTATTCAAGTACGGACCATCCGGATGAGTAAATTGAAGAATTCTACGATGATATCTCAACTGCACTGAAAGAAATACCAACACACTACACGATTATATGCGGCGACTTTAACGCAAAGATAGGTCTAAAGCAGGATGAACAGGAAACAGCACTAGGGAAATTTGGATCTAAAGGCAGAAACAAGCGTGGACAAATACTACTGGATTTTCTATTACAACAAAATCTATATAAGATGAATAGTTTCTTCTCTAAAAAAGACCACAGAAGATGGACGTGGAAAAGCCCAGATGGCAAAATGAGAAACGAGATAGACTACATAATCAGTGACAAAAAACATATATTTAACGATGTCACAATCCTTAATAGCTTTACCACAGGCAGCGATCATAGAATGGTAAGAGCGAAACTAAAATTAGATTTAATAACAGAAAGATCCAAAATGATTAGGAAGAAAGCCATCCCGATACGGAACAACCCGACAAATTTAAATGAATACAAAGACAATATCAATAAAATCCTACAACAAAATGAATGCATAAATAATGTAATGTAAATACCCTTAACGAAAACATCGTAGAAGCTATTCGAAAGGGCTTAAGTAAAATGCTGCTCTAAAAGACGCCAAGACGAACAAATAACCATTGAAACAAAGCAACTAAGGGAAACTAGAAAAGAAATTAAAGGAAATGAAAGCATTGACAAAGAAAAACTACGAAAAATAAGTACAGTATCAAAAACTAATAGAAAAGATTTAAGAAAATTTAAGAATGAAAAGGTTCACCGAACTATAAAAGAGATAAAAGTCTGAAAATCCCGAGAAGATGGCTTAACAATGGAAAATGTGAAATATACAAACTAAAGAACAAAGAAGGAGTCCCCATATCAAATAGAGAAGAACTACTACACATAGTTGAAGACTTCTATACAGAACCATACACAAGTCAAAGAGAAGACCAAACGAACTTGGAAGCCATCGCATCACGCAAAATCATCAACAAGGGTTCAGAAATCATGCCAGAGATCACACTAAGCGAAATTCAAGACGCAATGAAAAATATGAAAAACGACAAAGCACCAGGAGAAGATGGAGTCGTAATAGAAGCTATAAAGATGGGCGGACGTGCCCTTCGTAACCAAATAAAAATTTTGTTTAACCTTTGTCTAACAGATTGTGGCATACCGGAAAAATGAAACAATGCAGTAACAATTTTACTACACAAGAAAGAAGACAAGGCGCACCTAGAAAACTATAGACCAATCAGCTTATTGAACCACGTTTATACAATGTTTACCAGAATAATTACGACAAGACTAGAAAAAAAAGTTTGATTTCTACCAGTCCTGAGAACAAGCTGGCTTCCGATCAAAATTCGGAACAAATTATCACCTACGAACAGTAAAAACCTTAATAGAAAAATCGATAGAATATAACAGATCACTGGTACTTATCTTCGTAGACTTTCACAAAGCCTTCGATACCGTGTAATTAGACAGCATTATAACTGCTCTGAACAATAGTAGAATAGACTACCGGCATTCAAAGTTAGTACAAACATTGTACCAAAACGCCACAATGCGTGTAAAACTACATGATACCACCAGAGAAATTCCAATAAAGCGAGGTGTGAGACAGGGCGACACTCTCTCACCTAAATTATTTGTATACTCGAATACGCCTTTAAAATGCTAAAGTGGGAAAATAGAGGAATAAAAATAAACGGGAAAATGCTCAATCATCTGCGTTTTGCCGACGATATAGTACTTATTACCGAAGATCTGCGTGAAGCACAACAAATGCTACAAGAATTAGAAAACGTATCTTCAACAATAGGTCTAAAAATGAACATCAGTAAGACCAAATTTATGACAAATTTGGTTCCCAGCTAACATCTAACCACTGACCTTAACTGAAGAAGTTAAAAAAACGTTTCTTGGCTTATTTCAGATGCCCCTGAAGATGCTCTAGGGGGCGAAAGTACTTGAGCAAGATTAAATTAATAAAACTGTGCTCGATTTCTGCCTTTTATTTGATCAAAGTTCATTTATTCGAGCATTCAACCTTATATCAATAAAAGTTATAGTGAGAAATATAATTTTAAATTTCAGCACACTGTATCTTTCTTAATGTCAATATTTTATTACAGCAAGTTGGCTGAAATCGTAATATTTTTAAGTGTAGAATCTACCGTTTCTTTTTGTACAATTACTTAAGGACCACCCTGTATATACATAATATATATTGATATTTACTTAGTTACTATTTTACGTAATACATTATATAGAAAATATTGAAGAATACTAAAGTTATGATAAACATAATAATACATATTTATTAAAAATATAGAAATGTAAAACATTTTTTGATTAAATATTTATTAGAAAAACTTCCGTTACTTCACAAAACCCAGCGCCGTTTGAAATTAAACTTTCTATGACCTAATTTTTCATACGTTTTGTGAGAAATACCTCGAATAAACTCACTATTTGCGAAACTCATCTTTATACAAACACTTTTTAGGTAAAAAACTCAAAGTAGGTCGGTTAGGTACAGAAATGTAAAACCTTAAAAATCCATTTCCTGGGAACCTCTACAACACAAAAGATTTTATGATAAAACGTTTTTTGCACCTTGAATTGATCTCCCTCTTTCGTTTTTTACATATAAGTATTTTTTACGTAAAAATACGGTAAATTGGGGTTCGGTAACCAATATCTCTGGAAGGGATCTAAATAATTTAGGTTCGTGAGAACTTTTTTATTCTTACATAATTTTGGAAGATTGATTAACAATGAAATGTGCACATTGGTAAAAAAGGTTACTTTTAAAGTCTAAAAAAGGGTTTTTGTAAAATAATTTTGCAGATTGACAGGTAATAGGATTTGGTATTGTATACTCGTATATGATTATTGGTTTCTAGATAATTGTGAGTCGAAAATATTTATAAATGTAAAAATATAATTCTAAAACTAGTTTTTGCGGTGTTTCAGTTTTTAACCCTGGATCACTCTCGTCCTAAAAACTTATACGAGCACTCGCATGTGAGAGTTTCTTTCACACTAGGATCCCTTCAAAGTTTTGTTTAGTGTAATAGTTTTTGTATTATAAATAAAACTAAAGCACTGACGATAACAAAGGATTTATTGCATAATATAAGTTAAAAAAAGATTTACTTGAGTACATTATAAAAAAAATTATCTTGTGAACAACAAAAATAAATATCCTATATATTTTAATTTAAATCCATCTTTCTTCTTCTTGCAGTACCGTCTCCTATCGGAGGTTGGCTACCATCACAGCAATCTTTACTTTGTTGGCTGCAGCTCTGAACAACTGTATTGAACTGCACCCATACCACTCCCTTAAATTTCGCAACCAGGAAATCCTCCTACGTCCCACATTTCTCTTTCCCGAGATTTTTCCTTGGATTATGAGTCTAAGCAGAGATTACTTTTCTCCTCTCATTGTGTCCCAGATATTCCAGTTTTTTCGTTTGTATGGTTTTTATGACTTCGCATTCCTTTCCCATCTTCAGCAGAACATCTTGATTTGTTACTCTTTTTGTCCATGGTATTTTCCACATTCTCCTGTAACACCACATCTCGAATGCCTCAATGTTTTTGATGTTTATCTTTTTTAGTGTCCAGGCTTCCATGCCGTACAGCAGAACGGAGAAAACATAGCACCTTAACATTCTCGTTCTTAAGTTTATATTCATGTCCAGGCTGCATAGGAACTTTTTCATTTTGACAAACGATTGTCTCGCTATCTCTATTCGCCTATTGATTTCTCTTGTCTGGTCATTAGTATCAGTGAAGCAAACCCCTAAATATTTGTAGGACGTAACTCTTTCAACTGGCTGATTATTTATGGTTAAATTCACATTGGTGTATAGCTTTTTTGTTACAATCATGAATTTAGTCTTTTTGATGTTCAGTTTAAGACCATACTTATTGGTATGGGTGTTTATGTTGTCCATCAAAAACTGTAAATTTGCTAGGATATCTGTTACTATTAGCATGTCATCAGCGTATCGTATATTGTTAATTAACTCTCCGTTAATATTCATACCAATGTTTTGCTCTAGGAGCGCTTCCTGACATATTTTTTCGCTATATATATTGAATAATAGTGGAGAAAGCACACAACCCTGACGCACACCCCGACAAATCTCAATTTCTTCGGTTAACTCATTATCAACTTTGATTTTTGCTGTTTGTCCCCAGTACAACCTGGATATGATGTTAATGTCGCGACTGTCGATGTTTTTGCTTCTTAGGATTTCATACAGCTTTTGGTGTCTGACTTTATCGAAGGCCTTCTCAAAATCTATGAAACCTACGTAGAGGTCTTGGTTTACATCCAAACATCTTTGCATTATTACACTCAGACCAAACAAAGCTTCCCGTGTTCCCAGTCCACCTCTGAATCCAAACTGTGTGGCGCTTATGTCCTCTTCTAATTTATTAAATATTCTTTTGTGAATTATTTTTAAAAATACTTTTAGTGTATGGCTCATCAATGCTATAGTTCTGTGGTCTGAACACTCTCAACACTCTCTGGCGTTATTCGTCTTCGGGATTGTGATAAAAGTAGAGGAGAGCCATTTCTTTGGTATGGTGCCTGTTCTATAAATTGTGTTAAAGAGGTTCACCATTATTTCAAGTGCGTCGTCGTCTATTAGTTTCAACAATTCTACAGGAATTTCATCTGGTCCTGCAGCTTTACTCCCTTTTGTGTTCCTTATAGCATATTCTACCTCGGTTTTTAGGATTTCAGGCCCTGTTGTGTCGTCTGTAGGTTCTGCCACTGCTATTTCTGGTCTTTCGTCTGCAAAAAGTTCTTCAATGTATTCTGTCCATCTTGCCAGTTTTTCATTTAAATCTGTAATTATTTTACCTTTTTTGCCCTTTACTATGAATGCTTGTTTTACTTTTTTACCTGTTATTTCCTTGATCTTTTTATGCAGTTCTCTTTGGCTTCCATCTTTAGATGAATGAGAACCCAGTTCTCTTTGGCTTCCATCTTTAGATAAATGTTATGATCAAATTAGATAAAAAAACACAGTATAAATGAAAAACTTAATCGCTTGAATTATCGCTATTATCATTTACGCCAGAACACATTGAGCATGTGAAGGTGGTATGCTCTGTGCAAATAGCAACATTGCAGCTAACACATCGTTCTTTTGACTTTTCTGTTCTTTCTTCTTGGACAAAATACACAAAATTCTGGAGGCGCTTTTTTATTTTGTTTAATCCAGGGCATATTTAAATATCTCCTCAAATATCTTAACTTAAATATCACTGTTTCGATCTTTAAGTCTCGGTAAATGTCTGCATTTGAAATGAACTTTTTGCAACCTTAGATTGAATCGCTTAAGTTTTGCTATGTTGCTACCTGCTGCTGTTCCCCACAGTTCAATCCCGTATGTCCAGATAGGCCGGATGATTCCTTTATACACTTATATTTTATTACATAATGATAAGGTAGATTTATGGCAGAGTAAGCAATAGTATTTTTCGAATTTTATTCCTAATTGCTCTCTCTTTATCCAGATGTGTGTCCTCCATGTTAGCCGCCTGTCAAGTTGTCATCCAAGATATTTTACAGTATCATTTTTAGGAATGTACTTGATATGCATTGGGATATTTGGTGTATCTTTGTGACATTTTCTTTGTCTGATCTTTATCTTCCATTTCTTAGGCCATATTTCAATTAAATGTATTTTTTGTTGTAATATTTCACCTGCTTGTATGGGATCTGGGTGTGTGACCAGAATTGCGGTGTCATTTATGAATGTAGCTATTGTGGATGCTTCTCTAATTGGGAAATCAGCTGTAAAGATTGTGTAGAGAATTGGTTCCAAGACGCTGCCTTCCGGGATCCCTGCATTTATGGTGTGGATGTTAGACATACTTTCTTCGTATCTTGCATAAAATAGTCTTTCTTCGAGGTATGATTTTAATATCGTGTACAATAATCCTGGATGCCAGAGCTTGTCAAATACTTGACTAATATCCAGGAAAATGGCATTGCAAACGCTCTTTTCCTGGAAGTATAAGTATAATGTTCTTTATATCAATAATCCGTCTCCTTGCAATGACTTTCTCTGCGACTTTAAATATATAACTGACGGTAATAGGCTGATGGGTCGGTAGAATGCAATGTCATGTGAAAATTTTCTTTTACTTTTTACTTAGTTAAGAGTTTCCCATTTGGGTAAATCGTTTATTTGATTAGGACTGTCCAAATATTCATAGATGTCGTTATTTTCGTTTGCCCTGTTTGTCCGTGGCTGAAATACCTTAGTTTGTAAGCGGCTTCTTAGTGTTTTGCAAAAGTGTCTGCTTTTTGCTGGTATGTCTTGACCCATTTTAAATCTTTGTTCTGATAAGTAGAATGTGGTTTTTTGGATGACTGAAGAGCGCTGCTTAAAAATATAAGGACCTTTATAGAGAATTTTGGACAAATATCAATAATCAAAGCACCCTGCTATCGGAAAACGACAAATTATCTAAGGAAACAAAACGGAAAAAATAACAGAAGCTGGAGCTGCTAGAAGATTACAAAACCAACACTATATAGCCTAAAGAGTACAATCAAAACTTGACTGTAGTGTTTAAAACATTTTTATAAATATGTCAATAAAATGCTAACTAGATTTTAAATTGATAAAGATTAGACGCCTGCTGTAGGCAGGACATCTAGTTGGAGCAAATGAAAGTTACCCTGCACGATGCATTTTATTGACGAAGCCAGAGGGAACTAGACGAAGAGGTAGGTTAAAATTGATATGAAGGGATAGTGTAGATGTGAATGCCATAAAGCTGCACAGAATAGGACTGAACGTAGGAATCAGCTTAGGAAGGTTGAGGCTCAACTCGGACAGTAGCATCAATGATGATGATGATGATAATGATGATATGTTAAATTGTGTTTTTAATTTTCTCTCTAATTAAACAATGATTTATTACATTTGACGTAATAACGGTTATCCAAATGATAAACAACTTTTTATCCCCATTTTTTAAATATTTACAAATAGTGTAGCTTTTTTGTAATTATTTGGTATATATTCTCATATGCTGTATATCTGTAATATCAATAAATATATACATCTAAAAATCTAAGTATTTATTTAAAAATTTTATCAGTTGTCTACGTTCAAAACCAAGCAATTCACACATTTTCTACAAAATAGGTAATAATCGCTCTATGGAAATGGCAAACTGCAGATATAATATCGCATACCATACAAAATAGTGCCCCGTATGTATTGATTTTAATGTTGCAGCGTACAATTTCGCTCCTTATGCCTCATGAATATTGGATCTTGTATTCGGTATGCGGATTCGCGCAACGCTCTTCAATAATAAACACGTTATATATAAGCAGGTGCGCCTCCTCCAGCAGGACACTTTTAGGGACGGAAAGAGCCAAAAGGGTTATTGAAAAAGAGACAAATATAATTATTTTTAAGGCACAATTGGTTATATAAAATACAAATCTATTTACCTTAAAGTAATACGAATTAAATCAAAGAAAATTATTATACTGTAAAGCCCGATATGGTTTTAGATACGGGATATCTATTGATGTGCAACCTTGTGATTTTTCACTACAAATATTCATTAGTTTACCAAATACAAATAATAATAATTAAAACATTGGTAAAAATCGGTTAATCAGAGAATTTATTTATGCAAGCCACTTGGATGAAACTTCGTCTACAGAAAAATTGGCGAACGATACGCCAGTTATACCTCATACAGAGCCTTATTTCTGGTGGTGGCGGCAAAGTGCTATGGAGTGGTATTGCTTGGGAAGGACATACCGAACTTGTGTAGGTGATTGGGCGAATGACGGCTAGCATTTACATTAAAAACATTTTAGAAAATCATACCATTTGTCGGCCATATCGGATATGACATATTCTTGCTAATGCACGTTGCCATGTCACTAGAATAGTGAGTGATTACCTTCATAAGATTCAATTTGAAAGATTTTATTGACCATCATTCAGCCCGGATTTAAACCTGATTGAGCATTTGTGGCCTTAAAATGACGCATTTGGAAAAGAAATCCTGTTTCTATGACACTAAAAGAGCTAAAAATTGCCGCATATGAAAAATTAAATGAAATTCCTCAAGCATATATTCAGGAATTAATTTAGAAGATTGCACGATGGTTACCAGCAGTACTCAACGCTCGAGGACGGTAAACTCGCTATTAATTTTATTGTTCTTTTAAACAGAACATTAAAATACGACGTCGTAAGTAATACTTAATTTCAAGCTATTTTTTGTTTGTATTCCAAAAATTTCAATTTTTAAGTAGTTAAATAAAGTATTCCTATCAGAAAAAAATATTTTATTTAAAGGGGAAGGTCTTATTATGTTCAAAACAATGTATAATCTCGTCTACTATAAATGTTATTGGTTTTTTGTTCCTTTTATCCTTCTTCTTCTTCTTCTTCTTTATAAGCAATTCTGCTTGTTCATTGGCGGATTAATACCTCTATGAAAGGTTGTCATTCCATCTTTTGCGCGGTCGTCCAACACTTCTTTTCCGATTGGTGACTTATCTCTTGCTATTTTGGCGACTCGGGTCTTCTCCATTCTGCTTCCATTCTTTTTTTCTAGTTTGTGTCCATTTATTTATACACTGTACATTTTCTTCTAATATCTTCACTTCTCTTTCGATCTCTCAGCGTATTTCCTGTAATTCTTCTCAGTACATATCTCCGCAGTTATACTGGCTTTATAAATTCTTGACTTCATCTCAGTGTTAATGTGTCTGTTTCGTCATATAGTTTAATTAAGACATCCTGCCAGTCTATTTGCTTGTTGTACTTGATCTCTCACTTCTTTATCCAGGTCTCCATAGCTAGACAGTGAAATTTTCAGGTATTTTGTTTCCATTACTTGTTCAATACTGATGCCATCAATTTCTATGTTACATCTAGTTGGTTCTTTGCTGACTACTATTGTTTTAGTCCTTTTGTCCAACTGTAGTAATTCCAGCTCAAAAGTATTCTGATGAAGTGAATATTTTTATTCGCTAACCATTCTTTTATTTTATATACTGTCCAGGAATTTGTTGGTTGCTTATTAAAAATTTCAGAATGGTATGGGGCATTATCCAAAACTGTAATAGATGGTTCATGTAAACGTGGAAGCAGTTTTTCCTTCAGCCATTTTTCTACAGAAACATGTTCTTTTTTTCACGCATTTTATATATAATGTCTCAAATTTCAAACTTACAACCCTCAGGAAGATTTTTAGTCTTAGTTGTTTGAAACAACAACTGACGAATCTTTTAGCCAAACATAACATAACAGTGGCTCACAAGCCAGCAACCTTTTAAATACATATTTCACTAAATTGTAAACACAAACCCCAAAGCTCAAAAAATCACATGTCGTTTACGAGATACCGTGTATTAACTGTGACGGTGTCTATATTGGGCAAACTAGTCAACTGCTTCAATCCAGAATTCGTTCTCACAAATATGACAATAACAACATCACTTAGCCCTTGAATTGTGCTGTGAAAACCAGTGGAACAAAATTGTTATATGCAGTGATGGTTTGGTGAAAGCAGGGGTATTAATTTATACAAATTACAACCAACAGTAGATTTAAAACAATTTTACAAAAATGTCACACTAAGCAGAATCACAGTGTCAACTGTCTTAAGATTAAAAGTAGATCATGGATGTTTTCCGAAACATCTACACAAAATAGGAGTTCTCCCAACAGACCGATGTGAGTGTGGAACTAGTATAGCTGATTTAAATCACATATTCTTCAACTGCCCACTACATCGTAATACAAGCACGTGGCTGCTAAAAGAATTGATAAAAGAGGGTTTAAGTACACCATTAAACGTAAATCTTCTATTAAGTAAAGACAATATAAAAATCTTTAAAATAATTATGATATTTCTTGTAAAAATTAAATTAAAGGTATAAGTGTAAAATTGATCGTATGCGTGAACATTTCCTTTGTATGTTTACCATATATGTTGCCCACCTAGCTAACCGTGGTTTATGTCTTGTTTGTTACAATAAAGCCGTTCTGATGAATCCCTGAGCGTGAAAAGTGTCCTCCTTGTACAATCCTGTATGAATAAATACTAATATTTATATGTAATTAGGTGGCTAAAGGTTTCAAGCCAAAGCCAATATAAAAAAAACAACATCACTTCGCTCCCAAAACATTAGAATGACAAGAAGCATATATTTGACTTTGAAATAATCAAAATTTTAAAAACCGAGCTAAACAAAAAGAAGAGGGAAATATACGGATCAATAGATATAAAAAGAACCGCAATCAATGACAAAAAAGGTACACAGAACCTAAATAAAATATATTTCAATCTGATTTAAATAATAATAAATATAACACCATAAAAGACTCTTAAAGTTATAACATATCTCCACTTCATCTTTTTCTAAATCACCAACATTACGCCCATATAAAAATAATTATATATTAATGACTGTAAACCATAAGACATCAGATATCAATTTTTTACTTCTGTCAATTTATTAATGCCAGTGTCCCGTTTTACGTTTTGGTAAGTTTTTGTTATATATTTTACAATAACCTTTTGTTTCTAATCTTGTACATTTTAGCATCTTGACAAAGGCAAGAGTTACCTGCCGAATCGTTGATTTCAATGGCATAATAATTATAGTTCCAAATTTAATATTACTTATTGAACCTAAACCCAAAAAATACTAATTTTTACTAGTATTTGAAAATTTAACATAGAAATTTATTTTTAGCAAATAACTATATAAAAATGCAAATTCAACAAAGGCGGTCTAAAACTTTCTTTTCTTTATCCCTAAGCTCACTCTTTATGTTAAATAGCGAAAGTCAGGTAAAAATACCAGAAATTGGTTTTTTATGCAAATATCCCAAAGTCCTTGTGTATTTAAAGAAAAAAATCAACAAAAGAAATTTACTTTTGTCCTTCTAACACTGAGATCAAAAGGATGCATTGATGAATTGGCATATTTTTGAGAAAACCATTCAGGTTCTAGGTCGAATTATTTGTAGCCATATTTTAAATATATACACATGAAGAGTACACTTTTGTTTATCCACTAAAACAAGAAATTATTTATAGAATTTACTAGTAGTGCAGGGTAACTATCAATCTTTATTTATTGCAAACTGAATACACTAAAACAAATAATATGATTAAAAAAGCTTAGTATATAGCAAATAGAATGAAATGAATGAAAGAAATTTGAGATGAAACTAACAGCCGGCGTACCGCAAGGTTCCGTACTAGGCCCAACGTTGTGGAATGTCTTGTACAATTTGGTCTTAAACATCGACTATGGGAGAGACACCATGGCAGTAGCCTATACAGATGACCTTGCCATATGCCAGTGCCAACGACAGGCACTGGGACCTTGTGGAAATTGTAAACGAATGCTGCGAGAAACTGAACAGGTGGATGGAAAATAATGACCTCGAACTCGAAGGCCACAAGATAGAAGTGGTCATCCTTAAAGCTCCAAGGAATGGGCCGGACCTGACCTTCCAAATAGGCAATAGCCAATTAGAGCCGACGAACTGCGCGAGGTATTTAGGCATCGACCTGGACAGAGGCCTGAGGTATACGAAACACCTGTTAGGAGTGGTTAAGAAGGCGGATAAACGGACGGCAGCTATCCAAAGAATAATACCCAACATAGGAGGGTCCAGCAGCAACAAGAGAAAATTGTGCCTTCAAGTAGTGCAATCGACCCTTCTATATGGAACTCCCGTTTGGATTAACGTACTAAAATACCAGAAGTACAAAGATATTATAACAAGAGCCCAAAGGAAACCCCTTTTAAAAGTGGTGAGCGCGTACCGAACCACTTCTACGCTGGCCTTACAGGTGATTGCGGGAACGCTCCCCATCCACCTGCTTGTCAAAGAAAGACAAATGCTGTATGAAGCCCATGACGGTCACCTACCTCAGCTAAGAAGGACCATACGAGTGAACATGCTTATAGAATGGCAAAGAGAATGGGAGGTACAGACCACGAAGGCTCGTTGGACCAAAACGCTTATCCCCGATGTTGTAGCATGGTACAACTGTAAATTTAAAAGAGTAAATTACTATTTTACTCAATTCCTGACCGATCATGGATCTTTCAGATCCTACACATATGGCATCAAAAAAACCAACGATGACTTATGCACCTCGTGTGATTAGAGGGACGATGCGGAACATTGCATCTTCCGGTGCAATATTTTCGCCGACGAACAACAAAGGCTGCAGAATAGATTCGGCGCGATCGCGCCCAACAACATCATGCAGATTGCAATGACCAGCAAAGAGAATTTTGAATATATAATCAACCATATAACAGGTATCATGAAAAGGAAGACTATAATAGAAAGAGCCGAACAAGCTGGGTGAGGGGTCAAATACAAAAATTAATAATAAAAAAAAATCATAAACATTCTTTTTTTATTTCTTTCTTTTTCTTTTCTGTACAAAAATGTACCAAATGTTACCCTTTACGGTAACCCCCCTTTTTTAAGCTCTCAAGTTTCTCCGCTTGGGAACTAGGTCTCCTTCCTACACGTTTACTGCTTTTAGGTAAGTGCTGTAACTAAAAAAAATGACCCTAGGGCACCTTTAACCCAGTCTGCGCGTGGTATCCCCATGTTTCGTTCGCTAATGAACTCGTCCAGGGATACCACAGGTCGAAGAGAAGGTGGTTTTAGTTGGTAGGCGACCTTGCAGGGATGTCCGAAGGGGGCCCTCTGTCACATAGTTTGACATCGTGCCGTCGGCGTATGTCTCTGGTTCTTTTGGTTGAATCCAACAGTACTAGGGACACCTTCCCTAGTCGATTTTACGAATCTTTCCACCTCAGTCAAAAAAAAAGTGTATAGCAAATAAATTAATAAAAAAGAGCATTTAAGGTATATTTTTAAGCATAAACGTACAAAAATGCATAAAAGCTTCCAAAAGATGTAATGGTGGATACAAAATTAGATTTATGCAAAGCAGGTGAGGGGGCGTTTAAGTATTACCTATAAAAAACGAAATAACGAAATTTTTGAATATTTTTGACCAAACTCCCCCGCTACCCATGTAATGGTAATAATTGTATTGCGAGAAGTACCAGAAAGTCGGTAAAATAACTTATTGTTATTGTTTTAATAGCATTTGCGGTAATAATCAATAAAACAAGAGATTTCTAACTCGCAATAATAAACTTTTACTGCTAATCTCACAATTTTTTACGTTTTCATTACTCCATCCTTATTTACATTTTTGGCTTTATCTTTATGCATCCTTCTATTTTAACTTTTTTTAATAATAATTACATAAACTAACATTTTTTTCTACATTTTGCAATACAATTAGAAATGGAAATGTAACTGAAATAAACATTTTACTCAAATTAAAATCTATAACATATTCGTATTCTTAACAAAAATTAAAAATAAAATCAATATCTTCTTTTGGTGTCATATTAGGTCTCCCTAAAGTTGGCAATTACATTGGCGTATTTTTCATGGCCTTCACCTAATCAAAATAGTTGTGCAGCACTCCTTAGTCCTATCCAATCGTAAATGATTGAGCCATGCCGTCTTCCTTCTACTTCCTCTGCGACCCTTGATTTTACCCTTCATGGTAAGCTGAAATATTCTTTACCAGTCTTCTCGAAGAATATTCCCTAGATATGTAATCTTTCTTATTATAATAATTTTTAATAACATACGAGCGGTATACGCTGTTCTATACGAATAATCGTACCAGCCTTCATAGTCCAGGTTGCTGTGTAACATGTGACAAAAAAGTGACAAAATATAGCATTTGATCATTATTTGTCGTAATTTTATGTTTAAGCTGTGGCCACAGAAATATTATTTCATTTTTCGAAACGTTGTGCGAGATGCTTCAATTTTGCACTTGATCTCTCTACTTGGCTCTAGTTGGTCTGTCATGTAGCATTCCAAATATGTAAAGTTATTAACTGTCTCAATGTTTTGTTGATATCTCTATAGCGCAGTATTGTCGTGAGATTGGTGACTAAAATAATAAAAATGTTGTCTTAGAAACATTCATTTTTAGACCAATCTCTCTTTCTGTCGTGTTTACGCAAATCAACAACTCTTGAATGCCCTGAAGACTATCGCATAAGAAAATAGTGTAGTCAGAATATTTAAGATTATTAATCAGTTCACCACAAACGTGTTTTGAAAATTATATCCAAATAGTTATTAAATGCAAGCGGGGATAGTATGCATTCCTATCTGACTCCTCTTTGAATGCAACACTCGTTGGTTAATCTCCCATTGACTTGTACAACTACTTTTAATATAAGTTTTCCATAATACGACGATCTCTACCATCAATGACTTTTTGTGCTTAATATGTTCAAAAGCCACTACGTTGGTCACGGTATTTTTGGAGAAGTATATTTAACCCAAAAAGTTCCTCACAGATAGCCAGCGCTTTCCTTAATCTAAACTGGGTTTTATCTAGGTCTATTTCGTAACGAATAATGCGAAGAAAATTTCTTCCATATGTGGCTCATCAGACTAATTAATTCGTATTCGTCGCATCTTTTTGCTCGTTGTTTCTTCGGAATTGCTATACAAACAGACTTTAGCCATTCCTCAGTTATTTTAACCAGTAGTATATACACCATTAAAAAGCTCAACTAGAGAACTGATAACCAAAATAGCAATATTATACAATAAACTCGAGGGATTCCCCGTAAACCATAAACGAAAAGGGTCGCCAACTTGGAGATTTTATTTAAATAGTTTTTTTATTTAAGGTAAAAATCAAAGTTACGTACCGCGGTCTATTTGAACCTGCTCCATCCTCTGTAATGCACCTTAACTTTTTACAAGACTCCTCTCTCCCTAATTGCGTTACGTAATATTTGAGCGACAACTAAATAATAGATAAAATTTTCGTTATAAGCAACCAAGGAAAAACTATAAGAATACAGAATCAACGTTCATATTCACTTATTTTGAAAACATGTATAAGAGAGTACCTCGATAGGTTCTGTTATAGTCATTAAATAATACAGAAATTCCTGGTGAGTACGTGAAGATTACAAGGAATATAGAAGATATAGTAATAACCAGTATTGGGACAAATATAGGAGAGACTGATAGATTACATGTAAAAGTTTGTTTATTCTTCTTCATCTTCTTCCTCTTTATAAGCACTTTTGCTTGACCATTGGCGGAATAATACATACATGGAAGGTTGTAACTCCATCTTTTGGTCGTCAGATATTTCTTTTGCCGATTGGTGACTTATATCTTGCTATTTTGACGCTCCGTTCGGCTCGCGGAGATAAGTATTCCTAGTATCTGAGACGAGACTCTCGTGGGACCACTCTATTCTCATTCCAAAAGAGCCTGGCGAGGTTGAAGGTGCTGGGCCCGGACATACCTATCCTGGCCTTGTGTCAGCCGTAGTGTGGGTGCCCCGGCACGTACCCGCCGGGAGATTTAAGAGTGGTAGAGGAGAGATCCTCAGCGGCGACCTGTCTACGTGCGAGGTGGAAATTCCTCCGCCTGCTGAGCCTATCCGCCCGTGGGGGGATAACGGGTAGGTGAGGTAATCGCAACACAGGTACTACGGGGAAGGTGGAGCCCCACGAAACGATTATTTTTGCATACGTGGCGTGGCACCTTCACTTTGGTGTCGGACTCGTAGGGGCAGAGGTTTCGTTAACGGTCGTATGCCGAAAAGCCAGGAAGACCAGGGCCCTGCCAATTTATTTGGAGGGCACGAAGCACAGCTATGCTATTTTGACGACACGGGTCTCCTCCATTAAGCTTATCTGCTTATTCCACTTTTTTTTAATTTTGTGTCCATTCATTTATATACTGTAAGTTACATTTTCATCTAATTTCTTTACTTTTATTTCGATCTCTTAGCGTATTTCCTGTAATTCTCCTCAGTACTCTCATCTCTGCCGTTTCCAGTAGCCTTTACATTGTCGCTGTGTCGGGTCTTGTTTCTGAGGCATATGTCATTAGTCTTACACTGGCTTTATAAATTCTTGACTTCAACTCAGTGTTAATGTATCTGTTTCGATAGACAGTGTTATTAAGGCATCCTGCCAGTACATTTGCTTTTTGTACTTTTATCTCTTACTTCTTTGTCCAGGTCTTCATAGCTGGACAGTGTAATTCCTAGGTATTTTATTTCCATTACTTGTTCAATACTGATGCCATTAATTTCTATTTTACATCTGGTTGGATCTTTGCTGACTACTACTACTGTTTTAGTTTTCTGAGATGAGATTGTCATATTAAATTCTTTTGCTCTTATGTTAAATCTGTGGACCAGTCTTTGCAGACTATCTTCATGTTGGGCTATCAATATTGCCTCGTCTGCGTAATAGAGTAGTTTTATTTCTTTGCTTCCTATTCTGTATTCTATTCCCTTATTAACGCTTTGGATGATTTCATCCATGATTGAATTAAAAAGCATGGGACTCAATGAGTCTTATTCCGCTGCCTATTTCTATAGGTTCTGTAAGTTATCCATCTATTCTGACTCCCATTATGTTGTTTTGATATACATATGTTTTTGATAATTTTTATAATATTTAGGGGAACTTCTCTATTATACAGAAGATGGATTACATCTTTGAGTCTTACTCTGTCAAACGCTTTCTTTAGGTCAAAGACACAAAAATGCTGGTCTATTATACTCTAGTGATTTCACAGTAATTTGCTTAATAACAAATATTGCATCTGTACACGATCCACTACCAAAACCCTGTTGTTCATCTGCTAAACTTATCCTCTGATTTATTAGTACTTGTAAAATTTTAGTTGTAAGTTTTGGGGTAATATTTAACAAGTTTATACCTCTGTAGTTTTCTGGCTATTTTTTATCTCCTTTTTTGAATAGTAGAATTAGTTTGCTCGTTCTCCATTCTTCCGGTGTTTTATTGTGTTTTATAATTTTATTAATTATTATTGTTAATTGTTCTGTCATTGCTACTCCACAATATTTAAGTAGTTCATTTGGTATCCCGTGTACTTATAACTTCCTGTACATTTATATTAAGTTTTTCATTTGTGGTAATTTCTGGTGTTTCCGGTTCTAGCGTCGTTTGTTCTTCCTCTGCATAGAGCTTTTTTAGGTAGTCAATCCACTATCCTTTTCTATGTGTTTTATTTCTATTAGTTCCTTTACCTCCGTTTTTTGACCTCTTATAAAGCGTTATATTTCCTTTTGCAGACGTTCCCAGTGATTTAGACGTTTTAGAAAGGCGTTCCCAGTGATTATTTTTTATTTTTCTTATAAGTGCATGCATTTCGTTTCTTATTGTCTTGTAATTATGGTATGCCTCTTGTGTTTTGGTTGACATGTATTTAAGGTAAGTTTTTTTCTTTTCTTTAAATTTTTCTTTTACTTCAGTACAAAAAAAGATAGTAAGAGATAATTAATATACCATTTATTTTTTATTTTCATTGTTGGAATTAATCAATCTACATATACAATTCTAAGAAGATTGAAGAGAGGCAGCCACATCTATTTCAGGTGTAGCTACGGAGTGGCGACTAAACCTAGATGAGTATCAAGTGAAGAAGTGGCGCTGAGGCGTCTCGTATGCTAGCCGTGGGGCCTACTCCCATAGGCATCCAGAGTTAGCGGAAGTCCAAAAAATAAAGAACAAATGAGACGTGAGGTGGGTATACATAACCAGGGATGGGACCTGATATGTTATGAAGATTTTCCACTACACTGTTAAAATATGACAAAAAAAGCTTAGATACATATACCTACGTCAGATTTTTGCGCCATGTTTTAAGATCTCACAAGAAATCACATCTGTTTTAGGAACTTTGTTTTCACTCAATTTTTTTTTTTGCTTTGAGGACGTCTTTCCTCTGTGAGGATGTAACCTTGTTCTTTTAGCCAAAGTTCCACGTCTTTTCCAAAATTATAAAGCTCGTCGTTTGGAATTTGCAAGAACACATATTTAGGGGAATATCGACAACTGGAAAAACGTTCTTTTCACTGATGAGACCAGAATCCTATTATGGAAGCCAGATGGTCAAAACATACAGAATGGATGTCTATGGTCTAGGATGGTCTACAGAAGAGTAGGAGAACGATTTGCCAGCTGCAGTCTCGCCCAGACCGTTAGTTTTGGAGTTGATGGCATGATTCTTTGGGAAGGTATTAGTTGGGAAGTACGTACCGCACTTGTGGAAGTGATTGGACGGATGACTGGTGATTCTTACGTTTAAAATATCCTGCAAGATCATGTTTTGTCATATGTTGGTTACATAGGATACGAAAGCTTCACGTTAATGCATAATAATGCTCGACCACATGCCGCTGTGATAGTGAGTAATTATCTTCTTCTTCTTCTCGTGCCACGCCTAGCGGAGATTGGAAATCATCATGGCCACTGCGACTTTGTTAGCAGCGCGCCTAAAAAGTTCAATCGAACTACACCCGAACCATTCACGTAGATTACGAAGCCACGATATTTTTCTTCTTCCCACACTTCTTTTGCCCTTAATTTTGCCCTGCATGATATTTCTTAAAAGTTCGTACTTTTCACCTCTCACAATGTGCCCTAAGTATTCCATCTTTCTAGTTTTTATCTCATTTAGAATTTCGCATCTTTTGTCTAAAGTTTGGAGTACTTGCGTGTTAGTGACGCGGTTCATCCATGATATTCTGAGAATGCGCCTATAGCACCACATCTCGAAAGCTTCGATGTTTTTTGTGGTCAACTGTTTTAGTGTCCAAGCCTCTACTTCATACAACAGGGTAGAAAAGACATAACACCGCAGCATTCGTATTCGTAACTTTATATTGATATCACGATTGCAAAAGAGTTTGCGCATTCTATTAAAGACTGATCTAGCGATTTCTATTCTACATCTAATCCATTTTGTTTGATCAGTATCGTCTGTGATCCAAGCACCTAGATATTTATAACAGGACACACGCTCAATCGTTGTATTGTCTATTACAAGATTAGCTCTGATGTTCTTTGATTTCGTTATTACCATAAATTTAGTTTTTTTCAAATTAATTTTCAAGCCGTAACTGTTACAGTATATATTGAGACTTTGAACGAGATGTTGTAGTTCTACTAGCGTTCCCGTTAGGAGAACCGTATCGTCAGCATACCTTATATTGTTGATAGTCTCACCATTTATTATCAGACCAAGATCTTCTTCCTCGAGTGCTTGTTCACAAATAGCTTCACTATACAGATTAAATAAAAGTGGCGACAAGATGCATCCCTGCCGGACTCCTCGACGGATTTGAATTTCTTCTGTTAGCCTACCCTCAACCTTCACATTTGCTGTTTGATTCCAATATAGGTTGCATATAATTCGAATATCTCGGCTGTCTATATTTTTCTTTATTAGAATTTGTCTTAGTGGTTCATGTTGTACTTTGTCAAAGGCCTTTTCGAAATCAATAAAGCAGGTGTAAATTTCTTGGTTCATGTCTAAGCATCTCTGTGAGAGAACGTTCATTGCAAACAGAGCCTCCCTTGTACCCAGCCCGTTTCTGAATCCCATCTGAGTGTTACTGATGTCTACGTCTAATTTCCTATAGATCCTATTATGGATTATTTTCAGGAACAGTTTTAGAGCATGACTCATCAAAGCTATCGTACGATATTCGCTGCATTCCCTTGTATTTGCCTTTTTTGGCAGTAGTATAAAGGTCGAACGGAGCCATTCCCTAGGTATTATTCCAGTTCTATATATTGTGTTAAATAGATCTAGGAGAATTTTAATAGATTCATCGTCCATAAGTTTGAGCAGTTCTACGGGAATTTCATCAGGACCGGGGGCCTTACCACTTTTCGCTTGTTTGATTGCATAATCTATTTCTTCTCTGATTATATCAGGCCCTCTATCATCTGTATATTCGTTTGAGATTTCTTGTCTATCTTTGTCATCAAAAAGTTGTGATATGTATTCTGTCCATCGATTCATTTTTTGTTGTAAATCTGTTATGAGTAAACCATCTGTATCTTTGATCTGTCCTGTCTGTGTTGTTCTTCTCCTTCCTGTCATTTCTTTAATCTTTTTGTGTACATTAAAAAAGTCATATTTTCGCTCCAGTTGTTCCAACTCCTGGCATTGCTCACTTAGCCATCTTTCTCTAGCTTCTCTTATTTTCTTTTTTATCAGTTTATCTGTTTCTTTGTATCTTATCGGATTATTTGTTTTGTGTACCCTTCTTTCACACATCAACTGTAGTATTTCCTCATTCATCCATTCTTTATGTTTCCTTTCTTTCAGTGTTAAATTTTCTCTCCCTGCCAGCATTACGGCATGTTTAATATTCTCCCATTTTTGGTCTATGTTATCAGTATTTCTATTCAGTTTCTCTATATTTTGTAAATTTTCTTTGATGTTCACTATTGTTTTCTCTTTTATATGTTGTTCACTCTGTCTTCTTACGTCAATTTGTTTCTGTATGTGTTTTTGAATGATCTTTAGTTTTTATTCTTAATGTGACTACTACAGGATTGTGATCCGAGCCTATATCTGCTCCTGGGTAGGTTTTAGCTGAGAGTATAGAGTTGCGGAATCTTTGTCTAACAAGGACAAAGTCAATTTGATTTCTGACTACTCTACCTTTGGTGTCACTCGGAGATTTCCATGTGTACAGTCGTCTGTTAGGTAACTTGAAAAGAGTGTTAGCAACTACTAACTCCTCCGCTTGACAAAATTGTACCATATGGTCTCCTCGTTCGTTTCGTTCTCCTAATCCATAGTCACCCACGTAACCGTCCACACATCCATGTCCAATTTTGGCATTAAAATCGCCCATTACTACTGTAGTGTGATGTTTCTTCATTGATTTTAGAATTTGTTCCAGATCGTAGTAGAAACTTTCAATTTCATCATCATCTTTATCAGCCGTAGGAGCATATACTTGTATAATATTTATAATTTGTTTATTTGACTGAAGTTGTAGTGCCATTATTCTATCAGAGAAGGGGGTAAAGCTTGTTACACAGTTACTGATTTTCTTTAATACCAAGACAGCGACACCGTAACGATGAGTTGAACTGATGGTGCCTGAATAATAAAGTGTTCCACTATTATTCGTGCATTTTCCTGATCCTGGCCACTGTACATCACTTAATTAATCACGTAATTATCTTGATGAGGTCCAAATTCAAAGATTGGATTGGCCACCGTCTAGCCCGGATTTAAATCCAATAGAGCACATGTGGGATCACTTAAATGCAGCATACGACAAATAAATCCCGTTCCAAATACGATAGAGCTACTTCGGCTTGCTGCACAGGATCAATCGAATGCAATTTCCCAAGGATATGTCCAAAATTTACTTGCAAGCATGCTGAGAAAGATCCAAACAGTAATAAGATCTAGAGGGGGGAATACTCGTTACTGATCATGCACTTCTTTCAGTTTAAACCAGTTGTTTAAGCAATTTAAATTATCATTTAAGTTTAGAGTAAAATAACCTTATTTACCTAATATTAAACATTTATTTTTTTCACAATTTTCTCCGCATAAAAACTTAAAATTGTTCATTAAACATTATTAAAATAAACTTTGTTTTACAATAAACGACTTGCTTGACCAGAATTTATTTTGTAAAAACAAAAATTTAAAAATTTCAAAATATTCGATATTTTTGTCCATGAGTGTATAAAGAAAAATGAAAAGAACTTAATAACCAAAAAATTGAACTGGATACGTATAAAAAATGCAAATCTGTATAGATATCTAACTTTTGATCTTCAAAGGAATAATCAAACCGGTGTGGTAATGCGGCGATTAGTTTTGAAAATATACCAGCAAGAAGGTATAACATGTCTAGAAAACTATAGTTATACAAAGTCCCTTTGTACGTTAAAAACAATCATCCACCCAAACTTAAAGAACAATGAGAAATCATAAGCACAGATTGTTTTATAATGCGAAAATTGATGCTTTCGAAAAACTTTGCAAAACATTTTAGATTGCAACTATAATTTCATTTATTTCATGATTATTATTTAGAATAAAAAAAATTGTTAATTAATGAATCTCAACATCTTGCATTACGAAGTTCCTAAAAAGAGGATATTACAAAAAAAAAATAATTTTATAAAATATTTAAAAACATCTTGATCTAACAAAAAACTGTAGATTTTGTCATATTTCTACGTGTTACTAGCAGAGTCAAGTAGAACAAAAAGTATTTGTAACGGCTCGTTTACGAATATAATAACACAACCAAAAGAAACACATGCTAAACCTATATTTTTTCAACTGTTCTTCGTTTAGTTATTTATTTTTTAAGCTAGATCTAGATATACTTTATTCTAAAATATTCAGGAACACTGTTATAATATAATAGGTAGTGTAGGTATAAAGTAACAGCAAACAAAAATACAAGAATGAGGGTAGTGAATGCTACACTGTAGTTTAGGACTAAATAATAGTGGGTATTCAGGTCCTGACTTAAAAATATGATAAGATTATTATTTTTAGTATATGCAATTGTATATATATATACATATATATATATATATATATATATATATATATATATTTATATATCTTTTCTTAGATATATATATATATATATATATATATATATATATATATATATATATATATATATATATATATATATATATATATTGTAAAGACTACGACCGTCAATTTATATTTCTAAAGTATTCAACTAGTGAATTCAGAGGTTTAATCGGTCATTCAGGTTGGCAAATAAAAAAAGAAGTCAACTACTTCATAAGTTTATTGAAGACGTTTCGCTTTATATTTCTAAAGCTTCATCAGTTCTCTAAAATATAACAAATGACATTGAGTTTATAAGAAATACAGATATAGTTCATAACTTACAACTCAATATGTAGTATGTTATCGATGTTATCATATCTACTGTACACTTTACTCCTTATTTAAAACTAACTTAACAAAAAAAAAAAACAAAAAACAAAAACAAAAAACACACAAACTTTGCAGAAAATAATGTTCATATTCGTAGATATGAATATTTAAAAAATTTTAAACGATGATATTACGACGATTAGATATTCATATCTACGAATATGAACATTATTTTCTGCAAAGTTTGTGTGTTTTTTGTTTTTGTTTTTTGTTTTTTCTTTTTTGGTTAAGTTAGTTTTAAATAAGGAGTAAAGTGTACAGTAGATATGATAACATCGATAACATACTACATATTGAGTTGTAAGTTATGAACTATATCTGTATTTCTTATAAACTCAATGTCATTTGTTATATTTTAGAGAACTGATGAAGCTTTAGAAATATAAAGCGAAACGTCTTCAATAAACTTATGAAGTAGTTGACTTCTTTTTTTATTTGCCAACCTGAATGACCGATTAAACCTCTGAATTCACTAGTTGAATACTTTAGAATATATATATATATATATATATATATATATATATATATATATATATATATATATGTATATAAGTTATCATTCTCCTTGTCTTTATCCGTTTTTATCCCCAATTAGCTGTCAAGAGAATACGTTATCTGTACAAGACCTACCAGCACTACACTAACTCTGCTCTCCTACATATATCAGTTTTTCTTCTAATCAATTTCTTAAAATCCTTCCACAACTTCTAGCCATAAATGAGATTACACTCAATCCTCTATAATTTTCGCATTTTTTCTTGTCTTCGTTTTTATATATCGTATAAAATTAATTTTCTCTATTCTCCCAGAATCTTTCTTTCGTTTTTAGTCTTCTACCACTGGCGTGTACTTTCTGGAACATAACTACGGATGTGATGCCATGTAGACCCCATGTAATTTCTATTTGGTATTGCCAACATTTTTAAAAATATGACAAATTATGTTTAATATAATTTCTTTGATATATTTTACATTAATGTATGCATTTTTTTTATAATATTTTTCCAAATTGTTAGTTATTAAACATATTACAAATTACATGTCAAAATATCAAAAATAATGAAACGGTTTACTAAAAATGTTGTAATTTTTTTATTTTTTAAAATGTTTATAAAATAGTTATGGAAAATTAAAGATCAAATATACGAAATATGAAAAAATAAAATAAACCAAAATAATAAACCCCCTATATAAAAAACTACAACACCCAAACTAGCAATTTTGGAATTCAGATAAAAAGGTACTTTGCACATTCTTTACAAATATTAGCTCTACAGTTATTACACATTGATATCTTACAAACATCACATGCATTCTTCGTCTTTTTATCATTTTTTCGTGGACAGAGCCCACATCTTTTTTGTTTTTGGTTCATATAGGGATGCACCTTATCATTAATCATCGGTTTGTTCAGTACTCTACTGATGTTCATTCTCAATTCTTTTGGAAGGCTTTGGTTGATAATTCTTCTATTCAAATGTCGTTCAACGAGTTTTTTGGCGAGCAGCTTCACAAATTCTGCCCGTAGTATGTTATTTGCTTCTGGATAGCTTTGGTGTACTATATATGAATTAACTCCTGCTATGTCGATGATGGAATAAAATACCGCCATAGGCCAACACCTAATACGTCTACTTGGACTATAAAATGCACATTTTTTATCCAAGGCATCTACGCCCCCTTTGGTTTCATTATAAAAGATAATCACTTCAGGTTTGCCAGTTTTAACATCAGTGTATTTTTGTTGATGCATCGTAGAAACTAAAAGTACAGCCTTGCTTTTCTTTGATACATAAGACACAATTGTAATATGTTTAGTAAAACCGTAGATACAACTCCCTACTTCTCTCTTTCGGATGGGCAAAAATTCGCTGGGAATTTCTTTCTTGTTCTTCTTAAGTGTACCCACATACTTTAATCCTCTTTTATATATTTGAACAAATGGCCATATTTTAATTCAACCCTATGTCACAACAATTACAGCTCAACCTATGTTTTTATTTGGTGACTCTTTTCTCGGCTGTCTTATTAATAGTTTATCGTTACTCTTAAGTTACTGATTGAAAAATCTATAGAATACATCAAACCTTTTGTCCTCACTTTCATAGATTTTCATAAAGCGTTCGACACGATCGAAATAGACAGCCTTATAGAAGCAATGAATGACAGCAGAAAGGTATAGTTAACTTATTTACAATACTTTCGCAGATAACTTTGTCCTTATCACAGATAATTTAGGCGAAGCCACAGATATGTTAAATGAATTGGAATTTGCATGTTCGAAGGTGGGCCTCAGAATGAACTTGACCAAAACTAAGTTTATGACAAATAAACTAAAAAAAGTGGTGGAGAAATATACGTATTTAGGTCATGAAATAAGAATCAGCAGGGATAACCAAACATGCGAAAGCCAAAGACGAATTACTTTAGGGTGGGCAGCCTTTGGAAAACTGCGAAACACACTTAGGGCCAACATATCAATTAGCCTCAAAAGAATAGTACTTGACCAATGAGTATTACTGGTCATGTTCTATTGGGCGGAAACTATGACTCTAACCAAGACTACGGCTTCGGAATTAAGAGAGGCATAGAGATGAATGGAACGGTCTCTGCTGAAAGTGACGTTGCGGGACCGAATCAGAAACGAAGATCTGCGAAGAAGGACGAGTATTGCGGATGTTATGGAACGCATAGCAGAACCAAACATTGGCAACAAAGAGCACACAATCGTTAAGAATTGAGCAGTTCAAGGGTGGCCTATGTCCAGCAATGGACGTGATAAATAAAGGCTGAATGGTGACGATGACTTCTATGTTTAAGTTTTTATATTTCTTTTCACTGGTATTTTCTTTGGTCTTTTCGCATTTAATGTACCACTGCTATACGCATTGAAAGCGTTTCATCAAGACAAGAAACCACTTTATTTATTTATGCGTATTGCTTTTGTTAGCCTCTCACCTGAATATATACTACTTCTGGTGTTTATTTTGTGACTGTACATTATTCATTTTGATAGTTTTGCGTTTTAAATTATGACGTTAAGAGGAATATGATGATGGGTGAGTAAATCATGCCTTTCTTTTTGTTTATTAGCACACAAATAATATAAGATATACCTACTATAGTTGCTAAATAAATAGTTCTGAAAAAAAGTAAGAAGTAATATAAAGATTCTCGGTAAGAAACCGCATTTTAAAACTACTAAGAATAATTAATTCGTTTAGTTTATACTAGTACCTCTTACTCCGACTCTGTCTAGGTATATCAGTACCTATGTAGATATACCGGATATATCTCTGGTCCACACACGCGCCCATTCAATAATCCTTCGAAACGAATGTCGTTTTCAAAGGGTTTCGACCATTAAATTTCTTCAGGCCAACCACCGCCACGTGGCTGATATTAAGTAACATTCAGTAAAATCTTTTGATATGGCGACACCTCCATTGTGTTCTACCTACAATAAAATATGTACTATAATAGGCAAGGATTTTAACGGTTCGTGAAGGGTGCTGATCTTTAAATTGAAGAAATGCTAAGGAAAGGAAATCCAAGTTATGAAAACCATTTTAGCAAAATTTAACATTTAGTAACTAAGAATTAAAAAATATCTGTATATTGTTTAATTTTTTAAATTTCATTGAATGTATTAATTTTGTGTCGATTTTGATTAAGATTAATCAAATATATTTTGAGTATTCTGACGTCTGTATTGGAGATTTTGATACTAGACTTAAACAAGATTTTTTGCTGCAACCAAATTGCAAAAATCGCAAATAAAAAACTGCAAAAACTTAATAGCACAATTCCAGATTCAATAGTCATAAGAGTTCAAAGTCCATAAGAAAGGTACAACCTAATTTCAATACAAAATTGAAAAAAAAAATAGTTTGTGGAACTTTGAGAGTGCTGACTAAAGTGAATACTTCTTATAGTGCGTTATGACTATACGCGGGTTACTTAAATTGTATGTCTGCTTATTACTGTATATTTTTTATAATAAAACCACGAACTTAAGTTCTTTATATTTTAAAGAATTTCGATTTTTTTCTTTACAAATTTTGTTAAATGATTTTAGTAATTTTCAAAATTTAATATAATATTTATAACAAATATAAAAATCTAATCCCTATAGAATTTATTCATTATTTAAATTTTTATTATTATCTTGTATTTTTGTTTAAACACTTCATTTTGATTATCACTATATTTCAGTATAATTGATTAAAAAAAAACAAAACAAAAGATTCCTTCTAGTGAGGAATCAAACCCCAGGCATCCGCGTGAAAAGTAAAAAAAAGTAAATGGACGAGTAAGGAGCCACGATTTTACTGACCTTGATACAAAGGAGTATAACTGTATATGGAAATATTGTTGCCGTCACTATTCCCCGTACATATTTCTCACGTTTTAAACCTTCCTTGGACTTCAACAAATATTTCAAAGACAAAATTAGCCAGCCAAAATGACATTTGATAAACGTCATTTTATTTTTATAATAAGAGTATATGTATCGGATGAAGAAATTAAAACTCGTATAGAAATGACAAGAGGAGCATTTATGAAACTTCTATCTATATTCAGATCTATTCTGAGCAATTCTCAGCTGAACTTACAGCTGAAAATTAAGTTCCTAGAATGTTATGTGTATCCTGTTTTACTGTATTGATGTGAAACCTGGATTATTAAGGTTAACGTGATGAAAAAATTAGAAGCTTTCGAGATGTGATTATATCGTAGAATGCTCAGAATATCATGAGTTCAACACATTCCAGACAGAGAAGTCTTGACTAGAGTAGTTCAAGGTGAAGACGACTTAATAAAGATGATAAAAAAGAGAACACTCGAATATCTGGGGCATATAATGAGAGGAAGCAGATACAGTATAATGCAGTTGATACTAAACGGAAAGATCGACGGAAAAAGTGGAATTGGTAGGAAGACATACTCATGGCTCGCAAACCTTCGTCAATGGACTTGCTTATCAGCAGATGAATTATTACATGCCGCACAAGATCGAGAACGATATCGGCAAATCGTTATGAAACCTACCCATGCCTAAAACTTGGGCACGGTACTTAAAGAAGAAGATATGTACCGCAATGTGTATTACTGTGTACCACACGCGTCTCAATGCTTTGCGCCATGCTAAAAATGATTTCGGGCGCGTGCAAAAACGTCATACGTAGCGATTCACTCCAAAAAAGTAATCCACTTGGGTCAGTGGAAAGGAGGGCATGTGCACAGGCTGACATATCTCAGGCAACATCAAAAATTAAAAAGTTTATAAAAAAATATTAGTAATTTGTTTAAATTTTCCAATCAATCAATAATACCACAATCAATATTGTTTAATTTAATTTTATGTTGTTCGTAATTGTTTTGCAATTTATCAGCCTTATTACACTGACACTATGTACCAAATTATTATCTAAAGAAAAAAGATCAATTGGAAAAAACTCATTGGAAGGTATTGATGCAAAACTCTCTAAAACCATATCGATTACGAAGATTCTCACTGAAAGACGGTGTTGCGCTACATTATTGATGCTATTTTATACCCAGCAAAGCAAGTGAATTCATTCATAGATTGAGAGGAACTAAAGAAGACTATGATTTTAGCAACCATTCAGTGAAAAGTTATTGAACACAGTAGAACTTATCTCATTACAATGTCACTACTCAACAACATATTGAGCGACATAAGACACGTAAAATCTCTTATTTCTTACATTAAATACAAAATGAGTTTCTTACAATTACTGTCAAGAACATAGGACAAAAGATAATACAAGACATTTTGAATCAGAAATATTTGACTGCACAACGGAGACCAGCCACAGTGAGCAAATGACTTAAGTAATTCGTTAGGTAAAAGCAAATACGTCAGAGGTAGAGGAAAGTTTTATTGATTTTTACCAGTTGGTGACAAAACAACTGAGACTTAGAATGTCTCAGCCAAGAACTCCTAAAAATTAGACCAACATGGACTTGACCATGTTGATACCCGACACAGCCACAACGCAAAGGCTACTGGAAACGGCAGAGATGAGAGTACTGAGAAGAATTACTGGACATACGCTGAGAGATCGAAAGAGATGTGAAGACATTAAAAGAAAATGTACAAAAAAAAACAAGGTTTTGTATTTTAAAAACGATTTCCGAAGTGGAAATTGAAACGTCAATAAACGTACTTTAACCTTTAATTGTGGCTTATTCCCATTTAAATAGTAATTACTTTAACATCCCACAAGAAAATAGCTTCAGAACAATTTTGTTTTTGTGGCTTCAAATTCACTCTGGGAAATTCTCGAAAATATTTGACACTGATATTGTAACCTGAAAGCAAGATATAAGATGGTCTACAAGATTAGATGCGGTCGAAAACTGCGTATAAACATTACGGTAAAATTGTGCAGGTTTCTTATATTTGTTTGATTGTTTCTGTTTTTATTGATGATCATTATTTTGGTATTTTGTATATTTATTTTTAAATTATATTCCATACTCATCGTTCTCAACTTATTCATAATTTTTTCCAGTTTTTCTGCTGAAAACGCCAATATAAGCGTGTCATTAGCATAATGTACGTTTTTGATTTTTCTCTCTCCTATTTTGTTATTATTGTCAACTAGTACAGAGGGAACTCGTTTTTTAAATATGTTTGCTGCTCTAACGTTTTACAATTTTTAAATAGCAACGTTCAAAAATGGAGTTTAAAGGCTGATAGATAAGTAGGAAATGTGTGATATGTGTTATGACAGAAGAACTTTATCAATTTACAAAATAAAGAATGCTGTATTATTATAATTTAATACGTTTTTTTTCTGTTATATGTCGTGTTATAGTTTCTTGATCCATGTACTTACTTTTTTTCCGTTTAAGAGGGATCAACCGTTAATTTTATTCAAAACTAATTTTGTTGTCGATTCCAGAATAGTGTTGAATAGTTTAAAGTGTCGTAGTTTTTCCATTTTTCTCTTAAAACATTAGTTATTATTACTAGTGCGAAATGTGTCCCGAATCAAAATATATTCTGTCATTATTCTACACACATTTCTAACAATTACTACACGTTTACTGTTAATACGCTTTTTAAATAACCGCATTATAAAATTGCAAACAAGTTCTACATTCTAGAACTACTTCTTTATATAAATTTCCTAAATACTCAGCAATTATTTTTGCAGAAGTAAATTATTTATAAAATTTTATTATGTCGCAAAGTTTCTTTTATGGAGCGCTTCCAGCGCCAAGAAATTTTATTATATCTTGATAGTGTCTCCAACTCGAACATATTAAATTTAACAGAAGAATATCCGAATATGAAATCTTTTATTAAAGTTGTTGTGTCCTCTACTTACTCAATTATCTCGGTCGAGAGGGTTTGCGAATACTTTCGAACATTCTATAATTACGATGAAGTACTAGGAAAGTAGTAATTGAATTTAAAGCCATAAAATATTCTTCTTGTCATTTTTAATAAATGGGATAGTTTTCAGTACATGTCTCTATTTCTAATCACATATAAATAATAAGTTTTAAAAACATGATTGTTTCATATTTTTCTTTTGTCTATTTTATTAACTTCCATTAAGCATATTTTGGTGAAAAAACTACAAAAAAAAAATAAACAGACAACTGAACAGTACAACAGAAACAAAAACGTTGATGATTCATGGGAAAAGATAAAAAACAGCATGACAATGTTAACGAAGACTAAGAGTATTAATTTAAAAAAGTATGGCAAAATATACTTTGAAAAATAATATTTGTATAATATCTGTATCATACAGATAATTACACCAAAGGAGTGGACAAAACATTACACTAATTATTGCAGGAGAATAGACTGTAGTATATTTCACAAGACCTTGTGACAATAATAACGAAGGACGCCAAAATCACAGAGCAAGATTTAACTAGCAGTAAAGAAAACCAAAAACAACAAAGCACCAGGACCAGGGAACATAAAAATGAAACTGCTCAAATATGGAAGCGCAAGGATCGTATCCTTTATACGAACGTTGTTCAATAAAATCGACGGAGGAGAGGAGATTCCAGATGAGTGGAATCTATCATGTCCTCCATTTTCAAAAAAAGGCGATCAGTATAATGCCTTTAATAGCAAGAATCTTTTCCACAGTTATAAAAGAAAAAATAGAATAACACATGGATCATTATGTCGTAGATCAAGCCGGATTCCGAAAAGCCAGATCATGTTTAAATAATATATTCACCATGAAGCAAGTGATAAAAAAAATCTAAAAGAAAAATATTAAAACACATATGACCTTTATCCACATGGAGAAACCAAACGATAGCATGCCCAGGAAACAAATATGGGAAGCCATGAGACAAATACACGTTAAAGAAAAATGGTTGAATATAACACAAAAGACTTAATAACAGCAAAGTAGACTAACGCAAAGTAATAACAAAAACAATCAAAGCAACAAAAGACCTCAAAACAAACTCGTTAAACTTCCCGTGCTCGATTTGGTATCAATAGAGTGTTATGACTCATTTCAGCATCCCTGCTTCATCAGATACTCAAGCTAATACAAATTCAAACTCGGAAAGTCCAACGAATGTCTCTTAAAACTTGACCACTGCAATAGTTAGGGTGCAGAGGTGCCACCTACTTTGGTGGCCATGAACGAAAACGATTTAGTAATATCGTTTTCTATTCTTCGGGCTATACGAAATTTGTAAAAGAATAAATCTTTCAGCAAAAGCTGCTATCGCTTTGTTGAATTAAATGGCCAAATATCAGATGGCCATCAGAAAATGGCCTCCAGACTTCGGTTCGCCTTCTCCACCGTCTTTTGGACGTGTACTCCGAACCTCAGTCCTTCTGGCAGCCAGACTCCTATAGACTTAACCGATTTAACTGGTGCAACCTCCACCCCTTCCACTATAAAGCGAAGAGAGGATTTGTACCGGCCAGCTTTGAGAACTACCACCTTAGATTTCTGAGGTGTTAGCTGTAGATTGTTTTCTCTGATCCACCTACGAATACAACGTAGGGCTATGTTAGCTGCATAAGTCATGTCAGTTTTCAGACTCGCCTTCGCAACCAGACCTATCAGTAAGGTATCTGTCAACGTCAACCACGTTGACTAGGTACTCAACTGGTGTGACTGGAAATGATTTTTCCCATGATGCCATGTTAAAAGCATTCTTGACGTCAAGCAAGATGAGAGCCATCCATCTCTTTGTATTCTGCGTGACTAAAGAGGTAATTTCTGTGACTGCATCTATGGTGGACCTTTTAGCCCTAAAACCATATTGTCGGTCGCTCAGCGCATGCTTTTCTTCCATGCTTGAAGCTCTTATATCCGTTATATTTTTATCTAATATATAATTTATTTTTGTTAATTTGAATCTTTTATTTCATTTATATGTAAGATTATTATTAACATAAATACATATTACCTACTCGTATAAATTTGTTACATGAATAGTTTACGTTTGTTCCTATTCTGCAGAAGCATAATATGTGATAAGTTATGTTAATATTTTTCCTTTAACTTCCGTTTTTATATACGTATATTTAAAACTTTTAAATTCTTAGGAGAAAATCATGTTAATAAGGACGTTTAACTTTACTTAATACGTTTAAAACTAAAGCAATATATCAGATTGTCGACCACTTGGCACAGTCGAGCGCATTTCGGATGATAACATCAGACACGCTGCATTTAAACAAATGTTTAAATTTTGGCCATTTCGAACAGCTGACGCCGATCTCCAGCTGACACTGTTGCAGATTTGAAATTTCAATTTTAATTTGGGGTTTTTAAGAATATTTAGAAGCCAGAGAAAATTAGAAAATATAAATAATGTATCTGTCTCAATATCTTTATTTAGATTTTTATACTTATAAAGTAGTTATAATACTTGTTAAGAGGATTTAGTTTTGCATATAATATTTTTATTACCACCTGTCTACTTTTTTTACAACCTGCAAGAAGTGATGACAGAGAGTCACGAAGGGATGAAGTTATACAGTCAAAATGTTTCAATATGTGTGGCTAATTTTAGGTATGCATATGAAGAAATGGTAAAAGGTACCGTATACATTGCCTACTTTGCCCAGCAAATTTCAGTTTCATTTAAATATTTCTTTTCTTAGCACATATAACTAAATACAAAAATTATTTTGAGAACTCGCTAGATATTAACAGAAAATGTACTTATCATTTTTTATCACAATATTTAACACAGCCGAGAAAAAAAAATACAAGGTGGGCAAAGTTGCCCCGAAAAAGTTCAACATGGCCCAACTATTTTAAATTCCCTTTACGGCAAAATTGAAACGTAATAGGACTACTTTGCCTACGGCATCCGAACTTAAATATTCTTTAAAAGAAAAATATCCTCTTCCAGTTTTGGAAGGTTCCTTTAATATTTTTCTAATGTCTTCAAAATTAACGTCTGATATGCCTGATATGTTTGGATAAACAAAACCATTCATCTGCCTTCTCACCATTATCATCGTCACTGTTATTCGTCTCCATATCCATTTCTTTTGCTAAATTGTCGTCGTCATTCGCCTCCAGCTCTATTTTTCCTCTTGAATCCTCGTTCCCATTTCCCTCTTGATTCGGATTAAATTATTAGGTTCATTATTAAGCAACTTTTTCTTTTCTTTTTTAATGGTATCCCCTTTCTTTTTTCTGTTGTAAAAAATTTAATAATGCGTTTTTAATTTCAGAGCTTACTCTTTTCGCAAATCTCTCATTCGGCATTTTTTTTAGCACTTCTTGTGGACAAAGGGACACATTCCAGTTGCGCGAAATGAACTTTAAAGATTTTTTTGAAAGTTTGGTTCAATCGCGTCTATTAGTTTTGTTAGCAATTGAGGAAAGATGGTTTTTTCAACTGAATTTAAGTTAGGTTGACTAGTTTTTAAATTAGTAATGATCTTTTCCCAGGCTCTTTGCCCTTATTATCTCAATATTCAGATGTGAGGACAGGTTGTCCTCAATCAAAACCTTGGTGCTGTTGTCCTGTTTTGACCGCGGTAAAACAACTTTAAAAAACCAGTATTGTTAAGTTGATGCATCAAACCGTCCAGATTTTGTTCTATTATACAATGTATCCATCTATCATATAATATTTCAGCTTTATAAACGACATACAGTGGTAGGCGTTCTCCTGTTTTGGTAGCTGCGAACATTAGAGACACTGAGCTTTTAGTGGCATTCATGTATCTTTCCGGGTATTTTGCCCCACGTCGAAATACACATTTTTGGGTACCAGGGTCATCTGACAGATTTGTTTTATCATAATTTAGGATATTTTGAGGTTCGATGTTTTCAAGTGTTCTCTTTAAATTATTAAAATATCCCTCTATGATTTCTTCAGTGTTGGCTGCCCTGGATAGTTTAACGTTTTGGCGGTGCCTTTGAGTTCAAATGTGCTTATATCGTGACAAAAAAGCCTTGACCCAGTCACAAGTAGGAAGGTTGTTGTGAGAGAAATAAACAACTCGAGTTCCTCTAACATCTATATATTGTTTGACAAGCATTCTAATCTCTAGGCTTGTTAAAGGAGCACCGTATTCTACACTTGCTATAACAACATCCACTAAATGACGTTCTTCTATTTTACTGAGTGTAAGGGCATGGTAAATGCAGGAAACATGCGTTCGTTTAATTTTGTTCAGAGTGGTTCAGCGTGGCACCTTAAAACGTTTCTCTACCTGACTGGAACTTAAACCTGCTCTCACTGCTTCCACAGCTCGTTCAAGCATGGCTTCAGAGTAGTTAACATACTGCCTTGCTCCCAATTTTTTTCTGCTTTCTCTTGGTATTTTGATTGGTTCTTTAAAGAAAACAAATAATTAGGTAAATACTGACATGCTGTTTTACGCAAAAATTAATACTTTGTGGCGTTAAAAACTCACGAGCACTCTTCAGTTTCCTTTTAAATGCATCTAAAAACATTTTATATAAAAATACAAAAAAAAAAATTAGGGACAAATGACAGGACAACATTGCCCACTTGGATTTTTTTTATAAAGAAAAAACATGTGATTCCTGATAAACGTTCCATCGCAAATTCAGTTAAGACAATACTAAGTAAGACGTACAAACAAAAATTTAGTCATTATTCCTACTATTGTATACCCAGCAGTGCTTAGCTTTTACCCTAAAAAAACTACAAAAACGTGTTCAAATTTCTTACCTTACTACCAACGTTACTCTTTAGTCAGGCAGGTTAGATCACACTGGCCTTGATTTCTGCATGTTTCTTTGTGGGCGCTTAAACGTCTGTGGTACTTTACTATGTTGCCAAGTATTTTTTTTTACAAATATTATAACCTCTACAGTGGGCAAAGTTGAACCCACTGGGCAAAGTAGGCCATGTTTACGGTATATAGAAACAACAACATAATATATTGAAGGACCAGACTAAAGCTAGACTATCCAATTCACAAAGAATATGATAAAATCATGTCAAAATTACAAGGGTTGTTTCACTGTTGAATGTAACACATAGAATACTTTTAGTATATATAAAAAATTTAAAAAGCTTACAATGAAGTAAAAAACTTGTTATATGAAATCTTAACGGTCTTTCGTATTTTTCATTTACTCACGCAATATGAGTACTAGAAATCATTTCGTGACGGGTTTTTGCCTAGATGAGTTGATGTGTTATGGAATGAAATTTTTAGATTCCTCATGTAAATTTATTTATTGTTTGTTTGCTTTGTAAATTTTAGGCAGCACAGAATTGGCATTTTCCTGAATTGATTTCCAACGAAGTTCTATTGGTTTTTAATAGATGTCGCTGTAGCATCTGGTGCACATTATTCTTTAAAATAATTGTTAATGTGACACAAAGATTTTGTTTTATTCAGAGCTTACCACAAGTTTGCTCTGAGGAGTCCAAAATGATGTAATACGTATAAGCGAATGGTGGTGCTCTGTATTGAAAATTTGAAATATTGAAAAACTGTCTTTCGTAAAAAAAATTCTATAGTCCGTCTCACGTTTTTTACTCACTATGGATCAAATTCTTCTTAGAGTGCCGTCTCCCTACGAGGTTGGCAATCATAATGGCTATTTTTATTTTTGAGCTTGCTGCTCTAAACAAATCAATCGATCTGCATTGATACCAATCACGTAGATTCTTCAACCATGAGTTCTGCTTTCGGCCAACAGATCTTCTTCCTTTAATCTTTCCCTGTATTATGAGTCTCAAAATTTCATATTTTTGTCCCCTCATCACGTGGCCTAGGTATTCCAGTTTTATGGTTTGTATAGTGGTGATTAGTTCTGTTCCTTTACCAACCCTCTCCAGTACTTCTTTATTTGTAATTCTATCAGTCCATGATATTTTTAATACTCTGCGGGATAACCAGAATTCGAATGCCTCGATTCTTTTTATATTGAATTTTTTTAATGTCCAAGTCTCAGCTCCATATAATAATATTGAAAATATATAACAGCGAATGGTACGTAGACTGATCTTCAAATTTAGATTTTTGCACGTTAGGAGTGGCTTCATTCGTATAAATGCTGATCTGGCAATCTCTATTCTCCTGTTTATCTCTGCAGTATGATCATTGGTTTCATTGATCAAAGTTCCCAAGTACTGATATTTTTCTACTTGTTCTATCACGTTACCATTGATTGTCAATAGGTGATGTATATTTTGTGGTCTTTTTGTAATTAGCATGTACTTCGTTTTTTTAGCGTTTATAGTAATTTCCATCTCAGCACTATTCATACTTAAGCTTTCGATAAGATGTTGTAGATCTTCTATACTCGTTGCTATGATCACAGTGTAGTCTGCATATCGTAAGCTGTTAATTAGTTTTCCATTAATGGTAACTCCCGCTTTGATAATATTGAGCGTGTTTTGGAAAATTTCTTCAAAATATAAGTTAAACAAAAATGGCAATAAAACACATCCCTGTCTAACTCTTCTACAGACCTTCATTTCTTCTGAGTGTTGCCCATCAATTTGAACTATGGCACTTTGGTTCCAATATAATGTTTGCACTATATTTATGATTTTACTGTTAATGCGCTTGTTCATAAGTATTGATATTAGTTTTTCATGTCTTACTTTATCGAAAGCTTTTTTGTAGTCAACAAAACACAAGTGTAGATCAACGTTTACATCCCGACATCGCTGAATCAATATGTTGATGGCAAATAGTCCTTCTCGAGTACCCATTCCATTTCGGAACCCGAACTGCGTCTCGCTAATATCCTCCTCTAGCCTTTCGTATATTCTCTTATGTATTACTTTCAGCATACTTTTAAAGTATGACTCATGAGGCTCAGTGTTCGATAATCAGAGCACTCTTTTGCTGCTTGTTTTTTAGAGATGGTTATAAATGCTGACTTCAGCCACTCTTGTGGTATTATTCCCGTACCGTACACCGTGTTGAATAAATCTGCCAATACTTCCAAATTATCCTCTTCCATTAGTTTTAACAGTTCTACTAACTATCAGTAACTACTAACATCAGTAAAGCTTTTGAATCGTTTTTCTGCAGAAATATTATGAATAACCAACGCTGTTCCATGGTGCATTGACATTCTGTTTTGGACACCGTTCATAGGTACTTTGTCAATCAGTTACCAGCTGATGTCCGTTTGAAGAGGTTTACTCTCCGGACTCTGGAACTCACGTGAAGCATGGTTATGTGTTGCCTGAAGTTAAATCTAATAAAGTATTAAACATCACTCACTTTTAAACAACATGTACATTTTTTGCTAACTTCAATTTTTGTAAAGGGTTGTACCTTAATATTTTGGTGGCTCAGGCATGTTAACCTGTAAGTATAACCATTTTGCTTTTTTATCCTTAGTCAACATTTCAATCACGTTTGTTTTAATTAAATGGTTTATACTTATTTTAGGCTTTTTAACCTGATGATGGAATTATTATTCCGAAAACGTTTGTGTTTTTTGATGTAGCCCTTTTAAGGGTTTTTTAAATATACCTACATACAAAGATTTAAACCTCTTTTAGTTCTAATGGTATTTCATCTAATCCAATTGCTGGATTAGATGGGTTAAATGGGGAAATATAACACTCTCGTCATCAGTTTTTTGATGTTACTAATAACTAATCACTTATACTCACTTCTGTTACTTATAATCACTTCTGTTTGTGTTTATCTTCTGTGTCAATTTAAAGGCTATTTCTATTATAAATGTGTCAATTTCCATTATAGATTAAATTGTTTGTTATTGTGGATTCAAATAAAAACACCTCATTTAAATTTTATATTTTAAATTTATTCGAGCTCATAGACTTAGAAACCTATCTTCATCGACATAGAGTTTACATAAAGGTTACATAAAGGTGTCTTGAAATTATTGTATTAATCTAGCTGAAAGTTACAACTCATAGTACAGTAAACTTTATTTAAAGTTGATTTTTTAAGAATCTTTCTTATGGATTTTTGGTATATTTGGTATTGAGTACTAAACTAAATACTTGAGTAAACTTGAGTAAAAATAAATGTTTAAAATGACCCCCATTTTCTTCAACACCCATTCGGTATCGTTTTAATAAGGAAAACCGAATGCACTGAAAAATCATAAAATAATTTCGAAAAAATTATATTTTTCTGACGAAATTGATTTGCAGCTTCAATTATTTTAACCCTCAATTGTTGTTCGTCCCCTATTGTTACAGAATACACTTTCTCTTTCATAAACCGCCAAAAGCAAAAGTGCATGGGGCTAAGACCTGGACTTCTAAGTGGCCAATAAATAGGTGCGCCACGACCCCTTCCAATCCACCGACCAGGATACTGCCTGCAAAGGTATTCCCGGACTTCACTATTGTAATGCGGTGGAGCGCCATCTTGTAGAAACCACATATTTTGCCTTATTGCAATATGCACTTTTTTCAAATACTCTTGTAAATCGTTTGCCAAGAACTGCAAATAATTATCATCATGTAAATTGTTGCGAAGAAATACTGGACCTATTAGATTGTTATCCACAATTCCTGCCCAAACATTAACTTTGAAAGTCCTTTGGTGATAAGTCGTTTTTTTGGCGTGACGATTTTCGTCGGCCCAAATGTGCTCGTTATGATGGCTTGTTATTTCATTTCTACTGAAGGTAGCCTCGTTGGTAAACAAAATATTTCTAATAAAATTAACATTTTGAGTGTTTTCCATTAACAACCAATCGCAAAATCCAATCCTTTTAGGATAATCTTTAACCAATAACTCTTAAACCGTTGTTAAGTGATAGGGTTTAAGCAGCTGATCCTTCAAACGCCTCCAAACCCTTACGCGAGGAACATTTAGTTGAGCAGCTATTACCCTTGTACTTGTTCCAGGGACTTCTTCAATGATATCTAAAATGTCCTTATCAGTTGCATCCATTATTGGACGACCACTATTGCCAGCAACTTGCAGTTGGAATGTACCTGTTTCCCGTAAACGACGATCAATGGTCAGAAATAATCCTCTGTCGGGTGTATTTCGATTGGGGTATTTTACTGCATAACGCCTTGCAGCTGCTGCTCTATTTCCTTGACATTCACCTACGATATTCCTGATAGTTTATTGAAATCATAATTTAATTTGATTCAACTTACCCAAAGTTATATGCATATCTGCCATTTCCTGAAATGTGTAGGCCATTGTAATATCAAAATTTTTAATATTAATCTTATTCATACAATAAATGATGGCTTTGAATTATTGACTATTATTGATGGAACTGTTTGTAATTATTGTATCCGTAGAAACTAATTGTAATTTTATGGCCAACTAGGAAAAAACTAGTTTTTCGAAAAAGTGATAGGAGGCAAAAATTTTTTAAAAATAATGTGTTAAACTAATGATGTCATAAAATTTCCTTGATTTAAACGTACTCAAAAGTTTTTTGGGGATTTACGGCTGCACACCCCCCTTAAAATTTTTCTGTGCGCTTAGATTTTGTTGTTTCTTTTGTATGAAAAATGCTTTCAGAACAAGAAAGTAACGTGTCCATTTTTACAAAATGTCAAGTAGTTTAGGAGATAATGCAAAAAAACAATTTTTATTTTGTAACTTCAAAGGGCTGCAATTTTTTTTGTGTACACTTTTGTACTAAGGTAAGTTGGATTGAATCAATTTATTTTTGTCCGCGGAATGCGTGATTTAATTTATGACATACCTTTTTGAAACACCCTGTATTATTTTTCTATCGGTATTTAATACTGTTTCTGAATTAATTTTTACTTCTATTCTTGAGAAATTTTCGCAACAAAGTTTCTACCTTTTGTTAATTGTAAGATTCTTTAGTGAGGGTTTGTCTGTCAATTCTATCTCCAAAATTATTTTTTAATGTTTCTCTGATTAGAGGCCAGATATTTAAATCTGGTCGGCACATAACATTGAGTGTGAAATCATTTAATGTGTTGTCTGTGGTTTGTCCGTACGTAAGATAAAATTTGTCACATCTTTGTACGAAACTTTCCAGTTTCAGAGAATCGTCAATAAACTTTGGTAAAAATTCTGCAAGAGCCTTAGCTGCTTGTATAGTTGGTGTTTGATTACGTGCCATTTTATTTAAATTTACAACTAGATCCTCAATATCACTGCATTAAAAAAATCGGTTGCCTGTAAAGTCGGTTTTACGGGCGAAGATTTTACGTGACAACGTCTTTTTCTCGGTAGAATATTTATTGATATGAATATTATTAAATTGCACAATAGGAACAAGGAATTGAATGAAAATAAGAATTGCACAAATTTTAACTATAGAAATATATTTTGTTTACTAAAACATTGTATATGTAAACTTAAACTTAACTAATTTCTATTTGAGTGATTTTGTTGAGGATAGGACGATGATAGGAGAAATAGCATCGCACCAGCGGACCGATCATGTTTGAGTGGGAGAGAGACGCAAGGCATTCGCCGGTCCGGCGGGCCTCTCTCTCGTTCGGTGACTCATCGTAACAGACGTGAGCGGGCGTTACACTTTTTCATGAGTGACTCCGAGCCACAACCTAATTTAAGACGTTGTCACGTCAAAATATTTTTTATAATATATATATATATTTTTTTTATTAAAATTTCAAATATAAATATAATATAGTTTAAAATAATCTACTCTGTATAATAAGATTTTCAAAAATTAGAAATCTCAAACAAGAATAAGAAATATAAGAAAATATATTAGCTATAGAAAATAATCTCGAATAAAAAAAATATTTTTTGTCGGCAAAAACTTAGTTACTTAGTTTCAAAATTTTATATTAAATAAAGAGAATAACCACTAAAAGGAAAGTAAGAAAGGAATATAAAATTTCTCAGTAACTTACTTTTTGTACTGGTACGTAGATTCTAAAACAAATGATGGAAACCAACGGTTGATCTGCTTTTCTCGGGAATTTTCTTATAAATAGCCCTCAGGAATCTGCTTCAACCTTCAGGAATCCAACTGACTGCGCCAATTAATTTTATTTTTGTGGAAAATTTGTTTTTAAAAACTTTATTTTCAAAAATACAATACAATATACTTGTTGCCAAACTATAAATAAACGCTCTGAATACAATTAACAATTAGCTTCTTAAATACTTAACTTATTGTTCTCTTATTATAAATAAGTGCAAGCCTATTTACACCTTCCGATCAAATGGACTGTGGTCGGCGGATTCCAATTGAATTTTCTGTTTATGTTGGTATAATTCGATTCATCTTGCTGTAAAAAATTTGTAGGTTTAGTGCTTTTTAGTACTAGTGCCTAAATACCTATAAAATCTAAAGTAATTAAGCTTATATAAATATTTTTATAAGAGTGGCACTAATAACCATATAGACTGATGCTACTTGAATATAAAAGGATATAATTGGGAATCATTTAAATTTTTTAAAAAACTATATCTGAGTTACATCAATCTGATTATCTGATGTCAATTTAATGTCAATGCAAAATGAATTTTAAAGTTAGTTGACAGCTGCCTTAAAACATTCCAAGATAGTAATCTTGGCATAAAATTCAAAACATTTTAATCTATAAGTAAAAAATAGTTTAGGAAAAGGTAAACCGTCGACCCATAGAAAAAGAGCTGGTGGTTGAAACCCATAGGCGTTCCTACAATTTTGCGGCCTTTCTAGAGTAGCATCTAGCTGAAAATAAAAGAATTGAATAGGTAAACTTACCAAGAACTTGCAAAATTAGAACTTGATTTTATTTTGATGTAACATAAACCTAAATTAAATTACATTCTACAATGTCTAGGATGACTTACTTGAAAAAGTGTTTTATGTGGGAAATCAGTTTATTACAAATCTAGGCTCTGTAGTCGTGTATAAATATTGGTTTGTTTTTGAACTTTCTACTATTTCACGCCCTTACTTTCTCTCGTTTCTTACATCATACTTTAGGTCGTTCTTTTCTCGTTTATCTGATATCATCAGTATAATAAAATGTGTCTTTTTTGCTTCATTCCTTTAAAATTTGCCTTTTATTTTATCAATATATTACTTACCATCTAGTGTATGTTTTTGTGTGGGAAGAGATGGTAATAGACAAAGAAGTTTTTGCCATAGAAAATTGTTATAAAGATTTTTAAATTTTTATTTTAAAATCGTTTATAACCTTGATTAAAATATATATAGATTTGTCAGAATAGGATAACAGAGTGAGGATGTTAACTAGTAGGCTCCTGTTGAGATTCATTAAAGTTAAATATAGGTTCCGAGTCTGTTTCTTATGATTAAGACAATCGAATAATACGTAATTTAAATCTCCGACAGATTCATTATTCCACAGACAGAAGAGAGTTTCATAGATTCCAATTCTATACAGATGCTCTGGAATAAAGCCATGGTTTTTAGTAGGGTTATCAAAGAGGAATGTACTTTATTATAGTTGAAGTTCAAGTGGGGAATATTTTTTGGTAAGCATCGAGGAATAGAAAAGTAATGGTTTCTTGAAGTTTTCCAAACCTCTTTATATTTTGACCTCCATCTTTCCCTGCCAAGACTCCTGATAATAGAAAAAAGATCTTTTATTACTGTCCACTAATTTGTTTTCAATTATTCCACTGTGTCCTTTAACCTAAAGTAAAGTTACTGTTTTTTTTGTGAATTTTACTTTTTAATATCAAGGATAATGTAGTCTTGAAAATTATCTAATTGATGGCTACGAATAGCTTGTAATATTGCCTGAGAATCTGATACTAATACAATGTTCTTACAATAAATAGTGATACACCAAGTTAGTCAATTTTCTGTATGGCAGCAGCCTCATCAATAATCAGGAATTCGATATTTCCCACCATAATTGTTGTTTGAAACAAAACATGCGAAACCAGCACTTTTATCAGTATTTGATCCATCTGTATAAATTATTGTTAAATATTTCCCTAATGAGCTCAATATGGATTTAAATATCAGATTAGTTAAAATTGACAAGTTTGAATAAGAGGACAATATAATGGTTGGTTTGTCTATTAGAACTTTAAGGTCTTGTTCATAAAAAAAATTTTGGTAGCGGTGAAATATAAGATTGGTGTAAATTCGTGTCAATAAAAGATTCTGCAAGAGAAGGAGAATTTTTGAAGTTATACTTCTATACGCACGGTCGGCGTTGGAAATTTGCATGAGAGTGAATCTGTGAAACCATTACATATTATGTAAGATAATGAGTAAGAGAGAGACAGAAGATAATTCTCTTCCTCTCTCGAGAATAAAAATGTTCCTTTTGTATTTAATATTATATATATAATATTGTATATATATATATATATATATATATATATATATATATATATATATATATAATATTATATGTTATAATATGTTATGTACTAATATTATTATTTATGTGATATGTTTTGTATTATTTAAAATTAAACGTTTATAATTATTTTAGGCTTTTGTATTTCAAAATAATCACTATTTTACCGAGAACTGTCAATTTTGAAATCCGTTAGTGTCATGTCTAATTGGCAAATCCTTTACGTCTTTGGTTCATACGCTGGTGGTTGTGAGTTCGAATCCCAATTATGAATTTCCTTTTTTATTTTTGAAATATTTAAAAACCTCATGTAATATACGCAAAAAACATAAATTTTAAAATAAAATGAAAATTTACAACATAATCTGAGATGTTGGTTTTTTATTTTTATCTTCGTAAAGTAAGTTATGTATATTGGCAGTTTTAAAGATTATGTTGCAGTGTATTTATTGTATTGTAATTTTTATATTAATAACAAAATAAACAATGAATTTTACTGCAGACTATGTGTAAATTTTTTTTTGCATTTAACTTCTTTTATACATATATAAAAATAAAAATATATATTTTCATTGAAATATTGATAAAATTCTTCATTTACTATACTCCTATTACAGGTCAAATGTATATATACAGCAAACGATGCACTATATACCTATATAACTAATTCTTTTTCTCTTTCTGCTCTCTCTTACCTATAGCATTACATATGTAATGATTGTGCAGATTGACTCCTATATAAATTTTTGACGGCGAACGCGTTTATAGAAGTATAACTTCTACCGGCAGTCCCACTGGACTGCCACACCCGTTTTTTTTTATTATCCAGTAAGAATTTGTTTAATTTTCTGACAAAAGTAAACCTATTTTGTGAACCATATTTGTATTAAACGATCTATGTTATTGGACGAAACATTTGCCTAGGATGGTGTAAAGGAGATTCTTGAGCTTCCGCTAGAACTGCTTGGTTTGGTGAAGACATCATAGCTCCTAGACAAATTATTATTGATTTAAATTATATTCTGTCTAGTTTTAAAAAATTTGGTTTGGGTGTTGATTTATAAATAATACAGTCATAATCCAGAATGGATCGTATGTAGGATCTATAAAACATTAATTGGATATGTTCATCTACACTCCATCTTTTGTTTTACATACTTTATATGGCTGGACCACAAAAGTTTTTTATCTAGGATCATGCCCAGATACTTATACTCTTCTGCTAAGTGGAAAACATAATCATCTATCGGGCATTTGCCTGTAATTGTTTGTCTACGTCTTGTGAAACATAATAATCGAAGATTTTTCTTGTAATATACTTAAACCCATTTTTTTTACGCACATCTATGTTACTAAAAATAAGTTTTATAATTACCATCTTATCTTTTGATTTTTCATTACTGTGACTATGCTCTCCTACCTTCGCCATTCTCGTATTTCGTGGTTCTATAGTTTTGTTCCGCATGTATTTGACATTTCGGTCCTAGTTTTCTTTTATCTTCCTGTAGAATTTTTTAAGCGATCTTCCTCTCTCGCTCTAGCGTGGTTGTCTTTTTAAATATACATTAAAATTTGACAGAAAGTTTCACTGTTTATGAGATAACTTTTTGTGTCCATTATTATTTTTACTTATTTTTTGTTTTTTAAGTATTTACTTCAGAAAGTCATGGCAGGAACCAATGATGGCATTTCGAACAATTTAAAATAATTATTATGCATAATTTGGTTACTTTAAAGTACATTATTAATTAAATCATTAGTTGTAACTTATTTGAATTTAAATTAAAAAAAATTGTTTTTGTACCCTTAAAAAAATATTTTAGTTAAAAATATAATGTCGTTAAATAGAAAATTAAATTCTCGTTTAAATGAGGTGTCGCATTATACCGATTTCTATTTAAAAAATTAACGACTACGTCACTACACCTACACCTGTGACATCATCCCTACTTCATGTACGTTATAAGATGGGTATTTTATAACAAAAATCGACCTGTTTCGGGATTTCCCTCAAAACTCGATGGTTCTCGAAATAATGATAATATTCCATAATTTAGCCGTTCACTGTAGGGAACGGTGTGTTCCACAATGACTCAATATTCTTTTTTCGTACCAGTCTGGGTGTTGCAAAAAAGCAATGGCCGACGAAAAGGGTATGGTAGAGTCCAAGTAGAGCGGAACGACTTGCTTTTGTGAAAGAAATTGTTTCTTACTAAGGCGTATCAGTAATGCTTTAGGGTGGTATGCTAGTCTTACTCCATTTATATCACGGAAGTAATGACTGCTATTATAAAAGTAGAAAACAATATTGAAATAATCCTTCAGCTATTGTTAAACCAAATTAGAGAAAAACTTACTGTAAAATTGCTTCAATAAAGAACTATCTAAAGAATGAACTTATCGATCACAATAAAATTATCGATCGAGATAGCAAATACAAATATTTAGGCACTTTTATAAATGAAGACAACGATAGCTCAGCAGAAATCAAAATAAGAATAGAAAAAGCTAGATCCATATTCACTAAAATGAAGAGAGTGTTCTGCGGAAGAGATTTGAGCCTTGAAATGAAACTTCGCCTGATGAGATGTTACGTACTTTCTGTGCTGTTCTACGGGAGTCATGGACGTTGAAAAAGATTGATACCAAAAAATTAGAGGCATTTGAACTGTAGATGTATCGCAGAATCCTGAGAATATCATGGACCGAGAGAGTCACTAATGTCGAGGTCTTGAGAAGAATGAATAAAGAAAAGCAAGTCATATTTACGATCAAAAAACGAAAACTGCAATACTTGGGACACATTACAAGAGGCGAAAGATATGAACTGCTTCGAATAATTATGCAAGGGAAAATAGCAGGAAAAACGTCCATAGGAAGAAGACGAAACTTCTGGCTAAAGAATCTACGGGAATGGTATAGCTGTAGCAGCAACGAATTGTTTCGGTCAGCAGTTTCGAAAATACGTATAGCCCTGATGATCGCCAACCTTCGGAACGAAGATGGCACTTGAAGAAGAAGAAGAAAGAATGAACTGGCTACCAAAACTTCTACTGAACATGACACACGGTAACATCTTTGCATAGCAACATTTAATCAATGAAGCTTTCCTGTAGTCCTTTATGATAAGGATAATGCCCATATAAGGATTAACATATTATTGATTATCATATTTTGAGGCTAAATTGATAATTTAATTTTTATTTTTTCTCGAAAAAAGTTGTTATAAAAAATAATTATGAATATCTAATCAATTTCTCACTCTGTTTAGGGCCAGTTTGATCACATTCTTTATATTGCATTTATATTTCATAGACACCAAACACATTGTTCAACTTAACCGAAAGTTGAATATTCTAATTACTAAAAAAGTTATTCAACCGAGAATATGTCTGGGTGAAACTGATCACTGCCCAAACTCTAATATTTTTGAAAAAATAATACACACATCTTATACAAGGATAGATTGATATTAAACTAGCCTTTAATAGATGGCGCTACTTGATACCGAATTGGTTTCGCTGCTGACATTTGCCATTCATGACATGACGTCTGTCAAAATTTTAAGTTTTAAAAACAATTAGTTTGGTTTTTACAGCCGTCAAAAGCAAGCAAATTTTGTGTTTTCGGAGAAATGGAAAAGTCGAGTATCGTTCGGTGATTAAGTTCCTTCACAAAAAGTTTAAAACGAATGTTCTAATCAAAGCCGGTCTGGTCAAAGTTTATGGTTAGGTTGCACCTTCGTTAGCAACAGTAAAATTTTGGAAAGCTGAATTTGTTCGTGGTCGTACGAGTGTTTTTGATCCCGGGAGGCCAAATGAAGTCACCACGCCAGAAATGATCAACAAAGTCCATGAAATGATTATGGCAGATCGTCGAATTAAGCCCCGCGAGTTAATAGAGGTCATAAAAATTTCCTACGAACGCGTACACAACACCATTCACCATATTTGGACATGAAAATGCTATCCGCGCGATGGTTGCCACGTTTGCTGACAATCGATCAAATGCAAAAATGTGTGACCATGACTGGGTGCGTTATTACACACCAAAAACCAAAGAACAGTCGAAACAGTGGCACAAACGCGGCGAAGGGCCGCCGAAGAAGGCAAAGAGTGCACATTCGGCCGGCAAAGTGATGGCGACTGTTTTCTAGGATGCGAAGGGCATCATCCACATCGACTACTTGGAAAAAGGAAAAACAATCAATGGTGAGTACTACGCAGCATTATTGGATCGATTCGATGCCGAATTGCGTCGAAAACGCCCCGGTTTGGAACGCAAAAAAGTGGTCTTTTACCAAGAAAATGCACCGGCTCACCGATCGGCCGTCGCCATGGCAAAATTACACGAATTGGGCTATGAATTGGTTGAACACCAACCGTATTTTCCAGATCTTGCCGCCAGCGATTTTTTCCTATTTCCAAACCTAAAAAAATGGCTCGGAGGATGCCGTTTCGCAACAAATGATGAAGTCGTCGCTGAAACCTCCGCCTATTTTAAAGAGCTCGAGCAAAAGTACTATTCGTACTATATAAGACAAGCATGTTTTAAACGATCTCATTTTGAGAATATAAACGAATTTCTAAAAACTATAAACGCAAATTACAGGAATAATAACTGGACTCAACTTAAGTCTACAGTTTCAACGTAACAATTTTCAGAATACTTTTAAGGAATCACACTTCTATTACATTCACATATTTTTAACATTTGTACTTAAGTTCACCGTCCTTATTTTCTACCTTAGGGTTGTGAAGTATGACTGTACTGTAAGAAGTATCAACTAGGAATTGATTATTTTCCATAACTAAACTTATTTCGGGCTATATTCACAGATTTCATACCTATTACTGCCACTTCTCCATCTGTTATGTCCTGTATTACAGAAATATATCTCTATATTGCCTTGTTTCGACTTTCTTTCATTACCTTAACCAAAAAAGTTAGATTCCTTGATTAAATTTTCTTAATTTGCAGAAAAATATTCCGTTTCTTTATCTATTTTATCAAAAATGTTATCAGCAGATTCGACATCTAATGTTGGTTTTGGTTTCTTCTCTGAACTTGTATCTGGCTCAACTTCAAGTTTTTGCCTTTTAACGTTTCGTCTGGAAAATGCAGCTTAGAATCTGTGTTGTTGTAAGTTGTAAACTAAAATACCATATAGTTTTCATCATCGATCTCATTATTTCTTTAATCTTTTTTTAAACTCGTTCTGGATCTAAAAGAACAATCTCAGTTGATTTAAAAGAAGAGACTAAATCCTTCCCAACGGCATTGACGTCTACGTCAGCTTTTTTATTCATTTCAGCTGGACATAACTTCAACTAGCTAATATATATGGAAAGTCGTTTTTATCAATTGATGTGTGGGATGCATTTGACTGTTTCCAATTTAATAAAGTTGGCCACCAGGAAGTCTTGAATGCTCTAAAAAAACACATTAAAATGTTGTGTTAGGTTAGTAAAATTCTTAGGCAGAAAAAATGATATTTTCCTTGCATAAAGACAGCCACATCATTAGTAAAATATGTCGACCAATTTTCATCCAAGAGAACTTTTCGGCCTTCCAACTCTTTGGCATGAGGAAGGAAACATGACGTGAATCAGTCAGTAAAACCGAGCATCCATATACCCATGACGAGAACGGTTATACTTCGATCCTCCTGAGCAACACCCACTGTAACATGAGTTCCTTTTTGGGCAATATTCAGTTCACTAGATCCACATTTTTTTTGACTTAGTAATGCATAGTAGTTACCAAACACTTCATGTTAAATCACACATCTTTGGATGTGAGATGTGGATGTGGCGCTTTTTGTAAAATTACAAACTATCTCGGGCTATTTAGTACAGCGCCTTAATAACATTTTTTTTTATTTTCATGGTAATTCTATAAGTTTATTTTCTCGTAGTTAAAAATGTTACTTTTTGGAATATTTTGCAGTGTCTGACGTAAATTCTACCATTCTCTACAAACCTTTGACTTATGACAAGGCCTTTGACACCATAAATCAACAAAGAATATTAGAAGTCTTGACGGAATGCCGAATTAACTATCGGTATATAAATATAATTAAACACATATACCAAAACGCAACAACTAGTGTTCAAGTGAGTGATCGTCAAACTCAGAAATTACTGGTATAACGTGGAGTACGTCAGGGGGACACCATATTACCAAAATTGTTCACTACGTTTTTGGAATATTTATATGTAAAAGGGCAAAATTGACCGACAAGGGCATAAATATAAATGGAGAAAAGCTTAGCCACCTGAGGTTTGCAGATGATATTGTGCTAATAATAGCTGATAGAATGGATGAGGCCAAAAAATTTATAAATCAGCTCTACATTTCCTTGCTAGAAGGAGGATTGAAAATAAATATATCTAAAACCCAGATAATGAAAAATCTTGTAGACTGCGAAGATATTATATGCATATTAACGAGATCCTTAGACCAGGTAATGGCCTATAAATACCTAGGTTACGAGATTCACATAGGAAAAGATAACCCAAAAGTTGACCTTCTTCCTTGTGTGACTAAGTTGGGCAACTTTTGGCAAGTTGAACCACATTTTAAAATCATCCGAAATACCAATATATCTTAAAAGAAAAACCTCTCAGTGTGGTTTTGCCATTGTTGACTTACGGAGCAGAAACGTTGACAATGCTAAGGAAAATACTGAAAAAGATCCGTGTGGCTCAAAGGGTGATGGAGCGTGCTATGTTGGACGTTTCAATATGAAACAAGATCTCAAACCGCCAGCTACCACGAAGATCAGAAGTGGCTGGTGTTGTAGAGGGAATAGCAACACTGAAGTTGAACTGGGCAGGTCACGTGGCTCGAACGACAGATAACAAATGGACAAAGCGGATACTGGAATGGAGACTAAGAGATAATGCCTACCGAAGCAGAGATCGTCCATCAACACGTTGGTTGGACTGACGATCTAAAACGTTGTCAAAGGAATTAGATGCAAGAGGCACAAGATCAAAACAAATGAAAATTACGTGGGAGTCTATGTCTAGTAGTGGACGAGCAAAAATTGAATGATGATGATGTTAATACTTTGAAATTTCCGCTTGTATGTTAGACTTTCGGCCGACATAACGTAGAATGATTGCTTGGGATGGATCAAGTTAAAGATATATAGTGGCGGAAGAACAATAATTATTATAAATTAGTACTTGCCAGAGAAAGTTTCTGGCTCTCCAAAATATTCCTATTTCATATGCTTGATTTAAACAACTTTTTTTAGACAAAATTTACGGAGAACTACCAATAAACTTACGTACTTCTCATCACAAACCTTTGAATGACTGAATCCGATATTCAAGAATAAAATCCAGCAGCTAAAATGGTCGCTATATTTGAAAATGCTATTGGAGGATTTTTTAATCAATTTTACCCCCGGAGATCAAATTCGCCCCAAACTAACACATTTTTTAACATTTTTCGTTATTTATTCTATTCTTCAGTATCCGGGAATCAAATTAAAATGTTTGTGTTTAATTTACTCAAATAATAAAACAAAGTAAAAGTATCCACAAATAGTTTCAAAATTAATTTGCTTATTGTATTTGATTTATCTAAAAGGTATGTAACTTGACCAATAAAATAGAAATATCCCCAATATCCTTTACTATTATCATTATTTTGCACGCGCCTATGGTGGTAGCGTCACCTTGATTTGAATGGGGGTTAAAAACCTACCTGCTGAGATCCCTGACCACCCTCATATTAGCAAAATTATTTGAGCCACCGGCAAAACTTTCGATTTTCTACCTTTTCTACTGTTACCTTAGTGTTTACGGACGTCGTTATTGAGTTCAACCACTGTTCCTTTGTTGGAGCTTAACAAACGTGTGCATCAATATGCTGCCACTTTTAGAAACTTCCTATTGTCTTGTAACTTTTGCAATTTTTAGTTATTCTAGAAAGGAAATTAAGAGCATAGGAATTTTGATCTGAAAATATCTCTGCGTATAAAAAAATATAAAAAAAGTAGAAGTATTTAATATGTTGTTCTTTCTTTTCGGCACTTGGGGGATTCGGTTTTGCTTGTTTTGACTGTAAAAATCAATCAGTTGTATTTTTATCGTATTGTAATCAATTGTGTTTTTATTTTTTCGTGACATTTTTTTATCTTTCTTGTATTTTGGATTGTAACTGAAAATAATTGAATGCTATGCTGGAACAACGTTGTAAACGCCAAATCACATTTTGTCGAAAAATTTAAAAAAACACCTTATACTTAATTGATTATTTTGAAAAAAAAATTATGAGGGTAATATGATAGATTATAGGATGCATAACATTAATATCAACAAAAATAACCTTAGGTTATACAAAACAAGCATTTATGAACATAGATGCTATATTTTAATAAAACAACGTGTTAAATCCCCGTCGCGTCGCTTAAAACGTTGTTGTGTGGATAAAACGTTATTTTAGAAATAAAAAATGAAGTACCTACACGTGAAATTAAGAAACGTACATATTATTAACAAATTACTTATAAACATGTTTTATATGACGTACATATCAAAATAATATTATTCACTCTTAAAATTTTGATAGTAGCTTACATACTGTAGTAGAATATATTCGGCAATATTTAATATATGGTAATTGGCATGTTTTTCTTTTTTAATTGGTAGTGGGCCTTCATAGGCTTCTGTAAGTTTAGCAAGAGTGACTTCAATTATAGGCGTTTTAGTTGACTTTAAAGAATAAGATGACCATGGTTGAATAGTGTCGTGGGATTTTCTTAACCGACTAGTATTTGGATCATTTGAACTAATTTGTATCCACCCTGACTGAGTTATTTTGATAACTAAATGGGTTTTTAACTCTAGCTTTTGCAATTAACATCTGTACACTGAAACGGGATGTAAACCGATATCTCTCTCTCTATCTATGAATAAGTCTCTATCACAGGGCAGAAAGCTGTGCCCACTAGTTCGAAACTTTTGCCCAATTTGGGTGAAGTATTTTTCTAACCGTAGAAGTCGAAGTAATGTTATGACTATCCAATTGTTATTTTGGCCGACACGTCTATCTGACTAAATAACAAGTTTTCTTTCTTGGCCTGGATTAAGACGACTGAAGTTTTGAAGCGCCATTACTTCGTTCCACAGCATCATTGTAGCAGTATTACTCACCATATTATGAACAGCGTAGTCATACGAAGAAAGTTGTCGCTGGTAGAAGATTGATGAGTGAGTTAAATTAGGACAAAAAAGAACTTGTTGCAAATCAGTACATAAAACGACATAACTTTGTCTTCATAACTTTGACTTTGACATTTACTTTTGCAATTTCAGTATCTTGTCTTAATGTTTTGTAACCTGCTTTGTTTACTTTTAATTTCTATTTTCTTTCTTTAACATTCATCGCTAGCAGAAGAAAGTTTGATAAAGAGCTTGTCAAAATATGAAGAAGTATCTGATCTGGGAAGTCCAAAACTTTGAGATGCTTTTATGATATTTTTGGGACGATTATTATGTTTGCCACGTTGATCATTTAGATTTACTCCTGCTTTCGTTTTATCAACAAGGTACTGGAGTTTTATACCGATTATTGAAAATATATAAAATACCGTTGCTTTGCATACCCTTACGTTTTCTACTGTATATTTATTTCACTGTACACTGACAACGAGATGTTGCTTCCCCAACCCTTCTTATTTTTGGCTCTTGCAGCGAAAGAAACTGAGTTAAAATTTTGATTTGCCATTGCAAGTCAGTTCCCTAAACGTTTTGAATAGTTTTGCGAGATTGCCCACTAATAACTCAGCAGAACAACCCGTAGCAGACCGCTTACATTTACAAATAGGCACCTAAAATAAATATTGTTTTAAAACATGAAACTAGTTTAGATTACTTTAACTTACTTCATCTGGGAAACCTAGAGCTTCTTTGGGTACTTCTCTAGACGAAACGTACGAATCACCAGCATCTCTGCGACGTTTTCCAATATTCTTTTGTGTTTTCCCTCTGTTAATTTGAAGACGAAAAAATAAATATAGTAAGTTCACCAAAATATAACATATATATATATATATATATATATATATATATATATATATATATATATATATATATATATATATATATAAGTATATATATAATAAAAATATAAAAGTTTTGGCAAAAAATTCATTGGCTTTAATTTTAACAAAAACAAAATAATATCAAGTTGCCTTTGGAAACAAAAGTTTTTTACGTATTATTGTACAATATTTACAATATCTTACTACTTCCATATAAAAGGCGAGATGGAGTGCTACTCCTGAACAGACAATATGGAAGGAAAGCATAAATTGTTTTCTGAGTGCAAAAAGCTTGGTTGAAGAGAAAAGAAAACTAAGGAGAAAGTGGCAAAACACACACGCACCTATTGACAAAGCAAACCTACAGAGAATTACCAGAAGATTTAAAAATCTGGTAAAAGAAGAAAAAAATAAGGGGATCCAAACTTATCTAGAAAATATGATGCCGTTCAAAGATACAAACTGTTCTTTATGGAAAGCGAGAGAAATTGGAAAGGGCCACAAGACGCCATACCTCACGACGCCATTCTCAGAACATCTATCGAAAATATTTACTTCATTTACCAGAGTAGTGCCTGTAGAACAAGAAGAACCACTTGATTCTTTTCTTGACGCTCCATATCAAATGGAACTACCAATCTCCCAATTTAACTTTAAAGAAGTAAAACAGATAATAAAAATTTGGATTAAACCCAACAAGGCGCCGGGATACGATTTCATTACAGGTAAGGCCCTTCGAGAACTAACCCATGATTGTTACAGAATAATATATAATACTATGATCTTCAATGCTATGTTAAGTCTGCACTACTTCCCTTTGCAAGTAATGAAAAGTGGCACAGATTATACTCATTCAAAAACCTGGTAAAGATCCAAAAGATATCAACTCATACCGATTGATTAGTTTACTCCCAGTCATTTCTAATATTTTTGAAAAACTTCTGTTGAGATAAATCAAATCAGTATTGGACAGAAAGGGTCTTATACCTGACAATCAATTCGGATTTTGTAACCAACAGGCTACTATGGAACAAGTTCACAGATTATACAAAACAATAAGAACTTGTCTCGAAAAGAAGCAATACTGTACTGCAGCCTTTTTAGATGCCTCTCAAGCTTTTGACAAGGTGTGACACAAAAGACTTCTGTACAAGTTAACGAAAAACCTACCTTACACTTACTTCAAACTGCTTAAATCATACATTACAGAAAGAAGATAGTAAGGTATAGTGAAGTCTATACAAAACTCTACCCCATCATATTTGGTGTACCTCAGAGTAGTGTACTCAACAAGCAATAACCTTACGCTTGCAACATTTGCAGATTATACTGCCTTCCTAACATCTCGTAATAATTCAGTAATATTATCAGAGATACTGCAACTACATCTAAACATAACTAATGATTAAAACCCTAGAGAATTAAAGTAAATCGCTCAAAATGTACACATATTACATTTGCTATAAGAAGAGGTATATGTCCACAAGTTAACCTCGATGGACATCCTTTAGATACCTTAGATTGGATGAAAAGAGATATTAAATCAGCAGATAATAGTAACGCAACGGGACCAGATAAAATACCCAGAGAAATAATTAAAGTACTTATAATAAAGATAAATATTTGCTTCTAAACAGTATAAATATTAATAATCTAAAACATTCTATCTATAAATCAATATATAACAATCTAAAAGAAAATTCAGATAACTACCAAAGGACAATTGATAGACAGATTATATATATACAAATCTACAGCTCTCATCTTGATAGGATGATTTCCATTAAATGAATTAAAATGAACATAGGAAACTGTCTAATAAAACCAAAATAATCTTAAAACGAGGAAAGAAAATGAAAGTAAATAGCAACATATAGCGAATATAATACACAGAACTTTGAAAGACAATAAGGAAAAGTATTAAGAAAGACACAAGAAAATACAATGAAAAACTGGTAGAAAATGTAATCGAAGACAGATAAAAAATACAGAAAAGCATTAATCACTGGAAAGAAACAAATCGTTGTTCTAACAAACGAAAACACCAGAATTACTGAAAGAAATGAAATAACTCGTGACTAAATTCTGCAGCGAACTATATAAAGCCTCTGCAAGCAACACTTAAAGAAGCGATTGGTGACCAATATGTACCTAAGGTCCTTTTAGAAGAAGTAGAATCGACAATGAGAAAAATGAAAAGCAGTAAAGCAGCTGGAATAGATGGCATAACAGAGGAACTGCTTAAATACGCTGGCAAAAAAACCTGGAAAATCTTATTAGGTATATTTACGAACTGCTTAAGATCAAGATGCATACCAGACCACTGGAATATAGCAAACATAATTCTCATACATAAGAAAGGTAGCAAATAGGATATCAAAAACTACAGTTCTGTAAGTATACTACCAATAATGGACAACAAATTCACAAAGATCATCAACAACAGGTTAACCAATGCATTAGATGATACACAGCCAAGACAGCAAGATGGCTTCACAAGTGGATTCAGTACCCTGGATAATCGAGAACTAATGACTAAAGCTAAAGAATACGAACTACTTCACAACTACAAGAACTGGTAAGTGACCTAAATGCAGCTATCAATGAAGTTGGCCTAAAAATGAACTTGAACTTGAATGACAAAAACAAAAACCGTGTACAACAAGCTAGTGGATGTCCAAGATGTAATAATAAATAACACTGCACGGGACAGTAGACGAGTATGTATACCTAACACAACTAATATATAAATCGGGCTCACCATTCCCAGAAATCAACAGAAAAATGAAAGTGGCTAGAGCATCTTTTGGAAAAAATGCAGTTATAGTTAAATTCAGCTTGCCCCTCCACTTAAAGAAAAACGCCTTCGATCAGTGTATACTGTCAATTATAATATGCGGCTATGAAACTTGGACACTAAAAAAAAGGTAATAGCGAAAGTTAAATTCACTCAAAGGTCAATGGAGCGATGCATGCTAGGTATAATAAATAGAGATAGAAAAATAATAAAATGGATCAGACAGAAAACCAAGTCAGTTATCCAAGAAGATATCCAAATTTAAGATGGCACTATAACATAAACAAACAAGCCGGTTCAACATGGCACAGAAAACCTAATATTAGATAATCGTAAACCTCTTAGACTAAAAGATCCAAAGAGCAAATAATAGAGCCCATGCCAGCAGACGTTACTGTCATCTGTAGCCATACCGAAGACATGTGCTAAAAAATCATCCAGTATCACAGTATCTGTCTAATTAGCAATATATTAAAAAATTTCTCAACAATTTTGCACTCGAGGAATTCTTCTTCTTTAAGTTTCATCTGTTATAGAAGGTTGAAAATCATCATGACTATGCGGACCCTGTTGACTGCCGATCTAAAAAATTATTACAGTAAAATAGAAGAACAATTAGATGACACACAATAAATTAGATTTCGATAACAATATTGGAACCAGCTTAGCATTATTTAGTTTGCACTTTGTGGTTCAAAAATTTAGGAGTACAGAACATCCGGTATTTAAATGATTTATAGTCTTGCAAAAGAATTTGACTGGTTAATGACGATAAAATGATCTGTGTTTTGCAGCAGGTGAGAATTAATAACCAAGAGTCTGTCTTATCAAAAATTTGTATGGACACTAATGTCCAAACATCCAAATTAGTACAGTATAATAGAAGTAGTCTAGGTACGAAATCAAATAGACTATATTCTTATTAACAAACGATTTAGAAACTCTATAACATCTATTAAAGCGTACCCGGGATCCGACATAAATTCGGACCACAATCCACTTATCGCCAAAATGAAACTTAGTTTAAAGAAAGTTCAAAGACCAAAAATTATGAAGTACGATATTAACTAACTGAAAAATAAAACAGTAAAGGAAAAGGTACAAAAACGCCTAAAAAAAAACGTGGGCTCGTACAGAAAAACCATGGGCCCGTACAGAAACAGATAACACAGATGTAGAACTAGAAAATTTGCACAAAGTAAGTCAAGAAATAACAGAAAAATACTTAAAACCTGAAAGAACAAATAAAAAGGAATGGATGACGGAGGAGATTCTATGTATGATGGAAGACAGAAGAAACGCTAAAGATAATAAGAATTACTACAACAACATAAATAACGAAATAAAAAGGGCTATTAAAATAGCAAAAGAAAATTGGTTTAGCTCGAAGTGTACAGAGATAGAGTCATTACAACAAAAACATGATTCATTTAACCTCCATAAAAAGATTAAAGAAGCGGCAGGCTTATATAAACACAAGAACACTGGATTCCTGACAGATAATCAGGGAAACATAGTACTGGAAATAGAGCATAAAAGAGATATTTGGATCAAATACGTGGAAAAAACTTTTGAAGATATACGAAGTAACACTGGTATTACAACAAACACCAATTGCGAATCTGGACCACCATTTACAGTCGAAGAAGTAAAATATGCCATCAAAAGCACCAAAGATGGTGAAGCAGTCGGCCCTGATAATTTTCACTCAGAATTCTTAAAACTTATGGACTATGATGGCATAAAATGGTTGACAAATATATTTAACAATATATATGATACGGGCGTGGTTCCCCAAGAGTGGTTAGTGTCAACTTTTATAAATCTTCCAAAAAAACCCAATGCGAGAAAGTGCGAAGACTATAGAATTATAAGCCTTATGAGCCATTTACTTAAAACATTTCTAAAGGTCATCCACAAAAGAATATATACAAAATGTGAGGAACAACTAACAAGAACACAATTCGGATTTCGTGATGCTCTGGGAACACGGGAGGCCCTTTTTGCTGTACAGGTGCTATTTCAGAGATGCAGGGATGTGAATTGTGATATATACGTATGCTTTATAGATTACCAGAAGGTATTTGACAGAGTAAAACATGACAAATTAATGACTCTAATGCAAGAAATTGGAATTGACAACAAAGATCTTAGAATTATCAGAAACATTTACTACAATCAAACGGCCAAAATCAAAATAGAAGACCAGTTAACTGATAAAATTGCAATAGAACGTGGAGTACGACAGGGCTATATTTTGTCTCCATTGTTGTTCAATATTTATTCTGAATGGGTATTTAAGGAAGCTTTAGACGGTTGTGCGAAAGGAATACTAATAAACGGTGAATGGTTGAATAACATTAGATATGCAGATGACACTATAGTTTTTGCCGATAATCTGAATGACTTAAAGATATTAACAAATCGCATAACAGAAGTCAGCAACAGATACGGACTAGCTCTTAACATAAAGAAAACCAAATTTATGACAATTAGTAAAAAACCAATACTAAACGCTCAACTTACAATCAACCAACAGAATATCGAAAGAGTCGAGCAATATACATATCTAGGCACCAATTTAAATGGCCAATGGGACCACTCAACAGAAATTAAACAGCGAATAATAAAAGCAAAAGCAGCATTCGTTAGAATGAGAACTATTTTCAACAGTCGAGACATATCATTAAAAACAAAATGCCGTCTATTGAACTGCTACATATTCACAGTTCTGCTCTACGGAATGGAAGCATGGACACTGACTGTTGCATCTATGAATCGGCTCGAAGCTTTCGAAATGTGGTGTTATAGGCGCATCTTACGTATATCCTGGGTTGACAGAGTTACTAATGTGGAGGTCCTGCGTAGAATGGGGAAAGAATGTGAAATTCTCATGACCATCAAAACTAAAAAGTTGGAATATCTAGGTCATGTAATGAGAAATCAAGAACGTTACGGCCTTCTCCAGCTGATTCTCCAAGGGAAAGTAAATGGTAAGAGAGGACCGGGAAGAAGACGCATTTCCTGGCTTCAAAATTTGCGAAAGTGGTATAACACGACTACCACTGAACTGTTGCGCGCTGCAATAAGCAAAGTGAAGATAGCCGTGATGATCGCCAACGTCCGGAACGGATAGGCACTTTAAGAAGAAGAGAAGTCTAGGTATGACGTGGTGTGAGGTAGAGGTGTATTTTATTGCCTCTACATTTTAATAGCCACTCTGAATTTATCTTTAAGGAGCCATGCAAGTCATGGCATGCATGATATAAAAGGAGGCATTAAGATCAATAATCTAGGATTTGCAAATGATATAATTGCTTCCAACGAGGAAGAGTTGCCAATATTCCTAAACTTAGTTACCAAAGAATGCTATGAATATGAGAAATTTTATTTTCATTAAAAAAAACACTTTTAAGACTAATTTTATGGTTATCGTAAAAACAGAGATACAACCAATAATGATCAGAAAGTTTGTAATACAGCTAGAAAGAGTACACATCACCTATTTGGGAGCCAATATTGGTGACAATAGGTATATGTGCCAATAATCAAGAAAAAAACCATAACCTTCTTCTATACGTTAAAAAATTCATTTAAATAAATGTATTACATTAAAACCTAAAAAAAATCAGAGTAGTAGGTTGTCATATATACTCTATATTGCAAAATATACTTCATATTGCCATATATACTCCGCATTGTTTTACAGAGTAAAGTATATAGACTCATAACAAGGACACTCATAAAAAAATTGAAATCCTGTGGATAAGATTATTATGGATAAGCTGAGTGGACCGAATAAGAAATGAAAGTTTTATACTACTGGAAGGGCTGGAATATTTCAGCAAATAGATATCCAGAGAAGTATAACCTTATATACCTCATGATACAGGAAAAGATCTAAGGAGGAAAAAGACCATGCCGAAAACATCTTCATGTCTCTGAAATCTCTGGGAGTGGTACCAAAAGCCATCGGGCGATCTATTTCGACAATTATTATAGATAGCGTTCGAAAACCTGTACTGGGATACAGTGGCGCACCCAGAATTTGTCTTAGGGGGGGGGGGTTTTGAAATTTTTTTATGCTACCTCCATTTTGAGTAAAATTTGGGTTTTAGTTTAATATAAAGTACTAAAGATAGCATTGCCAAAGTTTCAGGTATCTATTATCCTGCCTACCTCCCGATTCCATCGCTCTTCTAATTCCTTCATTCCATGAGCGTTGAGGTCTACCTCTTTTTTTTCTTCCAGGAGGCTTCCGTTTGTGAGGTTTTTGGGGCCAACGTTCGTCAGTCATTCTCAATAGATGTCCAAACCATTTTGAACCTCTTCTTTCTATTCTGTCAATAACCGTTTCTGTAGCATTCATGTTATTTCTTATAGATTCGTTGGTCTTCCTTTCCTGCCTTGATGTTCTAGCACTTTTTCTCAAATAATCCATTTCAACTGCCAACAATCTTCTCTTCAGGTCTGCATTAATTGTTTATACTTCAGAGCCATAACAAAGAATTGATTCAACCATGGTTTGCCCTATTCTTTTTTTGTTCCTTTTGGAAATGTTGTGATCCCACCATAAGGAGTTCAGACATCCTACAATTTTACGTCCCTGATTAATTCGTGTTTAATTTCGGTTTCTTCCAAGCCGTTCTTAGCAATGAGTGGACCTAAATATTTAAATTTGTCCACTTGTTTGATTTCCACGTCCTTGTCTATCAACACTTCAAACCTTGCATCTGAATTGTTAACTAAGTCAATATTCTGTTTTCTTCGTGCGGACTTGTAACCCCCATTTTAAATATTCTCTCTATAGACGCTTTATCATAAATTCTAAGTTCAAATCTAAGTAAATTCTAAAATCAGTACGTTATTTCCTATGGGGATTCCCATTCCCTGGCAGTGGTTTTTCCAATTTTGGAGGGCTGCCTCAATATATAAATTAAACAGTAGGGGTGACATACTGCATCCTTATTTTAATCCTTTAGTTACTTTTATTAGCTCTGATAGTTTATATCCGATTTTTAGGTAAGTAGTGTTATCCCTGTATACTTCTGTGAATATTCCTAAAAGGTATGGAGTAATGACAAGTTGTTGTTAAGCTTGCCACAATTTAAGTCTTGGAACTGTATTATACGCCTTTTCTAGGTCGATGAAGGCTAGATGTACTTCGATACCAACCGCTATTATTTTTTCTATTAATTGTTGGAGTATAAATAAGTTATCAGTGCAAGATCAAAGATCAAAAATTCAAACGTCATTAAACTTATTTTAACTTTCAATTGCGACTTATTCCCATTAAAATAGTAATTAGATCTTATCTCTGTCGTTAGCCCGGTTGGTGTTTCTCTTCTTCTTCTTTTTTTTTAATGACTGCTCGGATGTAATTGTGAACACTATTCCATCCCTCCATATTTCCCGTCATCTTCACGATCATGTCTCTTACAGTCACAGGGTTCATACTTATTTCTTTATACATTCTGTTTCTCTCCACTGTACATCTATTACACTCCAGCATTATGTGAGTAACAATGTCGGAATATTCGCAGTATAAGCATTTATGTGTATCTGTCTTTCTGAACCTATGAAGATACGCCCTAAAACAGACAATCCACCCAGTCCCTTAGGCTCGGGATCAGCATCTTTGTCCACTGAGCAACATAGTCCTTGTTGTTCCACTCTTCTTGCCATCTTTCAATTGATCTTTCCCTTTCTTCTTTTTTTTTATAGCTGTTGTCAAATACTTTCTTCTCCCATAGAGATGTCTCTTTTCTATTGCTAACACATGCAGAGGAACACAACCCGTGATAGTCCACAAGGCCGCCGCAGATACAGTCCTGTAGGCGCATGCTACTCGCAATAGACCCGTTCTGTCTACTTTTTCATAAGCCTAATATTAGGTATCTATATCTAAATATAATGAAAAATATTATTAATTATTGTGTATTTATACAATAATTATTGTGTTCTACATATTTAAAGTGGTAATTTAATTATTCAATCATAGTTTTGGATTTTTTGTATTGTGTGTGAAAGACAAGTTACATTTTCCTATTATTCTTTATATATTGTTTACTTTATATGCCCTGGGGGGGGGGTTTAACCCCCAAAACCCCCCCTGGGTGCGCCACAGCTGGGATACTAGGAAAATAAGAATATTGAAATACTAGTTCTGAAATATTTGAACACGCTTTAAAATTTATGATAGTGGATATCATGAAAGTGTTTATATCTAAAAACATAATACGTTTTAACTTCTATAAACTATTTTAGTTTACGATAGGTAATTAAAAAGTATTGGCACTATAATAGTTTGCATAAATATTAGATGAAATATATTGACATACTAGTTCTGAAATATTTGAACACGCTTTAAAATTTATGATAGTAAATATCATGAAAGTGTATGTATCTAAAAACATACTTCGTTTTAACTTCTACAAACTATTTTAATTTACGAAAGGTGATTAAAAAGTATTGTCACTATAATAGTTTGCATAAATATTAGATGAAAACTAAGCAAAATTTATATAGCTAATAAACTGAAAACACTCTGAGCAGTGGCGTAACTTTTTAAAAAAATATAATTAGTTTTAAATTTAACTAGATACTATAAACTATATAGTATATTTTATAATAACTTTTTTATTTAATAGATAAATCCTTTGGTGAAGTTTTGATACACATTATAATACAAAATTAAAAACATTACGCAAAGTAAAGAAAAATAGAAAAGTAGCAGAATTATTTCAGAATACTAAAATTTCTTCTTGTTTCCAACTATTTTTGTATTTTTGACGTCTGACCGTCTCCGGCTTCTGTACGCAATGTAGCTATTTTTCAATAATTTTAAAGTGTTTGTTTGCCCTTGTGTTGTGTAGTGTGTTGTACAATTATAATGTTTATGACATTTTATTCTTGTCGGACAGGCCGCAATTGACGAAATGCCCCTGAAGATGATCTAGGGATCGAAAGTACTTGGGCAAGATTAAATTAAACTGTGCTCGATATATGCCTTTTATTTGATCAAAGTTCATTTATCCGAGCATTTAACCTTATATTTATTTATATTTTATTATATACGAGTAGAGATAATATTTAAAGATTTCTATTAATGTAAATGTAAAGAAATACACTATAACTTCTTTTATTTAATTTATGTAGTGGAATATAAAGCCTTTTTGATAAACCATAAATTGGTCACACTTATTTGACAGTTGCGGAATTGTGGCACTTCAGATTTGTTTGTATTATTTACTATTAATTAAACTCTGTTCTTTTTAGAATAAAATATTACATAAGAAGTTAAATAGTCATTGTTAAGAGATGGTAGCTTCTTTGATTCATTATTTTGAACAGGGACGTGATAATAACGGCCCCTTTCTACCATTGACTGCTGTTAGGGAAGTATGTAATGTATTTTTTATTCGTTTATGTAGATGCTTAAAATATACATTCTCGTTTTAGCGTTTAAACTCTAATTTCACTATTTGGGAGAGTGACTCATCGTTTGAAGGCGTAGAAGTGGGGAATGACGTATGAAAATCCAGTGGCGTACACTCACTTTTATTTCAACGTTAATTATATTATATTGTTTAAATATTATTGTTCAAAATAGGCCGCAATATATTTATCTGCAGGTTTTTACTGAAGTTTCCATCTCTATATCCAATGACCGTTTTCAAAGATATAAATTATAGTTATATTTATTTTATTTGTTTATTATTATATATTTATATATTCTTATATTATTTTCTTTTTTTTTTCTTAACTTTAAAAACGGTCTCTGTACTAGAGATCGAAACGTCAGTAAAATAAACATGTAAATAGATGTATTGTGGCTTATTTCCAACATTCTCCCTAAAAATACGGAATGCCACAAGCAAAAAGCTACAGAAAAATAAATATTGCTATCATTTGTATATTTGAAAACGATCTCTTTATATAGAGATCGAAAAATCAGTAAATTAAACCTATAAATAAATATTTTGTGGCTTATTCCATACAGTCTCCTAAAAATACAGAATGCCACAAACAAAAAGCTATAAAAAACAAGTAATTTTGCAGAAAGCTTACTGATGCCACCAGGCTGTCTCTGAAGTTACGCTAAAACGTCTTTTGACGTGACCCGTCCTTAAAGAGTTACACAATGAAATTTTTTTAAAACAAATTTTAAGCCAGTTTCCACACCACCCGAGAGGTATGTCTTGTGGCGCGTCACTTTTTTTTAAATGGGTGTTCGCCAAGAGCCATATTGTCCCATTAAATAAAATAAACAAAACACTTAAACAGGATAAAACAAAACAAAATAAAATCCTATAAAATAAAATAAAATTCTATAAAAACAAAATAAAAATAATTTTGGATGTAACAAAACATTGTACTATTCTATTTAAACACAAACACTATACACACTATGTTCTTCTCGTTTTTTTTTTGTTTTTGGTTTTTTTATGCTGATGCCTACCAAAATATTAGAAAATATTATTCGCTGTCTAAATCTGAAGATGCAGTGCTACTATCGCTGTCATTATCTTCACCTGGTGTAATTATAATTGGCTCTAGTAAAACTTTGACATAAGTGTCAAGTTCCCACATACGATATTCTTCTTTAATTATGTGGCCTATACATTTAGCCCATTTCTCTGGAGTTACATGGAGGATTGCTTGAATCAAAAGTTCCTTAACTTCGTTTAATTTGAGCGTTTTGTTATTGCGTGCTATTTTCCCTTTCACTCGCGCCCAGATAAGGTCAATGGCATTAAGTTCGCAATGCTAAGGTGGTAGACGTAGAACTTTGACACCATAATCTTTTGCAGTTTCATCCACAACATATTTAAGATATTCACTTTTCCTTAACCGTGCAATGTCAAGTAGTTGAATTTTGAGCATTGATTCTTCGAATGCAATCCCCTTTTCTGTAAGCCATTCTTGAATTCTCCCTTTCCGCCATGCCGTCGTCGGTAATTGTTCTAGTCTGCGGCTATGATATGGCGCATTCTCCATAACAACCACAGACAAAGATTCCAATTTTGGTAAGATTCTCTTAAACCAGCGCTCAAATACTTCGGAAGTCATTTCTTTATGATAATCACCTGATTTTTTTCGACTCAAATTGAAGCAAACCATCATCAAAGAACCCTGTATCACTTCCTATATGGGTAATGATTAAACGCCGTCCCTTTCCTGATGGAGCTTTTAATCCTGTAGACCAGCCTTCTACAAATGCTTCGTGTTTACTTTTGACATTTAAATCTTGCCAAACTTTTCCAACTGTATGACCTTCGTTAATCCAGGTTTCATCCAAATAATATATTTTGCATCCAGTGCTGCGAATTTTTCGTATTTCTTCTAAATATTTTCTTCTCCACAGAATAATTTCATTTTTTTTTAATAGCATACTTTTTCTGTTGCGTTTTACATATCGAAAGTTCATTTCGCGCATGGTTCTGATTAAGACCCTATGAGATATCTTGGGTAAAGAGTCATCTTTTTTGAGCTCTTGAGAATTTCTTTTCAGTGTTGGAATTTCATTCCGAAAATAAAATGAATGAATTTTTCGACATATAATATTCCTTGTCTCGTCATCGAAAACAATGCTTTTCCTACCTCTAGTTTTACCTTTTTCTTGCTTTTTATTTTCCGATGTATTTTTAAGTACACGATAAATACAGCTAACGGATACTTTTGTTAAACTGCTACAAATGTCGACCGCTTGGCTAACATTTAATGCCATTTTTCTGCCGACAATTACTTCATAAACGTTTCGTATCATTACCTTCTCTTCGGACGTTAACATTTTCCGTCTCTTTTGCGGCTTTTCATTTTTGGAATCAACATCAGAATTTTGCTGTCTTCTCTTGGAACAACTCGGTTTTTCGTCCAACTCCAATAAAACTCAAACCAAATAATTACAGAATATAACTAAAAATTTACTATAAAACGACAAACAAAACACTCGTATTATCAATAACACGTTTTATCAATAACACAAACTTATAGCATAAAATATATTCACAAACTTCAACACATGCCCTACCCTTAGAAACACCTATGTACATGAACTATTGTTGTTGGGCACTTGCTCGACAAAAACTAGTTTTGCGGATTTCTGTGAGTCGGAATTCCGTCGCTAATTCCAAAGTTGCCAAACGATTGAAAAATATTGTTTTAAAATATCGATTTTTATTTTATAATTTTAAATATGTAACGAAACGAAACATATAAATAAAATTTATTTAATTACAATTTTGTAATTAATTTTTACTATTGAAAAAATAATATTTTTTGGTATTTTTATGACGGTAATAATCGCTGCGTGGAAGAATACAGGTTTTGTATGACCATAATTACTACTTGTGAACAACAATTGGCTACACTGTACGGCAACTCCTGGTCAGTTTTTCTATAGAGAAGCACAAATAAATATACTACTTTATATATTCTGTAATTTCTTATGAGGAAACGCAAATTGCAATCGAGAAAACAGGCAGTTTTCGAGGGCCGCTGTGTACATTTAAATTTGAGGATATTCCGCGTTTAAACTATGAAATCACTCTTCTGATTTGAGGGTTTCTACTATAGCTGTGGCTTTAAAGTTAGATATTTCTACTGTAAGTTCTATCTCTTAGGCCGTAGAAACTAATACAGTTCTAACATCACCAGCCAAAAAACGTAATAGAACTCAGAAGGTTAATAATACTGAAATAATAAATACAAGCGAAATTATTAATACAATTTACAGTATGTATGAACGAAGTAAGTATACTTTTTATTAGATATAGATATAGATTAGTTAAACCTGAAATCAAATTTATTATTTTTTCAGAAAAACATGTGACTTTGACCTTTTTATGGATTCATTGAAGGAAAAAGAACTGTTTAGTGGTTGTCATATGTCACTCAGGATTGTACTGAAAGACATTGGTTTTAAATGGCTAAATGATAATCCAAGGCGAACAGTCTTATATTGCTGTGAGGAGAGCAGAATTTTTGGGATTTTATCAAAAATATAAACATTAAGAACTATACAAGTTTGTTTTTATAGATAAAACTTGAATTTTTCAGAATGGATGTATATGTCGCAATGGCCAGTTGAGAATAAAAGAAGTGTAAACTCTATTAAAACTGATAGAAAACGGTAATATACGAGGCGTGTTTTTTAAGTAAGTACCGTTTTGGAATTAAAAAAAGACGTGCAAAGATATGGCAATAATTTTATTTTTACATGAAAGCCTGTACCTTAATCTACTTTTCTACATAATTTCCGTGAATATTGAGGCACTTGTCATAACGTGGCACCATTTTTTGAATACCCTCCTGATAAAATTCTGCCGCCTGACTTGTTAACCACTGCATCACAAATGTTTTGACCTCGTTATCGTCTTCAAGACGCTGACCGCCCAGGTGTTTCTTCAAGTGCTGGAACAAATGGTAGTCGCTGGGCCCCAGATCAGGGCTGTATGGAGGATGATCTAGAGTTTCCCATTTAAATGATTTGATGAAATCCTTTTTCTGATTAGCCACATGTGGACGGGCATTGTCAAGCAGCAAAACGATACCCTTACTCAACTTGCCACGTCTTTTGTTCTGGATTGCACGACGCAGATTTTTCAATGTCTCACAATAAGACGCTGCATTGATTGTCTCATTACGGGGCAGAAACTCCACTAGCAATACTCTTTTTCTGTCCCAAAAAAACTGTGTACATGATTTTCCGGGCAGAAATTGTTTGCTTAAACTTCGTTCTTTTGGGTGATGATGAATGTCGCCATTCCATGGATTATTGTTTCGATTCTGGTGTGACGTAGGCCACCCACGTTTCGTCACCAGTAACAATTTGGTCTAAAAAATCTTCACCTCCACTGTGGTACCGCTCAAGGAAAGTCAATGCACTGCCTAAACGTTGGGTTTTGTGCAAATCCGTCAACATTTTTGGAACCCAACGTGAACACAATTTCCGGTAATTCAAGTTCTCGGTAAAAATGCGATACAAAACACTACGAGAATACTGAGGAAAGGATGAAATTGTAAAGCGTCTGTTTTCTCTCACCTTTTTGTCCACTTTCTGCACCAAATTTTTATTAACGACCGAAGGACGCCCACTCCGTTCTTCATCATGCACATGTGTGCGGCCATCTTTAAATGCTCTCACCCATTTCCTTACCATTCCATCACTCATAATGTTTTTTCCGTAAACTTCAACGATCTCACGATGAATATCGATCAGTTTTACGCCTTTAGCACTAAGAAATCGTATAACAGCCCGTACTTCACAATCAGCGTGACTCACGATTGTTGGAGGCATCTTAAACACTGAAGTAAACAAGTATACAATGAAGAATCAGACTGTAATGGCGTCAGTGCGTAGACAAGAGATGTAGGTAACCAGCGCTCATGCACGGAACGCCGACCGTAGCGCTGCGGCGGCGGAATCGCAAAACGGTACTTACCTAAAAAACATACCTCGTATTTAATCATATTGAAAACATAGAGGTGTTAAAATAAAATTTTTTGACGATACATTATTGTATATGCTGTTAATAAAAATGGTTTCATTAAGGGTGCGAAAGCTATATTTTTTTCTAAATCGGCTTTAATGGACTACCACGGGGAAATTAATCAAGAAAAATTTTTATCGTGGTTTGAAAATCAACTATTAAAAAGTTTGTTTGAACCATCCCTAATTATGATGAATACCGCTCCATGTTAACTTACGGTGCCGAAACGTTGACCATGACAAGGAGAACAGTTCAAAAGATCCGTGTGTGTCAAAGGGCGATGGAGCGTGCTATGTTGGGCGTTTCACTACGAGACAAGATCCCAAATCGCCAGCTACGACAAAGAACAGGAGTGGCTGATGCAGTAGAGAGAGTAGCAACACTAAAATGGAACTGGGCAGGTCACGTGGCTCGAATGACAGACAATAGATGGACAAAGCGGATACTGGAATGGAGACCAAGAGATGATGCCTACCGAAGTAGAGGTCGTCCACCAACACGTTGGACTGACGATCTAAAACGTTGTCATAGGAATTAGATGCAAGATTCACAAGATCGAAATAGATGGAAAATTATGAGGGAGATCTATGTCCAGCAGTGGATAAGCGAAGATTGAATGATGATTATGATGATGACCGCTCCATACCATAGCAAGTTATTAGAGAAAGCACCAAACATGTTTTCAACCAAAATTGAAATACAAGATTTAAGAAATTAAAAGTGAAAGATAAAAGAACTAACAATAAATTGCCTTTTGATGATGCAATGCTCGTTGAAAAACAAGCTTTTACAGAATGTTGAGCAGTAAGTAAACCTAATAAGAGTTAAGTTCAGGATAACAATATTTATTTTTAGCAACAAGTCACCTCAAAAATACATTGTTGATGATTCAGCAGAACAATATGGCTATAAAGTATTACGTCTGCCACCATACAACTTTATTTCCAATCCTATAGAATTAATATGGGGAAAGAATATGAGGCTTTAAACACGTGAAAAGAGCTCTACAAACTGTTACTCCCGAAATATGTTACACCCTATACAAGGTGATACACATTACAGTGATAACGTTATCGGCTCTTTTTTTTTAAATGTAACACCCTGTATTTTAGGACATTTTTAGATGGATAAAAATGAGCTGATTTTAAAAAAGTATAATACGCGGGTCTAATGGATATAATTTGAAAGATATGCTCTTAGAAAATAAATTATTTATTATCAATTGCAAAAAAGCCTACTTCTAGTTTTTGGTAAACTGTAATTATTTTTAGTAACGTTCAATAACAATTGGGTAGTACAATAATTGAATTATTAATTCGTGAATGTTCTGTATTATTGCTTAGAATTAATTTTAAGTAGAAATGAATTTGAGTGTAAAGCCAAGAATTGAATACTCATGATGATTGGGTATTGAGACAAATCGCGAACTCAGATGGAAGTGTGTAATTGATTTATTGATAAATATCCAGCAATACCCATCACGCAGTCAACAGTAAGTAAGATTGAAAATAAATTTCGAGAAACTGGTTCGGTTAAAAATGCACGCAAATCAGGTCGTCCCACTGAAAATTATGTTACAACGTTAGATGTTCTACTTGCTTTTGAAGAAGATGTGCACATTTCTGTTCGTAAGGTTAGTAGTGTAGTACACAAAGTATGTAAAAGTAAGTAAAGTAAGTAAAATGCACAGTCGTACAGGAATTAAACGAGAATGATCCAGATAAAAGAATACAATTTTTCGAAATAATGATGGATAACAGCCACCGAAACCCTCTCTTGGTTCACAAAATATTATTTTTTCTGATGAGGCTACATTCAAATTAAATGGCGAGGTAAACCGTCAGAATTATAGATACTGGGCAAAAGAAAACTTCAACTGGATACGGGAATATCATACACAATACCCGCAAAAGGTAAACGTATGGGCTGGCATTGTAAGAAATAAAATCATTGGACCCTACTATTTCGAAGGTAATTTAAATGGGCCAGCATACCTTCAGTTTTTAAGTGGGTATCTCGTACCTACTTTAGTTAATTTATTCTACAGTACAATTAATCTTGGAGGTTTCGATAAAAGTTTATGGTTTCAACAGGATGGTGCGCCTCCGCATTATGCTTTAGATGTTCGAAGGTACCTAAACGAAATTTTTCCGAACAGGTGGATTGGAAGACGTGGACATATTGAATGGTCTGCGAAGTCGCCGGACCTCAATCCTTTGGATTATTTTATGTGGGATCATTTAAAGAATGTTGTTTATAAAACGAAACCTGCAAATATTGGAGACTTAAAAACAAGAATTGGTAAAGAAATAAACAATATTTCTCAAGAAAGCATAAACAAGGTTCTACAAGAATTTGTACAACGTTTGGGTTACTGTCAAATACAACAAGGGCTACAATTCGAATATTTAAGATTAAGTCATGTATTAATTACTGGATTACTTTCAAGTAATTTATTGTAATTTATTTATAATTTATTAATATTATAAATCAATAAAAATTATGAATGTGTTGCTTGTGTGAGTCCATTTCAAAAGGTAAAAGAAATAATAAGTTAGACTTACTCACAATCAATTTAATTTAACTAATCGGACGACCGGTTTCGCTTTCTATAATATGCAAAGCATCTTCAGGTCACGATACAAAGTTAAAATGCTGAAAATAATAATCCCATATTAGGGTGTTGTCTAATAAAGATAAAACATAGGTAGGTGATATAAACTATATAAATTACAGTAATTATGCCAATATTACATGTCTGTGGTTTTATAAATGAATAAAATGTTTAAGCAGACAAGGTAAGACCCACAAATTGGTAACATAGTCTATTAAACTGTAATGAATTAATAAATAAACATTACTTACATGCCGGTACTCTATTAATTGATGGTTGAAAAAACATGGTTCAAACTATCTTGTATTGTTGATTGGAGAACTCAGGTCAACTATTGTAATTGTTTAACAGTAAACGGGGAAGTTCTTGAGGAGACAGATTTTATCCAATGAAGTAGAGATAGGTGAAATGTATTGTTTGTTTGATGAAAGTAATGTTCTATACCATTAAGTTCTTTAAAGTTATTTATATTTATTCTGGAGATATATTTATGAAATGTGTTTTATTTATTGAGATTTTATGTTTTGTTTTGGAAGGTGACAGTTGTAAGACAATGAATAAGAATGGATGTACAAATTGTGTGGGTGTGCAATTATATAAGCTTGTAGTTATCAAATTTCCTTGATAAAGTTGTTGCAATATCTGGCAAATTTTGTAAAGTCAAAAAATTTTTATGTTAAAATTAAATTAAGACACTTTTACACACACAGAAACACACAGAAAACGCTTAAAAAACGGGGGACGAAACAGACATTTAATTTAAAAGGGGGAGTATTTTAAAAAGAACTACATTTCTTACTAGGAGACAATGAGTTTTTTTATGCTATATATCAGATTTTAGAGGTAAACTTGACAAATGTAGGTTAAAGTGTGACAGTTCTTCTTCGTTTCGTCCCCCGTTTTTTAAGTGTTTTCTGTGTGTTTCTGTGTGTGTAAAAGTGTCTTAATTTAATTTTAACATAAAAATTTTTTGACTTTACAAAATTTGCCAGATATTGCAACAACTTTATCAAGGAAATTTGATAACTACAAGCTTATATAATTGCACACCCACACAATTTGTACATCCATTCTTATTCATTGTCTTACAACTGTCACCTTCCAAAACAAAACATAAAATCTCAATAAATAAAACACATTTCATAAATATATCTCCAGAATAAATATAAATAACTTTAAAGAACTTAATGGTATAGAACATTACTTTCATCAAACAAACAATACATTTCACCTATCTCTACTTCATTGGATAAAATCTGTCTCCTCAAGAACTTCCCCGTTTACTGTTAAACAATTACAATAGTTGACCTGAGTTCTCCAATCAACAATACAAGATAGTTTGAACCATGTTTTTTCAACCATCAATTAGTAGAGTACCGGCATGTAAGTAATGTTTATTTATTAATTCATTACAGTTTAATAGACTATGTTACCAATTTGTGGGTCTTACCTTGTCTGCTTAAACATTTTATTCATTTATAAAACCACAGACATGTAATATTGGCATAATTACTGTAATTTATATAGTTTATATCACCTACCTATGTTTTATCTTTATTAGACAACACCCTAATATGGGATTATTATTTTCAGCATTTTAACTTTGTATCGTGACCTGAAGATGCTTTGCATATTATAGAAAGCGAAACCGGTCGTCCGATTAGTTAAATTAAATTGATTGTGAGTAAGTCTAACTTATTATTTCTTTTACCTTTTCAATAAAAATTAATTTTCTAAGGGCATATCTTTCAAATTATATCCGTTAATCCCCAGTACTATACTTTTTTGGAATTAGCTCATTTTTATCGATCTAAAAATGTCCTAAAATACGGGGTGTTATATTTAAAAAAAGAGCCGATGACGTCATCACTGTAATGTGTATCACCTTGTAAAATGAAATTTTATTGTAAAATGTAGAATATTACATTTAAAAATCGACGTGTTTTAGATTTTTTTAAAAAGGCTTTTCATTTAGGAAATACCGAATTTATTCCATACTTTACGGACACACTGTGTAGACAGAAAATTCTACCTATTATAATTAATATAAACGGTGATAATAATTCCGGTAGCAGCTGTTTCATAGAGAGTGATTAGTAAGTAAAAAAGCATCTTATGGATTTTTGCACATTAAAAGCAAGTTTTATTTTTTATAGGTTTATACTGATAATGAAACAAAGTTTTTCTAAAAAACCATAAGATGGATGAAAAAAGTATAAGAAAGACTAAAATCTGGAAATATAAGCATAAACTAGTGTGTAACTTTTAACCACCACACCTTTTTACATTGTTCACAAATTATAAAAACCATCATATTGTATCGATCAGAAAAGTGAAACTTGAATAAAGCTAAAAAAATAAATATTGATTAAAATTTGAAAATCTAGTAACAAAATATTTCAAAGCAAAAAAAGTAGTGAAAAAAGTGTTTTTTTTATCCTATTTTACTTCTTTAAACTACACAAGCGGCTCAAATTGTTTTTAACGTAGGATTATTAAGTACTTAATCCTTGTTTTCTATTTCTAATTTTTTTATTTATTGACATTGAATAATAATTTGTTTTGTTGTATAATACACTTCGGCAATAATTATGTAATATATTTGATTTAAAATGAATTCAGGATTTTTGTAATATGGCAACATTGTCAACTCAGCTCTTTGACGTAGATAATGACGTGCGTCAGGAGTTATACTGTACTAACTGTATAATTTGCATATTGTGTTAGTACCTTCTTAAGAGGGTTGCAATTGTATTACTTTTCCCCACAAAACGAACCAGACAACATTGTCTTGCCATGCACCTTTAACATCCCGAAATATCCACCAAATGTATTTATTTTCACGGCATCAATGGAGCTAAACCCTTTTTAAAACCATAACGTGTATTTTGCACAGCGCCAGTTGAATTATGCCACCATTCCAATCGGTTTTTAATTATTCTTTCGAAACCTCTAAATCATTATCTACTAAACTAATGGACGAGAGAAGACAAGCCAAAAATGATCCAGACAAATAATAAAACCATAAATATATCAATAAGAACGAAAATCAGAGAAGCGAAAGAAAAAGAAGCAAGGAAAAGATGCGAAGAAATTAAGACTCTGCAGTCAAAGTACGATAGTCACAATGTACATAGGAAAGTTAAAGAACTCAGAAGGGGACTAAGACGAAGGCAGAAAGAAAATATAACTGATTCTGACGGAAACATCATCTTGGACAAACAGAGTAAAATTAGAACGTGGAAAGAATATCTAGAAAAACTATTTGAAGACCAAAGATATAACACCTTTGAGCTAGAAGAAGAGGTAAATGATGGACCAAGAATATTACAACATTAAGTTTATTCCGCAATAACACAGTTAAAGGATGGCAAAGCGGCAGGCCCTAATAATATACAAGCAGAACTACTCAAATTAATGGACAATGAATCAATAGCAATAATCGCAAAGATATTCAACTACATATACAACTCTGGAGAAATACCAACAGAATGGCTGAAATCTGAGTTTATTGCACTTCCAAAAAACCAGGAGCGAAAAAATGCGAAGATTACCGTACTATAAGCCTCATGAGTCATCTCCTAAAATTGTTCCTAAATATAATTCACAAGAGAATCTACAAGCTATGTGAAAGTCAAATTTCTCCTAACCAGTTCGGGTTCACAAATGCTGTTGGTACTAGAGAGGCTTTGTTCTCAGTACAAGTTTGATTCCAGAGATGCATAGACGTCAACTGCGACGTATACGCATGTCTGGTTGATTACGAGCAAGCGTTTGATCGAGTATAGTACGCCAAGATGATGCAAATACTAAAAGAAGCAGGAATTAACAACCAAGATCTGAAAATAATTAGAAATCTTAACTGGAATCAGACAGCAAATCTCAGAGTTGAAGGTGAACACACTGACTATGTGAAAATCATGCGTGGAGTGAGGCAAAGCTGTATTTTGTCTCCTTTAGTGTTCAATCTGTACTTTGAAAGAATATTTATCGAAGCTTTGCACGAAACTGAAAAAGGTATTCTACTAAATAGTTACCGGCTAAACAACATTAGATATGCAGATGACAGTATAGTATTTGCGGACAACTTAGAAGACCTACAAGTTCTTATGAACAAAATCACGTACTACAGTCAATAATATAGATGGCCTTCTTCAAGAGTCACAACCAACAAAAGTAAAAATGCTGCGATGCTAAGTCTTCTCTGTCCTTTTTTGTGGTGTTGAATCGTGGACCTTAAACGAAGATATGTGCAGAAAACTGGAAGCATTTGAGATGTGGCTATATCGGAGAATCCTTAAGATCCCGTGGACTGACCGAGTCACAAATGAGGAGGTCCTCAGAAAAATGAATAAGAATCGAGAGGTACTGACCACCGTCAAATCTCGAAAGTTACAATTCTTCGAACATATTATGCCAAATGAATTCAGATATGTTCTCCTTCAAGCCATCCTACAAGGAAAAATATTTCGAAAACGAGTTCCAGGAAGAAAAGGAACGTCTTTGTTAAAAAACCTCACAATCTGGTTCAATACAACATCTGTGCAGCTTTTCTGCGCTGCTGCAGATAAGATAAAGATTGCCATGATGATCGCCAACAATCGTAACCGATAGGCACATCAAGAAGAAGAAGAACACTACCAAGACATCTTATTTTTAAATAGCTCACAGCCAACAATAATTAAATTTTTTGTGATAAAATATTATTTGTGAGACGTCTATGGCAGTAGATACTATAAAATTAAATAAGTATTATGCATAATTGCCTTTATAATTTTTAATACACCAGATATGAGATACACTTATATTATATATTGTTTATTTTTAATTATTTTTTTATTAGATAAGAGATAAGATGCATGATTTGTAGACATTCAGTTTGTTAATACATTTAGGATATTAGAATGTTGAAAAATTTGCTGGATTAAGATGGTTGTAATTAAGAATATTTTTAACACTCTTACAGGAACAGTACTGGCATGTAAGTAAAGTTTTTATTTACTTTTTAATAATGTATTAGACCTTTCAAAAGTGTTGTCTTCGGCTGATTCCATCTTAAAATTGGAGATACCATAGCAAGAGTCCTTTTAAGAGCGTTTCTATTACTGACTGTACAACCAATACTAGTTAATCTTTAGAAGTATCATTATAAAATACTTCAAAGTGGTGTCGATTAATGTTCTAAAAATGCTTGTCTGAAATCTGGCTAAAGAGTATGTTTTGGATAGCTGGAGAGTATGATTAATTTTCGGTACTTTTTTTATACCAAGGTGCTGGTAGGGATGGTCGATTAAAGCTTGTGTTGGGAAGGTTTGATTGGTAATAATGTTTAAAGGCTTAAATTAACCGACACTCTTTAGGCATATGTTAAACGTGATTGCTGAAGCTAAAGCCATAACGAAGTACAAGCTCTATAATCGATTTGAAAGCTCCCTGACAGCTTCCCAAAACTATGCACGCTGTTTAATGTCTATATGAGATAAAACTATCTATCTGTATATATATCTCTATAATTGGGATCTAATGAGCATCCTATAAATTGTAATTAAAACATCTTTAGACCCCCACTTACGATAAGACATCGTTTTTAATATGTTTTTTCGAACATATCAATTGATTTTAACTCGTCTTTTGTACGACTTCTAGGGTAGTTTTCTGGCCGAAGGTATATTTCAAATTTGTTACAAACATATAATTTAACTCAATTTAAATATATTTGAGCCACTATGCTAGGCTCTTCTTGTAGGAAATTTTATCCTTTGGACTCCTTCTGGATATGCTGGAGCAGTTGTTCGTTTAGATAGTTTATTGCCTTGTATAAGATCTAGTCTATTCTGTCACAGTAAATGCTCTGTGAGCACAATACTACCCCAGTATAGCTTTTATTTGTTATTGCCAGGCATACTACCAGGGATAAATTAATAATAAGGAAGATAGTTAAGGGAAGTTCCAGTCTTTTGTCTAATTCTTGATAAAGTATCTTTCTGAGTAAGTCATGCCATTTTTTTTGCTTAGTTTCGATAAATGTTAGAAACCCCTAGCAACGTGTTGGATCATTTCTTGAACTTAACATACTTATATCATATGGTTTCACAATGCACGTTAATTCTTCTACCAGAATTACTAAAACAACATCTACGATAATTGATTATATTGTATTAGATTTCTCACCTCTTGTTGTACGCTCTACAATTATAATTGCAGGATTATTTGCAGGAATTTTTCCGCTGAGAACTGTCGTATTCCAAAATTTATGCTTGACTTCTGGGTGGGACTGTGCTTCTGTGAACCAAAGGTATTCGCATATCAGCCAAGAATATGCGTTCACTACTGCACATCAAGAAATTTACTACCAACACTGTCACTGAATATATCACCAAGTATAGAGAAACCTCCCCAAAACTTAATCAAGATAGCTTAAAAGCGTACTATTAAAATTGTCTGGGAAGCTCTAAAAGTGTTGCAAAATAAACTTGTTCCGTAATAAACAATCTTCGAAATAAAACAAACACTACTCAAATATTTTCCTTTTTGAACCCTGAAAATCTTAATGAATACTTCCTTAATGTAACTGAAAATATAACATCAACTATTTTGCCACAAAAAGATTCCATTTTGTTTATCTCTCTAATTCAAAAAAGATCTCAAATTTGTTCTTTATAAGACCAGTTGATAAATTTGAATTAATCCAACCAATCAATAGTATCAAAACTTCCTGAAGGATTGTTATACTATTCATAAAATTTTTCTCAAATCTTCCAAAAGATGTGTTGGAAGTTCTGGTCTCACTAATTAATCATCATCATCATCATTTAACCCGGATCTATCCACTGCTGGATATAGGTCTCCCTCAGTCTTTTCCATGTATTTCTGTTTTGTGCTGTTTGCATCCAATTTTTGTCAATCCGTTTTAGGTCATCAGACCATCTTGTTGGTGGAAGACCTCTACTTCGATGTGATTCTTGTCTCGGTCTCCACTGTATTATTCGCTGTGTCCATCTGTTATCCGAAATTCTAGCTATGTGCCCCGCCCAGTTCCACTTAAGGGTCATAATTCTTTCTATGGCATCTGTCACTCCTGGTCTCCGTCTTATTTCCTTGTTCGTGATCCGATCCCTACGAGAAATGCCTAACATCGATCGTTCCATGGCTCTTTGGGTAACACAAATTTTATTTCTCACTTTTTTGGTTAGTGTTAATGTCTCTGCACCATATGTAAGTACTGGCAACACGCACTGATTAAAGACTTTTCTTTTAAGACACATAGGCAGTTCTGATTTAAGAACATAGCTTAGCTTGCCGAATGCCACCCAAGTGAGTCCTATGCGACGGCTTAGTTTGCACGTTTGATTATGTCTTCCTATGCGTATCTCATGTCCTAAGTACTTATATGAGGTGGTTTCTTCAATATGCATGCCATTTACTGAAATCTTTTCGCTTAACACAAGATTTGTCATGATTTGTGTTTTTGTGTGGTTGATTTTTAATCCTACTTGTAGCAAAAAGGACAATGTCGTCAGCAAACCTCAAATGACTAAGCATTTCTCTATTGACATTAATTCCTTTTTCACTCAGATTTGCGTTCTTAAACATATGCTCTAATAATGTTGTAAACAATTTTGGCGAAATTGTGTCTCCCTGTCGCACTCCCCGTTTTATTTTAAATACGTTGGTCTTTTTATCTGCCAGTCTCACACTTGCTGTCCCATTTTGATAGATGTATTTTATCATGTTTATATAGCGAGGATCTATACGGCACTCTGTTAAGGCTTTTAACATCTTTTGATGACTTATTGTGTCGAAAGCTTTTTCGTAGTCAACAAATATCATAACTAATAGCTTGTTATATTCAACACTCTTTTCTATTACGTTCTTAATTACTTGTAAATGATCATTCGTGCCATATCCTGCTCTAAAACCTGCTTGCTCTCGTGGCTGATACAAATCCAACTTACTTCCTAGCCTGTTGGTAATAACTCTTGTAAATAGCTTATATATTTGTGACAACAAGCTAATGAGGCGGTAGTTTCTAAGGTCGCTGATATCTCCCTTCTTATGAAGTAAGATGATTTCCGCGTTGTTCCACTGCGTCGGTGTTATCGCTTCGCACAGACATTTATTGAACAGTTTAGCAAGTGTCAGTAAGAGCTTATTTCCTCCTAGTTTTAGGCTTTCGGTCATTACCCTGTCTTCACCTGGGGATTTATTGTTCTTCATCACCCGAAGTGCATTTTTAATTTCGTCAGCAGTTATGTTCGGCATTAATTCTGAGCCTTGATTCTCTATCTTTATTAAGGGGCGTCTTTCATCGGATTCACTTGTTTCATAGAATTGTCTGTAGAAGTCTTCCACTGTTAACTATTTCTTCCTTATCAGTCACAATGTCGTCTTGTTTATTTCTTAACTTATGTATGTTCTTTTTTCCTGTGGACATGTTGTGTCTTCTATTTTTCTCTATCACCCTTGTCACCTCTCTCATGTTATGTTGCCGTATGTCTTTTCGGATTTATTTGTTTATTGTTTTACTGAGTTGACTAAATTCTGCGTAGTTTGTGTTATACCTGTCCTTTAGCCTCCTTCTTTCTTCGATCAGATTTTTAGTGTTGAGACTTATTTTCTCATGTTTTTTCTTCATTTTAGGACAGCACAACTTCTCCGCTTCTTTAAGGGCTTTTACGATACTTTCGTTTAAAACTTCGACCTGTGTTTGGTCGTTGATTTGTTGAAGGTTATGGTCAATGATGTCACGAAAGTGGTCTGTATTTTCGGGCGGGGTCCATTTACGATTGTCTGATTTTATCATTTTTGTTCGTTCATTCTTTAAATTGAACAGAATTTTTGCTCGAATCAATCTGTAATCGCTTCCAATTGTAAATCTGTTTAAAACAGATGCATCTTGTACAATTTCTTTTTTATTAGCAATGATAAAATCTATTTCGTTCTTTGTGAAACCGTCTGGACTTTTCCACGTCCACTTTCGTTGGGGCTTTTTTTGAAAGAATGAGTTCATAGAAAAAAGATTTTCTTGGTATAAAAAATCTACAAGCATGGTCCCTCTTTTATTTCTTTCTCCATAGCCGTAGTTTCCTAGTGCGGTTTCACTTTGGTCTTCTCTATTTCCCAGCTTAGCATTAAAATCTCCTGTTATCAGAGTATAAAACGTCTTAGTACTTTTCAGGGCTGTTCTAATATCTTCAAAGAACATTTCAATCTCTTCATCTGTGTGGCTCGTCGTTGGTGAATACACTTGTATCAATTTTAATTTATATCTCGAATTCAACTTTAAGTTAATTAATGAATCTTTTGAAAAGGGTATATTTTCAGAGTGCCTAAAGACAGCTATTATTATTCCTCTTTATAAGGATGGTGAAAAATCAAATGCCTGCAATTATAGACCTATTGCCTTACTATCGGTACTATCCAAAATTATTGTGAGACTTATAGATCAGTTTGGCTTTTTTTCTAATAAATGCACCAGTGATGCTATATTTTCTGTATACTACACGAGGTTTATCAAGCATTAAACAATAATCTTTACACTGCCCTGTTTTTTGTGACTATGCCAAAGCTTTTAATCGTGTAAATCACATTTTGATAAAAAAAACTAAATTTCTATTTAATTCGAGGTATTCCTTTGAATAGGTTCCAATCTTACCTGGGGAATAGGAAACAACTGGCTAAAGAAAATGATACTGACTCTAGTCACAGAAGCATTGCATGTAAACTACCACAAGGTTCAGTATTGGCTCTTTTACGTTTCTTTATCTTAATAAATAACATCACTAATTTAAAAATCGTTGGATTTTTTTTGGTCATAATACCAGTATCATCTGAAGAAACTCTAATAGTGCAACTTTTCATGCAACTATATCTTTTGATCTACTTAAAATAAAAACCTATTCTGACTTTAATTTACTCTCTTTTATCATGGATAAGACAGTAGCATTATCCTATAAAGGAGCTCTTCAACCCTTGCTTGTTAATAGCAACTAGATCAGTATCGTTGATTCTGTAAAATTTCTTGGTATTTTTATAGACACCAACCTTAAATGGTTCTTTAGCATAAGGTTTTTGCATAAAATTGTACAATTTTCAGTGACAATACAAATATTTTTATTCTATTCTATTCCATTTTGTACTGGCATCTCTTTATAATGATTTGCTATCAGATCGAATAAATCCAAACTGATTTATTGACACTTTTATGTATATGTTTGTCGAAAATATTGTCCTGGAACGTTTGTGAAAATCTTTTTGCAAAGTTGCTTCAATATTGCAGGAACAATTTTCTTTAGTCACTACTACTACTATCTGTTTACAGCGTTCTCCGACGCCTTCCGACTCCTAACCGCCATTCTTCTCTATTCAGCCATAGGCCTGGAGGGATTTCTCTTTCCTCTAGTTCTTTTTCAATCCCCTCTCTCCAGCTTTTTCTCGGGCTTCCTCTTTTCCTTCTTCCTTCCTTCTTCCTTCTCCCTTGTGGTGTCCACGTCAAAATCTGTTTTGGAATCCTGTCATCTGGCATTCTCTGTACATGGCCATACCATATTAACTGTTTTGTTTTTATGTCATCAACTATTGTATGCTTGACTCCCATCATTTCACGTATTCTCTCATTTTCTTTAGTCAACTTTATAGAAAAACTTACTTTTTGATATTTAAAAAATAGATCATTGTTCATATTTTCATTATTAAGGGAGTAACGCCTGTGTCATTTTGTATAACGGATTGTGTGTAGAATTGCATGTTTGTTTTGGGATTGCTTCCTTAGCCCTCCTTTTGGAGGTGCCGTCTTCTGATTTATCAACCTGTTGCTAATCAAGTCGATTGCTTCTATATGCTAACAGAAACGATGATTAGTTTTATTCGGCGTTCCTTCTGGTATTTCCTATCGGGGCATCTCCTTTGTTGCTTGATCCTTTCCATGATTTCATGATTTTAATACAACCAAATCTTGTAGTCAGCGAAGATATATGCGTAGGAACAAGATCCATAGACCAGGTAATGGCCTATAAATACCTAGGTCATGAGATTCGCATAGGAAAAGATAACCAAACCGTTGAGCTTCTCCGTCGTATAAGACTGACTTGGGCAGCCTTCGGCAAGCTGAACCATATTTTCAAATCGTCTGATATACCAATATGCCTTAAAAGAGAAACGTTTAATCAGTGTGTTTTGCCAGTGTTAACTTACGGTGCCGAAACGTTGACCATGACAAGGAGAACAGTTTAAAAGATCCGTGTGTGTCAAAGGGCGATGGAGCGTGCTATGTTGGGCGTTTCACTACGAGACAAGATCCCAAATCGCCAGCTACGACAAAGAACAGGAGTGGCTGATGCAGTAGAGAGAGTAGCAACACTGAAATGGAACTGGGCAGGTCACGTGGCTCGAATGACAGATAATAGATGGACAAAGCGGATACTGGAATGGAGACCAAGAGATGATGCCTACCGAAGCAGAGGTCGTCCACCAACACGTTGGACTGACGATCTAAAACGTTGTCATAGGAATTGGATGCAAGAGGCACAAGATCGAAATAGATGGAAAATTATGAGGGAGATCTATGTCCAGCAGTGGATAAGCGAAGATTGAATGATGATGATGATGATGATACAACCATGAGCACAGCTTCTATGTTTGTCTTATTTTTTGCTTCTTCTGCATTTTACACACTTACTGAGTATTTTAACTATAATAATACACTCCTCTACAAAATTAACGCACCATCTTAAATATACTATAAGTTTAAAACAATTTTTCTTCCGAACCATTGCTTGGTTGGATTTCAATGGTTTTAATTTTGCATTATAGGCCTATTTCTAATAACTTACCGTATAGTACTACCATATTTCTAAGAGACTTATTAATATGTAACTCTGCGGGGTACCATTGTTCGAGGTGTGAAATTATATAAACAACGGATCATTTCATAAAACAGGTTTATGGAATTTCACACCACGAGCAAAAGCACCCCTCTGAGCTGAATATTAATGAGTTTCTTAGAAATATGGTAGTACTATACCAATGTTTTCTAAAAAATGTCAACATTTTACCTACATACGGAGTTGTAAAAAAAGACAGTTGTGTTTTTTCGTCTTATTTTGCAATACCCTGTGGAATTTATTAGAAAAAAACGCTATATTTTATTACTGTTACAAGACAATAGCTTTATGTTTTATCAGCATTTTCAAAAAAAAAAACACCTCGATACCTCTATTATAAAAAAAGAGAAGTACGTTCAAAGCATAACGTGATTTTATTGAATTCTAATACTCATTAATGAAATATAAGCATGTAGTTCGCTAATAAGAAATTTGACAATGCTGTTTTAGACTGGTAATATCGTTTACAATTCAGTAGATTGTTTTGTTGCTTTATGTAGGTTATGTGTGCAGGCCATTCCTTTAGCCGATGTAAAATTAAGTTATCGTAAAATAGGTTTGACGTTAATAATATCTGGTATTACAATATTAAGAATGCTTCAACATTTTTGAGAAACAAACGACAATAGGAGACGACCTGGATAGGATAGAGAATGGGCCACGATACCACGCAAAGATCAGTTTATCAGACTTCGTGATATAAGAGAATGTTTTGTCACAATGATATATTTACAAATACAAGCAGTAAATGTTCATATTATTCAAACTAGTAAAAATACTATACAAAGACGCCTCGCTACAAGATTGCTATGTAAGGATATCAGCCAAAGCACCATCTTTAAATGTAAATTATCGTAGAAGTAGACTGCAATTTACCAGAGATCACCTTAAGTAAAATGATGACTGGAAGCATATATTATTCACACATAAACTATAGAGCTCATATAGAAGCGTTATTTGATGGCCAAAGAAACGCTATATACAGTGCAACATTTAACCTATGACTTTTTTCAATGGTTTCGGGTGAAGTATCTCTTACAGCGCCAACGGATCTTGTTGCTTTAGAAAAAGGTTCCTTTTTCTATTTCTATAAAAGGAAGATATTTTTTCTATCCATGTAATTCCTTTTACTCCATAAATAGGAAATAATTGTCTTTTAGTGCATGATAATGCACGACCTCATGTTGCACGTGTGGTCCACGATTATTTGAACGAGATTGGTGTACCAACCTTAAACTGGTCACCTTGCAGCCCTGATTTAAATCATATAAAAAATTTGTGGGATAATATCGATCGTCAACTCAAGAGCCGACAATTACCACGTGCCTCTCTTGATGACATGGAAGTTATGGCGAAAGAAATTTGAGATGCAATTGATCAAGATCAAATACGATGCTTAATTTTAAGTAGGCCTAGTCGCTGTGGAAAATTAATTAGAAATAGAGGCAGTAATACTCTTCATTAAGTATTTTTGGAAGAGGAAACTTTTTAAACATGTTTTCTTAGGTTTTAGTTGTTTTACCTTGTTGTTTTATTGTTGTGTTACCTTGTTCCCTTGAAGGTGGCTGGAAAAAGATTATGGCAGGTCCTTGCCAAACTATTCAGTAGATGTTTGCAGGAAGCAATAACACCAACCCAGTGGTATAACGCAGAAATTATCATACTTCATAAAAAAGGGGATGCTACCGACCTCAGGAATTACAGGCCCATAAGTCTACTTTCACATATTTATAAACTATTTACAAAAATAATTACGAAACGACTAAAAAATAAATTGGAATTTTATCAGCCCATAGAACAGGCGGGTTTTAGAAAAGGCTATGGAACAAACGATCACCTACTGGTAATAAAAAATCTTATAGAAAAATGCACTGAATATAATAAACCACTAGCTTTAATATTTGTCGACTATGAAAAGGCATTCGACACCGTAAATCAACAAAAAATGTTGGAAGCCTTGACAGAATGCCGAATTGACTATCGGTATATAAATATAATTAAACATATATACCAAAACGCAACAGCCAGTGTTAGAGTGGGTGATCGTCAAACCCAGAAATTCCCGATACAACGTGGAGTACGCCAGGGGGACACCATATCGCCGAAACTGTTCACTACGCTTTTGGAATATATATGTAACAGGGCAAAACTGACCGACAAGGGCATAAACATAAACGGAGAAAAGCTTAGCCATCTAAGGTTTGCAGATGATATTGTACTAATAGCTGATAGGATAGATGAGGCCAAAGAACTTTTAAATCAGCTCTACCTTTCCTCGCTAGAAGGGGGATTGAAAATAAATATATCTAAAACCCAGATGATGACAAATCTTGTAGTCAGCGAAGATATATGCGTAGGAACAAGATCCATAGACCAGGTAATGGCCTATAAATACCTAGGTCATGATATTCCAAAAGAAAGGAAAAGATAACCAAACCGTTGAGCTTCTCCGTCGTATAAGACTGACTTGGGCAGCCTTCGGCAAGCTGAACCATATTTTCAAATCGTCTGATATACCAATATGCCTTAAAAGAAAAACGTTTAATCAGTGTGTTTTGCCAGTGCTAACTTACGGTACCGAAACGTTGACCATGACAAGGAGAACAGTTCAAAAGATCCGTGTGTGTCAAAGGGCGATGGAGCGTGCTATGTTGGGCGTTTTACTACGAGACAAGATCCCAAATCGCCAGCTACGACAAAGAATAGGAGTGGCTGATGCACAAGAGAGAGTAGCAACACTAAAATGGAACTGGGCAGGCACGTGGCTCGAATGACAGACAATAGATGGACAAAGCGGATACTGGAATGGAGACCAAGAGATGATGCCTACCGAAGTAGAGGTCGTCCACCAACACGTTGGACTGACGATCTAAAACGTTGTCATAGGAATTGGATGCAAGAGGCACAAGATCGAAATAGATGGAAAATTATGAGGGAGTTCTATGTCCAGCAGTGGTAAGCGAAGATTAAATAATGAGTTGTTTTACATGCCAGTTTATGTAAGTATGTAAGTAGTATTTTATGTGCTATCATTTGCTGAAAATGTTCATAAAATTGTGTTACTGTTATAGTTTTCAATATTATTTATTAACACAGATAAAAGATGTTTTTACGAACATATTGAGAAAAGATAAAGCTCATAATAATAATAAAATATAGGGTTTATTTCCAATAAATTCCACGGGGTGCAAAATAAAATGAAAAAGTACAACTTTCTTTTTAATTCCCCGTATATAGATACGTTATATAAGATAAAATGTTAACATTTTTTAAACAACATTGGTTTACTTATTTCTTAGAAATACACCTATATTGTGAAATGTGAAATAATGTGAAATATGGTGAAAATCATAGAAATCGAATCAACTGTTCAGAAAAAAAAACTTTACAATTATGGTAAAGTTTGTTTCACGAAAAATGGTTGAGTACTTAATGGTTACCTGAGTTGATCCTATTGTGTATACAAGAGTCTCTCAATAAACTACCGAAGTACACAGGGTCGCAATTCAGAAAGTTTGTTATTTAATATATTTCATTGATAGCTGTGTACTACACGCTTATAAAAATTTATTAAATTATTTCATATGGTATTTCCAGGTTGTTCAAGTGAATATACTTGATAATTGAACAATTTTTAACATGAAAAGTAGTTTTTTAGTTCTACGTGAATAATTGTAGTATATGAATCTAAATTCAGAAAGGTACTTTCCTTCACACTTTTTACAGGCTTAGGACTGTCAGCAAAAAAATTGGCGTGTTTAAAAGTTTTTGCTCGTCCTAATCGGATATCGTTAAAAATGTACAGTAATAATAGTTCTATTTACAGAATATACATACAAACGAATACATAATGTACAAAAAATAGATGAATTGAAAAAAAAATATACAAAAATATATACAAGTTAATATTTACAAAAAAAAAATATCCAAAATAACCAAAATATATTTATGAATTCCTAAATACCTAATTCTGCTTCGCTGTCGCTATCCTCTTTAAGATTAATAACAATTTGTTTAATTATGTGATTCAAAGTAACATATATGAATTTTCTACATTCATTACATGGCGTACTGAATTTTTCCAACTTTCTGGGGAGATATCATCAACACATTTCCTTATTAATTCGACTACACTACCACTTAAAGTCGGAGAAACATTTTGTGACTTAACATTTGACTTTAGTTGATGCCACATATGCTCTATGGGATTAAATAAACAATAGTAGGGCGGAAGCCGTAATACTGTATGTCCCATGTCCTCGGCCAATGAGTCACAAACATATACTTTTTTAATAGAAAATGATTTTAACACTTCCAACAGTTCATTTTTTAAATAACTTTCTTCAAAATATATATCGTTTTCTAACAGGTAGTTTTGAATTTAAATTTTCGTGTTATTTGCACTTGGAGACTTATGTAATTGACGACTGTGGTAACTTGCATTGTCCATTACTATCACACTAGTTTGAGGAAGGTTAGGTATAAGACAATTCTTAAACCATTGCTCAAAAAGCTCTGCCGTTGTATCCTCATGGTAGTCCACGCAGGAGTCTTTAATGTTCTTTGCAGAAAGCCATAAGGTATTTGGGACCCAACCATTTTCTGATCCTGCATGTAAAATTGTTATTCTTTCCCTTTGTGTGATGGAGCTTTTGTTTGACACCTGTTGGAACAATCGGAGCATTCTTTGGATGGTGTTTCATGAGTGTCAAACTATGTCTCGTCCAGATAAATTATTGGTCGATCTTCTGTACGGTACTTTCTTATGGAAGTTATATATTCGGTACGCCACTTTTGTAAACGATGGGACTCCATAAGCACTTGTCTTTTGTCAATTGTACGATATCTGAAGCCCATTTTAGACAAAATCCTCCAAAGACTAATGCGGCTACAGTTTATTTGTGTATCATCATTAGTAAGCCAATGTTTTAAAGCATCTAATGTAGGTATCCGTTGCTCTTCGTACATTGTGTAAATTTTTCGTCTTATTAAGTCTTTATCACTTTTGTCAATACATTTGGTAGAACCGGCATCCTTACGCTTTTTTCTTGACTTAATGGGATTTGATGTAATTCTTTTCACTGTGGTTAGAGGTATTTTCGTTAAATCAGATATTTTACTGGCAGCAGTAATAGCAGTAAGTCCTTTTGTAAGTAAAGAACTATATATTGTTTTTACGATTTCTCTAGCGTCAGCAGATAAATGCTTTTTCTTTTCTGGAACACTGGAAGAAGCACCATCAATATTTTTCCACGGACGCCACATAATGCTGTTTTATAGGTATAAATAGGTATAACACTGGTAACACTTGTAACACTTTCAACTAAATGAAACAAAATGTATATTTAAAAATTTCTCATCGGTTTTATATACTTTTACAAATTATACAGAATAGAGGGAACCTGTATAATTATTCCAGGACATACTTAACGATCAACAAATTTATTGTGGTCATTAAAAGATCAACCATTGATAGTGAAACTCACTGTTAAAATGTTTACAACTTTATTAAATAAAATGTATTCTAATCGTTTTTATAATTTTATACGATTTCTTAATCGTTTTTATATTACCAGGAATTTATTATACAAACAAGATAACGACACTCCACAGTAGCTTCAATTTTACCTGAATACTTACCTGCTCAACTAATGTTGACTAAGCTGGGGTACTTGCGGTCGGGTTTTATTGAAATCATTAAGCACTCAACCATTTTTCGTGAAATAAACTATATGTTTGGTGGTGCGTTAATTTTGGAGAGTAGTATAGTATATTTTTTCTTATAATATTAAAAATATTCAAATATATTATATGTGGAGTTTTAATTTATTAAATATGTTTTTATTCACGTTACAATAATCCATTAATTTTAACAAACATTTTATATCGTGGATGGTTACGTGCTAATATGTCGTTTATAAATAAATATATTTATAAAAATGTATGCACATTACCTATATTTTAAAATATTCAAACTTAATTTGTCTATTTACGATTTTAAATAGTTTTTGTATTGTATCAAATTATATGTATGTAATCTGTTTTTAATACAATGTCTAGAATACAATATTTTAATTACCAAATCGCCAGCTCTACACGTGGAAAGCTCCTGGAGACAACAAAGATAGAATTATAGTGAAGACTTACCCTGGAGCAGATCTAAACTTGGACCACAACCCAGTAGTAGCAAATATGTATGTAAGATTGAGAAAACCATTAATGAAAAGATTTAGACCACAAATATACATTGATAAAGTAAGAGAACCAAATACGTACCAAGAAACTCGAAATAAAATAAATCAGAGTATCCAAAAAATAAAACAACAAACTAAGAAAACTACAAATATTGAAACAAAATGGAAGAATATAAACAACACAATAGAGACTGTGGGACGGAAAACATTAACATTTACAAAAGCTGCCAAACAAGAATGGATGACACCAGAAATTCTCGAAAAGATGGACGAAAGAAGTATACATAAAAACAAAAAAAAATTAAATACCAAGAAATTAATAAACAAATAAAACAGAAAATAAAACAAGCTAAGGAAACATGGATGTCCATTAAATGTCAAAAAGTTGAGGAATGTGAGCCAAGGTATGACACTTTCAACGCCCATAAGAAAGTTAAAGAAAAGATGGTACCACTGTAACTGGAACGAAAGACAAATTATGTAGATGGAAAGAATACATTGAACACCTATTTTATGACCAAAAAGTAGAACAACTAGAAGTTGACGGGAGGTTGGTCCCGGAGAAATCACGAAACCAGAAATAATGAAAGAAGTTATTTATGCCATAAAACATACAAAAGGTAGAAAAGCTCCAGGATGCGATAATATACCAATTGAACTATTGAAGATAGTTGATGAATATAATATTGATGTCTTGGTAGGCCTTTTTAACTCCATATACAAGACGTGACACATATCCAAACGATGGCTTCTCTCAACTTTTGTAACGATTCCAAAAATCACAAATATTAAAGATTGCAATGACTATCGGACAATTGCATTATTAAGCCACATATTGAAAACCTTCCTTAAAATCATACATAATAAAATCCACATGAAATTCGAACAAGAAATAAATGATTCACAGATGGGTTTTAGATAAGGTCTAGGAACTAGAGAAGCATTATTCGGAGTCAATGTTCTGACACAAGGATGTCTGGATATGAATCAGAACATATATGCTTGCTTCATAGATTTAAAAAAAGCTTTTGACAGAGTTCGGCATGAAAAGCTTTTAAGTATTGTTAAGACCAAAAACATAGATAGTAGAGATCTACAAATTATATCGAATCTGTATTAAAATCAAAAAGCAATAATAAGAGTCGAAGGAGAACTGACAGAGGAAGTAAGTATACTTAGAGGAGTTCGACAAGGGTGCATACTTTCACTCCTCTTATTCAACGTCTACAGTGAAGTGAAGTGAAGGTCAACGGAAATAGCATTAATAATATTAGATATGCGGACGATACAGTCATATTTTCAAATGATATGTAAGATCTACAATACATAATAAAACATGTATACAATGCATGTGAAAGGTACGGACTGCAAATGAATCTCAATTAATCAAATGAAATCAATTAATGATGATGATGAAAACGTAGCAAGAAGAAAATAGAATAATGATGAAAACGCAGCAAGTAGAAAATAGAAGAATGATGAAAGCACATCAAGATGAAATTAGTGTAGAAAATAAAAAATTGATAAGTCAGATAGAAAACAAATTAGAAAAATATGAAAATATGAAGTAAAAGGTTATCTACAACAAATACAAAAGAAAGTCGATAGAATAGCGGAAGAAACAGAAGTAAAACTAGAGAGTCAGAGAAAGAAAATAGATATTTTACATGAACAAATAGAAACTGTGGAAGAGAAAACACGCAAAGAGAATACAAGAGGGAATAGAAAAGGTGAAATGGAAACTGGAGAGAGCTTTACAAGAAGATAAGGCGAAACAAAAAACGAAATTAAAGAAATCCAAAAGACAGTAGAAGAAATAGGAAAAAGAGCTTTTGTTCGGGAAAATCGAGAAGTTAGCATACAAACCTCTAGTGACTTAGAATCAAATTTGGAAAGTGTTGGCGTTTGGAGAATTGAGTCGAGGATGTTGATTGGTCAACAGAAAATTATGGAAGGGATTGAGAGACGATAATGATTTTTGAGGCGAAAATAGGGGCATCTGCTGTTGGACGGGAAGTGAGAAAAGATATCATATCGACAAGTGTGTGTTTTTTTAAACGTTGAAAGAAAAGTATAGATTTTGTGAAATAGTAGTGTCAGTAAGTTTTGAAAGCTGATTTGCCGGATGAAAAGGGTGCAGAATTTGTAAGTACCAACAAATTACTATTCCCGGAAAGATTCGTAGTTAAGCAGATAGCGGCACTTCCAAAAGGAGATAGAAAAGTGAGTCAGTACGTTCTTTTGATCAACAGGACTGTTTTCATAAGCAGAACCAGGGAAGGAGTTTTTTTGATAGAGATTTAATAAAAGTGAATCATTTTCATAAAACGCAGAGAGAAATTAATTGAGACGAGACAATAGATTGGACTAATTTTCAAACTGTAATTTTATATGTGAAAGCTGTATGATTTGGGGAACATGTATTTCTAAGGGATTGCATTAGTTGTATAAACCGTTTTAAAAAGTTTATTTTACTACTATATTTTAATTGTATTTAAAAAATTGGAGTTTTTTTATTCATTCCTTTTACTTCTTCTTCTTTATTGAACACTATTAAAGGTAAAGGTATTTTTTAAACTCAAATAGGAACCCTGAGATAAGAAACATATTCACATATTCGTAATAAAATTCATTAAATAATTTTTTTTTTGTCTCAATTAGCTAATTGGATCATAATTAATTTAATTATTGTTTTATCATAGTTCAAAATTACAATATCATATTAATATATATATATATATATATATATATATATATATATATATATATATATGTAAATACTTTTTTCTTTTTGGGTGTGGTAGTCAATAAAAACAGAGCTTTGCTAAGGCGTACTATTTATTCTGAATCCAAGCTTTCGGTGGTTTTTTGCCACCTTTATAACAGTTTGAATGGTGCCAAAAAAAGGCTATAAAAAACTATAAAAAACTTACCCGAATGTAAGATTCGTGGCAGAAACAACAACGTTAAATAACATGATATACTGAAGTTGCAATTAAACTTTAAAAATTACTGTTAAAAAAACACTTTAAAATTACTAAATACGTTAAAAGTTAAAAACAAAATGAAGGACGACATGTTAAAACAGTCGTCGCTGCAGGCTTGATTTCAGTCACATTTCACGAGCAGAAAGAGAACGTGGGTGGACAATTATTGTTTAAATAGTTAGGAGAAAATACAAAAAACAACTTTGAAATTAACGTCTCACAAAATACTGTTTATGAATTTTGAGTACTACCAACTGTATTACCAACTTAAAAATAAGCGGGAAGTTAAAAATGTTATTTATGACATAAGCAATCGAAAGAAAATAGTATTTCGTAAATAGGTTTAGAAAAAATAATAACTCAAACAAAACAAAACTAAATTAGTAACTGAAGTTTGATCACAAGTATTCAATTAATACTGAAATTTTTAAAAAAAGGAAAGAAAAAAGAAAACTCTGAGATGCAAAATAGCTCAGTCAAAAGTCAATATAAAATTGTAAATTTTGCTAAGATTCTGGATCTCAGATCTCTTATTAAGATTGTTATTATCACTCTTGCTGATATGTACCATCTCTAAGAAAGTTCTCTTAAATTTATTTTTCTCTCTGGCTAATATTTTTACATTGTTGAAATCTATCTTATGGTCTAGATCGATAGTATGCTCTGCCAAAGCACAAGTAGGTTTGTTTAATCTACAATCACTCTTATGAGAAATAATACGGCTAGACAGATTCCTTCCAGTTTCACCAATGTACGTGGATGGACATTCAGTACATTGAATGCAATAAACAACATCTGTAGTCTCTAGAGTGGTTAGGGGTTGTTTTATTTTGCTATACAGCTGACGTATGGTTTTGATGTTCTTGTTAGCTATTTTGATATTCTTAAAGTCTTTAAAAATCTTAGTGAGTTCAACGGTTAGTTTTGGAATATATGGAAGGGCATAAAAATACACACTTGTTGAAGCTGAATTATTTTGTGCTGAGGGCACTGATTGTGACATAGTAAGTCTGTTGTTTCTATTAACAAAGGGAACATTAAAAATTAATTTATTAATCAGTCTTAGAGGATATGAATTTTCAACAAAAATATTACGTAAGAGGTTGAGATCATGTTGGAGATAATCCGGATGAGATAACCTTTTGACACGTTCTTTCATCGCTAGGACTAAATTAGTTTTCATCCTCGGAGGATGGTGAGAGTGGTAGCTTATGAATCTATTGCTACATATGGGTTTTCTATACCATTGTGTTTTCACAACATTATCCTCACATCTATGCAATCTCATGTCAAGGAAAGGCAAAGATCCCTCCCGCTTCTCCTCGAACGTGAATTGCAAGTGTGGGTTTTGTTGGTTGAACACATTTAACGTAGAATGTTACCATTTTTTTTTTGTATTTTCTCCTAACTATTTAAACAATAATTGTCCACCCACGTTCTCTTTCTGCTCGTGAAATGTGACTGAAATCAAGCTTGCAGCGACGACTGTTTTAACATGTCGTCCTTCATTTTGTTTTTAACTTTTAACGTATTTAGTAATTTTAAAGTGTTTTTTTAACAGTAATTTTTAAAGTTTAATTGCAACTTCAGTATATCATGTTATTTAACGTTGTTGTTTCTGCCACGAATCTTACATTCGGGTAAGTTTTTTATAGTTTTTTATAGCCCTTTTTTTGACACCATTCAAACTGTTACAACATAGTAATTTTCTTTGTAGACCTTGATAAAGGTGGCAAAAAACCACCGAAAGCTTGGATTCAGAATAAATAGTACGCCTTAGCAAAGCTCTGTTTTTATTGACTACCACACCCAAAAAGAAAAAAGTATTTACATATATTTTTTCCAAACTAGTCAAAAAAATTTGGAGTACTTTTTCTATATATATATATATATATATATATATATATATATATATATATATATATATATATATATATATATATATATATATATAGAAGTAAACGGTAAATAGTGGGTTTGCAGCAATATATATATATATATATATATATATATATATATTTCAATAATTCCATTTTTTATCTTCTTTTTGGAAAATGAATATTTCAATTTAACAATACGTTATTTTATTTTAATTCACTGTTTCTTTTTTTAAACTTAAATAGAGATCTTTATCCGAGATGCATTAATGTTATCATTAAAACTCATTAAACAAACTCAAAATAATACAAAAATTACAACGTACTTGAATCATCTATTAATTACACATTTATCTCTCGATGATTTTGCATATTATAAATTTCTTTCTAAAAAAAACAATTTCCGAAAATCGAAACATAAAAATAAACATAGTTTAAACTAAAATTGTGGTAAACTGCCAATAAAAATATTACATTACTTTTAATTTCTCTTGCAATATTTTTTTATTTTTTGCATTTTTTTTATAAACATATTTATTTTATTTTTTCTTTGTCTCGATTATTCTGCTGCATATTCCTGCGGCTTCTGTCGTCAGTTTTTTGGTTCATTTATTTTGGTCCACACCTGCCCTTTCATAGTTAGTTTACTGAAGCCAGTTTTTTACTTCTTTCCATATTTGTTTTTGTTCGTAGGAATTTTCTCCTATCCCCCTATGCAAATTCATTTCAATCTTGTTCATGTCATGGTGAACATAATCTTTGTTCAGGAGCAAAATGAAGTTCTGGATGTAAGTAAAACCACCAAACCCAATATACGGTCATTGATTTTGTTTATTTATCTCCACTTTACCCTCTCGATATAATTCGACTTTATTTCTCACAAATATGACAAGAATAACATCACTGCTCTCACAAAACAGGAAAATGAGAAAAAGGATAAATTTTACTTTGAAAAGATCAAAATTTTAAAAAACAAGCAACACAAAAAAAAAGGGAGATATACGAGTCAATAGAAATAAAAAGAAATACCAACGAAATCAAAAACAAAAAAGATACACAGAACCTAAATAAAATATGTTTCAATCTGATTGAAATAATAATAAATATAACACCATAAAAAAACTCTTAAAGTCATAACATATCCCCATTTTACCTTTTTCGAAAACACCAACGATACGCCCATATAAAAATAATTATATATTAATGACAGTTAACCATGAGATATCAGATATCAATCTTTACTTCTGTCAATTCATTAATGTCAGTGTCCCGTTTTGCGTTTTAGCAAGTTTTTTTTTTTATATATTTTACTATAACCTTTTGTTAATAATCTTGTACATTTTAGAATCTTGACAAAGGCAAGGGTTTCCTGTAGAAACGTTGATTACAATGGACAATAAAATCTAGTTCCAAATTTAATATTACTTATTGAACCTAAACTCATGAAATTCTATTTTTATATTAAATATAGTATGGTTCAATAAACTCATGAAACTATAATATACACACATGTCCAAAAGTCTGGAATACGTACAAATAATATATCTACGCCTACGGCGGTTTTAAAACTGTTGTTGATATTTATTCTAGAGCGCTTTTAATTGAAAATGATAAAAAATTTGAATTATTTTTGTATGATTTTGGTCACATTCTACTGATTAGCGTATTTACACATTATTTCAGTCTTTGTTTAAATTTGATTGAGCAGTAAATGCCTAGAAACGCGATACCTCATTTTGACAGATCTAGGGTAATTGCATTGTTTCAATAGTGCTTTAGTCAAAGTTATACCGCGAATATTGTTGATGTTACTCAGAGTCCTGTTTCGTAAATTAAAAAAAAACAAAAATACAGATGACGTCAAGGATCGTCCCAGAAGTGGTAGAAGTCGATGTGCAACAGCAGCACAAGACCGGCAAATTACATTGATAGTTCGTAGAAATCGTCTGGAATCTACAAGTGGTATATCCAGAGAAATTTCTAGGCTTCAAGGACTGAATATTTCACGGCAAACAATAACACGTAAACTAAATGTGGTAAATTTGTATAGTAGAAGACCGCTAAAGTGTTCCTAAACTAACCTACCAACACAAAATAGTAAGATTGCAATGGGCTAGAGAAATGGTGCATCATGGTCCTAACTAGAATAACGTGATTTTCTCTGATGAGTCAAAAATTGGCTTGGTATCCGATTCTTCTCTGGAGAGAAGAGTCACGGGTGCTGTGTACATCGAGGAAGTTTTAAATCCTGTCGTACGTCTATTCTGAGGGGCAGTAGTTGATGAATTTTTGTTTATGCATGGCAACGCACCTCCTTATCTAACAGAAGCAGTACAAAATTTTCTGGAAGAAAAAGGAATATGTACATTACAGTGGCCCTTGAATTTCCCCGACATGAACGGTATTGAACATGCTTGGGACATTCTCAAAACACGCATCAAGAAACAATCCCCATATTACACTTCGAGAACTAAAAGATACTGCTTGCGAAGAATGGGAGATAATTCGGCAAACCCAGCTCGACCAGTTAATCGGCAGCATGCCAAATCGCCTACAGGCATGCATACAGGCCAATGGAGGAAATACTAATTATTAGTTTTATTAAAAATTATTTTTTTCTACACTAATTTATTTCTAAATGTAAGTTGTACATTGTAAGTTTTTCACTCCAAGAGAATAAATAATTTTTTTGCATATCGTTTATCTGGTTTTGAGATTTATTTAGTATTGTTAAGAATTGAAACAAAATGATGTTTAACTATTCAGAAGAGTTTATATATAAAAATCAATAAAAAGATGAAATATTCCAATATTCCAAACTTTTGGACATCAATTTATTAACAAAACAAATTTTATTTGGTGAGTTAATACATATTTTTTTCTAGTTCCACTTTGTAAGCTCAAGATAAAAAATAGTTAGCCAATAGCCCCTTTTATTGACTCCAACCCATCCAAAACATATTTATATATATATATATATATATATATATATATATATATATATATATATATATATATATATATATATATATATATATATATATTCTTCTATTAAGTATTTGAAGATTTTATTGAATCTCCTCCATTTTTATCTTTCTTTACTTTATTATTGGCATCTCTTTTCAAAATTCTCTTTGTTCTGTTTTTAATTTTTTTAATTTGCTTTTTAGATAAAAGGACCCAGCTCCTTATGAACTCGTTAGATGTTTTTACAATTTATTTATATTCTCGATTATATTCTCTCATCTTACGGTTTCAATAATTCTCTATTATCCGATTTTTTCGTATACATTTTTCTTGTTATATTAATAATTATGAAAGTTTTTATGCAAAGTATTTTTTAGGTGTTTCATCAACAATGATGATTGGAATATGCAGTGTTTGGTCTTCACCCATGATACCTAAGCTGTATAAGAACAATACGGAAAATCCATTTGGTTATACAATTACCAGTTCAGAAGACTCCTGGATAGCATCCATAGTAATTTTAGGAGCTTGTGTTGGATGTTGGTGTTCTGGCTTACTCTCTAATGTAGTTGGAAGAAAAGTTATATTCAGCTCTTTAGGAATACCTGCTGCTGTTAGTTGTTTAGTAATGGCGGCATTTCCAAATTTATCAGTGTTTTTAATAGCTAGATTTTGTATGGGACTTAGCATAGGCGGAATTTTTCAGCTGGTAATTACTTATATAAGTGAAATAACTAGCAAAACTAACAGATCTACAATAATGACAAGTGTCGGTATGGCCCAATCTATAGGAGATTTGTTTGTTTATTCTGTTGGTCCCTGGGTCTCGGTAACAACGTTTAATTGCATTATAGTTCCATTCCCGATTATATTTACAGTTCTAGCTTGGACATTTTGTAAAGAATCTCCTTATTTTTATCTTTTAAAAGGCCAAGAGGGGCCAGCTAAAAAGTCTCTTGAAGCGTATAGACCTCATGGACACGATATTGAAACCGAAATTATAGAAATTAAAGCGCAGATTAGGGAGCAGCAACAAGGTAGATTATTGGACGTTATTAAAACAAAAAAATTCGCAAAAAGTTTTTTTATGGGTAACATGCTTGTGATTTTTCAACAATTTACGGGCGTGAATTGCATTCTTATGTACAGTCAAAAAATTTTCGAGTTAACGGCTGCCAATTTAAGTCCCGCAATTTGTTCTATAATATTAGGTATAATGCAACTCACAAGTGGAGCGTTATGTCCATTATTGGTAAATTTCTTTAATATGAAAACAATGTTCACTTTATCTGGTATAGGAATGAGTATTTCACAGGTGGTTTTAGGAACATATTGCATATTCGATAATTCCGAACATGACATGTCGAGTTTAAGGTTTATCCCAATCGTTGCATTAACTTTATTTATTTTTAGCTACAATTCTGGATTCGGACCTCTTTGCTGGTTAGTTCCCAGTGAAGTATATCCAGCTAGAGTAAAAAGTTTAGCATTATCATTTACTGTATTTATTTTTTTCGTTATGGGCTTTTTTATTGCTAAGTATTTTCAAGCCATAGTTGAGTCTTTGGGAATAGGTACTTTGTTTTATTTTTTTAGCGGATGTTGCATTGTAGCAATAGTTTTTATTAATGTCTTTGTTGTTGAAACCCGTGACAAATCGTTAAAAGAAATACAAGATATGTTAGGTGAATCAAAGAATCTCAAACATAAGAATGTGGATAATGCTGCAATTAAGTCGCCTGTGAATAAAATGTGAAATCATTTTAATTTTAAATGTATTTGTGATTGTTAGGTTAACTTTTAAGAAACTATTTTTATAAAAAAATATAAATTTAAATCAATAAAGAATTGTGATTTACTCTTTTAAAATATTATTCTGTGTATACTGGTATAGATAAAAGACCTTATTCAAATGCATTTAGAAGAATTTAAGTATTAAGTAAAATGAAAAAAAAAAACACTGGTCAAATATGACTATAAAAAACAATGCTTCATAAGACCTTGACCTATGCCGGTCCTATCTACATGACTCCACATCAACAGTGATTTTTTTGTTTTTAAAGTGATTACTCAAAAAAGGAGAATTGAAAACAATACAATAACTTATGACAAATAGCACAATGGATGTAAAAGCACAAAAGATGCACAAAAATATCGATAGTGTCACGACAGAAAGGCATAAGCGCCATTGAGAGTTTTTTTCAGGAGACACAAAAAACGTTTAATTTCGCTTAATATTTCTTTTTTTTACATTTTTTTTTACATTTTATTATTATCGAACTGAGGCATTTTGACGTACCATATGTTAGGTATAAAACAATTATTATAAACATGAGATATTTAACATTTTGGTGCTTACGCCTTTAATGTTAGGTTCTGTGGTGTTTAAGCCTTTTTGAAAGGCGGTTACCATATTTGGAAAAAAGAATTTTGATCAAAAAATGTCGCTTAGGAACTTGTACGCCTTTTAATTTTACGGAATTATAACAAAAATGGAGAATAAATCTTTTCATTTTAAAGCATAACAATTAAGTAAAAATAATACAAATTAAACAATACACAATAATATATTTATGAGTTTCTTAGAGTTATATTGGTGTAAAAAAATACAAAAATAAAGTTAATATAATTATCACGTTATATTAAGTAAAAAACAACAAAAACTATTAAAACATACCATTTTTCTACATTGATAACTAAGTAAGTTGTACTATAAAACTAATAGAAATAAAATACAAATCAAAATTTGATAACAGAAAATAACATTTATCAATAACAAAGCAAAATAATAGAAACGAAGGACCGATATAACAGAAAATTGAACCAGTTGATGAGCTAGAACTAATGCTGTCAATTTCAGTCTCATTTTTAAAAAATACTGTTAAGGATGATGAATCTGATTCGGAGTTTAAAGAATTATTTTGTTATATAAAATCATTACAACCTATCTTATCATCAATTAATGAACTAAATACTATTGCGGCATTATTACTACTATCATCAGTATCATCACTATCTGAGTAAGGTACAAGCTTTTTATCACAGGTTAATAAATCAGTCTCTTCTTCGGCAGTTTCATCAATATTCGAAAATAAACGGCTGTCAATATTCAAATTTGGACTTAGAGGAAAACTGAAATCCACAATGGCATCATCATCTAGAACAGAACTAGGCATTTGGAGTTCTTGTTCATGGTCTTTTAGTACTGGCTCTAAAAGAACATCATGCTTTAGCGCTTCATTGAGGACCTCATTTTCAGTGGAAAATGAACCATGGGTTTTATTATTTCCGCTGGATTCCTGCACATTGCTTTCCTGATCTTCCCAAATGGATTGCAATGCAAGATTCATTATTTTGTGCCCTCGAGAAACCATTCTAAAAACCATTAAAAAAAAGAAGTAAGCGCCATTCAAATGTTAGTTTTTTAAAATAATATTACTACCAAAATATAACTTTAAAATTAAAAAAAAAGAAAACTATACAACAATGTCAATATATATTTTATTTAGGTTCAAACCTTATTTAAGTCGGTTAAGTAGTAACTTTTCTATGGCAAATCTAAGTCATAGTGTATTTTAAATGGCCAAATGGCGGTTAGATAAACGAAAAAAATTTTGCTGAAAAGGCCTAACCGACAGTCGGTAAAATTGTACATTCTTATGGTATATTATGATTTCTCAAGATAAATAATCTAACTAAACGCTTAACAAAACATTAAATATTAATAATATTTCAAATTATTCTTTACCTTATTGATATAACCACGTTTTCAGACCCAAGACGTAAGCAATATCTTCCACTACAGATCTTGTCGCTTACAGATTTCGGTGTCTCATCTTTTAAGAAACTCGTTTGGCGGTTAGAAAATTCAAAGCTTGTTTTAGTCGAGTTGGAATTTTTTACAGATGCGTCATTTTAATAGTCGATAGGACGTAAAATGTATTTTTTGATACCAAAACATAAATTTATAAATTTTGGCGCTTATGCCTTTTTGTCGTGACGCCATCGATATGTCAGAATCAACTTATACAATAAATCGTAATATACATAAAACAGAAAAAAGTTATTGCAAATATTCAATATTGGAGGTAAAGGTAGAGATAAAGTGTAGAAGATAAAACGTAGGAGCTAAAGTGTCAGGTGTGCCCATTCACACCAGAATTTGATTGGTTATTCAGTGAATCGTAATAAAAACGGGCAAACCGAAACTCATCACCAATCAGCATAAATGCTTTCGTGGATAGTACAAACGCATAACCGAAATAAAACAAGGAGTTTTAAAATAGACCCGGAAATATTTACAAACTGATCACTGGCCTAACTGCACTACTTGTCAGGTAAAGATAATAAAATGTATGGTTTACCGCATGGTACAAAGAATAACAAGTATGATATTGCGCAGGCCACTATCAGCTGATCCCCTACTGTCGACGTAGTAATGAGCGTGGCCATCATTGAAATACATCTGTTTATAATGGGAATGTTATCAATGTTTTAACTTTTGGCGTCTTTGGTAAGCTTGTAGAAGTTTGATAAAAGAGTGATAGTGGCTTTGGAGGTATACCTACTTTATATGGACATTTTGGTCTTTAAGAAGTTGTAAATAAGGTATGTTTAATTATTATTGAGTTAGTACTTAATACTCAACCATACATACACCCCTCTTGTATTTTTAAGGGGGTTTTGCTAGGAATAGTTTATAAGCTAAACATAAAATGCGTTGTACAGTAGCCAGTTGTTTAAGTGATAATCAGACAAGAGGTGCCGATAAATCTGTTAGGTTTTATAGTTTTCCCAAGGACTCGGTAGTGGAAAACTGTGGGTTATTGATTGTTACCATGAAGACAAATTTAATACTTAAACCTCAAAGATTTGTTCTAAACACTTTAAGCCGGAAGACTTTAAAAGAAATTTGCAGCATGAGTTGCTGCAATATGAATCAAAGAGGATTATGGAACAGATAATTACACAATCTAGGTAAACATTATTTTATTCTACATCTTTTGGTAGAAACACTTTAAGTATTATGACATAAAAGTAATATCTTAATATTACTGCACAAGATCTTGAACTTTAAAAGTTACGTATCGAGAACAAAGCCCTACTTCATCAGGTTAATGAATTAACAGAAATGAAGTCAGGAGTAGGCAAGATATTTTCAAAATACAGCTTAAAAGATTGCAAAGGCCCAAAGTCAGGGAAAAATTATTTTCTTCTTATGGTGCCTATCCGTTACGGATATTGGACAGTAACATGGCTATTCTGACTTTGTTGACTGCTGCCTTGTAAAGTCCGGTAGTGGTTAAGTTAAACAGGTTGTATCGTTGTTAATTGCGCATTATATGGCAGGTATTCTAGTTTGCGATGTTTTATGGTTATGACTAGTTCGCGCTCTTTACCCATTAACTCTGTCTATCCAAGAAATCCTCAACATGCGTCTATAGCACCACATCTCAAATGCTTCGAGTCTCTTCAGTGATTCTTCAGTTAAGGTCCATGACTCCACGCCATATAAAAGAACGGAGAATACGTAGCATTTTAGTAAACGAACTTTTATTTCCAATTTTATATCGTGGCTGTTAAAGATTTTGTTCATTATGACGAAAGCTGATCTTGCCTTCTCGATCCTTATCTTAATTTCCGTCGATTGGTCCCACTGTTCATTTAAGTTTGCACCCAGATAACAAAAGTTGGTGATTTGTGTTATAGGTTGTTGGTTAACTAGTAATTGACCAGGTGGTATCCTATTTTTGCTTATAACCATGTATTTGGTTTTTTTATGTTAAAATCAAGCCCAAACCTGCTACTTACTTCTGTCATCGTGGAGACAAGTGTTTGCAGACCTTTAAGACTGTCTGCAAAAATGACAGTATCATCAGCGTACCTATCTTATGTTGTTCAATCGTTCTCCGTTTATAAGTATTCCCTCGTCTATGTCCGTTAGCACTAGGTTCATAATGTGCTCTGAATAGGTATTGAACAATACTGTGTCGCACACCTCTTTTTATCTTAATGTCGTCTGTTAACTGATCCCCAACTCTAACAGCTGCAGTTTGTTCGTAATAGATATTGTTTTTTATACGGCGATCTCTGCTGTCTAGACCAATTGAATTTAATATTTTCATCAGTTCGTCATGTTTTATTCTATCGAACGCTTTCTGGTAATCAACAAAACAGATATATATATATATATATCACAATTCACGTCTCTACATCTTTGAAAGAGAACTTGTATTGCAAAAAGTGCCTCTCGAGTACCCAATGCATCCCTGAAGCCGAATTGTGTGTTTGTCATGTGTTCTTCACACTTTTTATATATTCTTTTATGTATACTTTTTAAAAAAGTTTTCAGAAGATGGTTCATAAGGCTTATTCAATAATCTTCACATTTTTTGGCATTGGGTTTTTTAGGGATTGTTATAAAAGTTGATCTTAGCCACTATTGGAGTATTTTTCCACTTTGGTATATATTGTTGAAGATCAAGGTAAGTCTTTTTACTTCGTCTTTATCCATAATTTTCAAAAATTCTGAGTAGAACTCGTCTGGTCCTGCGGCTTTTCCCTCCTTAATGTTGTTTATAGCAGCTTCTACTTCCGCTTCGAGAATAGGAGGTCCGGTATCGTCATTTTTATTTTGTGTGATGGTGACATTCCTATCGTCTTCAAATGTTGTCACATAGTTCATCCATGTTGTTTTTGTTTCTTCAATATTAACTATTGGATTTCCTTGAGCGTCTGTTAAGTGTCCCGGCCTTTTTAATTTATAGATGCCTGCTGCTTCTTTGATCTTTTTGTGGAGGTTGAAGGAATCGTGTTTACGTTCCAATATCTCGATTTCTTTACACTGTTCCTCCAGATTTCTATTTTTAGCTTCTCTGACAGCTTTTTTTATCTCTTTGTCTAGAAATTGATATGCAACGTAGTCTTTCCGCTTGGATTCTCTTCTACTGTCCATCATCTGTAATATACCGTCGGTCATCCATGGTTTTTTCTTTTCTGTCTTTTTCGGTCGCAGGTATTGGTCTAATATTTCCTTCCCAATGTTTTCTAAGTGGTTTATTTCTGTGTCAACATCATTAACTACTTCTGACTTAGATATATTGTTCTTCAGATATTTCCGTACTTCTTGCTTTATGTCATTATCTCTTAGTTGTTTGAGATTGTATCTTATAGGATTAGGTTTGTGGATTTTTTAAATTTCAGACGGAACTTAGAATTGGGTTATGGTCTGATTTAATATCTGCACCAGGATAGGTTTTCACTGATGTTATTGAGTTTTGAATCTTTTATTTATTAAAATATAGTCATTCTGGTTTCTTATGAGATTTTCTGGCGTGTCACCGGGTAAGCGCCATGTGTACAACCTTCTGTGTGGTAATTTGAAGGGTGTATTGGTGATCACCAACTCTTCTTCCGTAGCAAATGTAAGTAGGCGTTCTCCTGTCTTATTTCGCTCACCCAGACCCCACGAACCTACTACTTCACCATAACTACCCTTACCGATTTTGGCATTAAAGTCACCCATAACTAGCGTTACTTCATTGGTTTTTAACTTACTTAGGACTTTCGTTAAATCGTAGTAAAAAGCCTCTATTACTTCGTCTGATTTGTCTGCTGTGGGTGCGTATATTTGGATTATGTTGGTTTTTGCTGAGAATAATTCCAATTGAATGAGCATGATTCTCTCGGATATTGGAACAAAATTCGTAACGTATTCGTTTATTAGTTTATTTAAAATTATTCCGACGCCATGCTTATGTTGACCTTCTGTATTTCCAGAGTAATATACTTGGTGCTCGTTTATTTGACATTTTCCGGCGTCAGGCCATCGCATTTCACTGATGCCCATTATATCGATATTCAGTCTTTCCATTTCATGGGTGGCATTATAAATTTTGCCTGCTTCGTACATGGTCTTAACGTTCCAGGTGCATATTTTAATATTCTGTTTAATTTTTCTAGGCGCATCCTTTCCTTTTACTTGGGGGTTTCGCTTGCTAACGACCTGGGAGGCCCCGTGATTCTGTGTTGTTATTCCTCCCCTGCCGGATCTAGCACTCCGATATACATGATCAGTAGTCTTCACTCTCAATGCTGTAGCCATGATAGATGTATAAGAGATATCCATATGAATATTTAATGTAGTGGTTTCTACATCCTTACGCCGTTGACCTAGATCTCGGTTCATCCGCCTTTTTCATTACTTATTAACATTAGTCAACACAGCAATTGTCAAATAAGTGTTACCAATTTATGCCAAAATATCACCTTCGTTCCATGTTCTTCATAAAAACGCTTTATAATGAATTTATACAAATTAAATTGTGTATTTATTTAAGTTAACAATAATAGAAATCTTTAAATATTATTTCTACGCGTATATAATAAAATATGTCTAGTGGCTGTAATGCCAGTGTACTCGGAAAAGTGATTCTAAAAAAGAACACACCTACCGCCTAAATATTTCGTGTTGGTATCATGTGACCTCACGGGCTATGACGCGGATAACGTGCAACGGTAAGTAGATTAGATGAAGTATAGGTAGTTTTGAGCTTTTTCGGCATATGAATACACCAATTTTATGTGAACGGCTAAATTAGGGAATATTATCATTATTTCGAGAACCGTCGAGTTTTGAGGGAAATCTCGAAACAGGTCGATTTTTGTTATAAAATACCCATCTTATAACGTACATGGAGTAGGGATGACGTGACTGGTGTGGGTGTAGTGACATAACCGTTAATTTTTTTAAATAGAAATTGGTATAATGCCACACATCATTTGAAGGAGAATTCTCTATTTCTCTAATTCTCTATTTAACGACATTATATTTTTAACTAAAATATTTTTTTAAGAGTACAAAAACAATTTTTTTTTTAATTTAAATTCAACTAAATTACAACTAATGATTTAATTCATACTGTACTTTAAAGTAACCAAATTATGCATAACAATTATTTTAAATTAAATGTTCGAAATGCCATCCATCGGTTCCTGCCATGACTTTCTGAAGCAAATATTTAAAAAAGCAAAAATAAATAAAAATAATGGACACAAAAAGTTATCTCATAAACACTGAAACTTTTTGTCAAATGTTAGTTCAAGCAAGTGATAGTGGTATAGTTACTGTAATATTTATTAACGTAAATGTTTTGATTTTGTGAATTGTCATCAGTTGTCAATTGTAATTTTTATTTGTGAATACTAAATTATGGCTCACCTAAATGAAACACAACGCATAGAAATATTAATTCTTAGCGGATGCGGAGATAAAAAAAGAACACAGAACGAGTTATGCAATTTATTCAACGCAAAATATCCAGACAGACCCTTCAGCCAACCAACAGTCCGAAAATTTGGAGAAACTGGGCACCTTAAACATATTCCAAACGCTGGGCGTCCTAAAATTGACGACAATGTGAAACTTGATATTTTATTAAATGTACATGACAATCCTCACAGTAGTTCAACACAAAGGGTGAATGTGCTGGAGTTTCCCAACGATCGGTATTACATATTTAAAAAAAAAAGAAAAATAGCATCCCTACAAAATTCAACTACATCAGGAATTAAACGACGACGATCCCGATCGACGGCTTCAATTTTCTGAAATTATTCAGGATTTATGTATCTGCAATCCACATTTCATCAATCAAATCCTTTTTCCCGATGAAGCCATATTTTTTATACATGTACCCTGAATCGTCAAAATTGCAGATATTAAAGTCAAGAAAACCCACATTGGATGACTGAGTCACGTACGCAATATCCTCAGAAAGTAAATGTATGGGCAGGGATCATTAATGACAGAATCATTGGCCCTTTTTTCTTTGAAGAAAATCTAACAGGATAAGGTTATTTAACTTTTTTACAAAATCAACTTATACCTTTCCTTGCTAACATGTATCCAAATGTCAATAATCCAAATTTACAATACAGTTTGATTAATTGAAAAGCAGAGTCAATATTTTTAGCTTTGATTTTAATAGTAAGCAAAAAGCAGATATGTTGAAGATCGTAGACTATAAGAAACTCAAATATCTTCATCGACGTATTTTACAACAACCATAACCTTTAGTATGTTTTATAATTTTTATAGTATAGTAAAGTGGTTTTATATATTAGGACGTAGTCAACACTAACTCACAACTAATTTAATTATAACAACTAAGCGTTAATAATAATGAAGTTATGAAAACCAAGCGTAAAAAATAAAAAAAAAAGATGCATTGGTATTAAAGTTTTAATTAAAGCATTAATTGTTAAACAAAGATTTTATTAAATATATTAAGAAATAAAGGAAGTCAATCCCTTCCTAATCAATAACTGATAAATTTATTACCGTCCTGTGTAAGTTAAATATTTAGCAAAGGAAGATACAAATTAGTTATGAATATTGATGGACACCTGTCCAACACCTGTGTGACCATCAGATGTCCCGTCAAAGGGTCATTTGTTATTCCAAATTGAATTTAATTACGATTATACAACATTTAATATTCATATAGTGCCAGGTATATTTACTTCAATAATTTATTATGCGCCGAGGATAGCTAAATGTGGACATATATGTAAAGTTCGGATTTACATTCATTGTTTCCCCTATTAATAATGATGCTATCTATAGAAGTTTTAAAAATATTATGATAAATTTACAGTGTGAACGTATGATTATATTAACAATAAGTTGTGGTTGCTAGTTGTAAAGAAAAACTCTCCATATTCAACCGAATGAATACGAACACAATTTCCAATTATAGGCTTGCGTTCTATTTATAGAAGACTGACACTTTTCACAGGGAAACTAAATTCCTATAGTTGGCTGTATACCATGTATCACAAAAAATTTATTTAAAAATTCTTTTATAAAAGGCATATTAATAAAAATCCTAGCTACTTCACAGAATATTTTCAGAATAACTATTCCATCATCAGTGCTATCTGGATGTACATATTTAGAGCCACTAAATACATAGGCAAAAACCCTTTAAATGTTGTGAAATTAACTTTGAGTTACATTTTTGATAATTAAAAATTAGGATGTTTAAGTTACAATAGAAATTGATTACATAGCAACGCTAGTTGATAGTCCTTAGACGAAGTGTCTGTGAGGACTCATCAGTTGCTATCAACAAGTCCTCATACATAGGTTGTAATAAACTGAATTATAATTTATGGTTTATTATATTGCAAATATTCTTTTGGATAGAAGAATTTCATATCAAAATGGGTACCAACCAACCGGGATGAATGTGATCTCTAAATTTCTTCAGTACCAAGGAATACGACCTATCTTAGTGAAAGATTTTTGATGAGGGAACTGGAACGATCTATCAAACATACCAACAATAGCTCTCCTGGTATAGATAATATCTCTTTTTTCATGCTTTATAACTTACCAATAAATCAGAAAAAATCTCTCTTAAGTATATTTAATGCAATATGGACAGGACAAACATCGATCCCTGAAAGTGGGAAGGAGTATATTATCATCCCAATATAAAAACACGACAAACCGGATTCCATTCCAACCTCCTATATGCCCATATCATTAGTTTCATGTGTGTTGAGAACCTTCGAGAGACTTACCAAAAATCGTCTAGAGCAATGGTTAGAGAAAGAACATATTCTGCCTGATATACAATATGGCGTAAGAAAATCTAGGTCAACATTGGAAGCATTAACAGTAATTGTAACAGATATTTGAGCTGGATTTACTAGTAACCTCATGACTATGGTAGGTTTCAACGATATTACAGGTGCATTTGATAACGTTAACCTAGATGTTTTAACCAATAAATTAATTTCGATTAGATTTAATACGCAATTAGCGAACTTTATAACCTCGATGTATACACAGGAAAATACTTATAAAAATGAATCAAGTAACCACTATACCTAAAACTACGAACCTAGGACTCCCCCAAGGCAGTATTTTAAGTCCTGTTTTGTTTTTATTATATACAATGGATGTCAGTGTTAAACTTCAAAACATACGAACAATATAATTTGTAGATTATATTGTTTTTTATTGTACAAGGAAAAACTTTGAAACTTGTGAATATGAATTAAATAAAACTTATGACATCTTCAACGAGTGGCTGAATGAAAATTATTTTACACTTTCTGAACACAAAACAGAGGTGTGTCTATTTAGTCGAAAACGAAACATTGAACAGGATCATGTAAAACTGGGACCTTATAATTTCTAAATAAAAAATGTTGTGAGATACTTAGGATTATATCTAGATCGGAAACTGTTATGGAAAGATTGTATCCATCAAATAACAAAAAATTCTGAAAATGCTATTAACATACTGAGAGCCTTTTGTTATACAAAATGGGGGGCCGACCCAAATATCGCCTTGTTATTTTATAGAACCATGATAAGATCAATCCTGGATTATGGTAGTCATTTGTATGGATCAGCGGCACAAATTCATTTAGACAAAATAGAAACCCAAAAAAAAACTAAAGTCTAAAAATATGTCTTGGATATCTCAAGTCAACCCCAATAAATATTATGGAAGCAGAAGCTGTAGAATCACCGTTACAACTAAGAAGGCAACTAATTAGTAACAAGTTTATCACAAAAGCATTTGCTAAATCCGCAAGTTATATAATTCCTATCCCTGAACTGTCAATCTTAGTACTCACACAGTCTTATTGGCTAAGAAAGAAAACTCCGCTAATTTGTGAAAGTCTTACCACTCTTTCCCAATTCAGGTCGGTACTGTACACATTAAAAATCAACCAATATTTTCAGAACATCCGCATATCCCTTTTTCTAAAACAATTAAGACGTTTCAGATTAACACCACTTCCTCGAAACGGTCAATCAACGATGGATCAAAACAAATTCATACAGGTTCCACTTTTTACGATCATACCTCAAAATATCATGAAGAGTTCAGATTACCAGATGAGGCAACGATATATAAAGCCGAAATGTTTGCAATAAGTAAAGCTCTAAAATATATACTTAGGACGTATAGACTCAAAAGTGTCATATTTACAGATTGTAGAGGTGTCATAGAGAGACTAAAAAATATAACTGCGGCCAAGAACTTAAGTCATCTAGAAGTAGGAATACTACAGACCAATCACGAAATACTTAGCTCGCAACGAGAGGTGCTAATAGTTTGGATCAAAGAGCATTCGGGTATACAAGGAAACGAAATTGCTGATAAGTTTGCAAAATCCGCCTCAGACTTACACAGAGATTCTATTAACCAGTGTATTCCATACCATATACAGATATAAATCATGTCAAGTCCAAATCCCAATAATAAGGTGGTTCCACAACCAAAACAACAGGAACTTTATTATTACTTTAAACAGAATAAGAACAAGTCATGCAATGTCACGAAGCTATAAATGTAAAATTGGTCTAATTGATGATTCCTCATGTTTATGTGGTGAACTTGGAGACTTAACACACATTCTACTTGGTTGTTCATTAAATAGTCAAAGCACAGATAAATTTTATAATGAAGTTGTTAATAACAAAATTTGCTTACTCATAAATTTAAATTGTATAATTTTCAATAAGAATATTAATATATTGTACTGCTTACATAATCACGTCAAAAGATGCAAAATGAAATTGTAAATTACTAACCATCTCTTTATTCGCAATTCTGCAACTAGTTAGATTTTGTAAGTGGACGACGAAAAAATAAAAAAAAAATAACAAAAAAAAATTATACAAAAAAATAGAAAATAAAAGTAAAAAAACTGCTCACACTTAACTTTTACACTACTAATACTTTAAGCATTATTATTGTGAAGAAGGATGAGTTTTCTTTAAATTTCTGTAAAGTTTTTTTTTGTTTATTTTTTTTTAAATTATTATAGTTAGAGGAAAAAAATCGTCTGACTAATTGGTCTTTACCAAAGCCCTCTAATTAATTACAAAAAAGTATTCTTTTAATAAAAAATTATGAACATTGGACTAAGGACGCCGCAACTATCTTTATGAAAAACCGGCCCCGGTCGAATTAAACGAAAGTTCGGACAATGATAGTTCTCAGTGCGTAGATTAAATCAGTGTACGTCAAGCACACTTATTCACAATCAAGTGAACCAAAACATTTATGAAAGAACAGAGACATCTTAGTCTTCGAAAAACTGATGCACACTTATCCAATACTAATATAGCCGCATTTTCGCCTTATCTTCAGAAAACTACTAAAGCGCCTTCAGGAAACTGAGGAACAACCACACCGACAAGTGCAGCTAGAGCGGCACAAGAAATCTCACGCTTTCAAGTATGCTGAATACATAACTAAACTCAGTAAGGCAACAGCACCATCATGATGTTTTGAAATCTTTGCTTGAATATGGTCCATAACAATATCTGATAGCAATGGGCTTAGAGGATTACCCATTATAAGTCCTGCACTGTTATTTGTATATATTTGACTATTAAATTTAAAGTAGTCCTGGCTCATTCAAATTTCAAGAAGATGTAAAATTTCAGACGTAATGATTGGATTTGTAATAATATGGTTTAAAATTTCCATCAAGTAACAGTCGAATCCATCACTTAAAATTAGGTATCTTTAATATTTCAGCCCAGGTAACATATTTTTTCTACTCTTTTATTATTATTCATTAATTCATTACACATTTCGTATCTGGGCCACATACTTCGAAACGATAAATACTCTCTTCTACACGTCATCATGCAAGGAAGAGAAGAGGAAAGAAAAGGCTTAGGAAGAAAGTTGAAATCTTGGATAAGGAATATCAGATATTAGAGTAATCTCACTGTTGAACAGATATTTCTATGAATGATTTCTATGAACAGAATAAGAAGAAATTTATGTTGTACAGTTGTGATCATTTTATAGACATATTTCTAAAAAAAAGCCAGTACTCTCTTAAAATTATATACTTCAGTACCTCATTAATACACTCTTTAAAGCACAATTGATTCAAGTCTATTATACGCAGTTTTTTCATTTTCTTGTAATTTCTCGACGGGTTCAGAACTGATTAAAGTCCCCCATATAATTTTCCCCGTAGGTGTTGAATGTCTTTTATTTGCAAAACAAATGAATAAAAGAACCCTCGGCTAGATTCTCACGATTTTAGGGGTAAACCGTTCAAATGAATTTATAAAAAAGGGAAAAATCCTGCATTTGGATTAAGGATCACATAAGTTATTCTACAAATTGTAATTTGAGGGTAGAACCGAAGTTAATTTTGTCGTTTGTTGAAAGGACTGGGAAAATTTTACTTCGACGTTCTATTAACTCTGTAAGCTGTACAGTTTATGATCTTTGATTATATTCACATTTTTTTTCCAGACATTTAAAATCCTATCCAGTTTTATTCGAAAGCTATTTCTGTGGCATTTTATTATCATTCTTATTTTTATCAGGAAATATCCACAATTTTAGTTGAAAATACGTTCTTTTTGATGTTTTGAGAAATAATTAAAAAAAATTTCAAAAAAGTGCTGATTACAAGTGAAGATTGAAGTAAAAAATTTAATTTAGATAAAGACACACAAATGATTTCAATTAAAGAGTCGCTAAATATAAAACTACGAAACTAAAATGCTAAATTAAAGAGAAATGGTATAACAATAAATGCTCAGAAATAAACGATTAAATAATAATAATAATGCATTGGTTGAAGTAAGCGAAAAGATAATAATCTTCATCAAAAGCATAAACGGCTTAATATAACAATGGTGAAAAAAATCTTCTTTGAGCGCAAACCTTGTTTCAAGCATTGGGTATCGTTATGTTACAACGCTGCTATAATGCTTTTCCATCGGAGCTATATGAAACAATTCCTCGACCATTCAAGCTGTACATTGTTACGCAGCCAGGACAGTTGCTTTCTTCCGACCCAGCGTTTTCCTTCTATTTTGCCCTGAATGATCATCCGGAGTAAGCGATGTTTAGGTCAACTCATTACATGACAGAAGTATTAAATATTTTTCGTTTTAATAGAGTTGATCAATTTTTGCTAAAATAATTCGTATAACAAATTGAACAAAACACAATAAGGCCGCGGGGCCGCGGGTTGGAATAAAATTCCAACTAAAATAATTGCATTACTATCAAAACATCGAATACGTATGTTAATCAACTTTAATAATGCGATACCTATATAATACAGCAGTAATTTATACAAAATGGCTCAAATCTTAATACATCACCAAAACAGCTAATACAGAAGAGTGTAATAGCCATCTGATAATCAGTAGGCTGAGCCAACTTAAATCATACACATAAGAATGTGTATGATTTAAGTTGGCATAAGAATTCAAGAGCAAGAGAAATCATTAGAATACAACAAACTGTATCTTGTATCTTAAGACGGCAATTGACTGGGTCAAATAAAAGGACGTTATCGACTTATTGTACGCAAGAGAGATACTTCTAGGAATAATTAAAATGATCAAAAATATCTACCAAAACAACCCATAATAGTAAAAGTAGAAGCAAACTAAACTGACTCTATTGAAACTGGCAATTGTATAAGAGAGAGAGATTCTCTGAGTCCTCTATTGTTTAACCTGATTATAGATGAAATAATAAAAAATAATTACCAAAAAATAATATAAAATGACAGAAAAACAACTTAAAATAATCTGCTATGCAGACGACGCAATACTACTCTTTTAAATTGAAGATGATTTATAACGTGTGCTGCACCAATTTACGATAAGCTCCAGAAAATTTAACATGGTAATTGTTTCAATACAGAAAACATGCATGGTTATAACAACAAATTTAGCAAAATGTAAATTGTAGCTAAAAGGTCAGACGATACAACAAGTGAAGTTTAAATATCTAAGCATCACATGATCCACCTACGGAAAGCTTGAAACAGTAGTAAAAGATCAAGGGAATAGAACAAACAGAGTCAGTCGCAGGTTGCATGAATGAAACAACATCTAAAAAGAAAGATATTGAAAAATAAATCTTCTTTTTATTCTTTTTATATAGACATGACTCTGTCTGTTTTTCCATGTGCTTCCAGTAAGTTGTCGTTCCATCGTTTTCGTGATCTTCCTACTGATCGTCTTCCTATTGGGGAGTCGTCTCTTGCCGTCTTTACTACTTTATTTGTTGTCATTCGGCTTATATGATCGTTCTATTCTACTCTTCTATTTCTTATCTAGTTCTTAATGTTCACCACCTTGCATCTACGTCGTATATCTGTACTTCTAGCTCTGTACCATAGTGTCTTACCATCAATTTTTCTCAAGTGTTTTCATCTCTGCTGTTTCTAACATTTTTTTTGCCCTCTCTGTGTCAGGTCTTGTTTCTGCCGTATGTATGTATTTATTGGTCTAATGACTGTTTTGTAAATTCTGCCTTTCGTTTCTTTTCCGATATTTTTATTTCTCCATATTATTTTATTTAGGCAATCTGCGGTTCTGTTTGATCTATTCACTAGATCTTCCACTTCCGTTTCGAGCTTTCCGTAGGTAGATAATGTTATACCTAGATATTTTTGTATCGTGCTGTAACCATGTTTTAACCATGCATTTTGTCTTTTTTGGGGGAATTACCATGTTAAATTTTCTGGCGATTATATTAAATTGGTGCAGCATACGTTGTAAATCATCTTCAGTTTAAGGGAGTAGTCTACATAGCAGATTATTTTAAGTTGTTTTTCTCCCATTTGGTATCCTTTTTTAGTTCTTAGTTTTTTTATTATTTCATCCATAATCAGGTTGAATAATAGAGGACTGAAAAAGAAATGAAAAGCAGAATTTTAGATGCAGGATGTTACAAACAGCAGAAATGCAACGTAGATTCAAGGTAGAGAACATCAAGGATTGGATAAGAAATAAAAGAGTAGAATGGAACGATCATATAAGCCGAATGATAACAAATAGAGTAGTAAATACGGCAAGAGATGGTTCCCCAATGGGAAGATGATCAGTAGGTAGACCACAAAAACGATGGGACGACAACTTACTGGAAGCAAATTGAAAACCAGAGTCATGTCTACATAAAAAGAAGAAGAAGAAGAAGAAGAAGAAGAAGAATTTTTAAAAGACGGTAAGAAGATACTTTTGAATCTCAGTTTGAATTTAGGAATACTATGGTCACACAAGAAGCGTCATTTGGATACAATATATGTATTTCAATATATATGGATGTTAATTGTTAATCAACCACTCTGTGTTCATTGATTACAAAACATTACGATCTCGTATAGATATTTAGAGATACACATATAGGCAATAAAGATATAAGAGGATTTTTTGGCATTAAAACACCTCGCTTGCCAGACGGGTTGGTGTGTTCTGTATCAGCCGCCCACTCTGGGTCAGACGCTGTTCGTAGCCATCCACTCTAGATCAGATGCTACTGTTTTGCTAGTTTTTGGTCCACTCCGGGTATTTCATTTCCCCGGTACCACCCATATCTGGGAGGCATTCCCCTATCCGCCATCCGGGGACGCGCCCGATGGGGTACTATACCCCACACGGGGTATGTCCCGTGGCTATTTTTTACACATGGGCACGAGGCCTATATCCAAAATGTCCAAAATTGAACAGCAAGGGCTGTATAGATATATAGAAAGATATAAGAATAATACGTCATCTCTATTTTAATCAAACTGTGGGAAAAATTAAAAAAATGTGAGGTTTAGAACCATACATGTTATATTGGATTTATAACATGGTCGTAAAATTACATATGCATCAATGGTATGGTAGCCAAAGGTGTAGCAAAAAAGTGTCATCCTAAAACTAAGCAAGGTGCAAAGACTTACTTGACATGGAATTACAGGGGCTATGAGGGGCATAGCCAACGGCAGCTACGGACGCCCTATTTCACTTATATTTATATAATTAATAAGGGGAAGGGCAAAAGTGGGATATTATAGACTGCGAGAAAACCTGAGCAACATACAGGTTAGATCAGGATATCTTCTTCTTCTTCAAGTGCCATCTTCGCGGCGGAGGTCGGCAATCATCATAGCTATTCGGACTTTTTAGACGGCTGCTCTGAAAAGTTCATTTGATGTACATTCGTACGACTCTCTCAGGTTGCGCAGCCATGACATTCTACACCTTCCTATGCTTCTCTTTAGTTGGATCTCTCTCTGCAAAATCAGTTGGAGCAAGGTGTATTTCTCTCCATGTGTAATATGTCCGAGATATTCCAATTTTCTTGTTTTAATTGTATTTAAAATTTCTATTTCTTTGTTCATCATTCTCAGAACCTCTTTGTTTGTGACGTGTTCTGTCCACGATATTTTCTGAATTCTTAGATCAGGATATAATAACATCATAAATAAAATTAGTGATACTGAACGGATGATGACTTTTGACCATATAATACCTAGATGTAGGCCTAAAGTACCTAAGTACCTATAAAGTGGACATTTGCCTACGACTGCTGGGTTATATCTGCTATACAGACAAACCAAAAAGTTCAGAAAAAGATACAAAATCTTTCGGTCTAGAGCTTTTTTTATTCTACCGTGTCCTTTCGAAGGTTGGCGATCCAAATATTATTAATTCTAGTTTAAGAAACTGCTGCACACAACATTTCTGCGGATGAGCGGTCAAACTATCTTCTCAGGTCTTTTAGCCACTAGTTCTGGCGTCTTACAACTGATGTTTTGCCTGTACTTTACCTTCCAAATATGATTTGGAGTAATTCATATCTTTCAGCTCTCAACACATGCCTAAGTATTGTATTTTCCTATCTTTGATTATACTTAGTAATTATTTTTGTTTATTAGCAAGTACTTGCCGAAGTACTTCACCGTTGAGAAATTTTTTTTGGATACCATGGAATTTTTTAGCCTCCGTCTGTATACATATATGTAGGTATATATATATATGTAGGTATATATATATATATGTAGGTATATATATATATATATATATATATATATATATATATATATATATATATATACATCTCAAATGCATCTATTATTATTCTGTTTCAGAATCCATTGTCCAACTTTCACAGCCATACAGCAACACAGAGAAAACGTAACATCTGATCATTAGGATCCTGAGCTCTAGACCAAGATCTGTTTTTGTAAAAAATATTTTTATGTTCATGAGTGTTTTCCTCGCTTATTCGATTGCTCAGAGCTGGCCGTTCTAAAAAGCCCTTTCTAAAAAGCTCTAAAAAGTATACTTAAAGTGGGGGAAAAGAAAAATTATACTTAAAAATTCTAAATAAAAGATCTTACACCAACAATTCCCGAACTTTATTGCTATACCTCATATAGTTTATAAAAAGATTAAAAATTGACAATTAAGAAATATCTAAATTTACCTATCAATAAAATGAGACATTTTTTATTTAATACTAATATTTTTTTATTGACGAGTAATTTTTGAGACACTCCATATAAATGTAAAAACATAATAGGTCATCTGATAGATCTCGTTAAAAGATGGTAGTATGTGGATATTAAGAAAATGAATAGCGTTGTGGTCGTTATTCATCGTATTATAGTTGTCACGGACTTTATGAGAAGATGGATGTCCTTTTAGATGTCTCAATGTTTATATTTAATATAACGGATCAACATTGCACATTAGATAGTGTTCAGTGCCTCTGATAGCCTGATAACCCTTTTCATTGTATTTTCTGTCAATTAGTTCTAAAATAAAATTGATGAATGACGCGTTTTCTACCTCTTAGGTATTGCTAAGCACATTTATAACATAATATGTAACTATATGTATGTATATTATATAATATATATATATATAAACAATTCTGTAAACAGAAACAAAAAATTTTTTTAACTACATATTTTTATTTCTCGGATGATGTTTATTTATTTTAGGGTATTCTTTTTTTATATTTTTCGCTATTATGTAATATTTTAAAATCTGGTTTATTTCATAAATAACACCAGCAGATGTATATATTCCATCAATAGCACCATATTTTCAGATTATAACGTTCACACGAAGATTTTAATATCTTTTCAACCTGCTTTTTCAAAAAATTGCGATCACAAGTTGTGAATTTGCAAAAATGGTTATCTACCTGCTTAAATCTAAAACTTTTCTATAGATGATTACAGTATGTTAGGATTAGGCCTATTTTTCAAAATTTTATGTAGGTGTAAAAAACTGCTTGTATAAAATCAGCGATGCGTTAAGGCTAAAGTGTTCACTATATGTATCTTAAAAATGTTACAGGGCGTTTAACTCGAATATCACGTTCGTCTATGCTTAGTTTTTAATTTAGGAAGTACACAGAGAATTATAAAAACTTTTGACAAATTTTAATTTAGAACGGACATGATAGAATTATTTAATGAGACAACAAGAAAAATCATCAAATGAAATTAGATGATCAGAAGCAAATAAAAGACAACAAACGTAAGTATCATGTACAAAACGACGAAAGCATATGTAATATATATATATATATATATATAGTTTGCATCACCAAAAATTTTCGCTATTATTAAATATTTTCAGAAAATCTTGTCATAGATCATTTATAAAAAAAATATCGTAACGTTGACACACATTTTTTGTTTTAAAAGAAATACTGTTTTTTTTAATTAATACAAAATTAAAAACTAAAACATTAATTTTTAATTAAAATTTATTTAACAATTTTATTGGGGTGTATTTCCACCACGTGTAATGATGCAAGCCTGGATTCGAGCTCTAATATTGCTAACAAGTCGATCAATAATTTCCTGTGGCAGATTCTCCCATTCTTCTCTACAGGCAATTGTAATATCATGATTCCTTCCGGCATGAACAACTCTATAGAGCACATCTCATGCATATGCAATGGGGTTCATGTCTGGAATCATCGCAAGCCACTCCAAACGGCGAATATCTTAAGTTTTATTGTCTTAAGATAATCATTAACCACTTGAGTACTATATGGGCAGGCGTTATCATCTATAAATACAAAATTTCCACCTACAGCTCCTCGTCATAATCTTACATGAGGTTCTAAAATCTGCGTGGTGTCTCTTTGCCCTGGTAGAGTGCCGTCAATAACCACCAATTCCGTGCGTTCACTTTCCATAATACCTGCCCAAAACATAGCACTGTTACCAGTGGAAGGAATTATGGGACACGCATGTGCTAGTTGTGCAGCTCTTGTTGGCTCTCGCTAAACACGAATTTGCCGGCTATAACTATTTAAACAGATTCTGTTCTGGTCTCGTCTGAAAGAAGTACAAAATTCCAAAACTGTAGAGGGAGCTGTATGTCTTCTTGAGCCCATGGCAGGAGCTGCAAAACATGTATAGGTTGTAGCTGAGGAACTCTTATTTGTCGACGACCCCTCAAACCTGACTAAAATTCTTCTTATTGTAGCCAACGATACTCTGACTGCTAGCATGCCTGAAGTCTCTTTGGAGGGCTGGTATAGAAGAATTTCTCCGAATGAAAATTCTGATATATCTCTTCTGTTGCTCATTGGTAACTTTGGGTCTACCAGAGTAAGCTATTCAGTATCGAATTTGTCTCCAGAAACCTATTCCATATTCGTGAGATATCACTCTAAGAAACACCCACTCTTTCTACCATGAACCGCTATGAATCGCCTCCTTCAACTAAAGCCATAATTCTTGCATGACCCAACTAAGAAATTAAAATACGATTAATTATAAATCACGTTTTCACACATTTTTTGAAAAATAAATTTTGCAAATGTTTACACTAATATAGGCCTATTTAATTTGTGATAAGGAAACGGATTTATGAAACTGTAAAAATCGTTAATAAAAGGGAGGATGTATATCTTTTGAAACTATGTGTATATTATAATAGGCGAGTCTACTACAGTTGGCACCATTTCTCGCATCCTGATTTCTAGCGTTTTCTGTCAAAGCAATATTCAGTTTTTAAATTTCTGGCTGTCATTGCATTTCGACATCTTCTCTTCAGGACCGTCTTGGTTTATATTGTTTTGTATTAGTGGGTTCATACCAGTTTAGTCTTTTGACTTCAATTGTATCTATATCAATTTCCATTTCTCTTTTAATATCTTCGTTCCTCACCTTATTAAGTCTAGTGAGCCGGAAACATCGTCTTTAATAGTTCATTTCCATTCAGTTCCATAGTTTTAGCTGATTTTATAGTTACCATTTAATTCTGTAGGCTTTCTGTTTTTTCTCCTGCAACTCAGTTCTCGGTTTTTTGTGTATTGACAGTAAGGCCCCACTTTATGCACTTCTCCTCAAATTTTCAAAGCATATAGTCTATAGTGTATCGTGTACCATCTCTAATCTTTGATTGGGATGCCTATATTGCAGCACTTTTTTCTCCACACTGAGAGAGCGTCATTCAGATATATTTTGAGGAGTGTGGGTGTTATGCAGCAGCCTTGTTTTAGACCCTTACAATAGGAATTTCTCTAGTTTGTTTCCAGTTTTAATATTAGTAGTATTTTTGTACTGCTTTTAGATATACTTTTTACAGATTGTTATACGGCACAAGATAGAAATAGGTGAAAAATTTTACGGGAGGCCTACGTTCAGTAGTGGACAAATATAGGCTAATTGATGATACTGCTTATATATATATATATATATATATATATATATATATATATATATATATCTATAAATATGTACTATCGTACGCCTTTTTCAGATCTATAAAGACTATATGAGTTGAAAGGTTATGTGCTAATCTGTTCTCAATAACCTGCTTTAGAGAAAATATGCTGTGTTTCATCTCTTTTTCAATTTAATTTTTTATTAGTTTTTTATAGACGAGAAATAATTTATGACACTTAGCCCCCTTCAACTAACCTATAATGTCTGATTTATCCAGTTAGTGGAAGGTTGTTTATGTATGATTTCACTATGGTAGGGTGCGTCGTCCATGACAATCAAAGATGGATGTTCTAAATTAGGAAGTAATCGTGTAATTATTCATTTAGTAAATATTGTACTATTCCTTTCACCGTGGTAATTTGCAGTCAAGGGTTTGGAACAAAATAACAAACTGGCATCTGAAATAAAACCTTTTGCTGAACAGGCATGAACCACAATAAATCTTTTTCCATCATAACCACCTGGTTTACGTACACTTCTGCTGTTGTCGTTCTGCTAAGATATCATTTTATCTCCCCTAAAAAATCAACGTTTCGTCTAATAGTACAACTTCTCGTGGTTACATACTATTTCTTTTTTCCATGTATTTACGTAAAAAACATGCTCGTTGTGCTGCGATATGAGTTCTTTTAATTAAATCGATCATTGCTCTTTGATGATCATCTTTATAAATTTACAGCCTAAATCTTTTAATATGCTACTCAAAGATGTTTTACTTGTAAAAACAATTTCTTTAGCCTCTAGCTCATTGATCAACGCTTTGCGAGTTCCATCGTTCTCTAAAAAGTTATCGGAACGTCTTTGAAGTGCGTAGACTAAAACGGCAATTGCCATCCGACTTGTCCAACTGAACATAAGTGTATTCAATCTAATAAAATTTTGATTTTAGAATTATTGTAAAGAGGTTACTCACTGGAGTAACTCTCTACATGTCCTGCATTTTTTATCATACCAAATGCTTAATGCCCAATGGGCAGATTGTTGTACTCAATGGAATTAATAAAAAAAAATCATAAAAGCTTTATAATAGTGCATATTTGAATATGTACTTTTTGTACCTCATAAACAGATGTGAACGGTTCCAACGGTCCCCATCCTTTTTTCTAATTCAAAGTACTCGATTAAATTTAAAACGAGTTCTTGTGTTTGTGAGGTAAGAGTTTTTCCAGGCATAATCTAAAAAATTCAACAAAATATTTTCTTTTTGTCATTTATTTGACATTTTTGCGGAAACGTAACACAACCTTTCCTTAACTGTGAAAATGAGGTTAACTTTGTATTTAAATTAATGGCAAAATAAAATACACTTACCATAAAATTTGGGGTCAGGCCATAGAGTTGGGGTGTCTCCATTGTAAAAATGACGCGCACCGTATCCTCCAAGCTATGGCATGCTGGACGAACTATACAGTCTGTAGTCAACACCCCGAGGTATGAGCGGAAACACAAGGTGCATAAATACTCATAAGCTTATGAAACGCACCTGGCGCATCATAAGGGCCTTCACAAATTACTCTTTTTCAACTTGTCTTGAGTGATATGTCTTTAATCTTTCTTATCAGCCTCTCTTGGCTAACTCTTGTTTCTTCCGACCCCAAATGACTATTAGGCTTCCGAGGGCAGACGCACTATATTTCCTTCTACCTCACACTCTTTAGTGTGGTGAGTCATTCAGTGTGACGAGTCATTCACCGAGCGATTGCTGGTATAAGCAATCCCCCACTTACTGACCAACGGCTTCGAGCGGATGAGTTGGTAAGTGGTAGGGCACTCATTTGTCCTGAGGTTGTGAAATCGGCCTTGAATGCGGATGAACCAAAGATTTTATCAACGGCATAAGGATGGGGAAGCACAACTAGAGCAAACACTCCATTAAAGATCCACAGCGATACGCCCTAGTCAATCAATCATGGCAATGCTCAATACTAAAATAAATTCTGGAGTAAGTCGTCTGGATCGCGTCTCCGGGGAGGACAGTTTTGAGTTTACTAAAAGATAATAAATTGAAGTGCAGAAAGAATATCAAGATCTGCACATGGAATGTCAAAACTTTATACAAAGCAGGAAAAATCCACAATGCAATACAGGAGATAAAGAGAATGCATATTGAAATCATGGGAATAGCAGAAATGAGATGGCAACATTCTGGAGAAATACAAATAATGGAATATTACTCGGGAAAAAGTGATGGATAATATGAATATGGAGTCAGACAAATCGTATAACACAATGCGTTACTAACTTTACAGCAATATCAGAGAGAGTGATGTTACTTCAAGTAGAAGTTAACCCTATTAATATAAACATCATCCAAGTCTATGCTCTCACTGCAGACAAAGGGGATGAAGAAGCAATTGAGTTCTATTAGAACATCAACAGTATCATACAGAAAATTCCTCGATAGGAAGTTCTCATCATTATGGGCGATTTTAATGCCAAGATTGGAGCTGGAGATAAGACACAGACATTGGAGCACATGGACTTGGAGTCAAAAACGAGAGAGAAGACCTCCTAGAAAAATTCGCAGAAGACTCAGAACTAGTTATCACTAACACATAATCTTCCAATTACCACCTCGCAACCTGCACAGATGAAAATCCCCTAAAGACAGACCCGGGAGAATTATTAGGAACTAAATAGATTACATTTTAGTAAATAAAAGATTCCGAAACAGCTTTATATCTGTCAACACTTATCCTGGAGCAAACTTGGAGACAGACCACGTTACACCGGTGGGAGTATTTCGAGTCAAACTCAAAACAGTGCAGAAAAGGAAAGCACAATCATACAACCTACGTATCCTGAAAAACCTTGATACGATGATGAGAGTCCAAACCACGTTAAAGAGTAAGTGACTGCAATTAGAGACGAATCGAACGAACAACAAACGATCAAACATATTACAGAAATAGTGCAAAATGTAAACACATAAAGACAGACAATGAACGAGAGAAAATGACCCAGACAAATATAAAACCATAAATATATTAATAAAAACGAAAATCAGAGAAGCGAAAGAAAAAGAAGCAAGGGAAAGATACGAAGAAATTGATACTCTGCAGTCAAAGTACGATAGTCACAATGTACATAGGAAAGTTAAAGAACTCTCAAGGGGACTAAGACGAAGGCAGAAAGGAAATATAACTGATTCTGACGGAAAGATCATCTTGGACAAACAGAGTAAAATAAGAACGTGGAAAGAATATCTAGAAAAACTATTTGAAGACCAAGAAGATGACACCTTTGAGCTAGAAGAAGAGGTAAATGATGGACCAAGAATATTACAGCAGGAAGTTTATTCCGCAATAACACAGTTAAAGAATGGCAAAGTGGCAGGCCCTGATATTACAAGCAGAACTACTCAAACTAATGCACAACGAATCAATAGCAGTAATATCGGAAAGCTATTCAACAACATATACAACTATAGAGAAATACCAACAGGATGGCTGAAATTTAAGTTTATTTCACTTCCAAAAAAACCAGGAGCCAAAAAATGGGAAGATTACCGTACTATAAGCATCATGAGTCATCTCCTAAAATTGTTCCTAAAGATAATTCATAAGAGAATCTACAAGCTATGTGAAAGTCAAATTTCCCCCAACCAGTTCGGGTTCACAAATGTAGTTGGTACTAGAGAGGCTTTGTTTTTAACTACATCTTTAACTTCAAAAATCGTTGGTGATCCCTCTTCCCTTGTGTCTGCTTCCCTTACCATATCTCTTTCGTCTTCCAGGTTGTCTTCTTCTTTCTCTATATTAAGTTTCTGGTTATAGTCTTCCACCCATCTATTCAATACATCTTTCTTTGTTGTTAATAGGTCGCTATTCTGACTTCTGCATTCTCTTGCGGTTGCCTTGAATTCTTTCATGTTGATGTTAACTTTCTTATAGAATGCTCAGAATTCTTTCTCTCTATTGAGGTTTTCTATATATTTAAGTTCCTTAGTTAGATGGTTTTGTTTTTTTAAGCATCTTTCTGTAGGCTTCATTTTTTTCGTTTGTTGCATTTTTGCATTCATCGTCAAACCAATGATTTTTACGGGTACAAATTTCTGTTCTTATTTTATCTTTCGCTGCTGCTTCCATTTCTTCCTTTATTCTGATCCAGTAGGAGTCTATATCTGTCTGGCTTTCTTCATTTACATTGTGATTCCTTAGCCTGCTGGTGATGTTTTGAGAGTACCGTTCTGCAGTTGTCACATCTTTCAACTTTTGCACATCCATTTTATTTTCTTTACTGGTGTTAAAGTGGTGGTAATCTGATAAATTTAAAACAGTTGGAAGCACCGTTTTTTACAAAAAAACCCTTAATAATAAGAAGTATTACCAGAAAATGAAATTTTAAAAGAGCGTTCGACACTACGGCACTGGCAGTATTCGAATACTTAAAGCGGCAGCAAAATTTCTTGACGGTGTCGTAAAACATTTCTATGTAATTAATGAGACGGTAAAGACATCCATTATGACATTTGTGAGAATTAAAAAAATTAAAATAAAGAAGGAAAACAAAAAGTGTCCCTTTTGTCTCTTACGTTTCTTAGAATCAATATTTTTATGATTGTGAGAAATGAAATAAATCTCAGACAATAATAAAACTTTAATGTTTACTAATTTGCATCACGCATTCTTACTCACATTACAATTACTGAAAGTTAATTGCTAAAACGTTTTGTTACCAAATAGTGATTAAAAAGTTAAAGATTTTGGCGACACCTTAAAATCAACTTTTAATATGCGTACTAAATTATTCTAAGAAATTGCGACTCGGTGTGCCATTCAGTCGTCAATTTTAAATCTAAATTATTTAATTTATTTTAATTTTAATTTTAATTTATATATTCCCATGAAAATATAGATAATAAATCAATATCGTACGTTTAATCAGTATGATCGTTAATCGGTGTAATATTTTGTTAACTAATGAGCAAACTAACGGACAAAGAAATGTGACAACTACGGAAGGATGTCTTATAAGCCTTCTACTAAAGACCTTTCTTAAGTCATTTCAAGTAAAATTATAACAAGTGTAATAAAAAACGCGCAAAAATTTGGATTTTACAACGCCTTCGGTACACTAAAAGCTCTACTTATAGTACTTATCACTTAGGCGCTCGTTCAGATTTAACCCTATATGGGACAGGATGCTTATTTGGCAATATTAACAAATTATTTGTAGATTAAAATTAACGAATGGTCCATTATTGCACTTTCACTAGTCTTTTCATTTTATTTTCACTCCTTGATTTTTTGGTTGGTTTTTTAGGTGGTTGAAATTTCGACCACAGCCTGATTAGGTATATTGACTTTGGTACATGTAGTTGTGGCTCCATAATTGAAGACAGAAAAAAACACATTAATTAAACATTTTTATTATTAAATAATGGAAAACGTTGAATACATAATGCAACCTGGCAATCTAAACATTTAATACTTAAACGTTTTGGCTTCGCTCTCGTTGAATAGAGTGCACAACGTTTTGATATTCCTTTTTTTGGCATGTGTTTTTCAACATTGCTTAGTCTTAACGTGCTTTCAACGCTAACAGCATTATGTATTGCTTTTATTTTCTTCAGTTTATCTTTTCCTATTTTTACCGTAGGTCTTGGCCGCTTTCTGTTATGGAAATCACCTATGAGCTCGTTCACCAATACACTTCTAAAATACAGGTTTTACGATTTATTCTAAAAGACTTCCAAAAGAACAAATTATAGGTTATTTTCTTAAGAAGAGGAAAACTCGAGAAAAAATTATCGAAATAAATGCAGTAGTTTCCGTCTCTAAGAGACTCGGAAATGTCTAATACCGTTTTGCCTCTAAACCATATTCAGCATGTTGTAATTGACATTTGTCTTCATATACGCTAAATTTGTGCACATATCCAGTTCTGGAGCATGCAACGACCCAGACTTTAAAACCTCTTTTTATGGGCTTTTTCGAGAACCTTCGCTTCTTGAAAACAACCATACTTTCATCTACTGCAACATTTCTACTTGTATAAAAGTTCGCTAGAAAGTGTTGCTGCAGTTAAGTTATCAAAGGCCTTACTTTGAATAGTTTGTCAAAATTGGGGATATTTTGATTTCTTTTTATATTTCCGTTATTGTTTAGGTGGAGAAAACGAAGAATTTTTAAGAATCGTTTTGGTGTAAGAAATTATGAAACTCTTCGCACGTGCATATTGATATCTGTTGACCAATAATGTCTTAAACTAGGTAGTTTAAGACATTATTGGTCAACAGATATCAACAGTGATAGTTTGTTGTACCATCTGGATAGTTGGTGATGTATATTACATAATTAAAACATTTGACATAGCTGCGGTTAGTAAAGTGGGTTTCAGATATCAGTATTATGTTAATGTTAGTATTGAGGCTTTCTATTATTTGACTTCTTGATCAAAATATTTATTCCAGTGGAGATCAAAATGAGGGAGCCACTGTTTTTGTAGCAGCCCGCATTGTGACCTCCACCTTCACCTGGCTATTCTAAAGTATAGATAAATAGATAAAAAAAAATAGAAGAGTTAGAATTAAAGTAGTATAAAGAGGCAATGTGAGATATGAACAAAGTTTACGAATTAGATTAATTACGTTTATATGTTTATGCTTATACACCAACAAACTTATTGACTGTTTATTAATTTATATTACATGTTTGTTGCTTTATACATTTTTTGTGAAGAATTAGAATTTCGATAGAAAAATATAGAAAATAAAAATGGTTAATTTACTTTTTTCCTCAAAAAAAGTCAACAAAAGCTGCATATTATTACCAGTAGACATATATGGAATACAAACTATGGCTCTAACAAAGAAGTCAGCAGAAAAACTGAAAGTAACTCCGCGATCAATAGAATCAGCAATGTTAGGATTATCCTTAAAAAGCAAAATAAGCAACTGAGATATCATAAAAAGAACAATGGTTACTATGTAATGGAACGAATTTCTAATCTTGGAACTTGGCTGAACACGTAGCCAGACATAACATTTTTTTAAGCCCTTCTCTCTATTCGGATTGCTGAATATAGACCTCTCCCAATTCTCGCCATTCATCTCTGTTTCTAAGACGTTTCCACATTGGTCCTGCAGTTCTTTTAATATCATCCTCCAGCGCATTTGCGGTCGTCCTCGTGGTCTTTTGGCTTCATATGGCCGCCAATTTTTTATTTCTTTATTACATCGACCATCCTTAATACGTTCGTTATGTCCAGCTAATTTTCATTTCAGTTTAGCTGCCTGTTCGACAACATCTTTTATTGTTGTTCTATCACGAATGTCTTCATTGGTTATATGGTCTTTTAGTAAGATAGCATCTGTCATTCCACAGCTCTCTGAGTTTTTCTGATCTTCTCCATGTTTATTTTAGTGAATGTCCAGGTTTAAGCTCCATATGTAAGTACAGGTAGTATACAGGAATTAAACACTTTGGTTCGCAGTCTTTGAGGTATATTTTTATTTTTAGGTACGTATGAGAGTCTTCCGAATGCTGCCCATCCCATTTTTACACGTCTGCTTATTTCGGCAGTCTGATTTTCTTTGCTTACCTTGACATTTTGACCCAGATATGTATATTCATCTACGTGTTCTAACTCTGTCCCTTGCATGTTTATTATAGGTTTGTCATCTCTTTTGGACATTAGTTTAGTTTTGCTGAAATTCATTTCCCTTATTTTCCCAGTCTATTGACTTAAATATATCTCTTAGGGCAGCTGTAAATAATTTTGGAGATATTGTGTCTCCTTGTCTTACGCCTCGGTTGATTTTTACTGGTCTTATTTCGATTCCACTACCCAACGTCACTATAATTTTAGCTTGTTCGTAAATATTATGTATTAATATTCTGTATCTGGAGTCGATTCGGTTGATGAGTAATACTTCTTCTATTGCCCTCAGTTCAACGCTACCAAAAGCTTTTTCATAATCTATAAAAGCCAGAAATAATGGGAGATTGTATTCGTTAGTCTTTTCTATTAGGATTTTCAAAGTATATAGATGGTCACAGGTGCTGTACTATTTTCTAAACCCCGCTTGTTCTACTGGTTGATATCCGTCAAATTTAATTGTTAACCTGTTTGTAAAAATTTTTGTAAAGATTTTGTAAAGTTGTGAAACAAGTGAAATTGGTCGATAATTTTTCAGGTCTGTGGTGTCTTCCTTTTTGTGTATTAGTATTGTTTTAGCAGTATTCCATTGTTCGGGTATGTTGCCTTCCAATAGAAATATATTAAATAGTAGTTTAAGATATGTGATGGCTTCTTTTCCGCCTTTCTTCAGCATTTCTGCTAGGATTCCATCGCTTCCATGAGCTTTATTCCTTTTTATTTCTTTTACTGCTCTTTCTATTTCTTCGTGGCTTATTTCAAGCATCACTTCTAAGTTGACATTTGTTATCTGCCTTTTCAAGTTTTGTTTTGATGAGTTAGGGGGATAGTTTTTGGAACGATACAGATCGGCGTAAAACTTTTCAATTAAGTTTGTTATATTAGATTTACTTTTTTCTAGTTGTCCTTGTTCATTTTTAATGGTTATTATGTTTTTCTTTCCTAGTTTCAGTTTGGTGCATTAGAGACTTCAGTTTTTCTCTATGACTTGTTCTATACAGTCTTCTTGATGTTTTTTAATGTCCTCTTTTATCTGTTTTCTTATTACTCAATTAAGCTCCTTAAATTCTGCAGTGTCTCCTTTGTTTTGTCACAGAAGATCTTTTCTTTGTTTCAGCATGTTTTGTGATTTTACACTTATTTTGGATTTTCGTTTTCTGTTAGCGGTTGCCACTTCTGAGCTTGCATTTAATAGTACTTTTGTTATGACTTCATTGATTCCATTTAAGCTAAGTTTATCTAGATTTATTACTTTCGCTGGTCTTAACTTGCTTTTATATTGTTCTGTATTACATTTTAGTTTATCTGTGTCTATATTCCAAGTTTTTCCAAATTTATTTCTATTTTCATTACGTTTTATCTCTAATTTAGCTTTAACCATTCGGTGATCGCTACTTACTGACATAGTATTTGTTTATTTTGAGGTTTTTTTCTTATAGAATATGTTCATTGCATAGTATTTGTGGGCTTGTAGGAAGTTAACCAGGATTTCTCGTCTCTCATTTCTAACTCGAGAGCCGAATTGTCCTATATACTTTTTGATTTTTTCAAGTCGTTGTCCGATTTTAGCGTTGAAGTCTCCTGTTATCATCGTATACGTGCTGTGATCATTAATGCTAGTTTCTGCAATTTTCTTATAAAATTCTTCTATCTCTTTATCGGGTTGGAGCGTATACTTGAATAATTTCCAGAGAGATGTTCTCGTTTACATTTAGCCTAATCATTGCAATTCTTTTAGATATTCTTATATATCTTATATATCTTCTTATATATCTTTTTTATATTTGCATAACGACCCTATATTTGGAGTTGCGATGTTCAATCGTGTGGTTTTTAGCGATTTCTTGCTTCTCCCAGATTTCATGAAGCTGTCCTTTTTTCCAAAGTAGTGGGATTTGTCATTACTGTATGATCTACCCACCTGGGGACCCATTCCTTTTGTTTTAGATATTGTTACAGTCTTTTTAGAAGGTTTTTTAGTCTCAAAAGCTTGATTTTAGGGATTTTATACAATCACTAAAATCAAGGGATAGAACGTATACAGGTGAGCAATAAGGGTAATAAGATAGATACCAGAATTTATGAAAGAAAACATAGGCAAACCACCACTAAGGTAGGTAAATGATATTCAAAAAATAGTTAGAAAGTTAGAAAGAATAGTTAAAACAAACTAGATGAAAGTCACACATAAAGCTAGAAGAAGAATTTAGTTTTTTGTTGTAATATTGTATTAGTTTAAAAGTGCTACAATAAAAATATTTTAGATATATAAATACTAGAAAATATTCATACATGCGACCTCTCATGTCTGTAGGAGCTAGAGGTTTATTCTTCTTCAGGTGGCGTCTCCATTAATGAAGGTTGGCTATAACCATTGCAAATTCATCACTATCGTTTGCTTTTCTTAAGAGCGTCTGTGTGTTTCACCCGGTCCAGTAGGGAATGTTTTTTAGCCAGGATATTTGTCGTCTACCAGGACCCCTTTTTCCTTTGATTTTACTCTTCATAATCAGCTGCAAGAACTCGTACTTATCATTTCTAAGTATGTGCCCTAAATATGCTGTCTTTCGCCTTTTAATGGTGGTCAAAAGTTCTCTGTCTCTTTCCATTCTGTGCAACACCATTTCTTTCGTAATATGGTCGGTCCATGGTATCTTCAAAATTGTCCTAAATAGCCACCTCTCAAAAACTCCTAGTTTTCTCATTAAGTCAACATTAGCAGTCCATACACAGGTTTCGATACCACAAAGAAGAATAGAGTGGATATAACATTTTACCATCCGATATCGGAGTTGCAGATTGAGTCTTTGGTTACTCAGTAATTTCCTCATCTTCAAAAATGCTGCTCTTGCTTGCTCTATTCTTGAGCGAATTTCTGATTTCGGATTCAGATCTTCCGTAATCCAGATTCCTAAGTATTTCATTTTGTTCACTTGCTCAATATCTTAATTTTTTATCTGGATCCTTGTAATTACTTTGCCCCTCTTACTGATAAGCATGGTTTTTGTTTTCTTTATGTTTATTGTTAGACCAAACTGTTCCCCATTATCACAAATTGTGTTTAGTAACTTCTGCAGGTCTGTCTCGCTTTCAGCGATAATGACTGTATCGTCAGCATAACGGATGTTATTTATATTTTCACCATTTATCTTGATCCCTTCTGTACAGTTTTCAAGTGCTTGCGTAAATAACTCTTCAGAATATATATTAAATAGTAATGATGAAAGTACACAGCCCTGTCTCACTCCTCTACTTATTTGCTGCGCATCCGTGCTATTTCCATCTAATGTTACCACATCCTGTTGGTTCCAATAGAGATTTCTCACTATGTTAATGTCATTTTTGTCGTGTCCTTTTCTCTTTAGACATTCGATGAGAATATAATGTTTAACTTAGAGGTTCATAAAATATCAAAATAATATTTCAGTACATTTTTTCCTTTTTTTCGCGTAGTATTACTTTATTGATTTTGTCTTGGATATATCTAATATATTAAATTAAAAAGCCTTTTCAGATTATATTTTAAAAAGATACAAATAACTTCGGTTATTTAAGAACGTCATTAAAAAGGAAGTAATATTTAACTCTCTTCAAGATGTTCCGCATTTCATTATATAGGTACACCCTCGCAGCTGAGTATAGAAAGGTATTCGAATTTTTGAAAAACTGTATCAACCTTTTCTTTAAACGTAATTTATGTGTCTTATTGAGTTTGACTTTTCAAGATGCAATAAAGTTTCCAGACGCTCAGTCCCCTCAAATTTGTAAGCACTCATCGAATCTCAAACATACGGCCCATACGACAATAATTCATTTGAGCGGTCACACCTTGTAATAGACAGTATAATAGTACTCTATTTAAAATCGGCAATACACTGTAAAATGACAGTTGGGCTAACACAGACATTACCTAAAAGAATGTGTAGGTTAACGAAATTGAAGAATCGATTTTGGGGATATAAAAGGTTTCGAACAATAGTAGCGTCGCGTGTCCTTTGTTGTTGCTGTGCTAGGTAGAGACACATAAGAAAAATTATTCAAAGTTTATTTTTGTAGTCTTTTATTTACTTATATATTTTTCAATATATATATATATATATTATATAAACAGAGCTTTTCAGATAAAAATATCCAACTTAAATAACTATTGAACTTAAAATTTTTAGGAAAAACACAAAACCACGTCAATTATTATTTGAAGGGGGAGATATTATATCATATCTGTACCTCAGGGCTACAATGTATTAACTCCATTTTTTTGAAAAATTGTATTATTTCACTTTCTACATATCAGACTTCACATCTTTTATATGTAATACGATATTAAATCCTATCTAATGCAGTTCTTGAGATAAGCAACCATAAAGTGTATTAAGTCCCTCAGTAGTTCCGAGCTAAACAGTCGTTTACACTTAATACCCAGCAATATAAGTATTATTAGCAGTATTAGTGTAGTTAATATCACATGCACATTTAAGAAGTATTAACTCCATGGAACGACGTAAAACCGCGGTGTGGCACTGTAGTCAGTGTGTTTATGCTATTTCACAGTGATCGTGTGTGTTTAATAACCTTCTAAATAATAAGAAAGAGGTTTAATCTTTGTATGTAGGTATATTTAAAAACCCTTAAAAGGGCTACATCAAAAAACACAAACGTTTTCGGAATAATAATTCCATCATCAGGTTAAAAAGCAGGTTAACATGCCTGAGCCACCAAAATATTAGGGTATAACCCTTTACAAAAAATTGAAATTAGCAAAAAATGCACATGTTGTTGTTTAAAAGTAAGTGATCTTTAATACTTTATCAGATTTAACTTCAGGCAACACATAACCATGCCTTTTATGAGTTCCAGAGTGTTTTTTGATGTAGCCTTTTTAAGGGTTTTTAAATATACCTACATACAAAGATTAAACCTCTTTTTGTCATACATGGTATACAGCCAGCTGCAGGAATTTATTTTCCTTGTGGATCTTCTAAATAATGTGTACCAGAACAGATAAAATTGTGAAAAAAGCTTTAAAAAAGCATCAAAAGGTATGCTTTACTCCTTTGACGCAATGGAGTACTGATTCTGTGGAAAACAATCAAGCATTATCTTCTTCATCGGCGATAAATGGATCTAACCTCAAAATAGCTACGTCTTAACAAATTTATTAAAAATAAAAAATAATTTTTAGAAAATAATTTGCCCATATCCTTATATGGAAATTACACTAATACTATAATATCAACACTGAATGATGAATCCACAAGTCTTAATACACAAAATGTTGTAGAACTGTCTCAACAACAGGTATATTTGTTTATACTTCACAATTTTCTATTTGAATTTAATATTTTTTTGTTTAGTTTCGGTAAATGGAATCGTTCCTCCGTATCCTTTATCAAGGATAAAACATACGGACCAACTGACAACGAAAAAGATAATTCTGAAAGTGAGTCATATAATTAAAAACTCCCAGGTGAAAAAAAGGAAATCAAATCCTCTGCGTTGGAAACGGAACGTTCGTAAAAAACAAGTGGCCAATGGTAACAAACGCCAAACCAAGAATACAGTTTTGCAATCGAAGCAACTTGGAGCTCCATGTAAAGAAACCTGTAGCGTTAGGCGCACAAAAACTATAACTGAAGATCAGAGACGTTGCATACATTCTGCATTTTGGATCCTAATAAAAACATCGACATGAAAAGACAATTTGTAGCAGCAATGGTAAAATGCGTACCAGTGAGACGTATCCGGGAAACAACAGGAGCACGCTCTGGCACGAGGGAGTTTACCAGGCGTTATTCATTATATTTTAATCATGTAAGGTACGTTAAGCACGTTATGAGAAATCAGCACCGTTACTCCCTGCTGCAGTCTATATTGCAAGGTAAAGTCAAAGGTAAGCGAGGACCCGGTAGAAGGAGAATATCATGGCTGCGGAATTTAAGAACATGGTTTAAGAAAACCTCAACGGAGCTGTTTCGAGCCGCAGCGAGCAAGGTCATGATTGCCAATATGATTTCCAACATCCGAAACGGATAGGAACCAGAAGAAGAAGAAGAAGAAGGTATAAAGTTTGTCAGAAATTCTTTCTTTCTACCTTAAGTATATCCGAGACATTCGTTATAACAGCTTTTGCGAAGAAAAGGGAATGTGGAGTAGTTAATACAGATCAAAGGGGTAAACGTGAGCCTGTCAATATAATTCCCGAATTCATCAAACAATGCATTTGGGATCATATTAGCAAGTTTTCAACTATACAATCGCATTATTCTAGAAAGCGTTCTCAGAAAAAATATCTTGGTTGTGAACTAAATATTACCAGAATGTATGAGGTATACAGATCTGAGTTAATGGAAAGCAATACACCCGAAAAAAACATTGCTAAACTTTGGCTGTATTTCAAAATATTTAACACAGAATTTAATCTTTTATTTAAACTTACATTAGGAGAAAAAAAAGACAATTTGAGCAAAAGCAGTTGGTAAGCACAGAATGGCTAAGAAATCAAAATGAAACTCGAAAGTTCTACAGAAATCTAAACAAAATGCGTAAAGAGTTTAAGCCAAGAATAAGGAGCTGTAAGGATGTAGAAGGAAACATCCTAAATGATACGGCCTCAATCCTAAACAGATGGGTTGAATTTTTCGATGCAAAATTTAATGGCCATCATATCGAAGAAGCAGATAACACCCTAGCAAATCGAAATGATTGGAATCCTTTCAACCCAAACGAAAGACCACCTACCATCGAAAACGTTGCCAAGCCACTAAAAAGCTTAACAATAATAAATCACCAGGAATTGATCAAATTTGCAGTGAGCTCTACAAGAATGGTGGCGATGCCCTACTACAGAAACTGCATAAGCTTTTACTTCTTATTTGGCATAATGAGACCATGCCTTGTGAATGGTCTCAAGGCGTGATATGCCCGTTACATAAAAAAGGTGACCAGCTCCAATGTGACAACTATAGAGGTATAACCATCGAGCAAAAAGACAAAAGAGGGAATCTAATCGTTATGAAAAGGCGACCAAAAAAGTGGCCTCTGATGGCGGACATATCCGGAAATGCGAATGCGCCAAATTTAAATTTTCCGACACTTATTAACAGTAGCTATAAAATAGTTTTCAGAATGTGTCTTAGACGAGAAAATTTTAATTAAATATTAACGATAACAGTCTAAAATGTGAAACAATTGTTAAAAAACTTCAATATAAATAAGATTTCATGTGACAGTTGGGACAAATAATAACATAACCCAACTAAATTTGATTTCTTAAACAAGGAAAGACTCTCTTTCCTTGTTTAATGTGGCCTCTCAAGATGGCACTTCCTGTCTAACAATATTTTTGCCCCCACTACCTTTACATTCCCTCTTTTGTCTTTTTTCTCGATGACTTGCTCGATGAGTTACGGATATTAAAAATCAGAAGATGGCAACATGTTGCCAGAAACCGAACAGAATGGCGACGAATCTTAGAGCAGGCCAAGATCCACAGAGGATTGTCGAGCCAAAGATGATGATGATGATTTAAACTTCCATACAATGACAAGTGTGATGAATTTGAAAGATTAAATTTTTCCAAAATTTAGATGGTAAAAGGAAAAGAAAATATTGAACAAGATTATCAACAACATCTTTTGGAGGCTAGTAATAGGTATGAATTAAAAAGTCTTGATAAGGAAAGAGCAGCAACAAGTGGTGGAACAATAAAATTATTGACACTGGATTTACAGAAATGTCTGCCAACGCCTGTTCTAAGTAACCAGCAGAGTTTTTATAGTTATATATTTTATAGCTCAAGTTAAGGACATACAATTATACGATTTCAGACACTTCAGGTAATATTTTGCATAATGTGGGATGAATCAAAGTCTGGACGTGGAGCAAACGAAATGGTTTCTGGCTTTTTGAGGTGGACTGAAGCTATAAATGAAAATGTAAGGGAGATTACTGTGTGGTCCGACAACTGCCCATCCCAGAACAAAAATATGATAATGGACATGCTTTACTTTTGGATACTTCAGAAGTATCCACAGATAAAACTTATAAATCACAAGTTTTTGTTACGTGGTCATACCCATTTAGAAGTGGACAGTGATCATTCTCTTATTGAAAGAGAACGAAAGAAAACACCCTTTTTATAAATAATGATTCCCTGGGACTGGCAGCAGCTAGCACGACTATATATATATATATATATATATATATATATATATATATATATATATATATATATATATATATATATATATATATATCGTTTGGAAAAAATATATAATGTTTTGGATGGGTTGGAGTCAATAAAAGGGCTATTGGTTAACTATTTTTCATCTCGAGCTTTCAATTGTGTTTACAATTATTATCAAGAGCCTCTAAAAAATACAAAATATCTTACAAAGTTGAACTAGAAAGAAAAATTATTTTAATTTAGTCAGGAAATTTAATATTATTGAAATAAAATATTAGTTTTCGTAAGACAAAATGTAATTATAGATATTGCTTAGTTTTTCAATATACACTGGCCGCAAAAGTTACCGGACCGGACACTTGAAATTCCATAGTTTTCTCCTTTTAGTTTTATTGAATTGTCCTGTATAATTATTAAATATATTTATCAAGACATCAGTTAAACAGTTAAAAAGTGTTTGTTTTTGTGACTTAAGAAAGTTTTTTGTTAAGGTGCCCTCGATAAATCGAATATTTAAATCAAATCAAATTCTTTATTTTCTTTCTGACAAACATAGTTTTATTTTCTTTCTGACAAATATAGATCCTATGATACAAATAATGACAAACATAGTTTGTATAGAATTAGTCATAAATATACATTGCTAAAAACTAAACACTAAACTAGACTAAACAAGACATGAAATGAATTATTTAAAAGCTAAATGAAATACAGCTAATATCTAAGATCTAAAAAAATCTTCGACTGTATAGAACCTTTTTCACATAAAAATTGCCCAAGATTCCTCTTAAATGCATTTATTGAACTGGCGGACTTTACAACTGTGGGCAAATGATTAAACACCTGTATAGCCCGTATACCCTGGGCGATTTAAATTTAAACCTTTTGAAAATGGTATATAAAAATTATTACAATAAATATCTAGTATTTAAATTGCGAAGTGATATGCATATCACCACTCGTTTTAAACTGATATAAGTTATTAAAAATAAAAACACATAATTCAAAAATGTATAGACACGCCAATGTTTATGCAGCATTATCCATACATAACAAATAGCTGCTTTACAATCAACGAAGTCTAGTTGCCAACTTTGGGGCTGTGCCAATTCAAGTAATATCCAGATCATCCAGAGATTCACGAAAAAAGTATCAAGAAACATCGTTAATATTTCTTGGTATATCAGAAATGTTAATCTGTACAAGGACCTTGAGATGGAAGATGTAGATAAAGTTATCAAGATCTCCTTGATAACTTTATCTACATCTTAGTACCTTAGGAAGGTAGTCAAGAAATATGGCTCCATAGTCATGTAAAAAGAAGAATTGATAATTGGTCAACTGTGACTAGATTTCAGTGGTATAAGCACATCTTAGTTAAGAAGGCTACAAAAGGACTGCGAGGTCATAAAGCACATCAAAACAAAAAAAGCTGGAATATTTAGGCCACATTACCAGAGGTGCGAAATATGAGATATTAAGGCTCATAATGCAAGGTAAAATCAAGGGTAAAAGATCCATAGGAAGACGAAGAATTTCCTGGCTGAGAAACCTAAGAGAATGGTATAGCTGCAGCTCAGTAGATCTTTTTAGAGCAGCCACCAATAAGGTACGGATAGCTGTGATGATAGCCAACCTCCGATAGGAGAAGGAACTACAAGAAGAAGAAGCACATAGGTGTTTAATAAAAAATATTAATATAATTGATTTTATTTTTCTTCACGTGCCGTATCAGAGTTACCCAACATTGGCGATCACCATTGGAAAGGTTTCTCGATCATCTGCTACATGAAATAATTATTGTCCTGCATTTGATATCTCAATCCAATCACGATTTTTTTTAAACCACGAAACTTGTTTTCTTCCCACTCCTCTACAGCCTTCTATTTTGCCGTTAAGAATCAGTTGTAATATCCTATATTTATTTCTCCTCACTGTATGTTCCAGATAAGACATTTTAAGGTGTTTAACTCCTTAGTACTTTCTTATTAGGTTTTCTTGCTGGCCAAAGTATCTTCAGCATCCGTCTAAGAATCCACAATTCCAATGCTTTAATTATGTTTATACTCGATACTGTTAGTGTCCATACTTCTACTACATACAAAAGTACAGACCAAATATAGCACCTAAATATTCTTTGTCTTAGTTCTAAACTGAGATGATTATTGCAAACAAATGTCTTCATTTTCTTAAAAGTAGTTTTATTAATTGCCATTCATTGTTATAATTCTATGTCTGGAGATCAAGTTGGGTATTATGACACTTCCCAAGTATGTACTTTTGTGGACTTTTTCAACTTGGACTCCATTTAATTGAAGCTCTGCATCTGGATGTGAGTTACGACTAAGACTAAAAATTTGGTTTTGTTTGAGTTTATTTTATATTAATATAATCAAACTACCGTCTCATTTAGAAAAGTTTCTAAAGAAGTTTTTTTTTGATTATAATTAAGAAAAATTTGTTGAGTGATAAATTTTTATTACAAAATTTATTTTAATCTTTTGTATTGTATTCTTTTGTACATGTATCAACCATTTTTTCTCTCATGTACCTGTATCAAAAGACATACATTTTATTTAATTAGATAATAAACTGTATCATCAAAATCTATTTTATCTTTATACATATCTAAATCTAGCCTGGATCTTACACTTTCTCCGCCTATGTGAATACAAGTATTCTCTCCACAATACCTTCCTTAAACGGTATTCTAATGCTTTCTTCCCGAAATCGGTTTTCATACAATTCGTATTGTGATTGTGTAGCCACCCCCGTAGAGTGTCTTTGCCTAAGTCGACGACAGCTGTCGAGATGTCGTTAAAAAATAAAGTTTTCAACCTCTACCTTAGATACACCTAATTTAACATTGGTTTTTTTGAAAGTCCCCGCCATTTAACCAGATGGTCTGAGTTCAATAAACGAGTTAATTATTGTACTTTCGAGATGATATGATCCGATAACGTAATGTATATCGAAGGTAATTTTTACAAAAACCTGTTAAGATAATTAATTGTTAAATTAATTTACATGAAAAGGAACTAAAATACCAAGAGAACAAATAAATAAATGGTGTTATAAATGCGGAATAATAACAAATATAACACTATAATACATTTATTAACTCTAAGTAAAATCACAAATTGTAAAAACAACCTTTATTTTCTAATATATGGTGTAATGTACCTACCTACTCACATGTAAGATAATTAAAGTATCTATGTATTTCTATATAGTTTTTAGTCACCTGGTATATGTTATTTACAATTATGAAAAGTTCTCATGTATAATCACTAATAATTATTTGCTGTTAGAAATCAGAATCAATACTCTTCATAAATATTTTCCTATTTAGAATAAATAAGTTTCGCTAGTTTATTCACCTAATACTTCGTATCTATGGAATAATAATAATTTATTTCTCTTATTTCTTTGTTCGATAAGCTATCCGTATTTGCTATTTTAATATTAATATTTGAGTCCAATCTCTTGTACTCAAATCCATCCAGAAACATCGTTAAATAATTGTAGATAACAGAACTTATATATTCATAGTTTTAAGAAATAACAAGCAGAGTGTAATTTTCATCCTCTAATATAATAAATTTATACATGTCAATATATTCTGTTTAATTCCAAAACAAAGAGTTAGTCCGGAGAAGAAATAAACGCATAGTATTCCATAACAAAATTTGGTGTCAGAACGTGGGATATTAGTAGCAGAGTTCCTCTGATTGCTGATAGAAGGAGAGCTGAGGAATTTTTGAATTGACTTGTTTCCTTCGAGGAATCATTCAAAAAAAAACTGTCAGTGTGGAAAAATCGCCACTACAACTAATTACATTGGGGTCCAGTACATCCAGTTCGAAATCCAGTTCCAGTCATAACCCAATTGTAGTTCCATCGGAAGTAGAGGTGAACCCGTGGAATAATAGACTATGCGACCAACAACAATATTCTACTTGTAAGTACATTCTATCTTAAATTCTGTCTCATATTTTAAAAATCTTGTAAACGTATGTCTACTTTATATCCTGATATAAGTAACTTATTTGACGAACAAATACCTTCTCCCGACTCAAATTCTCTTTCAAATTCTTCTACTTCTAATTCAAATAAAATGTCAGTATCAATTGAAATAGCTGAAAAACTTCTCATTCGATTTGATGGTACAAAATCAAAATTATACGAATTCATAGACAATTGTGATAAAGCATACAATTTAGTAAATCCGCAATCCAAACCCATCTTATTAGCCATTATAGAAACTAAATTAACCGATAAAGCTAGGGCCATAACTAGAAACAGAACATTTGACGAATGGAAAGATTTAAAAGACTTCTTATTAGATGCTTATTCTGAACGCCGAACTGAAGGTCAGTGGCAATTGGAATTACATTCCTTACGTCAGATGCCCAGTGAAAATGTAATGTCATTTGCAAATAAAGTTGAAAATTGCTATATAAAATTAATAAATACACTTGATCCAGACTTATCTCCAGATGCAAGAAATGCATGTACTAAACTCTTAAAAACTCAAGCACTAAATGTCTTTATTAGAGGATTAAACAAAGACCTCTCTATTTTAATCAAAGCCCGAAATCCAGATTCCTTAGAAAGAGCTGTTGCTATAGCAATTGCCGAAGAACAAGAACAGTTATCAAGACAAGAAATTTTCAGACCATTCTGTAATATTTGCAAACGAAATAACCATTCCTCAAATAACTGTCGATATAAAAACAATTCAGATAGAAATGTTAGACATCTTCAAAATTCTAGTTTTCAAAACCCAAAATATCCTAATTCAAATCTTCAAAGGTCAAATTCTCAAAATCAAAATTATAAACCTTCAAATTCAAATTCCAATTCTGATTTTCCTCCAAACTTAAGAAAAGAAAATACCAACACTTCCCAACGTTTTTGCAGATACTGCAAAAAACCAGGTCACGTTATAGAAGAATGTAGAAAACGCGAATTTAACAATAAAAACAAAAATCCAACAAATTCTTTAAACTTCCAGAATCCTCGACAACCAACGGTCGATTCTCGAGGAGTTCGTTCAGTTCAGGCCGTATCACAACCATCAACTTCTCAGTCACTTCCTATGTAGATTTACCCTTAGTAAATAATTCTAATCCATCCTCTTGCAAGTTTCTAATCGATACAGGCGCAGATATTTCTTTAATTAAATATTCAAAAATACTAAACATTCCAAAAATTTATTCTAAGTCTATTACTCTACGAGGCATTGATAAAAATGTCTTAAATCCAAATAAAACTATATGTAGTTGTAACGTAAATTTCAAGATAAAAGATTTTGTCCAAACTCATGTTTTCTATGTCGTAGAAGACGATTTTCCTCTTCATTTCGACGGTATATTAGGTAGCGATTTTTTTGAAATAAATAAATGCCAAATTGATTATAAAGAAAATAAATTAAACTTTAAAAATTGTTCTATTTCAATCGAATATATAAAATCTCCATTAAACAATGACAATGACGAATTTCTGAGAGATCAAAATATCGAGACAAGTTCTAATATCGATGAAATATTTCCTTATGATGCTAAATCCATAGAGGATCATTCTTATTTAGAAACCAATGATATCCAAATAACCTTAAGTAGTGAAGAACTACTATCCAATCCAATTCAATCTAAATCTAACTCTAAATCCAAAGAAAATTCAAGTCCAAAATGTGTAAAATCCACTGAGATATGCACAAATAAAACTTGTAACTCTTCACGAAATCATAAATCAAAATCCTGTTCAGAAGAAAAATCCTGTTCAGACGATCTTATACTAAATCAAAACTCTAATTCTAACTCAAGAAGTAATAAAACTATTCTATCCGCAAGAACTGAAACAATTGTTCAAATTAAAGTAATAAATAATGAATTAAGCGAAGGATTATGTCCCGAACGCGAAATCTTTAAAGGTGTATTTTTATGTCCTAGTGTTGTTAAAGTAAAAAATGATTTCTTTTTAACCTCAATCGTAAACACTACTGAAACGGATGTTGAATTAAACGATATTCAAGTAGCAATAGAAAAAATTCCAAATTTACAAAACAATGCAAATATACGAAAAATGTCTTCTTATAAAGATAATACGAATTCTAACAGAATTGCTAAATTAAAAAATGCCTTGAGAACAGATCATTTAAATAGTGAAGAAAAATCATCTTTAATTTCTATTTGCAAGGAGTACAATCATATCTTTTATCTGGAAGGAGATCAACTTACCAGTACAAATGCCATAACTTGCAAAATTCCTTTAAATTCTAATGTACCTATTAGCACTAAATCATACAGGTATCCTGAAGTACACAAACATGAAGTCGAAACTCAAATAAAAGGTATGCTAGATCAAGGTATTATCGAAGAATCAACTTCGCCATGGAATTCGCCCCTTTGGGTTGTGCCAAAAAAGGCCGATGCTTCAGCAAAGAAGAAATGGCGAATTGTTATAGACTATCGACGACTAAATGATATTACTATAGGAGATTCATTTCCACTTCCGAATATAGTCGATATATTAGACCAATTGGGTCATTCAAAATATTTTTCAACAATAGATTTAACATCAGGATTTCACCAGATCAAAATGGATCCTGAGGATTCTCCAAAGACTGCTTTCTCAACTCCGTCTGGACATTATCAATATTCACGAATGCCATTTGGATTAAAAAATGCTCCCAGTATTTTTCAAAGGCTAATGAATACTGTCCTCTCAGGAATACAAAATTACAGATGTTTTGTCTATCTCGACGATATAGTCATTCATGCCGATACATTAGAAAATCATAATAAAAGATTAAAAGAAGTATTCGAAAAATTGTCTACATTCAACTTAAAAATACAACCAGATAAGTGCGAATTTTTTCGTCGCGAAGTAATGTATTTAGGACATTTAATAACTGAATTTGGTGTCAAACCGGACGAAAAAAAGGTATGTGCTGTTACAGATTTTCCTATACCCAGAACACAAAAAGATATTAAGAGCTTTTTGGGTCTCACTGGTTATTATAGACGCTTTATAAAAAATTTCAGTGCTTTAACACAACCTTTAACAAAACTGCTGAGGAAAAATGTTGAATTTAATTGGACAAGCATTCAACAACAGTCATTTGAGAACCTGAAATCAATACTTTGTTCAGAACCAATACTTCAGTATCCAGATTTTACCAAACCCTTTGTCTTAACAACGGATGCTAGTAATTATGCAATAGGGTCCATACTTTCTCAAGGTAAAGTACCAGATGATTTACCTATTGCTTATGCTAGTCGTACCTTGAACAAAGCGGAATCAAACTATAGCACAACAGAAAAAGAATTACTTGCAATTGTATGGAGTGTTAAACACTTTAGACCATATTTGTACGGAAATAAATTTTTCATTTATACGGATCATAAACCACTCACATGGCTATTTAATGTAAAAGATCCCGGATCAAGACTCGTTAGGTGGAGATTAGCATTAGAAGAATATAGCTATGAAATTATTTATAAACCAGGTAAATTAAATCAAAATGCTGATTGTTTAAGTCGTCCTCCTTTAACCATATCTGAAACAAATATTTGCGAAGAAAACAAAAACCCGGCAACAATCACCTTACAAATAAACAAAATGAGTAAAGAAAATAATGACACTTATTCACAGTTCTTATCTAAATCCGAAACTATATTAATAACAAATGATAATATAAAAGAAACAAATGAAAAGATTACATCATTTTCACAAAATTTAGCATTGTTTGTTTCCGTAGATTTAAATTTTAATGAGATCGTTCAGAAACAAATAAATAAACAATTCAGTCATATAGAAAAATTGAAAGCCAAAAATCCAAGACTAAATGACATTATATATATTTCTGATCAAAATAAAAACTTTTATTACATATTTATAAAAAATAATTATTGGGACAATACCTCTTATGAAGATATATTTAATTCCCTAATAAAATTAAGAGACTGGTTATTAAACGATAAAATATTAAAAATTTGCCTACCCAGAATAACTTTTAGCTACGATAAATTAAGTTGGGGAAAAATTAGATCTATGATTAGATTTATTTTTAGAAAAACTGATATATCTATTATCATTTATCATGATATACTAACAAATCCTGAACCTGAGGAAATAACTACAATATTACAAGAGAATCACACTAGTCCTACGGCTGGACACTCTGGTTTTCATCGGACATACAATCGTATAAAAAAACATTTCAAATGGAATAATATGAAAAATGATATTAAAAACTTTATAAAAACCTGTGAATCTTGTCAGAAAAATAAACTCGTTAGAAAAAAATTCGTAAAGCCCATGGAGATAACAACAACAAGCTCAAATCCATTAGAAAAAATATTTTTAGATATAGTAGGTCCTTTACCTTTAACCGAGTCAGGTAATAAGTTCATATTAACATTACAAGATGACTTAACAAAATTTTCTCAAGCTTATGCAATTCCGAATCATGAAACCAAGACTATCGCTGAAAATCTGGTTCGTGGATTTATTTGCAAGTTTGGAAAACCCGATATAATAGTTACTGATCAAGGCCGAGATTTTACTTCCAAATTATTTTCTCAAATCGCCAAGCTTTTTAAAATCAGACATATAAATTGTACTGCTTATCATCCAGAATCAAATGCTGCATTAGAAAGGAGTCACGCTACTTTAGCAGACTACCTTAAACATTATATTAAAGCTGATCAATCCGATTGGGACGAATGGCTAGATTTTGCTATGTTTTCATATAATACAACTAATCATACTTCAACCAAATTCACACCATATGAACTAATATTTGGATATACACCTAATCTACCTAGCAGTATAATACGACCAGTAGAACTCAAATATACATATGAAGATTATTTAGATAATTTAACACTTAAGCTTAGAAAATCTCATGAGTTAGCAAAAACGAATCTATTAGAATCTAAAGTAGTCAGTAAAAAATATTATGACCAAAAGATTAATGACACCGTTTTCTTAGAAGGACAATTAGTATATCTCCAAAATGAGCAAACAAAGAAGGGTCAAACCAAAAAACTTACACAAAATTATAATGGACCTTATAAAATTCTAGAGATAAATTCTCCTGTCAATTGCACAATTTTAGTAAATAAAAAACCAATAAAAGTTCACATGAATAGATTGAAACATGCTTTTGTTTCAGGTATGCAATAATATGGCTGACAAATAGTGAACAAATTCACAAGAAATATACCAATACTCCTATCAACAAATCACCTGGAATCTATTACGAACACATAAAAAATGTTCAATTTATTGAAACTCATTGGAACATATTAAGTCATATTCCTTTACAACCTTTTACAGACAAATTAAATTTTGTAGATCTCACCTATCAAAAAACATTAAGACTGTGTCAAAACAAACCAGTTCTTATTGAATTACGATTATGCGATACTTCACTAAAACTCTTAGGACAAATCATACCTAGACTCTTTCAAGATGAACAAACTTTAAAAAACATAATTCTGCATGAACATTTTAGACCAAAACGCGCTCTATTTAATGCAATTGGATCTGTTTTCAGGACCTTATTCGGTACCTTAGACAGTGATGATGCTGAAAATTTCAATAATGCTATTAACAAAGCTGAAAGTAACGAAAATCATCTTCTTGATTTACTAAAACAACAAATTCATGTAGTAAAAGCCACGATTGCAAATTTTAATAACTCTATTACAAATCTAGACCGAAACAAAGTGATTTTTGATAAAAATTTTGAATCAATTACCAATTACACAGATAAAATGAATAATAAATATTTTAATTTAGATTTAAAACAAAAAATTGAAGAACATTTTACCTTACTAACTTTCTTTATAACAGAATTACAACAAGAATATTCTACTTTAATAAACGTTATTCTATTTGCAAGAAATAATAACCTTCATCCTTCTGTTATAACACCTGAGCAACTAATTCAAGAATTATCTAAAACGGTAACGCATTTACCTAGTACATCGACTTATCCATTTCCATTGACTATCGATTATGCTCATAAATATTTCGATATCATTTTACTTAAATATATATATTTTGATAACAAGATTTTAATTACGGTTAGTATACCTTTGGTTAGTAATACTCCTTATTCTCTTTTTAAACTAATATCTCTTCCTATAATTCATCCAACATTAAAGAGACTTACCTTTATTCTTCCATCTGTCAAATATCTTGTTCTTTCAGAAAATAGAAACATTTATGTTACTATTGATACATTAGAAGACTGTTATTCATTAGATGAAGAAAAACTTATTTGCAAAAATCCTGATACTTTCCGATTTACACACACTAATCCAATTTGTGAAACTGAATTGTTAACTTCAATAACAAACATACCATCTAGTTGCGATACTCGTATAATTCAAACAGAATATGAAATTTGGCATAAATTAAACAAACCAAATTCTTGGATATATGTTTTACCCAAACCAACAGATTTAACTTTAAGCTGTCAGACTAGTACGCCAATATCTATTGTTCTTTCAAACACAGGTATTTTTTCTACTTCGAATAATTGCAAAACTTACACCGGATCAACTATTTTGATATCTGTCTCAAATCCAAAAGAAAGTAATTTTCAGTCTATCATTCCAGATTTATCCCTTCCAGAAGTCTGTTGTGATGATATTAAGATAAATAATGAATCCAAATTACACCTTGTTCCCTTACAATTAAATAATCTCGATCGAGATGCATTAAATTTAGCAAGCCATAAACTAGATAATTTAGAGAAAATGACCTCAGAAACAAATATTAATTTTTCAGACACAATAAAAAATAGTTCTTATTTCACTTATGCAATCTTATTTTTGATAAAATGTATGTTACTTTATATTTTATACAGGATAATTAAATATTTTTACCGACGATTTCGTAGAAATCCGTCACATAGTTGTCAACAAATTACAAATTGTTTAACACTAAATATATGTCAAAGTAAACGAAAACATGTACATGAGACAGATTTAAGTATAGATTGTAAACATAATAAAGACAATAATTATAGTGAATCCAAAAAGTGTGAAGAGACTAGTTTCACAGAGACTACACCGATAAGACGAAGTGAAAGACTATCGAGACTAAAAGAAACTATTTAAATGTGTTAAAATAAAATAATAATGTATACAAATGTTTTATACCATTTAAATGAAAATTCATTTTACAATTATTTTCATTCTTACAAAAGGAGGTGTAATGTACCTACCTACTCACATGTAAGATAATTAAAGTATCTATGTATTTCTATATAGTTTTTAGTCACCTGGTATATGTTATTTACAATTATGAAAAGTTCTCATGTATAATCACTAATAATTATTTGCTGTTAGAAATCAGAATCAATACTCTTCATAAATATTTTCCTATTTAGAATAAATAAGTTTCGCTAGTTTATTCACCTAATACTTCGTATCTATGGAATAATAATAATTTATTTCTCTTATTTCTTTGTTCGATAAGCTATCCGTATTTGCTATTTTAATATTAATATTTGAGTCCAATCTCTTGTACTCAAATCCATCCAGAAACATCGTTAAATAATTGTAGATAACAGAACTTATATATTCATAGTTTTAAGAAATAACAAGCAGAGTGTAATTTTCATCCTCTAATATAATAAATTTATACATGTCAATATATTCTGTTTAATTCCAAAACAAAGAGTTAGTCCGGAGAAGAAATAAACGCATAGTATTCCATAACAATGGGACGCGTTTTGACATCTCTGTCATCATCAGCTATAACAATAGAAGAAGCTAAATGGAGTATAATAATATAATAGCGTGGTTTCAAAGATGGCTAACTCCATTTAGCAAAATTTTCAGTATAGGTAAAAAACTGTTTAAACTACTTCCACACAATTGGTACTGTTGAATTTTTTTTTTGTTGATTAATAATTATTATTTCCAGAGCATCTTGGAATAATAATATTTATGCTTTTTACTGTAATTAAAGAAATATTTAACGTTGAAATATGGAGTTGGCCGTGTTTGTAACCAACATATGGAGATAGTCGTTTTTGTCACCAAAAATGTCGGTTTCGCTGATATCCTAAGTCAGCAGTAAAATATCAGTAGCAATGCATCAGGGCTTGCTTATACTGAAGATTTTTTTGGTGAGAATAAAAAAAATTGATATATGTGTTAAAAATATTAATAATTTACTGGATTAATACAATATTTGTCAATAAAATTTAAAAACCCGATTAATACACTAACAACAAAAGTTCTTTAGATACCTGCTTGATCGGTAGACAATATCTAAATCTTACAATAATTCTGAAACAAATGTCCACTACAACTTGGTTGACTTCCACGACTTCATCACAATCTGTATTATTTATTATGTTTATCACTTCGTGATACCATTTCACACTTTCCATTTCACTCCATTTTTCACCATAATGTTTTTGTAATAAAACGAGCACGTCTTTAATTTTTAACGCTTTCACTTTGACAACAAGCGTAAGTTCAGTTGGGTTTATATTCCACACTTGTTTCCCTTGTCTTATAACACTCAAATTTAAATTAATTGGGAAGCTGTAGTTCTGTTCGCCACTGACAGTTACTGACTTTTGTTTCTTGGTCAGAATTAACTTTTTGACTTGTGAAATTTTGAAATGAAGATTTCTTGGGTCTTTAACACAGTTTTTAGCTTCTGACTTCCAATCTTGGTTGGTCCAGTCTTTTCCTTAAAGTTTGACTGTCCCATGCTTACTAAACTCTGAATGATACTCTTCAAGCTGCACAATTGTATCACAATTGTATCACTTTTCTTTACACTTCGTTCTATGCCACCAAAAATTTTATCACTAGGCATATATGGGTAACCGCTAACAGGAAACACTAACTCCACTGTTGTGATTAAACTTTTAGTCCTGTGCAGCCAATCAATGCATATCGTTAATACAATACTATTCTTGTTTTAGCCTGGACACCCATCAGCTACCAGCCTTAAGGTGTCTTTTCCTTAAAAGTAATCAGATTTCACTCAAGTTCTTTAAATACTGCAGAGGCTATTTCATTCGAAGACTTTTTCATTTCGTGTTTGGCCCAAGAGTAAATTGATACATTTTCTTTGCGTAAAGCTTCGGTAAAACATCCAGAAACTATCGTCAGATTATAGCAGTATAACTGTCTTGAATAGTACACACTCTGATTTGGGAGCTTTGACAGAGGCATATTTTTTTGCATGTCGTACGACATTATAGCAATATTAGGTTCATCTTTTTTCAAAAGGTTAAAAAACCCTTTAGCTCGAGTAGTGTGAACAGTGTACTCTACTTTAAGCGTTTGCAATATTGCCTCATTTTTTTCAAATTTAATTTTTCCTTTATACTGAAGACAGGTTGAACACACATCTGTCGAAGGCCATTTAAACCTAATATTAAACATAGTTAAAAACATCTCGTTAACTTTAAATTCATTAACACTGATTCTTCTTACATCTTTCACATTTTAGAAATAGACAGGGTGGAATCAAGATAAATACGAGTACTCCTCGCTCTACTGTAATGTGATTCTGTACCTTTAAACTGCTTTACAAAATGTATTACAGAATCAATTTTTTTTATATGTGTTCTTTTTCTCATTGCGCTGTCTCCTTTCGAAGGTTGGCGATCCAAATGGCAATTTTAGTTTTGGAAACTGCTGCGCGAAAGATCTCTGTGGATGAGCGGTCGAACCATCTCCGCAGGTCTTTCAGCCACGAGTTCTGGCGTCTTCCTACTGATCTTTTGCCCTGTACTTTTCCTTCCAGTATAACTTGAAGTAATTCATATCTTTCGCCTCTCAACACATGACCCAAGTATTGCATTTTCCTCTCTTTACGAGAGTATCGAGAAGATCTCGGTTGCTGCAATTAATTCTACAAGGAAAAGTAGAAGGAAAACAAGGACCAGGAAGGCGAAGGATTTTCTGGCTAAAAAATCTACGCACGTGGTTCAACACAACAACCATAAATCTTTTCAGAGCCGCAGTTTGCAAAATACAGATTGCCATGATGTCGCCAACATCCGAACACATAGGCACCACACGAAGAAGAAGATTTGCCACCAAAAAATGTACAAATAAGATGTTACGTTGGGGCGCCAATGTGTAACTTATCATATTTGTAGATTTGTGCTCTGAGATTTTGATTTGGTGAGAAAGACAAAAGAAATTTCTTTAGTAAGAAGTAGTTAAGTTGTATGTACCAAAATTTGACCTATTTTTACTTGGATAGTCGTAATGGAAATAAAAAATAATTACTATTCTCACTAAAATAAAAGGTTATGCGTGATAAATTTATCAAAGTTGGTTATTTAAAATGCCGGTTAGATAAAAGAGTAAAATTTAAATGAAGTAAATTGGGATTAGTTAAAATTAGCATGTTGGCTTAACCCTGAGTGTCGACCGTCACATCCTAATCGTTTGATATGCCGCCATTAAGTCGGTTTTACACTCAAAACGTACATTAATGTATATTATTCATCTGTTTATGAGATTGCTTCAATTGAATGAGACTGTTTGCACAGAGACGAATTATGAACTTTTTCATATCCTATTTTTTAACAAACGCCATTTAAGACTTTCATAAGACTAAGACTTTCATATTGAATTACAACTGAACAATGATATAGTAAATTAATGAAATAGTAAATTTCGGTATTTCTCAAAAATACAAAATCTTAGTAGAGATGAGTATAAAGATAAGTAAGCGTAAAACGTACAAATAAATCTTTCCGGTAATGCTTTCTGTAACAGAAGTAACAAGCTGTATACAAAAGTTCACCCTGTTTTACCTACTGTGCCTTTTGCTGCAAAAAGTCATCCAAAAAGAAGAGTATATTTAATGTTTGTTAGATGCCTTGTTAATCATGCTCCTGTGAAAGCCTATCTTCATAAATTTAATTTAAGTGAAACAGAACTTTGCGGTTGTAATGGTAACACTGACAATATCAATCAGTGAATGTTCGAGTGCATTATAATGATGCTGCTATTAAGTATATATTAGAAAATCTGATAAAAAAACAAATACCCCTTTCTCAGTGTCAATCTTCTATTTTATATATCTCTCGTCATAGTATTAGGCTTAACCAAATTTTTTGGGAATATTTAAAAAGGCCTAAATGAAAAATTTGGGATGGAATATGTAATATGAATATGTAAATCTAGCTTTGTTCCCTCTGTCTCTCCTTATATTATATATTTAGCTCCTAGCCGTCGCCTGTCTTGTGTTGTATATTATGTAATCTCTTGCTGGTTCCAAATATTCACTTTAAGTTGGTTGGGGCCCTGAATGTAACGAATAAAAGTATGGTTTCTTGCCAATCTACTGATTCTTGTGATACTGATGTTTACATTATATTTTTAGTTTACCTTTAGGCGAAATAATATTTTGTTAACAAATGCAATAGGTCAATACATCATTAACCAATTTAAGTAGTCAAATACATTATCGTGGCTGAATGGATCAAGTTATCCAAAACCATTAAAATAATAAAAAAAAATCGTTCCGGTTCTCCAGAATGACGGCTGTGGCGATAGTGCTACTCAACATTACACGAAAAAACAATTTATTGCAAAAGATCTTAGAAAGGAAATACCTAGACAGTCAGCTCTAACCGAAGACGACCTGTCTTACGGAAACGGTTAATGCATTTTGGAACGAGGAAGGTGCGAGGTACACGGACTATGCTAGAGAGGTGTTGAAAGAAATTGAGAGTCTTAAATTAGATGTATCAGTCTTTCAGAACCAACAAAAAAAGGCAGAGGAGTCTAAAGATTTTGTCGATCTCTATAAATATGGAAGTAGGAAATGGCAGAAGCAAAAAGAACCTGACTCAGTGGTAGTGGGCTAATTTACAACTTCTGAGAATATATTCAAAAAACGAGGTAAAGGATAAATTTTACGACGAATTAATGGACTTGGTAGAGAATTGGAACTAGGAAGAAAGTAATTCTACAAAGGAATTAAATACTAGAACCAGATTCAAAGTAAACGGCAAAGTGGCCGGACCTTTTGAAAAAGAAAAATTAAATTAAAACAGTAAGAGATTAATAGGTTTTTGATATATGATTTAAAAAAAAATGAATGGCTCTATTAGCATAAGACACCATTGGTTGGCGCTAGAGCCTCTCTGAGCCTTGTCCTGCCCCAAAACATTCTTCCATCCTTCCTTGTCGAGTCTGTGTCTTCAGCATTCTCTTACTACAATCTCTGTTTAATCTTCCTGCACATTGTCCAGATATGCATAGTTATTTTAGCAGAATTACCTTCATCTATCCGCATAACGTGACCCACTCATCTTAGGCAGTTTATTTTGATGGTGTTCACGATATTCGCTCCGTGCGTGACTGACGCGACACCTACCGCCTTCATCTGACAGTTTTGGACCTACCAATTTTCAGGTTAAACAGATGACATATGTTTGACATTGTTAAATACAGGCGAAATTGACAATTATTAATAATTAACTTTTTAATTATATTTTTTCAGTTTATGTACAAAATAAATGTATTACTAAAAACTGGGTTTCTCAAAATTCATCATAATATATTTTTTTAACCCCAAACGGAGAAGAAAGGGAAAAATCTAGTACTGGCAAATCAAGTTTTTCACGTAAAAGAGCATATAATTAAAAACAGTAATAGTAAAAGTTATGATATAAAAGCTAAAGTCATCAGGCACTCTGCAGTTAGCTTGAAGCCTTATGAAATATCATTTAGGGTGAATTATTTAAATATTTTCTATTTCAATCGCATAAAAATGAGGTTATGTGATATTTATTTTTTCATATTAATAGCACCGATCCATCTTTTTCTTTTCTCTAATTTATATGTAATCTTTGGGAACCTATAAAAACTACACTTACTATTTTTGCTATTATTAGCACAATTAAATACGCAACATGTATTTGCATACATTTTTGATAAAATTTATGCGTAAAAAGATTCCAATTTTGTCATATTTCGCCGCTACGCACGCTGGCATCGTTTCAAGGTACCCCTATCATGGTCACGCACGAAGCGAATATGCATCACCAAAAAGTCTATAAAGTCCGAAATTATATCGCCTTCTCCACAGTCCCTGTTCGTTAACCCCGATATATATATATATATATATATATATATATATATATATATATATATATATATATATATACAATGTGAGTGAGATTAAAATCTCACTGAAATGAGGATATCGGTCAAGGGGAAATAAAAAATGAAAAAATTATTTCAATCTTTTAATAGAAAACGTTTCGTGCATTATTTCTGCACTTCTTCAGTTCTAATGATTGTAAAGGCATATATAGATGTCAAACAATGTCAAATGCATATGTTAAGGTGTTACAAAATACATTCAATAAATATAATAAAAGTTACAGTTAAAAAAACACATTCAGAGTTTTTTTAAAATTTATACAAACATTAAAAAGTCACAAAAATGTCACAATATGTTAACAAGAACAATATAATACAATAATTCTATTCTATCGCTGATGTACAATTATCGAAACATGAAGCCAGGAGAAAAAGTAACTTGTTTTAATTGAGCTTGGTGGAAAAATTTGAAAAAAAAAATTTTTATTGAAAAAAGCATGGAAAGTTAACTTTATTGTTAGAGACACCAATGTAATTAAAAAAAGCGCCTATTTTTTAACAGATAGGGATCTACTACTCCGAAGAGCAAAACAAAAAATAATATGGCTTGGGAAACAGTCTTTGTGCGAAAAATCAACTAGATGACAAATATATGTTTACAGGACAGAATATAAAAGTCAATTTATTTATAAATCTAATTAAAAAGAAGGTTGGATATAAAAAGTACCGATGACCATTGTTGGGGAACCACGTGGTTCCTTTTGGAAATAATTTTACATCGAATATGATGTATGAAAATTGCTAAAGTTCTCGTTGAAAAACATTTTTTTCAACGAGAACTTTGAACCCTATAACCTCAAACCTGAATACTAACCAATACCGAATAAGAACACATGTCGAGGTCAAACAAATATGTATAGGACTAGCGATGTAGTCCAAGAGATTAAATCTCAACGTCTAAGATGGACTTACCATGCTCATAGACTCCCCAATAACCGCCTTACTAAGTTAATTTGGGAGAAAGTCCCACAGGTAGAAGATCCTTAGGACGTCCACGAATTGCGATGAAGGAATATCATATGGTCTGATTTAAGAACAATGGGTCTACCCACTATCTACTATCGCGGAAGACTGTTCGGGATGGAAGCGGGTTGTGCAGTCAGCCAAGACCCACTTATGGTTGTAGTGCCACTAGAAAACAACGTGTACTGTCTAAAACAAACAATATAAAAATGCTTGGAACACAATATGGGACACATATAGTATTTATTGATCTTTCATAAAGCCTAAAAGGCTTTATGACCGTCTCCCGTTAGCCAAGCTGCAGTAGGTGCTAAAAGAAAAGAAAATTCCACCAATTTACATTAATGCTGTGAGGAAGTTATACGACGATATGACAAGTTCAATAAAGATTAAACAAAAAGTGAGAAAAAAGATAAAGGATAGAATAGGGATAATATAATCTAGTAGGTACAATCTAGTACGTCAAGAAACAAACTGATTTAATATATTTGTTCCGAATATTCTATGTATCCTCCTCTTACTTGAAAATCTTATGTTCCAAACCACTCCCTATGTTTTTTGAGTGTTGCAATATTTGCATCGGTAATTCCAAATGTATTTGATGAAATATGACGAAAACTATGAGCAGTATATTTTTGTGAATGCCCAGTTTATTAACCACAATAACTAATTTGTCGTGTACATTTATTGTGTGGTAATTAATAAAAAAGAATTGTTTTTATTACTAATCACTAATTGTTTGATTTTATTTAGTTTATTTATTCAGAGTTTTCTTGAATATATTTTTTATAAATCGAAAACTAGGCCCGAAAACATAACAACCTTTTCGAACGTCTTTTTCGTTTCGTTTTCGTTTTCGTTTCATTTTTAGGTTTTATTTGGACCATTGCGATTTTAATAAGTATAATTCTAAACGGAGTCCGGATTTCTAAGCATAATGCTTAGGGTAAATAATAAAAGCAGAAACACTTTCTTTTTAAATATGAATGAAATATGCAAAAATAAGTCAATTGACATTTTTTTTTCCTTTTTTATAATTAGTATGCCTTTTTTAAATATCTGTGCTTATTTGGTGTTTGGTGGTATATATATATACACCAAATATAATAATAATATAATTTATAATAATAATAAAATGGCAAAGCTTAATTATCTATTGTATATGGATGATTTAAAACTATTGGCTTCTACTCGATGCCACCTGGATCAGATGCTGAAAACAGTGGAAAATTTCTCTAATGACATTAGTATGCAGTTCGGCCTTGACAAGTGCCGTGTCTTAAATATAATCAAAGAAAAGCTTAGCTACTCATTTGGTATCGTTAAGTAGACAGAAACGGATATAGAAAATCTTCAGCGAAAATTACTAACACACCTCACAAAGGCACAAAAACACCATCATCGAAGTGCAGTAGAAAGAACGATATTACCGCGGCATTTAGGAGGACGAGGAGTACTTGGATATAAGTGAGCAACTAGAAAAACACATTACTAATTTAAGAACTTATTTTCAGGTGCAGGCTGAGAAATCTACTCTACACCGCGCGATTTGTGCAGTAGATGATACAACACCGATCAAACTGAGGAAACCAGAAATGCCAATAAACCATCTTACCAAGGACGAAAAAATGCGCACCTGGATAGGTAAACCTCTTCACGGGCGACATCCTAATGAGGTCAGTCAAGACCACGTCGACAATAAAGCGTCGAACTATTGGCTGACTTCAGGAAAGTTGTTTCCTGAAACAGAGGGTTCATTACTCGCTATTCAGAATCAGGTTATACCAACCAAAAATTACCTGAAATATATCGTCAAAGACCCTTAGGTCCAAAATGACAAATGCCGATGTCAAGCTCAAGAAACCATCCAACACTTTACCGGGGGCTGCCAGGCATTTACTGCAACTCAATATAAGGAACGGCACGACTCAGTAGGAAAGATCCTTCATCAATAGATAGGCATTAAACTGGGACTTCTCCAAACAAACCATCTCCCATATTATCAATACTTGCCTGAAAGAATACTTGAGAATGATAATTACAAGCTATACTGGGACCGCACTGTGCTCACAGACCAAACAGTGGCACATAATAGACCAGATCTCATACTAGTTAATAAACTAAAGAGACAAACAACACTAATTAATGTGGCGATACCCAATAAGTACAATCTTCGTGGTAAACAAAACGAAAAGATCGCCAAGTACAGGGATCTGGAAATTCAAATACGAAGACAGTGGAGAATGGAAAGTACCTAGACAATACCTATTATTCTCTCTACTACTGGAGTCATTCCTAAGAATCTCATAGAAAACATAAAAAAGCTAGGTCTGAATGAACATCTCTACAAGACCATGCAGAAAGCTGAACTGCACTCAACGTCCAGATGTGTACGAAAAATTTTGGGAGATACTCCAGCATACCAAGTCACCTAGGGTTTGATAACACGGAAAGAGTCCTACCAGAGCTCAATCCTTTTGACACCGTTGGTATCTGGGATAAGTGAATTTTCTCCTTAGAGGGAGTGCGAGCCATATGGCTAAATCTGGTTATAAAAATATTATAATATAATTATAATATTTTTAATATTATTATTATTTAATATACATTTCGCCATTTACTATTGAAAAAGTATACGACAATATATTTTTATTTGTCTTTTCATTTTGCAATAAAACTGAAAGAAAAGTGCCTTGATGTTTTAAAGGTGGTTGGCGACGAAATGCAAACTGTTCGTCGAAACTGTGTTGTCGTTTAGTGCAAATTATCTTGTGGATGATTTTTATTCAACTGAAATAAATTAGCCACATATTACAAGACATTATTTACAGCATCAACATAAATCCCCAACTGGTATCAAAATAATTGGCATCTGGGTGCATATTTTTAAAATTAAGTAGCCATACTATTGTAATGAACTGAAATATTCTAAATTCTTAAAGCCTCTCTAACGAATTTAATCGTACAATGAGTTAAATTTTCATATTAAACTAAATGGAATCGGCTGTGCCATTAAAAATCATTTGAGTTAGTATTTTGTTGCCAAATGCAATTAACATAATTTACATAAAATGGATTCATGGCGATTATGGTTAGTGCGTAGTTGGATCATTACGCAGCTGTCATTTGATATATGTGCTAACTGCGGATCCTTACAGGACCGGACCGTTTGTTTGTTGGCTTTAAATATAATCGTCCCTACAATTTTCAACTATCGAATGTGAAAAGTGGTATTTTCAGGAGAAGAAGATCTCTCTTTTCAGGAGAAGAAGAGGAACTCTTTTTTAGAGAATCCTAAATCAGCGCCTTGACAAATGGAAATATGTTTATATTTTTTATAGTTGAATCGCTAACTGCAGAAAGGAAACAACTCCAGAAGCGGAGAGGGTAGAGAATTTTTTTGTGTTAAGGACATGTTCCCTTTCTACCGTAAACAAGAAACTTTCAGAAGTTCTAAGGAAAACAATCAATATACAAACAGAATAAAGCAATAAAGCAAATAAAGCAATTAAATCATAAATTAAAACTTTAAAGTAAATTTCAGTTTAAGTTTTTAGTTTTCTTCTGTAAATGCCGGTGTAATTGGCCATGACAAAATCGGATTCCAAAAATTCATTTTTTTTCCGGGATGTATACCAATGTTTTCTTCATGTTTTCCATTTTCTTGTTGTTAATTGGAAGTACAGTTGAATATGCTCTTCTAGAGCCAATCTCTAATTCATCCATTATGAAGCCGCCGATGTTCATCTTACATTGAACCGTGTTAGGATTCTTTGATAAAAAAGTCATTTCTCTGTATTGTGATATGGCAAAAGCCCTTTTTTGGGTTCTTGGGACATTTTTGCCATACAAATCATTACTTAGGCAGGTTTTTTTTTTATAAAACTGGTTTTTTATAAAACATTGGCTTCAGTTCATTTCATGAACTGAAGTCAATGAAATCATCAGCAGTCATTTTAATAACAGAAAATTTGCCGTCAATTATTGATGATTTCATTATAAGCTCTTCAACCTCATTAATAGTATAATATCGTTCTTTTTGCTTTAATTTTCTTCTGATGATGCTAAAATCTCCGTTATTTGGCATAAAAGAGTGGCCACCAACAGGAAAGGTTAGTTTGACTTCATTAAACTTTTTTATCTCACACAAGTAGATTATCATGCGAATCACAGTATTATTTTTATTTTGCCCTGCGCAGTTGTCCCCAAACAGATTAAGGTTTTTTACACCACTGCCAATTTTGTTTTTTATGTACCAATCTAACATAGTACAAACTTCGTTTAAGCCTTTACTCCCTTCACCTTCATGATAGATAAAAATTGTACATTCCCGTGTCGCGAGATTTTGCACACCAAAGACGTTTACAGTGAGCTGTCTAAGGTAATAGGTATCTTGGACAGGAATACAAGGTAGAGATATGTTAGCCATAAAATCTATGCAGATGCCAACATTTTCTTCAGGCTTACTGACATACTACGTGGTTGCTTATTTCATTGATGCATGGAACTTTTTAGATTTACGTTTGTCTACTGTCAGCTCAGCGACAGCTGTCCGCTTTGCATTCTCATTCAAAACAGGACTTTCTATTTTTAAATTTAGTTCCTCACATGTAACACATGCATCTTTAACTTGTTGGGCACAGCCAATAGAAGAGTAGTTTTCCTCGAAATATGTCCAAAAAAACTTGTAGGAGAGCCTTTTCTCAGTTTCCAATGTTAAAATAAGGAAACTATGTTCTTTTTTAATGAACATCTCGTACATGATTTTTTAATTCTTATTAGCTGAAAAATACTTTCTTTCTTTTCCTGTATAGTGATGTACTTTGGTGAGGAATGATTCTACATGGACCCTCAATTTAGACAGTACGGATCCAGGTATTGCATTTCCTGAAACGTTTTTTCCTCTGTTGTCAGTTGGTGTTTCATTTAGTTTCAATATATGGGGAAAACGGTAACAGTGCTTTGCAGTGTATCCATAGGTTTTCATAAATCCATTTTTACATACTTTTGTACGTTTTCCATTGTATACTACATAATAAATCACACTGAAAGCCTTGGGTTTCACAGTTGACGAACTAGACCTAGGTCTTTCTCTTGCAATCTGACTAATTTCCCTAACAGATTGGATGTAAATGTCCTGTTTCGTTTTGGTTGTCATGTTATGTAGTTTGGCGGATATTTTAATTACATCTTTTTTAGTGAAAACTCCATTAGATTTGCAACTGAAACAAGAAAATACTTGTATATATATATATATATATATATATATATATATATATATATATATATATATATATGTATATTGTAATGTATATATGTATATATTGTAACAGTAATTCAGTGAACAAGAACAAGACTAATATTACTTCGAAATACATACAAGATTAAATTATCAGTAAAATGGTATTTAAACCAAAATGTACAAATTAACAACAATGAATAAAATAATATTTACCTGCAAAAATTTGAGCCATGTTTTTTAGCTGGTACAGTATTACCAACCCAGTTTACGTGTTCTTGTCCAGCCACTTTAGACTTCTTGATTATGTTCCTTTTATATTTGTCATCATTCGTAAAACCTTTTCTTTTCTTGTTTACACGCCATTCCTCGTCTGAATGTATTTTCTGAGTAAACTAAGCTGTAAAGATAGTTCGAATATTTGCCACGCAGTTCTAGCGCCGCAACTGTTTACCGCAGAAAGAGAACCTGTCCTGGACTAGTTTCCTTTCTGCAGTAAATAGAACATTGAAAGCGTTGCCATGCCAATACTAATATGCGGACGTGTTTCCTTTTTGTAGTAAACGTTGCGTTTTGCTAGTGGAAACAATTTTAATAAAATACACAAAATTCGTACATATTGGACATGATGTCTTTCTGCAGTTAGCGATTCATTTAATGTTTAATCCTTGTTAGATTGATAAAAAAATTAAACTGCTTACCGTTTTTTTCTTTCCAAAAAATCACATTCGTTACTTTACTTTTTTAATCAACGATTTTTTTAGTCCAATGTTTCAAAATTGTGAATGTTGCATTTTCGACAGTTCATATTGGTCTAATTGTAACCAATTCATATTCCTTAATTAAAAAGGAGTAAAATTAAAATAATGTTATTGTTCTTGCAAAGTTTATTACAAATTATTTAATTAAAAATTGAAGTTGTAAGATAAAATGGGAAAATTATGTTTAAAAAAATTATTAAAAGTGTTTTTATAAAAGTATACTAGAAGGGTATGGAATCATACATGCCCATTAACTCAGCTCACGGAGCACAGAGTCACCTTCTCTGTCGCTCACGTGGGTAACTCCAACCTGGCGCGTCCAAGCCGCGGGGGTGGACATCTATCACTTTAGTAGGCCGGAGTGAATAGATGACTAAGTTCAGGTTGGGACCCAGTTCTGTGGGGTATAACACGGACCCCTGCCTAGGGATACAGGTGAAGACCACAACGGTAGGCACGGCGGAGAAGAAGATATTCGGTACGGCGTGGATGGCGGAAGTGGCATCCCTGGATTTTAGGGATTGTATAAAATCAATAGTAGCGGCTGATCCAGAGTGGACGGCTACGAACAGCGTCTGACCCAGAGTGGGCGGCTGAATACTAGGTCCTCCAAAAGGGAGTTTTGGCGTCAGGCGTTAGCAACCTGGCACATAGAAAAAACCTCAAGGGCTGAAAAACAAAGGGCAAAATGAAAAAAACAAAGATTAATCCCCGGGTGGTAACCCACACCTCTGAAGGAGGGAGCCCCATCGGATACGGGGGGGGGGCAGTTTTGCTTTAAGTGAAAGAAGCCCAGCTTCAAAACTCAACCAAACAACAACAACAAAAAGAAAGAAAAGCCAGAGAAAACTCGCACTCGGCACATGGAACGTACAAGGATGGCGAACAAAGGACAAAGAGGTAATAGCGGAATTCGAAAGAATGAAACTAGATATAATGATAATGACTGAGACGAAAAAGAAAGGAAACGGTACCGAAAAAATGGGAGAAGTCATTCACTGTGGGAGCGGAATAGATAAGAAAGAAAGGGCAAAAGCAGGAATTGCAATTATACTGAAAAAGAAATGGGAACACGCAATCGAAAACTGGGAACCAATAAACGAAAGAATTGCCAAGCTTAACTTAAAAGTATACGGAAGACAAATTATCTGAAGAATTATCGGAGAAGATTATCGGAAGAAAAGAAAACGACAGAACAGTTGGTAGATTTGGAGAAGATATAATGAACGATAACGGGGAGAGATTGATTGAGCTATGCGAAATAAACAACTTAAAGATCACAAACGGCTTCTACAAACATAAAGACATACACAAATACACTTGGACACAAGAAACAAGAAAATTGAGGTCTATTATTGATTATGTTATAGTAAACCACGAAAGCTCGATAAAAATAAAAGACGTAAGAGTAAAGCGAGGCGCAGAATGCGGCACAGATCACAAACTAGTAATCGCTTGGATGGAATTCCCCTTCATATGGACCCAACAGAAACCGACCCAGGGAGAGTCTGACCAAGTTACGGCTCCGGCTACACCCGTCAATACGTGCTCAACACAAGAAAAGAAATTCAAAATCAATTTATTAGAAGAAGACTCAATAAAAGACCTATATAAGCGAAGATTGGACCAAAAGCTAGAAGAGTTTCGGTATGAATCATTAGAACAAACATACGAACACATAAAAACCTGCATGAAGACAGCAGCCCTAGAAGCTCTTGGAGAAGTGGACCAAAAATACACCCAACAAACTACGAAATTAACCGAAGACACACTAACATGCATAAAAGAGAAAAAAAAACTTCATATAAAATACCTGAACACAAAAAACTATGAGGACTTGGAACTATACAGAAAAAAAAATAAAGAAGTGAAAAGAAAAGTAGCAAATGAAAAAAATGAAAGATGGGAAAAACATGCACAGAGATAGAACAGCACATAGGAGGAACGAGAAATTCAGAGTCATGGCGCATCTTAAAGTCGCTCCAAAGAAATAAGACCGAGAAAATCAAGATCGGTCAAATCAAAGAAAACGAATGGCAAGAATACTATAAAAAATTGCTAAGCGAAGACCGCCCCGAATTCAAACAATCAGAAATAGATGGAATAGAAATCTACACACATGACGAAATCGAATTAAGCCTAGCTGAGGTAAAAAGAACGATCAAAACTTTAAAGAACAAAAAAGCAGAAGGTCCCGGCGGAATACCAAATGAATTGATAAAAAACGGATCGGAAAAGTTATTCCGTATGATACATAAAATGTTTGAGAGAGCACTGAATGGAGAAGACTTACCGGCAGAATGGACCCAAGCATATATGACATCAATATACAAGAAAGGAAATAGAAAAAACTGCGAAAACTATTGGGGAATCAGCATTATATCGTCTATAGGCAGACTGTATGGAAAGACCATAAAGGAAAAATTAGAAATATATATACAAGATAAAATCGGAGAAGACCAGGCAGGTTTCACAACGGGGAAAGCATGCTTAGATCACATTTACACGGTCGAACAACTAATAATATCAAAAATAGATCCGTCCATCTGGCTTTTGTTGATCTTAAGAAGGCATATGACTCAATACCTAGAACCAAGCTATGGGAAGCAATGGAAGACATCGAAGTTCCACGAGGATTAATAAACGCGGTAAAAGCACTCTACAAGAATAACGAAGTAGCTATCAAAACGGGCAATAGAATATGCAGGCCATTTAAGACGACAAAGGGACTACTACAGGGTTGCTCCACATCCCCCACCCTGTTCAAAATATTCCTGGAAAAAACCCTGAAACCATGGAAAAGAAAGTGCGAAGGAATGGGTATACCAGTAAGGAACGAATATCTATATACGCTAAGTTTTGCCGACGACCAAATAGTGATCGCACAAGACGAGGATGATGTTTTATGATGAGAAAACTGGAGCAGGAATATACAAAGAATGGGATGGAAATAAACCTAAAGAAAACTGAATACCTAACAACGGAGAATACAGAAATAAAACAGCTGGAAATAGACGAAGGTAAACAAATCAAAGGAACAGACAAGTATAAGTATTTAGGTTTCATAATATCAAACAAAGGAACAACGGAGGAAGAGATAAAAAATAGACTAGGACAAACAAGAGACTGCATACGAAAATTGAACCCGGTACTATGGGATAAGAACATCAGCATGAAAACAAAGAAAAAAATATATAATACCATGACAAGAAGTATCCTCACTTATGGGTGTGAAAATTGGACAATAAATAAGAAAACCAAAAACAAAATAAGAGCAACAGAGATGGAATTCCTAAGGAGAAGCTGCAGAGTAACAAGAAGAGACAGAATAAATAACATGGAGATTAAGAGGAAAATGGGAATGAACTCCGACATAATAGACTACATCGAACAGAAGAGATTAACATGGTACGGACATGTCAGAAGAGCAGACCAAAATCGGTGGATAAATAGAATAACAGAGTGGAGCCCGATAGGAAGAAGAAAGAGAGGCAGACCCCGAAGATCTTTCAGAGATGAGGTGGATGAAGCAATGAGTAGAAGAAACCTACAGGAAGGGGACTGGCTAAACAGGAAAAATTGGAGAAAACGGTTGAGTGAAGGAATACAGTGAAAACTGTGGAAATCCTTGTATATATATATATATATACTAGAAAATTAATGTAATTAGAAACGTAAAAAGCATAAAAGTTGAAAATAATCACAATACATTAATTATGGAACTTCACGTCCTGTAGATACTTCAAGTACTCAGTCATGACCCTCAATTGTTGTAAAATATTGGCAAATTAAAAGTTTTTAATTTTGAATTAAACGTTATCATTGTCTACAGTTGGGTAAAAAGTTTTGGTAAAACTTGGTAATTGATGGTATGGCCTAGGTATTTTTTTCTTTGCGTCCGTGACTGGAAGCCTTTCTTAATATGCTTTAACCGGGTTTATACTATTTTGTTTGCCAGTTTTGTTTGGTTTCAAGAGATAAAAAGTTTTCGTCAATGCTAGTCTTCACAAAAAGTTTGTTATTTTAATTTTTGTGATACTGGTACCTATACCATCACTATATTTACAATTAGTTTTTCCATTACTTGTTTGTTTTCCCTCTTCATTTTATTTTTTCTATTGGTTTTGTTTGTTCTTTAGTTTTAATATATTTTCTAGTGCAAATGTCACCTTTCTTTGGATAAAATCTAAGAATTCGTCATGAAGTAGGTATGTCACTTCAAACGGGCATGGCTTAGTTCGTGCAAGTCTTATGATTTGTGCCCATCCTTTAAGGGTGTATACAGGGGAATTTTTTGACTTAGATTTAATTTTTGAAGAAACATAATCACATTCCATTTCTAAGTGATCCGGTACAAAAACACATGGTCAATTGTTTTTAAATTTGGGTATCAATTACCAACATATTGACACATGGCAGAAAAAGTAAAGTTTTTCTGTTGTCCACCACAATTGTCAGACATCATTTTGGCATGTTTAATATCAGGGTAAGACATGATGTATTTAAATATACATGTAGCAATTTCAGTACTACCGCATTTTCCCTCGGTTTCATCCCATATGAAACATTGGACGCTCCCGTCTCCTAAATTATAAATGGTTAAATTATAAATGGCAAGTTTTCTCAAATAAAAAAAGGTGCAGCAGCTCTTTTGGAGTTGACAAAACAGATTGCAGATCGAAATTAAATGCTAATATTTGCCTATTATCCAAAGCCGACTGTATCTTTATCCCTTTTTTTTCTCGCTGCATATTTTTTCTTTCGAGGTGTGTGTGATGGGCTTCGCGGTTTAAAACCGTTTAGTTATCTAGACTACCATCATAAGTGACACAAACTTTGCAAATGTCTTTTTTCGGCTTGTTAAATTTGAATTTATAACCTCTAAATATTTTCCTGTAGGTTTCGTAGCATTTTTCTTTATTATCTTTAACTTTACATTCCTCCTTGTACAACTCATACATAGCTTTTATGTT